>NC_136384.1:55699075-57054075 GCF_965140285.1 Lepidochelys kempii
AAATCAACGGCCTACAAGCATTTTGGTGAGGTCTGTTAAGGGCACCTTGAAAAGTTTAATGGAGATTCAGTCCTGCCTGAAATACCAGGGGGAGGGATAGCTCAGTGGGTTGAGCATTGGGTTGAGCATTGGCCTGCTAAATGCAGGGTTTTGAGTTCAATCCTTGAGGGGGACATTCTGTGTAGCAGTTGTTTTTGTTTCTCCTTGATGTAAAGCCACCCCCTTTGTTGATTTTAAATCCCTGTAAGCCATGTCGTCAGTCGCCCCTCCCTCTGTCAGATCAATGGCAGACAATCATTCCGCGCCTTTTTTCTGTGCTGACGCCATACCATGGCAATCATGGAGCCCACTCAGATCACTTTGGCAATTAGGAGCACATTAAACACTGCGCGCATTATCCAGCAATATATGCAGCACCAGAACCTGCCAAAGCAAAACCGGGCAAGTAGGCGATGTCAGCGCGATGATGAGAGTGATGAGGACATGGACACAAACTTCTCTCAAAGCACAGGCCCTGGCAATGTGGGCATCATGGTGCTAATGGGGCAGGTTCATGCGGTGGAACGCTGACTCTGGGCCCGGGAAACAAGCACAGACTGATGGACTGCATAGTGTTGCAGGTCTGGGACGATTCTCCATTGCTGTGAAACTTTCGCATGTGTAAGGGCACTTTCATGGAACTTTGTGACTTGCTTTCCCCTGCCCTGAGGCACAAGAATATCAAGATGAGAGCAGCCCTCACAGTTGAGAAGCGAGTGGCAATAGCCCTGTGGAAGCTTGCAACACCAGACAGCTACCGGTCAGTCAGGAATCAATTTGGAGTGGGCAAATCTACTGTGGGGGCTCCTGTGATGCAAGTAGCCAATGCAGTCAAAGATCTGCTGATATCAAGGGTAGTGACCTTGGGAAATGTGCAGGTCATAGTGGATGGCTTTGCTGAAATGGGATTCCCTAACTGTGGTGGGCCATAGACAGAACCCATTTCCCTATCTTGGCACCAGAGCACCAAGCCGGCAAGTACATAAACCGCAAGGGGTACTTTTCAATAGTGCTGCAAGCTCTGGTGGATCACAAGGGACGTTTCACCAACATCAACGTGGGATGGCCAGGAAAGGTACATGACTCTCACATCTTCAGGAACTCTGGTCTGTTTGAACAGCTGGAGGAAGGAACTTTATTCCCAGACCAGAAAATAACCATTGGGGATGTTGAAATGCATATAGTTATCCTTGGGGCCTCCAGCCTACCCCTTAATGCCATCATTCATGAAGCCATACACAGGCAGCCTAAACAGTAGTCAGGAGCTGTTCAACTACAGGCTGAGCAAGTGCAGAATGGTGGTAGAGTGTGCATTTGGACATTTAAAAGTGCGCTGGTGCAGTTTACTGACTCGGTTAGACCTCAGGGAAACCAATATTCCCACTGTTATTACTGCTTGCTGTGCGCGCCACCATATCTGTGAGAGTAAGGGGGAGACGTTTATGGTGGGATGGTTACATGCAGCCAGACACCAGGGCTGTTAGAAGAGCACAGCAGGGCGCGCTGAGCATCAGAGAAGTTTTGAAAACCAGTTTCATGGCTGACCAAGCTAACAGTGGGGAACATTTCTGTTCAGCCACAGGCAAACAGCCCAGCAGGAACGGCCACCTCTGAATGTCCCCTTAAGAAAAGCACCCTATTTCAACCAGGTGACCATGAATGATATCACTCTCCTGAGGATAACACAGAGAGATAAAGAATGGATGTTGCAATGCTTTGTTCTGCAATGATTCCCGACTCCGTGCTACCGGCCTGGCGTGGTAAAGTTTCCTACCATGGTGGATGGAATAAGGCTGCCCTCCCCAGAAACCTTTTGCAAAGGCTTTGGCAGTACATCCAGGAGAGCTTTATAGAGATGTCTCTGGAGGATTTCCACTCCATCCCCAGACACGTTAACAGACTTTTCCAGTAGCTGTACTAGCCGCGAATGCCAGGGCAAATTAATCGTTAAACACGCTTGCTTTTAAACCATGTATACTATTTTAAATGGTACACTCACCAGAGGTCCCTTCTCCACCTGGCAGGTCTGGGAGGCAGCCTTTGGTGGGTTCGGGGGGTACTGGCTCCAGGTCCAGGGTGAGAAACAGTTCCTGGCTGTCGGGAAAACCGGTTTCTCCACTTGCTTGCTGTGAGCTATCTACAACACCCTCATTATGATCATCTTCCTCATCCCAAAACCTGCTTCTGTGTTGCCTCCATCTCCATTGAAGGAGTCAAACAACATGACTGGGGCTGTGGTGGTTGAACCCCCTAAAATGGCATGCAGCTCATCATAGGAGCGGCATGTTTTGGGCTCTGACCCGGAGCAGCCGTTTGCCTCTCTGGTTTTCTGGTAGGCTTGCCAAGTTTCACGTGGCACTGCTTCGGGTCTCTGTTATGGCCTCTTTCCTTCAAGCCCTGGGAGATTTTGACAAATGTTTTGGCATTTCGAAAACTGGAACAGAGTTCTGGTAGCACGGATTCCTCTCCCCATATAGTGATCAGATCCTGTACCTCCCTTTTGGTCCATGCTGGAGCTCTTTTGCGATTCTGGGACTCCATCATGGTCACCTCTGCTGATGAGCTCTGCATGGTCACCTCTGCTGATGTGCTCTGCACTCACCTGCAGCTTGCCACACTGGCCAAACAGGAAATGAAATTCAAAAGTTCGTGGGCCTTTTCCTGTCTACCTGGCCAGTGCATCTGAGTTGAGAGTGCTGTCCAGAGCGGTCACAATGGAGCACTCTGGGATAACTCCCGGAGGCCAATACTGTCTAATTGCATCCACAGTACCCCAAATTTGACCCCGCAAGACCGATTTCAGCACTAATCCCCTTGTCTGGGGTGGAGTAAGGAAATAGATTTTAAGAGCCCTTTAAGTCGGAAAAAAGGGCTTCATCATGTGGACGGGTGCAGGCAAAAATCGATTTAACACTGCAAAATTCGATGTCAACTCCTAGTGTAGACCAGGGCCTAGTAAGCCATGGGAGTTCATACAAATCAACTTAAAAGGCCTGCTGCCATAAACACCAGCTGGCAATAATTATTTGCTGGTGGTGTATGACCTCAGTGGAACAGCCACTAAAGCATAAAAGGACTGAGACCGTTACAGCTGCACTGATAAAGCATATAGTGTTGCAGTTCAGACCACTAAACTTCTCTGCAATGATCAGGGGAAGGAATTTGAATCACAGATGTTACACAAGTTTTGCTGACAACTCCAGATAACAAAGGACCAATGTTGTCCACCCTGTGAGTAATGGGGGAGTGGAGAGACCATGCTTAGAGTCTTAGTCACTGAAGACCAATGAGATTGGGATCTGAGGACACTTTTCATCATCTTTGCTTTGTTGCCAGCATCCCACATGGTTATGTCCAGGGAACCAAAAGGATGAGTTCTCAAAGAAATGGAAAACTATACAGTGCATGATATATTTTTACAGATTCAGGGGGGTTGCTTTTAGTGTTATTGACTCTGCTATTTGAACAACAAATCACGAAAAAGTCCCTATCACAAAAGGTAAAATGAAATGATTGGTTAAGACAAGCTAAATGATAAAACGACAAGAGAAGTAATCAAGCATTGTAATAGCAGGTGATGGTAAGTTACTGATATAAAAGTCATAATAGTTTGGCTAAGTTGGAAATTTGGAGGATATTAAGGGTAAAATGCTGTCTAGACTATTGACCACAACGTTGACATTTGCTATTGATTGGACAATGCTAGTTATGCAAATATCCACAGAAAGAAAGAAAGAAAGAAAGAAAGAAAGAAAGAAAGAAAGAATCAAATCTATAGGATTGTAAAGCAATTTGGACCAGTATGAGCTGAGAGGCCTGGACAGCAGATTCATAATACCTTTCTGTATCATGCTGATCTATTTTTAGTTAGAACAATTTGGCTTAGTAAAAACCAACTGAGCTTTGCTATTTGATGTTTCATTGATTAATATTTCAACTGAACCAAACCCATTTAACAGCATATAACAAGGACTGGCACTTAGTTATCTATTATTCCCCTTATGAGATTTTTTTTTTGGACTCGTTAAACCTATGCTGGAGGACAGCATTTTAAAAAGTGGAGGAACAGATGAGCCAGAAGTGAACATGCCAGGTACAAGAGGTTAAGAAAAAGGAGTCTGGAAAAAAATCCTGAAATGTATTCATTTTTGGAGGGCCCCTTATACAATAATTAAGAAACCAAACAACTTATCTGCACAGATACAAAAAAGCAAGAGCTTGTCCCTTTGTAGTCCATAGAGAATTGGTGCACAGATTCACTGAAAGGAGGGGGAGGACAAACACTGAGGATATTCAACAACCATCCCAGAAAGATGAAGGAGGATGACTTGGAGGTACGCCTTTCCTGCTGTTGAGGAGGAACAGCTAGGGTGTCATCAGGACCTTAATACATTGCAGTCTTAGACAATCTGTCCACAATGGATAGGCCTAACCTTGAGGCCATGAACTCTGTATCATGATAATCAAAATTGGTGAGAGTCCCTGGAAGGACTGTAATTGAGGGGACACCAGAAAACGGGCAGGAGTTAGGCTGCAAGCAACTCAGCCATATGGACAGAGCAATTCCTAGGGTTTAATAAAGTTTCACCTGTTCAACTTAATGGACTTGTAGTTTCTTTCTTCACAGGTAAAACAAGATGGCAGCATTAGAGCTGAGAGTTCTCTGAAGTGCAGTAGCTGGCAGCATGAGCCATAGTACTTGGTCTAAAGCCCTCAAGAGCCCTAGGTTTTGCAGACACTAACCTAGTCCAGTAATGGACCGGGGGAAAGGAGGAATTCAAATTGTACACAGACTTGGCCATGCAGGAGATGGACAACAGCAGGAAAATAAAACTATTATTTTATCTTATTGAGGCAGAAAACAGAAATACCTGCACTAGTCTGAAGCTCACCACTGCCTGTAGTATCACAGCAGTCTTAGGAGCCCTGGGGACATATTGCTCCCCAAAGCAAAATGAAACTGTTCAGTAACACAAGATTTTTACTAGACAACAATATAAAGGAAAGAGGACAGACCCCTATGTTGCTGCCTTTTGGACATTAGCTACATATGCCATTTTGGTGCCTTGACAGAATCCCTGATTCAGAACAAGATAGTTTGAGGTAGCTGGGATCACCACCTCTGAGAGCAGCTACTCCAGAAAGGCAATTTCCCATTAGACAGATGCTTAGACACGGGGCATACAAGGGAAGCCTCCGGAGAAAAGATGAAAGCCCAAGAAGGCAAAACAACCCAAGATGTTTACACAATGAGACAACAGCAGAGGAGAGCAAATGTTCTGGGTTTCATACCCATAGTGAGATGTATTTATTGCGAGGGATGGCATGAGCGAGTGAAGAACTGCCCTAAACTAGGATGGCATTGTAAGAAATGTGACAAGTTGAACCCTTTCAGCAGTGTGCGCAAGAGCTCAAGGTCTCAGAAAGGTTCAGTCAGACTTGGGGGATGGCACATCACACAATAGTAATGATATCATGACTCTCTCCTTGAGAGTGAGACCATATCAGGCTCAGGCTGTAGGGACAGGAAAGCAACAAGTGATAATACCAACTTCCATGCATGAATAATATTAATAGGAAAACACCTTGTTTGGATTTCACCTGGCTAACGGTGCCTCCTATACAGTGATTCCTCAGGGTGAATTGGACTTGAACACGCTCATTACACTGAGCACTCACAATCTGATAATGTACAATGAGATAATAATGCAGCCTGTAGGAAAATGTGATGTGATGGTAAATAACCTGAAAAATAACAAAGTACTAAATGAAGTTTGTGTTGGTGGATGGTAAACACAACGGACCACTCTTAGGAAATATGGCCACACAAGCCATGGATCTGATCAGGGTGCAGCATCATAATTTTATAAGCTGCAAAGCAAAAACAAAAGGAGAAGACCTATGGACAATGGAGACAGTTTTAAAAGCACATGGGGATATTTTCAAAGGTGACAGATGCCTTGAAGGAAAGCTGTGTGAAGTACACCCCACAGTGAAACCTGAGAGCTTGCCGCACAGAAAAACCCCATACTGACACAATTCAGTATGTTGGGAGCTCCAAAGTCTGCAAAGAAGGGGAATCATAGCATCTGTATAGGCAGAACAGCCTGATTGAGCAGCATGGTGCTGGTAAAGAAGCGACTAGGTAAATTATGCAACTGCATAGACACAAAGCCAGTGAACTGGGCATTGAAAAGAAACCAGTGTCCACTGCCCACAACTGATGACATTTTGCCAGAACTCTCCAAAGCCAGAAGCTTTATGGTCTGATGTCAGGAACAGGTTTTGGCACATAAGCCTGGATAAAGAGTCCAGCATACTGACAGCCTTTGCAACACCATTTGGTTGCTACAGATGGCTGAGCATGCTGATGGGCATAAATCCAGCATCAGAGGTGGTCCAGAGAAGATTCATCCAAGCACTGGAATGATTACCTGGGGTGAAAATAATTGCAGATGATGTTCTCCTAGTAGTTGAAGGCAGTTGTGACACAGAAGCTGAATGAGACCATAATAGAAAAACTACAAGCTTTTCTCGTACAGGGAAAGAGCATAAAACTCATCCCAGAAAAATGTGATAATCAGCATGAGGTGGAACACATTGAACATCTGCTCTCAGCAGAGAGATTGAAAGCAAATCCCAACAAGATCAAGGTAGTCAAAGACATGCCATCTCCAGTGGATGTGAAAGGGGTACAGTGCTTCATAGGAATGATACATTTTGTGTTCAAATACTGACCACAGCTGGCTTCAGTAACAGAACACATACATCAGAATGTTAAGGCAGCCAAGGAAATGATACTCGGAAAGTGGGCAGAAGAAAGAAGCCAAATACCTGTAGTAGCAGACATTTTCAAATTAAGGATGAGCTAAGTGAGTAGGATGGAATCATACTTTGATAACAGAGCTGTCCATCTTACCTCACTACGTAAGGATGTCAGGCAAAAAAATACATCTCACACCTGGACATTGACAGTTATCTTAGACTGGGTGGAGTGCGTTTTTATTGGCTGGGAACAAATACCCAACTACAGGCACTATGGGAGGAAGGACCAAAATCTAATATCAGCAAGGGGAGACTTGCTGCAGCCAGACACACTGCTGAGAGGAGATGACCAACAATCAGAAAGCAGGTATTTTCCATTGAATTAACTAGATTATGGTCCAGGCTCTGGGGCAACAACCCAATAACATTTTTATTGTTCAAGTTGCACAGCAGAGGAGATGAGATGGCCCATATAAGTATAGTATCTTATAAATTGAAGTCAACTTTAATCTGTATTAATTAGGGCTGTCAAATGATTTTTAAAAAGTCATTGTGATTAATCACACCGTTAAACAATAGAATACAATTTATTTAAATATTTTGGATGTTTTCTACATTTTCAAATATATTGATTTCAGTTACAACACAGAATCCAAAGGGTAGAGTACTCACGTTATATTTATTTTTGACTACAAGTATTTGCACTGTAAAAAAAGAAAAGAAATAGTATTTTTCAATTCACCCAGTACAAGTACTGTAGTGCAATCTCTTTATCATGAAAGTTGAAGTTACAAATGTAGAATTATGTGTAAAGAAACCTGCATTCAAAAACACAACAATGTAAATATTCAGAGCCTACAAGTCCACTCAGTCCTACTTCTTGTTCAGCCAATTGCTCAGACAAACAAGTTTGTTTATATTTGCAGGAGATAATGCTGCTCGCTACTTGTTTACAATATCACCTGAAAGTGAGAACAGGCATTCTTGTGGCACTGTTTTAGCCGGCATCACAAGATATTTATGTGCCAGATGCGCTAAAGATTCACATGTCCCTTCATGCTTCAACCCACCACTCCAGAAGACGAGTCCACACTGATGACAGGTTCTGCTCAATAACAATCCAAAGCAATGTGGACCAACGCATGTTCATTTTTATTGTCTGAGTCAGATGCCCTCAGCAGAAGGTTGATTTTCTTTTTTGGTGGTTTGGGTTCTGCAGTTTCCTCAGAGTGTTGCTCTTTTAAGACTTCTGAAAGCATGCTTGACACCTCATCCCTCTCAGAGTTTGCAAGGCACCTCAGATTCTTAAACCTTGGGTCGAGTGCTGTAGCTATCTTTAGAAATCTCACATTGGTACCTTCTTTGCATTTTGTCAAATCTGCAGTGAAACTGTTCTTAACATGAACCACATGTGCTGGATCATCATCTGAGACTGCTATAACATGAAATATATGGCAGAATGCAAGTAAAACAGAGCAGGGACATACAATTCGGCCCCAGGGAGTTCAGTCAGAAATTTAATTAACGCTTATTTTTTTAATTCCATCAGCATGGAAGCATATCCTCTCGAATGATGACCGAAGCATGAAGGGGCATACAAATGTTTAGTATATCTGGCACATAAATACCTTAAGTGCCAGATATATTAAATAATACAAAAGTGCCATGCAAATGCCCGTTTTCAGTTTCTGGTGACATTGTAAATAAGAAGAGGGCAGCATTATCTTCTGTAAATGTAAACAAATTTGTTTGTCTTAGCGATTGGCTGAACAAGAAGTAGGACTGAGTGAGCTTGTAGGCTCTGAAAGTTTTACATTGTTTTGTTTTTGAGTGCAGCCATGTAACCAAAAAAAAAAAATTTACACTTGTAAGTTGCACTTTCAGGACAAAGATTTTACTACAGTACTTGTATGAGGTGACTTGAAAAATACTATTTCTTTTGTTTATCATTTTTACAGTGCAAATATTTGTAAGCAAAAATAATATACACTTCGATTTCAATTACAACACACAATACAATATATATGAAAATGTAGAAAAACATCCAAAATATTTAATAAATTTCAATTGGTATTCTATTATTTAACAGTGCAATTAAAACTGATTTATTGCAATTAATTTTTTAAATCGCGATTAATTTTTTTGAGTTAGTCGCATGAGTTAACTGCAATTAACTGACAGCCCTAGTACTAATTGAACCTTTGTGTCTACCATTGGTCTAGTGATAAAACACTTCACAGAGGCAGAATTCAGACTTGTATCAATGGATTTCTATCCCAACACATCTCTAGTAAAAAACATCTCATTAGAAAAGCATGATTCAATTTAATGATATTTCCTTTGAGGAAAGGAGAACAGTTGTCTTCTCAGCTAACACCTTCTCTCTAAGAGATAGTGGAAAACTGTAGTAGGTGAAGTAAGTTCCTATTGCACATTTGGGTACCTGTGAGTCTCAAAGCATGGCAGTAAGAGGGGGTGGAATATTTTATCTAAATGAGTGAGATGATTAAATAGATGAAGTTTTCCACGTCATTCATCAGAGTAATATTTCAGTGCCTGCAATATTGTTTGGGGAGATATAGAAGCAGCCCTTCTGAATGCAACATCTTGCAGAAGCAGATCTCCCAGATATGATTTTTCAGTGTAGTGGATAAAATAAGAGCATGAGACATTGTGTGCCTTACGATGCCCATATCTTGACTAAAACACTTTCCTCCCTTGCTTACCCCTCTCTATTTTCTCCCGCACTGTAATATAATTTCAATTTGAATATAAAAGGAATTACACTAAGTAGGCAATTTCATGAAATACCCTATTTTCAGAGACTTACAGCTTAAAAAACAATTACTGAAATAAATCCTGATTGTTTCAGCCCAAGGGAGGTAGGTCAGGTGTGCATGTGTAGGTTGCAGTAAAATACTGTTGGGGTGATTTACTCAAGTGTAGAAATAGAATGTTTTCAAGGTTAAGAAGATTTCAGATATAATGTTTGACGTTTTCAAAAAACCTGCAGTTTGAGTTATCCAAGCCAAAACATACTTGCTATGGTCTAAGCCTCCAGAGAGTACAAGAGACCTTGATATATTAAAACAAATAAACAGTTTTAAAATAAGGAAGATTTAAGTGTATGAAAGTCATGAACTCTGCATATGCAGCTTGGTGTATTTATTTTAAGCCAAAAGTTTGCATATATCGGAAATTCCAAACTTAGTAATAAGAGCAACTGTGTTTATTACTATGATCATACAGTCACACAGTTTTCGTTCATCCAGAGAAGAGACTATCTTTCTTTCAGACAGTGCATCCCCTGATGGAAAGTCATGGTGGAACTGGGGATAATCATGCCGGGGAAGAGTCTATGATTATGGCCCTTGGAAAGAGGTAGACTTTGATAATGCCAAAAATGCTGAATTCGGATGGGCAGAATCACAGGCTCCACTGTGTCTGTTGCCTTATGGAAATATCACTGGAGCATTTACTGTCCTAACAGAAGAGAGATTCTTCCATGGTTGCAAGAATGTTTATTTGCATGTATCAGAGCTTCTGAGGCAACATACCTGGAGGCTCATAAGAACTCCAGCAGCTGTGGAGATGAATTTGAGCTTCATAGATCCCAAAGGACCAAATTTGCCAAATTACTAATCCAAATTACATCCACAAAGGTTGTGCATGCACCTGTTGTGCTCATAAAACCCATTTTTACATGAAAAAAAAATGTGTAGTTGCAGGCATAAGTGCCAATTTATAAACTCAAATATCCTTTGTATATGCAAATACAGAACCACATGCAAATTCTGAAGTCAAATAAAGAGGCCAGTGTAAACGTTTTGGGTGGGATTTTCAGAAGTACCCAAGTCCCAGGTTTTTAAAAGGTAGTTAAGCAATGCCTAACCCCTAGACAGCCTACCACCTAGTGGTATTTTCAGGACCAAGCTAGACATCAGGGAAATATCTCTGCACCCTCTACAAGGCATGGGAATAGTTAACTGCCTAAGGAATGGATTTTCAGTAGCTAGCAAGCTGAACCGGGAATCCACCTAAGCCAGTCAGGAGGCAAGAGCCACACGTGGCAATCCTCAAGCAATGAGAGATAGGGAAACCCTCTACATCAGTGGTGGGCAACCTGCAGCTCGTCAGGGTAATACGCTGGCGGGTCATGAGATAGTTTGCTTACATTGACCATCTGCAGGCATGGCTGCCCGCAGCTCCCATTGGCCAGGAACGGTGAACCGCGGCCACCAGGAGCTGTGGACGGCCATGCAGGCTGCAGTTTTGCCCACCACTGCTCTACACACTGGGGCCTGGCTGAAATAATAGCCAGTCAAGCTCAACTCTAAGGAGATGCTATAGTTGCAAATGCAAGGACATATTCACTGTTTAGTGAAATGCTGAAGAAGGATTAAGTCATCCTCTCTCCCTTTGGAGATGCCCTCAACACTTCTACCACAGCGGGACTTGGCTTGTCTTTCTTTATTTTTCTGAAAGCTACTTTTCAAATAATGCATTTCATTTTTCTTATAATACTGTACTAAATTTAGAGACTGACAGTTAACTTATGAAAAAGCATATGGACTAAGCAGCTATTGCATAAGAGTTTAAATATTAAATAATTGTAATGACTAGTGTTATCAAATATGATTAGAGGGTGATCAAAATAAAAACAGCTCATTACATTTTAGACAACATCAGAGCACCCTGTGGAAAGTTATCTGTAATTTTAGAGATTAATTTTGCTGTTTGCATTATTTGCCGAGGTTTCCCTTCTGGCCTTGGATGTTTTGGGGGAGGTCTAGAAAGGCTGGAGGATAAAATGAATGTTTAATTACTTGAGTACTGTACTCAGGAGCAAGATAAAATGCACCAGGCCCACCTCTTCTCACAAGGATAGAACAGTGCATGAAGTTGGCATTTTTATGCTGGATTTTATTGAAATACAGAACTTGAAATTTGCTTTTGGAAACTCATGCAAAGTAAGGGGTAGGAAGAAAATATGATTTGTAAAGGGTGCAGACAAGCTCTGACATCTCTCTAGTATTAGACTACAGAAAGCCGATATTGCTTTTGAAATCCAGCCCAGATACAATACATTATTCTCTCCAGTCTCACAGAACTGATCCCATTGACCACAAGAACATGATAAAGATACTTTTTCAAGACAACATTAAGTCTGACAGGATACACGGCCCTGCAGCTGCACCAGTGTTTCAGGAGATTTTTTCCCTCCCCATTTAACTAGATAAAGAAGGAATATTAAGATCACTCCCTCTGATATCAGCGCTGTTTTCTATTATGTACCACAAGAGCCTGTTTCAAACTCTTTTCTGCAGTTTTATGTAAGATTGGATCAACCTTGTCCATTCTCTGTACCTTCACTTACTCCTTCATTTTTTTTCTTGTAAGAAATACAAAAATATATTTTAAAAAGCTGAGAGCACCCACCTATTGGGTGATGACTGACAGAAATCCCATTGCTGAGCATTGGAAAGGCCCTTGGCCTTTCATGATCTTAGTCGGTGGGATTTGTCAGAATATGAAATGTGTCTTTTCATTTGACATGTTCCCTGCTATTGATTTCCAGATGAAAAAACTAATACAATGCAATGAGAAGTCAACAAAAGCCAGTTTTGAAACTCGGGGCCAGGGATGAACCTTTCCTGGAATTTTCTGCTCCGGGAAATAGAATGAGGGCTTGTTGTGAACTTCTGAGTTTTTTATAATGTTGTTGAAATGGCTCCCTAAACTGCATACGTTAATAGATGCTGCTAATTAATAGCTACTTAAAATTGACAAAATTTTCAGCGTTGCCTTTATGGTACAGTAGGTAATCAGTCATTCAGGGTCACCAATGCAGATAAGTAGTCCCTAGATATATACGATAACAGACAATTCTTTTCAGGCAGGATTGAAAGAATGGATTTACAAAAAAAGTTACTAATGTAAATTTCCAATTGACTTAAATGGAACTTTCCATAAATAAGACCAGCAGGATTTAGCTCTCTGTACGATTAAACCCTTTTATAATGGTAATAGGATCCCATATGCAACTTTACAATGAAAGTGTGAAAGATGGAGACAATGATAAACATGTAAGCATGCCAAAAATCAAAGAAGCCTCCTACATAGGGTCTATTGCTCTTACTCGCGCTGAGCGTTCCACATTGCCTCCCTCCCCCAGACACCTCATAGATGGTTCTTGGGCTTAATATATTGTGTACATGATTGATGTAAAACAAACTGCATGACATACAATACATGGACTAGTACTATGACACCTAAAATGCTGTATGCTGCCTGCCAGACAAGAAAAAAAGTGTAGTGGGAGGTGCTGAAGAGATAATCATCCCTAAAACTTGTAATTTAATGAAGGGTCTGCATTTTGGTGAACCCACTGTCCCCTCCTCCCCAGACACGCCCCTTTCTTTCATTCCTCTCTACCGCACAAACTTGTGTAACCAAATTGCACAGCTCCACTGTCGACTGGCCCTTATGTGAATACTCAAAGGTAGAGTAGCATTTTTACCTTTATGAGGGTCCCACTCTAGACAGGGACCTAGATATTTTTAATATAAAACCACATGGGATAAACTGACTGCAGCCAAAACACAGAAGCAGCCCCCTTCTCCAGGAGCACCTTCCTTTTGACTGCTTTGTACTTGCTAATTCTCACAGCTGTACAGTTGCCCTATATATGGTCTTTGCCCCCCCCCCCCCCCCCAGCATGCTTTTCCAGGGACTGGCCCTTTAAATTTGACAGCTGCAGGCCCAAAGTAGTCATTTCACAACCACCACCTGCTTTTTCCAGTTGGCAAATATTCTTACCTCCTGTTCTAGTTCCCCTGTCTTACTTCTAAGGAGACAGTGCATTCTTACATCTAATATACAGAGTCTGTAATACAGAGTCTGTACATGTTGCTGCTTCCACTGTTCAACTCTTTACATGTCATTCACAACAATGAACAGGTTAGAGAGGTTAAACTATCCGTCCTGAAGTGCTGGAGTTGGGAACTTGTGTACAGAGAGAGATCTCTCTCTTTTCTCTGCTCCAACCACAGAGGCATGTTAGGGACCAAGCCAATTGTGGTCTCGCCTAACTGTGAGGGCAGGAGCTGGTCTAGTGGCTGCAACAGCAATGACCAGCCTAATGGCCAGAGCCCAGATCAAGAGCCAAGTTACCAAGTCTAGGGAGTGAGCAGGAGTCAACCAACCAGGAACTGGGAGCAGAGGGTCAAAGCCAGAAGCTGGAACCAGGGGAAGGAAACCAGGCGTGGAAGCTGTGAACAGGGAGCAGGGGCCAGGAGTGAAGAAAGAGCTAAGAGCAGGAGTAGGGAGGGGGACCAGAAACACAGCTATTAATATAGAGCTATTGATCTGCCAAGGACTCAGGGCTGCTGCAGAGTTTAAGAATGTGCCTGCTGAGGTCTTCAGCTAACCAGGAGGCCAGGTTCCTTAGCTGAGTCAGCTGAGGACCATGAGCTGGGTCTGAGTTCAACCCTGGGTCCGAGTTCAACCCTGGGTCTCTGGGGAGCGAGCACAGGGCTGATAGGTGGGGCAATTAGTGCTGCCAGTAACTCTAGGGATTCTAGGATGGAGGCATTTCTGGACAGGTACAGGGCTAATGTGATGTCCCTACTGGGGGTGAGAGAGGAGGAGAGTTCATAACCCGTTATCTTACTCAGGTTAAAAAAGAGTAAAGACGCACAACTCAGCTTTTAACTCAGGTTAGCAGCACAAATTCAATCTTATAGGCAGCTTGCTATTGAACTCGAGCTTCTCACCACAGTTAAAAGCAGAGTTGCTGTATCTTCACTGCTATTTTAAGCCAAGTTAGATAATGAGGGTTAGATAACCCAAGTTAATAATACACTTTTCTTTTGCAGTGTAGATATACCCTAAGCCATGGTCCCATTATCCTTGCATGCCAGAATAACTAGCTGAAGGGAACACCAAGTACAACTCTTCAGTTAATGTAAAGCAGGGCCCCTGTCAACATGTTTACTCCAAAGGTACTATGCCTTTCAGAAACATCTGGTAATATCTCAAGCAACTTTTTCCACAGGCAGTATGCCTCCTTCCCAGGCAGGCTCAGGTTCAGAAGAGCCATAATTCAGAGTGAAAAACAACTGCACCACTGGTTAACACATATGACAAAGCAAAATATACTGCCTACTAGATGTTTTACTTTTTCAAGCTGATCATTTTCACATATAATTTGGCAAATTTAAGGGTCCCACTCAGTTTATTAGCTAATGCACTTAAGAATCTGGATGCATATCATCCAGAACTGCTGATCTGTATAAAGAGTGTATTCAATTAGTCCCCAAGTCTTTCTTTACCTTCTTTTTAACCAAGAGCAAAGCTGACAAGGTTTCTATCACTTCCTATTTGTACCTGCATTTTTCTTTATTTTTCCTGTAAAAGGCTGATGAAAAATGAACCGTTCAGTTGCTCAAGCATTGTTGACTATTCTATCCTAACTGAGGACCAAATCTTGACCAAAGCCAGATCAAATGGATTTTGTGCATGGGTTCTTCTGGAGAATTAGGAGCAGAGGACTATAAACTTCCTCCTTCAGGGTGCAAAGTGTCAGCAGAGCCACTTCACACATATGGCTGAGGCAGTATCGGTGCCCTCTTCCATGGGGAAGGGAAATTTAGCTAGTGGGATTCTGTAGTTACAGACTTATTGGGCATTCCCCGGTACACAAAGCTTCCCCTACATGCAGCACATGTGCTGTGCGCTCACATTTCAATAGAAATATCAGAGATGTGGAGACAGAAGTCAAAAAGTCATCCTCCAATCAGGAGGTTGCATCTCCACAGTAGATTTTGGTTTCTGTTATGTGATTTTGAAAGGAAAAGAAAGGATTTGTTTTTGAACACAAGGATGACTCATAACTTCTTTAAGAAAAATACAGAGAAGAGTGAGCCAGCATTGAATACTGTTCCAATGTGTACATGCTGGTAAGAGTTCCTCTGTATTTCCTCTTTATGTCTAGGATCCCTACAAAGTAGAACCTCACTGGTCCTACTGCTTTTGAGACTTTCTATGGCCCTTCAGCAGTCATGATTTGACCCTTATTAATGGGCTTTTTTCTTCTCTTCACTCTCCTGGTTAATCTTGCAGCATTGCTGGTTCTTATGATTTTATTGCAAGTCTCATATATTTGGTGTTTTTCTTAATGGCCAGCTCCAAACACTCTATACTACATGAAAAGCTCAGGATTAAATTTTAGAAGAAAAATAGTAAGCTTCTAGCCCTTGTGGTCATCGAGAAAAGCTTGAAAATGGAAACTAACAGCTCAAAACTAGAAGGCAAGTAAAGCGACCCTAAATTCACCCACTGATCCTTTGCTTCTCTTTGAGGCATATCTGGCTAAATGTCCCCAATCCAATTCTGTTTTTCCATCTCTCTTCCCCCAAATTCTTCTCTATGGGAACATGGAGGAGGACAATGCAAAGCTCGATTCACAGCATACAAGGGAAGCCAACCCTCTATGGAGGCTCCCTATGTTTTGCCATTCCCACTCAGCAGACTTCCACCACTTTCAAGACAGGGCCCTTTGCAGCTGCACAAGAAGGAGCAGGATTTGCTGCGTGTAATGAAAACGCAACCACTTAACATATCAACAGTAACACCCATTGCTCTGTTCTTCAAGTTTTACACAAAAGTCTAAAGAGAGATATCACAAATACTACCGATCTGTGCTACAGACAGGTGACCCATGGGGGGATATGGGGAGTCAAGCGTCCCCGTCCCCCCCAGATTGGCCTGCTGGTGGCAGGGAGAGAAAGGGGCACTATCCTTCTCGCCCGGCACCTCTCTTTTGGCACATTTGGCCGCTCTCCCTGGCAGCAGGGCAGGGAGCGGGATGTAGATGCTTCTGCCTCAAAACTCTGCTTCCCAGCTAGGCTCTCTCAGGCAGAAGCGGCTTGGTGAAGCTCCCCACCCAGCTGCCAGGGAGAGCAGCCGAATGAGCTGAGGGGAAGTACAGGTAGGGGAGGACAGAGAGCAACCCCGCCAGGCAGGTAATGTGAGGCAGGGAGAGCGCTGTGGCACTGGGCGCAGGATGGGTCACTGGGCAGGGGAGATGCATGAGGCCATCACGTGTCCTTCCCTTTAGCTTGTGTCCCCCTTTCCTCCCAGCATGGAGAGGCACCAGTCATCTATGCTACAAACCTCATTGTGCATGACAGAAGACCCGCTACGGTTACTATTTGCAGAGTGACACTAACACACACTCAGTCTCGAATTTTTCCCCACAAAAACGTGTGTTCTGTGAGTCTATCCCTCTGCTGGATTGTTCAGATATTTTAGGTCTGTTGTCCTTGTAAGGGGTCAATGTACAATAGTTTGCTACTTTAATTGGAGTTACTGATTCAGTTTAAACACTACACTGGATTAGTTTTGATTAAAGAATAAAACGAGATTGTTTATGTAACTATGAGAGTTTTTCAATCCAAGTATAAGGCATTAAAGTCAGAAATGGTTAAAAGAGAAATAAAGATAAAACACTTTCTAGTAACAAACTTAAAATAAGACTTGGGTCAAGGCGAAATTCTTATCAAAAGATCCCAGCAACAGGGCTAACCAAATTCTCAGGTCAGAACCCCTCCCAAAGTCAGGTTTCTTTGTTTTCTCAGATGAAAGAGCAAGCCAGAGAAAGAATATTTGGGGTGGTTTTTTCCCCTCCATTTTATAGTCCAGTCACATTTGGAAACACATTTTCCCAAAAGTTACCCCTACTTCCAGCTGTGAGATGAAGACATGGAGTCTAGCAGTGAAAGAGGTTTCATGTTGTTTGATAAAATGCAAAATTGATCTATCTGTTCCTGCCCCCCTTTGTTGCCAACGAATGGGCACTGGACCAGTGATTGACAATCAACTGTGACGACAAGCTGATGCCTCTAGCCAGATGACACTGGTCTTTGAGAAATGGGTTTACCTCCTCCCCAGACTTGTCTGGTGACACATTTTGTCATAATTTCATCTTGTTTTCATACCTTTACATATAATGTTGCTAAACACACTTCACCATGATATTCTTCACCAGTGAGGTATTAGTTTTCAAATGATACCTCACAACTCATATTTTGCACATGTGTAAGGATACTGGAGGCTGGAATGGTATAGTGTGGGCAGCATCACAGAGTATCAAAAGGGGCAAGGTGTGGGAAGAAGGTAGTTCTGAGTTGTCTGTGGTGGACTTCTACCCCATCCAAATATTGCTAAATTTCTGATGACCATGGAGGTTCAATTACCACCCCCAGGAACAAAGCCCTTTCCAAAACATGTAAAATGCACAAGCAGTGCAGTGTGAGATTTCTTCCAGCCAACCCTTTGTCATACACGTTCTGAGGATAGACTGCAATCTCCAGGTCTGGCAATCTGCAATCTTTTAGAAGTACTAAATTTAAAACACTTCTATCTGAAGCCTTTTGATACTACTGTCTCAGATGGATGTAGACCCTTTAAGGTCCATATTTCTGAAGGGGCCTCAGTCCAGAATTGGTTTGTGTGCACAACTTTACATGATGAATCACATGCAATTTTTGTGCATTGTCACTTGAGCAGCTAAATGATACAAGTTATTTACACATACAAACACTCATTTGGGGTGCAAGTTGAGAGTAAGTGAGGCAAAATTTTCAGCTGGTTCACTAGCTTTCTCCCTTTTGTACCCACTCAAAATTATAGTCAGACATATGAGCCTACACTATGGAGATCCAAACATATGTGGGCACCTACTAGACTCATATGTTAACGTTGGTACCTACTAGACCCATTTGTAGATTTTTTGTGGTTGCACATTTCTAATATTTCCTCAAGCCCAAGATCTGAAATTCTATCATTAGATTTAGTGACAGTTTGTAAAAACTGTGTTCCTGAAATCACCTGAGTACAAATGGAGGCCACATTTTGAATTTGACTGGCAGATTGGAAAATGCCAGCATTGTAGGGGTTAATTGATCATTCCACTCAAAATATCTTACTCTCTATATAGTCATCTTATTTAAATTCTTTATAGCTGAAGACTTATGAAACCTGTGCTTCTGAAGCCTGATCAGTCAGTGGAATAGGTATTCCAACTCATTTCCGAAGGATTGATAAGATCATTGTTTCAAAAATGCTGGTTTGCCGAGCTTATGCCACTCCACAGTATATAAAAGTTGTATAGTTAGATTGTTTCTAAAGGAAACTGGAAGCTTAATCAAACATACAGCAAATGTTCATGTCTGACTCAAGTACAAGATTCACCATGGAGTCCAGTAACTACCTATAGAACATGCTTGCTTTAATGAGTAATCTCTGCTGAGATGGTCTACAAGGAAGCTCTGAAAAGGTTAGATTGGCATATAGCATCATTTCTACCACATCTCTAGTGCACATTTATATTTGAATACAGTGTTTTAAACAATCAAAGAAAACAGAGCTTAAGTAGGTTTCTTAACCTGAAAAATAAAATAAAATTTGGATCCCCACTTTATTTCCCATTACTGACATTAACGGCTAATATATTCATTCTTTTAAAAGCATCTATCCAGCCATCTGGGCTCAGACAAAAATTATATATGCAACCGAAACAGAACTGGCCAAAATGAGGATAAAAAGGACCTCCCAGCCCATAACCTTTCACAGTCAATTATGAATCCTCCTCTTCTTTTGATTTAGGCCAAGGTGTTTTCATTGATTAGATAATATTTCTAAAGTGCTATGAAGATGAAAAGCAGTAAGTGCTAAGTAATAACAACTTATTAATGGTATTTTGATAATGATTTTAAATAATGAGCTTGTTCTGATCTTTGGGCCTAACCACCCACACCGGTGTCTCAGATTTAGCTCTCTTATATTTCCTAGGAATTTTAAGTCATATGCTGTGTAGTCAGTCTTTCAGCTTGTCAAAATAAAAGTCCTTTTCAAAGTAAAAGTTTCAACAGCATGCTGAAAGTTTGTGATCCTTAAGAAAAAAAAAGGTGTTGAAAGGAATGTATTCCTTTTGAAAGGTGCTCAGCTGAAGCCCTAGAGAATAGGGCTTTATTTATTTAACCCCAAACAAGTCCTGGCCTGGGAAACAGGAGTGACAGTTTTTTTCTGTTGCTCTGCCTATCTGCTGCAACACTGACTGGGGTACCACTTTAGATGGATTAGAGAAACTTGCAGCATCCTTGCCCATTTAGTCACTGGCCTCTGGTGAGAAAAGCTGGTCAGAACAACAGTTTTGACAATGTTTTCTTTCAGAAGGGTTTGAGGCAAAACAGATGCTCTATAGCAGGGGTGGGCAAACTTTTTGACCCAAGGGTCACATCTGGGAATAGAAATTGTATGTCAGGCCATGAATGCTCACAAAATTGGTGTTGGGATTTGGGAGGGGGTGAGGGCTCTGGTTGGGGGTGCAGGCTCTGGGATGGAGCCAGAAATGAGGAGTTCAGTGTGTGGGAGGGGGCTCTGGGTTGGCCGAGGGCTACAGCTGTGGGTGCGGGCTCTGGGGATGAGGGGTTTGGTGTGCAGGAGGGGGATCAGGGTGCCGGGGGAGGCTGAGGGATGCAGGCCCAGGCAGTGCTTACCTCAGGTGGTTCCCAGAAGCAAAGGCATGTCCCTTCTCTGGCTCCTATGCTGAGGGACGGCCAGGCAGCTCTGCATGCTGTCCTGTCTGCAGGCACCACCCCTTCAGCTTGCATTGGCTGCGGTTACCAGCCAATGGGAGCTCTGGGGGCAGCGCTTGGGGCAGGGTAGCATGCAGAGTAGTGCCCCCTGGCTGCCCCTATGTGTAGGAGCCGGAGAAGGGTCATGCTGCTGCTTCTGGGAGCCACGTGGAGCGGCCCCCAACCCTGCTCCCCAGCTGGAGCGGGGCAAGCCCCAGACCCCGTTCCTCAGTGGGAGCTCTAGGGCTGGATTAAAACCGCTGGTGGGCCGAATGCAGCCCATAGTTTGCCCAACCCTGCCTGGGGGCTAGGGTGCATGCTTGGGGTGTGGAAAGCTTCGGTTCAAGCCCCTTCTCTACCTCAGGGATGAAAGACTGCTCTGAACCAGGCAGTCTAGGCATTTGAAACTGGGGTGCTTCTACAATTTGAGCTGGAGCTGCCGTTTGCATCTTGAGGAAACATACCTACATTAGCTCCGACTGAGCTAGCCTACTAAAAATAGAAGCATAGCTGTGGCAGGATGGGATAGATACATACGTGGGCATCTAAGGTCTTGGATGGTACTGAAGGTGGCTCTCCACTCACTGCTATTTTTACACAGAATCAAAAACTTTAGAATCCTACTTCAGCCCTGAATTTACAAGACTGAACCACAATTCAGTCCCATTCAAGAGTCCTGGAACAATTTGCACAGTGGGGGGTGCTGAGAGCTATTGAACCAAACTGTAAACCCAGTGTATGATGGAAACCACTTCAAGCCATGGGGTGAAGTATTTACAAAAGGAAGCTCACATTATGTTTTAACTATGTCAGGGCACTAGAATGCTAAAACTGCATCCAGAAACATGATAATTTTGCTAGTGTATCAATACCAAGAGATAAGGCTCTTTGTCTCTTTATTAGCTTTCCTGTTTCATAGTTCAGAGAGGTATCTACTTTTTAATTAATACTGCAAGGCACAAATCCATGTCCAAACAAGAAGCCTTATTATTCTTCACCTCACTGGAAGACAGAAAAGCTATAAAACTCTTTCAGAAGTCAAAGCGTTGTTAAATGCAAGAAAAATTTAATTGAAGGCCGCTTCAAAGATCAGTTCCTTGAGGACAGCTGAAGTTCTCGTGTGAGTTCACTTATGGCACTGCACTGTTGTATTTTCATAAGTATGACTGCTCATAAATGTCAAACTTTCAGAAGAGTAAAGGTAAAGGCCTGTATGCAAAAAATATATGTCCACCAGCATTAGCACACATAAGTGCATATCAGTACAGACAAATCAGTAAGCTGTATACAAAACAGATATCAGCACATGCCAGTACAATTACTAGGGGTTGCACACTGTGTAGTTTATATAGGCCCAGCCCACTGCACACACCCGGCACTCCTTGCAGCCATCTTCTTCACTTGAGACCCACATGACATTCTGATTAAAAAAAAAAAACAGGAGAAAAAAATTAATATGGCACATATTAAATTGGTTAAAAGCTGTCTAACTGATAGGCATAAAAATTTTAATTGTAAAGGGGCAATCATCAGTGAGGTGGTGTGCTTCTAGCAGAGTCTCACAGGGATCAGTTCTTGGCCCTACACTATTTAACATTTTTATTAATGACTTGGAAGCAAACAAAATCATCACTGATAAAGTTAGCAGATGAGACAAAAATTGGGGGAGTGGTAAATAAGGAAAAGGATAGGTCACTGATTCAGAGCCATCTCGATTGCTTGGTAAACTGTGTGCAACCAAACAAACAATCTGTGTTTTTCTATGGCTAAAGTAAATATATGCAACAAAGAACAAAGAATGTAAGCTATACTTACAGGATGGGGGAGGACTATTGCCTCGGAAACAGTGACTCTGAAAAAGATTTGGGTCAATAATCAGCTGAACATGAGCCCCCAGTGAGACACTGTGGACACACGTCTAATGCAATTGGTGCATAACCGGGGGAATCTCCAGTAGCAGTAGAAAGTTTATTTTGCCTCCATTTGGCACTGGTGTGACCGCTGCTGGAATACTGTGTCTAGTTCGGGTGTCTACAATTCAAGAAGGATGTTATTAAATTGGAGAGGGTTCAAAGAACAGTCACAAGAATTATTAAAGGATTAGAAAACATGCCTTACAGTGATAGATTGAGCTCCTTGAGTCTAGTTAGCATAACAAATAGAAGGTTAAGGAGTGACTTGATTACAGTGTATAAGTACCTGCATGGGGAACAAATTTAACAACATTCTTCAGTATAACAGAGAAAAGTATAATGAAGATTCAGTAACTTGAAGTTGAAGCTAGACAAATTCAGACTGGAAATAAAGCATACTATTTAACAAAATGAGGGGATTTAACCACTGGACCAATTTACCAAGGATTATGGTGGATTCTCCATCACTGATCATTTTTAAATCAAGGTTGGATGCTGTCAGGGTTCCCTCCCCACTCTCAACTCTAGGGTACAAATGTGGGGACCTGCATGAGACACCCCCTACGCTTATTTCTACCAGCTTAGGTTAAAAACTCCAAGGCACAAATTCTCCATTGTACCTTGGATTAGGTAATGCTGCCACCACTAAGTGATTTAGACAAACTTAGGGAAAGGACCACTTGGAGTTCCTACTCCCCCCTAATATCCCCCCAACCCCCCACACCCACTTTCCTGGGGAGGCCTGAGAATAAACAAGATGAACACAGACCAACCTTGGGTTTTTTAGGACAACTAAAAAAAAAAACCAATCAGATTCTAAAAGAAACAGAACTTTATTATAAAGAAAAAAGATAAAAGAAGCACCTCTGTAAAATTAGAATGGAAGATAATCTTACAGGGCAATCAGATTCAAAAACAGAGGATTTTCCTCTGGGCCAAACTTTAAAGTTACTAAAAGAAAACCCGTAATACACCTTCCTCTCAGCACAGAGAAAAATCACAAGCCAAAACAAAAATAAGCTAACACATTCCCTTGCTAGTACTTATTAATTCTAATGGAGTTGAATTGCTTGCTTCCTTGATCCGTGTCCGGCAAGCACACAGAACAGACAGACCAGAACCTTCCCCCGCACCCCTAGATCTGAAAGTATCTTGTCCCCTTATTGGTCCTTTTGGTCAGGTGCCAGTCAGGTTACCTGAGCTTCTTAACCCTTTACAGGTAAAACGATTTTGTGCCTCTGGCCAGGAGGGATTTTATAGTACTGTATACAGGAAGGTTGTTACCCTTCCCTTTATATTTATGACAGATGCTTTTCTAAAAACATATGCTGTAGGAATTATTTTGGTGAAGTGCTATACCCAGTGTTATAAAGGTCAGACTTGATCACTGTGGTCCCTTCTGCCCTTGGAATCTATGAATCTCTCCATTCACCCTCTCCCCCACCCCGGGCTCACACACACACACACACTCTCTCTTTCCATTTCTCAAAAGAATGAGATTTCAAAATCTTTCCTCTCCTGAATTGAGATGAAAAAAGTTAAAAATCTTTAAAAATTTTACGAATTAAAAAAAAAAAATCCGATCAGAAGGTTTCATTTTGATACTCTTAACATGAATGAACTTAACTGAATTTAATCAAATTAATGAATAACAAATAGTTATTTCAATAAAAAAAAATTTACTCGCCCCCTCCCTTTTCCTGCTTTGCCCCCATCCCCATTACTCCCCTTCAGGTCACTGCTTTCCCCTCTATTGCCAAATTAATCTCCACCACCACCACCTAAGACACGGCTTCTCCCATCACAACTACTCATCCCAGCCCTCTTCCCTCCCCATCTCTGCTTTCCCACCACCACAGCCATTTACCCCAGCCCTCTCTCAGTTCCTGCATCCTTCCCTCTCTACCTCTACTCCCCCCACTAGAGGTTTCTGCTTCCTCTACCACCACAGTCCCATCCTTCTGGTCGCTGCTGCTTTCCTCTCACCACTCCTGTCCCTCCCATCCAGGGTACCTTGTCCCCCACCTTTCTTCCTCCTCAAAGCCCCTCCTTACCCCCTACAAACATTCTCTCATTTCTGTTACAGTCCATACTACAGGTTTCAGGGTAACAGCTGTGTTAGTCTGTATTCGCAAAAAGAAAAGGAGTACTTGTGGCACCTTAGAGACTAACCAATTTATTTGAGCATAAGCTTTTGTGAGCATCCGATGAAGTGAGCTGTAGCTCACGAAAGCTTATGCTCAAATAAATTGGTTAGTCTCTAAGGTGCCACAAGTACTCCAGTCCATACTACAGTCCCCCCACAAAACAAGTTTAGCAGCTGCCTCTGATGTGTAGGCAGCAACAAACAGCATCAGATAGATTCCTCAGCCTGCAGGGCCAGGAAGGCTGTGGGTCCTGATTTCCCAATGAATTAGGTTTTTCTGGTGTTCTGATTTCCACTAAATTTAATAGAGTTCTCATGGATGCCTAGAACATTCCCTGAAATGTTGGATTTGATTGGATGTGGCATTACAATGTTATTGCATAACAGACAAACAAATATTCTCGTGGTGAGTGTTCGACCTTGCTTCAGCCAATTGTTGTTTTAAATATAGCACCTGATGATCCCAGACATATATTAGGACCCCACGTGGCACTTAAAAACAAAGAGCATCCACAAAGAGTCTCCCTTCCCCAGAGAGCTTGCAGTCCAGGATTTAGATAACATGGAATAGGTAAATAAGTGGACAAATGGGAAACAGAAGGGTAGTACATGACAACAGAAGAAGCAGATTGTTTGCATAACTTAGTGGTATCCAGTACACAGCTAATCAAGCTGAACATGCAAATACAGGTTCAACCGCTACTGTTTTGAAAATATGGCCCAGCAATGCATGAAGAAATTGCCTCATCTCTTCTTTTCAGTTGTATGTTCAACTTTGCAGTTTATTTGTGCTGTTAAGTTCATATTCTATGATTGCACATACTTATATCTTATTTCTGTGTTATTAAAATTAATTCACTGCTTAGGTATTGAAAATCAATGAGGCAGCTATAACATATTTCCATGATCAAAAAGTCATCATTCACACAGACAGCCTAATGTAAAGCGTTTACCTTGTAGATTTGTTGCCAGACCATTGCATTTCTTTCTTATTCTATGCACATATGTGATAACTGACATTGACTATTTAATGGACAGATGGAAATACAGAATGCCTAATGGTCTCACGGTGAATTCTATATATCTATGAAACTAAGTAATGAAATAATATTGCTCTTAGTCTAATGAATAATTTAGCTAGATGAGGTCTTTATTGAATGGTTTTCTGTAATTTATGCCATATGAGCAGTGCTCTCCAGTGTCTCAATATTTATTTCTGTAACAAGTTTTTGGGATATAAACTTTTAAAGACAGAAAAAGTTCAATTGTGTTGCTATTTTTTATGGTTTACAATTGTTGGTGTTCAATTGTATTTGTTAGGACTATCGAAGATTTAATAAAGTTGAGTGCTCAGCCCTTTTGAAAATCAGGTCAGTTCTTTATGTATCACAATAGGGACTTTGGAGCCTGACTTTAGGAACCGGTTATGGCCAAGATTTTCCAAAATGACTAACTGTTTTTCTTGTGTGTAGGATCTTTCATGCAACATATTATAAAATATTTTAGAATAAGAAGTGTTACTCCAACCAGAAACTATCATTGGGTCTTATTCCATGCCACACATTATGCATGGAACACCCTGCTCACAAAGCCCAAACACCATGGTTTCAAATCCCTGCTGAGGATGCCTATAAGAAACTAACCAACTAATACTAGGCAAATTTCAGGATAATTGGTATAGTCTATATATCATTTTTTTTAAATGAGCCACACTGTTATATCAAAGTAAAACTATTTCCCCATGCTTATTTCCCCCACCACCACCCACTGTTACTCTCACCTTCTTGTGAACTGTTGGAAATGGGCCATCCTGATTATCACTACAAAAGGTTTTTTCTCCTGCTGATAATAGCTCACTTAATTGATCATCACTTTCCTTATAGTGTGTATGGCAACACCCTTTTTTTCATGTTCTCTGTGTGTGTATATATATATATATCTTCCTACTGTATTTTCCACTGCATACATCCAGTGAAGTGGGTTTTAGCCCACAAAAGCTTAAGCACAAATACATTTGTTAGTCTAAGGTGCCACAAGTACTCCTCGTTCTTTTTTGTTTTATCGAAGTGTGTCCAACCACTTAATCTTCTACCTTTCTTTCATCTTTACAAATAAGACATTTTACAGTGAATGTTCACTTAGTGATGAGGCACAAGTTTGAGGTTACAAATGGCATTGCAAATTATCTGTTTCATTTACAAGTGAAGAGGATTCATACATTGGTACGCACATTTGTGCCCCGGTGATGCTGCAGTATTTCTGGACTCTTGGAGGCTTGCAGATTGTCAAAGATCAGTAGCAATGGAGAACTGGGGAAGTTATTTCATGATCTATCTTTAGAGCAAGCAGCAGCCTGCTAGTGCTATGGTCCATCTCCAGGAATTAGCTGGCACAGTACATTGTAATGTGGAGGAGGCCAGATCTCACCCCTGTGGTGGTTTCAACCAAGTAGCAGGCATGCATCCTTGTTCCCTTTTTGGCCAGCTTTCCAGACCCACACAGTAGGTTGGTAAATCCAAAAGGATGGCAGATGTCTGTGGATACTTCTCTGCCAAATGGGAATGCATGTGCCAGCCAGGAATGTGGGATCCTTACTTAGTTGGAGGGATGGCTGCAGTATGGTAGGTGCCCTCTGACTTGACGATTGTTTACTATTTCAGGGACTATTGACTGCAGAGATCTACTACAGATTAAGTTATTGTAAAAAAGTTGTGACCTAGATCTTCAGTCCAATAACCAATGGACTAGCTTGTCCTTCTGCATCATCCACAGTGGCATCAGCAAATGGAGGAACGTACTGAGATGCGTGTGACGTTGCACCACATAATACTTTAAGGGAATGTGTATGCATGTGTCATTTTTGTACTCGAAGTTATGAATATTGGCTGTGTACTTGCTTGATTTTAAGTAGCCTTAGTAAAGCATTTGGTCAGCTTCTTGAGAAAGGAATGTGCAAATTAAGTGCCCAATCTAGAAACACTTAACGAACAATGGATCTTGGAAGACTACAATCCACATAAGAAGTCTTCCTGGAGACACTGAAGATAGCATGTGGGCAATGGCTGCTGCATGTAAAAACTGAGTCATGCCTGAACATGTGACTTGCCCATATGACTCCAAAACTCCATCTTGGAGCTGGACTTTGCACAGGAGAAAGGAGGGGGTCTCCACCCACAAGAGAATGTCTATTTAAGGTCCTGGGAGACCCCTCCATTTTGTCTTCAGCTGGCTCAAGAGATATCCTTTGGGGGTGGAGAGGCTAACTAAAAGACACTGGAACAAAGGACAGTAACCACAGCAGTGTGAGTGATTGTTGGACCCAGACTAGAAGTAGTCTAGTCTGTAAAAGAGGCTTATTGGGACATCTCTGAGGGTAAGATTTTATCTGTATTCAGTTTCTTGCTGTATTAGGTATAGGCTTGCATGTTTTATTTTATTTTGTTCAGTAATTCACTTTGTTCTGTCTTATTATTTGGAACCAGTTAAATCCTACTTTTGTATTTAATAAAATCAACTTTTTACTTGTTAATTAACTCAGAGTATGTATTAATACCTGGGATGGGGGGGAGAAACAGCTGTGCAACTCTCTATCAGTGCTATAGAGGGCAAATTATTTATGAGTTTACCTTGCATAAGCTTTAAAGTAAGAGTAAAATGGATTTATTTGGGGTTTGGACCCACTGGGAGTTGGGCATCTGAATGTTGAAGACAGGAACACTTCTTAAGCAGTTTTCAGTTAAGCCTGCAGTTCAGACCTGGGTCTGTGTTTGCAGTGTCTGGCTCAAACAAGGCAAGTTTCTGGAGTCCCAAGCTGTCAGGGAAAATGGGTTAGAAGTAGTCTCAGCACATCAGTTGGCAGTTTCCAAGAGGGTTGTCTGTGATCCAACCCGTCACAATGTGGTAATAGCTACTCCATAATTGAAATTGAAGGATAAGGAATGGAGTAGGTGGATGTAAAAGACAGGCTGGAGAAAGACTATGAAGGAATTTAAAATCAGAAGAACAGGGTAGAGGTGGAAATGGGGACAACTATACCCACAGCTCTGCAGCTCCACCAAGTTTTAAGATCTACTCAGGAGAGATGTAGGCAGCAGAGAGATGTTCTTGCAGCAGCTCTGCTACTGATCGACTGCCTGGATAGGAAGATTTCTTCCTAATAATGTCCCTTCTTGGATCTCTCCAGTGTCCTGATCTGTTATTTTGCCTATGCACAGACTGGTCAGGAAATCTGACCCTTACTGAGAGTAGTGTATAGAAATAGGAGGCTATCCCTTTAAATAGTTTGATTGCCGTGGCCCTCACAGGCTTCCATTTCAGAAGACACCAGAACCCTACTAGAATAGAGGTAGGTAGGATGTCCATGTTGTATGTAGCTAGCAAACACATTATCTGGATCCTACTTCAAATTACATTTGTTATATAAACAGCAAAATATACTGAGCATGAGACATAATTGTGACACATCACTGGTAATCAGCCAATGAAACAAAATTGTATGATCTCAAACTATTTCATATCATAATTAGAGCTGTGTGAATAATGGAAATTTTGATTTGCTGGCAGTTCTGAAATTATGTTTTGTAAATCATTTCAGGTTGATCCAAAAGCTTTGCATTTTCAACAAATCAAAGTCGAAAAAAAAAAAAGTTTTGTAGCCATTGAGGGTTTGTTTTTTTCTCTTTTTAATTTAAAAAAAAAAGTAATTTCAAAACAAAGTCAGGAAGTCATTGAGTCAAAAAAGTTGAAACAATGTCAAAACAATTTTTAAATTTTTCCAACCGAACAATTCTCCAAAAATCAACGTGAATTCATAAAATGTTTTCACCAACCTGAATCTGCATTTTTTCACTGTAAAAAGTTTCAGATGAAAAATTTCACACAACTCTAATCATAATATTGAATGGATTATTTACACATTATGTTTCATATAACTGAGTACAGATGCTTTGTTTTTCTAAAACTCAGAATGTTTATCTTTTGCTTTTCATATTATATATAACAAGTCACATTACAACTTATCAGGATAACCATTTACCAGTCCAAATGTTACCTAATCTCCTGCTAACATTTAGCAAATTATAGTGATAAAGAAAACAAAGTACTCTAATATTTTGGCAATAAATATGTTTACCTGGCAAGAAAAAGTGTAAACATTTTACTCTGAATAACATAGATATGCATCTAAAATCCAAAGTATTAAAGAAAATTTTAAAAGTTCATTAGAGAAAAAAACCTCACAAATATAGCATACCAGTGATGTTTATTATTTATACATTTAAAAAAAAATGATGGAATGTTCCCAGGCTCCAATATTTGCAAATGTTTTCCAAGCTTTACAATTTTGGACAGGTTACAGCTGAATGAAATGGTATGGGAATGCAATTTTAAAAGGGATTTGAAGAAATATATGGTAACATAGCCAAAAGTGCTGATATACAAGATGAAGGGCCAGATTTTTAAAGGTATGTAGGTGCCTAAAAATGCAGATAGGTGTCCAGTGGGACTTTCAAAAGTACATAAATGCCTTACTTCCGATCCAACTAAGAGCTTATCTACAGCTTTAGGTACCTAATACATTTAAAAATCTGGGCCTAAGCATCTAAAAGTCATATTTCAAAGGTATTTAAGCACCTAACTCATTGATTTCAAAAATATGCCAAAATGTCTTTTAAAAATCTAGTTCTTGGGAGCCTATTTGACTTTCATTAAGACTTATGCACCTAAGTCACTTTTAAAAGGAAACTTGGGATTCCAAGTCACTTTGGTGCTTTTGAAATTTTACCCATTGGTCCGTTTCAGAAAAATGAATTTGAAGTTGTTTCAGGTTCTACACCTCTGAGTATCTCTGCTAATTTTTGTATATTCACTCATTTTCATTTTCCTCCGCTGCTCCGCAAAATTCCTACACAAACAATAGGGGGATCTGAAGGAAGGTATACAACTATGACGATGCATATTCCAAAGCACAAAGAAAACAAACTGAAAAAAAACAGACAGTTTTTAAAAAGTATATTTAAGTGATGGAAATTGACCATAAAGTTTACTTGTAACAATATCAGAGAGAAATGTTACTAAGTATGTGCCTTGCTCATATATTTTGGAAAAATATATATTGACTTTATTGAAGCATCAAATCTAAAACAGAGGTTTATTTTTCCATTGGTTGATGAAATTGCTGGCTACCATATTTTCACAGATTCACAAGGGCAAATGTTCTCATCCTCTATGGTGACTTTGTGCCATTCAGGCAGTTGCAAATTTGCTGTATTCTGGCCCACAGGACTCAGCATAGATTTGTCCTTGCACAAAGAACTCTCCTCTGGCATAAAGCAGGTGGAGGCAACCTAGACTCCTTCTGTGCCAGCTCATCCTTCCTACCCCATCATTGAAGGGAAAGTGTCAGGGGAAGGGGTGCCTGGTGGAGCAAAACCCCCATGCACCTCTCTTCCATTAACCACATAGGGACCTCCTGCCATTGGAGTAAGCTCTGCAAATGCTGTAATTTATGCGGGGCTCAGGCAGCACGGGATCAAGCTCACTACAGACCTCAGATTTGTCTGAGCTCCACTCTGATACAGTTGAAAACTGAGCCCATGGATTAAGCATTATGATCATCTAGCCTAACCTCCTACATAATATAGACCACAGAACTGTGTCCAGTACAGCCAGCATCAACCCCAAGAACTTGTTCACATTCTCTCCATCTCCCTTCCTTTTTTTTCCTTCCATTGATCAGCACAGTTGGAGCTTTTAATGGTTAGATTTCAGTGCTCTATTTTACTGTAGTGTGTCAAGACATGTTCCAAAATTCTGTGTTTAATAATATGTATGTGTGGTTTGTTTCTGAAATGGACAGTAATAATATGAATGTTGAACACATTTTCTTACTTGCAACAAAGTGCTCAATCCTACAAGATTCAGGTCGTGGTCCTTTAAACAGTTATATACATACTGAACTTTATGCACCTGAGTAGTGCCCCCTGACTCTAAATGGGACTACTCTTGTACGTAAAGTTTAGGACAGATGTAACAGTCTGTCGGATTAGCACTTTAATCAGTGAATAATCTATACTCACACATATCGTTGAATTACAATTAATGGGACTACTTGGAAAACTGCTAATGTCTGTCTTAGGTATTTCTATAGACTCCATCACCATATATGTCACTTTGATATCCTCAAAAAAAAACCCCAAAAATCCAAAATTTTTGTACACTTCAATGTTTTCCTTTTGTTCGGAGCTCCCAATGTCTATTTCGGTCTTGATCCTTCTATGACAGGGCTCATTCCCATAAACAGTATAATCTCACAATAAATTTCATGACCATTTTCTCTGTGGAACTCTCATTGGTGCCAGTGACATTTACTTAGGGCTGGTTGAAAAAAAAAAAAAACTCCCCACCAAAAAAATCTAAAATTTCCAATTTTGTTTTCATTCTACATTGTTATTGATTCAGTCTCTGTCTCTCTGGCCCAATGAATATTTATACAAGTGAAACAGCCCCAACAGGAGACATCGACTCTATAGCCTCTAGTGAGGGTACTCCCTTGGGAAGTGGGAGAACAGATTCAAGTCCCTGCTCAGAATTAGAGAAAGCAAGAATTTGAAGATGGGTCTTCCTTATTCCAGGTGAGTGTCCTAGCTCCTGGGCTCTTGTCTTTTCTGGACTGGGTGCATCTCTCCTTTTAATCAGCAATTTCATCATGGACCTGAGAAAGCTTCCCCATTAAAGTTTTGTCAAAACCAATACATATCTGCCAAACGATTCCATTTCAACGAATCGGCATTTTCTGATATTAAAAACAAAACACACACAGAAAAAACATGAGTCAAAGAAAATCCCCAGCCAGCTCTAAATTCTGGACCTGGATCAAAAGAACTCCTCTCTATATGCACGCGTGTGTGTGTGCGTGCGCGCATGTGTACACACAAAATACTGCATATATTTCCCTCCTTTTCATTCTTGCCTCCATCCCTTTTTCTTCTTCCTTCCCTCCCACTATTTCTCTCTTTCCTATTTGCAGGGATTTAAAACATTTTAATAAAATCAGTGCAGAACAGTAAAAAACCCCAAGAAAATAAATTACAAATTCTAAAATAATTGCCCATCCCTATATATATTTTCTTATATGCAGTGTTTTTCTCTAGTATTTCCACATGCTCAGAATTTTGGGTGTATAACTATAAACTGAAATTGTATATATTTGCTCGGCCATATATTTACTAAGCGTATGCAAAGAAAGGTAGCTCTCATTGTCTCTTAGAAGCTTGAATCTACTTTATGGCAGTGGTTTGCAAAGCTATTGCTGATGAGGTTGGGGGGACCAACAGAACTCAAATTCTGTTAACAGCTTGCTCTGTACTTTAAATGTAGCGTTCCAGATAATGAAAGGGATATCCAATAATATTCATAAAGGCTGAGATTTTTCAAAGAAGCTTAAGGTAGTTAGTTGGGCTGTCAATTCATCGTAGTTAACTCACGTGATTAACTCAAAAACATTAATGGTGATTAATTGCAATTTTTAATCACACTGTTAAATAACAGAATACGAATTGAAATTTATTAAATATTTTGGATGTTTTTCTACATTTTCAGTTATATTGTATACTGTGTTGTAATTGAAATCAAAGTGTATATTTTCTTATTACAAAAGAAATAGTATTTTTCAATTCACCTCATACAAGTACTGTAGTGCAATCTCTTTGTCCTGAACCTGCAACTTACAAATGTAGACTTTTTTGGTCTACTACATATTACATAACATCACTCAAAAACAAAACAATGTAAAACCACAGAGCCTACAAGTCCTCTCAGTCCTACTTCTTCAGCCAATTGCTAAGACAAACAAGTTTGTTTATATTTACACCATATAATGCTGCCCTCTTCTTACTTACAATGTCACCAGAAAGTGAGAACAGGCATTTGCATGGCACTTTCATAGCTAGCATTGCAAGGTATTTATGTGCCAGATATGCTAAACAGTCATATGCCCTTTCATGCTTCGGCCACCATTCCATAGGACATGCTTCCATGCTGATGACGCTCGTTAAAAAAATAATGAGTTAATTAAATCTGTGACAGAACTCCTTGGGGAAGAATTGTATGTCCCCTGCTCTGTTTTACACGCATTCTGCCATATATTCCATGTTATAGCAGTCTCGGATGATGACCCAGCACATGTTGTTCATTTTAAGAATGCTTTCACGACAAATTTGACAAAATGCAAAGAAAGTCCAATGTGAGATTTCCAAAGATAGCCTTCCAAAATCTGAGAGGGACAAGGTGTAGAGCATGCTTTCAGAAGTCTTAAAAGAGCAACTTTCTGATCCAGAAACTACAGAACCCGAACCACCAAAAAGAAAATTCAACCTTCTGCTGGTGGCATCTGACTCAGATAATGAAAATGAACATGCGTTGGTGTGCACTGCTTTGGACTGTTATCGAGCAGAACCCATCATCAGCATGGACACGTCACCTGGAACGGCAGTTGAAGCATGAAGGGACACGTGACTCTTCAGCGCATCTGGCATGTAAAGATCTTGCAACCCCAGCTACAACAATGCCATGCGAATGCCTGTTCTCACTTTCAGGTGACATTGTAAACAAGAAGTGGGCAGCATTATCTCCTGCAAATGTAAACAAACCTGTTTGTCTGAGCAATTAGCTGAACAAGTAGTAGGACTGAGGTGGATTTGCAGGCTCTAAAATTTTGCATTGTTTTATTTTTGAATGCAGTTTTTTGTTCATAATTCTACATTTGTTAAGTTCAACTTTCATAATAAAAAGAGATTGCACTACAGTATTTGTATTAGGTGAACTGAAAAATACTATTTCATTATTTTTTACAGTGCAAATATTTGTAATAAAAAAATATAAAGTGAGCACTGTACACTTTGTATTCTGTGTTGTAATTGAAATCAATATATTTTAAAATGCAGAAAACACCCAAAAATATTTAAATAAAAGGTATACTAATTATTGTTTAATTGTCTGATTAATCACAATTAATTTTTTTAATCGCTTGACAGCCCTAGTAGATAGGCAAATCCTAGCCAAAAATACTATATCTTAACTCAAGCTGTATAGTAAATACTGTGTATTGAGTTTTGCCATTAACTTGAATGGGTTCAAGATCAAACCCCCTGTGGCAGGGCAGGCATAAAACCCCTTGAATGCCCTGCCAAAATGCTGGCTAAGCCCTGCTTTCTGGTAGAGAAGCCAGGGGCAGGGGCCCAGGCAGCCAGCAGAGAGCCCAGCTGCAGGCCCTAAGGAGGGCCAGCACACAGCAATAGCTTGAGCTAAGTAGCGGCAGCTGGGCTGAGGAAGGGAAGGGCTATAAAAGCCCTGCCTGGAGAAAGCTCAGTCAGGAGGCTAGCCTGGGGGTGGGAGGCGATGGGAGGCTTACAGCTCTGTCTTCTCACCAAAGGCAAGGTGCCTCACTGGCCAGGAGACCCTGGGAAGGGTCTGAATGGGGATAACTGCTGGGGGAATAAAAGGGACACGGTTGCACTGTAAATAAAGACACAAGGGTGAAGCACTAAAGAAGGCATTGGGACTCTTTATTTGGCCGGCCAACACAGAGCACGGGCATGAAGAGGTGGAAGCCTGTGCGGACCCTGTGACACCCCCCCCCCAAAAAGTGAAAAAAGCTACTATACCTTTTCCTCATTACATTAAGAATGTTTATGTTCAGTATGAAAGGAAATTACCAGATATTGGAACTAGTAGATTATTAAAATTAGTAATCTCTTTAAGGTCAATTTAGAAAACAGAGCTTGGTAAAAAAACAAAAGTTAATGTGAAGAAATAAAATGTATAATAAAAATGGAGTGCTACTTATGTGATGTAGGCCTGGTTCTGCAAAGGCCTGGTTCTGCAAAGTCTTAGGTATGCATCTTGGCTGCAACCCAGGGACTGAACCAGAGTCCTCCAGAGCTACAGCTTCAGTTAAAAACACAAGACTCGTGCTTGCTAAGGCTGTAACAAACTCATATCCGAGGCAGGTCAGGCACAGTGGGGGATATGTTACATCCACTCACTAGTGGGTTACATATGCAATGAATACCCATATGCTTAAATATGTGCATAGGCCCTGATTCTGCAAATGCTTAAAACTTTCAAGCTCTACTTAAAACCTAATGTCCACAATGATCATCTATCCAATAACTCTTCAAACTTTAATTGTCATGCTAGACGAGCTAAATTGCACAAGTTGACAAAGAATGTGTGGAGCAAAACCGAAGAAATAGGTCTTCCAGTGAGCGCTACCTTAAGTGGCAGCTTTTATAGGAACAAAGATCCCTGCAGCGAGATCACATAACGCCAAAAAATTTAGATGTCTAAGAAACAGCAAAAAATGTTTGGTTATGTTGTTTTCTTTTCCATCCTCCCTTCCAAAGAAAGCAAAACTAGTGTGATACAGAAAGATAAATTGTAACTGATAGCGTCTCTGCCAGCAAACATCTAAAAGCCAGTCTAGCTAGGGTTGCCACTTTGAGCAAACAGAAAAGAGTAGTTTCCCTGGCAACGAAGGCTAAAGCTCTCATAACATTTCCTGTATTTTCCTCCTCTTCACCCCTATCTTATCCCTTCCCCTACTCAATCTGACACACATCGATCACAGGTTTCATTTAGTTAATATTTATTAGACTCCGATGGAAGAATTTCTGTTATTCGTGACAAAACAGAAACCACTGCTAGAAAAATTCTTATTCACAGCAGGCTACATTGTCCTCTTATCTCTAGTTCCAATAAGGGGCAGCTGACAGTTGTGTCATACCAGGAGCAGCTCAGGCAAGAATTTGTGCCTCAGAGCATCCCAAACTTGTTTTTAAGGGTAGAAACTACTACTGGCCCTCACAAATAATAGATTACCATGCCACATGCACCAGGATGTTGTACAAATCTAAGTAACGGCCACGGAATGGTCTTAACTTCTGTACAAGTACAGTGAAAGTGAAGCAAATAAAAGATCTGTTTCTTAAAAAAAAAAAAAAAAAAACCCAAAAAAACCCAACCCCACTCCCCAAAAACAACAACAACAAAAAAACACAAAAAAACTCCAAACACCTCTCTATTCAGATCTGTTCCCTTTGTGTCCATCAGGGGGCACAGTGTGGCTGGAAACTGGCTCCAGATGGTCATCAGAGAATTCCCCTTCTGGAGGCGAATTCCTTGCTGAAGCAAGTGTGCCATTTTCAAGCCCTGTGCCTGCTGAACCCCCTCTGCCTCACTTTCTTGCTGTAGGAGTGTATTGAGTGCAGGAGGAGGTATGTCAGGTGTGACAGACCTACAAGGAGCTTTGCCTATCCTCCACTAGCATTGGGATCCTAAGCCAGTGGCAGAACTTAAAGCTACCTCTCAGCAGCTCTGAGTGGTATTGAGGCTGACCCCTAGAAATCTGGGAGCTGGAACTGGCTATCCGATCCCCCCACACAGACACAAACAGGTATGTCAAGTAAGGGCTCTGATGCAGGAGAGAATCTGCAACTGGTATCTAAACTCAGTTTCTGTGTTCATCTATATTACACCAATTAAGAATTATAGGGGTAAACAATCTTTTTTCTTAATACTGGGGCTTTAACTTTGTTGGTTTAATAGCATCTTTACTGTAACATATTTGTTAGAACGGAATACTGTTCAGCCTCTGTCTGTTATTTTTAAGGCATGCGATGTTCTCCATCACTGGTATACCCTAGAGTTTGTTAAACAAACTGTCTAAACTAGAAACAAATGGACTGTGCAGGTCAGCAGAAAAAAAAATGATGTTTCTAAATCAACAGAAGTCTCGTATGAGGATCTACTTTTTATTCAGGGGATTTGTCCCCCTCAATAGACACTTACCTTAACTGTAACTGCATATTTTGAGAATTAGTCAGGTGAACAGCTCCCAAAATACTTGAATCTTTGAGCGGTTTCATAAAATATATTTGAACATCAATGTGAAGAACTTGTATGATAGGTTTCCGTTTGACCAATCTGTTATAACTTTTGTGGAATAAGATTATACCATATCACATTAGGTATTGGAATTATATATATATAAATTATTTATATACACATTTTAAAAATTAGTGTTCCCCCTAAATATATATAGGGTTCATTTGCTGGTATAGAAAAAAATCCATTTCCCATTTGTTAACACATTGATTATTCTGCAGGATCATAGTTTCCAGCAGCATTGCACATGTTTTTGAGAGTCCACATTTCCGCCGTTGTAATTTAAGCGAATGCCATGCTGGGTCTGTAAATGGCCTCAATATAAATTCTCTAATTGTTTATATGTTGCTGGACTTAATAATAAAACATTTCTCTTACTAATAGAGTGAGGGTTCCCCCTAGACCTCACATTTACAAAGTAACAGCACCTTGCTGACAAGCACTATGTACTGCTTTGCAGGGGAGCTCCATTCTGCTGGGCCCTGGGACTCACCCTGACTCAATTCTTTACAGTGCCAAGGCTATAGTCAAAGAATAGTAAGGTAGTTTCCCATCCCTCTACCGTAGAGAGTGAAGGATAGGAAAGAGCCTCCAGAGTGTCCTCTTCTTCCCACCTTCTCTTCTACTTCCCTCCTTCTCACTCTTTGCCTCCTTCCCTTTTCTCCTTCCTTCCCATGGTTTCTCTCTCCTATACACATTTCTAATAGTCCACCACTGAATAAATTGATCCAAATCAGAGTATAATATACTAATTTCCAAATGACAGCATAAAACCACTAAAAATCTTTAAAAAACCCAAAGAACATCGGAAACCCCAGTGCCAAATAATTTACATCTACTTTTTTAAATTGCCATTTTGTCTTGACCCAAAATAAAGTTTGCAAGGCATACGACAGATCTATTTGTGAAGCTATACTTAATAGTAACCAAATAAAATATCCTGAAGTAAAACAAATAATGGCTGTAACCTAGAATCGATAAGAAACATAAAAAACAAACACTGCTCCATGTCACAAAAGGGACAAGACAGACAAACTCTGGAGTCCAATGGTGCACACACACACATTCATAGCCCCATGAAGAATTCTCCATTGGAGATCACCTGTCCTCTTCGCAATCTGAGGTTTGCTTACCGTTTGCCAGGCTGGCTGGCGGTGTCCATCACCAGAAGCTGTCTTCTCCATACCACATTGAGATAATCAACAAGCATCTGAAAATTATGACTCTTTACCACAAGCATATACAATAACATATGGCCTAAACTATTAAAAGTAAATTTAGAAGACCCACTAAAGGTAAGCAAGCTGCCAGGCTCTTCAACAGTTGAATCCACAGCAGGAGCAATAGGCACAGAGAGAAAGAAAGATGGAGTGTGGGCAAGTGAATGGGATAGAGTGTATAAGAGGGAAAGAACTATGTGGACTGAAAGAGGAAGGGTAAGTCAATAGGAGGGAAGAAGGAGATGATATGAGTGAATAAAGAGGTAAATGGAATGAAGGATGGATTAAAGTAAGAAAAGGAAGGAATGGAAGTGGAAGAGTCTATGCTTACAGAGCGAAAGCCTCACCCTATGGAAGTTAGTGGGAGTTTTGCAGTTGATTTAATTGCTGCCAGGATTTTACCAATAGGGTTTAAACAAGCTCTAACAATTTAATCTGCAAGGGGAAAGAAAATTAGAGAGCACATTGAAGAAAAGTTGTTCACAACTGAGCACATATGAAATCATTGTCCCTTTCTATCTAGAAGGTTTTAGAAACCAAATCGGCCAACTTCAACCTATTGTTTCAATTGTAATTGGTCTGTTCTCAAAGGAAGGAGTAGATTCAAGCTGAATAGATTTAAAAAGGGAGTTAGTTGGTTTATACTTAAAATAGCTGATTGAGGTTTTTAAGATAGATTTTCATCACATCTAATACCTGTGCAGTATTTGATTTCATCTTTATTTTCTCGACCAAGTCCTAGCTGCAAAACTATTATAACAGTTTTGAAATCTCTTTGTTGGTTATTATTATTGGCAATAGAAAGATTCTTCATTATTTCTCTGTTTTTCATTTGTTCTATATTGTGACAGAATACAGCCATTTGAGTCTGTGGCAGAAGACAAATAATGTGTCAGTTGTTGATGCCACTCATAACAGCAAGAGAATGTGTCAACCAGAAGTCTTAAGTTACACAAAGGGGTTCTCTGAAGCATTGCACAGGTTTTCCAGCTGTACAGTACAAGTGAACGGCAGGAGGCACAGGCAGGAGATAAAGGATAAAAAGCTAGTGAAGAGTGAACCTCAAAAGATGTGTAGGTTTCAGAGTAGCAGCCGTGTTAGTCTGTATCCTCAAAAAGAACAGGAGTACTTGTGGCACCTTAGAGACTAACAAATTTATTTGAGCATAAGCTTTCATGGGCTAAAACCCACTTCATCGGATGCATGCAGTGGAAAATACAGTAGAAAGATACACACACACACAGAACATGAAACAATGGGTGTTTTCCTCACACATTCTTGTCAACTGCTGGAAATGGCCCATCTTGATTATCACTACAAAAGGATTTTTTTTCTCTCCTGCTGGTAATAGCTCACCTTAACTGATCACTCTCGTTATAGTGTGTATGATAACACCCATTGTTTCATGTTCTCTGTGGGTATATCTATATATATATCTTCCTATTGTATTTTCCACTGCATGCATCCGATGAAGTGGGTTTTAGCCCACCAAAGCTTATGCTCAAATAAATCTGTTAGTCTCTAAGATGCCACAAGTACTCCTGTTTTTTTTAAAAAGATGTGTAGTTTCAGTTCAGTTTAGATAAGCAACAAAAAGTTCCATTTTTTTATCCTTACCTTCCATACCACTTGAAAGTCTAAAACAGCACTGATCTCGCAAGATGTCAAGACTCCCTCAAGAGTTTCAGGGCTTCCTGTTCCAAGGCAATGTAGAAATACCCCTCAAAATATCCTTTCTTGTGGTCATTCAATGCCTCTCTCTGCTTTCAATCTTGACCAGAACCAGGAAGAACAGAGCCACACAAACATAAAACATAGGAGGAAGAGTGCTCTGAGCATTTAAATCTCAATATAGGATTGACAATCTGAGATCTGACTGTACATTTAAGGTGCTTATTTTATCCAAACCAGTGTACCGCTTCCTAATCAAGGTAGAGAAACTAAAAAAAGTAAGTACAGGAATGATCTAGGTTTACTGGGTCCTGCCTCAGCTGGACTTAATAACTGAGATCCCTTCCAGCCCTACATTCCTATGGTACTGCATAGGCTGCAACAATTATGCTGTATAAGCTAAAATAGCATGACCTAAGGGTAGACTTGGAGTTTCTCTTGATTTCATGTTAGACCAAGGGCTGGCCCGAGTATACCCAGACACTTCATTCAAAACATTATGCCCATTTTCTGTGTAAATTAGAAGTAGAAAGATTGTGGTATTTAGCAATTGGTCATTATTCCCTTTTATTTGACAAACTTTTGAAGCAAATTTTAGCCTATGGATTGTACATGAAACCCTGTTGTGGCCAATGGGAGATTTCCTGTTGATTTCTGTAGCTTTTAGGTCAGGCCCTACGACTGTATCTAGTGAGTATGCTGGCTAGCTGCAGTAAATACTGCAGCATATACTTTAAATACAAGACATAATAAAATGCTATTTTTTAAAACAAAGTTACTGTAGAAGTCTTTGTACGGGCTCTTTAATTTCTTCCCAAATCAGTCTATAAACATCCGTATGTTCCGAAGCACCCATATTTTCAGACAGGTAGTTTGGACATCTTTAATATTATTCATGTGGTGTCAAATAATGCAATGAAGTCTTGCTATAATCCAGGCTTGGGCAAACTTTTTGGCCCAAGGGCCACATCGGGGTGCGAAACTGTATGGAGGGCCAGGTAGGGAAGGCTGTGCCTCCCCAGACAGCCTGGCCCCCGCCCCATCCCACTTCCCGCCCCCTGACTGCCCCCCTCAGAACTCCTGACCCATCCAACCCCCCCTAGTCCTTGACCCCTGACCACCCCCCCAGGACCCTACCCCCTATCCAACCCCCCCTGCTCCTTGACCCCAACCACACCCCCAGGACCCCACACCCTATCCAACCCCTCTGCTCCCTGTCCCCTGACTGCCCCAACCCCATCCACCCCTCTACTTCCCAACAGGCCCCCCAGGGACTCCCACACCTATCCAACCCCCCAACCCATTCCACATCCTCTGACTGCCCCCCCACAACCCCTGACCCATCCAACTCCCCCTTCTCCTTGTCCCCTGACTGCCCCCTTCCAGGGCCCCCCACCCCTAACTAACCCTCGGGACCCCACCCCCTATCCAACCCCCCCTGCTTCTTGTCCCCTGATTGCCCTGACCCCATCCACACCCTCACCCCCTGACAGGCCCCCCAGAACCCCACTCCCTACTAGCCAACCCCCCCCTGTTCCCCATACCCTGTCTCCCACCCAAACCTCTGCCCCATCCAACCACCCCCTGCTCTCCGTCCCCTGACTGCCCCCTGGGATCTCCTGCCCCTTATCTAACCCAGAGTGGCAGGACTGTCTTAGTGGAAAGCCTGGGAGGTGGGTGGGCACAAGCTATGCTGCCAGCGCAGCGGTATAACTACACAGGATGGGGAACTGCAGGGGAGGGGCCGGGGACTAGCCTCCCCGGCCGGGAGCTCAAGGGTCAGGCAGGACGGTCCTGCGGGCCGTAGTCTGCCCACCTCTGCTTTAATGGGTAGCTCCATAAATTATACCAGAGCAGGAACTTAGTCTTACCTGCACAACTGGCTTAGCAGAAATTTAGTTCTGTTTTTCATTCATGAATCAGTTCTGTTGATTAATTATATGGTTCTTGTTTGTCTTATTTCTTCCTTCCACCCTGCCCCCCATCAAGTCATGTACAGATAAAGTCTCACAAAACACAAGGAGTGTTGATTTTCATTAATTTCCTTTGTGTAATTTACATGGGCAAAAACATGATTTTTCTTATTACAGATCTGGACATTAAATGTCAATGGAACATAGCTCAATTATGTATTTTAATATGTTGTAAATAGGAAAATACAAACTAGTATGTTAATGTTACTGTAGATCATTGAAGTAAATACTGAGGCAGAACTGGACATTTGGTGAAATCCATAGTCATTCCTTATTCTTTATATGCATTTTTAGGGGCTATAAATGCAAAGTTAGAACAAAATGAAGCCATGTTAGTCTATTTGCGCTTTTCCTCTTGGTAGATTTCAAGCTGTTTAAGTGAGGTTCAAACTGCAAACAGTCCAAATCTTACAAAGCTAGGCAAAATCATTGGTTTAATGAAGGATTCAGTGCAGCAAGTTTGATCTAAATTTGAGGAACTAAAAATACATTTCCCCCCAAACCAGAAGTTCAGCTAATAAACTATATCAAGAGGGTGCAGTTAATAGGTAATGCCATAAGGTCAGGGTAAGCCAGCGGTTTAGTCCTAGACTAGAAGCCCCTATCCAATTCTGACCCACTTCACTTTTTCTAACCTCCTGCAGCACATTTCAACCTATTTATAGTCTGTGCAAGACTCTCTTAAAGGAGTGAGAGCTCAGTAAGTGGTTTTACCAAGCAGAGACACAAGTCTCCCCTCTTGCAGACTGAAAAGTGCAGAATTCACTGATCAGGTGGGAACTCAAGTTTATCTGTGATTTTTGCCAAATCATCACACAGGTAGGGCTAGGTCTCAGAATCAGGTTTGCATAGTTGTTCTTTAATTCTTACAGTGACTCATTTCAGAGGTATATACCAATGGTTGCAGACACAAATAGGAGCCATAGAGCCAGATACTGCACAATGACACAACCCCCTATTTCCCCTCTTCTCACCCAGTATCACATTTCATTTGTCTGAACTGCTGTCATGTTATTTCCTCTTAACTTTGATCTGATCCTCAAAGCAATATCAGCAACCTTATCATGAAGGGGGAAAGCACATGCAAGACTATTAATTGTTATAATTAATTGCTAATTATAATATTGTCAAGCAAATAACTTCTCAGTCTTACACATATCTGTCTTACACACAATAAATGTTGCTCATATGATGTCTATCAGACTGTTGGCTGATTTCCAAAGGAAAGTAGAAAATATAATGTAAAGGAACAAATCAATGTTATTAGAGGGGAAATAAAGGTCTTCACCATCTCTAATTTATATCATTTCATCTGGGGGCTGAAAAAAGTACTGTGGGACAATACTCAAATTATCATGGTTAGGAAAGAAATGTTACTGGATGGCCTTGATGGTATATAATTGAATTTTACATGTGAGAAAACAGGACAGTAGTAATGATGCCATTTCCATGCCAAAAAAAAATAGGGAACCAGAATCTGTAATCTCAAGAAGTTATGAAAAGTAAAAATCATATGGCAGTGCTTACTTTTTCCTTTCACACTCTCCTCTGGAAACCATGGATATGTATAGCCACTGGTTTAATTAGAATTAAACTGGACTGCTATTGATTGACAGGAATTCACTTGCCCTCTATAGATGAAACAGAGTTGGTCAGATGAGCATTCCATCCCCCAGAATAACTTGTTTTCTCCTACATCCACATGCCTGAATGTACTCATCAGTTTGCTTACTGTGGTAGGAGGAATCTGCATTTGCAACTATGTTGCATCATTTTTTATTGTTATTGAACCCTGTGTGTGTCAGTGCCTTGGCAAACAGTTTTGCTGAAAACGTGAGGCATTCTACTAAACTAGAACGAAGTCACGTAAAGGCCTGCTTTCTCTTTCCCAATGAAAGGCATCAGAACAAAGTGGACATAGATGGTAAAACTCATTAGTTTGTAATGGCTTTCACATTATCAATACTGCCTTAGGATGATACGCAGAATCTTCCACAGTACACTATTATTTTTAGATTCTACAGCTCATGAACATTGTGATGTTGGAAAAATTAGCTGGATATATTGCTGCTCCCGGTAATATCTCTGTCTGAAGTAAAGGCCTTGTCCATTAAATCTCTGATTTTCTTTCTTTCGTCCATGATATAAGCAAGAGAATGCCTCTGACAGCAATGTAATTCAAACAAGCTGAGAGCACCTCCAAGTAATTGGGGTAGCTTGTACACTGTAGAATCCAGTGAATCAGAATAGTATGGAGAGAGAATGAAAGGAAGAAAAGAAGACCCAGGAAGCAGGAACATGGCTGTCTAGCTTGGTATTGATATACTGAGGCAATACAGTGATGTGTTTAAATTACTAAAGGCACAAGCCACAATTTTCATACGTACATACCTACAGTTAGTTGGGCACCTGTGGAATGGGCAGAGTGGAAGAGGTGTCCATCAGCACAGTTGTAGTGGATCATGTTGGGTGAGGTAACCATACTTCAGGATAAGGAATGTGTGCTTAGAGGGGAGGAGGCGGTGATGGTTTGGAATGTCCTGGCTTTTGACAGTTTAACACTGCAAGTTAGCATTTTTTAAAACATAAAATTGGAATTCAATCTCTAGGATTTGATGAATAAAAATAAAAAAAGACTAGACTATCAGAATGCCTTACTTTATGCATTTTATGAGGCATGTGAAGGAGGACCCTTCTCCTGTGTAGTTTTACTCTACTAAATACTGAGAGATTGGGCCAAGATCTCTGATGATAGAACTGGCTGGGAATTTTCCATCAAAATGTTTTTTCAACCAAAAATATAAATAAATAAATAAGCAAGCAGCTTCCACACAATCAAAATTTTCCACAGGAGAGTTTCTCTTTTTCTGAATTTTTTTATTTTCTTTTGAAAAAAAAACTGAAATGGAATGTGTGTCTGGGCTGGTTCAACCTGAATCAAAATATTTCGGTTTGTTGCGCCATCCTGAAACGTTTTGTTTTAGATCCAATTTAACTTCATCATTGTTGTTGCATTATCTCATAGCTGTAGTTCAGTTGTAGTGTCTGATACTCCTATTCACTCCTCTCAGTTGGAGTCCATCTCCAGAGACTACATCTCCAATGATGCAAAATGGTCTCCATTCTGACTAACCCATGTGGTGCTTTATGGGAATCACAAGTGTTGGTGCATCATAAGATATATATACTCCAGCAAAGGTGCTCAGCTCACAGAGAAGCATAGGACATTACATACCGGAACTACAACTGCAGCATATGAAAGGTTTCAAAAACTGAATTGGAACATTTTGAGTCAAGAATATCAAAACATTTCATTTTGATCAAGATTCCCAAAACAAAATATATTTCACCACTTTTGATTTAAAATTTTTAGAACTTTTCATTCCAATAAAATTTGATATTTCAACTTGGAATTTCCTACAGGATGGAAATTCTGATTTATGATCGCGTGGAAGGGCTCATGCACAAATAATAAATGTGCACCAAATAAGGCAGGAGCTTAGCTGAAGCCCTGTCTTGTTCATTACACACTATACAAAATACACATTGTGGATAAAATTCACCTTGGTGCAGATGGGCAGCTCCATGGCTGTGGAACATTTAAATCCCACTTGATCCCAGGGCCAAATTTCCAATTAGGCACGTGCCTAGGGACATGAGCATTCTAGGGGTGCTTAAAAGTGAGTTAAAAGTTTCATTTTTTATGGAAAACATGAAGGTCCACTGTAGGCAGGGGGCTCTGAAGATGCTGTGCCTAGGGGCACGTAAAGTGTAAATCCGGTGCTGCTTGAGCTTTAAAAATACTGGATTTGAGTGGTTCATAAATCTTGCATTGGCCTTCTACACAGGGGGAATTTCATGAAGTATGTGAGGTAAGTAAACCTCAAGAAGTCCTGCCTTTTGATCTGCATCATCTTCTGAGCCCTGCCTTAAACTATACATTAAAGGTGTGCCATGAATAGAGGTGAGATGAATAAGACCAGGCACCGTACATCGTACAAAATACACTTTTTTTTTAATTATTAAGGGATTCAATCTGCTTCTCCCAATGTAAACATGCTTAATACCATAGAGGCATCTAAGTGGTTAGGTAGGACCAAATACTTTTGATGCTCTCTTTAATCATCACAAAGGAACAATAAAGGGCACAAACATTTTTTTATTTTGTGTACCATTAACCTAAACAGGGTCTGACAATTGTATTTAAATCAATCTAATCATATGATTGTAACGTTATAAGAGATAAAATACCCTTACATATGTTGGTCACAAAGTATGGCCAACATTTTCCTACCCTGAGCAAAACCCAATTAAATTGACTTTGTTCAGTGGTTTTTGTAGGGGTTGGGAGAATAGAATCCATGTACAGGCTGCACAGCCATTCTGTAAGTACTGGTCTCCACAACCAACCTACTTCCCAACTCTTAGCCCTGGTCTACACTATAAGTTTAGGTCCAATTTAGCAGCATTAGATCGATTTAACCCTGCACCCGGCCACACAATGAAGCCTTTTTGTTGGCTTAATGGGCTCTTAAAATCGATTTCTGTACTCCTCCCCAACAAGGGGATTAGCACTGAAATAGACATCGCTGGGTTGAATTTGGGTTAGTGTGGATGCAATTTAACGGTATTGGCCTCCGGGAGCTATCCCACATTGCTCCATTGTGACCGCTGTGGACAGCACTCAACTCGGATGCACTGGCCAGGTAGACAGGAAAAGCCCCGCGAACTTTTGAATTTCATTTCCTGTTTGGCCAGTGTGGCGAGCTCATCAGCAGAGGTGACCGTGGAGTCCCAGAATTGCAAAAGAGCTGCAGCGTGGACCGAATGGGAGATGCTGGATCTGATCGCTGTATCGGGAAATGAATCTGTGCTATCAGAACTCCATTCTAAAAGACGAAATGCCAAAATATTTGAAAAAAAATCTCCAAGGTCATGAAGGACAGAGGCTATCACAGGGACCCACAGCAGTGCTGCATGAAACTTAAGGAGCTTAGGCAAGCCTACCAAAAAAACCAAGAGGAAAACGCCTGCTCAGGGTCAGAGCCCCAGACATGCCGCTTCTATGATGAGCTGCATGCAATTCTAGGGGGTGCCCCTACCACTGCCCCACCCCTGTACGTGGACTCCTCCAAGGCGGGAGTCTCACGCAACCGGGATGAGGATTTTGGGGATGAGGAAGATTATGAAGAGGGGGAGGTTTAAGATAGCACACAACAGGCAAGTGGAGAAACCGTTCTCCCCGAAAGCCAGGAAGTGTTTATCACCCTGGATCCAATAACCGCCCAACCCGGGCTCCCGAACCTTGAAGGAGGAGAAGGCAGCTCTGGTGGGTGTACCTTTGTAAATATAATGCACTGTTTAAAAGCAAGCGTGTTTAATGATTAATTTGCCCTGAAGACTTGGGATGCATTCATGGCCAGCACAGCTACTGGAAAAGTCTGTTAACATGTCTGGGGATGGGGCGGAAATCCTCCAGGGACATCTCGATGAAGCTGTCCTGGAGGTACTCCCAAAGCCTTTGCAAAAGGTTTCTGGGGAGGGCAGCCTTATTGTGTCCTCCATGGTAGGACACTTTACCACACCAGGCCAGAAGCATGTAGTCTGGAATCATTGCATAAGAAAGAATGGCAGCATGTGGTCCCGGTGTTTGCTGGCATTCAAACAACATCCGTTCTTTATCTCTGTGTTAGCCTCAGAGAGTGATATCATTCATGGTCACCTGGTTGAAATAGGGGATTTTTATTAAGGGGACATCAGAGGTGGCCGTTTCTGCTGGGCTGTTTGCCTGGGGCTGAAAAGAATTCATCCCCGCTGTTAGCCACGCGGTGGGGTGAGAGGTGAAACCCAAAAACATCAGCCCCTCCTTTTAAATGGCCAATGTGTCTTTTTCAATTTTAATCTCCTTTTTTCCTCCCGCAGCTGCAAATGTTTCAACGCTGCCACTAGCATCTCCGACCCAGAGGCTAGCACAGATAAGAAGGCCAAAAAAAATGCACTCGCGATGAAATGTTCTCTGAGCTCATGCAGTCCACCCAAACTGAAAGAGCCAGCAGAATGCGTGGAGGTAGACAATGGCAGAGTCCAGGAAAGCACAAAATGAACGCGAGGACAGGAGGGATGCACGAGATGATAGATGGCTGGAGCAAGAGAGAGGTGGCAGTAGCTTGATGAAAGGAGGCAGCATGCAATGCTGAGGCTACTGGAGGATCAGACTGATATGTTCCGGCATATGGTTGAGGTGCAGGAAAGGCAGACCGCCACAGCAGCCCCTGTGTAACCAACCGCCCTCCTTTTCCCCATGTTCCATAGCCTCCTCACTTAGACGCCCAAGAACGTGGGTGGGGGGCCTCTGGGCACCCAACCATTCCACCCCAGAGGACTGCCCAAGCAACAGAAGGCTGGCATTCAATAATTTTTGAAGTGCAATGTGGCTGATCCTTCCCTCCTCCCCTCATCCACCACCCCACCTGGTGCTCCCTCCTCCCCATCCCTCCTGGGCTACCTTGGCAGTTATCCCCCTATTTGTGTGACAAATTAATAAAGAATGCATGAATTTGAAACAATGACTTTATTGCCTCTGCAAGTGGTGATCGAAGGGGGGAGGGGAGGGCAGCTGGCTTACAGGGAAGTAGAGTGAACCAAGGGGGCGGGTTTTCATCAAGGAGAAACAAACAGAACTGTCACACCATAGCCTGGTCAGCCATGAAACTGGTTTTCAAAGCTTCTCTGATGCTCAACGTGCCCTGCTGTGCTCTTCTAACTGCCCTGGTGTCTGGCTGCGCGTAATCAACGGCCAGGCGATTTGCCTCAACTTCCCACCCTGCCATAAACATCTCCCCTTACTCTCACAGAGATTGTGGAGCACACAGAAAGCAGTAATAACAATGTGAAGATTGGTTTTGTTGAGGTCTAACCGAGTCAGTAAACTGCGCCAGTGCGCTTTTAAACATCCAAATGCACATTCTATTACCATTCTGCACTTGCTCAGCCTGGAGTTGAACAGCTCCTGACTACTGTCTAGGCTGCCTGTGTATGGCTTCTTGAGCCATGGCATTAAGGAGTAGGCTGGGTCCCCAAGGATAACTATAGGCATTTCAACATCCCCAACGGTTATTTTCTGGTCTGGGAATAAAATCCCTTGCTGCAGCTGTTCATACAGACCAGAGTTCCTGAAGATGTGAGTTTCATGAACCTTTCCCAGCCATCCCACGTTGGTGTTGGTGAACCATCCCTTGTGATCCAACAGTGCTTGCAGCGCCATTGAAAAGTACCCCTTGTGGTTTATGTACTGGCTGCCTTGGTGGTCCGGTCCCAAGATAGGGATATGCGTTCCATCTATCCACCACAGTTAGGGAATCCCATTGCAGCGAAGCCATCCTCTATGACCTGCACATTTCCCAGAGTTGCTACCCTTGATAGAAGCAGTTCAGTGATTGCATTGGCTACTTGCATCACAGTAGCCCCCACAGTAGATTTGCCCACTTCAAATTGATTCCCAACTGACCGGTAGCTGTCTGGCATTGCAAGCTTCCAGAGGGCTATTGCCACTCGCTTGTGAACTGAGAGGGCTGCTCTCATCTTGGTATTCTTGTGCTTCAGGGCAGGGGAAAGCAAGTCAAAGTTCCATGAAAGGGCCCTTACGCATGCAAAAGTTTTGCAGCCACTGGGAATCATCCCAGACCTGCAACATTATGCAGTCCAACCAGTCTGTGCTTGTTTCCCAGGCCCAGAATCAGCGTTCTACAGCATGGGCCTACCCCATTGCCACCAGGATGACCAAATTGCAGGGGCCCATGCTTTGAGAGAAGTCTGTGTCCATGCCCTCATCACTCTCATCAGCGCGCTGCCATAGGCTTCTCGCCTGCTTTTGCAGGTTCTGGTTCTGCATATACTTCATGATAATGCGTGAGGTGTTTACAGTGCTCATAACTGCTGCGGTGATCTGAGCGGGCTCCATGCTTGCCGTGATATGGTGTTGCAGGGGAAGCAGTGGTTGGATGACCAGTTTTGCAGACCTACTGCACCGTCTGCTGCCAGGACACAACAGCTGAGTGGGCTGCACACTTACCGTGGTATGGCAAGACAAGCGCAGCCGAGCAGAGTTGCAGCGGAAACGGCGCTGAGAGACGACCAGGAGAGCAGAGGGCCAGCGGAAGCGGTGGATCATGACTGTCATATAGAGGACCTGCAAGGTGGATTCATAGCATCAGGAGAGCAAAGTGGCAGCAGAAGCAGTGGTTCAATGACAACGGTTAGCAGTCCTACTGCACCGTCTGCTGAAAGCAATATGGTGCCCACACGGAAAAAAGACACGAAACGATTGTCCGCTGTTTCTTTCATGGAGGGAGGGGCGACTGACAACATGTACCCAAAACCACCCGCGACAATGTTTTTTCCCCATCAGGCATTGGGAGCTTAACCCAGAATTCCAATGGGCGGCAGAGACTGGGAACTGAGGGATAGCTACCCACAGTGCAGCGCTCTGAAAGTCGATGCTAGCCTTGGTACTGTGGACACACTCCACGGATTTAATGAGTTTAGTGCATTAGTGTGGGGACACACACAATCGACTATATAAAATCACCTTCTAAAAAAATCAACTTCTATAAATTCAACCTAATTTCGTAGTGTAGACACACCCTTAGCGTGTGGGTAGCGTGACTGCTGAACCACAGGAATTATGAATGCACTGGCCAAACCCTTTACCAGGCACCAAAATCCATCCCTGTGATTGAAGGTGATGCTTCCACAAAACACAGCTGAACAGCACAGGGAGAGGTGCTCACCCCTATAGCTTGCCTTCCTCCCTCCATCTTTCAGGATGCCTATAGGTGGGTTTATAGAGGATTTGGACTCTTACGTGCCAGGGCATCCAGCCAGCCATGTGTTATCTCTTATATAGGTAATCCTCAAAGTATCTTTATTAATGCATTTGTATCTCTTTTATATATGCCACAGTCCTGCTTAATCTAAATTAAATGCACATATGGAAACTAATTTCAGGCATTACTGAGAAGCTTAAGATAAAGACTTTAAATTGCAAATGCACTTATTCAGTTTTGAAATATTTCTTCCTCGTCTAAAACTAAATGATTCTTTTACAGGTGCCAGTGAGCAGAAAGATAACCACTGTACCATCTGACTCCTATATTTACTGGGTGTTACTATAATCTTTTGTATGGAAAAAGCTAGCCTACTTATATCAACCAGTAAAATGCATGTTTTAAGTTACCCTGTAATCTGGGCCTGTTGGAATCTGACCTGGATGCAACAGAATGGGAAATTAGGGAGAAAATGTCAAGACAGAGATTTTATATTTTCTTAAAAATTGCTAGTGTTCATTGTGTCAGATGGATGTGCCTTAAAAGAAAAGTTCATTACAGGTAAATACATCTGAGGAGAAACAGAATTCACATATAACAATACTGACAGCTGATCATGTACAGCATTGTCAAAATAATAACAGGTGATTACAATTTGTTTTGTCATTTAAAAAGTATTAGCTAGTCAATCTCAGAGACTAGATTCATACTAAAAACTGTTTCAATTGTCAAAAAAAAAATTGGACACCTCTGAGAGCTGCATGCCTGTGTGCTGTGTATTTGACGTGGTTTAGATTATTTCACTACTCAGTTGACTAGTGTGGGGGGACTGATGTGTATTTGAGATCACTTCTCAAATTATCTTGTTAAAATACTTCAAATGCTATCAGCTTATGGCCCAAAAAGTAGATTGTGAAGATCCTTCCCTTCATGATTTGATCAGTAGTGAGATAGTTAATAATTTAGACATTGAAGAGGATACCCCACTGACAGACATGGAACAGTCCATATCCCTCACAGCTATTTTAGGCTTTCAGTAATGCAAGTAGGCATTACTCCATTGTTTACACTTTTCTCAAGTTTGTAGGTTCTCTCTACAACCATATTGGCCAGATAATTACTTCTTTTTAATGAAAGCTAAGATTCTCAAGAGCAAGATGACAGCTTTAAAAAAAAGCTGGGAGAAAAAAGAGGAGTGGGTTAACTGAGCTGACATGCCACATACCCCATCAAACCCTGACTTCCCAGAATAGCTCATCAGCACTGACTGTCACTACTAGGGTAGCCAGGACTTTCTGGAACTAGAATCTTCCTCAAATGAGCAATTTGTGGAAAGATTTTACAGTGAGATTGCCATTATATCATTAGTACATTCTATAGATATTGAAGTAACGGCAACTGAAACTTTCCCTCTTTTAGATCAACAAAAATTCTGACTTGCAAAATGTCAAATCCTATGAGTCGTTCTAAGCATTTGCCACTTGCATTCCTTTCTATGGGAGTTGCAGATGCTCAGCACCTCTCAGGATTTGGCCTTATGTTATCATCAACATGAGCAGAAAGTTGATTCACTACTAAAGAACAACATCTGTATATTGCTACTGTAGTGATTGTGCAATTCAGAGGAAAGAAAATATTGTACAGAGGAAAAACTGTGCTAATATAAACCAGATCCTGATTTCCTGTAAAAGGCCATCACTTATATTAAAGGTTTATTGATTTGTAAATATCAATTAAGCACATCACTAAGTTTGACCAAAGCAATTTTGATTAATCCAGTGAGAATTAATCCAATTAGAGCTAGTCAAATAATAAAATATGTACTTGTAAATAATTTAATCTATGATTGATTGGCTGGGGTGAGGGGGAGAGAAATGGGACCAATAAGATAGTCCAAAAATACACAGGGAATTTCTCCAAAGCTCCTTCAACACTATAATTAACTAATTACTTATTTGATGAAAATGCCAAAATTTGTCAATTTGAAGTGTGTTGTAGCTGTGCTGGTCCCAGAATACAAGAGAAAAAAAGTAGGTAGGGGGATATTTTATTGGATCAACTTCTGTTGGAGGAAGATGCATGTTTTCAAGCTACACAGATCAGTGGAAGTGTAGTACAGTAATCAGTAGAGTCATTTGTAGGATTCCACTGTTTAAGCGAATCAGATAGTAATCAAACCTGCAGACAAAGGGAGCACTATTGTAAGTCCTTAATCATGATGAGTAGGTTAAAGAGGCAAACAGAAAACTGTCTTATTCCACCTAAAGAAGAGCTCAGCGTAAGCAGGAAAGCTTGTCTCTCTCACCAACAGAAGTTGGTTCAATAAAAGATCTCACCTGCTGTCATAAATATAAAGGGAAGGGTAAACCCCTTTGAAATGCCTCCTGGCCAGGGGAAAGCTCCTCTCACCTGTAAAGGGTTAAGAAGCTAAAGGTAACCTTGCTGGCACCTGACCAAAATGACCAATGAGGAGACAAGATACTTTCAAAAGCTGGGAGGAGGGAGAGAAACAAAGGGTCTCTGTCTGTCTGTATGCTGGTTTTTGTCGGGGATAGACCAGGAATGGAGTCTTAGAACTTTTAATAAGTAATCTAGCTAGGTATGTATTAGATTATGATGTCTTTAAATGGCTGAGAAAAGAATTGTGCTGAATAGAATAACTATTTCTGTCTGTGTATCTTTTTTGTAACTTAAGGTTTTGCCTAGAGGGGTTCTCTATGTTTTGAATCTAATTACCCTGTAAGGTATCTACCATTCTGATTTTACAGGGGGGATTTCTTTATTTCTATTTACTTCTATTTCTATTAAAAGTCTTCTTGTAAGAAAACTGAATGCTTTTTCATTGTTCTCAGATCCAAGGGTTTGGGTCTGTGGTCACCTATGCAAATTGGTGAGGCTTTTTATCCAACATTTCCCTGGAAAGGGGGGGGGGTGCAAGTGTTGGGAGGATTGTTCATTGTTCTTAAGATCCAAGTGTTGGGAACACTGGGGCATGGCCACTAGGTAACTCGAGGGGATGGAAGACCACGAGTGTCGATGAAGCCCCCTCACACTAGGCCCCGGTGTCCTTGCCCCCCCCGCCTGGAGGCACACACAGCAGTTATGCTGAGAATCTGCAACAGTATGTTGCAGAGTCAGACTGCCTGAAACTAAGCAAGGCCAAACAGGGGAGATATGGAAGAACAATGCTGAATAAAGCAGCTTTATGTATAGTTTAACAAATGATACAGAGAATCAGGGAACTAGCTGGGAACTGGATTGGCTGGCTATATGGATACTTGTAGCAGCTTGCTATTGGATAAGTATGCTGGGAAAAAGGATGTATAAAAGCCTGTGTAACTTCCTGCTCTGTTGTACAGGATTTGAGATTCAAATCTCCCTGTACCTTTTTGAAGCTTCAAATAAACTTTTCTGCTTCTCCACCCCATTGTGATTATTGGGTGTAGCACACCGGGTAACGAACCAACTTCAGCTGTTGTTTAGCCTCTTGGCACTGGGTGCCGGCAACACAAGGGTCTGGGTCTGTGGTCACCTAGGCAAATTGGTGAGGCTTTTTACCAAACCTTGTCCAGGAAGTGGGGTGCAAGGTTTTGGGAAGTATTTTTGGGGGAAAGACGTTTCCAAACAGCTCTTCCCCAGTAACCAGTATTTGTGTGGTGGTGGTAGCGGCCAATCCAAGGACAAAGGGTACCTTTGTACCTTGGGGAAGTTTTGACCTAAGCTGGTAAAGGTAAGCTTAGGAGGTTTTTCGTGCAGGTCCCCACATCTGTACCCTAGCGTTCAGAGTGGGGAAGGAACCTTAACACCTGCATTCTCTAACCACCTACTATAAAGGCTCAAAGATGACCCTATACACACCAACAATTCACACAGGAATTTAAAGATACCATGAAATTTTTCCCCAAATAAGTCCAAGCAAAACACTCTACAATGTATTCCGCCATCAACCCACCTCAGGGGCCTTATACATGCTTCCCAAAATACACAAGCAAGGGAAGCCATCATATTTGACCAGAGCACTCTTACGGAAGGAATATCAGGACTCAAAGAAACCATTTTCAAACCACTCACCAGGCAAAGGGCCAGCTTCCTCCAAGACAGTACAGACTTCCTCCAGAAATTGCAACATTAACAACCTTCCCTAGGACACCATTCTTGACATCATGGATATCACCTACCTATACACCAACATCCCTCACACCAAGACAGCATCATTCTTGCCTAAAATACCAACCAAAAAAACATACAACACTCAGAAATCCACCCTAAATACATCCACTTCATTCTCACCTACAGCGCCTTCACATTTAACAATTCTTTGTTCAAACTACAGGAACAGCCATGGGTACTAGGATGGCTTGCCAATATGCCAATCTCTTCAGGGGCCACAAGGAAGAATTTATAGAAAAATGCACTATGAAACCCTTATTTATGATGTTTTCATCCTCTAGACAGATGACCTAAACTCCATCAGATTAATATAACAACTTCAACAACCACCCCACATCCATTAAGCCATCTCTAAGACATTCCCACACCAGTATCAACTTCCTGGACATCACAATTAGCTTAACAATAAAACCCTACAAATGGCTATATACAAGAAACCCACCAATCACTACACTTATCTTCACAGATCCAGCAGCCACTCGGATGCACCCAAAATATGTTATCTACAGGAAGGCACTCGCATCTCAGAATTTGCTTCAAATTAAAAAAAAGTCTGGGATATGCACCTAAACATGCTTGAAACTACCTTCACTCTCCACCAGAGAAATAGATCACATCATGAAAAAGACCACTCAAATAACCCAGGAGAACCTGCTTCAACACAGAAAATAACCCACTGACTGCACACTGCCAACTGTCACTTACCACTCCACACTGGAATCCACTGAAGGTATCAAACAATTACAACCCATATCTACATTAAACAAGCTCCTCACACATGAGGACGCACCAACACAGAGCAGCACCAGACTCTTCCAGAACAGATGCAAAACCTCCAGTCACAGCAATACTATTATGATCAATACCCTCCAGAATTCACCTTTCAAGATTGATGGGTTTTACGTATGCTTATCCAACATTTGGTGTACTTTATCCGGGGCATCAAATGTTCCAACAACAATTATGTGGGCGAAATCAGACAATCACTACACTCAGATGAACTCACCCAGAAAAATGATAAACAGAAACACTGTATCACCAAAGGTGAACACTTTTCATGAAGTGATCACTCCATATCGGATCCTTCAATACTTGTCCTCAAAGGAAACCTGGCACAGAAACAGGCAAGCTGGGAACTTAAATTCTTAACTCTGCTAAACACCTAAAACCCTGGCGTTAACATGGACACTGTTTTTATGGCTCATTACAATTTGTAACACACACACTGCCTGCCATCTTTAATTCCCCTGTTCAAACACTTTATACATAATAATTTAAACCCCAGTTGCCCACTTCATTTCAACTGACTGCTTTCAACATTTTATCCCATCTACTTAATGTGTCCCAACTTGTATTTAGCTCAGGCACTCTGCTTCCTTCCACATACCTGAAGACCTCTGTGTAGCTCAAAAGCTTGTACCTTCCACTTATTACATTTATGAAAGGAGCCAACTTTTGTTAGTATAGTTGAGTTTTAACTGTGTCCACTCTATATGCATTTATTAAAATGTACCAGTACGAGTCAAATGTGCTCTGCCAGCTAGCCCTCCACCTACTACATTGATTACTCTCTCACTGCTATGCTATTGTGGTCCCCTCCCAAAAGGAGGATTACTTTTATGGGCCTTCCACAGCACAAAAAATAGGCACAGATTTGGATTTTGTTTTGTCCAGGGGGAAGTGAGCAAAACAACTTCCTTCTGGGTTCCCTGTTCCTGCTTGTAAATTCCATCTCAAGTATGCTACAATGCTGTTATAAAATGGATCAACATCAGACAGCAGAAACTAAAAAGAAAAAAAAACACCCCACAGTGGGCTAGATCTTCAGCTGGGGTAAGTCGGCATAGCTGCATGCAAGTCAATGGACCCATGCCAATTTATATCAGCGGAGGGCATCATTTTTTCTATTTAAAGAGAACTTGCGTTTAACTTTCCTTGGCTATAGGATTTTATTCCCTTTCTCTCTCATTTGACGTGTTTGAAGTCTTCTCAATTACACCAAGATTAATAGGTTTTATTTCCTTGGTTGTGTCTTATTTCTTTCTCCTGCTTCACCCCCCCGCCCTGCCCAACACCCAAATTTTAAATGTTCTACTACCATCCAGGAAAAGTAACCAGATCTAACTGAGCGTTTTCATCTTTATGTATCCATTTCCTCCTTCCAACTCCAATTTACATTTACATTGGTGGTTGGTGTGGGTTTAAGTCCTTTTTAATTTAAATTGTGTATTCTGTTCCAACCACTACTATTTCTAGGCAGATTCATGCGTCAAATATCTACAAAGACAGGAATATAAATTTGCCTTGGTATGACTATTTCTAGGGCACATTCATGCATTAAATTTCTTCATTACAATAATATAAAATTGCCATGGAACTAGCCACTTGGCTATTTTTAAAGCCATCCTGTTGAAGTGATATGCATTAATCCCCTTTTCTCTATCAAAGTGAACTCTGTTAATTAAGTGCCTTCCAATTCTCTGTTTGGGTATATTTCAGACTTATGGCAACAAAGCTGATGTACGTTCATGGTTTTCTCGGCTACTATAAACTGCTGTATGCCTGCTGTACAAACGTGCTCTGATCCAAAGCCCATAAAAGACAATGGGAGTCTGCATCGATTTCACTAGGCTTTGGGTCAGACTCTCACTTCATGGAGTGAAGATTCCCCAGATTTCCAGGAAAAAAACAGAAAACCCTGAGGAATGACTAGAATGCTCATTGACTAAAGTGATTTGAGATTTTTACCTGTTAGTAAAAACTAGCATAGTATGTATTTGTGTATGCATTGCTGTATTCACAAAGCAATTTCATTGCAGATTAATTTGAGAACCACAGAGAAAGTAGGAATAGTCATGAAAAAATATGCTGTAATGCAACATCAAAAGGGCTAGAAAAATAAAAGCTACATTGACAAATGGACACATAGAGTGCCTGTTACAGATTAAAGGTTTATGTGAAGTTACATGAAGCTGGAGTCTGAAGGAGGGAAAAGTGAATGCAATATTATAAGGTTTCACGGCTTTTAAAAAGTTAGAGAAAATGCTGCTCAGTAGAAGGTCAAATACTGAAACTGTCAAAACTACTTTGTTCATTTTATACTTTATTAAATCCCAGTATACGAAAAACAAGAAGATCAAATTAGAACTATTTTTTTTTAAAAAAAAGGACTGGACCTGAATTAATGGACTTGACCACTGTAGCTATAGAAATGAAACAAAAATACTCAATTGTTATAATTGCTCTTAAGTGTGATCAAGTAATTCACTACCAAAACCAAAAATGCTGGAATAAGACTTCTAATCTTCCTCTGTCTTCTGAGATATTTGCCTCTGGCTGATTCTATTCACATTTTATTATGCCAAATGATCTCAAGTTGTAAAGTAGAGATTTAAACTTACTGTATTTCTTAGTTTCAGAGTAGCAGCCGGGTTAGTCTGTATCCGCAAAAAAAAAAAAAGGAGGACTTGTGGCACCTTAGAGACTAACAAATTTATTTGAGCGTAAGCTTTCGTGAGCTACAGCTCACTTCATCGAATGCATGCAGTGGAAAATACAGTGGGGAGATTTATATACACAGAGAACATGAAACAACGGGTGTTACCATCACTCTTATGACAATGTGTATGGTAACACCCGTTGTTTCATATTCTCTGTGTATATAAATCTCCCCACTGTATTTTCCACTGCATGCATTCGATGAAGTGAGCTGTAGCTCACGAAAGCTTACGCTCAAATAAATTTGTTAGTCTCTAAGGTGCCACAAGTACTCCTTTTTTGTATTGCTTAGGGTGCAATCAAACTTCAATGGGTACACGGAGCTGAGGGTTCACAAGGAACCGTACTTCCTTTTTGCTTCCATTGTGCAGGGATCCATCAGAATAGCACCCTATAGAACAGATTTCCTTCTGAAACCAGCACAGTGTTGCTCCTAGTGGTGATATGCTGCATGGGCAGGACAGCTAAGTTGAAGAAGGAGAGACACCTCTGGGCTGAAACTTTCTGTGTTGCAGATCCTCAGGATCCAAGTGGTTTAGACACAACACAACACCATCTTCTCTATGAATCCTATATATCACTCACCCTGAGGCAAACATTCTAACAATAGAAACAGAGTTTTATTCCCTGCTCTGCTAGCAGCCTGCCATTTGACCTTGGGTAAGTGAACTTCGGTCTCTGTGCCTCTGTTTCTACTCCTAGCCTCTGTTTTGTCTACTTAGAGATAGTAAGCTTTTGGGGGAGGGACTGTCTCTCACTATACGTTGGTATAGGGCCTAACACAAAAGGCCCCTAATTTCAGTGAGTCTAAGTGCTACTGTAATACAAGTAAATAATAAATTACGGCCTTGAAAGATCTATTTTTTAAACGTTGCAAGTGATTAACGGGTCAATTATTTCAAAAGTTAATTTAAACAAATAAAGATGGACAAACCATTGTGGATAAGAACTAACCTGGAATGTCATCCACATATAAGTGTACAATAAAGGTTCCTTTCAGGCTTAAAAGTCTGGTTGACTTGTTATTTTGTTTTTATTTGGGCAGAGCACTCCTCTTCCTGGTTTTGGCTAGTACCAGAAATATAAGTATTTGGAAACCAGAAAGAAGGCTATTCTCATGGTACTTCCCACCCTGGAGAAATTAGAAATTTCAGGAAATTTTACAACCGTTCACAGAAGATTCAGTCTGATTTCCATGGCAAAAAAGGTCTCGATAAAAAAAACAAACAAAAAAACCCTTTGATGCTTCTCTGAAGCTACAGTCCTTTCCTAACTGCAGATCATACACCACCATAAGACGTATTAGTGAGAAAAATCTTTACAAATTGTGTAGTAAGGAGCTCTTATAAAGAAATTAGTACAAATAGGTATTGTTAAAACAAAGCATTCAATTTATGACTGGCTAAATGCTGACAGTATTGTTCATTGATGCACGTGGACACCGAACGAGCCATGTTACCAGGCACAAGGAGCTTACAGCCTTAGACCAAGATTCTGCAAAGGACCCTTATGGAGTTCCACTGTAGTCATTGGAATTCCACTTGGACACAATGATCCACAAAATCAGACTGCTTTGCAGGGCTCAGGCCTAATTAACAAGCGACACAAGACATGAAAGGAATTGCTATTGAAATACTAAGAAAGGTCATTAGAATGCCTTTAATAATAAATAAATAATAATAATGGGTGGGTAACAGTATTTTTAGGGAGATGCCAAACATTTATCGGTTTTAAATATAGGAATTTTAAATTCATTTACAAACTATGTTAAAGTGCCACGGAGTTTAATACAAAACAAAGAGCATTTGTAAATGGAAATAGGCTAAAACCTCAGTGACAATTCAATATAAATCAACACACAAATGTTACAGAAAAGCACAGATTTCTTCTTTTATTGTGACTGTACCTGAAATTTTAGAATTCTCACAGGAAAAAGTCAGACACTTTAGGTGTTTTGTGTATTTAGTACTGTAAGCACTAAAAAGCTCTTCTTTAGAAGCTTTAAATTTCAAAATATCAAGCTCTGTCACCCACAGTTTGTCCAAATGAATGGCCCATTTCAAACAGCCAGAAAAGCATCAGATCTGATCTTTTAAAAACGAGGATTCAATTAGTGCTGCATTTGGTGTGGGGGGAGGGATACAGTTCTTAAATATCTTTATTAGACCTATAAATGAGCAAATCCCATGTATCAGCCTCCCCATCACCATTCCTGTGCATATGTTTTACAGCTCCTCATGCTGAGATTGACAAGGCTATTTCAGATCAAATCTAACTTACTCCAGAATTTATGCTCACATAAAGGGGCCTTAAACTCAGAACATCCAGCCAGTGGAGGATCCTCCTTAAGGGAATGTTCTCACGCATCTTGGCTAGGCCTGGGTTAAAGAATTTTGGGTCCCTGTGCACTATGGAACCCCCCTCCTTCACTCAAATTTAGCCCAGCTGCTCCCCTGCCTCCAATCATGATAGAGGGGCAGCCTGGCCAAACCTGAGCAGTGCTGCAATCCTGCACGACAGGACACAACACCACTTACTCAAATTTGGCCTGGTCATCCCTGCATCATGATAGAGGAGTGACCAGGCCAAAACTGAGTAGAGTTGTGATCCCATGTACCAGGTCGCAATGGCTCCAGTGGTTGGAGGCCCCCAGGGCTGAGGGCCCCGTGCAAGTGCACTGAGCATATCTTGGTTAATATGGGCCTGTTTTTAGCCAGCGTAATAGGTCCTACACCACTCCCCTTCCTTGATCCAATGCAGTGGGTTACAGGCAGAGGAAGAGAGGTATGGCCAGGGTATTCCTGCATGGTGGCAATCTTCAGCTACTGGAATGACCGTTGAGCCTTGGTAGCCAGTGCAAAAATAGGATAACTCTGACACTGCTGTAATTTACACCTTGGACTGAGGACTGACTCAAGTGGCTGGCTGGGCCCAGGATCAGGGAGAATGTAAAACAAAGTCCCTTAAAGTCACCTTTATCCCTAAACCCACAAACTGTGCCCCTAAACCGATAAGCTGTGCCAAACACAAGTCAGACACAGCCCTAGACGTTGCCTAACTGCCTCCATCAAAAGAATTATCTATCTTCACTAAATCTAAATCATTGCATGTAACAGTATGAAGCAAAAAAGTCAACTTAGGGTAGCCAGCAAGGGGCGTCTGGTCTGGATGGGACTCTAATCTCTGCATGGGACCCAGAGCTCTGCACAGATACATCCCTTAATAGCCAGCAAGCTCTCTTTTTGCCTATCATAGCAGCTCTTAATGATTCCCCAAATGCTAAATAGAATTGTTGTTATTTCAAAAATAGGTATATTATAAAAACAGAATACTTGGCTAGTATATTGTGTTTTCTTCTGAGATTATCAATGCATTTTATAAAAAAATAAATTTAGTTAGTATAGCTATTTCTAAAGTGCTTACTCCTGAGCTAAGGGTCATGATATCTCCTTTTTACAAAGGGGGAAGCTAAGTTAGAGGGAGGTTAAGGGTCTTGTCCAACATCGCTCATCAAGTCAGTACCATTCTCACAAATATAACCCGTCTCTCAGCATAAAGCATTATTTCTAGAGATATGTTTGTATATTTGCTTCAATACATGGGCAAAGGGAACCATTTTGGTGTTTGTCAGACCCTCAGTTGCATTAGCAGACACACTACCATACAATAAAGATGAGCCCTGGAATCAGACCAGTAACATATGTATTGTGAAGGGATACCTAAAGTTAAGTTGAAGAATCAGACTCTGACCTATTGCGTGTTCTCTGAAGGATTAAATGTATTTTTTGGCAGGGTAAAGAAGCAATAATTATTTGCTTTCTACCAACAGGTCCCTCTTCTTTGCTGCCAAGAGTACCACTGAGAAGGTGAGCAAGGTATTATCTTTTATTGGACCAGCTTCTGTTGGCGAGAGAGACAAGCTTTCAAGCTTACACGGATCTCTAAAAGAAGCTTTTTAGAGCTCTGTGTAAGCTCCAAAGCTTGTCTCTCTAACCAGCAGAAGCTGGTCCAATAAAAAATAACACCTTACCCATCTTGTCCCTCTAATATCCTGGGACCAACATGGCTACAACAATACTACATACAAGAATATCACTAATTTATTACAATGTAAACACAAACCTTATATGAATTTAAATGAAATCTGAATAATTTCTGGCTCCCTCCTCAATATGAACTGTTTGCAAAGGAAGAGTTAGAAATGGGGAGTTGTCAGGGCATGCAGGTGATTGGAAGCCCCAAGGAGAGATCCTGAAGCCATATTTCCCCCTGTGCATTGGCATCCTTTTAGAAGGAGACTTCACTGACCAGACAATGGCATGGGGGGTTCTAGGTTAACTCCCAGGAAGGTTTTCAAAATTCTAGTTGAGAGTGCTTTTCTGCTCTGTAGTCTAATAGGACTCCCAGATGCTAGTGGCTAGAGTGACAGTCAAAAAAATTATTGTTATGAATAATAAACATGTATATCAATGGTGATTATAGGCCTGGAGAACTGATATAGCACACAGAAGCTGCTTCTATGCTTATGGAATAACCTGACCCTAAGGAAGATATCTTCCAAGCCCCCATCAGTATGGCTGGTTTATTTCCAGAAGCATAAAGGTTTACATCCCCTCTTAAAAAAATGCATCCTTTCTAACATAGCTTCCGAAGTTCCCCTTATCCATATAAATGCCTAGTCCTTTTAGGAATGCTCCTAAGCTGCCATTCTCAAAGTGTATAATACACTGCAATAGGACACTTGGCACAGTCATGGCTGAACCTCCCCCTCAGGTCTCAGAGCCCAAACATTCACACTGCAATTTTATAGGCCCACAGCCTGAGCTCTGCAATTCCAATTCAGCTGATGCAGATTCTGAGACTCAGTGCTGTGGGTTGTTAGGTTGTTTTTTTTTTTGTTAATAATCTCAGTGACATGCTCAAAGACATTCATGATAAAAAGTCAGTTAATAACTGATACTTAAATACCAGATACACTGACATACCACGTATTTACAAAATTTCACATCTGTAACTGAAGTAAAATGAAAGATATATTATAGATTGTATAGTTTATCACATTTTTGTGTTAAGAAATTAAATTTTGTATGCACAAAATCAGAAATTGAACACCTAAATCTAGGAACAAGATACCTCAGAGTATCAAGTTAAATTAACTTTTAGAAAAGCAATAAGATTGATGTAATTTGGTATTTTTCATGTTAATGACGATTGTCAGCAATGCAAGAACTAGCATGGATTTTCTGTTCTACACCTTTTTTAAAAGGCAATTGATACTAATTTGATGAAAGCAGACATATTGACTAAAGCTTTCAGAGAGATGATCATGTCTGAAAACAGAAACCTTTCAATGGAAGCATTGGTTTATAATGTATTTTTTCTTTTATTTCCCCATAACTTTAAAACGATTAACATAAAAGGTTAGTAATCTAGAATCTGGAAAGTTAGACGTATTGCATTGCCATGTGAATTTAGTTATTTCAGGCATATGGCATCTGTATTTCAAGAGTAACAAAAATTCAACCTTAAATATTGTGAACATCAGGGATCAAGTTTTAAAATGCAGATACCCAAGTTGTTTTTGCAAAAAACAAAACAACATATGCCCAACTGTTGTACCCCTAATACTAATGGGCTGGATTGCCCCTTCCTATATTCAATTGTGTGAAAAGAGGCCTCAAAAGGGAGGTTATTTCAGTGAAAATTCCCAGACCATCCAACCAAGGGCAGCATAGGGATTGCCCTTCAAAAGGCAAGCTTTGGGAAGTGCTCACAAACCACACAGATTTCCCACAAGCAGCATGGTCCCAGAAACTCTCTACACAGCACACTAAGCCCAGGCTCTGATTCAGGTTTAAGGCCAAGCCACCCTTCTGCCCATACACAAAGCAGTCTGACTCAGGTCAGCAAACATACTGGACTTGCTTAGGGGATGGATCAGAGCCCAAATCCCATTGTGACTCAGGTCTAAGCCTTGTCATTTTATAGTGTGGATGCAGCTCAAGCCACAGACCTGAGTCAGAAGGTCTGTGTAGGGTTGCCAACTTTCTAAGCCCACAAAACCAAACACCTAGCCCTGACCCTTCCCTGAGGCCCTGACCCCACCCCCCCCACACACACACTACATTACCGTCCCTCGATGGCTCGCTCTCCCCCACCCTCACTCACTTTCACTGGGCTGCAGCAGAGGTGTGGGATGGGGTGAGGGCTCTATCTGGGGGGTGGGTGGGCTCTGGGGGGAGGCAGAAATTAGGGATTCATGGTGCGGAATGGAGCTGTGGGTTGAGCAGGGAGTTGGGGTGCAGGGGGATGAGGGCTCCATCTGGGGGGTGCACACTCTGGGATGGGGCCAGAGATGAGTGGTTTGGGGTGTAGGAGGGGGCTCTAGGTTGGGGGTGGGGCAGAAGGATTCAGGGTGTGGGAGGCTCTGGGCTGAGATGCAGGGATGGGGTGAGGGCTCCATCTGGGGATGCAGGCCCTGGGGTGGGGCCAGGGATGAGGGTTTGGGGGGTGCTCAGGGCTGGGGCAGGGGGTTGGGGCATGGGCTTACCTCATAGAATCATAGAATATCAGGGTTGGAAGGGACCTCAGGAGGTCATCTAGTCCAACCCCCTGCTCAAAGCAGGACCAATCCCCAATTAAATCATCCCAGCCAGGGCTTTGTCAAGCCTGACCTTAAAAATATCTAAGGAAGGAGATTCTACCACCTCCCTAGGTAACACATTCCAGTGTTTCATCACCCTCCTAGTGAAAAAGTTTTTCCTAATATCCAACCTAAACCTCCCCCACTGCAACTTGAGACCATTACTCCTTGTCCTGTCATCAGCTACTACTGAGAATAGTCTAGAACCATCCTCTCTGGAACCACCTCTCAGGTAGTTGAAAGCAGCTATCAATCCCCCCTCATTCTTCTCTTCTGCAGACTAAACAATCCCAGTTCCCTCAGCCTCTCCTCATAAGTCATGTGTTCCAGACCCCTAATCATTTTTGTTGCCCTTCGCTGGACTCTCTCCAATTTATCCACATCCTTCTTGTAGTGTGGGGCCCAAAACTGGACACAGTACTCCAGATGAGGCCTCACCAATGTCGAATAGAGGGGGATGATCACGTCCCTCGTTCTGCTCGCTATGCCCCTACTTATACATCCCAAAATGCCATTGGCCTTCTTGGCAACAAGGGCACACTGCTGACTCATATCCAGCTTCTCGTCCACTGTCACCCCTAGGTCCTTTTCCGCAGAACTGCTGCCTAGCCATTTGGTCCCTAGTCTGTAGCTGTGCATTGGGTTCTTCCGTCCTAAGTGCAGGACCCTGCACTTATCCTTATTGAACCTCATCAGATTTCTTTTGGCCCAATCCTCCAATTTGTCTAGGTCCCTCTGTAGCCTATCCCTGCACTCCAGCGTATCTACCACTCCTCCCAGTTTAGTATCATCCGCAAATTTGCGGAGAGTGCAATCCACACCATCCTCCAGATCATTTATGAAGATATTGAACAGGTGGCTCCCAGTCAGCAATGGGGCTAAGACAGGATTCCTGCCTGTCCTGGCACTGCAGACCATGCTGCGCCCCGGAAGCAGCCATCAGGTACGACTCCTAGGCGGGGGGCCCACAAGGCTCCATGCGCTGCTCTCACCCACAGGCACCGCCCTTGTAGCCCACGGCAGCCCCTGTGCAGAGCCGTGATCAGGGCAGGGGCAGTGTAAAATGGGGATAGTAGTACTGCCCTACCTCACCGGGAAGTTGAGGATAAATTGAACGTTTGGGTTGTGCTCAGGTACTATGTATTGTCAATACACAGTACACTCAGGTCATATTTTTAGGTTTTACTTTGTAATTATGAGTACTATAAGCTATTTCCCTACAAAATGAAAGCTGAGGTTCTTGCATTCCCACTTGCCACATAAGACTCATGAATAACCTTTGTGACTTGGCAACACTCTGCACTGGGTCTGATCCCCTCAAAGAGGTGAGCATGCCAGCGTGGCTAAGTTGTTCCTAAAATGTCTGTGGCTCCTGGCCTTTTTCTGAAAGATACCAACATTAAAAAGGAGGACTGTGTACAGCCCAAGTTCATGAGGCGATTGTAGTCTTGTCCAATTTCAAAGTCTTGCCATATAGTTATTTTGGAGATATCTAAGAATTCAGGTACACTCTCCGGAGTTTAATTAAAACACCTGGGGTAATTCAGTGGTTAACCACCACAAGTGAGCAAAAAAACTCATTTATTTGACGTACTATTAAAGTGACTGGGATTCCTCACAAGAGAAATGTGGTTCTTTTCAGCACTGGTTTTGGCTTTCCTTGATTTGTTGCAGATAAGTAGAAAAACTTGATAAGCATATTCCAGTTCACATTTCCAATGACTTCACAGCAGCCCAACTACGGGTAAAACTTGGCAGAGAATTTGGAAGAAGAAAGTGTGAGTTTCTTTCTCAAGTTCATTTGCCAGCAGTCTGAAGGCACAATACTATAAGGAACAGAATGCCCTAAATTGCTGCTGACTTCCATGGAAGTTGAGGAAGCTCATCAGCGGGAGGTGCTTGGCCCTTTGCTTAATTCTCAGTGAAATTACAAACTGATTATTTTCATCCACAGGTAGAGAACTATGAATATTTTATCTACAGAGGGACATGAGTAATACCTACAAATACACATATATTTGCAGCATTTGACTTAAATGTTCATGTGTAACAAATCGTGGCTGCTTAGACACACAGAAGACAATCATTCATCAGGCTCAAACCCAGAAACTTCAGCATTAAAATCACAAGCCTCTACCACTTGAGCTAGAGGATAAATCTTTTAGCTAGAAGAGTTAGGCTGCACAGTTGTGAGGAACAGACACTACAGGTGCCAGGTGGGATAACATTTTTTGGTATGAACATGTCATACAAGAATTAGACTCAAAACCATAAAACTGATTTCACACAGGCTTCAGCACCTTTTGATCACTTATAAGTTAAACCAGATTTAAAGTGGTATGCAAGACTTCAGACAGACACTTAGCCTATTAATAAAACTCAGATCTACAGACCCACTATTTATTTCAGAAGAATTCAAAGCTAAACAATATGTACTACTAGCAACTAGCTCATAAGCTAGAAAAAAGCAGAACATTTACTATTTGTGATAATGACTTAGTTGGGTTTCTTAAGCAGCTGCAGATGTACAACCATTAAATTAGAGAGCGATTCTTTCCAATTAAAAGTTGTAAATATATATTTTGCTGTCTTTGTTTCCTCTTTACTCACTTTTTCATGAGCACTGTTATGCCTAATCACACAAACGCAAGTACTGGGCCCATAAAAATTCTAATTAAAATTTATTTTATTTGCACAGCTAAGTGCAAACATAATTACTGGCCAGAGAGATGTGAGTGAAAGAATTGGGTAGGCAATTCTATTAATAGCTTTGAAAAATAGATGTGATTTTTCAAAAGCACCTAAGTGACTTAGGACCATAAATCCCACTGCAAGCGAATAGAATTTGTCCTTTGAAGCCACAGTAGCACTTTGGAATATCTCACTTGTGATCTATATTCTAGCTTTACCACCCGAAGCGAGTGACATTGGCATGGGTTGAGGGACAAAAATGTTACATGAGCCAATGGCTGGAAGCTGAAGCTAGACAAATTCACGCTGGAAATAGGGCATAATTTTTTTAACAGGGAGAGTAGCTAACCATTGGAACAACTTAAAGGTCATGGTAGATTCTCCATTAGTGGCAATTTTTAAATCAAGATGGGATTTCATTTTTAAAGATATGCTCTAGTTCTAAAGAAATTATTTTGGTGAAGTTCTATGGCTGGTGCAATACAGGAGATATACAGACTAAATATGATTGCAGTGGTCCTTCTAGCCTTGGAATCTGTGAATACGACAGGTTGTATTAACCAACAAGCCCTTGAGAGCTAGGTCTACAACTAAGAAGTTCTGAGTTAGGCAACCAATAGGGTGACCAGGTGTCCGGTTTTTGACTGGAACACCCAGTTGAAAAGGGATACTGGCAGCTCTGGTCAGCACCATTGACTGGACCGTTGATTGTCCGGTTGGCGTTGCCATGCAGCAGGGCTGGCAGGCTCCTTTCTAGCCTCCGTGCCGCACAGCTCTCGGGAAGCAGCTAGCATGTCTCCCCTCCAGCTCCTACATGTAGGGGCAGCCAGCGGACTCCGCACACAGCCCCAAGCACTGCCTCCACTGGCCGAGAACCACAGCCAATGGGAACTGTGGGGGTGGCACTTGCAGACAGGGCAGAGACGCCTGCCTGTGCCTCCACGTAGGAGGCAGAGAGGGGGACATGCCACTGCTTCCGGGAGCTGCTTGAGGTAAACGCCGCCTGGAGCCTGCAACCCTGCTCCCCCTCCCCCCTCCCCCCTGCACCCTAACCCCCTTCCCCAATCCTCCTCCTGCCCTCCGAACCCCTCGGTCCCAGCCTGGAGCAGCCTCCTGCACCCCAAATCCCTCATCCCTTGGCCCCACATCAGAGCCTGCACCCCCAGTCAGAGCCCTCACTGCCCCTGCACCCTAGCCCCCCTACCCCAGCCCAGAGCCCCCTTCTGCCCCCTGAACCCCTCATTTCTGGACCCACCCTGGAGCCTGCACCCCCAGCTGGAGCCCTCGCCCCCTCCTGCATCCCAGCCCCAAGCCAGCCTGGTAAAAATGAGCAAGTGAGTGAGGGTGGGGCCTCTGAGAAGGAGTGGGGCATGCGTGTTCAGCTTTGTGCACGTAGAAAGTTTGCAACCCCAGCAGCCAGCCAGGTTTGTGGGTGTTTACTATGTGCATCTGTGCTGTCTCGCCTAAGGCACAAGCTAGAGCTAGGTGTCATTGGTACTCAGTGTAGAAGCAGCATGCCAGCCGGTGGGCTAGGAGGGGATGATGTTGGGACTGTGAGGAAGGTCTACAGAAGCAGCAGGGGAGTACAGCTCTGCAAACTGAAGTGTGTTCTGACCTTTTGATCTCTTAGCTATTTCCAGTATTAAAACTGGATTAAAGGTTTAAGGGCCTGCTGCCATTGAAGTCAGTGGCAAATTGCATTTACTTATTAGTGTAAAATTCACCCTTAGGAATATATTGTTTTTTGCCCAAAACTCTAGCACCAGTAAATATGTATTGGCTTGATCCAAAAAATACAATATATGAAGTTATTGAAACGTTCACTATCTATACTAGATTAAGTGAGATACGACAGCTTTGAAAGGGATTCACTAATAGCATGGTGCAGGAAATTGTTCTCCCATCCAGTGAAAATGTGACACTTAACATTTAATTTGTAAAAAGATCAAAATCAAAAATTGACCAGAGCTTTTTATTTGTTCTTCACTTTGTGAACACTTTTCAGATTTTTGACTTTGTCCCAATTCAGGATGGGGATTTTTTTAAGTCATTTTCAAGTGGAAAAATCAGAATTTTCCACTTTGAAAGTGTCAAAATGGAACATTTCTATTATTCTGAAACTTTCCTCAGATTTTTTAGGTTGAGAAATTTGTCAAAACCAACCCTGTCCTACAAAGCATTTCAGTTTCAATGAATTGACATATATCAGCAAAAAAAAAGTCAAAAAAATTTCCCAAACAGCTCTATTCACCAGATTCAATTCCTTTACAAATCCTTTACATATTTGAAACAAACATCGCTTCCCCTTTGCTTATACTCCATTATCTCTAACAAAACTATGCTAGACCCCCCAATTCCATGTGCTCAAACATATTCTCAGAAAACTAAGCCACACTTCACTTACTACACCTACTGAGGCCAGCTGTCCTGTATTTTGTAAACTATGAAGTTTATTTGTATTTTCATGGGGGAGATCTTGTAGATGGGGGAGGTTTCATGGGGGAGATTCATGCTGTATGAAGATTCTGTATAAAACTATTGTGCAAACACTGATTAGAAAAGAAATATTGGATTAGCTGATTGCATAGAATCTGAAAACTTTAAACATCAACGGGGGATGGGATGCTGCTATAATAACATAGTGAAATATAGTGCTTACAAATAAATCAGATCACAAAGCAGCTTGACATATCTGCTCCGCTTCATTTGTTTCTCTTTGTCCCTCTTGGCCCATTGTCTTTATCTGTGATGTACAAAATAAAATATATGTCTGGGTTGGGCATAAAGCCTGTGGGTCACAACTAAAAAGTGCTGTCAGTTTGTCCATAACTAAACTATAAACTTTCCAATTCCCTCTTCTCCTCTCACCCTGCTATCAAAAGGGTTTTTGTTCTCCATGTTTCTGTTCAACGCTGAGTTGCTTTTCATATTTGAAACAAACATCTGTGCAAATGTGGAACAAATACCCCAGTAGTTTATGAACAAAATATTTGACAAACTGCCTGATCGAGTTTCAAAAAAAAAAAAGCAGAAGAGCAAAAATACTGTGGCTGTGACTTGAGCCTCCAGACACTATGCCTAGACTTTTACAGACTAGGATTCTGCTTAAAACATAACTCCTTCATTCACTTATTATGACTGATGCAACTCAACATGCATAATTTCAATGTACAGGGTAAGGTGTATATTGGCCTGTCTGAATTGCAAAGTAGCTTCTTTTAATTCCTTCCAGAATGGTACCACCTTGATTAACATGCAAGCAACTTGCAATTGAGGTTTAGCAAATTTAAATTCATCTGTCTTATTATCAATATGAAATCTATGGACAGTTCCAGCCATCTCCTTTGCTTCTTTGGTTAGGCTGACAGTGCATAGAACGGATATATGTTTATCATTCTTTCAGGAAAGTAAAAAGTTAGTAACTAATTGAACAAAATAATGTTATTTGGACAACATATACCACGTGGCTAGCTGTGATGCTTCCTGGGGGCATGTAGGGTTGTAAGGTTCCTCGCTGCCCTTAGCATAAGGAAGCCTTGTCTGTGGCGGCTGGGGGTTAGCTCCCTAGTCCCCTGGCCATAGCCAACTCAAGCACTGCCCTCCATGCCTATGCAAGACCCACTTTCTTTCTACAGGCTAGTGATAGGTATATTCCAATCCCTGACCCCTCCGAGCATGCCTCTGGAGTGACCAGCCCCTGCTCCACTGGACAGTCACTGTATTCAGAGGTCTGCTGCTCCCAATGAAGCAGTACACCCCAGTTTACCATTTCACCTCAAATCACAGCTCCATTTAGTGCACAGCATTTAGATACAATTAGAATGAAAACAAATTAAAGTTTATTTAAGAGAGAGTGGAGACTTAATAGAAATATGAAAAACAAGTGTTTAGTTACATGTAAAATAAAATCATAACATTCTAGAATCTAGACTTACTTAACTAGTTACTGTCATGTCTTATATTGCTCACCAGTGTTTTTTGTCCAGCTAGGCTGTGATCCCCTTTCCATGAAACAAGCCATGCTCCCAGCTTGTCTCCTCAGTAAAGGCTGAAGGGTCTCTCTTGTTACCCTTAGACACATCGGGACAGTCCTTTGTTCTTTTTCATAAGCAGGATATCTCCTGCTGATTGTTTCTCCCCATGGCCTCCTTCTTTTGTTGTCCTCCTAATCTTTTACTCAGCATCTGGCCTCACATGCTGATGACTTCCATTGTGATATATACAATGCACACCTGATCTGACTGAGAAAGATAAGCATCTTCTTCTACCTCCTGCCTGAACAGAATCTGTCCAAGGCCAGTCACTTCCTAATGAGCTACTTTTAACCTTTAGGCTTTAAGAGCATAAAATGTCCAATATAAATACATAATTCATTAAACATTACCTGTACATGCATTTCATAATGACTATCATGACCAGTGCATTACTGGCTGTTGGTAGAGATCTCACATATCACCCTCTGGTGCACTATTATGTGGACATCAGACTAGGGGATCCCTATAAACCCTTGTGCATCACTCATGCCCAGTGCCAACTGTCACCAAGGGGTCCCACTGGGTCACATTCGTCTGTTGGATAAGAGCTGTGAAGTAATACCAGGAAAGCTATCCTTGTAGATGCAGATGTGTATATCTCAGGTTGGCTCTGAGGATCTAGATTCAGGAGCTGGGAATGTACACTACCTTATACAGTGTGCATGCTACAGTACACTTTTCCTCCACAATAATTAAAAAAATAGATTGTGTAATTCTGTCTGATTAGACGAGGAAAGGTTATTCTGAAATACACTGTCTCTCACTCACCTCTCTCAGTCTCCTGAAGGAATAGAAAATGATTAAAGACTCATTTCTTCCATCTTTGCAGTCAAGGTAAATGATTGTAATGAAAGACCAAAATGTTTTTTAAAAAATCTAAAGATTTTTTTGGCTGATTTCCTCCTAGAAGGCATATTTTGTTACTTAAATTTCTAAAGGATTAGACAACATAAAGTGTGTGTGTATCCAATCTTATCAGTCAGCAGCTCAATTTAAAACAAAAATAAAACAAACTTCACACTTAAAAAAATAAAAAGCTTATAAATATTAACAGTTTACTAAGATTTCTAGATGCTTATTTCTTGGACTAATACTGAAACTACATTTCCTTCTTGGCTTGATAGCACCACAATTTATCTTCATGAATTACTAAAAAGCCAATAAAGCCTCTTTCATGTTAGAGAGACAGGACAACATTGCACTGAAGTTTCAGTTAAATGCTTTTAGCCATTTACAAATTTGACTTGCTATGCAGAGAACTGAATGTATAAATCTGTGGGTATCACTAATAACTAGGGTCCGATCCAGCAAAGAACTATGCATATGCTAAATGTATGTATCGTGAATAGTTCTGTTGACTTCCATGGAACTAGCCACAGTATATAAAATTAAGTGTGTGTAAGTCTCTGCAGGACTGGGGCCTAAACAATGAGTATCCATTTCTGTAGCACCCCCCTACGTACAAACCTTTCATACCACTTGAAAGAAGCAAAAGATGACTGAGAACAACAGAACAAACAGCAATGCAGAAGAAAAAAAGTTGAATATTCACCCAGGGTTAAATTTTCAAGTATTACAGTGGCTCAAGACTTTACTGAAACACAAGGTTTTGCAATTATTGTTAAATTTTTTAGTGCAGATGCAAATTAAAGAGCAGACTCAAAAGCTTTAGTCACTAATGTACTTGGTCTTCAGGAATAGACATTAGCTACATTTAGGAAAAAAGTTTTGAAACAATTTGTTTGCTTTGTAGGTTGTAGGACAGTTTCTCCATTTTAGTGACTTTCCCTAGAAGCTAAAGTACAGTAGGTCATATTTAGCCTACAATAATGTAATAGACTCTGGTTGGCCAAATCACGTAGGGCTAGATTGCCAGAGCCTCTACTTTCCGAATTACCACCACAATTTGTGGTGGTGAGACTGGTGGGCAAAGAGGGGAAAGGAGTAGGATGAGCCCTAGCTCCACAATCCTTTCTCCCTGGTCAGAGTAGCTGCACAGATGCACAGGAGGAAAGCAAGCTTTTTTATCATCACTACAAAAGAGACTTGATTATCAGAAAAAAGAAAAGGAGTACTTGTGGCACCTTAGAGACTAACCAATTTATTTGAGTATAAGCTTTCGTGAGCTACAGCTCACTTCATCAGTTGAAGTGAGCTGTAGCTCACAAAAGCTTATGTTCAAATAAATTGGTTAGTCTCTAAGGTGCCACAAGTACTCCTTTTCTTTTTGCGAATACAGACTAACACGGCTGCTACTCTGAAACCTTGATTATCAGAGCTTCCAGTGTTTAAAATGGTCCTGTGACCTGATGTCTGTTGAAATTCTTGGCTATCCAAAACGTATGTGTAGTTATTGTTCAGTAGTCCCATGGTATGCAGATAGTTATTCATCCCCCTGTCCCTAGGACTTTTTGGCCTAGTTGTGACTAGAAGCAGCAGTATTTCATCATAGTATTTCTGATCCAGTTGGAAGCTGGAAGTACCATAAATCTTGCAAAGTACTGGGGTCTGACAGGTATTCTCAGAATTAGAATTAATAGATACAAATGTTTGGGGAATGAATAAACATATGTTTGGAATCTAACAATTAAACCACTGGTCCTTTTGAGGTTCATACAGCACTAGTGAATGTATCTGAAACACAAGAAGATCAGTCTCTTCGATGAAATAAACTAAATAAAAAAGCAAGCCAACCAATCTTCTACCATACAGACACTTAAAAATTGGAATGTCGACCCAATTCACTCGTGCTCACGTGCATTGCAAAATGTAACACACCAGATCATAAAATGAAAATAGTCTTTGCATCACCGACACAGGATTATGTAGATCATAATCATGTATATCAAACTACCACAAAGTCTGTTCAGTGCCAACAAAACAGTGCTTGTACCTCCTAGATTGTGGAACTTAATAGCAGGCTGGATAATGTGGCACCCATAAAAAAGGAACTGCCAGAAAGCAGTAGGGCTACCTAAAATCATCATTGTTTTCTGTCAGTTCTATATCAAGACATATTCCAGTCAAGACTGAATATCAAATGCCTTAAAAAGAAAGATTTTACAAGGGCTTTCATTTTCTCTCCTCCCAAAGATCTTAAAAATGCATTAAGTTTGGTTTCCTTGATTATCTCAGTCATTGAAATTTCTTTGGAAAAAGGGTAATTAGAAGGTGAATGGAGGAATACATAGCTCAGCATGGTCTCATATCTCATTGTCTGTATCACCAGTGGATAACAAACCATTTCATTATGTCAACCTTATTTGACTTCCCAAATTCAATATTCATACAGAAGTTTTTTCCCTTAGATTTTATAAGAGGAAGGAGGTTGGGACAAAAACGTTTTAGGATGCTTGAAATGGTACCCAAGAATTTATTGTTATATTTACTTACACTAGTGCCCTATCATGGGGTGTATATAGCCCATGCTGGCCCAGCAATCAAGGAGTTAATACAGGTACTGTCGGTCAATGAGCTGGAACCCAGTGGGAGCTTCACAGCAGCTGGGAGGATAAAGCACTGGGAGGCAGAGGGATGGGAGTGGCTGCAATATATTCCAGTGCTTAACTCCCCTGACAGGAAGTTTTTTTTCCTAAGGTCTAACCTAAACCACGCTTTTCGCAATTTAAGTCCATTGCTTCTTCTCATATCCTCAAATTGTTCTAATGGGGGACCTTCAATCACCCTGACATCTGCTGGGAGAGCAATACAACAACGCACAGACAATGCAAGGAGTTTTTGCAGAGTGTTGGGGACAAATTCCTGGTACAAGTGCTGGAGGAACCAACTAGGGTCGTGCTCCTCTTGACCTGCTGCTTACAAACAGGGAAGAATTGGTAGGGGAAGTAGAAGTGGGTGGCAACCTAGGCAGCAGTGACCATGAGATGGTTGAGTTCAAGATCCTGACAAAAGGAAGAAAGGAGAGCACCAAACATGGACCCTGGTCTGCAGAAAAGCAGACTTAGACTCCCTTAGGGAACTAATGGGCAAGATCCCCTGGGAGGCAAATATGAGGGGGCAAGGAGTCCAGAAGAGCTTGCTGTAAGCCTTATTGAGAGTGCAGGAACTCTCCATCCCAATGTGAAGAAAGGATAGCAAATATGGCAGGCGACCAGCTTGGCTCAACAGTGAAATCTTCTGTGAGCTTAAACTCAAAAGGGAAGCCTTCAAGAAGTGTCATCTGTCCAAATTTCCTAGGGAGGAGTATAAAGATATTGCTGGAGCATGCAGGGGTATAATCAGGAAGGCCAAGGCAAAATTGGAGTTGCAGCTAGCAAGGGATGTGAAGGGTAACAAGAAGGGTTTCTACAGATACGTTAGTGTCATAAATATAAAGGGAAGGGTAAACCCCTTTGAAATCCCTCCTGGCCAGGGGAAAGCTCCTCTCACCTGTAAAGGGTTAAGAAGCTAAAGGTAACCTCGCTGGCACCTGACCAAAATGACCAATGAGGAGACAAGATACTTTCAAAAGCTGGGAGGAGGGAGAGAAACAAAGGGTTTGTGGGTCTGTCTGTAGTCGTCTTGGCCAGGGACAGAACAGGAATGGAGCCTTAGAACTTTTAGTAAGTAATCTAGCTAGGTATGTGTTAGATTATGATTTCTTTAAATGGCTGAGAAAAGAATTGTGCTGAATAGAATAACTATTTCTGTCTGTGTATCTTTTTTGTAACTTAAGGTTTTGCCTAGAGGGGTTCTCTATGTTTTTGAATCTAATTACCCTGTAAGATATCTACCATCCTGATTTTACAGGGGGGATTTCTTTATTTCTATTTACTTCTATTTTTTATTAAAAGTCTTCTTGTAAAACACTGAATGCTTTTTCATTGTTCTCAGATCCAAGGGTTTGGGTCTGTGGTCACCTATGCAAATTGGTGAGGCTTTTTATCCAACATTTCCCAGGAAAGGGGGAGTGCAAGTGTTGGGAGGATTGTTCATTGTTCTTAAGATCCAAGGGTCTGGGTCTGTAGTCACCTAGGCGAATTGGTGAGGCTTTTTACCAAACCTTGTCCAGGAAGTAGGGTGCAAGGTTTTGGGAAGTATTTTGGGGGGAAGGACGCGTCCAAACAGCTCTTCCCCAGTAACCAGTATTAGTTTGGTGGTGGTAGCGGCCATTCCAAGGATAACGGGGGTAATATTTTGTACCTTGGGGAAGTTTTGACCTAAGCTGGTAAAGATAAGCTTAGGAGGTTTTTCATGCAGGTCCCCACATCTGTACCCTAGAGTTCAGAGTGGGGGAGGAACCTTGACATGGTGGCACAGTGGTGGGATTAACCTGAAATCATTTTGAGATCCAGTTGAGATTTTTTGAACTAGAAATACAGATTTTAAAAAGGAATTTTTAGGAAGTCCAGAAGGCAGCTTTGAAACTGAAAGCAGCTTGGTTTCTCTCTGCTTTGTGGCCAAGCAGAGACAAAAGGGGATTATCTTGTGAATTGCAGGTTTCATTTGCCTGGAGGCAGGGTACTTAACTCCTGCAGGGAAATTCACAGTCTTCCAACCCAGAGGTTTGTTTTTTTTTTTCTTTTCTTCCTAAAAGTAAATAGGGGGTGTGTGCTCTACCCATTTGCCTGGAGACAAAAGTGGCAGGGTTTTTTTTAGGATTTTGATTTTTTTTTTGTTTTACAAGGAGCACAGGTTTGAAAAGAAATTTTTTTTTTCTTTGGGCTGGGTAAGCAGGTTCCCAAGTAGTTCGAGGTTTTTTGCTTTAATTTGGGCCCAGAGCAGAGACAAGGGAATTGTCTTTTTCTGTAGGCTGACAATCACTATCAGAGAATAGGTATTCTATTCCAGCACAGCAAAAAATTACAGCCAAGTTTTGTTTGTTTATTTCTAAACCTCGGGTGTAAAGTTAGTTAAAAACAGAGAGGTTAGAATGGCCAAATCCTCGGCTTGACTACAGCTGGAATTAGCCAAATTTCAGGCTGAGGAAAAACAAAGGGAACATGAAAGACAGATAGAACTCATGCGGCTGGAGAAGGAGGTACAGGAGGCTGCCCACAAGAGGGAAATGGAGGCGAGGAAGCATGTGGAGGAGATGGAGAGAATAAAGGCCCAGCAGAACATACCAACAAACCCTAACAATCCTTCTCCAGGTACCACTTCCCATCCCAGAAAGTTCCCCACCTACAAGGCAGGTGATGATACCGAGGCCTTCTTAGAAAACTTCGAAAGGGCCTGCCTTGGGTACAACATCTCTACTGACCAATACATGGTAGAGCTGAGGCCGCAGCTCAGTGGACCCTTAGCTGAGGTGGCAGCTGAAATGCCTAGAGAACACATGAACAAGTATGAACTGTTTAAATCCAAGGCGAGAGTCAGAATGGGGATAACACCCGAGCAGTCTCGTCGGAGGTTCCGAGCCCTAAGGTGGAAACCAGACATGTCATTTACCCGACATGCCTACCACATTGTGAAACATTGGGATGCCTGGATATCAGGAGCAAGTGTTGAATCTCCAGTAAATTTGCCCTTCCTAATGCAAATGGAACAATTCTTAGAGGGTGTTCCTGAGGAAATAGAAAGATACATCCTAGATGGGAAACCCAAAACTGTAATCGAGGCAGGAGAGATTGGAGCCAGATGGGTGGAGGTGGCAGAGAAGAAGAAAACTGGTCGCAGTTGGAGCGGAGACCAGAAGGGACCACCCCAGACCACACCCTATTACCGGGGGCCGCCCAAAGCCCCACCTACCTCCCAAAGAACCCTCCAGACCCCTTATCGTCCCACCACCCCGTTCTCCAGCAACCCTCCTCGTCCCAGTGACCCGTCAGCTGGACGATGTTTTAAGTGTAACGAGCTGGGGCATGTAAAGGCCAACTGCCCCAAGAACCCCAACAGATTACAGTTCATTGCACCGGAATCACACCAGAGGTCCACAGGCCCAGATACCTCCCAGATACCCTTGGAGCGGAGGGAAACTGTGAGTGTGGGCGGGAAGAAGGTCACCGCGTGGAGGGACACCGGAGCACAAGTGTCAGCTATCCATGCTTCCTTAGTGGACCCCAATTTAATCAACCCAGAGATCCAAGTGACGATTCAACCCTTCAAGTCCAACTCTTTCAATTTGCCTACAGCCAAGTTGCCTGTCCAGTACAAGGGCTGGTCAGGAATGTGGACTTTTGCAGTCTATGATGATTATCCCATCCCCATGCTGTTGGGGGAAGACTTGGCCAATCATGTGAAGCAGGCCAAGAGGGTGGGAATGGTCACCCGCAACCAGGCTAAACAAGCCGTGAGGCCTAGCTCTGTTCCGGAAACTTCTATCAGGACCCAGTCAGAGGTGATGGACCTGGACCCCAGGCCAATGTCTGCAACAGCAGTAGTGGATCCAGTCCCAGAGACCCAGACGGAACCAGTCCCAGAACCGGAACCAGCCGAACAACCAACACCAGACCCCGTGTCAGCACTGAATCCAGTACTTGCAACCTCAACACCAGAGGGCCCCACCGAACCTGAACTGGCAGCAGCCGATAACCCTACACAAGAGGCTCAGCCGGAGCCTGAATCCCAACATAGTGCACCAGCGGAGAGCGGTTCACAGTCAACAGAAACAGCTCCATCCCCTATATCGCTTCCAGAGGGACCAAGCCTAGGTCCACAATCCCATGAGGAACTGATGTCTCCAGCATCAAGGGAACAGTTCCAGACCGAACAGGAAGCAGATGAAAGCCTCCAGAGAGCTTGGACGGCGGCACGGAGCAACCCACCGCCTCTCAGCTCTTCTAATCGATCCAGGTTTGTTGTAGAAAGAGGACTTTTATACCAGGAAACTCTTTCTGGGGGACACCAGGAAGACTGGCATCCTCAGAGACAGCTGGTAGTTCCAACTAAATACCGGGCCAAGCTCTTGAGCTTAGCTCATGATCACCCTAGTGGCCATGCTGGGGTGAACAGGACCAAAGACCGTTTGGGGGGGTCATTCCACTGGGAGGGAATGGGCAAGGATGTTTCTACCTATGTCCAGTCTTGTGAGGTGTGCCAAAGAGTGGGAAAACCCCAAGACCAGGTCAAAGCTCCTCTCCAGCCACTCCCCATCATTGAAGTTCCATTTCAGCGAGTAGCTGTGGATATTCTGGGTCCTTTTCCGAAAAAGACACCCAGAGGAAAGCAGTACATACTGACTTTCATGGATTTTGCCACCCGATGGCCGGAAGCAGTAGCTCTAAGCAACACCAGGGCTAAAAGTGTGTGCCAGGCACTAGCAGACATTTTTGCCAGGGTAGGTTGGCCCTCCGACATCCTCACAGATGCAGGGACTAATTTCCTGGCAGGAACTATGAAAAACCTTTGGGAAGCTCATGGGGTAAATCACTTGGTTGCCACTCCTTACCATCATCAAACAAATGGCATGGTGGAGAAGTTTAATGGAACTTTGGGGGCCATGATACGTAAATTCGTAAATGAGCACTCCAATGATTGGTACCTAGTATTGCAGCAGTTGCTCTTTGCCTACAGAGCTGTACCACATCCCAGTTTAGGGTTTTCCCCATTTGAACTTGTATATGGCCGTGAGGTTAAGGGGCCATTGCAGTTGGTGAAGCAGCAATGGGAGGGATTTACACCTTCTCCAGGAACTAACATTCTGGACTTTGTAACCAACCTACAAAACACCCTCCGAACCTCTTTAGCCCTTGCTAGAGAAAACTTACAGGATGCTCAAAAAGAGCAAAAAGCCTGGTATGATAAACATGCCAGAGAGCGTTCCTTCAAAGTAGGAGACCAGGTCATGGTCTTAAAGGCGCTCCAGGCCCATAAAATGGAAGCATCGTGGGAAGGGCCATTCGTGGTCCAGGAGCGCCTGGGAGCTGTTAATTATCTCATAGCATTCCCCACCTCCAACCGAAAGCCTAAGGTGTACCATATTAATTCTCTAAAGCCCTTTTATTCCAGAGAATTAAAGGTTTGTCAGTTTACAGCCCAGGGAGGAGACGACACTGAGTGGCCTGAAGGTGTTTACTACGAAGGGAAATGTGCTGGTGGTGTGGAAGAGGTGAACCTCTCCATGACCCTTGGGCGTATGCAGCGACAGCAGATCCAGGAGCTGTGCACTAGCTACGCGCCAACGTTCTCAGCCACCCCAGGACTGACTGAACGGGCATACCACTCCATTGACACAGGTAATGCTCACCCAATTAGGGTCCACCCTTACCGGGTGTCTCCTCAAGCTAAAACTGCTATAGAACGGGAGATCCAGGATATGTTACAGATGGGTGTAATCCGCCCCTCTGAAAGTGCATGGGCATCTCCAGTGGTTCTAGTTCCCAAACCAGATGGGGAAATACGTTTTTGCGTGGACTACCGTAAGCTAAATGCTGTAACTCGCCCAGACAACTATCCCATGCCACGCACAGATGAACTATTAGAGAAACTGGGAAGGGCCCAGTTCATCTCTACCTTGGACTTAACCAAGGGGTACTGGCAGGTACCGCTAGATGAATCTGCCAAGGAAAGGTCAGCCTTCATCACACATCTCGGGCTGTATGAATTTAATGTACTCCCTTTCGGGCTGCGAAATGCACCCGCCACTTTCCAAAGACTTGTAGATGGTCTCCTAGCGGGATTAGGAGAATATGCAGTCGCCTACCTTGACGATGTGGCCATATTTTCGGATTCCTGGGCAGACCACCTGGAACATCTACAAAAAGTCCTTGAGCGCATAAGGGAGGCAGGACTAACTGTTAAGGCTAAGAAGTGTCAAATAGGCCTAAACAGAGTGACTTACCTTGGACACCAGGTGGGTCAAGGAACTATCAGCCCCCTACAGGCCAAAGTGGATGCTATCCAAAAGTGGCCTGTCCCAAAGTCAAAGAAACAGGTTCAATCCTTCTTAGGCTTGGCCGGTTATTACAGACGATTTGTACCGCACTACAGCCAAATCGCTGCCCCACTGACAGACCTAACCAAAAAGAAACAGCCAAATGCTGTTCAGTGGACCGGAAGGTGTCAGAAGGCCTTTAACAAGCTTAAAGCGACACTCATGTCTGACCCTGTACTAAGGGCCCCAGACTTTGACAAACCGTTCCTAGTAACCACAGATGCATCCGAGCGTGGTGTGGGAGCAGTTTTAATGCAGAAAGGACCTGATCAAGAATTCCACCCTGTAGTGTTTCTCAGCAAAAAACTGTCTGAGAGGGAAAGCAACTGGTCAGTCACTGAAAAAGAATGTTATGCCATTGTCTACGCTCTGGAAAAGCTACGCCCATATGTTTGGGGACGGCGTTTCCACCTGCAAACCGACCATGCTGCACTAAAGTGGCTTCACACCGTCAAAGAAACTAACAGAAAACTTCTTCGGTGGAGTTTAGCTCTCCAAGATTTTGATTTCGACATCCAACACATCTCAGGAGCTTCTAACAAAGTGGCTGATGCACTCTCCCGTGAAAGTTTCCCAGAATCAACTGGTTAAAATCGTCCTTGAGATGTGGAAAATATTGTTAGTCTTTATGTACTTGGTAGTATATTTAGAGATGCATGTGTCTTATTAACTCTGTTTTCCTAGAGCTCCAGGAAGAAATCCCAGCCAGTGTTTCACCCTAGCTGAGATTTGGGGGGCGTGTCATAAATATAAAGGGAAGGGTAAACCCCTTTGAAATCCCTCCTGGCCAGGGGAAAGCTCCTCTCACCTGTAAAGGGTTAAGAAGCTAAAGGTAACCTCGCTGGCACCTGACCAAAATGACCAATGAGGAGACAAGATACTTTCAAAAGCTGGGAGGAGGGAGAGAAACAAAGGGTTTGTGGGTCTGTCTGTAGTCGTCTTGGCCAGGGACAGAACAGGAATGGAGCCTTAGAACTTTTAGTAAGTAATCTAGCTAGGTATGTGTTAGATTATGATTTCTTTAAATGGCTGAGAAAAGAATTGTGCTGAATAGAATAACTATTTCTGTCTGTGTATCTTTTTTGTAACTTAAGGTTTTGCCTAGAGGGGTTCTCTATGTTTTTGAATCTAATTACCCTGTAAGATATCTACCATCCTGATTTTACAGGGGGGATTTCTTTATTTCTATTTACTTCTATTTTTTATTAAAAGTCTTCTTGTAAAACACTGAATGCTTTTTCATTGTTCTCAGATCCAAGGGTTTGGGTCTGTGGTCACCTATGCAAATTGGTGAGGCTTTTTATCCAACATTTCCCAGGAAAGGGGGAGTGCAAGTGTTGGGAGGATTGTTCATTGTTCTTAAGATCCAAGGGTCTGGGTCTGTAGTCACCTAGGCGAATTGGTGAGGCTTTTTACCAAACCTTGTCCAGGAAGTAGGGTGCAAGGTTTTGGGAAGTATTTTGGGGGGAAGGACGCGTCCAAACAGCTCTTCCCCAGTAACCAGTATTAGTTTGGTGGTGGTAGCGGCCATTCCAAGGATAACGGGGGTAATATTTTGTACCTTGGGGAAGTTTTGACCTAAGCTGGTAAAGATAAGCTTAGGAGGTTTTTCATGCAGGTCCCCACATCTGTACCCTAGAGTTCAGAGTGGGGGAGGAACCTTGACATGGTGGCACAGTGGTGGGATTAACCTGAAATCATTTTGAGATCCAGTTGAGATTTTTTGAACTAGAAATACAGATTTTAAAAAGGAATTTTTAGGAAGTCCAGAAGGCAGCTTTGAAACTGAAAGCAGCTTGGTTTCTCTCTGCTTTGTGGCCAAGCAGAGACAAAAGGGGATTATCTTGTGAATTGCAGGTTTCATTTGCCTGGAGGCAGGGTACTTAACTCCTGCAGGGAAATTCACAGTCTTCCAACCCAGAGGTTTGTTTTTTTTTTTCTTTTCTTCCTAAAAGTAAATAGGGGGTGTGTGCTCTACCCATTTGCCTGGAGACAAAAGTGGCAGGGTTTTTTTTAGGATTTTGATTTTTTTTTTGTTTTACAAGGAGCACAGGTTTGAAAAGAAATTTTTTTTTTCTTTGGGCTGGGTAAGCAGGTTCCCAAGTAGTTCGAGGTTTTTTGCTTTAATTTGGGCCCAGAGCAGAGACAAGGGAATTGTCTTTTTCTGTAGGCTGACAATCACTATCAGAGAATAGGTATTCTATTCCAGCACAGCAAAAAATTACAGCCAAGTTTTGTTTGTTTATTTCTAAACCTCGGGTGTAAAGTTAGTTAAAAACAGAGAGGTTAGAATGGCCAAATCCTCGGCTTGACTACAGCTGGAATTAGCCAAATTTCAGGCTGAGGAAAAACAAAGGGAACATGAAAGACAGATAGAACTCATGCGGCTGGAGAAGGAGGTACAGGAGGCTGCCCACAAGAGGGAAATGGAGGCGAGGAAGCATGTGGAGGAGATGGAGAGAATAAAGGCCCAGCAGAACATACCAACAAACCCTAACAATCCTTCTCCAGGTACCACTTCCCATCCCAGAAAGTTCCCCACCTACAAGGCAGGTGATGATACCGAGGCCTTCTTAGAAAACTTCGAAAGGGCCTGCCTTGGGTACAACATCTCTACTGACCAATACATGGTAGAGCTGAGGCCGCAGCTCAGTGGACCCTTAGCTGAGGTGGCAGCTGAAATGCCTAGAGAACACATGAACAAGTATGAACTGTTTAAATCCAAGGCGAGAGTCAGAATGGGGATAACACCCGAGCAGTCTCGTCGGAGGTTCCGAGCCCTAAGGTGGAAACCAGACATGTCATTTACCCGACATGCCTACCACATTGTGAAACATTGGGATGCCTGGATATCAGGAGCAAGTGTTGAATCTCCAGTAAATTTGCCCTTCCTAATGCAAATGGAACAATTCTTAGAGGGTGTTCCTGAGGAAATAGAAAGATACATCCTAGATGGGAAACCCAAAACTGTAATCGAGGCAGGAGAGATTGGAGCCAGATGGGTGGAGGTGGCAGAGAAGAAGAAAACTGGTCGCAGTTGGAGCGGAGACCAGAAGGGACCACCCCAGACCACACCCTATTACCGGGGGCCGCCCAAAGCCCCACCTACCTCCCAAAGAACCCTCCAGACCCCTTATCGTCCCACCACCCCGTTCTCCAGCAACCCTCCTCGTCCCAGTGACCCGTCAGCTGGACGATGTTTTAAGTGTAACGAGCTGGGGCATGTAAAGGCCAACTGCCCCAAGAACCCCAACAGATTACAGTTCATTGCACCGGAATCACACCAGAGGTCCACAGGCCCAGATACCTCCCAGATACCCTTGGAGCGGAGGGAAACTGTGAGTGTGGGCGGGAAGAAGGTCACCGCGTGGAGGGACACCGGAGCACAAGTGTCAGCTATCCATGCTTCCTTAGTGGACCCCAATTTAATCAACCCAGAGATCCAAGTGACGATTCAACCCTTCAAGTCCAACTCTTTCAATTTGCCTACAGCCAAGTTGCCTGTCCAGTACAAGGGCTGGTCAGGAATGTGGACTTTTGCAGTCTATGATGATTATCCCATCCCCATGCTGTTGGGGGAAGACTTGGCCAATCATGTGAAGCAGGCCAAGAGGGTGGGAATGGTCACCCGCAACCAGGCTAAACAAGCCGTGAGGCCTAGCTCTGTTCCGGAAACTTCTATCAGGACCCAGTCAGAGGTGATGGACCTGGACCCCAGGCCAATGTCTGCAACAGCAGTAGTGGATCCAGTCCCAGAGACCCAGACGGAACCAGTCCCAGAACCGGAACCAGCCGAACAACCAACACCAGACCCCGTGTCAGCACTGAATCCAGTACTTGCAACCTCAACACCAGAGGGCCCCACCGAACCTGAACTGGCAGCAGCCGATAACCCTACACAAGAGGCTCAGCCGGAGCCTGAATCCCAACATAGTGCACCAGCGGAGAGCGGTTCACAGTCAACAGAAACAGCTCCATCCCCTATATCGCTTCCAGAGGGACCAAGCCTAGGTCCACAATCCCATGAGGAACTGATGTCTCCAGCATCAAGGGAACAGTTCCAGACCGAACAGGAAGCAGATGAAAGCCTCCAGAGAGCTTGGACGGCGGCACGGAGCAACCCACCGCCTCTCAGCTCTTCTAATCGATCCAGGTTTGTTGTAGAAAGAGGACTTTTATACCAGGAAACTCTTTCTGGGGGACACCAGGAAGACTGGCATCCTCAGAGACAGCTGGTAGTTCCAACTAAATACCGGGCCAAGCTCTTGAGCTTAGCTCATGATCACCCTAGTGGCCATGCTGGGGTGAACAGGACCAAAGACCGTTTGGGGGGGTCATTCCACTGGGAGGGAATGGGCAAGGATGTTTCTACCTATGTCCAGTCTTGTGAGGTGTGCCAAAGAGTGGGAAAACCCCAAGACCAGGTCAAAGCTCCTCTCCAGCCACTCCCCATCATTGAAGTTCCATTTCAGCGAGTAGCTGTGGATATTCTGGGTCCTTTTCCGAAAAAGACACCCAGAGGAAAGCAGTACATACTGACTTTCATGGATTTTGCCACCCGATGGCCGGAAGCAGTAGCTCTAAGCAACACCAGGGCTAAAAGTGTGTGCCAGGCACTAGCAGACATTTTTGCCAGGGTAGGTTGGCCCTCCGACATCCTCACAGATGCAGGGACTAATTTCCTGGCAGGAACTATGAAAAACCTTTGGGAAGCTCATGGGGTAAATCACTTGGTTGCCACTCCTTACCATCATCAAACAAATGGCATGGTGGAGAAGTTTAATGGAACTTTGGGGGCCATGATACGTAAATTCGTAAATGAGCACTCCAATGATTGGTACCTAGTATTGCAGCAGTTGCTCTTTGCCTACAGAGCTGTACCACATCCCAGTTTAGGGTTTTCCCCATTTGAACTTGTATATGGCCGTGAGGTTAAGGGGCCATTGCAGTTGGTGAAGCAGCAATGGGAGGGATTTACACCTTCTCCAGGAACTAACATTCTGGACTTTGTAACCAACCTACAAAACACCCTCCGAACCTCTTTAGCCCTTGCTAGAGAAAACTTACAGGATGCTCAAAAAGAGCAAAAAGCCTGGTATGATAAACATGCCAGAGAGCGTTCCTTCAAAGTAGGAGACCAGGTCATGGTCTTAAAGGCGCTCCAGGCCCATAAAATGGAAGCATCGTGGGAAGGGCCATTCGTGGTCCAGGAGCGCCTGGGAGCTGTTAATTATCTCATAGCATTCCCCACCTCCAACCGAAAGCCTAAGGTGTACCATATTAATTCTCTAAAGCCCTTTTATTCCAGAGAATTAAAGGTTTGTCAGTTTACAGCCCAGGGAGGAGACGACACTGAGTGGCCTGAAGGTGTTTACTACGAAGGGAAATGTGCTGGTGGTGTGGAAGAGGTGAACCTCTCCATGACCCTTGGGCGTATGCAGCGACAGCAGATCCAGGAGCTGTGCACTAGCTACGCGCCAACGTTCTCAGCCACCCCAGGACTGACTGAACGGGCATACCACTCCATTGACACAGGTAATGCTCACCCAATTAGGGTCCACCCTTACCGGGTGTCTCCTCAAGCTAAAACTGCTATAGAACGGGAGATCCAGGATATGTTACAGATGGGTGTAATCCGCCCCTCTGAAAGTGCATGGGCATCTCCAGTGGTTCTAGTTCCCAAACCAGATGGGGAAATACGTTTTTGCGTGGACTACCGTAAGCTAAATGCTGTAACTCGCCCAGACAACTATCCCATGCCACGCACAGATGAACTATTAGAGAAACTGGGAAGGGCCCAGTTCATCTCTACCTTGGACTTAACCAAGGGGTACTGGCAGGTACCGCTAGATGAATCTGCCAAGGAAAGGTCAGCCTTCATCACACATCTCGGGCTGTATGAATTTAATGTACTCCCTTTCGGGCTGCGAAATGCACCCGCCACTTTCCAAAGACTTGTAGATGGTCTCCTAGCGGGATTAGGAGAATATGCAGTCGCCTACCTTGACGATGTGGCCATATTTTCGGATTCCTGGGCAGACCACCTGGAACATCTACAAAAAGTCCTTGAGCGCATAAGGGAGGCAGGACTAACTGTTAAGGCTAAGAAGTGTCAAATAGGCCTAAACAGAGTGACTTACCTTGGACACCAGGTGGGTCAAGGAACTATCAGCCCCCTACAGGCCAAAGTGGATGCTATCCAAAAGTGGCCTGTCCCAAAGTCAAAGAAACAGGTTCAATCCTTCTTAGGCTTGGCCGGTTATTACAGACGATTTGTACCGCACTACAGCCAAATCGCTGCCCCACTGACAGACCTAACCAAAAAGAAACAGCCAAATGCTGTTCAGTGGACCGGAAGGTGTCAGAAGGCCTTTAACAAGCTTAAAGCGACACTCATGTCTGACCCTGTACTAAGGGCCCCAGACTTTGACAAACCGTTCCTAGTAACCACAGATGCATCCGAGCGTGGTGTGGGAGCAGTTTTAATGCAGAAAGGACCTGATCAAGAATTCCACCCTGTAGTGTTTCTCAGCAAAAAACTGTCTGAGAGGGAAAGCAACTGGTCAGTCACTGAAAAAGAATGTTATGCCATTGTCTACGCTCTGGAAAAGCTACGCCCATATGTTTGGGGACGGCGTTTCCACCTGCAAACCGACCATGCTGCACTAAAGTGGCTTCACACCGTCAAAGAAACTAACAGAAAACTTCTTCGGTGGAGTTTAGCTCTCCAAGATTTTGATTTCGACATCCAACACATCTCAGGAGCTTCTAACAAAGTGGCTGATGCACTCTCCCGTGAAAGTTTCCCAGAATCAACTGGTTAAAATCGTCCTTGAGATGTGGAAAATATTGTTAGTCTTTATGTACTTGGTAGTATATTTAGAGATGCATGTGTCTTATTAACTCTGTTTTCCTAGAGCTCCAGGAAGAAATCCCAGCCAGTGTTTCACCCTAGCTGAGATTTGGGGGGCGTGTCATAAATATAAAGGGAAGGGTAAACCCCTTTGAAATCCCTCCTGGCCAGGGGAAAGCTCCTCTCACCTGTAAAGGGTTAAGAAGCTAAAGGTAACCTCGCTGGCACCTGACCAAAATGACCAATGAGGAGACAAGATACTTTCAAAAGCTGGGAGGAGGGAGAGAAACAAAGGGTTTGTGGGTCTGTCTGTAGTCGTCTTGGCCAGGGACAGAACAGGAATGGAGCCTTAGAACTTTTAGTAAGTAATCTAGCTAGGTATGTGTTAGATTATGATTTCTTTAAATGGCTGAGAAAAGAATTGTGCTGAATAGAATAACTATTTCTGTCTGTGTATCTTTTTTGTAACTTAAGGTTTTGCCTAGAGGGGTTCTCTATGTTTTTGAATCTAATTACCCTGTAAGATATCTACCATCCTGATTTTACAGGGGGGATTTCTTTATTTCTATTTACTTCTATTTTTTATTAAAAGTCTTCTTGTAAAACACTGAATGCTTTTTCATTGTTCTCAGATCCAAGGGTTTGGGTCTGTGGTCACCTATGCAAATTGGTGAGGCTTTTTATCCAACATTTCCCAGGAAAGGGGGAGTGCAAGTGTTGGGAGGATTGTTCATTGTTCTTAAGATCCAAGGGTCTGGGTCTGTAGTCACCTAGGCGAATTGGTGAGGCTTTTTACCAAACCTTGTCCAGGAAGTAGGGTGCAAGGTTTTGGGAAGTATTTTGGGGGGAAGGACGCGTCCAAACAGCTCTTCCCCAGTAACCAGTATTAGTTTGGTGGTGGTAGCGGCCATTCCAAGGATAACGGGGGTAATATTTTGTACCTTGGGGAAGTTTTGACCTAAGCTGGTAAAGATAAGCTTAGGAGGTTTTTCATGCAGGTCCCCACATCTGTACCCTAGAGTTCAGAGTGGGGGAGGAACCTTGACAGTTAGCAACAAGAAGGTGGTCAGGGAAAGTGTAAAAAGAAAAGGAGGACTTGTGGCACCTTAGAGACTAACCAATTTATTAGAGCATAAGCTTTCGTGAGCTACAGCTCACTTCCTCAGATGCATATCGTGGAAACTGCAGCAGGCTTTATATATACACAGAGAATATGAAACAATACCTATTCCCACCCCACTGTCCTGCTGGTAATAGCTTATCTAAAGTGATTTCCAGCACAAATCCAGGTTTTCTGAGCAACCTAGTGACAGATGATGTGGAAAAAGCTGAAGTATTCAATGCTTTTTTTCCCCTTGGTCTTCACAGACAAGGTCAGCTCCGACACTGCTGTCCTGGGCAACACAGTATGGGGAGGAGGTGAGAAGCCCTCCGTGGTGAAAGAACGTGTTAAGGACTATTTAGAAAAGCTGGACATGCACAAGTCCATGGGTCCAGATCTAATGCATCCAAGGGTGCAGAGGGAGTTGGCTGATGTGATTGCAGAGCCATTGGCCATTATCTTTGAAAATCTGTGGAGATTGTGGGAGGTCCTGGATGATTGGAAAAAGGCAAATATAGTGCCCATATTTTAAAAAGGGAAGAAAGAAAACCCAAGGAACTACAGATCAGTCCGCCTCACTTCACTCCCCGGCAAAATCATGGAGCAGGTCCTCCATAGATAGAAGCCTTCAACTACCTAAAGGGGGGTTCCAAAGAGGATGGAACGAGACTGTTCTCAGTGGTGGCAGATGACAGAACAAGAATCAATGGTCTCAAGTTGCAGTGCGGGAGGTCTAGCTTGGATATTAGGAAACACTTTCACTAGGACGATAAAGCACTGAAATGGGTTACCAAGGGCACTGGTGGAATCTCCATCCTTAGGGGTTTTTAAGGCCCAGCTTGACAAAGCCCTGGCTGGGATGATTTAGTTGGAGTTGGTCCTGCTTTGAGTAGGAGATTGGATTAGGTAACCTCCTGAGGTCTCTTCCACCCCTAATCTTCTATGATTCTCCTTAACCTCTTTCTCCATCCTCCTTGTCGCAAGATATTATGTACTTAAAATTTATGTCCTCTCTCAGTCTACTCTTCTCCAGACTAAAGAACCTTTTTTCCCCAATCTTCCCTCATAAGTCACATTTTCTTGACCTTTAGTCGTTTTTGTTGCTCTTTTCTGGACTGTCTCCAATTTGCCCATATCTTTCCTGAAATGTGGCACTAAAAAACTTACTCCTGGAGGAATTCTGCACCACTGTGCAATGCAGAATTTAATGCTGTGTGTGCAGAATTTTCTTTCCTCCACAGAAATGGGCTGCAGTGCTGCTGGCTGCCACTGGACCCGGCAGAGCCCAGCTTGCACACAGAAGACACTGCCAGTGGGATGGACAGAGGGAGCTACAGGGTTCCTTGCAGCTGCCGTTCCCGGCACACCCTGAGGGAAGGAGGCAGTAGTGTGCAAGAAACTCCACACAAGCCTGGGAACGAGCATCAGGCTGTTTCTCCCTCTGGATCCCTGGCCTCAGAGGTATCAGGGCTGGGGAAAGCAACAAGCTGAGGTATGGGGGTGGGTGGGTGCAGATGTCTGGGAAAGGGGGGCCCCTCAGCTGGGCTCTGGGGAATAGGGGATTCAGGTGTACTGGTTGGGGTGGTGTGGGTGTCTGTAGGACCCAACTTGATATGCCCTTCTATGTTGACTGTGTACCACTGATAACTACTCTCTGGGAATGGTTTTTCAACTAGTTATGCACTAACATTATAGTAGCTCCATCTAGGTTGTATTTCTCTAGTTTATAAGGTCATGCAGGACAGTATCAAAAGCCTTAAAGTCAAGATCTACCGCTTCCCTCCTATCCACAAGGCTTGTTACCCTGTCAAAGAAAGCTATTAGGTTAGTTTGACATAATTTGTTCCTGACATATCCATGCTGACTGCTACTTATCACCTTATTATCTTCTAGGTGTTTGCAAACTGATTGTTTAATTATTTGATCCATTATCTTTCTGGGTACAGAAGTTAAGCTTATTCCCCTGCTTATTCCCCTTTTTATTGATGGACACTATATTTGCCCTTTCCAGTCTTCTGGAATCTCTTCTATCTTCTATGACTTTTCAAAGATATTTGAGTCATTTACGATTTATTTCCTCAGTCAGTCCTTGAGTATTCTAGGAGGTATTTCATCAGACCCTGGTGACCTGAAGACATCTAACTTGTTTAAGAATTTTTTTAAACTTGTTCTTTACCTATTTTAGCCAGTGACCTTACCTCATTTTCACTAGCATTCACTATGTTAGATGTCCAATCTCTACTAAAGTTTTTGGTGAAAATTGAAACAAAAAAGTCATTTAGCACTTCTGCCATTTTCACATTTTCTATTGTTCTCCCCCACTCCTCGAGCCTACCCTGGGGCCTACCCTGTCCTTGGTCTTCCTCTTCCTTCGAATGTAGTTGTAGAATGTTTTCTTGTTATCCTTTGTGTGTCTAGCTAGTTTAATTTTATTTTATGCCTTGGCCTTTCTAATTTGGTCCCTACATACTTGTGTGATGTGTTTAAGTCAAATTACAAAGGATGAATATAGTTTCCATTTTTTGTAGGAATCTTTTTTGAATGTCAGATTATTGAAGATCTCCTGGTTAAGCCAGGGTAGTCTCTTGCCATAATTCCTATCTTTCCTACATAGTGGGGTAGTTTGCTTTTGTGCCCTTAATAATGTCTTTAAAAACCTGCCAACTCTCTTGAACGGTCTTTCCCCTTAGACTTGTTTCCCAAGGGATCTTATCTACCAACTCCCCAAGTTTGCTAAAGTCTGCCTTCTTGAAATCCATTATTTTTATTGTGCTGTTTTCTATCCCACCATTCTTTAGAATCATTGTGGTGTTTAGATGCTGCTTGTAATTATTAGAACTCAGAGCACTAGCTGTTGGGAGTCTGAAAGGACAGGAAACAGGAAGGGTTGGGGGAAGTTGAGGAGGCGGAGTGAGAGCTACTGAGGGTGCAGCAGCAGCTTGGTAAAGAGGTTTCCACTTTAAAAATAAAGTCCTTTTGAAGTTTGTTAGTACCTTGCCTGGTTGCTACAACGTTTTGGCAACGAGGACGGATCTTCTGCCTCTGAACCCACCTGCACCCTTTCTGCAAAGCCCAGGTGAGCCTCCAATTGCTTTTACTGCCTGGATCCATATGTTTGAGACTTATCTGCTTGCAATCACTGCTATAGAGATTTCTGAAGTAAGAAAGCATGCTCTGCTAATCTACTGCCTTGGAGCAGAAGGGCAGCATATATTTTACACTTTGGCAGATGATAAATATGGGACTGCACTCACAGCATTAAAGAACTTTGTGCCAAAAGTGAATGTAATAGCTAATCACTACATATTTCACCAGTGTGAGCAGAAAACAGGGGAGACTATAATGCATGATATTGCTTCCCTGTTGAAGTTTGTTAGTACCTTGCCTGGTTGCTACAAGTTTCTCCCTATTTGTCAAAATCAAATCTAGAACAGCCTCTCCCCTAGTAGCTTTTCCACCTTCTGAAATAAAAAATGGTCTCCCATACATTCCAAGAACTTTTTGGATAATCTGTGCCCTGCTGTGTTATTTTCCTAACAGATGTGTGGCTCATTGAAGTCCCCCCACCAACCACCACATCCTCTCCTTTAGATGAGTTTGTTAGTTGTTTAAAGAAAGCCTCATCCACCTCTTCTTCCTGTTAGGGGGTCTGTAGAAACCCCTACTATGACATCACTTTTTTTTTACCCCTTTTATTGTTACCCAGAGACTTTCAACAAATGTCTCCATTTCCATCTCAACCTCAGTCCAATGAAGAAACATGCTTCTGTTTTACCTAATATACATGTTTAAAGGATTCACTGTAGGCAGCATAGCAGAATTGGTTCTTCCAAGACCAATATCGAAAGGGTAAGGGTAAGGGCCTGCGGATTCATTCAGGAAAATCATGTCAGGTATAGGGAGCAGCATGGACACGTTCATCCATAAAGCTGACAAACAGGTAGCCGAGGGTGGGAATATGGACCAACTGGAGTGGATAAAGGGATTGACTGTAGGTGTAAACAACATTTTAATACACATACAATGATGAGTCTCTCTTCCAAGAATCTGTCTAATGATGGCAAATAGAGTATGGCTATTAAAAGTTCAGTTATAAGCACCATTCCAACTCCCCAAGCCCAATGCAGATAAGTGCCTCTGTCTGTTCCTTTCCCCTCCGCTTGTCCACTGAGCTATATCCTCTCCCTTTTGTACAAAGTCCGAATTACATCAGCTCAGCACAACTTGTTTGCAGGGCTTGGAATCATTCACCCCTCTATTCTGTAGCCACAACCTTTGCACCACAGCTGCAATAACTGCCATAATATAGGCCCTCCCTTTCCACCCCTCCATGTCATCCAATAAGTCTCCCTGGTCACAGGTACCAAGACCATGTCCCAGGCCACTATTGTCCTATTCAAAACCACTCCTCTGTGCTACTGTATGGCGGAGACTCACATTGAGGTACAGACTTCCCCTGCATAAAGGCATCAAAATTGATTTGATTTTCCACTAAGATTTGGAGAGTATATATTGCATTTTGGGGCCTAATCCTGCATTCTTTGAACACCACGGAACATCTATAAGGGTTCTGGGGTTGTGCAAGATATGCAGGATAGGGCTTTAAAATCCCAGAGGTATAGAGAACTTGTATTTCTATTGCAGATAATATTTTGATGCTTTCATTGATTCTCCCCGCTCCAAGACTTTTCTCCTGGACAAGTTTTAGTGCTCTGTGACCTTTAAAAGCTTTTTAGTTGGAGTCTGAGTTTTAGAAGAGGTCAGAAGGAAAATCTGAAAAGTTTCAATTCTAGTTTACGTGCATGTTACAAACCATAAGACACATCAGGCAAATGGGAACTCTTCAGAGGTTCTTAGCTCTTCAGCATACCACCGTGCTTTTGCTTACACCCCTAAGAAAGGAAAATTAGGCATGGAAGTATTTAAATTTGACATTTTGAGTTATACATTTTGCAGCAGCAGCTAATGAATTTCTCTTGATCAGGGAAGACTGGTAACAAGTATTCAAAATTCGCACCTTCTGCTTAATCACTAAGTCATACCAAATGAGAAATTGCAATTAGGATATATCATTGTACCACTGTTCGGGTGTTTCAAAACATGAGATGACTGTGCCTCTCTAATCTCTCCTGAGAGCTCTGAAGTAGACTATGCTTTTATGGAATGTCTGTCAGCTTTATACAGCTTTATACATTTAAAAAAAAAATCACAGCAATAACTGGAAGCTGCCGATATACTAATCTCAGACTATTTCAAGTGTGATGTTCACTAAGTCTTTAGGATGTTTAACAGCTAATTAGAATCCTTCAGACTAATCTGATCTGTGCTACAAATTAAGAACTCTAGCTAATTGTGCTGTATATTTCCGTCAGGCTCTCTGCAGGGGAAAGCCATGCTATTAGGAGAATAAACACATAATGGTTCAATCCCATGAATTTGTCTGCTATAGAAAAAGTTCGCTCCATTTTCTGAAAAAGGTGCTTATTCTCAGAGCTTCTTTCTACTTCCTTGGTTTCAAATTACAACACACTTCATTGTCATTCCTCCTTTTGTTACAACAGCATCTCTTTATAACAAAGTCCCACTGAACCTTGAGTATTTGGAAGTCAATGGGGTTCTATGCAGGTATAAGGGGCTATCCATGTGAATAATCTTGCAGAGTCAGGGGCTTATATTTGTAACAGATTACATGAACAAACATGATACAAGGGTCATTAGATGAGTAGTAGGCTTTATGAATTATTTGGGTAATTTGTGAACATTAGTAGAACAGTCACCAGGTCTACAGACATTCAATGTATTATCAATGAATTCCACTCTTTGGGTTTTACAGTTTGGAGTGGAATTGGCACAGTTCAAAAAACTCTAACCTACTTAGATCTGGCCATGTTATCTAGTATCTAGAGTTCCTAGTTGAGATTGGGCTCCACTGTATTAGCTGCTATGTATAAACATAATTAATCTAGATCAACAATACAACAACAACAACAAATGGGAGAAAGGAAGTATCTTCCCCATTTCACATTTGGGAAACTAAGGCATAGAGACATTAAAAGATTTGCACATAGTCACACAGGAATGGAATCCAGATCTCCTGAGTCCTAGTCCAGTAACTTACTGACAAGACAATCTCTTTTCTCTGCAATCTGTCACTTGCAAGGAGGAAAATGGCAGAGAAGGGTAGAGATTTATAAATCCCTGCCTGACGTATGAATGTTAACGGTTGCATTCTCTACTGACAGTTCATAATACTAGGTTTCAGAGTAACAGCCGTGTTAGTCTGTATTCGCAAAAAGAAAAGGAGTACTTGTGGCACCTTAGAGACTAACCAATTTATTTGAGCATGAGCGAACTGTAGCTCACGAAAGCTCATGCTCAAATAAATTGGTTAGTCTCTAAGGTGCCACAAGTACTCCTTTTCTTTTTTCATAATACTAGTTATTTGTATGCAGAAATTTACTTTTCTATTTGTCCTGCTGCGCCCCCCCCCCCCCGCCCCCCCCCACACACACACCCTCCCCTGGGCCTCCAATCCCTTGAACATGTGAACCAAAAGTAACTTGTTGCATCATCCATGAATGCATGGTACAATTCCAATACTTTTTGAAATTTATTTACTGTTTCCTGATCTCTTTTGTTGTTTAGCTTCTGTTATGTAAATATTGGGATGAGAGATTATTTTAGTTCACTAAACAGAGTGAAATACTGCCTCATAGAAGTCAATAGAAATTTTGCCATTGACTTCATTGAGGCCAGGATTTCACCTAAACTCTCATTTCTCAGGAATCTAGATAGAACACTTTGTACCACAGCTTCATGTTGAGCAAGATGACAAAGTAAGCACTTGTGAAAGCAGAGAAGGGTTTGTTCAACTGTCACCGCCAAACAGCTCATTGTGATTATTTGTGTTTTAGCACTACAAATAATAAAAATAAAAGAAAGAACATTGGCATTGATGAACAGCCTAAAATCATTGAGAAATAATTGCTGCCAGTGCTCTTCTCTCTGGCTAGTTGAGATGACTAAAGGGGAAATAACTGTTATATGACATTATAACACTTCTAGAAGCAAAAGACAAGAGTGCTGCATTAGACAGAAAGCATATCTTTTGTAAATCTCTAGTCTGAATGAAATGTTTGCTAAAAGGAAAAGGGGCATTCAATGAAATGACAAGGCAGCAGATTTATGTCTAAGAAAAAGGAAATACTTTTCCCGTGCAATACCCAATTAACTTGTGGAACTCACTGCTACAAGATATGATTGAGACTAAGAGCTCAGAAGGATTGATAAAAGATTACATTGATATGAATATTCCAAAGTAGTACCAACTGAAATATGAACTTTGTGGAAAAAACTGAAAATGTTAGTAAAAGTAAAAATAAAATTATATTTGTTTTAACAAAACCTGTGTCAAATTATTGAAGTGTGACATTATGGTATTTGGTATACCTGTGGATAAGGCTAAGTTTATAACCTAGAGAATCCAACCTCATTAAGCATAGGTTAATACGTGACATCTTGGTCCCATTGAAATCAATGGCAAAACTCCCACTGACTTCATTGGAACCAGGATTTGCTTCAGTGTGGTTAAATTTTAACGTATCCTAGGTCAGTGGCTACCATAGGATCCCCTAGAGTGCAACTTACTGACCAGCATGCCCCCTTGTGACTGGGTGTGGTATAGCAAGCCCTCCTCCTTTGGGGCCCCCTGCTGACAGCCACTCTGGTTCTGCAGTGACCTGCTTCTTCTTGTAGGTTGGTCTTCTGGCTGGGTCTCATTTAGGTCCACCTCAAAGGTGTGGGACAAGAGTCTAACAAACAATAGTCTTCTGACTTCATGTTGGGTCTTCATCTAACTCCAGTCTCACTAGTCCTTACCACCTCTATTAGGGGGTTTCCACACCACTTTCCTCAGTGGGCTGGTAGGGGAACCCAGGTCCTCCCTTGCCTCTGCTCCAGGAACCTTTTAATAATCAGTCAAGGCCTGGCTATGCCAACCCCTAGCTGCCTCCCTGGACCACTTCCTACCTTGACCTGTCTTAGGGCTCTCTCATAGCCTTTCCTGGGCTCCCCAGGATATTAGCTCCTCTCTTCCTAGCCCTCTTCCCCAGGCTCACTACAGAGCTTCTGAGCACTTTCTACATCAGAAGCTGGATAGCAAGAGATTTCTCTACTCTCCAAGCAAGACAGTCCCTGACCCAGCTGGAATCTTCCTGCTCTCTGCAGGCCCCTCCAACAGTGCGGAGAATCCTGGGCACTCATTCCCTCCTGCTTTCCTTCCCAGCTGCTTTGTTACAGACATACCTTCCTTCCAGGAGGCTTTGTCTGCCAGCAGCCCAGCTCAGCTCCCTGGCTCCACCAAGGGGTGCCATTTGGGGGGACAGGGTAGGGCTCTACCACTGTGTGCAGATGGTGTTGAATGCAGAAATCCGACTTTCATTTTTGACAAGTTATTTTTATCACAATTGGTGCCCAAATATTATGAGAGGAGAAAAAAAAAACCTTACAAGAGTAGATTAAGTTAGATCAAGTAAAATATGTGATTAAGGGTAGGACAGAATACACTTAGAATATAAGGTGTTATTTTCTAAATTACGGTCTAGACTGTCTATAATATGAAGCTTCTTTCTGTGGCTTCTGTTTTCTGAGGACTATGTCATAGCTGCTTCCACATGAAGAGGGTACAGCAATTCAGTGAACCCAGCCTTCAGAGCAATGAAGGGGCCACAATTGCCATGGAAGAGCTGTACTGTACTTCTGGGGACTATACATGGTTTGGAGATTAGACCCCACCCTGTCCTAGTTGCCAAAGAAATCCTCACACAAAACATGAATGCTCTGGTATTTTGATTGTGGAGTGGGATATATTTCAACAAAAGAGGAGATAATTTCTGTGATCACTCACTGAAATATGCCACTACCTCCTGAAGCACCATGTTTATATTACTGTCCAAAATTATGAATGTATCAATAAACAATGGGTGCCAAAATGACTGAATCTGACACATATTTGAATCATTCTCACTGGCTTTCCCTTGCCTACAGTAACAATTCTGAACTTCTTGTGCTTGCTTTCCATCCCCTCCATAGTTGAGTCCCAGCCTATATCTCAGATATCATCTACCATCAGGTCCCACCTTTTGATTTAAAAAAAAAAAATCAGCCTTCTCATCCAAGTTCACACCCACAGATGCTAGCTTCAACATCTTTCATTCTCTTTTTCTGCTCCAGTTTTTGTGCTTTTTTTGCCCCCATGTTGTCACCTATGCATCAGTCTCTTGAACCAATGTACTACATTTCAACCATCTCCCCATTCAAGTTCACTTCTTCTGTAAAGCCCACAAACTAATTTAAAAAAAAATCCACAAATAGATTTAAGAGTTTTATAAGACACCTTCTTCTCAGTGTGTTTTGTGTACTTTAAAACAAACTTTGAGACAGACTCTGAGATCTGCCTTGATACAGAGCTGAGCACACTGAGAATTTAATAAATAAATAGCATCTTCTTCTTGACAGGATTCGGCTGCAATTCAGGAGTTCACTAAGACCATGATCTCCGTGTGGGAAAAGCAGTGTCCATTCACTTCCTGACAAGCACACATGAGCTGTGGGTATAATGATCCCACCCCCCTACAGTTTTCAAATATTGCACTCAGTCCTATATGTCTTATTCATTCATTGTCCAGGCAAAAAGTCTCATTGAACTTTATCTTTTCTGGAACAAAAACTCAATATTGTTTTTTTTCCCAAACAGTGTATTTAATAGTTTATGATTAGAGCATATTTTGAATGTCTCCCTCCCTAACCCCTCTTATTCTGGTGACGTCAGGAGATGTGATATTTTAAGCATACCACCAGTAGCTGAAAGCTCAAGCTCTCACACAGCTGTATTTCACAAAGTTGTGTGTTTCAAAAAAACCAAAAAAACCCCAAATGGCTGAGTATTTAAAGATTGGACAGTAATGGTCCACGCATTGCAGTTATTCTAAACAGCAAGCTTTCACCCATACTTGTATCTGTTTTCATTGCTTCACACTGACTCGGATGGTCTATGCTTCAGAGTGACAAGCTGACAGGTGACAATCCTGGAATCTTATTATATAGATAATCATAGCCAGTAGTGGCATCAGCTCTAGTCAATACTATAAAAATCGGTCAAATTTTCAAATGAAAGTAAGTTTAATTGGAAATACCAATTTGCTGAAGCAAAATGTTTCATCAAATCCATTAGTTTCAACTAAACTGTTGAAACACAGGTTGGTGCCCACTGGAAGCTTTTTGGTGTTCCAGCGTCCACAGCTCCATTGTAAGGAACCTGCCAGCACTCAGAGCCCCAGCTGGAGCTAGGTCTCTCCAGGCTTCTAGACTACTTGCTATTCAGTAACCAGCAGCCTGAAACTAACAGTCAGTGTCACATTTTGCTCTGGAACCAATGTTTCAGACTTTCCAAAACAAACATTTTGATTCACCAAGAAATGTTGGTAAATTTGGTTTTGTTCTGATGCACCATGAACTCAAATTCTGAAAACCCAACATTTCTTGGGAACTGAAAAGTGTGTGTTTTGGGCCATCTCTACAACCAACAGATATATAAAGCTTAATTCTGCACTGTTACATTTGCAATCCCAGAGACTGCAAAAGGATAGCAGAGCTGTAACTAAAAGCAGAATTTGCCCTATACTCTTTATCTTAAAGGATATATTCTTACTTGTGATTGTGCTATTAAGTAAAATCTGATTTTATCTATTAATCTTCAAAAAGGTTAATAAATAAGAACATCTTCAGAGTCTCACCTGTTGAAATTTTTCTTGGGTTTACACTTTTGACATCATAGCTCTCACTCAGGAGTGCATAAGACAACATTTTAAAACAGCTAAGATGCACAAGCAACCCACAATGCATGTAAATGAAGTGATCAGTTATTAAAGATTCCATAATGTAGGTGATTTTGGTGGAGAATGATCATCCCTGGGGGAGGGGGAGATATTTTAAGCCAAAAGACCAGATATGGACACTAACCCCTTCAAATAAAATATCCTGTTACCATTCTGATATTTTTCATTTTATTTGGCTGGTTTGAAAGGTGTGATTATTCATGGAGTAAATAACTTCCTGCAGGAAATCATAACTCTTATCTGCAGTGCTACATCCTTCACTGCCCTAGTGACCAACAGATTTAAGTTCTAGCTCTCAGGTTTTTATGTACTATGTGTTTATACTTTAAATTTCCTTTCACCATCGCACTTTCAAAACTTAATTTGGGTCCCTTTGATCCATACTACTGCTGGTCATAATGAAATCTTGCCAGATAGAATTCTAAGATCTATTTTTGTATTGTTACAGGAGGGTGAAAACTGCTGTTGATTGTAAGTCTCACACAACTTTAAAAGGCTCATAGATACTAAGGTCAGAAGGGACCATTATGATCATCTAGTTCTACCTCCTGCACAACGCAGGCCACAGAATCTCACACACCCACTCCTGCGAAAAACCTCTCACCTATGTCTGAGCTATTGAAGCCCTCATATCGTGGTTTAAAGACTTCAAGGAGCAGAGAATCCTCCAACAAGTGACCCGTGCCCCATGCTACAGAGGAAGGCGAAAAACATCCTGACCCCAAATATGGCGATCAGCTAAACCCTGAGCATATGGGCAAGATTCACCAGCCAGATACCCAGGAAAGAATTTTCTGTGGTAACTCAGATCCCACCCCATCACAGGCCTATTTACCATGAATATTTAAAGATCAATTAATTACCATTGTTTCTCTCTCATTTCCTGAATTGAGACTTTAAAATATTGTTTGTGATATCTTATCCTTCAAATACCTTCCCTGGATATGTATGTGTTAAATCTAGTAGGTGTAAATTCCAGTTCAAAGAGATACCACTGCTAGCTCTGATCAAGATAAGTGTATTTCAGATTTTTCCACTAATGAGCCTGACCCAATTCTAATCAATGGAAGACTCTGATCAGGCCCAATATTAGGGCACATTTATATTGATGTAAATAGCAAAATGCCTGTAATTTCAACAGGAACAGGATAGAACCCTTGAAGCACCAAATCCTGATAAAGGTACATCAAGAAAATACAATACATTTTTAAATAGTGATTTTATTTTGTTTAATTAGATCCTTATTTAGACACTCAAAATAGAGTTTTCTGAAAGAGTATAATCTTCTAAAGAGCTTTACTTCAATAAGTACTTTTATATGTGCATCTCCTGTGTAATAAGCTTACTTTGTAATGAAGTGTATAAATTAGTTCAAATTATACTAAATCAAATTTCTGCAGATGGGTTATTCTCTAGGTTTAGGGATGATAATACAAGCACCTGCTTCAGTTTATAAAGATGGCTTGAGATAATCTTCAGATGTTCTCTTTTGCTGTATCATTGAATGGCTCTGATGGAATGAATATCATTTTGACATTTAAGAATCATATACCACCTGTTTACTTTCATCTAGCTGGGGTCATTTTTAGAAAGCTCAGCACTTGAATGACTCAGTACATTCAATAGGTGTCACTGGGATGTTCATAATGCTTCTTTAATCACTCCAATAATTAGAAATATACAAGATGTAAGTGCTCAGATACCACACTGAATAGGTATGATACAAGAACCTGAATAGAAGAACATCCTAATGTTTCCAGACATCAAATAAATAATCTGTTTTAAGGTGACATGTAAGTTAAATTTGAGTGTAGTCAGTCAATAAAATAGGAAGCACTGAAGAAGCCAAAATTAATCCCATGTCTTTGTTTTATGAACATCTTCAACAGATTTGATATGACAAAAATCAGTTTGGACTTCAGGAGTATTAGCTCAGTCATTTTGCCAGTGTTCACTGAAATCATCAAAATAGATTATGAAAAAAAACAGACAAATACTTAAAAATATAAACTGTAACCATGTATTGCCACTGAGATATCATGTGGACATTCTGCATGTTCCAGAGAGCACCTGCCCTGAACATACCTACATCATGAGAGCTGGATTAAATTTCAGACAAATAGCTTATTTGTTGCGGGGGGGGGGGGGGATTGCAGTTTCAGTCAACCCGAAACTGTTCGCAAATTTGACATGAATTCACTGAATAGTTTCAGCCAAAAGTTTTTCAAGCTAGTTTCACAAGATTACTTAAGAGCCATTCCCCAAAACAGTCAGAGTAAAGAGTGATAGTGGTGACTGCGTCTCCCTTATAACTTTTAGCCTAGCGGTTAGGGTATTCACCTGGGTGAGGGGAGATCCAAGTTCAAGTCCCCTCTCCAATGACTACTTAGTTATCTATACACAATGGAACAGCTTCAACAGGAGAGAGAGAGAGAGAGAGAGAGAGATACACACACCTTCCCTAGAATACTTGTAGCGCAGTGGTTAGGGCATTCTCCTGCAAAGTGGGAGACCAACGTGCAAATGTCTGCTCTGCATGAGGCAGGGGGGGGGGAACTTATCTCCCGACTCCCACATCCCATGCCAATACTCTAACCGCTAGGCTAATGGTTATAGGGCAGGATCTGGCACCATCACCTCAATCTATTTTGCAATCTAGCCCTTCACTTTAAAACAAAAAAAAGAAAAGCAAAACACACCCTGTAAACTAAACATTTCATATTAAATGAAACATTGTATTTGACCCGGAGTGAAATTTGTTGACTTTTTTGATACACAATTTTTTGGAACTTCCAGCAAACTGAAAAATTTATTTGTGCAGCTGAATTCATAATAGCCAAAATAGAGACTACGTCCAGCTATTTTTTAAAGCAAGAGACTTTTCCAGAGGATATCTGTTTGTTTATGCCTCTGTAGCTGCCAATTGAAACACTACTCAAAGTAATAACCACCATTATTTCTATCGTGTTTTACATTTGCAAAGTGCTGTATAAAATTCTTTCAACAACTCTGCATGGCAGGGAAGTATTGTTCTCACTTAAAGGATGTGAAACTGTAAGAAAGAAGTTAGATGCTTCCCTAATTTTAGGTCACCAACACTTATTAATGACTATGAAGAAGTTGCTCTCTGAACTGCCTTCTCCACTGGTAGACCAGTAGATGTGTGTGCCACATCATGGTTCAAGGAGCACCATTCTCATGCCAAGAAAAAACCCTTCCACATTCCTCAAGAAACAGCGCAGCTGGTTCAGAAGATCACTCAGAACTGCCAGTTGTTCTGTGGCACTAAAGCCCTGAAGGATTCTATCCATCAGAAAATTTGCAATGAAATCTTCTATCAAGGCATAGGATATTGCTAGGAGAACACATATGAAGGGGAAGTGACCTCAAGCACAAGTGGAGAGAGATTGGTATTGCCCAAGTGTTTCTCTCAAAATTTGTTTTTGTCCTCAAAAGAGTAAATTACTATAGTCATAAGCCTTGTCTATACATGGGTGGCTTAGTTCTTGCTGAGCTGACAAAATATGGAGGTGAGCTATACATAAGCCATACTAATAGCATGCACAGATGATGGCTGTGCCTTCTTTCAATTCCTATCATTATGTATACATGGCAGGGGCTTGCTACTGCATATTAAGGTCTTGGCATTCTTGGAGGGTATCCCATAGTCCTTTGCTTTGCAGCTGAGCAATGTGCATCCTGTGATTTTTCTCCCACCGCATTGTGGGATGCATAGTGAAAGCCAGGCAGAAGCTAGTGGAATTCTGGGACTTTAGGTCAAATACAAGAAACCCATGATTCACTGCCCCATGCTTCCTCTCTCCCTCGGTGGGCTAGCCATAACAATTTTCAAATTGCTGTCAGCCAGCATGAACCTAACAATGTTCCATGCTGCTATGTTGGGAACAGTGAATACACAGAGGTTGCTTGGGCTTTGAGCTCTCAAATCTGTGCATGTTCAGTCTTGGACTTCATCCACAGCACCATCAAGCGGATGAAGTGGAGCAGCAGCAGCTCCTCCAGCAGCAGCACCAGGACAACTGCTCCAGGAGGTGTTCCTGAAGCAGTTTTACACAGTGCAGAGCCATTTCTGGGCTCAGGAAACCAGCATTGATAAGTGGGAATGGACTGTTCCACAGACCTGGGAGGACCAGCAGTGGTGAGAAAATTTCAGGAAGGCAAAGATAGCCTTTTTTTGGTGTCTGTATTGAACTAGCCCTTACACTGCAACAACAGTGTGCCAACATGCAGTGCTGCATATGAGCCTAGAAGCAGGTCACTCTTGCCATCTGGAAACTGACCAGCTCCTCATTCGACAGGTCTATAACTAACCCATGCTACACAGATATATTGAGTGCTGTGGCCATTGTCATGCAGGAGCGTGATGCCATTCATAACTTACTGCAGCACCAAGTTAAAAAGCTCAGTAATGCTCAGGAGACTGCGGACTTTATATGCATGGGATTCCAAAACTGTACTGGGGCAACTGATGGGACCCAGGGGCCTATTTTTCTCCCAGAACTAGGGATCAGAGTTTATAAACAGAAAGAGGTCCACGATGCGAAGATCTTTCAGAACTCAGCCTTATTTGCCTTAATAAATAAAAGAGTTTGCCTCAAGATCATTATGGACGTTAATGGTGTGACGATTGCTCTTATTATCCTGGGAGACTGGTCGTATCCTCTGCTTTCCTGGTTAATATAGCCATAAACCATAAAGGCCCTGTCCTTGAGGGTCTGGCATAGTGCAGATGCTGTGGGTAAGAGTAGGGAAAAAACCCAAGTGGTTAGTTTTCATAGCACAGAGAGGCAACAACAACATTTTGTTACACATATATTCCTGATTTTCTTTCCTTGTCTTGTGGGGGGATCTCAAAGGTGGTAAGTGGCATGTATCTGATGAGGACGAGACTGGGGTATTTTTAGCCATGCAGCATATGCTCTTTGGGTTTGTTGTTGTGCCTTGGAGCCTAGGGGGAGTTGGGAATTATGTTTGGCTTTGCAATTTTGCTGTGCCTTGGAGGTGCTTATATGATGGGTTAGTGGAAGCATCTGGGGTCAAGCTGGATAGTAATCCATTCTACATCCCTTTCGGCTATCCTCACTCTTGATGATATTACTCTGACATTACACTTCATCTCCCCTGCAGACATGCTGAAAGTGCAGGGAAAAACAGATTGGGTTCTACATTGATTGTCTGAAGCCTTACCTGCTCCCAAACTTCCTCTATGTAAGCCTGTGAAAAATCATTAAGATCTGTATGGCTTTCTATCCCTACAGTAAACTTTCCCTGTATGAATATGTTACAGGATATTTCTAGTTCAGCAGGGAGCTGTAGTGTTAATACCTTGGCAGGCATGAAGTGTGCATGTTTATCTCATATAAATTGAGAATGCTAACCACACTTCCTGCAACCACTGTTTCAAACTGTTGAAAACATTCAGTTCTGTGAAATTCATTATTCAAATATGCCATGGAAGGAGAGGTTGCAACCACGGTTCCTGCTAAGCTGTGTGTGTGCGCACTCACCCAGATCCTAAACCCCGCGCACATGGCGAAACATCAAGCGCACAAAAATTTGCACAGAAGAATTTTTTTGTGCACACTGCCTGTCAAAAATTAGAGGAAACATTGGTTGCAACTCTGCCCATAGGTGCCGACTTCGTGGGTGTTCCAGGGCAGGAGCACCCACAGGGAAAAATTGGTGGGTGCTCTGCACCCACCAGCAGCTCCCCGTCCCAGCTCACCTCCGTCTCCACTCCACCTCCTCCCCTGAGCATGCCACGTGCCTGCTTTTCCCCCCTAGCTCCCAGCGCTTGCGCTGCGAAACAGCTATTTCATGGGGCAAGTGCTGGGAGGGAGTGGGGAGGAGGGGGAATGCAGCGAGCTCGGGGAAGAGGCGGGACCAGGGTGGGGATTTGGGGAAGGGGTCCAATAGGGGCAGGGAGGGGGTGGTGTTGGGATGGGAACTTTGGGGAAGGGGTTGGAACAGGGGTGGGGCAAGGAAAGGGTGGAGTCAGGACAGGGCCAGGCATGAGCACCTACCGGCACCAGGGAAAGTTGATGCCTATGACTCTGCCATGCTGCCAGCCACTATTTTTAGCAGGTGAACAGGGCACTGGAAGTAGGGGAAGGGGGAACGGTCACTGGGCAGGAGAGATGCAGGGAGCAGAAAGGAAAAATAGGTAGATGAGTATGTACCTTCCATGGGATGGGCTTGTAAATAGTTGGTTGTATCTTTAGCATGAGATAGAAGCAAATTGCCTTGCTGGACCAGCTGCCATTTAAAAAATGTGTAAGGGGCAGGGTGCAAGCAGACAGCATTGTTCCTGGGAGAGAGGAAAACAGGGGCTGGATATTAAGAATCCCTCCTAGTTCACATCCACCAAAAACTGCAACCATGCAGCTGCACAGCAGTATAGTATAATAATAAATTGTGAAAATAGATACTTTTTTGCTGGGGGTCCCACCATGGGATCTGCCTCCTCAATCCTGGACTGGGTTTCTGGCTGGGAATCAACCCACTTCCCACATGGTCACCCTGAGGGTCCTGAGTCCTGAAAAGATCCTGGTTTTCCAGGGAAAGCTCTTCACTGTCCTCTTCACAGTCCCCCTCTGATTACAGTGTCCTCCTGGGGCAGGGAAGGGAAGGGGGCCACATGGTCCACAACCTCCTTTGGCTTGCCCAGCACCTCAGAAAAGGTGACAGGTAAATTTCTGTGACTGAACTGTTTCCTGGAATCCCTGCGTGGGATAACAGTTGGAGGACTGCCAAATTAGCATGCAGTGTTGTAGCCGTGTTGGTCCCTGAATATTAGAGACACAAGGTGGATGAGGTAATCTCTTATTGGACCTACTTTGGTTGGTGAGAGAGACAAGCTTTTCACTTTACCCAGAGCTCTTCTTCAGATCTGGGACATGTAGTCAGTATCACAGCTAAATACAAGGTGGAACAGATTGTTTACCAAGAGGACAGTTGTTTGGTCCCTGAAATCAAACCTCCAGGTAATAATAAAACCGGCAGACAAAGAGGGTGCCATTGTAGTCTTCAACCATGGTGTTTACATTAACAAGGCCAACAGACAGACAATTCAACACCACCTATTATAAAGAAGACAAACCACACTTGGCCCAGAAATTTAAGGTTATCAAATCATTTCCCAAATTACAAGAGAAACTCTAAAACCTTATCCCCTATGAACCCACCATAGGGGCCTTCTACATACTTCCAAGATGCACAAACAAGGGAACCCAGGCAAACCTATCATATCTGTTCATGGCATTCTTTCTGAAGAAATATCAGGACTTGCAGAAGCCATCCTCAAACCACTCACCACACAAAAGGCCAGCTTCCCCAGGACAAAAATTGACTTCCTCCAGAAATACGGTATAATTAACAACCTCCCTCGGAACATCCCTGCCACTATGGATGCCACTTCCCAATACACCAACATCCTTCACAGTGATGAGATCATGGCTTGCCTCAAATATCTACAAAACAATGGTCAGTACTCAAATATCCACCCTAAATACATCACCAGACTCATCTATTTCCTCCTCACTCATAACAATAAAACACTTTGTCCAAACCATAGGAACAGCCACGGATACTCGGATGGCTCCCCAATATGTCAATCTCCTCATGGACCACTTTAAGAATTTATGGACAAATGAACCATAAAACCAATGATATATATTGATATTTTCAGCTCTAGATAGAGGACCTAACCTCCCCCACAGATTACTACCACAAATTTCAATAACTACCACCCATTCATTAAACTCACTCTGGAATCCTAGATAACTATATACAAAAAAAACACGGATCACCACAGCTGCCTTCACAGATCCAGTTACCACCCCAAACACACCAAGAAATTTTAACAGCGAGGCAGACAGATGCCACTGAATATGCTCCAAGGAGAAAGTCCAGGATGTACACCTTAACATGCTTAAAACCACCTTCACGAAACAAGGACACTCTACCAAGGAAGTAGACATTATGTTGACAAACATTGCATCATGGAATGTGCCAACCAAATACCCTGTATGGGTTCCAGTGTGCAGTAGTAAGTGACAACTAGGAGGGTTATGTTGAAAGGGGGGGGGTCTTACTGAACAATTAGAGCCCATACTAAATGGGGACCACATCCTGAAAAATCTTTCCTGAACCCCCTCTTCTGGCCTTCAAACAATTCCCCAGTCTCTCCAAGCTCATCATCAGAAGCAAGCTCCCCACAGGCCGGAGCACATCAATTCAAAGGGGCACCAGACCCTGCCAGAACAGATGCAAAACCTGTAGATATGTCTCCACTAGTATGACCACCACAACACACCTTTCAAGATACCTGGGTCCTACACATGCCTATCACAACATATGGTACGTCTTGTCCCATGCATTAAATGCCCCCAGCAACTATGTCTGCCTGGTTTCATCCACAATCACTTTACTCTTGAATGTATTCACACTGAAAAATGATAAGATAAAACACATTACCCATGGGAGAACACTTTTCACAAAGCGATCACTCCATATCTGATCTTCCAATACTCATCCTCAAAGGACATCTGCACAATACTTGAAACAATGAGCCCGAGAGCTTAAATTCATAACTTTGCTAGACACTAAAAATTTTGGACTGAACAGAGAAACTAGATTTATGGCTCTTTATAACAATGTAATGAGTTCTGCAGAGACAGACTTCCCCCAGCTTGGGTCCTTGAGGCAAGGAGTCAGAATTTTGTTGATAACAGAATGATTAAAAGGTAATTAAGATAAAAAGGGCTTTTATCATGATTCCTAAAGTTAAATGATCTGTTCCAAGCTTAGTGAACTGCAAAAAAAGTAAGGAGACTAAATGGTAGGAACTAATTGTAGATTTTTCAACAATTGTTACTACCTTTTGAATCAAAACAAAGTTACTATTTTTTGAGACAATAACTGATTTTTTTAGACAAAGTAAATGCAGTAGATCTAATCCACCGGGATGTCAGTAAAGCATTTGATATAGTTTCACGTGAGAAATTAGTTAAATTGGAGAAGATGGGGATTAATATGAGAACTGAAAGGTGGGTAAGGAACTGAATGATTATAATGGGTCAAACTGAAAGGTGAACTGTCAGGCTAGAGGGAGGTTACTAGTAGAAGTGCTCAGGGATCAGTCTTGGGACCAATCGTATTTAAACATTTTTATTACTGATCTTGGCATAAAAACTGGGAGTATGCTAATAAAATTTGTGGATGCCAAAATTGAGAGGTACAGCCAATACGGATACAGACAAGAAGATCTGGATGACCTTGTAAATTGGAGTAATAGAAATGGGATGATATTTAATAGTGCAAAGTGTAAGGTCATGCATTTCGGGACTAACAAGAATTTTGCTATAAGCTAGGGACTTATCAGTTGGAAGCGACAGAAGAGGAGAAAGACCTGGGTATAGTTGTTGATCACAGGATGATTATGAGCCATCAGTGTGATGCAGCCATGAAAAAAGCTAACATGGCCCTGGGGTGCATCAGGCAAAGTATTTCCAGTCGAGACACAGAAGCGTTAGAACCATTATACAAGGCATTGGTGAGACTTCATCTGGAGAATTGTGTGCAATTCTGGTCTCCCATGTTTAGGAAAGATTAAATCAAACAGGAACAGGTACAGAGAAGGGCTACTAGGATGATCTGAGGCATGGAAAACCTACCTTATGAGAGGAGACTCAAAGTGCTTGGCTTGTTTAGCCTAACCAAAATAAGGCTGAGGAGAGATATGACTGCTCTCTATAAATACATCAGAGGATAAAGACCAGAGAGGGAGAGGAGCTATTTAAGTTAAGCATCAATGTGGACCCCAGAACAAATGGATCTACACTGGCCATCAACAAGTTTAGGCTCAAAATTAGGTGAAGGTTACTAACCATCAGAGGAGTGAAGTTCTGCAGTAGCCCCCTTAAGGGGAGCAGTGGAAAAACCTAACTGGCTTAAAGACTGAGCTTGATAAGTTTATGGAGGGGTGTCATAAATATAAAGGGAAGGGTAAACCCCTTTAAAATCCCTCCTGGCCAGAGGAAAAATCCTCTCACCTGTAAAGGGTTAAGAAGCTAAAGGTAACCTCGCTGGCACCTGACCAAAATGACCAGTGAGGAGACAAGATACTTTCAAAAGCTGGGAGGAGGGAGAGAAACAAAGGGTCTCTGTCTGTCTATAGGCTGCTTTTGTTGGGGATAGACCAGGAAAGGAGTCTTAGAACTTTTAGTAAGTAATCTAGCTAGGTATGTGTTAGATTATGATTTCTTTAAACAGCTGAGAAAAGAATTGTGCTGAATAGAATAACTATTTCTGTCTGTGTATCTTTTTTGTAACTTAAGGTTTTGACGAGAGGGATTCTCTATGTTTTGAATCTAATTACCCTGTAAGGTATCTACCATCCTGATTTTACAGAGGGGATTTCTTTACTTCTATTTACTCCTATTTCTATTAAAAGTCTTCTTGTAAGAAAACTGAATGCTTTTTCATTGTTCTCAGATCCAAGGGTTTGGGTCTGTGGTCACCTATGCAAATTGGTGAGGCTTTTTATCCAACATTTCCCGGGAAAGGGGCGGGGATGCAAGTGTTGGGAGGATTGTTCATTGTTCTTAAGATCCAAGGGTCTGGGTCTGTAGTCACCTAGGCAAATTGGTGAGGCTTTTTACCAAACCTTGTCCAGGAAGTGGGGTGCAAGGTTTTGGGAAGTATTTGGGGGGAAGACATTTCCAAACAGCTCTTCCCCAGTAACCAGTATTTGTTTGGTGGTGGTAGCGGCCAATCCAAGGATAACGGGTGTAATATTTTGTACCTTGGGGAAGTTTTGACCTAAGCTGGTAAAGATAAGCTTAGGAGGTTTTCATGCAGGTCCCCATATCTGTACCCTAGCGTTCAGAGTGGGGGAGGAACCTTGACATGGTGGCAGAGTGGTGGGATTAACCTGAAATCATTTTGAGATCCAGTTGAGATTTTTTGAATGAGAAATACAGATTTTAAAAAGGAATTTTTTTTTCCTTTGGAAAGCAAGTCCAGAAAGCAGCTGAAACTGAAAGCAGCTTGTTTTTCCTCTGCTTTGTGGCCAAGCAGAGACAAAAGGGGATTATCTTGTGAATTGCAGGTTTTCTTTGCCTGGAGGCAGGGTACTTAACTCCTGCAGGGAAATTCACAGTCTTCCAACCCAGAGTTTTTTTTTTTCCCCTAAAAGTAAACAGGGGGTGGGGGGTTGTACCCATTTGCCTGGAGATAAAAGTGGCAGGGTTGTTTTGTTTTGTTTTTTAGGATTTTGATTTTTTACAAGGAGCACAAGTTTGAAAAGGAATTTTTTTTTCCCTTTAGGCTGCTGGTAAGCAGGTTTCCAAGTAGTTGGAGGTTTTTTGCTTTGATTTGGGCCCAGAGCAGAGACAAGGGAATTGTCTTTTTCTGTAGGCTGACAATCACTATCAGAGAATAGGTATTCTATTCCAGCACAGCAAAATTTTACAGCCAAGTTTTGTTTGTTTATTTCTAAACCTCGGGTGTAAAGTTAGTTAAAAACAGAGAGGTTAGAATGACAAAATCCATGGCTCGACAAAAGCTGGAATTAGCCAGATTTCAGGCTGAGGAAAAACAAAGGGAACATGAAAGACAGATAGAACTCATGCGGCTGAAGAAGGAGGAGAAGGAAAAAGAAAGGGAGGCAGCGAGAGAAGCAGAACAACACCAAGCGGCTGCTCACAGGAGAGCTATGGAGGCAAGGGTCAAAGAACTGGAGGAGAAGGAAAAAGAGAGGAAGCATGTGGAGGAGATGGAGAAGATAAAGGCTCAGCAGAATATACTAACAAACCCTAGCAATCCTTCTCCAGGTACCACTCCCCATCCCAGAAAGTTCCCCACCTACAAGGCAGGCGATGATACTGAGGCTTTCCTAGAAAACTTCGAAAGGGCCTGCCTTGGGTACAACATCTCTACTGACCAATACATGGTAGAGCTGAGGCTGCAGCTCAGTGGACCCTTAGCTGAGGTGGCAGCTGAAATGCCTAAAGAACACATGAACAAGTATGAACTGTTTAAATCCAAGGCGAGAGTCAGAATGGGGATAACACCCGAGCAGTCTCATCGGAGGTTCTGAGCCCTAAGGTGGAAACCAGGCGTGTCATTTACCCGACATGCCTACCACATTGTGAAACATTGGGATGCCTGGATATCAGGAACAAGTGTTGAATCTCCAGTAAATTTGCCCTTCCTAATGCAAATGGAACACTTCTTAGAGGGTGTTCCTGAGGAAATAGAAAGATACATCCTAGATGGGAAACCCAAAACTGTAATCGAGGCAGGAGAGATTGGAGCCAGATGGGTGGAGGTGGCAGAGAAGAAGAAAACTGGTCGCAGTTGGAGCGGAGACCAGAAGGGACCACCCCAGACCACACCCTATTACCGGGGGCTGCCCAAAGCCCCACCTACCTCCCAAAGAACCCTCCAGACCGCTTATCGTCCCACCACCCCGTTCTCAAGCAACCCACCTCACCCCAGTGACCCGTCAGCTGGACGATGTTTTAAATGTAACGAGCTGGGGCATGTAAAGGCCAACTGCCCCAAGAACCCCAACAGATTACAATTCATTGCACTGGGATCACACCAGAGGTCTGCAGGCCCAGATACCTACCAGATACCCTTGGAGTGGAGAGAAACTGTGAGTGTGGGTGGGAAGAAGGTCACCGCGTGGAGGGACACCAGAGCACAAGTGTCAGCTATCCATGCTTCCTTAGTGGACCCCAATTTAATCAACCCAGAGATCCAAGTGACAATTCAACCCTTCAAGTCCAACTCATTCAATTTGCCTACAGCCAAGTTGCCTGTCCAGTACCAGGGCTTGTCAGGAACGTGGACTTTTGCAGTCTATGATGATTATCCCAACCCCATGCTGTTGGGGGAAGACTTGGCCAATCATGTGAAGCGGGCCAAGAGGGAGGGAATGGTCACCCGTAGCCAGGCTAAACAAGTCGTGAGGCCTAGCTCTATTCTGGAAACTTCTATCCGGACCCAGTCAGAGGTGATGGACCCGGACCCCAGGCCAATGTCTGCAACAGCAGTAGTGGATCCAGTCCCAGAGACCCAGACGGAACCAATCCCAGAACCGGAACCAGTCGAACAACCAACACCAGACCCATTGCCAGCACTGAATCCAGTACTTGCAACCTCAACACTAGAGGGCCCCACCGAAACTGAACCAGCAGCAGCCAATAACCCTACACAAGAGGCTCAGCTGGAGCCTGAATCCCAACATAGTGCAACAGCGGAAAGCGGTTCACAGTCAACGGAAACAGCCCCATCCCATACATCGCTTCCAGAGGGACCAAGACCAGGTCCACAATCCAATGAGGAACTGATGTCTCCAGCATCAAGGGAACAGTTCCAGACCGAACAGGAAGCAGATGAAAGCCTCCAGAGAGCTTGGACGGCGGCACGGAGCAACCCACCGCCTCTCAGCTCTTCTAATCGATCCAGGTTTGTTGTAGAAAGAGGACTTTTATACAAGGAAACTCTTTCTGGTGGACACCAGGAAGACTGGCATCCTCAGAGACAGTTGGTAGTTCCAACTAAATACCGGGCCAAACTCTTGAGCTTAGCCCACGATCACCCTAGTGGCCATGCTGGGGTGAACAGGACCAAAGACTGTTTGTGGGGGTCATTCCACTGGGAGGGAATGGGCAAGGATGTTTCTACCTATGTCCGGTCTTGTGAAGTATGCCAAAGAGTGGGAAAACCCCAAGACCAGGTCAAAGCCCCTCTCCAGCCACTCCCCATCATTGAAGTTCCATTTCAGCGAGTAGCTGTGGATATTCTGGGTCCTTTTCCGAAAAAGACACCCAGAGGAAAGCAGTGCATACTGACTTTCATGGATTTTGCCACCTGATGGCTGGAAGCAGTAGCTCTAAGCAACACCAGGGCTAAAAGTGTGTGCCAGGCACTAGCAGACATTTTTGTCAGGGTAGGTTGGTCCTCCGACATCCTCACAGATGCAGGGACTAATTTCCTGGCAGGAACTATGGAAAACCTTTGGGAAGCTCATGGGGTAAATCACTTGGTTGCCACTCCTTACCACCATCAAACAAATGGCATGGTGGAGAAGTTTAATGGAACTTTGGGGGCCATGATATGTAAATTCGTAAATGAGCACTCCAATGATTGGGACCTAGTGTTGCAGCAGTTGCTGTTTGCCTACAGAGCTGTACCACACCCCAGTTTAGGGTTTTCCCCATTTGAACTTGTATATGGCCGTGAGGTTAAGGGGCCATTGCAGTTGGTGAAGCAGCAATGGGAGGGATTTACACCTTCTCCAGGAACTAACATTCTGGACTTTGTAACCAACCTAAAAAACACCCTCCGAACCTCTTTAGCCCTTGTTAGAGAAAACTTACAGGATGCTCAAAGAGCAAAAAGCCTGGTATGATAAACATGCCAGAGAGCGTTCCTTCACAGTAGGAGACCAGGTCATGGTCTTAAAGGCACTCCAGGCCCATAAAATGGAAGCATCGTGGGAAGGGCCATTCGCGGTCCAGGAGCGCCTGGGAGCTGTTAATTATCTCATAGCATTCCCCACCTCCAACTGAAAGCCTAAGGTGCACCATATTAATTCTCTAAAGCCCTTTTATTCCAGAGAATTAAAGGTTTGTCAGTTTACAGCCCAGGGAGGAGACAACACTGAGTAGCCTGAAGGTGTCTACTACGAAGGGAAAAGTGCTGGTGGTGTGGAAGAGGTGAACCTCTCCATGACCCTTGGGTGTATGCAGCGACAGCAGTTCAAGGAGCTGTGCACTAGGTGCATGCCAACGTTCTCAGCCACCCCAGGACTGACTGAACGGGCATACCACTCCATTGACACAGGTAATGCTCACCCAATTAAAGTCCGACCTTACCGGGTGTCTCCTCAAGCTAAAACTGCTATAGAACGGGAGATCCAGGATATGTTACAGATGGGGTAATCCGCCCCTCTGGAAGTGCATGGGCATCTCCAGTGGTTTTAGTTCCCAAACCAGATGGGGAAATACGTTTTTGCATGGACTACCATAAGCTAAATGCTGTAACTCGCCCAGACAACTATCCAATGCCACGCACTGATGAACTATTAGAGAAACTGGGACTGGTCCAGTTCATCTCTATCTTGGTCTTAACCAAGGGGTACTGGCAGGTACCGCTAGATGAATCTGCCAAGGAAAGGTCAGCCTTCACCACACATCTCGGGCTGTATGAATTTAATGTATTCCCTTTCGGGCTGCGAAATGCACCCGCCACCTTCCAAAGACTTGCAGATGGTCTCCTAGCGGGATTAGGAGAATATGCAGTCGCCTACCTTGACGATGTGGCCATATTTTCGGATTCCTGGGCAGACCACCTGGAACATCTACAAGAAGTCCTTGAGCGCATAAGGGAGGCAGGACTAACTGTTAAGGCTAAGAAGTGTCAAATAGGCCTAAACAGAGTGACTTACCTTGGACACCAGGTGGGTCAAGGAACTATCAGCCCCCTACAGGCCAAAGTGGATGCTATCCAAAAGTGGCCTGTCCCAAAGTCAAAGAAACAGGTTCAATCCTTCTTAGGCTTGGCCGGTTATTACAGACGATTTGTACCGCAATACAGCCAAATCGCCGCCCCACTGACAGACCTAACCAAAAAGAAATGCCAAATGCTGTTCAGTGGACTGAAAAGTGTCAGAAGGCCTTTAACCAGCTTAAAGTGACACTCATGTCTGACCCTGTACTAAGGGCCCCAGACTTTGACAAACCGTTCCTAGTAACCACATATGCGTCCGAGCGTGGTGTGGGAGCAGTTTTAATGCAGAAAGGACCTGATCAAGAATTCCATCCTGTAGTGTTTCGCAGCAAGAAGCTGTCTGAGAGGGAAAGCAACTGGTCAGTCGGTGAAAAAGAATGTTACACCATTGTCTACGCTCTGGAAAAGCTACGCCTATATGTTTTGGGACAGCGTTTCCACCTGCAAACTGACCATGCTGCACTGAAGTGGCTTCACACCGTCAAAGAAACTAACAAAAAACTTCTTTGGTGGAGTTTAGCTCTCCAAGATTTTGATTTCGACATCCAACACATCTCAGGAGCTTCTAACAAAGTGGCTGATGCACTCTCCCGTGAAAGTTTCCCAGAATCAACTGGTTAAAATCATCCTTGAGATGTGGAAAATAGTTAGTCTTTATGTACTTGGTAGTATATTTAGAGATGCATGTGTCTTATTAACTCTGTTTTTCCTAGAGCTCCAGGAAGAAATCCCAGCCAGTGTTTCACCCTAGCTGAGATTTGGCGGGGGGTGTCATAAATATAAAGGGAAGGGTAAACCCCTTTAAAATCCCTCCTGGACAGAGGAAAACTCCTCTCACCTGTAAAGGGTTAAGAAGCTAAAGGTAACCTTGCTGGCACCTGACCAAAATGACCAATGAGGAGACAAGATACTTTCAAAAGCTGGGAGGAGGGAGAGAAACAAAGTATCTGTCTGTCTGTCTATAGGCTGCTTTTGTCAGGGATAGACCAGGAAAGGAGTCTTAGAACTTTTAGTAAGTAATCTAGCTAGGTATGTGTTAGATGATGATTTCTTTAAATGGCTGAGAAAAGAATTGTGCTGAATAGAATAACTATTTCTGTCTGTGTATCTTTTTTGTAACTTAAGGTTTTGCCTAGAGGGATTCTCTATGTTTTGAATCTAATTACCCTGTAAGGTATCTACCATCCTGATTTTACAGAGGGGATTTCTTTACTTCTATTTACTCTTATTTCTATTAAAAAAGTCTTCTTGTAAGAAAACTGAATGCTTTTTCATTGTTCTCAGATCCAAGGGTCTGGGTCTGTAGTCACCTAGGCAAATTGGTGAGGCTTTTTAACCAAACCTTGTCCAGGAAGTGGGGTGCAAGGTTTTGGGAAGTATTTGAGGGGGAAGACGTTTCCAAACAGCTCTTCCCCAGTAACCAGTATTTGTTTGGTGGTGGTAGCGGCCAATCCAAGGACAAAGGGTGGAATATTTTGTACCTTGGGGAAGTTTTGACCTAAGCTGGTAAAGATAAGCTTAGGAGGTTTTCATGCAGGTCCCCACATCTGTACCCTAGCATTTAGAGTGGGGGAGGAACCTTGACAAGGGGGATGGTATTACAGGACTGCCTATAATTCTGTGTGGCCCCTCAGCAACTTCCTGTAGCAAAAATCCCCAGTGGCTGGAGCTGAGACACGAGACTGAGTTATTACGGAGAATTCTTTCCCGATATTTTCCTGGTGGATCTTGCCCACATGTTCAGTGTGTAACTGATCACTATATGTAGCCAGACAGCCAGCCCCCCCTCTCAGACCAGCATTGCTGGAAACACAGGAGGAAGCCGGAACAGGGCACTTAACATATATTCCAGCACAGCCTTTGAAGCTGTGAAAGCACAGGTGTGCTGCTACAATGTGCCTCTGGGAACAGATACAACGATTAAGCTCACAGCAGGCAGAGGCCCTGTGACAGACATGGCTCTTAGTCCCTACTAAATAGCGTGATGCACACACACCAACATCCTAGGTGGGAAAATATTTACCCTGATAAAAGAAATGTCCAGTAGTCAAAACTTATTGTTTCTCTCCCTTGCAAGTGTAAACTACTCTTGCAAAAGCTGGCATCACCCAGACAGACCAGCCTCAATTTGGCATAAGAAAGGAGAAAGAGAATAAAGGAGTACAGAGGTATAAGTAGGGGACCTACAGCACCATGATTTTGAGTGCTTTTCACTATCTATCTGCTGGTCAGATAAGTGACAGCCTCCCAAGGCTTCTGCAGCTAAGAGGGTCCCTACGCCTTGTCCCTTATTCGTCTTTCCGCGGAATTGAGTGACCGATCCTGGCTTGGCACCACTGGAATCGAGAGATGCAAGGAGGGTAAGAAGCACCCACACCTGATCTCCTATCTTTAGTGTACACATTTTGAAATAGAGCTCTATACTTTGTTTTCTTTCTTTGGGATTGCGGCTTCAGTTTTGTAACTTGTTTGTATGTGTAACATCTCTACATTTAAATAAGTAGGCACTAGCAATTTTGTAACCACATGATTAGAATCTAGCTTAATAAATTTTGGTAACCATTTGTGCATAAGCCTGACTTGTTTTCTCTGGTTTACTGTAAAGCAGCCAACACAATTAAAGAACCTCAGCCATTTTGGCTCTAAAGCCTGGCCATTAGGTGAGAGTACTAAGAGCCTAGCGTTGAGTTGTGCTGCCTCCACGGGGCAAACTCTTGGGGCACCTGTCAGTCAATCCTGGCTGCCCGCTGTGAAGGAGCTCTGAGCTCTAGCAGTTAAAGTCACGGGTGTGGAGAGGCTCTTAGTGCTGCCATTGGGGCAGCAGTCAGTCAGTATTGACTGCCCGCTGCAAAGGAGCTCTGAGCTCTAGCAGTTAAAGTCACAGGTGGTTAGGACCTTGGGGCATCCGTCAGCCTAGCCCGGGCTGCCCGCCGAGAAGGGACAGTGCGTCCTAGCGGTTAAAGTCACGGATGGTATAAACGGGCATAGCTGGCACCTCACCAAACATCCTTGGCCGTCGGCTAACACTATATTAATGGTCAGGAAGAAATTTCCCCCTGGGTCAGATTGGCAGAGACCCTGGCAGTTTTTGGCTTCCTCTGCAGCAGTGGCTCTCAACCTTTCCAGACTACTGTATCCCTTTCAGGAGTCTGATTTGTCTTGCATACCCCCAAGTTTCACCTCACTTAAAAATTGAACCTCAGGATGTGCTTCCCCACCCACAGGGAGGATGGAACTCATGCCTGCTTGGTGTGACTCTGTCCCACTCTAGTGGTGAGTAGGCCAGGTAGAGATGGCAGAGTATGCTACAGGATTGGTTAAGTGAGAAGTGTCTTTCAGCTCAGTAGCATCACATGCATGAAGCTCAAGAGGTCCCACATTTGAGCACAGCCACCGACAACTGGTGTCTGTCGGCGTTACATTAAAATCATTTGTGTTTTTGTAATTGAGATGCCCTGCACCCCCACGTTCATCCTTATATGAGTGTGTGTGGTCTCCAATGCAAAGTTTGTCATGTCGGGTGTCTTCAGAAGGCTCATGATGAACTGAGCATTGTTGTTACAGTAATATTATAGGTTATAATTTCATGTATATAGTTATGAGGCTGAAAATGTGTCTTCATGGCTTAAAACAAGCTGTGCCACAGGTCTTTTATTGCAACATAGGCACACCCTGAGGCACTCTGAAGACAGGGAAATGGACATGTGTCTGACAGGGACATTAATGGAATGAACAACAATTATATATAAATAAAATTTAGACAGTGGTTGTCAGCACTGGAGTTGGCCCTGCCACCAAGTACCTTTGCCCTCAAAACTAGCTTTGAACACTTCACTTTGTAAGCATGGAATCAAACCTGGATCCAGATACCAATTGTGCCAAATCAGAGCCTTCTTTCAGCACTCCTACAAACTTTGGAAGGAAAGGGTTTCAAATATAGATCTGAATTTTGCCACTTGTGACTAGTCTAGTACGTTATGACATGGATTTCAGCTAGGAGTAAGAAGCTGGAGTGGCTATTTCCTGCCACTAGGGTGCATGGTTTTCCTTATTAATCTAGTTTCATTACCAGGCACTGTCACTAACATCTTTGGGAACAAAATACCACAGTGTGTGGAGTGTGGTCAGATATAACTTAAGTGGGTAGCGGACCAACTTGCAAAGTGCACTCTCCAGATTGCTATCTAGAGTTAGAAAAGAAATGAAGTTAGCTAGCCACTGATTTGGAATTCCAGTTATAAGTTCTGGCCTAAGATTTTTTCATCTAGCAGGATTTGAGAAACTCCTTGAAGTGACAGTTCTTTATTCTGATTTGATATTCACAATCTCTTCCTGATACAGTAGCAAATGCAGAAGTCATATAATGCTGGTTAACAAAGCATATAATACCATACAGATGAAAAAGTACCTCTTTTCTAGTCTAGAAAAAATATATACTTGGAAAATACAACTAAAGCCTGGGCTTCTCTTTCATGTGTATGCATTATATAGCAAGCATGGTATGTTAGTGAATGCACTGAGCATTACTGTAATGAAACATCTATTTGTGTCCTTGTATAAGAACCTTCTTGTTAAACATTTGGACAGGTCTATATGTTTTGGCCTGTAGTATATAGGAGCTCTGTTCCTAAAAGGAAAAAAATGTGAGTTACTTTTACACTGGTGAACTACAAAGTTTCCAGTGAAGCTGGTTGGTTGATTGATTGAGTCTCCCTTAATGTGTAGTGAAGGTTTAGACCTAGTTATCTTTTTTTAAAATGTTTCTTTATTTTCCAGCAAACTGTTAGATATTCTTAGACTGCAAAAGCATTAAATGGATTGTATCACAGAGCTCCAATTAAAAGCAGTTAATGGTGTGTAGCTAAATCTCTGTGGCTAACTACAGCTAAAATGCTGAAATTTTAGCGTGGGCTTAATTAGTGGTATTTGATCCAATATTTACTCAAGTCAACAAAAAGACTTCCATTGACATCTACAGCAGCTTGATCAGGCCTGGAATTTCTTCCTTTTTAACACTAGTATAGACCTAGGTTTTAGCTTTTTGCCCTTCTTCTGCAAATCATCCAAACAATTACCAGGCTTTAAAAGTACACAGCCACTTGCTAAATCTCTCTCAATAGGAGTAAATATCTAGCAATGTCAAGAAGACGACTGTAGCATCATATTCACCATACTAGAGTTCTCTAATCACCACCATTGGATTACAATTAAATTAGCTCCTTGCACATCTGCATTAATTCACCTTCTTCCTTTTGTGCAATTCACTGTTTTGTTAATATATATTCTCCCCATAAAGGAAGAAGAATTTGTAATTGTATTCAATTTATGTCAAACTGCACATACACGTGCATTTTTATTCAGTATAAATATATATATAGATAAGTATCCTTATGATTATTACATAATTTCTCAATACTAGGCAATATGGACAAAAGTGTCAGAAGTGACAGGTGATTTTGGATGCTGTCATAAGGATAAAGGGAAGGGTAAACCCCTTTAAAATCCCTCCTGACCAGAGGAAAAATCCTCTCACCTGTAAAGGGTTAAGAAGCTAAAGGTAACCTTGCTGGCACCTGACCAAAATGACCAGTGAGGAGACAAGATGCTTTCAAAAGCTGGGAGGAGGGAGAGAAACAAAGGGTCTGTCTGTCTGTCTATAGGCTGCTTTTGTCGGGGATAGACCAGGAAAGGAGTCTTAGAACTTTTAGTAAGTAATCTAGCTAGGTATGTGTTAGATGATGATTTCTTTAAATGGCTGAGAAAAGAATTGTGCTGAATAGAATAACTATTTCTGTCTGTGTGTCTTTTTTGTAACTTAAGGTTTTGCCTAGAGGGATTCTCTATGTTTTGAATCTAATTACCCTGTAAGGTATCTACTATCCTGATTTTAGAGGGGTGATTTACTCTATTTCTATTAAAAGTCTTCTTGTAAGAAAACTGAATGCTTTTTCATTGTTCTCAGATCCAAGGGTTTGGGTCTGTGGTCACCTATGCAAATTGGTGAGGATTTTTACCAAACCTTTCCCAGGAAGTGGGGTGCAAGGGTTGGGAGAATTTTGCGGGGAAAGACGTGTCCAAACTACGTTTCCCAGTAAACCCAGTTAGAGTTTGGTGGTGGCAGTGGTTATTCCAAGGACAAAGGATAAAATTTATTTGTACCTTGGGGAAGTTTTAACCTAAGCTGGTAAAAGTAAGCTTAGGAGGTTTTCATGCAGCTCCCCACATCTGTACCCTAGAGTTCAGAGTGGGGGAGGAACCTTGACAGATGCCCACTTTGAAGAAGCCTGATTTCATTAGTGTGGCCACTCAGCACTTTCTGAAAAGAAATCAGACTCCATAACCGAGGCACTTGTCACTTTTCAAAATCTTAGCCTCTGACACTAAGGCCGCATCTACACTACAGATTTATAATGGTATAACTATCTTACTCAGGGATGTTAAAAAACAAAACAAAAAATCTACAGCCCTGAGTGATGTAATTATACTGACCTAACCCCTAGTTTAGACAGCGCTATGTCAGCAGTAGAGCCTCTTCTGTCGACATAGTTAATCCAGCTCTCAAAGAGGTGGATTAACTATGTTCATGAGAGAAGCTCTCCCATCAGCAGAGGAGCATCTTCATTTAAGTGATTTTCAATTCACTACTGACCAAGGCAGCATTTTAAGATATTGCAGCATGGGCTAGCCACAGAAGGTAACAACCAGGGGTGGGCTTGTATGGGGGTGGCTAACCCATGCTATTATCAGTTTTTGGCCTTGTTAAGAGTTTTGGCCTTGCTAAGCACTAGGGAACCAGAAGGCTCAGGGGACTAGTTGTAGAATCTTGCACATCTTAGATGGTTTGGCAGCAGCCCAGGTCAGTAGTGAATTGAAAATCATTACCTGAGTGATCAGAAAGCATAAAGTGAATTTGTGGTATCAGTTCAGATGTCACTGGACATGTGTTTTAAAAAAATAATAAGGACCAACATCTCACTACACCCCTTCACTAGTCTCAGCAGAGGTCAAGGATGATTGGCATGGACATTTCATAACCCTCCATCCCCTAGAAGCATTCTTGCCAGAACAATGTCATTTTGGGGTGGCAGAGTGAGAAAATTTGAATTGTTGCAGCCTAGACTGTAACTATCATGTGCTAGCTAGAGGACATTACAGCCACACAGACCTCTTCAGATTCCAAAATTTCCAAAGGTTCTTGCTTTACTGAGGCTTCTTCCAAAAGTGGTTTTGTGCGTCTCAGGCCTCTGGTATGAGGGAATCTGATTTTGGTTAAATGGGGATACTGGTATAAATAAACTGAGAACTGTCTTTTTTAAAGAAATACTATACATATCATTCTATGTCCAGGGGGCAGCACGCAGTGTTCAGTTTGCTTATATTACTCCTGGGGGAATTCTGTGCCACTACACAGTGCAGAGTTTTGCAGAAATTAATGTTGTGCAGGCAGAATTTCCTTTCCCACCCACCCACAGAAATAGGCTGCAGTGCTTCTGGCTGCCTCTAGAGGCTGCTGGACCTGACAGAGCCCAGCTTGCACATAGAAGACACTGTCTGAAGGAGGGGGAAGAGAGCTAGAGGGTTCCTGGCAGCTGCAGTACCCAGCACACCCTCAGGGAAGGAGATGGTAGCATGCAGGAAACTCCATGCAAATCTGGGATCAAGCATCAGGCTGTTTTGCCCTCTGGATCCCTTGGCTCTTGGGGCAAGTGTCTGAGCTCTGTGGGGAGGGTATCTGGGCCTGGAGGGGGCCCTGTGACTGGGCTCTGGGAGGGAGGAAGTTTGGGTGTTTTGGCTGGGGGGGCACTGTGGCTGGGCTCACGGGGAAGGGGAGGGATTGTGGGTGTCTGGCCCCCCAGCTGGGCTCTGGGAAGGGAGGGGGCAGAGAAAAAGGAAGTGGATTGTCATAAGGGTTTCTTTAACTCTCTACTCCTGTGGAAATTTGTGGGTGTGTCTGTATTGTCAGAGACACTTTAACAGGTATTTTGAAATAAATTGCCAAAATAATTGAAGCTGTTATTTTGACAAATGTTATTTGTCAAATCTTGCAGGATTTTAAAATATTGTGCGCAGAATTTAATTTTTTGGCACAGAATGCCCTCAGGAGTATTATATCAGTAACAGCATTGGACAAAATTAGGCATATAGACAAAAGGAACATGAAAGCAAATACACCTAGTAGAGAAATAAGTACAGAACATACTCTGGAAGGGGACAAGAGCCCAGGATGGCTTTAAAGTTTCGTCTATTCCTCTCACCCCCAGAAACACTGAGCTGGATTCATTCAAAGGACAGACAGTCCAGACACTAATTTTCCCCTATTGTGTAATATTAATGACTAAATCTTACTTATATATTTTACATTAAAAATACTTCTGGTACCAATAACCAAATAGCCAAAAATTTAAAGAGAACTTTCATCTTTATACAGAGTTGCAAAATTAAGTGTTTATTAAGCACTAAATTTTATCAATATAGAAATTTGGTAATTACCACTAGAATTATTTGTAGATGTACATGGGCAGGAACAGTCTCAAAGACCTTACCCACAGACTGAGACCACAAATGAAAACTCGTAAGGCTGGCAGACTGGCACAACATGACCATTGACTAAAAATTGAACAGTGTCAGAACAAATAATCTAAGAATCAGAATTAGTTAAAAGTATTGAAACAAAATGACAGAATCTCTTTTTTTGGAGGGGGGAAGCGGGAGGGAAGACAAAGATAGAACATAGACTCTCCACCTCTAATGGTTTTAATGTGGTGCTGGACTTCCATCGGGTCAATGTTGGGTCAAACTAAAGTGCTGCTGTTGTGGGAAGATCTTTGAAGAGTGCCTTGCAGTTTCTCCTAAACTTAGCTCACACTGATCACTGGTGGAATAGAATTCTTTAACCTTGGGCCTTCCACTGAAAATGCCCTCAAATGCTGAGTGTTTCTACTTCTGGATCATTAGTCATGGTCTCTGGGGATCGTAGCTTGTTATGGTGGTTCAAAGGTGGTGTGGTAGATGCTGAATGAGCTTGGTCTGAGCTTTCATCAGAATCAATTCCTTCAAACACATGTGGAGCTGAACTGGAAGCCACTGAAGGGATGTGCTCTCTTCAATCATTCCCACTTAAGAGATGGGCTAAAGCCAAATGATCTTGGCCAACACACTGGGGATTGAAATCTGCAGAGCTAAAAGTATGGGCTGCTACAGCTTGAGCTAAAAAGCCAACACTGTAGCTTTAACCACCCATATTTTCTGTAGGTTGAGGGGGGGTACATGTAACACACACACACAAACACGCCAGTGTGTTACACCTTCATAGACGGATCCCCTCTTCCACTCAAGGGTTGAGATCCACAAATTTGTGCCCCCCCCCCGCCCCAACCACTGAGGGACAATGTCACAGAGGAACTGCACATTAGCAGTGTCTCATTGACCGTATGCAGGAGGTCAGTCCATTGAGAAAACGGAATGTGCCACAATAACCAATCATTCAATGTTCTTAAATGGAGTGTTCAGCAAGGAGTGGAGCAAAAGGTTCATTAAGACCAAGTTGAACTCGACACCTCGTGTTGACAAGATTCTCCAATACTTGAACAAACTGTATTGAGTATTATCCTCACCCTTCTCTTTCGTCTCCAGCCTCCAATAACCTCCACTGCCCTAACACACAAAGCAATGATTCTGCATATATGTGAGATCTTCATACATGAGCAGTTCCACAACTCACAGCTATGAAAAGACATGGCTGTAGATATGACCACTTTTCTGTGTTTGGCCCAGATCACCTCAGGATCAAACTAGCCAGTACAGAGCTGACAAAGTAGTTGTAAGGAGTTTCTGCACCTCACCGTATAACATATCAGGATCAAAACTGGCCTTTAGCAGCTTGGATGGGATGCATGGACGCAACACAGGATCTGTCAAGAATGGCTAAAGAAATGCCCCAAACAGCTCCCTGTAGAAGCTGCAAGGATTGAAGTGGAAAAAATACAACACCCCCACCCCAAACATCTGCCTATCTTGCAATCAATGAACAAGGGATAGTGGAAGAGCATGAAGTTTGTTTTTTCCATAGTCCCTCTTGCAAGAAGGAACATATAAACCAGAGTTGGGAACATATGAGCACAAGAATCTGTTTATGTTCTCTGAGGATGATTGTGAAAGACAGCCCATTTCCTTTTTATCTGAAGTTTGGACTATGGTTAAGGGAAGCCTTTTTACTTTAACTAAAGAGCTGAACATTTTATTTTCTCTCGTTTGTACATTAAAATCAAACTCCTCAGTGCTCAACCTCCACTACGGTCATGCAGTTTCTACCATCCTGACTACACATAAAAACCACAGTCGTAACAGCGAAACAAAACCCTATTTCAATTATGTGTCGAAAGCAATGGTGCTTAAATCAGACGTATATTTATGAAAGCCATGGGAGGGACTTTACAGCAAGCTTTCTACAAATGTAGTTGCTGTATACTATGTATTTTTAGCATTACCTCTGAGAATCATTTATCACTTCCAGTTTCTCTAAGAAACAGAGCACACTCCTTACCGCCTTCATTCCACAGCCTCTAAAGCACTATTCATAACATATTACTACAGTCAGTCATATTCAGGTGATTTTCTTAATTTGTGTTTCTCATATTGAGCCCAAATGTTTAAAAACCTTCCCTTTGCACACACAGTATGAACACATACTGTACATCACATTTATGTATAAGCAAAATCAAAATGAGATATTTGTCTCTGCTAACTAGAATTACCTACTGCATTTCTATCAAGTCATTGCTGGACTTAGCATAATCTATCTGAATCAGTGTTTTCTTTCTGATTTAAATAATGTATTTTAGTTCGGAGGTATTTGTATAGTATGACCTGAGGGCTTTGGAACGATATTTTGAGCTTCAGGTTTAGCATACCAGAAAGCCAAAAATGCAGTGTATTTAGCAGTATCTTCTCTCAATTCTTTTTAGTGAATAGAAAGAAGTCTGACGCTGCACAGAAGATAAACAACTTCTCTTTGAATCTGACTTTTTTCCCCCCTCCTTCTTCCCCCTCTCCCCCCCATGAAAAACTACTTGAAAGCTATGGAATCACCTTTCACAACCTTCTATAGCCAACTTTTTTAAATTTGAAGATCTCTTTTTTTCAATTTACATCAGAAGTGCCTGAGTTTGATCTCTCCTGCCACCACGAGGCTAAACCAAAATACATGTGGCCCATGATGTCAGTTTTCTCCCAAAGTGAGTCCATTTTGTTTCACTTAAACAAGGCAAAAACCAGTGAAAGAAATAGAAAAAAAATAGCCCAATAAAAAAATCTGTGCATACATCAACCTCAGTGTATTATGAGGTCAACTAATTAGAAGTGTTTCACAGAGACATCTATAATTTTAGCCTGAAAGCTTCAGGATTTTTTTTTTGCACCAATTTGGCAAGGTGTTTGAAAATGTAATCAACTGGTTGGAAACAAATTCAGCTAAGAAATACGCCTTAATTATAGGAACTTCAAGCCAGTTATCAACTTGGCTTAAAAAAAAAAAAAGCTTGTTTCTAATTTAATTATTTAAAATGTTATGCCATTGCATCATTAGATGCTACAGTTAAAATGCACCATTTGGGTCAGGGGAGGCAGATACATGGAAAGACTTCCACTAAAAATAAAAAAAATTCAATTAACTCAATGGATTTCTCAAGAGCTTTAGCAAATTGTTTGCTACACAGAGGCAGTAAAAACTGCAAAAAACATTGGGAAGAAAAAAATCCTAATAGAAACAAAATACATCTTTTTTTCACTTTGCCATTTGCCTCTGCTCATTACTGCTTTACCTTCGTTCATTCGAACAGGAAGATTGTTTCCTGTAAGTAGTCTTTTGGAGTTTGGTTTAATTCCTTCCCCCCTTTTCATAAAACAGTAAAACTTACTCAAAAAATCCATTTCCTTTGTCATCATTTTCAAAATTGCCTAGTGATTTTGAGCACTTAACTTGAAACACCATAAAGGCACATGATTTTCAGAGGATGCAGTGCTTAGAACTTCCGGGGTGAGGGGGAGAATTATCCAAGATACCTCAGGTCCAGTATCCAAATAGAGAGCTCCATAATCCCCTTTTTTGAAGGACAAACCCTACCCCCCCACACACACCTAAAAATTGATTTGTCTAATACCCCGATTACTGTAAACCTATAGAAAACAGCTCCAAAAATAGGAGACAAACTGAAAAGAAATGAAAGCCTGTAAAGTCTGAAACAGATATGGAACAAAAAGATTAGGTGAATAGAAATAACTGTTGAAACCTCAAAGCAGACTTTGCAGTTAATTTAAGGAGCACTCTGATTCATTGGTTGTTGGGACTCTGGTATTTCCTACAAGCTAATGTAGAGAAGTACCATTTTCTGAAGTGTAAATGCATAAAGCATTTCTAAACCAGTAATGGAAGACTTTCAGATTATCCATCAAAGAAAATCTAGTGAGAAATAAACCGAATTTGGATGAAATTGAGGTGATTGTGTCATATTAGACATCACTGCCCTCTTCAGTCAGAGAGACTCCCTAACATGTTGATTTTCTACTTTTATTTTAGAACACCTACTCAGTACATTTCATCAATGTATAGGATTGCTTAATATAAATGGAAAGTTTAGAGGAGATTGTAACATTCAGTCTGAATGCAGTGAACAATCGTTCTTTTATAAATAAATAGACAAGTGATATGAGAAGTTAAGCAAATAAAGAACTAGTTTCCTGTAATATGGTTTACTTTTGCTGGTCCAGTGTTGCAGATGAACATATACTAAGCAGACAACTTACATTTGAGACTGACATTTCTCTCACTGGGATAGTAAAATGGAGATATCCATCTCATTTCTGGAAGAAATGGAAAGATTGTAAGATTGTCAAACTCTTAAGAAAACAATATGATGAAGCATTCCATCTTAAAATAGAGCACTCATAGTTCTGGTTCATTTTAGTACTAAACAAACTTCTGAAAATATGGGATTCTCTAAGAACTTAGGACATGACAAAATTGGTGGCAACTGGTTTATGAAATTACATACAAAATTATGCAAGATGTAGTTTGGAAAACTTTTGCATCCCAGATATTTTGATTCTTTTGCATTACCTGATATTTCAAGAACTGTTTGCAGTGCTGCATAACTAAAACTTGGAAAATCATTTAAAGGTAAAAATGTACACATGCAAATATCTGAAAAGCCATTTTCATGCAATTGCAGATGCAAGATTTTTCAAGTTCCAACAGAACGAAAAATGGCCCCAAAAATCCACATGGTGTAAATGCAGGTCTGAGAGCTAGGATGTTAAATTCAATCCACCCCCACACACACACACATTCAGTCACTTACTGGGCTTAATAATTCTTTAAACTTTGATAGCCATGTATATAATTTTATTTAGTAAGTGGTAGCTGAAGACGGAACAAGGAATAATGGTCTCAAGTTGGCGGAGTTGGAGGCTGTGATTGCAGAGCCATTGTCCATTATCTTTGAAAACTCATGGCGATCGGGGGAAGTTCCGGACGACTGGAAAAAGGCTAATGTAGTGCCCAATTTTAAAAAAGAGAAGAAGGAGGATCCTGGGAACTACAGGCCAGTCAGCCTCACCTCAGTCCCTGGAAAAATCATGGAGCAGGGTCCTCATGGAATCAATCCTGAAGCACTTACACAAGAGGAAAGTGATCAGGAACAGTCAGCATGGATTCACCAAGGGAAGGTCATGCCTGACTAATCTAATCACCTTCTATGATGAGATTACTGGTTCTGTGGATGAAGGGAAAGCAGTGGATGTATTGTTTGACTTTAGCAAAGCTTTTGACATGGTCTCCCACAGTATTCTTGTCAGCAAGTTAAAGAAGTGTGGGCTGGATGAATGCACTATAAGGTGAGTAGAAAGTTGGCTAGATTGTCGGGCTCAACGGGTACTGATCAATGGCTCCATGTCTAGATGGCAGCTGGTATCAAGTGGAGTGCCCCAAAGGTCGGTCCTGGGGCCGGTTTTGTTCAATATCTTCATAAATGATCTGGAGGATGGTGTGGATTGCACGCTCAGCAAATTTGTGGATGATACTAAACTAGGAGGAGTGGTAGATATGGTGGCAGGTAGGGATAGGATACAGAGGGACCTAGACAAATTGGAGGATTGGGCCAAAAGAAATCTGATGAGGTTCAACAAGGATAAGTGCAGGGTCCTGCACTTAGGACGGAAGAATCCAATGCACCGCTACAGACTAGGGACCGAATGGCTAGCCAGCAGTTCTGCGGAAAAGGACCTAGGGGTGACAGTGGACGAGAAGCTGGATATGAGTCAACAGCGTGCCCTTGTTGCCAAGAAGGCCAATGGCATTTTGGGATGTATAAGTAGGGGCATAGCCAGTAGATCGAGGGACGTGATCGTTCCCCTCTATTCGACATTGGTGAGGCCTCATCTGGAGTACTGTGTCCAGTTTTGGGCCCCACGCTACAAGAAGGATGTGGAAAATTTGGAGAGAGTCCAGCAAAGGGCAAAAAAAATGATTAGGGGTCTGGAACACATGACTTATGAGGAGAGGCTGAGGGAGCTGGGATTGTTTAGTCTGCAGAAGAGAAGGAGGGGGGATTTGATAGCTGCTTTCAACTATCTGAGAGGTGGTTCCAAAGAGGATGGTTCTAGACTATTCTCAGTGGTAGCTGATGACAGGACAAGGAGTAGTGGTCTCAAGTTGCAGTGGGGGAGGTTTAGGTTGGATATTAGGAAAAACTTTTTCACTAGGAGGGTGGTGAAACACTGGAATGCGTTACCTAGGGAGGTGTGGAATCTCCTTCCTTAGATATTTTTAAGGTCAGGCTTGACAAAGCCCTGTCTGGGATGATTTAATTGGGGATTGGTCCTGCTTTGAGCAGGGGGTTGGACTAGATGACCTCCTGAGGTCCCTTCCAACCCTGATATTCTATGATAAGTGAATATAATCACTTCCATTTTACAGATAGGGAAACTGAAGCTCAGGGAAGGCACAAGTCAGTATTAGAACAAGGATTAGACCCCTCCCCCCCATCACGATTCCCCAGACAAAGCATAACCCATTCAAATACAATGCCTTCTAACCATATTGCTTAAATTTTCTGAGCCTCAGCTTCTCCAGATGTAAGATGGAGATAGGATTTTGGAAGCCATAAGCCACACAAAGGAAGATGGGTAAATCTTATCTACTTTCAGATTTTGCTTGTGGTAAAAATCATCCATCTAGTTTTACAGATGGATTTATTTATTATTTTGATTCACATTATACTAAAAGGACACCCTTGCCACACATCATAAGAACAAAAATGCAATTAAATAGCAATCTCCAGCAGAACTCAACCTCAACAAAATGCCTCTCTCTCAAACACATTTAAGCCCCATTAACCACTTGCCACAACAACCCACACAAATAGGCACCATACACCACACTGTGAAAAGACTATGGTTATTTCAAACCTTGTTCCAGAGCTCCAGGAAACACATGAGGTGCAGTTACTACACCACTTTTTAGAGGATGGAGTGTCCACCCCTTTGTGCTCAGGCAATTGATACTCAGGGTAGACAGGCCATAGTACAGATCATCCCTGCCCATTATAGGTTACCAGCAACAGTAGCTTTGCACAGTTCTTGCACTTTTTGAGTGCAAGAAGTGCAGCTGTGCCTTGGCCCTGCATAGGCATGCAAGGCAACAGGCTCCTTGCATTCTCTCTAATTTTCCTTCCCACTCAAATCTTTGTACTGCTTCATAGAATCTAGTCTGAATGCTAATATATTTTATTGTAAATTATTAATATCTGAAATTTAAGATCATGACATGGGTGTTCTAGAAACCATTATGCTAAATCAGGAAATCCCACAGCCTTGTAAGCTTCCTGCATTGTTCCCTCATTTTATATTTTTGTCTTATATGTATAACAGACAGTATGTTGTGTTCTAATCCCAGCACTGCCAGTGAGTTAATATGACTCTGAATAAGTGATTTCCTCATTGCATCCTTGAGTCATCCCAAATGTAAAATGGAGATAATGCTTACTCACCTTTACAAATAACTTTGGAATCTAAGAAGGAAAAGCTTATTAAAGTGAGCCTGCTAAGAAGTCTGAAATCTTTGAATGTGCTCATACTCCAGCTAACATAACCAGATTGACATGTATTCAAGTTAGTTCCCCCAACTCCATGAAAAAGGAAGTAGAACTATCAAATAGCTTAAAGCCAGGGAAAGATCTCATTGTAATGTAGCACATTGTTTTCAGAAGTTCCTGGCCAAAACTATAGATTAAGGATGAAGGACCTTTTGTAATTAAGTTGTCTTCAACACTTTCATTCAGATTAATCTGAGGCAGTGATTTACTAACACCCCCACAAGTAACTGGCCAAAAACAGAGTCCACATCATAGCATACCAAATATTTCTCATTACGCATTCAAGTAACCCCATTGCCTAGTTGAAGGGCTAGTGAGATAGATATTCACAATCACTTAATATTTGATCAAAATACATATTGATTTTTTAAAATATATTAATAATATTTAAAGTCAGTACCATCAAGCTATGCACTAACTAGCCTATGCAGCCACCCCAGATCCTAGTATTATTCAAAGTGTTCACCCCATTTACCAGCACAATGCCACTTCCTTTATGTTGTTTGTAACACTAAGTTTTGACATCTCGTTCTACAGTAAAATTGTGCAGGGATGGTGTTTTCCCATGTGTTTGTATAGTACACTCTTTTTGGGGAATATTGGACATTACAGAAAATACAAATAATTACCATACTACTTGAATGAGAAGGAAGAACAGAATTTGGCCCAGAATGATTACAGATTTCATTAATAGCTGAAGGGGCAGTACTGTTAGGCAAGTCAGTCTCAAAACTCCAGGTCGGTTTAAGATGTAAGAATCTGATGCTGCAAACAGTTCCTACCAGATATAACTATTAGTACCCTGAGTAGTCCCAGAGAGGTTACCCGTGGTGGCGTTTACAGAATCTGGACTTAAATTTAATATCATTTTTGCAAATGTATTAAAAAGATGTTTAATATTGTAACAATATTTTTGCAGTAGCAGCTCTGGATTTGGCCCTTTATATCTGAAAACAGTAAAATTCTTAAAATAGCAGAAACTCCCTGCACATGATAAAGATAGATGAGTCCATTGTGAATCTTTAACCCTTTCACTCCTGTATGCATCCCATTTCTGCTTCTTTGAAATGTTGATTTCATGGAGACACAGTGGAGACATATTTTGTCCATGTACAAGGTGTATTAGGCAACACCTAAGTGTTTAATTAGTGTGAAGGTGACCATTGCATGTGGAAAAGGTCAATTTCTGTTGGTTGATCAAAGCTGAACCACAGATTTCATGGACAGGCATCACCTTGAAAAAACTGCCTTGCTCGCTGTGGGTCAGTCCTTCCTTTTCCTCTTCTGTCCCTAAGAATATTTTCTACCGCTCTGAATAGTTGCCCATACAGCATACTCGCTCACCCTTCCTCCCTGGCTGGTATAAAGGAAGGAAAGGAAAAGAGGGGGGGATTATCAATTAGGCTACTATTTCAATGGAACCAAGATAGTTTGGCCACCGAGACAGTACTAAAGAAAACATTACAACTTAATGGTAAAATCCAATCCTGATGTCTATGGATCACTAATGTGACGGAAGACAACAGCTCTGAAACAGCAGACTCGTGATTCCTCTAGTCTGAGGATCTGCAGATAGAAGTTGTGACTTTAACTTGTGCAATGTGCTATGAAAAACAGCATTTATAAAAATTAAATTACTTGCAGATATACATGTATGCTTATACAAATGGCAATATGCATCTTCTCATCTATTTTAGGTATTTGAAGTTGACTAAGCAAACTAGTCTAACAGTATGAGCTTTTGACAGACAAGAGCTCTTTTGTGTGATGCAGACAACTTAATTACAAAGAAAGGTTCAAATGTTTTGAAAGAATGATACCAACCTTATTTCAGTCCTGCCGTCATAGTGCTTTATAAGCTTGATCCCCATTGTACTATAAAACCTACCCAATAAAAGCAATGCCAGAAAATGTTCTAAAGATCTGTTGAACATATTCAAGCTTCCCAATCTGGAAACAGTGCTGAAGTTTGTGACTTCAAAATTCTATAGTTAATGAAAAAGAAAACAAACCCCACTGGGCATTATTCTCTTACCCTCGGTCTCCAATAATATTTTGAGAACTAATGATAAAGTCAAAACTGCTTTCAGTCTTTCACACAGAATTTTAAGGTGAAAAGAAAAGTGATTCACTTATATCTAATGTAATAATATTGATTTAACATGAATTTTGAACATTACCTCATCGATTTTCTCTGCAGTTTAGTTTCCTATTTAGTTTCTCTTTGGCGGAAAACTATAAGAAATACATAGGCACACTTCCAGCTAAGAGGAACTTTGCACAGTTCCTTCAAATGAACTTAAAAGGAATTTTCTCTTTAGCCAACCTGTTAGAGCTGTTGACTTTAGACTACAAAAATAGTGGTTGGAATCTTGGCTATGTCTATTCTAATGTGTGGCATTAATGTTACTGACATGATTATGGGGAATTTAAATTCATAACTTCTATTCACTAGTAATAATATTACAGTAGCAGCCCCAACTAAGTTCAGAATACTATTGTGCTAGGGTCTGTCCCCACACTTAAGACACAGTCCCTGCTCAAAGAGCTTGTAATCTACATAGACAAGACCCACTATCATAGGGTCCACTCACCACAAGCAGCACCTCCTGCTGGCCATCCTGGGGATTAGTTCTACCAGCCTGCATTCTCCCTCTGGTGTTGTCTTCTTCCATCTTGTCTCACTTTGCTGACCCACTCACTTCCAGATCTGCCTTTTCTCTCTGTGGCTGGGACCTCTAGCCAGGTAATTATAGGGAATTCACAGCCTTTCCAGACCTGCTGGCTGACGCCTCCAACACCCTTTTCACTCCCCCATGGCTAGTAGAGGCATCCAGGCCTGCCCTCTATACTGGGTTCCATCCCAGGGACACTATAACAAGCAGCCACAGTCCCTGTACAGTCCTACCTCTTGCTGCTGTTTCCCTGGGATTCTTCCTACATATCTGGCTTCTCCCCTCTCTGGGTTTGCCAGCCTCCAACTCCTTCTATTCAGGAACTGACTACAGCCTACTTCTCTACAACCTTCTCCAGCAGCAACAGCCCCTAGGGCCTTTATAAAGCCAGGTAGCTGGCTATCCCTGTTCCTGCACAGGTGAGCCTGTCCTTAATTAGCTGCCTCCAGCTTGCCAAACCCAGTGCCTTTGCTATAAAACCATTTACTCTTCCTCACAAATTGAGATTAGTTTTCAGCAAACCCATAAAAACTCTGTCTAAAAGAAAGGAGAGCACTTATCTAAACTGGTTGCTGTTTGTGAGTTGCTCCAGCAATTTATGTTTAGTTAGGTTCAAAGAGAAGTCTTGTTGTTGTTAGGTCCTAAAAGCTACAACTTATAAACACAAGTTCACTCAGAGCCTAGCAGTCTCTTTTCTGACTATTAAACTCAGGGCCAGATTTTCAAAGTTATTTAGGAGCCTGGAGATATGGATAGATGCCTAGTGGGATTTCAAAATGCATCATAGCTGGTTAGGTGTCTGTCTTTAGGCTCCTAAACACATTTGTAAATATGGCCTCTAATGTATTGATTTCTACTGTTTAAGATTCTCACTATTACGTTGACCTCACAATCTGCTACACTGTTCTGCTGGCCTTGGGATGTAGGGAGGGGGAAAAAGCCTTTCCCAAAATGACTAACAGCATAATTACACATGTATAGCTATTTGGGGCTGGGAATTCCAGTCATAGTTGCAGAAAGTAAGAAAACTTATTTTCTTGACAATTTTGACTAAAGTTTGTTTTCTTTATGGAAAACTCCCTTTTATTTCCCTTTTCCTTCCAAATAAATGTCAGCCTTAAGACTTTGCACCCGGTGATAATAATGTAAGCTATACTTTATACCCAGTATATGCTATATGCCTCTGAGAAAATGTCTATGAGAGCTAGAGGTACAGTGCATAAACATCATCATCATGTGATAACCATTGGATTCTGTTGCCAGTGAGCAACATACTATACATAAGATCAATTCCACACAAAGCATGCACCTAGACACAAGGAAAGTGCTACTCAGTGGAGCAGGAGTTGATTAGGGAATGTTTATAGTGCGTCCCTAACTACATGCCCATCCTCACACTGCAATATTTGCAACACTCCACATCATTCTCTGCAGCATAAGCTGGATGGAAAGAAGCACAAAGGTGATGCAATAAATTTCAAATCCAAGTCTCCTGATGGCAAAATGATGTGCTGCCGTTAGACTCCTGATTGTAGCCCATGTCTGGGAAAATCTTTTTTTAGATCTTTTTTTGGTGCTGTGGGGCTTCATTCAGGCCAGTAAAGGGTTGTCACTGCTACCAATAACCCTAGCTGCTTCTGTGCTGTGCTGCTTTGGCTCAGAACTCTGACACTAAAAGCCTGCTCACACCACGGGTGCCTCATACTTGGCTTCCAGCAGTATGGTTACTCCTTGCAGGGAGACACCAACAGCCTGACTCCCCCCAAAACCATCTCCCCTGCAGTATGCAGTCCCTCTTACTGGACCTTCACAGAAATTAACCGGTTCGCTCCAAAAAGACAGAGCACACACCAGCCTAGCTGAAGACTCACAGTTCAGTTTAATACACAGCACTGAGATGGTTTTGAAATAAGACAACAATAAGTTTATTAACAGAAAATAGGTTTAAGTATTTTCAAATAAGAGTGAAAGAGACAGGAAAGGTTAAAACAAACAAAACATGCTTTCTAGTGATTAAAACTTAATTCTGGCAAGTTACCATCTTTGCCTGAGCAGTTTCCTTACTTACATCAAGTTATCAGCATTCCTAGTCCTCCAGTTGGGAGACACAACTTTCATAGGCTTGAAGGATGCTGTGCCCTATCCTCCCCTCAGGGATGGATGACAAAATTACCTTTTGCCTCTGCTTATGTCTTCCCAGAGTTCACTGACCGAGTTTCAAGAGGCAAGAAAACTTCCTGGGGTTGCAGTCTCCGTTCCCCTTGGAGATTGTTAAATGGTCATCTTCCTCCACTTGCCTCCCTGATAGCTTTTGTTGATTGTGCACGTAAATGCACTTTTCATTGTCTTTGGTCTCACCTTGTTTAATTTACATTAGAGACACAATCAAGCCTGCAAAACAACACTCATTTGTCTCAAGACAGTCTGAGCTTATGCAAAAAGAAAAGGAGGACTTGTGGCACCTTAGAGACTAACAAATTTATTTGAGCATAAGCTTTCATAAGCTACAGCTCACTTCATGCATCCAGCTCATGAAAGCTTATGCTCAAATAAATGTTAGTCTCTAAGGTGCCACAAGTACTCCTTTTCTTTTTGTGAATATAGACTAACACGGCTGCTACTCTGAAACCTGAGCTTATGCACTGTCTGCCAAATACATTTTAGGAACATATTTCCAGCACACATCTATAATTCTTTATACACCACCCATACTACATACCATATTACACAAAGATATTAATGACGAGAGTGATATCAGTTTGCATATGGCACCTTACATAAAACATTTTAGATACAGATTATGACAACAGTGGGCTGGGGGAAATGAGTGTGTCAAGCCTGATGAGACTTATGGTATGGCATGCCCCCTGCCAGATGGCACTGAGGGGCTGCCTGGGTCACACTTTTAATGTTAAATCCCACTCAGAAACTCCAACCAGACAAAAGGTAGAAAGAAATCTCACAATAATAATCAGAACTGAAAAGGCACCTTCCCACTTCTGCCATTGCGGCATTTTAAAAATCCGTACAATGAGACAAAGAATTGATAGTCTTTCTTTAGCAATAACCTCTCACTTCTAAGTTAGCGAATTAATTATGTTATCAAAGCTTAGATTAGTCAAAAATCTGAATCCAAAGAATTTATAAAAGGTGAACAAACTTTTGTTCAAAAAGAAGAGTTTGAAATCACAAATAATTAACAATTTTGCAGATGGAAACTCGCATTGGCACATACAGATCAAGTGAACAGTTTTGTGGATACAGATACTTGTACACATTTGTCAAACCAGAGGTGGAAAATTTGACCCATCAAGTCTTTGGAGAATCATAGAAGATTAGGGTTGGAAGAGACCTCAGGAGGTCATCCAGTCCAACCCCCTGCTCAAAGCAGGACCAACACCAACTAAATCATCCCAGCCAGGCCTTTGTCAAGCAGGCCTTAAAAACCTCTAAGGATGGAGATTCCACCACTTCCTTAAGTAACCCATTCCAGTGCTTCACCACCCTCCTAGTGAAACAGTGTTTCCTAATATCAAACCCAGACCTCCCACACTGCAACTTGGGACCATTGCTCCTTGTTCTGTCATCTGCCACCACTGAGAACAGCCTAGCTCCATTCTCTTTGGAACCCCTCTTCAGTTAGTTGAAGGCTGCTATCAAATCCCCTCTCACTCTTCTGCAGACTAAACAAGCCCAGTTCCCCCAGCCTCTCCTCGTAAGTCATGTACCCCAGCCCCCTTATAGTTTTTGTTACCCTCCGCTGAACTCTCCAGTTTGTCCATATCCTTTCTGTAGTGGGGGGCCCAAACCTGGATGCAGTACTCCAGATGCAGCCTCACCAATGCCAAATAGAGGGGAATAATCACTTCCTTCGATCTGCTCACAATGCTCCTACTAATGCAGCCCAATATGCTGTTAGCCTTCTTGGCAACAAGGGCACACTGCTGACTCATATCCGCTTCTCATCCACCGTAATCCCCAGGTTCTTTTCTGCAGAACTGTTGCTTAGCCAGTCGGTCCGCAGCCTGTAGCGGTGCGTGGGGATTCTTCCATCCTAAGTGCAGGACTCTGCACTTGTCCTTGTTGAACCTCATCAGATTTCTTTTGGCCCAATTCTACAATTTGTCTACGTCACTCTGTACCCTATCCTTACTCTCCAGCTTATCTACCTCTCCCCCCAGCTTAGTGTCATCTGCGAAATTGCTGAGGGTGCAATCCATCCTATCATCCAGATAATTAATAAAGATGTTGAACAAAACCAACCCCAGGACCAACCCCTGGGGCACTCCGCTTGATACTGGCTGCCAACTAGACATCAAGATGTTGATCACTACCCATTGAGCCTGACGATCTAGCCTGCTTTCTATCCATCTTATAATCCATTCATCTAACCGTACTTTTTTAACTTGCTGGCAAGAATACTGTGGGAGACCATATTAAAAGCTTTGCTAAAGTCAAGATATATCACATCCACCACTTTCCCCATGTCCACAGAGCCAGTTATCTCATCATAGAAGGCAATCAGGTTGGTTAGGCATGACTTGCCCTTGGTGAATCCAGATAAGGGCAGGTTCTCTCCTTTTCTGAGGAGAAGCTGAATGGTGGAGAGGGAGTGAGGAAGGCAGGAATCAAGGAGTTGGTTGTGGCTCTCTCAATCTCAGAGCTGGCCCTGCTCTCTACATAGTTTAAAGCAACTGCTACTGGCCTAGGATAGTGCAGGATTGCTATGACAAGAAGAGCTCCACCATGCCCCGACCCACCCTAACATCCTCCTGAAATACCTCCTTCCTTCCCAGTTATACTTCTCATGAAAGGGACAGAAGCACAGAGCCCTGTTGCAGTGCAGATGTGCTAGCAGCGAATCCCCTTTGTAAAAGGAATTGTCTGTCAGACATTTGTGGTCAATTTCTGTCAGCCAGGGGGCTGTGAATCTGCCTATTTTATTAGGGTGCATTGGATCTGATTCTCCTTCTGCCTTGCAGTTATTTACATCTGTGTAGAGAGAATGTAAACTGGATGTACAACTTTTCAAATCACCTGGGTCATAACTTACATCTATTTTACACAACACACACACACGCTAGTGGAGAATTAGGGCCCACGGTATTCATCTTCAGCAAGGAGACCAATAGTGTGTTGTAAATTGTAGCCTTGTCTATACAGGAAAGGCACTGATTCAAAGTCAGTTTAGATAAATCAATCTAGTTAAACTGGTGAATCCCCCTAATGTAGATGCATTAAAATGTCTATAGCACACCCAACCAGTTTCACTGGCCAGCACAGCTATGACTCTGCCTACTTACTTTTGGCATGTTGCTGCTGAGATTTTAATTCAGTAGCACAGCCATATATGAGGAGAGCACAATCTAACCCTATCCTACGTGAAGCTTATCTGAGGATCCTGCACTCTTCACTCAGACCGAACTGCCATTAGAACAAATGGGAGGTCAGTAGCATTAGCATTTGAACATTCATTTTTATTAGAACCTTTTTTCACTGAATAAGACTTTCCTGATGAGTTGTCATAAAAAGTTACTATAGCCCTTAATCATGATGGCTGAGGCCAATAGACAACTCTCTCGCACCATCTACTATAAGGAACCTAAAGGTGACCCCACAGCACAATTCAAACAGGAATTCAAGGATAGCATCAAACTCTTCCCCAACAACTTCAAGAGAATCTCTACAACTTCATCCCCCACAACCTGATCCCAGGGACCTTCTACATTACTTCCCAAGATACACAAACAAGGGAATCCAGTCAGAACCCTCATGTCTGGCCATGGCATTCTTTCTGAAGGACATCAGCATTCATAGAAACCATTTTCAAACCTCTCACCATGCAAAGGGCCAGTTTTCACCAAGACACTACCTACTTCCTCCAGAAACTACAACATTAACAACCTCCACAAGAACATCGTCCTGGCCACCATGGATGTCACCTCCCTATACACCAACATCCCTCACCAGGATGGTATCACTGCCTGCCTCAAATATCTACCAAATAACATCCACTTCATTCTTACGTAAACAACTTTACGTTTAACAACAAACACTTTGTCCAAACCATAGAAACAGCCATAGCTGCTAGAATGGCTTCCCAATATGCCTGTTTCTTCATGGGCCTCCTCAAGGAAGAATTTCTGGGAAAACATACCACAAAACCAACTCTACGCCTGAAATATATCAATGATATTTTTATCCTCTTGGCAAATGACCTAAACTCCCTCAGATTTCCACCACAACATCAACAACCACCAGCCATCTATCAAACGCTCTCTAGAACACTCAAACCAGCATCAACCTCCTGGATGCCAGCTTCAAAAATGGAACCTTACAAATGACTATATACAGGAAACCCCTGGATCACCACATTTACCTCCACAGTTCCAGCAACCACCCCAGACATACAAAAAAAAATCTGTTATCTACAGCAGGCACTCAGATATTTGCTCAGAAGAGAAAGTCCATGATACACACCTAAACACACTTAAAAACTACCTTCACTAAATAAGGACACTCCACCAGAGAAGTAGATTGCATCATGGAACAGGCAACCCAAAGACCACTAGAGAACCTGCTTCAGTATCTGCGTGTTGAGGGAAACCTCTGGACACTCATCCCTAGTTGTCCCCTACAACACTGGAACCTATACGGGGTATATTCAAACAGTTACAGTTACAAGGATGAGACCACATCCTTAACCTTTTCTTCTAGCCTCCAAACAACCCTCCAACCTAACCAAGTTCATCCTCAGAAGCAAGCTCCCCAGAGACCAGGACACACCAAATCAAAGTGGCACAAGATCCTGCCAGAACAAAGATGTAAAACCTGCAGACATACCACCACTGCTATAATGATCAACCCCCAACGCACCTTTCAAAACTAAAGGGTCTTACACAGAAATATCACAACAAGTGGTGTACCTCATCCAGTGCATCAAATGCCACAACTATGTGAGTTGTTCACTATACTCGTTATTCACTATGCTCTCAGATGAATTCAAACAAAAACAAAAAATTGTTTTGTGAACACTTTTCACAAAACAGTTGTTCCATATCCAACCTGTCAGTCCTTGTCCTTAAAGGAAACCTGCACAAGACTAGCCTGGGACTTTAAATTCATAATTCTGCTGAACACTTAAAACCATGGACTTAGAGACACTGGCTTTATGGCTCATTACAATACTTTGTAACACACCCCACTGCCTGTACCCTTAATTGCCCACTTCATTTTAAGTGGTCAGTTACAGCATGTGTGAACCCATTATGCTTAACAATCTGTCCCAATTTGTATTTAGCTTAGACACTCTGGTTAGCTTTCCCAAACCTGAAGAAGAGGTCTGTGAAGCTCAAAAGTTCATACTTCGATAAACTTTCCATGGCGATCTCTCTGATGTAAAGATTTTCACTAAGCTGTTTTTCATTCTACCTCACACCTCAGCATATGTTCATTTTGGCAGAAATATCATTGCAATGGTCTGCAGTTAATGGGCTATTACAATGCTTTAAAGTATCAAGATGGCTATCATTACAATCAGTGGAGAATCAGTAGAGACTCATTCTTGCTGAATGAGGACAGTTACCATGCCCCTCTGTAATGAATTCCTTAGTGGAGACAATTTTGTTTTCCCTGTGGTACAAGGTCATTTCTCCTCAAAAGGGATTGATTGTGGAACGTGTGGAGTCTAGGAATTACTGATACTTCTCAAAATTATGAAGCTAGTACATCCTACTCATATGGGTCTAGTTTCCTTATAGAAAAAGTAATTGTCAATTATTCCAAATTGGCAATTTGCTTCCATAGTGACTGTAGATAACTAATCTCTTTAACAACATAAATGAGTTACACTACATTTACTACAGGAGAAAAAAAAAACCGAGAGAAACTGATACTCAGATTGTACCAAATTGTTTGCTATTGTTCTGGGTTAAATAAAAGGATATACAAATCTACTACAATTGTCAGCCCACAAATAGATCCTGATTAGCAGTTGTGCCACAGGCCATTTCTAGAAGTGTGTTTAGTAAAACTCTCATCTGTCCGCATTATGAGGGATATAACTGATTTCAGTCAAACTTCTACACAAACTTGGGATCCCCTTACTTTTACTGTTAAAAATTATTTACATTAGAAATAAGGGATGAAAGTGAGGCTATAGAAAGAATTGTTTACACAAAAATTCCACAGCATTTTTAATTTCTTGGTTTTTGTTTGTTTTGCGATCCACATTTTGGATTTGTCCCACCTTTGTATGTTGGCAGGCTAAGAGTTGTGATATCTAGAGACAGTGATCCAAGCCTAGTAATCAATGCTGCAATGTATTTTCCCACATGTAAGTAGGAGTGGGGGCTATCAAATAACTACTCTACCTTCAGAGTGGAGGCTCTCACTGTCAAGAGGTAGCTCAGTTTCACTAGTAACTACCATGTTTACTCTCACTGAACCAGGGTGGCCCCACGTGCTTGTAATGTCTTTACTCAAGTGTCACTATTGGCCTCAATGTTCTCCAGATGTTTCTTCTACTTACCTATTTGTGCTGGGGAGATAGAGGGAAAAAAAGCAGACCCTGTAGAGATGTGAATCTGCACAATGATGGAATGCCAAGGGGCTAAGCCTGGATACATAAAGAGACCTTGTTGCCTAAATCTGGTGTTTAGGAACCTAACTCCCAGTTTAACACACCACTGTGATCCACAAACCCTCCAATCAGCTGCCACCTAATCCTAGAGATGCCTAAACTCACTAGGCACCTAAAATTTCCTCTGCAAAATGTAGGCACCTACATTTCTGGCTCTGGACATATCCACTGCTACCTCATGGGATGCTTATCTCATTATCTTAATCCCCAGCATGATCCTCAAACCAGGTGAAGATAGGCATGTCCCCACCTATCTCACTTGTGGGGCCTGATCCAGTAGATGTGTTCAGAGAAAACCTACTGCCAAACATAACAGATGCAGGGAGGGAGACCTCCCTGATAATCTTTAGTCTAGTGGTTAGAACACTCACTCAGAATGTGGGAGACTGTGATTCAATTCTCCCTCAGACCAAGGAGAAGAAGGGATGTGAATGGGGATCAGCTACCCTTCAGGTGAGTACCCTAATCATTGGGCTGTGGCAGCGTTTCTCAACCGTTTTGATATCAGAGACCAGCTTGCTCATAGACTCATAAACTTTAAGGTCAGAAGGGACCATCGTGATCATCTAATCTGACCTCCTGCACATTGCAAGCCACAGAACCTCAAGCCACTCCTGAAATAGACCCCAACCTCTGCCTGAGTTACTGAAGTCCAGTAACTCAGCCAGAGGCTCAAAGAGGCTCAAAAACTTCAAGTTACAGAGAATCCACCATTTACACTAGTTTAAATCTGCAAGTGACCCATGCCCCATGCTTCAGAGAAAGATGAAAAACTCACCAATCTGACCCATGGGAAAATTCCTTTCTGACCCCAAATATGGAGATCAGTTAGACACTGAGCATGTGGGCAAGACCCATCAGGCAGATACTTGGGAAAGAATTCTCTGTAGTAACTCAGAGCCCTCTCCACCTTGTGTCCAATCTCCTGCCATTTGGGGATTTTTAAAACTGTCAGTCACCAGTGGGCTACATGCCATTGTAGGCAGTGCCATCAGACCATCCCTTCCATAAAGTTATCAAGTTCAGTCTTGACACCAGTTAGGTTTTTTACCCCCACTGCTCCCTTTGGAAGGCTGTTCACTCCTCTGATTAGAAACCTTCACCTAATTTTGAGCCTAAACTTGATGGCCACTTTATATCCATTTGTTTTTGTGTCCACATTGGTGCTTAACTTAAATAGCTCCTCTCCCTTTCTGGTCTTTATTCCTCTGATGTATTTATAGAGACCAGTCATATCTCCCCTCAGCCTTCTTTTGGTTAGACTAAACAAGCCAAGCTCTGAGTCTCCTCTCATAAGGTAGGTTTTTCATTCCTCGGATCATCCTAGTTGCCCTTCTCTGCACCTGTTCTAATTTGAATTGATCTTCCTTAAACATGGGAGATCAGAACTGCACACAATACTCCAGATGAGGTCTCACCAGTGTCTCGTATAAGGGTACTAACACTTCCCTGTCTCAATATTTTGCCTGATGAATGCTAGGACTGTATTAGCCTTTTTCATGGCTGTATCACATTGACAGTTCTGTATTTTCCACTGAATGCATCCGATGAAGAGAGCTGCAGCTCACGAAAGCTTATGCTCAAATAAATTGGTTAGTCTCTAAGGTGCCACTAGTACTCCTTTTCTTTTTGCAAATACAGACTAACACGGCTGCTACTCTGAAACAGTCATCCTGTGATCAACAACTACACCCAGGTCTTTCTCCTCTTCTGTTGCTTCCAACTGATAAGTCCCTAGTTTATAGCAAAAATTCTTGTTGTTAGTCCCTAAATGCATGACTTTGCATTTTGCACTATTAAATTTTGTCCGATTTCTATTACTCCAGTTGACAAGGGCATCCAGATCTTCTTGTATGATATCCAGTCCTCCTCTGTATTGGCTGTACCACTCAACTTTGTGTCATCCACAAATTCTATTAGCACATTCCCATTTTTATGCCAAGATCAGTAATAAACATGTTATATAAGATTGGTCCTGAGACCAATCCCTTAGGAACTCCAACAGTAACCTCCCTCCAGCCTCACAGTTAGTCTGTCAGTATTACCCATTGCAGTCTCCCTTTAACCAGTTCCTTACCCATCTTTCAATTCTCATATTAATCCCCATCTTCTCCAATTTAACAAATAATTTCCTGTGCAGAACTGTATCAAATGCCTTACTGAAATCCAGGTAGATCAGATCTACTGTATTTCCTTTGTCTGAAAAATTAGTTATCTTCTCAAAGAAGGAGATCAGGTTGGTCTGGCACAATTTACCTTTTGTAAAACCATGTTGTATTTTATCCCGATTACTGTTCACCTCTAGCTCCTTAACTTCTTTGTTTCAAAATTTGTTCCAAGACCTTGCATATAAATGAGGTCAAACCTACAGGCCTGTAGTTTCCTGAAACACCTTTTCCCCCTTTCTCAAAAATAGGAACTATATTAGCAATTCTCAAGTCATAGGGTACGACCCCTGAGTTTACAGATTCATTAAAAATCCTTGCTATTGGGCTTGCAATTTCATGTGCCAGTTCTTTTACTATTCTTGAATGGAGATTATCTCCCCGCCCCCTCCCGATTTAGTCCCAGTAAACTGTTTTGAGTTTGACTTCAATCTTGGATGTGATAATTTCTACCTCCATATCTTCATTGCCATTAGCCACGCTGCCACTACCCCACGCTCTTTATTAGCCTCATTAAAAACTAAGGCAAAGTATTTTTTTAGGTTGGGCTATGTTTAGATCATGCTTAGTGGTCCCACTTTGTTCCTTGTTTTCTTTTTATTTATATGGTTATAGAACCTTTTTACTAGTGGTTTTAATCCCTTTGCAAGGTCCAATTCTGTTTGGCTTTTGGCATTTCTCACTTTATACATACACTTTCTGACCTCCAAGAGGTAGCTTTCCTTACTGATCCTTCCCATCTTCCATTCCTTGAAGGCTTTCTGCTTTCTCCTAATAACCTCTTTGAGATGCTTACTCATCTAGGTTGGTCTGCAACCCTTTCCTACGATTTTTCCCCCTTGCTTGGGATGAGGGCTTCAGATAGCTTCTGCAACTTTGACTTAAGGTATTTCCAAGCTTCCTCCACATTCAGATCCTTGAATTCTTCAGCCCAGTCCACTTCCCTAACTAATTCCCTTAATTTTTTTAAGTCAGCTCTTTTGAAATCAAGGACCCTTGTTTTCAGATCTGTTTGTGTTTATCATTCCATTTAGTTTAAACTGAATTAGCTCATGATCACTCAAACCAAGGTTGTCCTCTACAAACAATCCTTCTATAAGGTCCTCACTACTCACCAATACCAAATCTAAACCTCTTGTTCATTCAGCAACTATTTGGTGAAGAAATCTGTCAGTTATCACAGCCAGGAAAATCTGGGCCCTACTATTATTAGTAGCACTTGTCCTCCAATCTATATCTACAAAGTTAATGTCTCCCATAATCACACAATTCCCAGTTGTATTTTTTTAATTAAAAACATTAAAGAGGTCTCTGTGCATATGCAAATCAGATCCTGGTGGTCTGTAGCACTATATCAGGGGAATCTTTAGTATCTTTCTTCCCCAAAGTGATTTTGGCCCAAACTGATTCTGTCTTATCCATTCCATTACTTCTAATTTCTTTAGTCTACTTCATCATTAATATATAATGCTACTCCACCCTCCTTTGCCTTTATTTCTGTTTTTCTTGAACAGCACATACCCTTCAATGCTTGTGCTCCAGTCATGACGACTATTCCACCATGTTTTCTGTTATCCCTATAGTATCTGGTTTCACTTCCTGCACTAATAGTTCTAGTTCCTCCATTTTGTTACCCAGGCTTCTTGCATTGGTGTACAAACATCTTAACTGTTGCCGCTTGGCTTCGCCCACATTCCTTGCCCAACTGGGTACAGTCATTCTACTGCCAGAATTTCCTATCACACAGTATCATCACTATCCTTCCTCTTAATGTCCATTCTCCTGCCCACTGCTGTTCCTTTCTCCATTGCTGTATCCATTCTTACCTGATTTTCCTCCCTCTCAATATTAAAATCAGGTGTGGCGACTACATGAGCATCTTCCAGTGGTCTCCCTGGGGTTCCTAATTTAAACCTCTTTTTTAATGAGTTGTGCCAACTTCCATCACAGAAGTCTATTTCCCTCTATACTCAGATGGAGTCCATCCCATGAGAACTGTCCTCTGTCAAAGAATGCTTCCCAGTGGTCAAACTTCCTAAAGCCATCCTTATAGCACCACTGCCTGAGCTATCTGTAAATCATCATAATTTTGTCTCACTTTCATTCTCCTCCTCTAGGGACAGGCAGAATTCCACTGAAGATCACCTGAGCCTCCATTTCCTTAAGCATCTTCCCCAGGCTGGCATAGTCTCCCTTGATATGTTCTAGAATCCAACTGTGTCATTTGTTCCCATATGAAGGATAATCAGTGAATTCTTTCCTGCTCCCATTAGGATCCTCTTCAGCCTCAGTTCCACATCCCATATCTTAGCTCCCAGGAGACAGCACACCTTTCTGTTCTCCAGATCGTCTCTGGTGACAGGCCTGTCTATTCTTCTTAGTAGGGAGTCCCCAATCATGTAGATCTGACTTTTTCTGGTGATGGTGTGATTCTCTAGCCTTCCTCCAGTTTTCTCTGGCTGTGAGTCCTCTTGTCTTTTATTTTACCTTGCAATCTTCTGTATCCTCCTGGGGCTCTGAACTCTGGGTATCTCCATTGGCTCTTCCCCTCTTCTTACAGGACTAGCCGCTCTTCTCTTCTTCCTTGGCCTCCCTCCTTCAGTTACAGCCTTCTTCATTTTCCAACTAGCAAACCTGTTCCTGAACTCTATTTCTCTTTCACTAGCTAGTCTTTTCCTCTGCCTGGTTCTTGCAGTCACCTGCTTGCAGTCACTGCTTTCCTCATCCAGCAGTCTCGCCCCACAGTTCTTCAGTCCAGCTTGCATCTGCAAGGCTTAATTTTTCCCTTCAGCCTCCTCTTCCTTTGCTCCATCACCTGCTCAAACCCCCTTTGAAACTCAACCACAGTGTCTACCTGCATCTGCAAGCCTCAGATCTTCTCTTCCATCAGCTCTATCAAGTGGCACTTCAAACAAATGAAGCTCTTTTCAGGTACCTGATCTAGGATCATGTACATCTCACAGCTTCCCATCCAGTCATCTTCATTGTCTCTTCCACAGCATGGGTCACTACCACTGCTATCTCTGTACCTGTCATTGCTGCCTTCCTAAACTGTGTCAGGGAGATCTCAGGGAGCAGTGCCAGTCCACAGACTGGTTGTTGAGAAACACTGGGCTATGGGATATTCTAATGTGAGTCTCTCTGGTTGAAGCTGCTCCACTTTAAATATTTATTGGGGCAGAGACAGTGTGAGAATAACTGTATAGTCCAGTGCCTAGGGCACTCACCAGAACCATATGAGATCCCTGTTCAAATCCCTTCTCCATGTGAAACAGAGGGGGAAATTGAATCAGGGGCCTCTCACATCCTGGGTGAATACCCTAATCACTCAGCTAAAGTTTATAAGGGAGGCTGCTGCCTCCTTCCCCTCCCCTGACTTCCCTACCCTTGGGACTATTTTGTGTAAAGTTAGGCAGGCACCTAAGTTGTTTTTTGCCAAAAATGACATAGGCAGCTAAATCTCTTGACTGTTGATGGGAGAAGCTCTTCTGTCAACATAGTGCTGTCTACATGGGGGATTAGGTCAGTATAACTAAGTCACTCGGGGTGTGGATTTTTCACACCCCTTATAGGTCTGTAGTGTAGACCTGGCCTCAGTATTACAATGCCTGTTCCCCTTTGTGGAGCCAGTCCCAGATGCTATATGTGTGAGGAGAGAGGCTGGGTGAGATTAAGCATTGGGAAGGGGTGAGCATTCATTGTTTTACACATATGCAACATACAATTTTAATAATAAATAAGGAGGAAAAGATGATCCCATGGAGGACGGGGAAGGGGGAAGGGAGAAATGACTAGTCTTCAGGAATCATGGGTGTGCATGAAGCAGTTCTAACTGGGACTTTCTACTCTCACAGGAGGTTCACCTTTAATGATGGTAAGACCCATGGCTCAGTGTCTGACTGATGTTTATGTGTAGAAAGAGCTGTCTGGAAAACAAAACCTCATCATCTGGTTTGTTTTTCAAGCTAATGCATTTAGGCTCCATAAAACACACAGGCATTTTTTCAGCCTGGTTTCCAAATCCACAATTTCTTTCCTCATTTTCTTCTTAAGAGTTGCTGACAAACAAATAGCCTGCCCCCACAGCACAGCTGATGCAGTATCCCACACCCTAGACAAGCCAACCTGTCCATTAAGCAAAATATAATCAGCCTACTCTTGACAGAATTCACATATATTCCAGCAACAGTCATGTCTGAAGCATTAAGACAAAACAGATACAATCAGCTATCTTGGAGAATCACATTTCCAAGACATTCCTTGAACACTACTCAGAAGACTATTAAATGTCACTCTCAAATATCTACCTCCCTCCAGCATCCTGGTAAATTAGCAGAATCTTTGCATTATAAGCAAAGGCTTAGAAGGCAAAGGGTGAAATTCTGGCCCCAGTGAAGTCAATAGCAAAACTCCCATTGACTTCAGTGAGGCAGGGATTGCACCCCATCACTATAAACTCTTTAAGACAAGCATTAACTCTTTAATCCTATGTTTCTATAGTTAGTGGTGAGTGTTTCAATTTGTTTGCAGACTAGCCGGGTATGGAAATCAAATGTGACCTGAACCACCTCTTTACTCTTGCTTGTAACATCTTATTTACTCAGGTAAAGAACAAAAGAATGTTTTCTTAACCATTTCGGGCCCAATACTGCCGCTTGTAATTATGCTGCAAGTAATCATAATGATTACTTACAGTGCCACACTTCTACTGCCAGTGATCCCATGGTTTTCTATGGAACTACATGTAGAGTAAGATATAACCAACATGAGCAAGGATAGCAGATTCTGGCCCTTAGTGTTCTCTGGGTAACTGTGATCTTTGTAGTACAATGGGTATTAATGGTGAAGAAAAGGAAGTCAGATACATAAACTGCCTACATCTTTCCTTCAATTAACGATCTTGTGCTTGAACAACTACGGCAATTTATTCTGGTGGCTGATATCTTTTCATTAGCTGGTGACCACAGACCAGGAAAATTCAGTAATTGCATATTTTAGATGAAATCCTGACCCTATGAAAGTTAATGGCAAAACTCTCATTGAATTTAAAGGGGCCAGGATTTCATGCCCTGTCTTGTACTCTGTTTTTCCCCCCACTTACTACTAGCTTTACATTAAAGAACAATGTCTTGCTGTCCCTATTCCTTAATCTAGCAAATGCCCTTTGATCTTAATACATTTCCTTTTCGTCAGGCATAGATTCATTCAGTAAAATCTTCTCCAGGGTTTGTCCCTAAAATATTCCCGATTAATTGCTGACAAATCCTCCCAAATGCATGTGACATTCTACAGATGTCATAATGGGCTTCCTTTTTCATAGCTCAGACCATTTCACACATCAAAATGTGGGTACATCAAATCTGGTCCCCTACATCTAGAAGGGGCCAATATCGGATGCTTCAGAAGAAAGTACAATAAAAAAACCCACTAGCCACACACATTTATACCTACTGTAATATACAACTGTACCAGACACTCCTTGTACTAAAGCATTAAAGACAAAGTGAAGTAAGACCAATCTCTGATTTCACTGTAACTCACCTATTTTAATTATCTCTCTTATTTTATTTCTGATGACTACAGATTTCTTGATATATTACGTTTATTCACATAGACCATTCCTGGAAGGGTGTGCATTAAAACTTATGAGAAGTGCATAATTTATCAAACATAAGTCATTATCCCAAAGTATTACTATATCATTCATTAATGGGCATAATTGGTAAGGAAAACGATAGATGTTTTAATGTGACTGAATATGCTAGTTCATAATTTTCCCTGCTTAAAGTAATTTGGCTAAATTCACATTTCCTAAACACATGGTTCACATAAACTTTCTTATTAAACCACCCTTACTTTTACTATATATGGTGCATTTTATCCAGAAGGATTCCAAATTGCATCACTACTCCAGGCACATATTATCCATATCCGCACACAAAACACATGGAAGAGGAGGGAATTAAGAAGAATGTGTTGTGAACCGCATAGCTCCTGAGATATTATCTACTCTCGGTGGAGGCGTTAGTAGTTGCACAGAGGTTTAGAGATATGCCCTTCTGTCCCCTTGGAACTCAATGTGACTTGGGAATTCACAATCCTAATCAGGTAGATCTGAAAGCACTTGCATGGAGTATTGGCTTCTTTCTACTGTTCTGTTCCCCAGGGCAACACATCTCCTTAACACTAATGCCATTGGAGACTTGATTATGGTGTGGAGGAGAAATCAGAGTCCAGGCTGATTTTGTTCTGACCAGCATTAAATTTTGTTGGAGTTTTCTCATAAACTTCACTAGATTGCCTGAGGGTGATGTGGTGGAGAGGGGCCGCACCGCTTCCCTATGATTCTTGACACATCCCCTCCTCCCACAACCACAAGGAGCTCCACCCACATGGTGTTCATACTGTTGGGGCTTCTACTTGCTTGAATGAGGTGGTGCGGGGGTGGGGCATGCTGTAATCTTCTCTCCCCTTCCACGATTTCCAGCCACAACTGGTTGATATTTACACTTGTTTTCTCCCTTCCAGGCCATGAGTATGGTGACATATTCTTATTTACTAGTTATATTTTCCACTTTGCCCATCACTGCCAATGTAGCAATCTCTGGAGTAAAATACAACAACAATTTCAAGAGCACGAAGTAACACAGAACAACACTTTATGACGGAAATTAAGATTAAGGGCCAGATCCTCAGCTGGTGTAAATCACATTGCTCTATTGATGTCTATGGAGCTAAACCAGTTCACACCAGTTGAAGAGCTGGGCCTACCTTATTTGAAATGACAGCAGGTTTTAGACAGCAGGGCTGGGATTTCCCCGTCTGGAATTTGATCACAACACAGGGGTAGACACCTTTACTCTTCCAAAAAAGGGAGTGGAATCCTTAATGAGCATCTAAGTCTTAGCAGTAGAAAATGGACAGGGAGCAAAAGCTTTCTAGAGGAGAAAGAGAAAAACTGAAGAGGAACCAAACTACTAGCAGATTTTATTTGCATAATTATCACTTATTTCTCTGTAGTCTCAGAAGATGTTTAAAGCTGTATTATCTGGAGTTTCTTATGTTTGCTTCATAAAAATGTGTGTTCAATTGGTTATGTACCTAAATATATGATAGGCTATATGGGATACAATTACAACTCGTGTTGACTTCCATTGTATGTCTTATTCAAAAACAGCACTACCAGCAGAATAATGCTATGCTAGGGAATTTACAGAGAAAGGAAGGGCATTTATTTGAATTGCCAACATCATCTGTGTTCTCTCTGAAGATCTTCCATCCAGCTACTGACCTTGCTTAGTTTGAGATCTGATAAGATTACAATTCAAGATGGATATGGAGTCAGGTAAGTCATCATGTTATTTACAGTAGCGCCTAACTGTTTAGTCAGATTTTCCTCCGTAAGCAACCAATTACAAGCAATATGGTGTGCATGATCACTAAAAATGGGATAGACATATTTTTAAAGGGCTTGTCTACACAGGCAAGTTTACTGCTATAATTATACTGGTACAATTAAAGCCGTATAACTCCCCATGTGCATACTCTTATTCCAGTATAACAATGGCTCTTTCAGTTTAGCTTAAACTCCTTCCCAAATGACATAAGCTAAAACAAATAAATAAATAAATAAAAATGGCACTGTTATAACAGAATAAGAGTTTCTACATGGGAAGTTAACTAATCAGTTTAAATTCACACCTTAGCTTAACCCTGTATAATGCATGATGTTATTCACAAACTTAAGCAGGGCCTTACTTTAAGTATGTAAATGCATTAAAGTTATTGGGACTACTCATGTTTAAAGTTATGCTTGTAGATGTATGGATCAGGACCATCGGCAGCACACACTCCCAATAAAGAGCAGATTCAGAATTACATAAAGGCCTCTAGGAACAATTAGCATGACCACACAAGCAGCCTGTTTTAATATGTTCTGAGTACATAGAGGGTTTTTTATGGGGGCAATTAAACTTTTATAGAAATGGCTCGGTGCTTGTAAGTTAGCCCAAGGAACTTGGCTTTTGTTATTTCCTTATCTTTTTAATCTTGCCTCCTAGATTTTTTTTTTTTTTTTTGCTGTGCCTGATCTCCATTTCCATTCCTCTGCTTGTTTTTATTTGATCCATTCAAACATCACTCTCAGGAACAGGAAGTCAATTGGAATGTATATTTTTGATGTTATGTTAACAAACTCCAGGGTTAGCATGGTAAACCATAAATAAAAAGGCATAAAAAAAAACCCAAATGGCCCCTTTGTTGAAAAAGTAAACCATAAATAACAGCTTTAAAAAATGTGTAAAGCTGAAATGGAGCATCATTCCAATAAATTACCAAACAGGACCCATTAGCCTTATAAAAATGCAAACCACAATGTGTTTAAATGAAGTTAATAAAACCAGCTGGGGAAATTATATTAACAAGCTGCTTAAGTGTCCAGCATTTCTTTTTTTTAGCTGAAATCTTGTTTTGCTAAAAAGACAAAGCTGTATAAAAAGTTGAGAAGGAGGACAGTTATTATTTGAGTGCCTTTTTCATTATCCTTCCTGTTAATTGAATCTCCTCTTCCTAAGGAACATGCTGGAGCTCTTGATTCAGTCATGCTTAATTTTGCTGAGAAATCTGAAATGTAAAACAAGGACATAAAAATTCTCCAAGCTGCAGAGGATACACTTGGCTTTCAAGTACAATATTATTAATAATAATATTCTCCCTTTTTTGCAGCTTACTAACATTTACTTCCTTCCTCTTCTAGCTGTCATATTTGTACCAATTCTTGTTCTGACAATACATTGTCATTCTACAGATTGAAAGCCGTAGCTTCATTAAAATGTTAAAAAATTAAGCAATAATTTCTTCAGAGATAATCATGAACTACCACCGTTCTGTAGCTGGCTAGGAAAGGTTCACTGCTGCAGAGATTTCATTTACAGGCCAATTCAACTCTGCAGTGACATGCTTCATTTACTACTGTCAACCCGATCCTTCCCTGGTCATATGGAATCTCATTTGTTCTAAGTCCCCACCACTTGATTTAAATTCCCAGACAAAAAATGACACTCAGAGTAAAAAAATACGGGGATGTTGTAATATCCCCACAAGTAGCATTATAAATACAGAAAATTCAGAGCTCAAGATTAAATTCGAAAGAAATCCATATATGTATGGAAATGAACAATGAAGGCACCCAGATAACCTTAACTTTGACTTGTAGTGATACCATGAAATAACCATGAAATTTTGTTTCATGCATTTTAGTGTTCATTTTGCTTAACTGAATTTGAAAGAGACATTATTTAAGCAGGTGATGGATGTAAAACTGCACAAAGAGCAAGCAGGTTTTAGACTGGAAAAAATCTAGTGTAGATCACATCTGTCCTCAGATGATCGATTAAGAAAGGGCTTGTCCCCCATAGAAGACTGCTGTTGATCTTCATAGACTTCACCAAAGCTTTCAGTCGCATTCATAGAGAGACACTATGGAAGACCTTGTGACAATATGGGCTTCCCAGAAACACAGTGTCACCAGTCAGCATGCTGTACGGCAGCTCAAAATACTGTATAAGGACAGAAAATGGAGAGACACATTGGTTTGAAATCACTAAAGTGCAGAAGAGAGACATCGTATCATCCCGTCTTTCCTGCATTGTGATAGATTATGAGATGCAAAGAGCAATATCAAAGGGAGATATAGGAGTTAAGTGGAGTTGAGGGAAAACTTCAAGATCTTTACTCTGCAGATGATATTGTTCTCTTAGACACAGATGGCAAGGCCATGAGGGAGACCGCTATCAATGTCAAATGTGAGGCTTCTAAAGTAGGCTTAAGAATCGGCCAAAGGAAACAAAAGTCATGATTGTCGAAAGAGGAGTCAGCATTGATGGTGCATTTGTGATTGATTGTGACTAATATGGCATGGTTAACAAGTCTGTATATCTTGAAAACACAATCATTGCCGATGGCCAACTCCGTAAGAAGGTGAAAGAAAGAACTGGAAAGGCAAATGGAGCTTTTTTTTCAAGACAGGCAAATATTTGGAAAAAATAAGGAGATTCATGCAAGGACCAAGATAAAGTTATACAATGTCATTATGAAACTCACATTGTTATATGCTTCTGAAACTTGGCAAATGCTAGACGCCCACAACAGGAAACAACCCATTCCACCAGAGATGCTTGCAGAGACTAGCTGGTGTCTGCTAGCAGGATAAAGTAACTAATGCTATGTTACAAAAGACTGGCCAAAAGACTGTACAAATAATGATTCAAGAAAGAAGGCTCAAGTGGTTTGGGCATGTTGTAGGGATGTCAAAAACTGTATTCCTAGACAAGCCCTTGACTGGATACCACTTGGAAAAGAGGAAGACAACAGTTGGCATATAACAAAACCATTAAGAAAGATGTGGATGTCTTGGAAACAGACTACAATGAAGCAAGAAACTTGGCTTTAGACAGAGGTGGAAACACTGGGTTGTCTCACAATCTAATATTCCCCCCGCTCTTCATTTTCCCCTCAAAGGTCTGACACCAAGTGACATTTTTTTAAAAGTATCTGTTGTGTAATTAATTCTAGCCTGTGAACTGCTTGACTCATTTACTTTTAAATTCTCATAAAATTCATTCTGTACTCACAGAGCAAATTCTGGTTTTTTGAGGGGTTATGCTGTATTCTTCAAAAACAAAGCAGGGATTCATCCTCTTTTTTAAGTGCAAAACTCAGCCTTAGCTATGGAGCTGCAACTGGTATCTCTAGTAGCCTCGGGAAATGGGAGTCCAACTCCATCCAAATTGGCAAGGTGTATTTCTTATTGACTGGTGTACTGCCCACCTGTTCTGTGTGAAAACAGATGGTATATGGTTCCCTGAAATAGTAGTTTTCCTCATTGTTTTGATAGGGTGTTGCCTTACACCACCAGGGAGACCAGCAGCTTGGTTTTCCTCTCTGTGCGAACCACTGCAGGAACACAGGCTTGCATTGCCTCTTAGGGTATCTCTACACAACAAGAAGAAACCCACAGCAGCAACCCTGAGCCCAGGTCTACAGACTCAGGCTCATACTAAGCATTAAAAATAGCGGTGTAGACATTCAGGCCTACAGATTCAGGCTCACAGGGCTCCCATTAGAGTGCTAAAAATAGTGGTGAAGATGTTTGGATTTGGAGCTCAGGCTCTGAAGCCCACCCTCTCCCTTAGGAATATCTACACAGCTATTTTTAGTACCATCATGCGAGCCCCAGTCTGTAGACTTGAGCTCTGAGACACAATGCCAAAAGTTTCTGTTTTCAGTAAAAAGAAAAGGAGTACTTGTGGCACCTTAGAGACTAACCAATTTATTTGAGCATGAGCTTTCGTGAGCTATGGCTCACTTCATCGGATGCATACCATGGAAACTGCAGAAGACATTATATACACACAGAGACCATGAAACAATACCTCCTCCCACCCCACTGTCCTGCTGGTAATAGCTTATCTAAAGTGATCATCAAGTTGGGCCATTTCCAGCACAGATCCAGGTTTTCTCACCCTCCCCCCCCACACACACACACACAAACTCACTCTCCTGCTGGTAATAGCCCATCCAAAGTGACCACTCTCTTCACAATGTGTATGATAATCAAGGTGGGCCATTTCCTGCACAAATCCAGGTTCTCTCACTCCCTCACCCCCCCAAACCACACACACAAACTCACTCTCCTGCTGGTAATTACCAGTGAGTTTGTGTGTGTGGTTTTTGGAGGGGGGTGAGGGAGTGAGAGAATGAAACTAACATGCAATACTTAATTTGTAATGAAAGAGGTGCCAGGGCTCAAGCAATTTTTTACATTCATAAGTGATGCAGCAAACCCAGAGGTGCTGGGGATATGAACTACCAAGCTTAGAGGTGCTGAGGCTCAGCCCTGGCAAGCCCTGGCACAAATTAAGCACTGCCACCCCGAGTTCTGGGACTGAGTCCTATAAGGGTGGTAATTTTGGTTTTTTGTTTAATCATGCCTCCTTATCTTGAATGCTACTGGCATTTTGAGTGATCTAATCTCATGTGTCCTACTGATTTCTTTGTCAGTTTTGAAATTTTAGAAAAGAATGCTCAGACAAGAGTTCTGATTGTCCAGACAATTACATTTCCAATAGCTACCCAGTGGTCATAAGTAAGTAACAATTTACCCCAGCCAGCAGACAATAAAATGTGAAAAAAATACCAAAAAACCTTCTTATCCCCAAATCCTACCTCACGCTTCCCCAAAAGCTGTCACACAAATGGCTTTAGCAGCATACCCAGAAGGCCACCAACTACAGGCTATTTCAAACAAGGATGGGAAACAAGTTTGAGTCCTGGTGTCCTCACTGAAAATACAACTCCAGAGATGTAACAAGGGGGAACCATTTTGATTACCTTCTCTGACCACCAATGTGGCAGTGTAATATGGTGGGCACCACCTGAGCACCCCCTGATGGCACAAGGTCACTTTGCATGCCCCTGCATCTGTTAGTCTCTCTTGTGGCTAGTAGCACCCTCAGTTAGGGCTGGTTTAATCACAGAAATGATTCAAACAATCCTCAGGGTCCCCCACATGTAGTCCATAATCACAACACAATAGTTCATATTCAGCCCTGGTTCTTCTGACACACACAGAGCTCTTCCCTCCGTCTCAGACAGCTTTAATTCTACTTCTGGAGCACTGGCCATAGGGCTCCCTCTCTGAGCACCTGCCCCCTTGTTTTGGGGACCCACCACTGGAATTAGCCTCACTCCTCTAAGGTTCCTCCCCCCAGACACAGCCTGCACAATCAGTCCTTCTCTTCCTGCCTTCTGACAGGCCTTTATAGCCCCAGGTATAGATCTGTTCCCTTTAATTGGCTCAAATGGACCCATCTTCTCAGCCTGGTCTACTCACATGGACCAGTTACCCTGTGACAGGTAGCTTGCCCTACAGAGAGAGGTGGTCCCTTAGCCAAAGAGATCCCAGGCCATTTAGGGCATTTAATTTGCTCCTTAATCTCCACCCAAAGACCAACAGGCAGCCATTGCAAATTCTGGAGCACGGGTGTCATTGCTCCCAACAAGATGCACCTCTCAATAAGTGAGATGATCCATTCCACACCAGCTTCAGCCTCCAAATGGTTTTAAGGTGTAGCTTCATGCTGAGTGCAATGCAATAGTTTAATCTTGAGGTGACAAAGATATGGATAACAGTGGCAAGGTCCACATCCCTATGAAAGGCTCAGCTTCCTGACCCTAAAAAGCTGAAATAGTTAATATATGTACTCTACTGTACATTAACAACAGCTGAAGTCCAAAATCACCCCCAAGTTCTGAACTCTTGTGACCAATGACAGATGCACTACCTCAATCACAGAGACCCTTTAAACATTTGTTACATAAATAACAAATGTTTAGCTGTCCTAGACTGCGTGCCATCATGCAGAAGACTTTGGTTTTGGAGCAGGTCAGATGATTTGTTTCTCTGGACAGCACAAAGAACAGGGAGCACTGTGGATGCTGGTTGAATTAGGTCTGCTAATTCTATAGTACTTCAGGCAACCTCATGCTGCTCAACCTTCTTTCTTGTCACAGGAAAAGCGTTCCTATATTTGATATAAGAATACAGGATTTGAAGGAGTGGGAATAATCAGAAGTGGAGTAATCAAGGTAAGAATGGGCATTAGGAGAACCGTGAAGACTGAGAGTAGCAGTTGGGAAATTTCTGGATAGAAAGCTTATGAAAATGAAACCATACTTCTCCCGTTCACTAACAGATAGTAGTAGTGAGCTCCATGCACTCTATATCAAGACAGTCTTTTTTATACACTTATAACTTACAAAGGGGACTATTAATCATGTACAACAAGGCAAGTGCACACCAAAAGACTAGAGTGAATAGACTGGCTGGATTGTGGCTGTGGCTATGAAGATACACATCCTCAGTGTTTTAAGAATTGCATGAGCCAGTTTAGACATGCACGAACTAGTGATAAGTCACACACACTTAAGCCAGGAGTCACATGTGTAAACTGTCCACTACAGTTTGAGAAATAGCAGCTGGTGCTGCCCTTCCCCATCAAAATACGTATGTGCATGCACACAGACAGAGAGAGCTTCCTGGACTTCATCTCTATCTTTTTTTACAAGTAACTGCAAAATGAGGTGAGGAGGTGACACGCTGAAGTACATCTGTCCCTAGATGGAAGGGGAGAAGTGGGTAGCATAGCTAAATGGAACACAGACGTCCTTTATTCAAAATTCCACTGATACATGTGCAGCCCACCTCTGTGTGCATGCCCAAACCATGGCTTCACAAGCCTGTGGTTTAATATTCAGACTAATTTAGGCACTCTGTTGAAGAGTTGCCTCACCACTAGTGTGCTCCCTCCTGGCTGGGTATGGCATAGCAGCTTTTAGTCTCCATCAGCTCCCACTGCGGACTGCCACTTCGGTCTGCCTCTTCTCATGACTAAGCCCTCTGTCCAGGTCACTTTAAAGTCTCTCCCCTTCTGGCGTAAACAAAGAGTCCAATAAACTAAACTTAAAAAAACCTAACTCTTCAGCTCTTCAGGGTTGTACTCCCACTCTTGTGCAGAGCAACACCTCTTGGGTCTCCTTCCCTGGAGACAGGACTCCAGATTCAGCAGTCCTTCTCACCCTTGTGTCATGGTGTTCCCACACCACCTTTCTTAATGCTTGATATGGGAACCCAACCCCCCTAGTTCTAGTTCAAGGACCCTGTAGTGAACAGCAATGTCTGCTTCCACAGACTCCTCACTGCCTCCCTTGACTTCTTCCTAGTTTGACCTTTCTGCAGGCCATTTCCCAAAGTGTCTCCCTGTAGGCTTACTGTACACGTGACTCTCTCTAGGCTCTCCCTTCGGTCTCTGACAACTAGAGAGAAACAGCAGAGTTCTTCCCCTCTGATCCTGCAGTCCCCTCCGCATCTTGGCTTCCTCCCTTGCTGCTCACCACCCACTTCCTCTCCCAGATGGGCTTCATCTTCAGGGAGGCCTGGCTCGTCCTCCAGATACTGCCAGGTGCCTTAATTGAGCTTGTTAGCACCAGTAAACCCTTTTAGTGCCATCACATGTTCACACAATTCTTTGTAAATAGAGAGTATCTTGTGCCCAGCCCACAGAAGGAAACAAGTCTACAAACTCTACTGTACATTTCTACAGTTCAAACTTGTTTGAAAATTTAGCCCTAATTAATAAAAGCTATTGAATAAATATACAATTCTTATTGCATTATAGATTATGCATTGACCAGATCTCTCTGGATAGGTAATATACTAAATGATGGCCCAGAGAGTGACCTTAGTTGCACTATTGTAAATCTGAAGAATACCCATTAAAGATAATTAAATTACTATGGATTTTCACCTGTGTTATTCAGATCAGAATCTGACCCCTAGTTTTAAAAATATCTTTGTCAGAATTCCCAATATCCTCATCCAAGAAGGTTATATTTGGGATAGAAGAGAAACTAGATGTTTTTAATGTGTTATGATAACCATTTATAGATTACGTAAAGAAAATTCCATAGATGTTGTGGAAAACTAATGGCTGTTTTCTAGTGCTGAGCATACTCTGTAAACAATAAATAAGCGCATTTGTCCCACAGCTATACGGGGAGGGTAAGATGTTTTATCATTTTTATGCCTACACTTGCATAATTATAGCAACATATTTCATGCCTTACTGTGTATACTTTTCAGAATTCGATACATGCTTTTGTCTTTCATGCATTTCCTTTCCTGGGAGCCAGGGAAAATTGATTTTCATGTTCTTAATTGTTAAGTCTGTTCTTGAGGTTAAAACAATAAAGGAATAATATTAAAAGAGTAACCATCCTCCCTACCATACGCTTTGTTAAATGGCAATGTTCTCCACTGTTTATTACAGTTGTTAATTTGTACATGAATGAGAAATGGTAGAATTTAATGAATTCTTTGCATGTCTCTTCTCTATCTTCTGAACCTTCCAGTCACATCTGATCAAAATCTGTTGGGTGACAAGCTTGAAGACCACCATCAAGAAAGTTCCTTCACTACTTAACATTAATCAGTTAATCTTGTCAAAGTGTAAAGGATGCATATCTTGTTTTCTGATGCTATCCTTGATTCTGGGACTAAATGTATTAAAGGCACTTGGTACAAGATTAGGGAGCAGGGTTTTATAGCACTTATTTTTATGGACACATGAAATACAACTGGATTCAAAGATTATTCTAGTTGTATATATTCACTCCTTAAGTGTGAGCAAAATGAAAACCAGTGTAATTTACTAACTAGTGTGTGTAAATGTTAAGGCCCAAATCTGATTTTTAAAATACTTGTGTGCATATTTTGAATAACTCTAAACCAAACGATAATGAATGCTGCAATATAAAAAGAGAGACTTGCTGGCATTATTCACACTGACATACTCAGACCCAAACTGAATAATACCAAATTTCAAAGAGATTTAGTATATGTGGGCCAGGTAGTACAGTTAATGAATATCATATTTTATCATTTCTTTCATTTTCCACACATTTTGAGACAGAAATATACCCTCGATGAAGGTTTTCTGACCATAAGAGACAAAAGTGGGGCTTGAGAATGAATAAGTAAATAAAACCTTTTTGTATAATCAAAGGGAACTTCTAGCCAGGAGTTTTGCCACTTACACAGTAGGACTAGAATGATCTTCTTCCCATGGGCTGATTGAATAAATAAAGGCAGCTGTAGAAATATTTGTTTATATTATTTCTGAAAAATAAAACAGTCTAGGCCATTTTCTCACCAGCTCTCTTTAATTCCTTCTGTCTTTTTTCTCAACTTTTGCACACTGTATGGTTGTTCTGGTTCTTCATACAAGGGATTATAAACTACCTAGCCAGGTGATGCAAATCCTATTATTCCATATATTGTACTCCTTAGGCTACAATATATGGAAGGGTCTAAGACCTTGCAGACAACATAACTGAATTTCTGGTAATAACAGAAATTTGTTGTGTGTTGTTATACTTCAGCAGGTCATCATTTTGTAGATTTCCATATGAATGCATAGCCACTATTCTCCAAAACATATATCAACACCTAAATTAAGACACTTATATTTAAAATAAAACCTTACCAAACTGAATTGGCTGCCTAAGTCTTTTGTATTTGGTTAATTACTGTATCTATCTTTTGGCACATACTGTTGAGTATTTCATTTTCTGCAGTGCCATGCGGGTTGAGGTCAATAGCTCTTCAGCATTAGGGATGAGAGAGAATTCAAATGTTACTAATAAGTCTTAGTTCAACTCCTGATGGACAGTGCTCTACATCCCCAAAACTTTCATCACAATAGGCAATGGGCTCCTTTAAGGTGAGTCAGGGCCCAGGCTGCCTGTGATTGCCTTCTAAAGACCCACCTGGAAATATTAAGTCCCAGGTAGGTCTTCAGAAGGCAGTAATGGGCAGGCTGGGCCACAACTCTCCTTAAAGGGGCTAGGTGTTCCATGACAACAACATAATAGTCTGAGTCTATACAGGTAGGCCAAGGATGGAATGGCACAGAGACCTCCTCCCTTACAGAAAAGGCCCCTGCAGGGCTGGGTTTAGAGGCACATTCATAAGGCAGCTGAAGAAGCTTGCACAGCTGCCAGCCAAGCTGTAACTCTTCTGTGGATGCAGAGGTTCCATCTCTATGAGTGTCAGTCTTGTACTTTTCACAAGCATTAAATGCATAAAAAACCATAAAGTTAAAAGACCATGAGCATAGTTTTATCTTCTCAATAAAAATGTAAGCTGGGAGTTTCAAAGGCGCCTTAAGGAAGTTATGCAGCCAACTCCCATAGGCCCCTTTGAAAATCTAAGCTGCAGTAACTTCAGAAGAGCATCATGTTTAGGTGGGAAACAACCAAACAAAAAATATATTAGGTGTTTTGGTTTTGTATGTCATATTTACATAAAATAGCAGCTTTTGGTTTGTTAAATATTAATGTTGAAGAAATGGGCCACTCTGTTTAGATATATTTAATTGGTGATCTGGATCTCCATTTTCCATACCCAGGGAAAGCCTCCTAATACTCCCAGAAGCCACAGTAAGAATGGCATCTAATTTCTTCTCAAACTGACGTGTATTCAGAAATAATAAAGAGAAGGAAACAATGCTAATTTATTTTTATGAATCTCAGGGATGACACTGCACTTTCATTTTGCATCCAGCTCAAATTATGTTTGTCAGATACTTCATTTTAAGAGTCCTGTTACATCTTTTCAAAGGCCTCCTTTATATATTCATGAAATAACTCATTGTATTTTAGCTTCCAAGAATGGTAATTGCTGCAATCTTGTAAATTAGCATGAGTACTGCCAGCAAGACGCTCTATTAAAATTCATCTATGATGTTAAATATTTTACTACCTAATAAATATTCTAAAAGGAAATCTACAACTACTGCACTTAAAATTACATTTTTGCTTCTCTAAGTTAAAATTTTCTTGGGCAACTATTCACATTAATGATTTTTCTTCATACATATTAGAAAACATCAAATCAAATTAGAAATTTCAAGAAGTAGATCATCATATCCTATGTTTATTTTCATTAAATGGCAGAACAAAATTTTTGTACAGATCAATCATGTCCTAGTTTTCACAGAATGCAGAAGTTAGCTACAAGTAAATTGATAAGGTTACACTATGCAAGGAAGTAATAAAGTTTCCACAGTTGCACATGCAATAAAAATTTAGCACCACTTTGTTATTGGTTTCCTAGTTTGTTAGTGACCTCTGGAACAGCTCTAAGAAACTGTTATAAAGCATTGTAGAGCTAATTGCTATTCACAAAGTTGAAAGTAGGTGTGTCTCAATGTATCCATTATGAAGTCTTATTTTAAGAATTACAACAGGATAGTAAACATTTGCTCAAATCTGACATGCGGAGCTCAATCCTGTTTCCATTGCATTTAAAGGTTTCTTCTCCTCACAAGGCTCCCTCCTCCTCAAAAGTCCAACCTTGCCTCTTTCATATAGTTCTCCTTGGAGTTGGATGAGGAAGGCAGCCAAGTGGCCTTCAACTTTGTCATCATCTTCTCCCTCTCCACTTGGAACAAAAGACAGGAGTTGGTTGCCTCGAATCCATTCAGGACCTAGGGGTGACAGTGGACGAGAAGCTGGATATGAGTCAACAGTGTGCCCTTGTTGCCAAGAAGGCCAATGGCATTTTGGGATGTATAAGTAGGGGCATAGCCAGCAGATTGAGGGACATGATCGTTCCCCTCTATTCGACATTGGTGAGGCCTCATCTGGAGTACTGTGTCCAGTTTTGGGCCCCACACTACAAGAAGGATGTGGAAAAATTGGAGAGAGTCCAGTGAAGGGCAACAAAAATGATTAGGGGTCTGGAACACATGACTTATGAGGAGAGGCTGAGGGAACTGGGATTGTTTAGTCTGCAGAAAAGAAGAGGGGGGATTTGATAGCTGCTTTCAACTACCTGAGAGGTGGTTCCAAAGAGGATGGTTCTAGACTATTCTCAGTGGTAGCTGATGACAGGACAAGGAGTAATGGTCTCAAGTTGCAGTGGGGGAGGTTTAGGTTGGATATTAGGAAAAACTTTTTCACTAGGAGGGTGGTGAAACACTGGAATGCGTTACCTAGGGAGGTGGTAGAATCTCCTTCCTTAGAAGTTTTTAAGATCAGGCTTGACAAAGCCCTGGCTGGGATGATTTAATTGGGGATTGGTCCTGCTTTGAGCAGGGGGTTGGACTAGATGACCTCCTGAGGTCCCTTCCAACCCTGATATTCTATGATTCATTCACATTCTCTGTTTCAGCCAATGGTCACAAGCATCAAGGTATGGCTCAGCACTAAATGGATATCAAGTCTTTAAGCGCAATTAACATTTGGAACCTACAGACCTGAGTATATCTGACCAACCATGTGACCACATATATTCTTTTCAGAAAAAAGTCAGTCCTTTAATGTATGAAGCAGGATAGGATTCTTCTGACAGCCCATTTTTAATGTTTTTTGCCATAAAACCCCACAATATACCATTTCTTCTGCACAGTGTCCCAGAGTCACTTCTATAAAGAAATAAATCACACCCATCATGTTGCCCATCCTGTATCTTTTAAATGATCAGTTGGAGAACTTGCACCCTGAACATGTATCTTTGTTTATTTTCCAAGTAAATATATGACTTATATTGTGAAGGTGAGGCCCTACTGATACAAGGCTAGGTGCAAGTACCGTCAATACAGTTCAAACTTGCTGTACGGCTCAGGCAATGGACAGTCATACTCAGCTGTAGCCCCCTTGCTGTTAAAGTTTTGGGCTGTTCATGAGCAGAGACTGAAAATTATGCAGTGATTTTATTTGTGATTAAATAGGCACTCACATAAGATCAGGGTTTTTTTTAAAAAAAAAATGAGTCAGGAGTATTTGATTCAGCTCTCTAGAGATGAAAATCGAATGCACCATCTAGCGACTGATACATATCTTAAATGGTAGGCACACAGATAGTGCTTTTCATCCACAGATGGCAAAGCACTTTGATGAAGGGAGCAACTATCATGATACTCATTTTACAGTTGAGAAAACAGACACAGAAGTTCAGGCCAATGTTTGCAAAGGTGGCAAGATGATGTTCTATGTTCTTTTTTGGCTGCCCTGACTTTAAGTCAGAATTTCAGAGGGCTTGTAAGGTCCAGAGGGGGTTCTGAAAATGCCCTCCCAATTTTGTTACCCTCTTCAGATAGATGAATTCACAGGCATCAGGAGTTTCAGATAGACACCCACTGTACCTTGCACATTGGGTAGTCACTTACAACTGTGCAAACTGAATGCAAGTTACTGTTTTGCATCTACTGTTTTGCACAGCTCCCAGTAACTGTACAAGGCCCAAGGCAGTGAAGAATCAGGTCTATAACATCTAGAGGCCCGAGCAGTATCTATCATAGGGGTCTATAAAGTATTCTATGTGCGGTTACTCATCAAAATTATAAAATGATTTTTCTCTTCTGACCGATTAGAGTTCTCCACATCCCTATCCTCATTCAAACAACCCAGCAATTTCTCTGCTGAATCAAGGCCACAGAGTAAATAGCTCTTCCTCTCATATTTAACTTTCAGAGTTGCAGGATAATGTAAGGTTTCAGAGTAACAGCCGTGTTAGTCTGTATTCGCAAAAAGAAAAGGAGGACTTGTGGCACCTTAGAGACTAACCAATTTATTAGAGCATAAGCTTTCGTGAGCTACAGCTCACTTCTTCAGATGCATATCGTGGAAACTGCAGCAGGCTTTATATATACACAGAGAATATGAAACAATACCTATTCCCACCCCACTGTCCTGCTGGTAATAGCTTATCTAAAGTGATTTCCAGCACAAATCCAGGTTTTCTCACCCTCCACCCCCCCACACAAATTCACTCTCCTGCTGGTGATAGCCCATCCAAAGTGATAACTCTTTACACAATGTGCATGACAATTAAGCTGGGCTATTTCCTGCATAAATCCAGGTTCTCACATCCCCCCCACCCCCATACACACACAAACTCACTCTCCTGCTGGTAATAGCTCATCCAAACTGACCACTCTTCAAGTTAAAATCCAAGTTAAACCAGAACATCTGGGGGGGGGGGGGGTAGGAAAAAACAAGAGGAAACAGGCTACCTTGCATAATGACTTAGCCACTCCAAGTCTCTATTTAAGCCTAAATTAATAGTATCCAATTTGCAAATGAATTCCAATTCAGCAGTTTCTCGCTGGAGTCTGGATTTGAAGTTTTTTTGTTTTAAGATAGCGACCTTCATGTCTGTGATCGCGTGACCAGAGAGATTGAAGTGTTCTCCGACTGGTTTATGAATGTTATAATTCTTGACATCTGATTTGTGTCCATTTATTCTTTTACGTAGAGACTGTCCAGTTTGACCAATGTACATGGCAGAGGGGCATTGCTGGCACATGATGGCATATATCACATTGGTGGATGTGCAGGTGAACGAGCCTCTGATAGTGTGGCTGATGTTATTAGGCCCTGTGATGGTGTCCCCTGAATAGATATGTGGGCACAGTTGGCAACGGGCTTTGTTGCAAGGATAAGTTCCTGGGTTAGTGGTTCTGTTGTGTGGTATGTGGTTGTTGGTGAGTATTTGCTTCAGGTTGCGGGGCTGTCTGTAGGCAAGGACTGGCCTGTCTCCCAAGATTTGTGAGAGTGTTGGGTCATCCTTTAGGATAGGTTGTAGATCCTTAATAATGCGTTGGAGGGGTTTTAGTTGGGGGCTGAAGGTGACGGCTAGTGGCGTTCTGTTATTTTCTTTGTTAGGCCTGTCCTGTAGTAGGTAACTTCTGGGAACTCTTCTGGCTCTATCAATCTGTTTCTTTACTTCTGCAGGTGGGTATTGTAGTTGTAAGAAAGCTTGACAGAGATCTTGTAGGTGTTTGTCTCTGTCTGAGGGGTTGGAGCAAATGCGGTTGTATCGCAGAGCTTGGCTGTAGACGATGGATCGTGTGGTGTGGTCAGGGTGAAAGCTGGAGGCATGCAGGTAGGAATAGCGGTCAGTAGGTTTCCGGTATAGGGTGGTGTTTATGTGACCATTGTTTATTAGCACTGTAGTGTCCAGGAAGTGGATCTCTTGTGTGGACTGGACCAGGCTGAGGTTGGTGGTGGGATGGAAATTGTTGAAATCATGGTGGAATTCCTCAAGGGCTTCTTTTCCATGGGTCCAGATGATGAAGATGTCATCAATATAGCGCAAGTAGAGTAGGGGCTTTAGGGGACGAGAGCTGAGGAAGCGTTGTTCTAAATCAGCCATAAAAATGTTGGCATACTGTGGGGCCATGCGGGTACCCATAGCAGTGCCGCTGATCTGAAGGTATACATTGTCCCCAAATGTGAAGTAGTTATGGGTAAGGACAAAGTCACAAAGTTCAGCCACCAGGTTAGCCGTGACATTATCGGGGATAGTGTTCTTGACGGCTTGTAGTCCATCTTTGTGTGGAATGTTGGTGTAGAGGGCTTCTACATCCATAGTGGCCAGGATGGTGTTATCAGGAAGATCACCGATGGATTGTAGTTTCCTCAGGAAGTCAGTGGTGTCTCGAAGGTAGCTGGGAGTGCTGGTAGCGTAGGGCCTGAGGAGGGAGTCTACATAGCCAGACAATCCTGCTGTCAGGGTGCCAATGCCTGAGATGATGGGGCGCCCAGGATTTCCAGGTTTATGGATCTTGGGTAGTAGATAGAATATCCCAGGTCGGGGTTCCAGGGGTGTGTCTGTGCGGATTTGATCTTGTGCTTTTTCAGGAAGTTTCTTGAGCAAATGCTGTAGTTGCTTTTGGTAACTCTCAGTGGGATCAGAGGGTAATGGCTTGTAGAAACTCGTGTTGCCTCAGCTTTTACCTCAAGGAATGTCCATTACAGTAGTAGAAAAATATACCTTTTTATCTGTCCTTGTGAGCTAGCATCTGGAGAAATCAAAATCCTTCCTCTTAAATAGCCATTCATTTCTCCTTATGTTAACCAGTATATTGTCTTTATTCTTTAAGAAAAACAGAGTCTGGCCACCATCAAGATTCAGTTTGAGTTGGCTCATGTCCACCCCATAAATGGTCTGTCTGAGCTGAGGCCCAGCAACACTAACCACATTTTTTTCAGCGTCCAAAACTTATTTTCACCCTTGTAAGCTCATGTTTGATTCTCTAAGCTACACGCTATTGTTAAACTTTCCTCTCACTGGGTTTAAAGTCAGATGTTTTTCCCCAGCCACCAAGACTCCACACTTTCTATCTGATACTCAGTGGTTATCAAACAGGAAGTACATTTGTCAAATTTCTCATCATAAGCTGCTACAGTTCCAGCTGTTCAGTAGTGTTTATATCCTCCAGAATCTTTTGTATGTTTTGAATCTCCTGCAGCCTTCACAGCTCCTGCTGGAAGCCACTGTCTTCTTTTTCCTTCTGACTGACATGGCTCTAGGGCACGGACACAGTTACAAGCCTAGAAGTAGTAATATTGCTTTCGTTTCATTCCTGCCACATAATGTTCACATTTACCTGGAAAGCCAAAGGGCAGAAAATCAAAGAGGAAAAAAAATCAGCCTCCTAAGCTATTTAAATTGTTTAAAGCGTTTATCCAGTCATGAAGCAATCCCTGCTGTCTGTTCTGCCTGACTGACACACCTCTAAAAGTAAAAGTATCAAAGGAGTGCTATCAAATAAAGCAAGGTGGGAAACAGTTTGAGATTTCAAATTTTTTACCTTCCCAAGTCAGGATGAAGAGTCAAAAATCTCAATTTTTTGCAAACCAATCATTTGAAAATAATTTCAGATTGGGTTAATAATTTTCATTTTGACAATTTCAAAATATTGTTTATTTTGACCTTGTTAATTTATACTGAAGATGGTTACAAAGTTATCTAAAATTTCAACATGAAAACTAATTTTGAACTGCATGTCAAAACTTTTCATTTTTTTCTCAAATTGGGAGTTTCAGCAAAACCAACTTACCCACAGATGTTTTCAGTTTCAACAAATGAGCATTTTGTTGGAAAATTCATGACCAACTCCACTATCTATACAATACTTCCATGTCACTCTTACCCTCTGATAAATATTGTAGTCACCTGAAGTCTCAAACTCATCATGTTGTTTATACTGGTATCTATGGTACTTTACAAATTCTCTCTCTCTCTCTCTCACACACACACACACACACACACACACACACACACACACACACACACACACACACACACACATAAATATAGTCAGATAGCAATTTATCAAATACCCTTGACCACCTCACCTGTACTTGGCTTATAAACCATCTCTGCTGTATCTTCCTGCAGTATTCTAATGGTCCAGTGGAAGCACTGGTCATTCCCCTCAGACTTGCGGCCTTTGGGAAAGAGACTGAAGGGAGGAGCCAGGTGAATGGCTGCAGAATGCAGTTCAAATCAGGGACCACTGGTCAGTGATGATGCCATCCAAGTGTTCCCTTCAGGTTGACTGGACTTTATCTGCCCTGTGCTGACTGGCTGTTTGTACCAACCCTCTCCCTACTCCATCTTTCAGTCTCTTCACCATGGCCTCACTCCACCTTCCCGTCAGACCTTCCTCCTTTCTTCCTACCCTGTTGCCCTCAGCTCCCCACCTCCAATGCCCCGTCTGTCTTCCCTTGCCTTTCTGCTTAGCTAATCCTCTCCCTATGACATTCCACCCAAAGAAAAAAAAGTAAATAAAAATGGTTGAACAAACGTGAAGTTTGGTGACCTTTGCTCTGTTTACTCTGCTTGTGTTATACTGTTTTCCTACCCTGTGCCTGCCTAGACCACATAGATTATAAACTAGTCAGTTAGTCACACAGTGGGGCACCCATTCCTGATTGGTCCTCAGGCACTACAGTATTAAACAAAAAATAATTGGTCACTACTGATTTTTTCAGGTGTTATTTCCATGTGTATGTATAGCCTAACACCCTTATACATCCAGTATCATGAGGCAAATGACTAACGAGTCATTAAAGAGTGGGAAAGAGGAGGCTGAATGAGGGAAGTGTAGAAGACAGAAGTAGGGGAATAGTTTCTCTTCGCTTCCTCAGTTCTTCAAGATAAAACTAAACATGCATTAACAACACAAGATTTTCAGTTAGAATGAAAAGAGTCCCTTGGATCAAACAAATTGCCACTGTTGGTCACTCTTTCAATCTATGAAGCAATAGTTTTCTGTTTTTTTTCAATCTTCCCTCATAGGTAATTTTTTCTACACCTTTAATCATTTTTGTTGCTCTTCTCTGGACTTTCTCCTATTTGTCCACATCTTTCCTGAAATATGGCACCCAGAACTGGACACAATACTCCAGGTGAGATCTAATCAGCGTGAAGTAGAGCAGAAGAATTACTTCTTGTATCTTGCTTACAACACTCTTGTTTATACATCCCAGAATGATGCTTGCATTATTTGCGACAGTGTTACACTGTTCACTCATATTTAGCTTGTGATCCACTATGACTTCCAGATCCCTTTCCACAGTACTCCTTCCTAGACAGTCATTTCCCATTTTGTTTGTGTGCAACTGATTATTCCTTCCTAAGCAGAGTACTTTGCATTTGTCCTCATTGAAATTCATCCTATTTACTTCAGACCATTCCTCCAATTTGTCCAGATCATTTTGAATTTTAATCCTATCTTCCAAAGCACTTGCAACCACTCCCAGCTTGGTATCATTCACAAATTTTATAAGTGTACTCTCTATGCTATTATCTAAATCATTGATGGAGATGTTGAACAGAACTAGACTCAGAACTGATCCCTGTAGGACTCCACTTGATATGCCCTTCCAGCTTGATTGTGAACCACTGATAACTACTCTCTGGGAATGTTTTTTCCAACCAGTTATGCACCCATCTTATAGTCGTTCCATCTGTGTTGTATTTCTCTAGTTTGTTTATGACAAGGACATGTTTGACAGTATCAAAAGCCTTACTAAAATCAATATATAACACATCTACCACTTCCCCCCTATCCACAAGGCTTGTTACCCAGTCAAAGAAAGCTATTAGATTGTTTTGACATGATTTGTTCTTGACAAATCCATGATGATTGCTATTTATCACTGTATTATCTTCTAGCTGTTTGCAAATTGATCAAAATGGTGGGCATCATTAAGAAAGGGATAAATAATAAGACATAAAATATCATATTGCCTCTATAGAAATCCATGGTACACCCACATCTCGAATACTACATACAGATGTGATCGCCCCATCTCTGAAAAGATATACTGAAATTGGAAAAGGTTCAGAAAAGGGCAACAAAAATTATTAGAGGTATGGAACGGCTTCCCTATGAGGAGAGATCAATAAGACTGGGACTTTTCAGCTTGGAAAAGAGATGACTAAGGGAGGGTAAGATAGAGGTCTACAAAATCATGACTGGTGTGGAGAAAGTAAATAAGGAAGTGTTATTTACTCCTTCTCATAACACAAGAACTAGGGGTCACCAAATGAAATCAATAGGCAGCAGGTTTAAAACAAACAAAAGGAGGTATTTATTCACACAACACACAGTCAACATGTGGAACTCTTTGCCAGAGGATGTTGTGAAGGCCAAGACTATAACAGGATTCAAAAAAGAACTAGATAAATTCATGGAGGATAGGTCCACCAATGGGATGGGTAGGGATGGTGTCCCTAGCCTCTGTTTGCCAGAAGCTGGGAATGAGCAACAGGGAATGGATCACTTGATGATTACCTGTTCTGTTCATTCCCTCTGGGGCACCTGGCACTGGCCACTGTCAGAAGACAGGATACTGGGCTAGATGGACCTTTGATCTGACCCAGTATGGCCATTCTTAGGTTCTTATATGCCATTTTCCACCAACACAAACAACCTTTTGATCTCATGGCATCTTTTGCTGAAGTATTAAAGTTGGTGTCCTGGCCAAATTCCAACTCTGATCATTACAGTTTGCCTACCTACATTTCCTGTGCATCTTCATTTTGATACAGTTTTCTTCATTTTCTTTTCTAAACTGTTGAATAACTTCACTATATCCTATTTCAGCAGTTGGTGAAATGATCTCTATAGATCGTTTATCCACCTCACAGGTGTGCTGTGAGGCAGAATTTATACAGAGAGTTTATTGGTTGAAAGACACTATGGGCCAAATTGTGGTCTGTAGCCACTGACCAAAGTAGATAGAGAGATGAAAATGCACTATCCCCAAGGGAATGCAGGGAGGGACTGTGCAGTGTGCACTATGTTGTAGGATGATGCAGGCTGCTCCCTCCAGAGCAGCCAGACTGTTCTATAGACCAGTGCTGGGTGTGACTTGCAAAAGTGAATGCAAATTACTACCTGTGAGGAGGTGATCATAGAATCATAGAATACCAGGGTTGGAAGGGACCTCAGAAGGTCATCTAGTCCAACCCCCTGCTCAAAGCAGGACCAATCAAAATGGCCCCCTCAAGGATTGAACTCACAACCCTGGGTTTAGCAGGCCAATGCTCAAACCACTGAGCTATCCCTCCCCCCAAATCACCCCCACTCTATCCTGGAAATGGTTAAGGAGGCTGGGAAGGGGATAAGTAAGCAATAGGTCACACCTGAAGGGAATTAAGGTGGCATAAGCAATCCCCTGATTGATGATGGAGCCCACATGAGAAGGGACAGGCGGGCTGGTATAAATCCAAGAAGCTGGCAGCTGAAAAGGGCCTATCCAATTTTGTGGCCATTATATGTATTGATGGGCATAATGTTGGCACTAACCTGATGTGGTAAACCCAGGACAAACAGCTACAAAAGGGGGGTAGTAATTAGTCCCAGGGGATTAAAAGGCCCTTCCCTATCCACTGAGGAGAGAGAACCAGGGGCAATAAGGTTCAGCTGGAAAAGGGGTTGCTAGGGAACCAATTAGGTTCAGCTGACTCCAACTACTTGGGACCTTTTTAAACCCTCCCCTGGGTAGTAGGAGAGGGAGAGTGAGGGGAGCAGGGAAGTTGCCAGTAGGCTGTTTGTAGCAAGACACCAGACCTTCCCAGTAGGGAGGCTGCACTCGCTCCCCGGAAGGGAAACAAGCACAAGGGACTGACTGAGGAGAGGAGTAGCAGGACCTTGTGCCACCTATAAGGATTCACCTTGCCCCAAACCTGACTCTCCAAGGCTAAAAAGGTATTTTGCCACACTGGATAAGAGATGTATGCCCAACTATGATTGCTATCCTATTTGAATCTTTGTTGAGTACAATGGTGATTAGAAAGAGACCCTTGGAAAGCAGGAACAACTGCCTCAGTGAAATACTATATTCTTAACTACTGAGATAGTACAATGAGTTATATATTATTGTAATAATGTGGAATCTTGCACATCAGGATACTGGGCAATGAAATGGCAGCTAACACAACAAAAATGTCTTATAAATGAGGAGGTTGATATAAAGATTCCTCTGAGTAAACAGGACTTCAAAAGTTTCTCTAACAGAAACTTAAGAGAGAATGGCAAGAACTATGGACCAAAGAGAAAAAGAACAAAGGTTCTATGAAATATGTCCTAAACTTGAGGATAATGGTATACTTATAGTTATGATAAAAAAAAGTGAACTATGTTTGGAATGCTAGCAGGTCACTGTGACCTGAATGGTAATTAATTACTAAACAAGCACAAAGTCCAAGAAACAGCTGATTATCTGCTGTGGCAATGCAGGGAGAATTATACAGAAAGAAAAAGTCTTTATGAAGAACTGAGATGCCTTAAGGTGAAATAATTTTGTCTGAAAGGATTGGTGAGAATACCAAGTGGGATAGCATTAAAAAACATTACTTTGATTTTTTAAGGATACAGGAGTGGATGAGCAGATATATATTTTTGCTTATGTGAAAACTGCAGTAGGTGACAGTCATAGCCCCACATGCTGAGGCTGCTGTGCCATAAAAAGAAAAGGGCTTGCTTGGGGAGGCAGGGGCTCGGCTGCTGTCTGGGCCTGGAGCAACTGGTGCCCAGGCTGAAGCCCAGCTTTGTCGGTTGGGAGAGGCTGAAACTGGGGCTTGGAACTCAGGAGAGGCTTGTGCTGGCTGGCTGAACAGAGCTGGAAATAAAGGTGAGAGGGAAAGACTGGAAGTTACATTGGAAAATGAGGGAGAAGAAGCAAGGGATGAGGAATGGCTTCAGAATAGGAGGAAGAAAAAAGAATAGAAGTATCTGAAGAAGAAGGAGCAGACAGGAATGGAAAAAAAGAGTAAAGAAAAGGATTGCCATCTTATAATTATCAAATCAGTAGCTGGAGATGTAAACATAGGAGATGTTAATCCCTAGTAAAGAGTGGAATGGATTAGGTGAAGTATTGGAGATCTATTAAGAGCTAAAAGAATGCAGGGTGGAGATTTACTGGTAGAATGTACACATAAGAAACAGGCAGAGAGAAATGTCTTAAAACTACAATTTTAGGGAAAATAAAAGTAATTTTCCAGTGACATAAATTTATGACAAAAACAAGAAGGATTGTGTATGGGGTTCCACAAGGCATGGCTGAGGATGAAATTAAAAGGAATATGTGTGATGAGCAAGTACTTTTTCTTAAGCGACTGATTAGCAGGAGATGGGGAGAACACTAACCATCCACAGTAGTCCAAGTAACGTTTAAAGGTACAACAGTACCTGTGATGGGGTAGACCAGGCCTTGAAGCCCCTGCTGGAGGCCTCGTGGCCCTGCCACACCCCACCACAGAAAAGGGAAGTGAAGAGGCTCCAAGCTGCCAAGAATGTCCCATACAGCCAATCAGGGCCCAACGGGCTATTATAAGAGGAGCAGAAGGGCCAGACTGAGTTCAGCTCCTTGCTAGAGCTGGAGGAGAGTGGATGTGCCCCTGGCTGGCTGAAGGAGCTACAGGACCTTGGACAGAGTAGTGCTGGCAGAGGCTGAAGGAACTCAAAGGAGCTCCAGGGTGGCTGCTGGGACTCAACCAGAACAAGGCCCTGAAGTAAGGATGAAGAATGTGCTGGGCCACAGGGAAAGTGGCCCAGAGAACTGTAGCAATGAGACAATTTATTTAAAAGCATGTTGCAGACAGCTGCTATCTGTAGGGTTCCTGGGCTGGGACCTGGAGTAGAGGATGGGCCTGAGTCTCCCCCACCAGCCACTGGGAAAGTTGCCTGGACTTTGATACATCCCAGAGGGGAAACTGAACTCTTTGAGTGGCCCAGCTGGAGATTTGGAGTCAGAAAGGCCAAGAGAGGTGAAGAGTCTCCAGGGGGGAGCCCGAGTGATGTGGCCCCACACCATGGCCAGGACTGCTTGAAGAGCAGGGACAATTTGGGGGAGCCCAGAAGAGGCTGAGACACACAATTCAGACCAAGGTACTGTGATAGGCCTTGCTGTACTGATGGAGGTGCGAGCCTAGGGATAGGCCTGCAGATAAAGGGACCTTGAAGAGGGTGCTGAGATAGGCCTCCTGTTAGACTTACATTAAACCCCTTCCGGGATATATCTCCCATACAGACTGTGTGTCTCTCGGCCAGAGAGAAAGTGTAGCGATAAAGTGCAGGCGCATGTCCTCAGCAAGGGCGCACTCATGGGGGGTGAGTACACCTCCCATTACAGTAACCAATACGATTAATACAGGATATCAACTCTTCTGGGTTAAACCATATTTCCCAGTCCCTTTGAGACCTCATGGCAAAGATTTGGGCATGTGGTGGCTATCTGTAAGGGGAAAACCAGGTGTGGTAAATATGGAGGCGAACACTCATATGAGAACTGGATGTAGGGAATAGAACTAAAAGGCAGCAGTTGTGGGGATTAGTGCAGTGCAGCATACAAAGAGCATGTGGCAGCAGAATGAGTTAGACAGATACAGAACATTAAAACTATCCATAAAATATCCTATGCAGACACTACTAAAAGATATTCACTGTGGAATGTGGAGAAGGAGGAAAATGACATTTAGGGGAAAGTGCTGCTGTTACTACAACACGCAGTTCAGAGCAAGAAAGATCCTATGAAGATAATATGAGGGTATACTGCTTTAACACAAAGAGAAATGTATAGCATTTATGACAGAAGTGATTGATTGCACTTTACAGATAGGGAAGAAGACTGAAAGAATAAAAATTTTAACAAGTGGTAGAAAAATATTTGCATATAGGCAATCTCTCTTGTCCACATTCATGCAATTTTAAATGAAGGTAATGTAGTTTAAAAAACATGGTTCTAATATTTTTTGCTGAAACAAACAGTTTAACACATAGTCAGGAATTAAAGGAAACCTGGTTTTGAAATGGATAACAAACATGACATGATACATACACAAGAAACACGGTTAGTGAGGAAAAACTTGGGTTTAGACTTCCAGGATATGATGTAATCTGACATGACAGAGAAATAACAAGAGGAGCAGGGGCCTATATATTTCTAGAGGAAGTTTTTTAGTTACATTGACATAGATGTACAGAACTTAAGCTTTAAGTACAATGTTTTTGAGGTTCCTCTGCAGAATAGTACCTTTATAAGAATCTATTATGTTTATGTAAAAAAACTATCTAGAATTGGAAGAGTTGGTTAACAGTATCAAAGGTCTGTATATTATTTGTGAAGACCTTAATAGCCATAATGAATTATGGGGAAATCAGGAAAACTGATTATAACTGCAAATGCCCAGAACAGTTCATTGACATGCACAACCCGTACTGCTCAATACTGGAGCACCAAATAGGTTTGATTTGGCAGATGGAACCTTTTCATATTTAGATCTGGGAATTGCAACACGCAATATAGCAAGTAAATGCAGCTGGGAAATCTATAAAGAAGATGGAAGAGGACATGATCACTTCCCTATGCTAATTACATATTAAGGCCAAGGTAATATTGAAAACATTGAAGGAAATCCTACCTAGACCTTAGAAAAGCAAATTGGGTGTCTCTTTAAGACTAAATGTGCGAAGTATCTAAGTACCAAGTACCAATTGTATAAGTGATAATCTAGAAAAATGTCATGATAACATAATGAAGGGAGTTGTACCAGAAGCAAACCTAGCTATACGTAAGACATTTAACTGCCACAAACTCAGACATTCAGTTCCTTGGTGGAATAAAGATTGTAAAGCAGCAAATTAAAAAAAAAGGACTACAAACAAGCAAAAAGTACAGTGAAGAGCAAGGACTTAATGACCTATAAAAGGTGTAAAGCAGTGGCACAAAGATTTATTAAAAAGGAAAAAAAGAGTTGGAGAAGGTATTGTGGGACAATGAACAAAGATTCCAAGGTTTCAGAGATATATAAACAATTAAAAAGGAATGGGATACATAATAAAAATTTATACCTGGTCTCATTGTAAATGATAAAGTTGAAAGTTCTAACTTATGAAAAGCAAACATTTTAGCAAAACAGTTCTAAGAAGTTAGTAGCAATACAAATCAAAGATTTTGAATGAACAAGAATGTTTGTTCCAAGAAAACTGAGCTCTTAAAAGGCTAGGTAGAATATAAAGATAAAGTACTGAATGGAAAAATTCAGCATATAGGAACTCAAAACTATAGACAAAAGTAAAAATACAGCCCCAGGTAAAGATTGCATACATAATACAATGCTTAAGCACCTACCAGAAGGGAGTTTGAATTTTACTAAAATTCCATAATAAAATATGGGGAAAAGGAATACTGCTGGCAGAATGGAAGTAAACAGTGTTGATATCAATAGGAAAACCTGGAAAATTATGCACAAGACCTGCTGAACATAGACCTCATATTGTGTGTGTGCAAAATTATAAAAGAATGATAAATGAGATATTAATAGCATACTTGGGGGGGAGGGGAATGAAATCCTAAACAGTATACAAAGTGGTTTCAGGAATGGAAGATGCAGTTGATCATATTGCAAGATGAGGGGGGGAAAAAAATACAAAAAGTCATGAGGAACAGAGTTTTTGATAGCTGTGTTTTTGGACATTGAAAAGGTGTGTGACATGCAATGGAGAGAAGGCTTGCTGTATAAAATAGCTACAAATGGAAAACATACCTTACCCAACAAACAATGCTTCAGATAATGAAAACTCCACAACTGCAACAGGTGATATTTCAATGCCAGTACCTGAACTAGACAGTAGTGAAAGATGTGCCAACAGTAACAGATGCAGCAGAAGAGCCTGCGTACGATCAAGAAACACAACAGCAACAGGAAGATGTACATCTTATACAGTAAGAGCAATTCATGAGTACTACAGGTATGACTATAACTGACATTGGAATTATTGACAAGAGAAATGCTGCCCAAATGCAAGCTTTTCTTAAAATTTGTTTTGAAATTCCAAGTAACATTCCACGAGATGCTGATAATCATGCTTTTCCTACTTGTCTGCTAACAAAAACTTCCAAAAGGTGAGACCTGCACAAGAGACTGGTTATGCTGGAGTATGGAAAAACAATCTCTGTACTGTGCACCCTGTTTCATTTCAAACAAAAGTGTTGAATGCATCAGTTCTCTCTGATCAATCAGGATGGAGCATCAACAGAGGTTGGAGAAGTTGAAAGACTGAATACCATCACATGAGAGCAACATCACACAAAGAAAACTATGTTGCATGGAAATCAGCCAGTCGGGCAGCATCAGCTGAAAGGTCAGTTGAGAATTTACTCTTGACTGAACTCTCTGTATAGAAACTAATAACTGGGAAAAAAATACTTCTTGAGCTCATCCTGAATGTCATCCTTTTTCTTTCTGAGCGGGGATTGGCTTTTTTTGGTTCCAGTCAACGTATTGGTGATTGTGCAAATGGAAACTTTCTAGGCATAGTTGAGCTCCTCAGAAAATGACCCACTTTTATCAGAGCATGTTAAAACATGTTCGAGAATTGCAAGAGAGTCAAAAGTGCATGCTTATCTCTGCACATGCATACAAAATGAGTTTATTGAGCTATGTGTGTCATTCATACAAACAACAATTCTTGAGATTCAAAATGCCAAGTATTTGTCAATCTTTGACGCCATTTCAGATTGTTCTCACAAGGAACAGACTACTATGGTTATTCAATATGTTAAGATTGTAGACAGCTCAAAATTTTCAATTGAAGAAATGAAATTGTTGCTGAAGTACTAGCAATTCTAGGTTTTAAGTTAGATTTTTCATGTCTGCATTGATCAAGCCTATGACAATGGATCTAATATGGCTAGGAAATACAAAGGTGTACAAGCAGTTCTGCTTGAGCATAATTCAAACTGTATTTATACCAGCTGTGGAAACCACACACTAAACCCTGTAGGTTTTGACTGTGCTGAATCATGCAAGGAGGCAATTACTTTGGAACTGTTCAGCAAATGTACAATCTCTTCAGTAGCAGTCCACAAAGGTGAGAAATTCTGAAGCAATATCTTCCTGTTTCACTGCATGGGATGTCCAAAACTAGATGGTCTGCACAGATTGATGGTGTTTAACCAGTTACGCAGCATTTGAATTCAGTGAGACTTTAAATGAGCTTGAATCTTTCAGTCTCACTGCACAGGCTCGAACTGAACTTCAGTCTATTCAGAAGCACATGTCCAAATTTGAATGCATGTTGATGTTATCTTTGTGAATAAAGCTACTTACAATGATCCACCAAACTAATCTGGTAATTGAAGCATGCAATGCTATATTTGATATTGAGAGGGATAACATTGAAAGTCTTATCAGTGACATTAAACAGATTTGTGAACAATGTGATGCAGTCCTGACTGAGTCCAAATTAGTAGTGTAGAATATTGGTATTTCATCTGAGTTCTCCACCAATCTCAACTTACTTACTGAATCCAATGCCGAGCAGCATTATAGGGTCAATGTCTTCCTTGTAGTCATTGATTCTATTCAATCAGATCTTACACGTCGATTTGAGTCACTGACTAATTTGTACCCTTTTTGGGTTTCTTTGGCAGCTCAAAAGACTGAGTAATGAAGATCTGCTTTCTGCAGCTGAACAACTTCAGCAACAGTACAACAAAAATCTCAAAAGGTGTTTCCTAATATCACAATTGCATTGCATATTTTTGTCAGTTTGCCTGCATTAGTGGTTTCAGGCAAATGCACCTTCAACATGTTGAAGCAGGTAAAGAACTATCACTGTTCAGCTATGGGAGAAGAGCATTTGAATGGGCTTGCCACGCTTAATATCAACTGTGACATTGCACGAAAGCTAGATTTTTTTTTTTTTCCCCCTCAAATTAATGCATTAGCACAGAAAGGCTAGAAGAGCATTTGTTAAATAAACAACTATTCAAATTGTCTTTTTGGTGCCTTATTTTGTTTTCATGTGTTTTTTTTATTTTTATTATGGCTAGGGGCCTCAAAAGCTAGAAGTGGCCCAGGCTTCTCTGGACCTCTGAGAGGGCCTGGTGGATGGTCCTTCATTTTCTCGTGTGGCCATCCAGGTACTCACGTTAAAGGGAACTATTCGCAGACCACCTGAATGGAGCTCATGGACCACTGTGGTGGTCCACAGACCACAGTTTGAGGACCTCTGAAGTAGACAATAGGTAACCAGGTGCTACAAACTCTGACATGCCAACAGCGTCAAAACATGGTTAAAAGACTTGGGTGAAAAGGAAGGTCTGGAAGAAATCTTTAGTCATGGGAAATCAAACTATAGCTGAATGCTTGTCTCGCCAGTTGTGGATTTAGAACTATAAATATAACAAGGGGAAGAGGAGGACCATCAAATATGATGACTAATATTTGTTTATGTATGGAAACTGGAGTCAGCATTGCCAAATCTATACTGTCAGCTCTAGAGATGACGACAGAGGTAGAGTGGGAATGGCTTTTTGTATCCCTGAATGTGTAATTAAAAGATCAATAAGACTACCCAATTTTGTGACCATTATGATGCCCAAATTAATGGGCATACTACTGTCACTAAGCTGGATAAGGTATGTGTGCCCAACTATGATTGTTATACTTTCTGACTCTTTATCAGGCATAATGGTGATTAGAAAGGGTGCCTCAGAAAGCAGGAATGACTTAATCAATAAAATATCTTCTTCTCTATGGAGATATGCATGCTTAATTACACTATGGTAATAGTGTGGATACAGTGCATGACAGGATACCGGGCGATGAAATGGTACATCAAGCAGAGGAAAAACGCCTTTAAAAATGAGTTTGATAGAAAGATCCCTCTGAGTAAACAGGACTTTAAAATGTTAGTTAAAAGAGAATTTAAGAAGGAATGGCAAGAACTACGGATGGAAAAGAAAAAAGGATGAAGTTTCTATGAAATATGTCCTTAGCTTGAGGATAGTGGTATACTCAAAAGATATGATAGAAGTGAAGTAACTACATTTAGAGTGCTAACTGGTCACTGTGACCTAAATGGTAATTTATATTTACTAATCAAGCACAAAGATGGTGTAGCGAAGAGGCATGGCCTCCCTCAGATGTGGACATGATGGGAACGCTGCAAGCCACCTGGTGGGCAGAAACTGGAGGACCAGCCCTGCATGCTGGAAGCAGGGGGGTGGGATAGGAAGTGGAAGTACAAAAGGACGTCCCAGCAGTTCAGTTGGGAGAGAGTTGCCAAAGGAGACAGGTGCTGCTTCCCCACTGCTGGAGTGGGAGTCTGGGACTCCAAGGAGAACTGCTGCTGTCCCAGGGACCAGACTGAGCTTCCAGAGAGCCCTGATGCTCCCAACGCTGAGTATCAGCTACCACTACCTTTGGTATATCCCAGGGAGACCAAAGATGACCCCTAGGCACAGGCACACCCAAGGGGGAGAGTAGGAATCAGCCCAGGAAAACCAAGTAGCAGTCTGGTTGACAGTGGGCCTGAAACAAGGTCAGCATGTTGCAGGCAGATCCTCGCTGACCCAGTAGCAGACCACTCTGCCACTATTAGGGCCCTGGGCTGGGACCCAGTGGAGTTGAGCAGTATACCCCCTCCATAGGCCAGGAGGCCTGTGCTCCTCAGTCACCCCTAGCTGAGCCCCACAGGCTGGATTTGACGCTCACCCCTAGCTGAGCCCCAAAGGCTGGGTTTGGTGCTCACCCCCAACTGAGCTCCAGAGACTGGACTGGTGCTACAGCTCTGCCTGACTGCAGGCCAGAGCCTTGACTGTTTGATGCCTCACCCTGCTTAACAGCTGGCTAAGAAAACTACTACAACTCTGGCAGGTTGCAGACCAGAGCCTAGATTGTTTACGGTCCTGCCCCACTTGAAGGCCAGGGCCCACTGAGAATCATTAATTCCCTGCTTTTCCCTTTGCTTGGAGAAGGCTCTAGCAGACTCAAACTGCAAGGAGGCATGGCCTCACTCAGATATGGACATGGAGGGATGGCCCCACCAGCTAACAGATAGGTGGTGTGACATACACAAAGCTCAAGAAACAGTTGAGCATCTCCTGTGGCAATGCAGGGAGAATTACATAGAAAGAAACTCTTTATGAAGAACTGAGATGCCTCAAGGTAAAAACAGAGCCTGAAAGGATCGGCGAGAATACCAGGAAAGTGGGGTAGCATTTAAAAAAAGCATTACTTTGCTTTTTTTAAGGATACAGGACTAGGTGAGAGGATACAGATTTTTTTGCTTATGCAAAATGTGTGGTATGTGGCAATCATAGCCTCACATACTGAGGCTGTTGTCCCATAAAACAATGTGAAAGCGCAAGCTACAGTGTAGGAACCTGCAGCCACTCTCTGGACATTAGAGAGGGAAATAAGGAGGAAACTCAGGGGGAGAGTAGAAGCCTGGATACCTAGGGCTTTGCAGGAAGGGTTTACTCAGAGGGATGGTGGAGTGGAAGCCTGAGAAAAGGAAAAGGCTCAGGAAAATGGCAGCAAGATTTAAGATGCAGACCATAGCTGCTGATTAGAAGGTCCCTGAGCTGGAACGTGGAATAGAGGGTAAACCTGGGTTCCTCTACCAGCCACTGAGGAAGTGGCACCATTAGGGCAGTAGATTTGAAGACTGCCTGGAACACTTCATCCAGTGCGCTTTGATACCCCAGAAGAGGGGAAACACGCAATGATCTGGCAGGATGGTCAGGCAACAAAGAGATCACCCTGAGTTGCAGATTGAGAGAGAGGCTGCAGGGCATGCAAATGAGTGACAGAAGGGGCTGTCGGACCTGGAAAAAGCTAATTCTCAGAGGAGCCAGGAGGAGATGCCCTAGCAGTAAGTGTACCCTGTGACATTACCATATCAGAATTCTTCACTCACTGGGCCAAATTTTGGTTCCTATTATGACCCCTTGTCACAAATCTGTTTGTGGTAGGGTGCCTCTTAGGCTACATGGCACATGTATGAGGTAAGCCCAATTACTCTACAGCAGGTGCTGTGGGGCATCTTTCTAGTGGACTGGTGCTCCCCTTCCAGCCAGGATGCCTCGACTATGTCATCCCATTTGTGTCCCCAGTGATGTCACCAAGTAGTCCACTGTCAACAAAAAGGGTTAAACAGAAGAAAAGTAAAGAGAAACTGGTAAGCAGCTCCTTCCAGGACATGGGCCCTTGGAGTATCAATGTCCACTTCAGAGTTTGCTTTGTCCAGTGCAAAACTGAGTTCTTTTTCCCCATCAACTCAGGGGTTCTGCACCCTCTTTCTAAGAGGGCCTGCAGTTCTGCAGGCTGTCAGTCCTCCCTCCCAGGCTGGAGAAGCTCAACAATCTGTTCCCTTCCCAGGGTTTCCCCATCTGAGTGGAGTTCCTCTTTTTAACTCCTCCAGGATTGGCATGGTTCTCAGGTGAGGCAGGGCAGAGCCACTCTAGCCCAAAACAGTTCCTTAATCCCTTCTGTGATAGTGTAGGGTTCATATACCCCAACACACCTCTTTGTGCCACTGTGGCAGTACAAAAAAGCTACAAGATATCCCTAACTGGACAACAAGCACTACATTAGCAGGGAGGAACTTCTAGGCAGCATAGAGCTGGCTCTATGCCAACTGTTTCTCCATGCCCATCATATAGGGGATGTGTTGTGTGTCCTGGAGGAGCAGATATGGCCAGAGTAATGCTGCACTCTGCTGATCTCCAATTGCACTCTACAGCCATTACCAGCAGACAAAAGTTAATGCAGCCCTGACACTGTTGTGTTTTGTGGCAGAGGGCTAACTAAACCTCAGGCAGCCCAAGAAATGCAAAGATGGTGAAAAACTATATTCCCCTGACCCTACCCCAAAGCCTTTTGGGTTCTACAATGAGCAGTGCTTGGCCAGTTGTAGGGATTGTCTAAATATGTCCTGAGTAAGAACCTCAAAATTTGACCTACAGCGTGCATCAGGACCAAGAATGAGAGAGGTTGCCTTTAAAGAGGCGGAGAAATTGAAGTAGCATTTCCCATCCCAGCTGCAGCTAAATCCAGGATGGTCATTCCTTTAAAGATCTTTCCTGGGGATTATGGGAGGCAGAAATTCTAATTGCTGATCTCATTGAAGGACTCGAGGCCTGAATCCCCCCTTGCTTTCCTCAGGATACATCATGGATAACTTAAGAAAATGGCATTACACTAGTGTACAACTATATATTTGAGAGGAGAATCAGGTGTGGCAACATGAAGTAAAGGTCTCAGAAGGGGGTTGTCCACATATCCCTAGAGACATCAGGAGAAGAATGATTAAAGGATTAGAAAACATGAAAGACTCAAGGATTTCAGTCTGTTTTATTTAACAAAGAGAAGCTAAAGGATTGACTTTAGCAGTCTGTTAGTACCTACATGGGGAACAGAAATTTAATAGAGGGCTTTTCAATCTAGTAGACAAAGATAAGACAAGATCCAATGGCTAGACTATTCAGTTTCAGGCAAACTTGAAGCTCCAGGCAAACTTGAGAAAAATGAATCCAATGACTTGTTCACCAAAGCTATGGCAATTATGACCCAGATTTACTTTACTGGTTGAGTTGTACTCAGCCTAAATTCAGGGTGTGAAAGAAGGTTGGGCAATAGTGATATTAAGGTGGCACTGGCCTATGCTCCTGGCCCAAGACAGCAGCTTTGGGCCTGCTTTGTTTTATGTGGACTACCTATATCACCTGGTGTATATACTATATATACACTACCAGGAATTCTCCTGTAGGAACTTTCCATGCTAAAGAATCCCCAGACAGATAGTTAAGATGGATTTAAGAATGTCATGTCCTGCCAAAGTGACACAAAGCAGACTTAAAGGGACGTGAATCTGTTCCTAAATCCATCCAGTTTCATGTAGTCTTACATAAAACACAGTTTGAAATATCATTACCATTCAAACTGAATGTAAACAATCTTTTTGTTGTAGTTTTTAATATACAGAGGTGAAACTGAGCTATATAAACTGAGGGAAATTATGAATTTCCACCTGCATCAAATTTCAGGCTTTCAATTTAGTATAATTTGGCTAGTTTCACTGCCAAAAACTCTGTTCATTCTCCAGTAATGTCATGTTCTCAACCTGGATCACATCTGTGATTACTGCATGCTTGCACAATTAGCCATTTTTGCACTTGAATACTCAAAGCAAAAATTGGTAGTATCACACAGCTCTAGTCAAGAGTGGAGTTCCTAACTGTGAAAGGAAACTGTCAGCAATTGAATACATGCAATAGAAAAATATAGCTGCCCCAATGCCTACTTTGTAATAATTTCCTTCATGAAAAATATATTGAGTTGTCATTTACAAAATTGTCAATTTTAAGGGAGTAGAGTTGGGACTCAATGACTAGTTGTTGAAACTATCAAATCGTTTAGTGAAGCTTGGCAAATGTTTCTTTTCAAGAGGAAAGGAAGATTTGTAGAGTATGCACAATTGGAGAAAAAGATAAGAAATATGAAATACCTTTTCATCAGCATAGTTTTGTTTATGCTATTCAACAAACATGCATCATTACATTCTGTAAAATGTGTTCTATTATTTATTGAAAACATATATACCATGAATAGCATATGTATCTATGCCTATCTAAAACAGTCTTTGGTATATTACTTTTAGACTCTATTCCTAACTGGAAAGGATTATATTTTTAAAAACAACAAACCTGTAGCAGGAAGATAGGGTGTGGTTTTGATGGAAACAAGAGTTTTGTGGTTAAGGCATTGGATTAGGACTTTAGAGAACTGGGTTCTATCAGATGTCCTGTGTGACACTGGGCAAGGCAATTACTCTCGCTTTGCCTTAGCTACACATCTGTACAATGGGAATAATAACAGTTCCTTTCTTGTACCTTTATCGGTCTTGTCTGTTTACAGCAGTAGTGGGCAACCTGTGGCCTGTGGACCATCAGGGTAATCTGATTGCGGGCCGCGAGACATTTTGCTGAAGGGACATCCCACTGGGAGCTGCAAGGAGCTGAGCCTGTAGATGGTCGACAAAATGTCTCATGGCCTGCAATCAGATTACCCTGGTGGGCCGCAGGTTGCCCACCACTGATTTAGAGTATAAGCTCCTTGGGGCAGGGACTCTCTCTCTTATTATGTACTTACACACATCCCTTACTTAGCCTAACCTAGGGGATAGGGCACTGTACTTAGACCCAGATTCTAGTCCCAGCTCTGGTCAGGTGGGACACCTTGGGCTAGTTAATTCAGCTTTTTGACTCAGTTTCCTCAACTGTAAAGTGTAGATAATGATGATTGCCTCCCTTTGTAAAGCACTTTGAGATCTACTCATGCTATATATAGATATATATGAGCTACATCTTATTAGTGTATAGCAGGGATCTCAAACTCAAATCACCACAAGGGCCACATGAGGACTAGCACATTGGCCCGAGGGCCGCATCACTGACACCTTTTCATATAAAGATACAAAAGCCTGCCGCTGCCCCAAATCCCTGCCCCTGCTCCACCTCTGGTGGGGAGAGAGGGCGGCAGGTGAGGGGAGCTTGGCGGCAGCAGGAAATAACTCCAGGGACGCAGAGGGGGTGGGGAACTTGGCAGGCCGCAGCAGATAACTCCGCGTGTTTGAGACCCCTGGTGTATAGTCTCTAGCATAACAGGAAGCTGATTTTGGTTGGGGCCTCTAGATACTACCATAATAAGAATAATGCCATTTCAGTTTTTATTCATCTTTAATGTTAATGAAGTGCACATAATCTTTTATTATCCACAGAACATGTGCAACATAGGCACTGGCAAGTCCAAATTTCCCCTGACTGACCATCAGTGTGCCTGAAGATTGACCAAGAGTGACAGCTACTAGGGAACAGAGTGTAATTTACTCTCAATATCTGTTCAGTCTTGACCTCTGTGCTGGCACTGCTGGGGTTCAGACTGACAATGATATGAACACACGTACACCACAAATTGCTGACCACCAATACATTCCACATACACCACTTTGAATAGCCATTATATAGTCACTTGAGGAAACATTGGAAGAAAGACAGTACATTAATTTCTAGGCATTATATTACAATAAAATTCTTGATAAATTGGCAGATGTTCAGAGAAAAGAGCAAAATAATCATGGATCTGGAGCGACTGGATTATGAGAAGATTAAAAGAAGTAAATATGATAACTTGGCTAAAGAAAGACTGAGATATAAGCATGACTATGAATATTTTAAAGGAGTACATGTAAAGGAGAGAAAGATTACTTATATGCCCTCTGCTTCAGCTGAAAGGTCCCAAAGAACAGAAAAGTCAATGGATCTGTTCCCCTGAGCATTCCCCTTGTACAACTGAATCATCAGGTAGCAAAGAGCTACTATGTCAGCCTCTACATTACCCCTCTAAAGGCCCCTCTATGTAGGTGGTGTGGCTGAGAAAATGGTGTGCAGCTGGGACATCCCTACATACAGTCAATCCCCAGCTGCTGGAATGGCCACTGGGGCCATGAATAGTCAGGTGTACTATCCTTTCTTTTCTATGTGCCATTGTCACCATAGTATCAGATTCATAGGCGCTGACTTTTTTGGTTTTGCCAGTGGGTGCTTTTGAAGAGGGGTGTGTGTGTGTTTTGGGGGGGCACTCTGCCAGTTTTGGGAGGAGACTATTTTCAGCATATTTATACTCTTCTTTCATAGTCTAGTTATTGAATGAATCTATCATTGGTATCTTTACTACTTTAATAATGATTCAATTGTTATGAACTACATAATTACATTTCAATTATCTTAATATACTGTAATTCATGATAATCACCTACAAGCTGTCTTCACTAATGTCCCAGTTTAAAGACATTATGTCTCACTGTAGCTTTCTGGATGAAACTGTCAGCAATCTTATTTACATTTAGATTCACTGGTATTATTCTGATGCACATTAAGGACAGCTACATTATTCAGTTTTGTCTGTCCCATTGATAACTGGAGTCTTCTGAAGCAGGAGAATGAGCATTCCACAGTTCAGGATGATACAGGCAGAGTGAGAAGGATTCTTATGAATTTGTAGTCCTCTGGAAACATGATTACAAATTATAATCATCTGCCATTTTGTTGCAAGTCACCAAGTTTTGTGAGATCCCTTTGTAACTCTTTGCAGTCACTTTTGGATTTATCTTGAATCATTTTGTATCATCTGCAAACTTTGCCACCTCACTGTTTACCCCTTTTTGCAGATCATTTATGAATATGTTGAACAGCACTGATCCCAGACCAGTACAAGCTCCATGCAAGAGGAGGACTTGTTGGAAGAGAGTTAAGTGGGAGAGACAGATTCCAAAGGCTATGGCTGCTCAGCTGAACTCCTGACCTTTTGATACCTTAAGAATTGAGACATTACATGTGATGGACACAAACTGACTCCCAGGGCAACAGCCCAGCTGTTTCAGGATTATTTTACTGATAGCAGACTGGTGTCAAAATAAACCTTTTATTAAGAACTGGACTATGTACACCAATGAGACAACAAAGCTCCCTACTGCTCTGTGTAGCTGTAGCCTGTGACTGCCCTTCCCTGAACTGCTTTGTTTCTGTCTCCACAGGAAGCGTGGCATCTTTTCACGTCCTGGGAGACTTATTCTGTAGCACATTGCTGGCTATTCTCTTACATCAGGGTAAATCAGAAGTAACTCCATTGAAGTGAATGAAGTTACAGTGCTCTAAAAACAGAGAACTGTGAGAGAAGAAACAGGTCCCCAATTTTAAAGCACTATTAAGTCAGTCACTGATATCAGCTGCTGTGTCTAGAGGGTTACAGAGAATTTTATAGTCTGCCAATATCTGAAAAAATCATAATTCTAAATGAGAACAATATTTAAAGGAGCAATTTATTGCCATTGGAACAAGAAAATTACCAGGGCAGACAGTCACTGATTGTGCCTATAATTGCAGACATTCTGAAAATGTTTGTTTTTAAATATCTTGATAATTTTTCCAAATCATTTTGAGGGATTAAAAATTGTAGACTGAGATATAATTTTATTCATCCAATAAAGTATAGATAAATAGTTTGAAAATGCTTCCTTTCAATTTTATTTTTTAAAAGTTATGGTGGATTTTTAAAAAAAAAAAAATCAAACTTCTTTCCCACTTCAGAAATTTTAGTTGGTTTTGTTAATGCACACCTCATTAGGAAAGCTGGCCTGTAAAGAAAGCTACAAGCAGGAACTTTCTTTCCAGACCAGAAAATTCCAGTGGGGAATGCTGAAATGCCCATAATGATCCTGTGAGACCCAGCATACCCCTTATTCCCATGGCTCATGAAGCCTTCCATGGGAAACCTGGATAGCAGCAAGGAACGCTTCAACAATAGGCTGAGCAGGTGCAGGATGACTGTAGAATATGCCTTTGGCAGATTAAAAGCACACTGCTGCTGCCTTTATGGGAGGTTAGACCTAAAGGAGGAAAATATTCTCATGGTCATAGCAGCCTACTTTGCACTCCATAATATTTGTGAGGCTCAGGGTGAAAAGTTTCCCCCGGGGTAGAGTGCGACAGTGGATCTCCTCGTGGCTGATTTTGAGCAGCCGGATACTAAGACTATTAGAGGGACAAAACAGAGTTTATTTGAATCAGCGAGGCTTTGAGACACCATTTTGACAATGAGCTCCAGTAATGTGTCTTTCTATACTGCACGCTGCTATACTTTGTTAACTTGCTGCCTTGCATGAAAATTTTGACAATTCCTGACTGTGATTTATACTCAGGAAATGATCAAATTGCCACTGTGTATTAATTCCAGCAGCAACCACGGTGTGTAGGAGACAAATAAAGATTGGTTATCTTCCGGAGAGTACATTTTTATTAAATACCATTAATAACACACACAAAAGGCTTGGCAGGAAGGGAGATAACAATGAAGGGCAGTGTAGGCTGTTATATCTGTGTGTAAGTCCAGCTATCATTCTGGAATCTGTTCAAAGAGGTGGAGTGAACGGGGTACCAAGATGGCCCATGAATTGCAAAGAATATTTGGGGAGGGCATGGAAAGTAGTTCTGTCTCTGCTGTGAGGAAGGGGGAGGAGCATGCATGAATTCACCCTGCAGCAATGATTAGGGACTTTAACATCTCTGTTTGCTCCTCCATCACTTTTATCATCTGCTCCTGGTCCATTAAAATTAGCTTTGGCTCTCCTTTCTGTCCTGCCTGTCTATTTTATAATTTTCTTTAAAAGTGTCTCTCCACACCCTGCATTCTTGTTTTTTGGCCTGTGAAGACTGGAGCACCTCTTGAAATATGTCCTCCTTGGTCGCTTACTTATCTGGAGGAAGTGCTCCACCGGTGGATTAAGGTTTCCTGGGTCTATGGGCCAGAGCAAGTGGGGGCCTCTCCCCATCCCTTCCACCTGAGGTCCCACTCCCATTCCGCCCCCTTCCACCTGTGGCCTCCTCACAGCCCTACCCCTTTCTGCCTCTTTCCCAGGACCACATTCTGTTCCACCCAGGGTCCCCCTCCATTCCGCCCACCCCACAATCTGTTTGCTTCTTTCTGCTCCCCCCACCCCTTCCACCTGTGAATGCAGGGCAGCGGCATTTGAACCACTGACCAGTGTAGTCAGGATGGCATTGTTGAACACCTCTTGGAGGCCATTTACAGAGACAGAACCAAGCAGAGTTTCTATACTGATACTTCATCAATCTAATTTTGCCACAAAAAGTTCTATGCCTTCCATCAAGGTGGTTTTATTTTGTTGGCAAACCAGGAGAGTTTTGGCAACAGAAGAAGCATTGTAGTGTGTACACATACACTGTTTTGTTGCCGAAAGCTGACTTATGTCGACAAAACTTTGTAGTGTAGACAAAGCCTAAGTATAAGTAAGCCTAACCACCCTGACCTTGCTGCAGCCCCAAACCCTTCTCCCCCTATTTCCTCACTCCTCTACTCCCCAAATACCCTCTGTCAGGAAGCAATCACATGTCTAACTTTTCTTTCCCAAAGACTTTGATTACGTTCTCCCCAAAATAAAATTGTCTCCCAAATTGGAGCAACCTCCACCACTCAGTCCAAAACTCCTTTTGTATATAGTGGGGGCTTGTAGACTTTTCCTTATTTATGTTAATTGAAGGGTGAGTTCACAGCTATCAATCTCAATGAAGTCTGTGATTTATCATTTATTTATCAGTTTAACAGTACAAGGCAGCAAAAAGAAACCAGTTTTGGAGGCAGGATGTAATTCAGGAACCCCTTGTTCAAATGACCCCAAATTTGGAATACGAACACTACTACACATCCCCATGAGGCATACCACATTTCAAATCAACCCAAGTAACATTCAGACTTTAGAGCACTTCAAGAATCAAGCTTTAAAGCATATAAAATGGTAGGACTGGTGGGAACCCTCTAGCCAATTTTCTGTACTGGTGCAAGCATTCTGTAAAAATATACATTTTCTTAAATGCCTTTGTCAAGCTGGGTCCCCCAAAGATTTAAGTGGGTGCCATGCACTAGCTTGGCTAAAACTTGACCTATTAAGATCATTTTGATCTATATCACATCAATAATTTGATCTCTAGCTCTGTACAACCCCTCCCCCCTCCAAAAAAAACCCACCTAGAAACTTTTTCAAAAATGTCTAGTTGTTTGGGGCTTATATTTCCACCATCCTAGCTCCGATGACCCCAAATTTGGAACACTAATACCAACTTGCACCATCCTGAGCCACACCAAATTTCAAAGGGATCTGAAGTGTATTGACATTAGAAAACTTAAAAAGATCAACCTTTAAAATGAAATCCTGAGGCAACATTAACTACTATGGCACTGTTGTGCCTCTATAATAATCATTTCAGAGTGGTAGCCGTGTTAGTCTGTATCAGCAAAAAGAACGAGGAATACTTTTGGTACCTTAGAGACTAACACATTTAATAAGCTAATAATTGTGTCCATCACAGTTGGGAAACAAGTGTGTCCTGGTATCCAGGAGCTTTAAAAATTACATTTTAATGGAATACCTCTCTCTCTCTCTCTCTCTCTCTCTATATATATATACATATACGTATATATATATTAGGGATGTAAAGCGATTAAAAAAGTAATCGCCATTAATTGTGCTGTTAATAATAGAATACCATTTAAAAATATTTTTGGATGTTTTCTACATTTTCAAATATATTGATTTCAATTACAACATAGAATACAACGTGTACTGTGGTCACTTCATATTTATTTTTGTTTACAAATATTTGCACTGTAAAAAATAAAACAAAATGGTATATTTCAATTCACCTAATACAAGTACTGTAGTGCAATTTCTTTATAATGAAAGTTGAACTTACAAATGTAGAATTATGTACAAAAAATAACTGCATTCAAAAATAAAACAATGTAAAAGTTTAGAAACTACAAGTCCACTCAGTCCTACTTCAGCCAATCGATCAGACAAACAAGTTTTTGTTTTTGTTAAATATTCATTTTGCATGTGAAACAGGTCTTTGTGCATATACATGAGCCCTTGCACTCATAAATAACCATTTATATGAGCATATTTTGAAGGAGCAATTTTTCACATATTTCCTCATTAAAGTCTGAGAACAAGTTTTGTCTGGATAAATTTCCAAAACCAAAACCTTCTGTTGCTGAACACATCTAGGTTCAACTGTGCTCTGCTTACTCTCATTAGTAACATTCATTTTATAGACTCTAAAAATATGCATAATTTCCTTTGCTTTACATTGCTTTATGTGTTTTTTTTTCTCTCTCGGGGTCTTATCCTGCAAACTTTACTCATGTGATTAATATTTATTCAGGCAAGTGATTCCATTGAAGAATCACCAGATAAAGCCAACTTCCATTTTGTAAGGTTCTTAAGGCTCTTTCCTACATGTCCATCTAGGCTCATTAAAAAGTTATTTCCTTTGGATCCCAAGTCACAATCCCTTTTAACTTTTCTCATTCTCTGATTTTTTTTTCTTTTCTAAGCTTCAGCCTTTTAATCTTATTAATCAGATGTTGCACGTTATCAGTTCTTTTTTTGTTGACCTGTTTCCTACATTATTTTTAATACTAATTCTTCATTTATTGTATACAATTTTTTTAAGTCAGTGAAATCTATAGCTCAAAGATTTCATTAACAATTAATTTCTGGATGGCCATCTGATGCACCCAGAGTATATCAGGAATTTAAATCCACAAAAAATGAACAGGAGATTTTTGACAAAAGTGGAGAGACCTTTTTTACCTTCTAGATCAAACCACGCAAGAACAGTGAAAGGAAACTGTCTCCAAATTAAACTTCATGCATTCTAGTCATAAAGCCTGGCAAGCTTTAAAAGACTGAGAGGAGATTCTAGTCTAGGAAAGAGGGAATATCCCTGTAAACTCTATTGCATCTCAGTTGGTGGCCAATGGCAGTGCTCCTAATGGAGAAAGTTTTAAGCCATGCAATAAAAATTGATGTTTGCTTAGAGATTCAGGCTTTGAGTATGATCAAGAGTTTGACCTGTTTATACATCAATTGCAGCCTAACAAGGCTCCTAATCTATATAACATCCATAATGAACTTGTCTTTCACTTTAGGCCAATGACCAAAGCTGCTGCTTCGATTTCTGAATTTCTGTACCCAGGACTATAGCACCCCAAAAGTCTAGTGCAGAGCAAAGGCCATAGCTGTTCCCAAGCCACAGAAACCATTCATGAATGGTTCAGAAACCAGGTTCACGTCCCTGGAAAAGGCCCTGAATCCTGCATTGAGATAGACCCAAAGAGCTACAGACTGATTTCTCTGCTGTATTTTACTGATAAACTGATACAGAGAGTAATTTTGATGCAGATTAATGAGTAGTCAGTCCTCTGATGCCTTTCATTCAGGCTGGATTCAGGAAAGGATGATGCACCAAAGATCAGGTTTCAGAGTGGTAGCCCTGTTAGTCTGTACCAGCAAAAACAACGAGCAGTCCTTGTGGCACCTTAAAGACTAACAAATTTATTTGGGCATAAGCTTTTGGGTACTTTGTCTGGCTTAAGTCATAGAAAACACATTTGAGTCAAGAGAGAAAGTTGGTACAGTCCTTGTTAAGAACAAAAGAATGGCCATTGTTACAAGAGATTTTTACTTCTTTTGATCCTGTATAAAGATTTCAGCACCCAGGACAGAGACAGGCATAGAGATACTAACAGTCAGAGGGGGGGAGGTGAGAGGCATCATGAATGCATCCAATGAAGTGAGCTGTAGCTCAGGAAAGCTTATGCTCAGATACATTTGTTAGTCTCTAAGGTGCCACAAGTACTCCTTTTCTTTCAACTCTCCCAGTTAGCATAACAAAGGTAGTGGCAGCATCCGAGTGCTTTAGTTTGCAGGGAACAGCAGTTAGTTTTAGATTAGATGTTTTAGGTAAGATATAAAGAATGATAGTTTAGAGTTAAAAATCCAAAATGATGGCAACACTGATTCTCTATTAGAAAACATCAAAGATGGAGAAAGCAGACTAAATTGACCAATAGTAGATAAAAAACAGGAGTGAAATAAAGTTCAAACAGGAATGACTCAACTCACTCCAAAACACCTGAAGAGAGAAGTTAGGAGGAGGAGCAGCTCCAGTAACAGGCAGAGCTGATTGGCTGAACAGTTGCTATCCAGGCAGGGAGGATCAGGGTACAATACATGCTAATTACTAAGTCTGAAATAGCAACCAATCAGAGAAGGCCAGAAACTGAATATAAGGAGTCAGCTGACAGGCTAGTGTGAGGAAGAGAAGAAGAAGAGAAGCGGAGGAGCCAAGCCACGCCATGCCACGCCACGCCACTAGAGAAGACCAGAGTGGAAGCAGCAGCAGCAGCAGGAGAAGAAGAAGACTGGAGCAGAGAGAAACGAGTGGCAGCAGATGGAGATAGAACAAAAGGACCCAAGATGACAAGAGGGATTGTTGAAAGAGTATTAGTCTGATTTTTATGATGATTCTTGAGGAATGACTGACTACGCCTGCAAAATAAAGCTGGATGCCTGCTTCTGAGTGTGACACACCCCACCCCATTCTACGATTGTCTGGCCATCGCTCACAGAATGATAATCTTAACTCATCAATGTTTCCTTAATGATGTAATGCTGTTTTATACATGTGCATAGGGTATTGTATGCTAATTGTAATACGTCTAATGTTAAAAGCCTTATGGACGTGCATGAAAGGGTCAGTGTGTACCAATACCACAACATTGTATTCTTTATATAGTCTGTGTAGTTTTCTGTGCCATTTGAACATATTATCTTTAAGCGCAATGTAACTGTGCCTTATTACCTATTATATACTTTATATGCTTTCTTTCTTGCTTTATTAAATGTACTGTAATCAACTAATTTTCTCTCAATAAATGAGACTTTGTTTTCGAAGAACTACTGCTTGTATGTCAATCCTTTGAGCAGAGGGCTGTATCAGTGTCCTTCCAAAGGGGAGCAGGATTAGCCTGCTCTAGGGAGTCCTCTGTGGTCAGAGACAAATGCACAATTCCTCTAGGGCGGGCCACCACCTTTCTCCCCATTGGGACAGAATAAATTGACAAGCATTTTAGGGTTCTAGGTAGTCTAGTATTAGAATGCCTTAAGTCCAAATTTGGGGGGTAACAAATTGGCATCCCTGGGTGGGCTCAAGGCGCTATTTGAAGCCTAGAGCAAGGTATAATACCCCACACCAATCTGAGAGCAAACAAATTGGCTTAAACCCTAAGGCTTGAAAGTATTATTTCAAGGCCTAAAAAGAGGGCATAGCGCCCCTTATTCGATAGAAGGATGACTGACACCAAGCAGAATTTTTTTTCTTTTCTTTATTTCCTTTCTTTCTGTCTTCTTTTCTCTGTTGTTTTGTTTTAAGAATAAACTGGTTTTTCATAAAGTATGCTAAGGGTAATTAACTAAAGTTAAGTGAAAGCTTTCAGTTATAAGACTTTGTTTAAATAAATTACTGTTTAAACTGACACCCTAGCCTTAATCCTAACAGAGTTAGGAAGGCTGGATAAAAAGCTTAAGGGCTGGTTGAAAGGGCTAGTATAAGGTAAGAAAATGGATTCATTGTAGGCTGAGTTTAGAAGTAAAAGAAAAATTAAAGAAACCCAGCTAAAGTCTTAGCAATTAAGAATTAATTGTTGTTTATATGGATGCTGGAGCCAATCACCCCAATAAAATCAGGAAGCCTAGAATACTAGTTAGGGCTGGTGAAAGGGTCAGTATAATAAAAAATATAATTCTGTGATCATGGTGAACACAGTTTAGACTGATCTAGGGGGTCAGTTTAGTTACAGTGGATAATTCTATGGTCATAGAGGTCTGGCACCAAAGAAGAAGCAGAAGGCCTCGCAAGTCAGGCACTACTAGAGTTTTTGTTTTGAGTGTTCAAGTGATCACAGCTACAAAAGGAGAGGGTGATCACAAGAACAATTTTGTTCATTTATTTTCTGCTCCTGGAGCAATCATGGGAGGACCGCAAGGAAGGTGGCGCCTGATTGAAAGGGAGGCAGGTTCTGGGGTCAGGCACCGAGGAGGAAGCAGAAGGCCTTGGGAGTCGGGCTCTATCCCATAGACTATAGTATCTGTAATGATGCTGCCCCTGGCGGGACACAACTATCAATTCAGGACAAATTGCTTAGAGCAGGGTAGGTAAGCCCAAAGCTGGAGTTCCTTTATTATAAAGGCAAACCAAACCAGCCAAATAGAGAGGACTTCGGTCTCGCCCCACTGGCTAACCATAAGTCATACAAGCAATTCCCTTAGACACTCCAGTTTCCCAGTATCACCACCAGTGCCACTCGTTATGGGGATACATGGTTACGAAAATCAATACCCCAGTAAAAGAAAAAAGATTCTTCCGATCCCAAAGGACCAAGACTCAGACCAGGTCAATATATAAGTCAGATCTTACCCACAAATCACGCTGTTGCCAATCCTTTATAATCAAAAATCTAAAGGTTTAAAAGAAAGAAATTTAGATGAAAGCTAAAACTGGTTAAATGGAATCAATTACCTACAGTAATGCCAAAGCTCTTGGTTCAGGCTTATAGCAGTGATGGAATAAACTGCAGGTTTAAATCAAGTCTCTGGAGTAGAGATCACAGCTGGGATGGGTCATTCAGTCCTTTGTTCAGAGCTTCCGTTTGTAGCAAGGTTCCTCCAGAAGACAAAATGGGGAAGACAAAGTGCCTTTTATAGTCCTTTTGCCATGTGGCTTGTGCTTTCTTTGTTCCAACCACAAGCCACCCAGCACATGGAATGGAAAAACCTTAGAGTTCTGTCCATAGGCATGTCCCTGCATGCCTTGCTGAGTCACAAGGTGTATCTGCCTTCTCTCAGTGGGTCAGTTGAATAGCTGATGGTCCTTAATGAGCCATCAAGCAGGCTAGGCAGTGCTGACACCAACTTGTCTGGGGTGTCACCCAGGCGCATAGCACAAGTTTGAAATACAGACAGTAAAGAGCCAATACTTATAACTTTAAATACAAAAACGATACATGCATACAGATAGCATAATCATAACCAGCAAATCATAACCTTTTCATGGAAACCTTACATGACCTCCTTTGTACAAGATATGGTGCCACTATAGGACGCTGATTGTAACAATGGTCTATACAATCACAGTTCATGTCAATAATGTCACAGTACCTCATTGCTAAAACCACTAGAGTCCTGACCCCAGTGATGGGTTGGGATTGGTGGGCCACTAGAGTCCTAGTCCCAGGGACTAGATTGTAATTATACTCAGGTTAAATCATTACCTGGCCAGTAAGATTTTGGAAGGGTATGAATACCCCACACTGGAGAAGAAAGGGTTAACTCCACAGAATGGGCAGCGGAAGTCTCACCCCTCAGGCCGTGCTGGAAATGCTCAAACTGCTGCCTTAGTATAAAAGGAAGAAGCCTGCTCATTCTGGTCTGACTGCCGGAAAGGAAGAACCTTAAGCTGAAGCTCCAGCTGAAGAGCTGCCACAGCCCTTGTCTGCAAAAGCCAGAGACCCTGTGAGCTGGATTGGAGGCCTGGAGCCCAAGGAACCCCGGAGGACCATCCATGCTGAGGAAATTGGAGATCCTGACGCTCCATGGACAGCAGCTCCTGGAACTACAGTAGGAAGTGACCGAGGGAGGATGAGCAAGAGGTCAACTTGTTTTGGCGGGATTCCCCGCTGACCCAGTGATGGACCTCTCATCACTGTTAGGTCCCTGCGTTGGCGCCCAGTGGAGTCAGAAGGACCCATGCTCCCCTACCCGGGCCAGCACTCCCCGGTAGTGCCCCCACCTGCCATATTGACTCTAGCCATTAGGCTGTACTGCCCTGTGTCCAAGGGCAGCAATTGAAGTTTTGTTGTGAGGAGAGGGCTCAGCTTGATGCTGAGAACTCCACATTACAGGAAGAAGGTGTGAAGGATGGGCTACGGATTGAAAAGCTAACTTGTGATAAGCAATGGCTTACAGAGTTAGAAAAGCCAGATTGCTGTTTGAGGGGAAAACGTATGACCACACAGGCAGTAGTAGATGTGGTTCTGAGATCACAGAACCAGCAGACTCATGCATGTGGCCAGTATAAAGACGCTTGCTTACAGGAAGAATGGCAGGCTATGCAGACAGTTAAAAGCACAGCTCAGGAAAGCAATACTATGGTGAGTATCAAAGAAGTTGAACTCACAGAAGCGAGAGAAAAGAAGAAGGTCAGCCCGGGTACAAGTTCAGAAATCTTTTCTGGATTCCCCTTTGAAAGTAATATGAATAGCTGGAAAAGAAAGGTGAAATTTTTATTTACAGAAGGGGATTCTGATTTTGTAAGAAGTTTTCCTAAGGAGAAAAACTGGGTAAAAGAAAAACCAGAGTCACGTGTGACTTGGGAATTAATGCATAAACAGAAAGGTACCATGGTGTGTAATGTATTACAATCTGAAGAAGCATTAGTTTCACAATTTGGTATAACAATAAAAACAGCAGTAATGGTTAATAATTCAGACACTGCTTTAAAAAGTACAGAAACGGGTAAAGGTAAAATACAGAAAGGGTGGCTACCCCCAAGGAAAAAACCTGAAGGAGTATCAGTGCCAACCTTTTCCTATAATGGTCTAAAAGGACAAGGAAACCAGCAAAGCAGGCAAAATAAGGGAGAAAATAAAAATAGAAAGCTTGTCCCTTATGAAGAAGGGAAAGTTTGTGGTTCTGGAAAAGTTTGGCTTTGGAAAAAGTTATTGCAGTATGAGCCTAGAAACCAAATTGATGTGTTGCCTACTGACAAATTGCTTCAGAAATTAGCTAACCATGAAAGGAGCATACCTGTGACTCAGCCATGCTCCAGAAATCGAGTGTAGGGAGATCAAGCACCACCTATCTCCCCGATGTCATCAAATGATCATGCTAATCTAGTGGCACATTTAAAACCAGATGATTGGGGAAGACCTACTGGATATGTAGAATTTAATAGGGGATCATCCAGATAAGATATGTTAATAGATACAGGTGCCACATTTTTTTCAGTTAGTACAAAGAATAGGAATTTATTTGGATCCTTAATGGCAATACAAATTATAAGGATTTATGAAGTAAAAATAAAGTGTTCGGTTCCTCTCCAATATGTTTTGATTAAAAATAGAATATTTAGATCTGATAAATTCCAATAATAATAAGAAGAAAAAGAGAAAAAGAGAAATGTCAAAATGGTTTCATTCATCAAAAAGATGGAAGGGGGAACTAAAATAGTAATAAAGATATTTCTCTTATCATAGGGACAGAAAAAGGATAAAATAGAAAAAATGCAGAGAGAAGGAATGCAGAATGAGATATGGGATGAGGAGACATGGTATTCACCTCCAGATTGGACAGAGCAAGATTTAGATGAATTTTGGGAAAGTCTAACTACAATTAATCAGAGTTTGAGGGTAGACCAATCATCCCAAACTATAGCACAAGTTACCAGTTGGAGGGGCAACCACCTCAAGTAATAATTCCTTTATGGAGCGATCACAACAGAAGACCGATTGCAAAATTCAGCATAGAGAACGGAAAAATCCAACACCTGTGCTATCTAGACACAGGATTTATGTACTCAGTGTTAAATAATATACATAATCCGGCAGATTTCCTCCCATATATCTCCTCAGAAATAGTCACAGTATGAGGGGTATTAGGAATATAAAGTGAAATTCTGCAAACATTACCACTAATAGTTAAGGTGGGAAATGAGACAGTATATGGTATATGTTTTGGAGTCATGAACCTAGGGGGGAACAGAGTCGGAATAATGAGAATGGATATTCTGACGGCACTGCAATGCTCAATAGACTTAGAAAGAAATGTTTTATAAGTAAAATAAAGTATGCATATGTATATATAAGTCAATAGTACATTTTCTTTTTCTAGAGAAAGAAAGGGAAGAATAGAATAGATAAATGAGATGGTATGGCAGCATGTTTTGGGGAAGTGCCAGATATGAATGAAGAGGAAATGGGAAATCTGATGAATAATGATAAGATGAAAGATTTACTAGATTCTAGATATGCCAGTAGATGAACTTATAAGACCAGCTGAAGTAGAAATAACAGATAATGAAGACAGTGGAATAGAGGAGTCTGAAGAGGAAGAAACCTCTCCACTAATTGTCTCTTTTCTAAGATCAACAGTCCGAGTCTTTTTAATCTTTCCTCCTATGGAAGTTGTTCCATACCCCTAATCATTTTTGTTGCCCATCAGTGTATTTTTTCCAATTTTAATGTATCTTTTTTGAGATGGGGTGACAAGAACTGAATACAGCATTCAGTGTGAGTGTACCTTACATTTATATAGTGGCATTATGATATTTTCTGTTGTGTTATCTATCTCTTTCCTAATGGTTCCTAATATTCTGTTAACTTTTTTGACTGCTGCTGTACATTGAGCGGATGTTTTCACAGAACTATCCATGATTACTGCAAGATCTCTTTCTTGAGTGGTAACAGCTAATTTAGACCCCATCATTTTGTATGTACAGTTAGGATTATGTTTTCCAATGTGTGTTACTTTGTAATTATTAACATTGCATTTCATCTGCCATTTTGTTGTCCAGTCACCAAATTTTGTGAGATGGTTTTGTAATTCTTCACAGTTATCTTTGAGCTTAACTATTTTGAGTAATTTTATATAATCTGCAAACTTTGCCACCTCAGTTTAGGTTTATCCCCTTTTCCAGATCATTTATGAGTATGTTGAATAGCACTGGTCCCAATAGAAACCCTTGGGGGACCCCAGTATTTACCTCTCTGCATTATGAAAATTCACAATTTATTCCTACCTTTTGTTTCCTATCTTTTAATCAATGACTGATCCATGAAAAAAATCTACCCTTTTATCTCTTAACTGGTTAATTTTCTTAAAAACCTTTGGTCTTGCACCGTGTCAAAGGCTTTCTAAAAGTCCAAGCACACTATATCTACTGGATCACCCTTGTCAACATGCTTGTTGACACTGTCAAAGAATTCTAATAGGTGAGGCATGATTTCCCTTTACAAAAGCCATGTTGACTCTTTCCCAACATATCGTGTTCATCTCTGTGTCTGATAATTCTGTTCTTTACTATAATTTCAACCAATTTGCCTGGTACTGAAGTTAGGCTTACTGGCCTGTAATTGCCAGGATCACCTCTTGAGCCTTTTTAAAAAATCGGTGTTAAATTAGCTATTTTTCAGTCCTCTGGTACGGAGTCTTATTTAAGCAATAGGTTACACACAGCAGTTAGTAGTTCTGCAATTTGATATTAGAGTTCCTTCAGAACTCTTGGGTGAAAGCCATCTGGAACTGGTGACTTATTATTGCTTAATTTATCAATTTGTTCAAAACCTCCTCTACTTACACCTCACTCTGGGACAGTTCCTCAGATTTGCCCCCTAAAAAGGATGGCTCAGCTGTGGGACTCTCCCTCACATCCTCAGTAATGAAGACAGATGCAAAGACTTTATTTAGCTTCTCTGCAACAGCCTTGTATTCTTTGAATGCTCCTTTAGTAATTCGATTGTCCAGTGGCCCCAATGACTCTGTGGCAGATTTCCTGCTTCTGAAGTACTTTAAAAAAATGCTGTTCATTTTTGTGTCTTTTGCTAGTTGCTCTTCAAATTCTTTTTTGGCCTGCCTAATTATACTTTTGCACTTGACTTGTCAGTGTTTATGCTTCTTTCTATTTTCCTCAGTAGGATCTGACTTCCAATTATTAAAGGATGTATTTTTGCCTATAGTCACCTCTTTCACTCTGTTGTTTAGCCATGGTGGCATTTTTTGGTCCTCTTACCATTTCTTTTTATTTGGGGTACACATTTAGTTTGAGCCTCTATTCTGATGTTTTTAAAAAGTTTCCATGCAGCTTGCAGGCATTTCATTCTTGTGACTCTTCCTTTTAATTTCTGTTTAAATAGCTTCCTCATTTTTCTGTAGTTCCCCTTTTTGAAGTTAAATGATACTGTGGTAGGCTTCTTTGGTATTTCCCCCCATATAAGGATGTTAATTTTAATTTAATTATGGTCACTGTTACAGAGCAGGTCAGTTATACGTACCTTTTCCTCTGCTGCACTTAGAACTAAATCAAGAATTGCCTTTCCCTTTGGGGGTTCTAGAACTAGATACTCCAAGAAGTAGTCATTAATGGTGTCTAGAAATTTAATCTCAGTATCCCATCCTGAGGTGACAGGTACCCAGTCAATGTGGGGATAGTTGAAATCCCTCATTATTATTGCATTTTCAGTTTTTGTAACCTCTCTACTCTCCCTGAGTATTTCACAGTCACCATTGCTATCTAATCAGGTGATCAGTAGTATATTTCTATTGCTATTCTATCATTATTAAAGCATGGAATTTCTATCCATAGAGATTCTCTGGTATTGTTTAATTAATTTAAGATTTTTTTTTATATTTGACTCTATGCTTTGTTTCATATATCATGCCACTCTCCAACAAGTATAACCTACTCTGTTATTCCTATATGTTTGGTACGGTGGTATTACCGTGTCCTATTGATTATCATCATTCCACCAAGATTGTATAAAGCCTGCTATACCAATATCTTAATTTAATACCAGGCATTTTAAGTCACCCATCTTAGTATTTAGACTTCTAGCTTCTGTATAAAAGCACTTATAAAATTTATCAATTTTTAGCTATCTGCTTTCATGTGATATAACTGAATGGGACTCTTTCTTTTGACTCTTTTGCTACACCTCCTACCTGTACTTTATCAACTTCTATCTTCTCATCTTTACTAGGATATAGAGTATTCCCTTTAATAACTCCTCCCCAAGGGATGTCTCTGTCTGAACTGCGTGTTCCTCCACACCTGTTGTCTTTCTCCCAATCCTTAGTTTAAAAATTCCTTTGTTGGGCTGACTGCCAAACTGTTGCAAGTTATTTCTTGTAGGCAAATGGTGCAGTTCATGCAAGAATAACTGGTAACTGAAATTTCACCCTGCAAGTCAGGGAGAAAATCAATTGCCTTAAATATCACAGCAATGGTTGACCGTCTACACTATTATGGTCATCACTTTTATAAAATTATGATAAATCCTGTGCAAAGTAGGCCTTGTGAGGTATCATTGGGAAAGTCATAATTTGTTGACCATTACTGTTCTGTTGAAATGTATCATCACTGTACAAGAAGTTATGAGATTTTGCTGTATGTTTGTTACTGAAACATGTTGTGAGTTTGGGAAACGCCCACAGACTGGCCCTGCAGGGTCAACTAAAGGATGACCAATATCCAGCCAGGTTTTAAGTGACCATCACTGTCCATTCACCAGCAGGGGAGCTGTAAACAAGAGATTTACAATTCACATGAAAAACAGTTGCTCAAGCACGTACACCATGGGGCTGCCTAATCCCTCCCTCCCCCCATGACAAAACAAAGATCTTTCCAGCACCTGGAGGAGAGTATAAAATAAGGGACAGTGACATCACCTCTCCTCCCCCACCTACACTGAAAGCCACAAGAATATTTGGAAGATAAAGAAACATTGAACTGTGGTGGTAGTGGTCCTAACTGGAAAAGCTTTCCAATTAGCACAGACTGCTGTTGGTTTTTGGGTAAGAGAAACCTTATTACTTCAAATTTGTCTTAGCTTGATAAAGTTTAGGAATTAGACTGTGATTTTATCTTTTATTTCATTTTGTACCAATTCTGAATTGCTATTTCTATGCTATTTATAATGACTTAAAAGCTATCTTTCTGTAGTTAGTACACTTATGTTAATGTTTTATCCAAGCCAGTGTGTTTTTGATTCAAGTTTGGGGAATCTACTCATGTTACAGAGGCTGATGCATATTTTTACCATTTGATGGTATGATGAACTAATTAATGATTTTACTCTAAGGGGCTCTTGAGCAATGTAAAATGCACATTTCTAGTGTGCAAGGCTTGGGCTGGGAGAATTGCGGGGTTCTCCCTATACATAGTTCATGAGTGGCTGGGGGTCTTTCATGTACTTTGCTGGTTGTGCCTCTGGATGTTGGTGGCTGACTGAACAGAACCTGGAGGAGTTTGCTGTTCATTAGCATAGCAGTGCAAGAAAGAGCCTGGGCAGGAGAGTGAAGGGGGCACAGCAATTCCATAATCCAGGATGTATCCCAGGGCATGTCACAAATGGCTTTCCACAAGGGTCCATTTTGGCTCCCCTTTTGTTCAATATATACACGTCCAAACTTCCTGAAATACAGGCTAAGAAGTATGTGTATGCTGATGACATTTGTACTGCAGATACTATAAATGATTTCCATATTGAAGGGATTTCCATATTGAAGTATTGAAGGAAATCTCAGCCAAGACATGGACATTTTGACCTCTTACTTCCAGCAATGGAGACTAATTCTTAGTGAAATCAAAACAGTGGCAGCCACTTTCCATCTAAACAATCTCAATCCACATGGAAGGATGGTTACTGCCATTCCAACCAGTTGTCACATACTTGGGAGTAAAACTCAATCATAGTCTGACATACCAGCCTGACCTGGAATACTTGGAAATGAAGATATCTTCCTGTATTGCCTCGATATGAAAACTATCGGAACCTCCAAGGGATCTGACACTTTGGTCCTTTGTACATCTATACTGGCCCTGGTATTTGCTCCAGCTTTGGAGGTTTGGGGGCACCATTGCCACTCTCGTCAACATGGAGCTGAATTTGGCCACTCATATTAGTAGTGGTTGCTTGGTTTGTACACTAACCTCCAGTATGTGTTTGCTAATGCACACAGTTCCACCAGATCTTTGAGATGCCATTACTGTTAAATCTTCCTGGACAGCTGTGACAGATGATACCAACCTGTCAGATCTCTGGTTGATTGATGCCCAATTTTCAGATAGGAAACAACACACAGCACCGATTTGAAGGTCTGCTCTTATTCATCAGAAGAATCCCACAGTAGACTAAGGTGTGACATCTTGGTCAATCTCCTAACACCCTTTTGCCACAGCAGCTCATGCACTCCTACACAAGAGTAGTACTGTTCCTTTACTATGCACGGATGATCAGTGACACCAGGAAACTTGTAGAGTGGAAGCACTGGTGGGATAGAGAGTCTAACACACTAAGACCAGGCTCAACAGGATACTCTCTGGCTCATCCAGAGCTGATGCAACTGGATGGGCCTGATTTCCTCTCCACGCTGTGACTGTGAGGCAGGATTGCAGACAATAACTCATGTTATTGACTGCCCATCTTGATCTCTGGAGGTTGGGTTAGAACATATAGACTACCTTGATACAGATGCTATCCTCCCCTTATGGAGTTCTGATTAGAAGAAGACTTGTGTAATAGATTTTTAGAAATATGGACTCACATACAAGGCAAGTTAAATTACCACAGTGAAAAGATATGATTTGGAATTAGAAGCAGAACTTCAGTGAATTGTATAATATCCTATTTTTTAGATTACTGCTATTCAATAGAGTTTTAATAGAAAAATTTAATTAATATCCATTTATATGATGGTTCTTGTTGCTCCTGTCCACCTTCTTCTCCCTAATTAATTGGTATATTACAATTACACATTCTTGTGGTTAATATCCAGTTATGCGTGGTTCATCCTGCCAAATATTATACTTCATTTTCATGTGCAGGACATGGTGACTGGAGAATGGTAACTCTCAGTTGTAGCAGGTCAGCCGAACATTTTAACTTGCCAGCACATATAAGGGATGCTTTATGAGGGAAATAATATTCTCTGTATGTTGTTTTACATGTCTTGCTATGTCACAGTATATACAACACAATGAAAAAATAGTATTTTTGGTTCATTTGAATAAAAGCATTTTCATCAGCTCTAGGAATCTGAATTGAACCACATGAAATTTTAATATCTACCAAAAATTGTTTTCTTACTCTTTTATCAAACAGAATGAGTGAAAAAGTTACACACTTGCACCTGGCTGCTGTATCATCATTATATTCAGTGAGGGGTCCTTCTTGGAAATGAATAGCAGTAGGACATTCTATGTGCTCTGTTGTAATGCCCATTAAGCTTTAGGCCTTCTTTGTTTCATTAAGATCTGCAAAAAATAATAAAATTAGACTCATTTACTTTAGTCCTCTGGCTTTTTCATTATTCATATTTTTCCTTTGTGTATTAAGATTCAAAAAAAGAAATGTTCTCTTTGAACAAACACTGAGTAGGCATACAGAATGTAATAACTGAAAGAATCTCAGTAAGTCATAGTCACATTCAGACAAATAGTATATTAAAGATGAAGCAGATAACCTGGAAAACTTGAGCAATTAGAGTTAATGGAATTTTTTAGGTGAGCTAAGAATTGTAGACATAAAAAACTGGAATGAGGATTAAAAGCCTAGCTTTCTATATCTCCATCATATCTACCTGTGTATTTTTACCTCTACATATATGTGTATGACTTTGTACTGTTAAATTTGTTAAACTACTTGTATGCAGTGTTGTTGTCGCCATGTTGGTCCCAGGATATTAGAGAGACAAGGTAGGTGAGGTAATATCTTTTATTGGACCTACTTCTGCTGGTGTAAGCACAAAAGCTTATCTCTCTCATCACTAGAAGTTGATCCAATAAAAGATATTACCTTATCCATCTTGTCTCTTTAAACAACTTATGGTTAAAATAGTGTTTCTGTCACGGATCACATGATTTTTTTCTTTTTAAATAACGATCCATCCCTTTCACATCTTGCAATGTTTATGTGGAACCAGTTGGATAAGTGGATATGATGACAAACAGTTGAACAAATTTGACAGGGCTTTTAGAATTGGTGACTTGTCAAATTCAGTCCTGGACCGCATGTAAAGTTAGTAGGAAGTCTGCAACAGAACTCCAGTGGCACAAAGGACTAAGCCAGTGGATTTTCAATGAGAACTTTTATTAAAAAATCATGAAGTTTCAGACTCCTCCCACAGGTGAAAAAATACATTTTTTAAAAAAATGTGTAGAAACAGACTGGATATACCACTCAACTCTAGTAGACCAATTTCAGTGTTTAAAAATATCATAATTCATTCCTGTTATCTGAAAGAAAAATAAAAAAATGTTATCAACATTCTTATATTATCATCAGAAAATCTTACACTTCTATGGCACCTTTGATCCCAAAGGCTACCAATACAGTCTACTACTTATAACCAAATACTGATGTTTTAACTCATTAACTCATAAACTAACAAAGTTTGCCTGAGTAAGGATTGAATAAAATCCAAAAAAGGTTTTCAGGATTTTGCCCTATCTACATACATCTAAAATGCAGTTACAGGTGGAGCACAACAGTTAGGGACAGTGAAAAACCACCATACTGCAGGCTATGCAACAGTAGAGGGAAGGAAACTGTTGACCAAGCACACTGGTACAAACACCTATTTTAACAAAATGTGCTACGGGGATTTTAGAGCTAAGTTATGTACAACCTGTGATGGGGATGGGGGTCATTGCCCCAGGAGGAAGCTTCAAGAGAGAGTGTACCACTGAAGATACACCCCAACCAAAGCGCCAAACCTAAACACCCTTATTTTGGGGAGGTTTGGATTCAGAACTGCTTTAATAAGTTACAAGTGTTCAGCTTTGATCTCATATCTCAGGCATGGTCTACACCTAAACCTGAGGTAGACTTAGCTACGTTGTTCAGGGTTGTGAAAAATTAGGTTGACTTGACCCCTGCACTGTCACAGTTGCCAATTGTGGTTGGACATATTCCTGGATGTTTCATCCCATGACATAATAAAGATTAATCTTTAATTCCTGGAGACTCCAGGACCATCCTGGAGGGTTGGCAACCCTAACCACTGTAGACCCAGGCGATCTCTGCAAAGCTCTCAGGAGGTGATGCCAAAGTTTGCCCCATGCCACTCCCCAGGAACCTCTTCCGGTGACAGGGGAGCAGCCTGCTGACCTGAAAGGAGGCGGGAAGGGGTGGGGTTTCCGCTGCTGCCAGGCTGAGCCGCTCCCCTTTGAAGGGCGGGGAATGCACGGAGCTCAAGCCGGCGCTTGAGTCACGCGAACTCCCAGCAAGGCCGGTGGCACCTGGAACTACAGTTCCCATGATGCTGCGGGGCAGCGGGAACGCGGCGGCCACCGTCCCGCACTGTATCCCATAGTGCCCCACGGCGCCCTTGGTCTTGTAAGCGCGGCGGCCAGGGACGGAAGGTCGTGAAGGCGAAAGAAGCTCTCAGTCGTGCGCTGACTCGTTTCCCGCTCCGGCGCCATGTTGGGTGCCAGCGTCCGCCGCTTCGCTACCTCCGCCATCCGCAGATCCCACTATGAGGAGGGGCCGGGAAAGGTAACGGCGCGGCGGGGCTGGCCCGTCACTCAGCGTCGCCGCGCGCTGCCCGGCCCCGAGGCCTGCGGGTCACAGGCACCGCAGAGGGGAGCGGCACTTCCCGGTCAAGGCCCGGGCCGAGTTGGGGGGAGGGGGCGGCGGCTGTCATACGTTAAAAGAGCCCCTGGTAGGTTTCAGGTCCTGCCTTTGGGAGACTGGCCGGTTCTCCCCCCCCACCCCCGCCCCAGGAACCGAGGTTTCCCCTTTCCCTAGCCCCTCAGCCTCGTGCGAGTGGGTGCCCGGTCCCCGAGTGACCGCAGCGGACTCCGAGCCGGCTGCAGCGTTCAGAGCACGTAACGACCCTGTTTTGCCTGGCTCCTCCGAGGCCGGGGCTTTCGGCCATGGAGGCCCTCTGCCTCCTCCTCTGCGGGTTTCTGTCCGCAGCCATGGTGGGGAGCGTGCAGTGATAGTGTCCTTGTCATGACTCTGCCTTTCCTCTTCCCAAACTCCTGCTCCAGTGGTACAGATGATGTGAACACAACAGTATGAGAAAATCAATGATACTGTAAACGCTTTCTGATGTACCAGTTTGTACCGGCCTTTCAAAGTAGTGTGATCAAATGTGTCTGAACATCCATGTAGGAGACATTTTGCAAACTACTTGGTTAGCCTGTATTCTCCCTCTCTTTCCCAGGAGATTGGCAATTTAAAGTACCAAGTTCATAAGTTAACCCCTCCTCCTCCTCCCCCCAACTACCTGTCAAGATCCCATTCAGTGAATGGGAGCTATGTTTCACTTGTGCTTTTTGTTTATAAAGGCAGATGCACAAAGTGGTAGGTAAAGTGTCTTGGAAAAAAGGAGTAAGCGCACCTTTATAAAGCTCGTCTATAACGTGAGTCCATTGATGGCATATTGTGAACAAACTCTCTTGTCTTTTCTAGAACATTCCGTTTTCTGTAGAAAACAAATGGCGGCTACTAGGATTAATGGTAGTGTTCTTCGGAAGTGGGTTTGCTGCTCCTTTTGTCATAGTAAGGCACCAACTGCTCAAGAAATGAAGAGGACAAGTTTTAATTCCTATAAAAAGGTAACTGATTCTGACCCCTTGTTTAACACTTTTTTCTCCTCTGTTAAAGGAGTCGATGAACCAGCTGCACTTCTTATAAAGTCTTAAAAATTAAACTTTGACCAGTACAGTGTGTCACTAGTTAGTTATTCCAGTTGTTGGTATAATTTGGTGTTCATCATTGGACCAAGTGGTGGAGGAGTAGGGAATACAATCTTTTTAATCAAATGATCATTGTATCATTGCTAATGACTTTATACTCTTCAATAAGTGACAGTATTTCTCTAACAAGTGAAAGGAGGAATGCATCATATCATCTCATTGCTCACGTTTACCACTTATCACGGTCTCTGACCCACGTGAACAAATCAAGACGAATAACTGATACGGTAAATGTTTTCTGATGTGCCAATTATTTGATTTGGCCATGGTTAACTACAAAATACACCATCTGAAATGTAAACGAAAAACATTTTATTCCATAGTTAAAACAAACTTAACCATTTTAAGAAACTAGTCCCATCTGGCCTTGGATTCTGTTCACCTAGTCTGACCTGCATAATACAAGCCAGAGAACTTCACCCAAAATAATTCTTAGAGCATCTCTCTTCGGAAAAACCTCCAATCTTGATTTTAAAATGGCCAGTGGTGGAGAATCCACCACAACCCTTGATGAATTGTTCCAATCACTAATTACACTCTTAAATGTATGCCTTCTTTCCAGTCTGAAATTGTTTAGCTTCAGCGTCCAGCCATTGGATATATTATACCTTTCTCTGCTGGATTGAAGACTAGTTATTAAATTTGTTCCCCATAAAGGTACTTAAACTAATCAAGTCAACGCTAAACCTTCTCTTTGTTAAGCTAAATGGAGCTTCTTAAGTCTATCGCTATAAGGCATAAGATATTACCTTACCAAATCTCCCCCCCTCCTTCTCCCCCCTCCCCCCTCTCGTACTGGTTTACTATCCCCCTTTTGGAGTAAGAGCACTAAAATTGCTCACAAAGAGAACTAGCAGTACAGACATGCAGTACACATCTTTGCAAGCGGATTGGTGTCATCAACATTTACATCCAGTTCTTAAACATCTCTTCTGTAACTTCAGAACCAAAATCTTGATTGGAATAGGTTTAGATTCTTTTTTCCGCACATAGGTTGATTTCTAATCTACACACCAGGAATAATCAATTTTTTGTCAAGGTCCAGATTTCTTGGTCAGAGTCCAGACTCCAGAGAAAATACAAAAACAATGATAATAAATATTTTACAGTCCATTCAAAAGCATCTGGCTGTCTGGATTTGGCCTGTCTGTGTGCCTATTGACTACTCCTGCTTTATACTCTTCCTCTTTAGAAGAGGTCTGTGATTGGCACTTCAACTAATTCAGCAACAAGCTTGACAACATTAGTGAATCAGCAAATTTGGAAACATTCCTAAAGATTGAAAGTGTGCTAATGCATTATTATCCAAAAGAGGCAAATGGGATGACAAGGATAATGGGGGATTCAATCAAGAGTTTAAAGGGTGGGGAATATAATGCCTAATCAACATGGCTTATGGGAAAATAGATCTTGTTGTTGCAAAGAGTAAAATGAAGCTTGATATGTTTAGTTGATAAAGACAGGTTTCAGAGTAACAGCCACCAATTTATTTGAGCATGCGCTTTCGTGAGCTACAGCTCACTTCATCGGATGCATATCGTGGAAACTGCAGCAGGCTTTATTTATACACAGAGAATATGAAAAAATACCTCCTCCCACCCCACTGTCCTGCTGGTAATAGCTTATCTAAAGTGATCATCAGGTGGGCCATTTCCAGCACAAATCCAGGTTTTCTCATCCTCCACCCCCCCACACAAATTCACTCTCCTGCTGGTGATAGCCCATCCAAAGTGACAACTCTTTACACAATGTGCATGATAATAAAGTTGGGCCATTTCCTGCACAAATCCAGGTTCCCTCACCCCCCTCCCAAAAACCACACACACAAACTCACTCTCCTGCTGGTAATAGCTCATCCAAAGTGACTGGATTTGTGCTGGAAATGGCCCACCTGATGATCACTTTAGATAAGCTATTACCAGCAGGACAGTGGGGTGGGAGGAGGTATTTTTTCATATTCTCTGTGTATAAATAAAGCCTGCTGCAGTTTCCACGGCATGCATCCGATGAAGTGAGCTGTAGCTCACGAAAGCTCATGCTCAAATAAATTGGTTAGTCTCTAAGGTGCCACAAGTACTCCTTTTCTTTTAGTTGATAAAGGTAATTGTATAGCAGTAATATATTCTTATACAGCGTTAACTTAATATTACTAACTTGTATTGTTATAGTGATGGAGCCCTAATCACACCCTATTGTGTTAGGTGCTGTACAAACAACAAAAAGATGATTTCTGCCCTAAACAGTTTAAATTGTAATACTGTATTACATTCTGCCTAAAAACTTGCACTAAACAATATCAAAATACATATTAAATGGATTCAGTAGTTAGTTATGTTGGGATCTGTCAGTTGTCAATGGGGACATTATTAGATAAGAAGGAATGTCACAAGAATTGATACTAGGCCTGACACTGATCAGTATTTTATCTTGATCTGGAAGTAAACATCAACTCACATACAGAAGATCCAAAGATTGTGGGAGTGGTAAATGAAATGGCAGTCCCTTGGCAAACTGGGCACATTCATTTATTGTATTTTAATACAGCCAAATGCAAGATCATAATCTAGGAACAAAGATATACCTACAGAATAAGGAATGCATTTTAGAAAGCAGTGACTAGAAAAGATTTAGGGTCATGGTAGACAAGAAGCTGAACATGAGCTCCCAATGTGATGGGGTGGCAAAAAGGGCTAATGCAATGTACTTCTTTATAGATCTAAAGGGTGGGGGAGAGAGGAGTGATTTCCACCCCACCCTCCTTCTGCCCCTTTGTATATGGCACTGGTGAGACTGACACTGGAGTACTGCATCCATTCCTGGCTTCTGCATTTTTAAAAGGGTAACAAAACAGTGGAGAGAGAACAGAAAAGAGCACTAATGATTCAAGGGCTAGAAAAATGCTTAACAGTAATACAAAGGTGTTCAAGCTGTTTTTAGTCTCTTAAGACTGAGAGGTGACTTGATTAGTATAAGTACCTTTATGGGGAGAAATGCAGGGCACTAAAAGGCCGTGTGCCGCCCCTCCCCCCCCACACACACACACAAAGAAAGGCATATTGAGAACCTGTGGCTGGTCATGTTAAACTAGACAAATTCAAATTGAAAATACTTCACAGTGAGTTACTAACCACTGGAACAAATTATCATGGGAAGTAGTGGATTCTCCATCTCTCACTGTAGTCAAATCAAGACTGGATTCCTTTCTGGAAGATATGCTTTAAGTCAAACAAGTTTATTGACTCAGTGCAGGAATAACTCTGAAATTCTATGACATGTTAGGTCATACTAGATCTAATGACAGTATACCCAAGAAATGTAGTGTTGAAGTGCATTCAAATATAGACCAGCTCCTGATCTGTCGAAGGCTCTGTGCATAAAGTTAAACATGTGCCTAAATTCTTGGCCTCAAACACATTTTAATACTGATCTTGGAAGAGGTGATGTTCATTCTGCGACTTTTTTTTTTTTTTTTTTGCAGACTTGAGGTGGAATATCACCTGTAGAGCAACTCCTCTTTCCATGGAATAAAGGACAAAGATATTTACCACACTGGATGTGTTTATAAATAAAAGCTTAAATCTGAATATTTGGGATGATGTCTTCTGTCAAACTATCAAATGCTTCTGAGCACTCAGGCTTATGCTGTAGCTTACTGTGTAACAGCAATTTTTTACATCAAGCTTAAACAGACGAGGCCCTTTTTAGCAGAGGAAAAATGTAGTGATAGCATGCTATCTCTTAGCACTAGCAAAAAGAAACTGTTCTCAGTGCTGAATTGAGTGGTTAAGAATCTAAACTCTTGTTTTTCAAGAATCTGTATCTTTTATACCATTAAAGTAATTGTTTTAGAAGCTCCCTTGCAGAGTGTGACTTTAGTTTCTCTCTTCAGGGACATGTGAGTTGAAGCAAACTAAGTGGTTACAAGGTTGGAGCCCTCATAAAAGTGTGATTTAGAAATGAGGAGTCTGGGAGAGCTGGCACTAGTGTCAGGGTCTAGGCAGTTGCACTGTGCTGGTCTCAACTCTCAGGAGGGAGCTTTCGAGAGAGAAAATCTGAAGCCCGAGACTACCTAGAAACAGTGCGTGGACTCTGTTCAGACTCAGAGTATAAAGGCATGTGGGTCCAGTAGGTGGAACCTAAACACAGCAGCCTTGTGGCTGTCTAGAAGCTGGGAGAGCTTGACCAGGGTTGTGACTTCCTAGTCTAGGGAAGATGAGCTTTTGCCACTAATTCAGAACTCCTCTGCCTCAGTATATGATTAGGTCTGTAGTTCAACTGACCTGGGCCGTTCTGCACTCTAAAGCCTCCACAACTTTGTATTTAAATTCTGATTTAGATGAGCCAGTAAATAACTAGTCTTAAACAAGTATGACTGCCTTCCTGAAGGATTTGGTTAAATGGTTGCTTTCAGATTTGGTAAGATTTCACCACAATAGCTGTCAAGTTTCATAAACTGTCATTAGGGGATGTGTTGAAGACAGTGGATCTGCTGCACCAAAACTTGTTTAATGGGATGTGGTAACAGGTGTGTGGATAGGAATTGCTCACTGGTTAAGTGTGGGGCGGGGGAGAGAAGGGGGAGAATGGTCATTAGGACTCATCAGGGCAAGGAGGTGTGGCTTACTTCCTCCTGAAGCTATCTTTGCTGCCAACATCCAAATCTCAGCACCTCCTCCCATTCTTCCATTTGCACAGTGCTTAGCTCTGAGAGGAAGGTATGCTACTGCTGAATGGGTGGGAAGGTGGAAAACATCCCTAACAGCATTCCCCATGCTTGGTGTTTACACCCAGCACCAGTAATGCCCACCAGCATCATTTGTGAGGACTTGCAACTCACAGCACCTTTCACCATCTTCAGTACTTATCCCCCAGGCTTAGCCTCCCAAAAACCACCTATGGCAGCAAAGAATTTGGGTAGGTCACAGAAACAACCTGGATAGTTTGGGGGGGGCGGTGGGTGTTTGTTTTCAGGCTAAAAACCACTCTGCTAGACTACCTGAAACTGAAGTAAGCCATAAAGGATTATACTAGGGTTACCAACCCTCCAAAATTGTCCTGAAGTCACCACAAATTAGATTGTCATGGGGTGAAACCTCCAGGAATATATCAGACCAAAACTGGCAACCCTAGATTATATGGATATGTCCACTAACTTTGTGTGCAATTTTTTGAGTGGCCAGTAGAAGATACTAAGGCCTGACTTTAAGAAGTGCTGAGCATCCACAGCTCCCATGGACATTAATGGAGTTGTGGCTGGTCAACACTCCTGATAATCACGTCATAGGTCTGTTTACACCCCCAAAATTAATGGAAAATTGGAGTGAAAGCTTGACCCTATAAAAATCAAAGACAAAACTCACTGATTTTGAATGGAGTCATACTGTCCTCCTTGAAAATGGGGTTAAAATAACTTTTCTGGATCAGTCTTCACCACAGAGGTTAATGGGAATGCTGCCTAATAAAAAATGAGTTGTTAAAGGGGTAGGGAATAATCTTGAAAATATGCCATTATATAACTAAATCCTATGCTAAATCCTAACTATATCCTAAACCCTTATTTGAAACACTGTGTACAATTTTTGTCACCCATCTAAAAAGAATATAGTAGAAAAAAATGAAAATGATTTTATGCATGGAAAGACTAGTATGAGGAATGCTTAAACTATGAGGATTATTTGGCTTTACTAAGCAGATAAATAAGAAGGGACATGATAGCAATATATACAATCTTAGACCAATAAGGGAGATTTTGAGAGGTCATCTGTTCCATTACCCGCCATGCTGAGGTAGAGGACCAAGTACACCTAGACTATCCCTTACAGTTTCTATTTAACCTCCCATGATGGGGATTCCACAACTTACCTTGGGAAGCCTATTCCAGAGCTTAACTACACTAATAGAAAGATTTTCCTAATGTCTAACCTAGATCTCACTTGCTGCAGAGTAAGCCCATTACTTCTGTTGATATGGAGAACAATTGATCACAATCATCTATAACAGCTGTCACGGTTCCTCCCCCACTCTGAACTCTAGGGTACAGATGTGGGGACCTGCATGAAAAACCTCCTAAGCTTATCTTTACCAGCTTAGGTCAAAACTTCCCCAAGGTACAAAATATTACCCCCGTTATCCTTGGACTGGCCGCTACCACCACCAAACTAATACTGGTTACTGGGGAAGAGCTGTTTGGACGCGTCCTTCCCCCCAAAATACTTCCCAAAACCTTGCACCCCACTTCCTGGACAAGGTTTGGTAAAAAGCCTCACCAATTTGCCTAGGTGACTACAGACCCAGACCCTTGGATCTTAAGAACAATGAACAATCCTCCCAACACTTGCACCCCCCCTTTCCTGGGAAATGTTGGATAAAAAGCCTCACCAATTTGCATAGGTGACCACAGACCCAAACCCTTGGATCTGAGAACAATGAAAAAGCATTCAGTGTTTTACAAGAAGACTTTTAATAAAAAATAGAAGTAAATAGAAATAAAGAAATCCCCCCTGTAAAATCAGGATGGTAGATATCTTACAGGGTAATTAGATTCAAAAACATAGAGAACCCCTCTAGGCAAAACCTTAAGTTACAAAAAAGATACACAGACAGAAATAGTTATTCTATTCAGCACAATTCTTTTCTCAGCCATTTAAAGAAATCATAATCTAACACATACCTAGCTAGATTACTTACTAAAAGTTCTAAGACTCCATTCCTGTTCTTTCCCCGGCCAAGACGACTACAGACAGACACAGACCCTTTGTTTCTCTCCCTCCTCCCAGCTTTTGAAAGTATCTTGTCTCCTCATTGGTCATTTTGGTCAGGTGCCAGCGAGGTTACCTTTAGCTTCTTAACCCTTTACAGGTGAGAGGAGCTTTCCCCTGGCCAGGAGGGATTTCAAAGGGGTTTACCCTTCCCTTTATATTTATGACAACAGCTCTTACATATTCGAAGACTTATCAGGTCCCCTTTCTTGTCTCAAGATTAAACCTGCCCAGTTTTATAGTCTTTTCTCATAGATCTGATTTTCTAAACCTTTTATCACTCTCCTCTTGGCTCTCTTCTATTTGTTCACATCTTTCTTAAAGATATACAGTCATTAATGTTATAAGATCAATAAGACATGTTCCTATGAAATTCAATGGCATTAAATATGAACAAATTTGAAATGCTTTTTTATTTTTTAACAAAAATAAAACATACCCCATGTAGAACTCATTGCTACCAGATATTACTGAAACAAAAGTCTCAGTAAAGGATTAAGCATTTTATATGGATAATAGGTACTATACATAGTCAGTGCTTAATTTGTAATGAAAGATGTGCCAGGGCTCAAGCACTTTTTTTACATTCATAACTGATGCAGCAAGCCCAGAGGTGCCAGGGCTATGAACTGCCAAGCCTAGAGGTCCCAAGGCTCAGCACTGACAAATTAAGCTCTGTATATAGTCACAATTTACACTAGCTAAAATAAACATTTGCAAGGGATATACATCCTGATGTAGAGATAAGACCAGCACTGTGGCTAAGAAGAAACTTCCATCCTAAGATGATTATTCCATAATTGTCCATTATGGAAGTTTTTACCCTTGTTCTGAAGCAGAGTTGGTTGGGAATTTTTCATGAGAATGATTTTCCAGTTGAGAATGCAGTTACTGTAAAATCAAAATTTTCTGTGGGAAAACAGATGTTGCCAAAAATAAAAAATTGAAATGAAACACAGTAAAACCCACCTTCAAGATGACCTCCACATTTCACAATCAAAAGTGTTCAGAAGTTGTGTTGCAGAAAAATGTCAAAATCTCAGCATTTGGTCCTGATTTGGAATGAAAACAAATGCTGAAGTGTTAGAATTTCCCATGGGTGGAACCTCTGAATTTCATTCATTTTTACTCTGAAGCATCTGGTATTGTGTACTGTTGGAGACAGGCCACTGGACTAGATGGACTACTGTTCTGAGCCAGTGTGGTAATTCCTATGTAATTAATATGAAAAATGTGAGTACACAGTGAACTTGGATTGAGATTGTCCAAATTTCTTTTCTTGGGATTTAGATTTCTTACAGTTACTGACAGTACTAAGAGGTAGGATGTTGCCCTAAATTATATTTTGGACATTAAATACTTTCAATGTTAATTTTTTTCATAATGAGTGATATTTTCCAACAGAAATATTGAAGTATTCTGCATTCCTTACTTTGGTCTTCGCTAGGGTGTCTGTTTTTATTTGCAAAAAGAAAAGGAGTACTTGTGGCACCTTAGAGACTAACCAATTTATTTGAGCATGAGCTTTTGTGAGCTACAGCTCACTTCATCGAATGCATATTGTGGAAAAGGCAGAAGACATTATATACACAGAGACCATGAAACAATACCTCCTCCCACCCCACTCTCCTGCTGGTAATAGCTTATCTAAAGTGATCATCAAGTTGGGCCATTTCCAGCACAAATCCAGGTTTTCTCACCTGGTCGCTTTGGATGAGCTATTACCAGCAGGAGAGTGAGTTTGTGTGTGTGGTTTTTAGAGGGGGGTGGGGAGGGTGAGAAAACCTGGATCTGTGCTGGAAATGGCCCACCTTGATTATCATACACATTTTAAAGAGAGTGGTCACTTTGGATGGGCTATTACCAGCAGGAGAGTGTGTGTGTGTGGGGGGGGGGGGGGGGGCAGAGGGTGAGAAAACCTGGATTTGTGCTGGAAATGGCCCAACTTGATGATCACTTTAGATAAGCTATTACCAGCAGGAGAGTGGGGTGGGAGGAGGTATTGTTTCATGGTCTCTGTGTATATAATGTCTTCTGCCGTTTCCACAGTATGCATCCAATGAAGTGAGCTGTAGCTCACGAAAGCTCATGCTCAAATAAATTGGTTAGTCTCTAAGGTGCCACAAGTACTCCTTTTCTTTTTGCAAATACAGACTAACACGGCTGTTACTCTGAAACCTGTTTTTATTTGGTTTTGAGAATGATATAACGATGTAGAGGTAACGTGAAACAGGTCTGATGTGACATTTTATAAACAAACTGGGCACAAGTGAGAAATGTGAAAGCTGAGATGTGGTTGTTATGACAACCAAATTAGAAGCAGTTCTTATTGGACATAAGTGAAGTGATAACATGAAAGTTATTTTCATTCTTTAAAGACAAAGGTCATAGTTGAACAGCGTAGCATTTTACTCTGGCTGTTTTTTCAAAATCCCACTATTAATAAGAGTAATGCCATTGGATATCCTACATACATTCAGCTAGAATTGTTAAGAAAAGATTGAAAGAACACGAATACCAGGGCAGTGTTTTCTGTATATAAGGAAGGCAAATATTATTCTTATTTTAAGGATAAAGAAATGAAGGTTCAGACAGGCCAAATGATTCACCCAGTTTCATTCAGGACATCTGTAAAAGAGCTAAGAAGAACTCAGAAGCCCTGTCCATCCTCCCTTGGCTGCAGTATTTTAAACAATGGTAAGAAATGTTTGTAATCGTAATTACATATCTGAAAACTTTCGGGCTCTGAAAATTACATTACATTGTCATCATCAAAAAAATTGAAATCAGACAGACAGAGGGATGGAACACCACATCTGTATACAGCCATTTGATGCATCATAATTAGGTTTCCAAAAGATTATACTTAATGGAAGAAGGTGTAAAGACAAGCTGGGTGAGCACTACATTGCTTCAGTGAGTGATTTTATAAAAGTAGGAAAATGCATACACAACCCAAAATCAGTTCAGACTCTAAAAAGACTTGGAATGGTCTTGAGTCTCAGAAACTATATATTAGCCCAGGGGCATTACAAGCATTAATTTTTCTACAGTGACAATGACAATGAGACCCACTATGCAGACAGGGTACATGCCACTCAGCTTTATTATTACAGCAGAAACAAAAAACCTGAAGGGTGAGATGCTACAGCTTGGTCATTCCCTATTATAGCAGTAGGAAATGTTAGGGAAAAATTTGTTAATAGCCCTCTCCTGCAATCTGTGAATCCCTGCTTCTGACAGATTTTCTAACCAGCTTATGTTTCCTCTTATTGCAGCCCAGGAGATGGACATTAGCAGCTGTCTGGAACAATACAGCATTGCATTTAAATAAATTTAAAATAATAGTATTTGATGGACTTGATGAGAATTGCTGTTCCATTTTCTATTTAAACATTCCATGAGTAGTTAAGTACTTTCCTTACTTACTTACCTTTTTCATTAGTTATGTAGAGAGCATGGAAGAACAAACAGCACTTTGAAAAATGTCACAGTATATAAATAGCACTTCTGAGAACATTAGTAAAGTTCTACTGAACTGTAAAACCAACAAGTTAGTGGTGAACTGTGAAGATGCAGGCAAGAGAAGAACATGTGAAAATCAAGGCAAAAGGGCGATCAAATTACTTCTGTAAAGAACTGCAATGTTGCAGTTCATGAAATTTTACCATGACTTTATTGCGAGTCTGAATATTTTTCGTAAAACCCCAGCTCCTGTCATTAAATGATTTTGTGAGAATCTCAGTTTTCTCTTTTTCATTTTAGCCCACTTGGTTGTGAAGAAAAGCTTGAAAGTGTGATCTGAGTGAGGCTCAGAAAATTAAAAAGAACTCCCAAGGTTTTTTTTTTTTTTTTTAAAGTATGATTTTTCAAGCCCATAATCTCATGATTTTTTTGAGGCTTTAATGATTTCTGAATGCTTGAGGTTGGCATATTGGAACTGTAAACCTCATAAGAAATAGCACTAGTCTCACTTTATCTCTCTGGACCCAATGAATTTCTTTGATGACAAAAGGAAGTATCTCATCAGAAGTGAAGGAAAAACATGGCAGCCATGGGCCAGCTGTATTATTCACCATTGATATTTGATAAATTGAGGATTGTGTTTAACTAAAACCTCCAGACTTTGCATGTAAATAGTTTTCATTGAGTAGTAGGCTCTACGTATGTGTGGAAAGTAAATATAAAGTTATTAAAATGAATGAGAAATCACTGCTGAGTATGCTGAGAGGGGCATCTGCTGAGGTTTACAGCAGAACGTAAAGAAGATCTGCCCCCTATGAGATCTCTCAATACAAAGCTTTCCTGACAGGCCCAAGAGCTGCCACTAGGACAGCTTACAGGAAGAGAATTTGAAGAGTTTCAGGAAGTACATCACCACAGTGCTCCAAAACAATGCAAATTATGTATCTTTCCTGCTGTTGAAAATGCACCTTCTAATCATCAGACCCCTTTAAAGTGTTTCATGTTGAACATCCAAAAACTGAGGTATACAAAGCTACTAGTCACTTTTTAAAATCTTGGCCTGTATAGTTAAAAACATATATTGAGCCCTGTCTCTTATCCCTGAACACTTTATAGAAATGGCAACGTATTGCCTGAAACTCAAAGCTCCTTCCCTTCAAGCAATAATTATCCTGTGAATCTTCAGCACTCCACTTGTACTGTGAGGGTTTATAGTCCCCAGCCCTCTGTGTGACAGTCCTATTTCACTCCTGGTACTTTGCAGCCTTCCATTCTTGCAGAATTCAGAACAGTAGAGTGCATGTTACACCTGAGAATACAGCAAAACATCTGGTTTCATAGTGTTTCTGTTATTCTCCTAGAGCAGCACAAATTTCCTGTCTTTTTTTCTCCATAGTGTGTTTCACTGTCTTTCTATTACACTGTGTTCCTTCTCTGTGGAAACAACAGACAGTGTAAAACAGTCTAGAAGACTTTTAGGACAAAGTTACAATGGGTTCTTATGCTATAAAGCAAGTATAGCTTTAAACTATAGTGGCAGTGATGTTATCAGTAAGGTCACATAACAGTTTCCAACCTAAACCTGTTTTAAGCCATTCAGAACTTGTGAAATTTACTTTTCATGCTAAAAAATTTCAAGCTTGGAATTTGCCCTAAAATGAATTATTGAGAAAAATTTGAACAAAAACCAATCATTTGCATATGAGCATAATTTCAATACATATTTCCTATTAAAAAAGTATTTACAGTATTTTTTGGACAGATCTACTGTCAAAACAGCTAGGGATAGAAAGTTAAAATTGAAAATTAAAATATATCCAACTGATAAGTACCTTTGGATGTAGAGCTGGTTAGAAAAAAAAATTGATAATTTTTTTGTTGAAAAATGGATCCCATCAAAATTGAAACACTTCACAAAATTGTGTAACTCATACCAAAGTTTTATTGTAGAAAAAAGGTGCTAACAATGCAAAAACATCCTGTGTTGACATTTTCAGTACAAAACATTTTAGTGTATCTCTTTGAAGTGACTTTGATTTAATTTTTAAAATTTTGAATATACATTTATATAAAATTTGAAAAATTTGAAACAGAAACAAATATTTTGATTTTATCAAAGCAAAACATTTCAATAGAGAAGGATCTCTTATTTTATTTCAGAAAATTTCAGGATTTTCAGGTTTTGTTTAAAACTAGAGTAAAAACAAGTGTCTCAAAATCTGCCTTGAAATGGAATATTTGTTCTCCACTGAGCTTTATTTGGATGTATCATTTCCTGTGTATTTTTCTGTACTCTGTATTATGGCATACCCAGAGTACTAGCAAGAAGTTATAACTGTATCTAAGTTTGTAGAATTGTATTATATTTTATTGAGGAAATAGTATGTGTTCATTTAATTTAGACAACATAATGAATATGCACAAAGTGACAGACCTAAAAATTGTATTAAAAACCTCAATGATGGCATGTCCATGCGTGCTTAACTTTGAAATTTAACATTCTTCTAACTTAGTTCTTTATTTGGAATAAATGATGGTTTACATAGCATCACTGTGGTAAATGTATATCTGAATAAAGATACTGTGTAGTTCTTATTTCACTTCTTTGCTAAGGTCTAAATAACTGCAATCATTCTTACATCCCAAATGCTCAACATTCAATGCTCTTGCATTGGCCTTGCTGCTGTAACAAGGCATGTGAGTAGAGGAAAATGGGAAATATGTGCTTAGAAAGTAGCAAGAGAAAGCAAAGGAAGTTTGCTGCCAGCAACCAAAGAGAGGAGGAAGGAGTTCACACTTGAACCATCCCACGTGGTGCCACTTACGGATTCATATCTAACCTTCATGTGAGACCAAAACATTCCTTCATCTGGTGAGATTTAAAGGGTGCATCGACACTTCAAAAAAACACCCTGTGGCAGCAAGTCTCAGAGACGGGGTCAACTGATTCAGGCTCACTCTTTGGGACTAAAAATAAAAGTGTAGACATTCCTGCTTGGGCTAGAGCCTGGGCTCTGAAACCAGGATTGGGGAAGGGGAAGGTCAGATAACAGGAACCAGTTTAGATTCTCTTTAGTGCACAGCTAGTCATTTAGTTGCTCTCTCTGTAATGTGTAGTAAAAATGTATTATGGTCTGAGACTTCTGTAAGTCATCTTTATGGCACTAGAACATCATCTGTCAAAAAGAAATGACCTTTTCTAAGAACAAAATTTCCCTGCTTATGTCTTTCCAAATGCTGATTAAGTTATGTGAGAACAACAGGGAAAACAAGATTTGTCATACTGAAAAACTGATGAATATGTACTCTAAGACAACGTCACATTCTCTAATGAATAAACAATTACAGCTGTAATTGTTTGTACATTCCTGCAAATGCCAACAAAATCAAATATCTGTCATGCCAGATGACGAAGCACAACTCATTGAATGTACTTAGCACTCCACTCATCTTGAAAAGGTCACTCAGGCTTTAACAAGCTGTACGTGGTTAGCCAGCTTCTAGGAAATGAGCATGTACCTTCCAAAGCATGCAGTTTGTATCAGCAATAAAGGAGCTACCGTATTTGGCTCACCTTCAAGTGACATATTTGGCTTAAATAACAAATTATAACTGGTGCAATCTGCCTGATGTTTCTGCTGTATGCATGGATACATTCAAACCTGTCCTATTATTTTTTATAATTTCTGTAGAAGACGCACCAGAGTCCACAGTTAGAATCAGGCCGCAGCTTGCCTGGCTCAATACAAACACACAGGAAGACAGGGTCCTAATGAACTAATAGACTAAGAGGACAAACATATAATGCTATATTCAATATCAGTAAACACAATCTATTCTTTTATGGCTCAGTTGTGACTTTTAGCCGTGGGCCACCAAGGCTGATCTGTAAGGGGTGTACCATACCATGCCATAGATTAGTATATCAGACTTCCCCAGGCCTGCACTGGAACCTAGTGGGACTCGGTAATGGTAGAGTCTTGCCTCCTCCCTATCCCCTTTGGTGTGATTTACTCCCACAGGAGTCCCAGGAAGGCACAGCCAACATGTAGTTGTGTGCAGTTGTCTCCCTTCTACCCTTGTGCATCTATAATGGGAAACAGATTTTTTGTAAAAAACGTTGTTGATAGCCCTTGACACTGCCCTGTGTTCTATCAGTGATGTCAGTAAGAGAGCTGTTAATGCTAATCTAGTGCAAAAGCAGGGTGTGGGTGGTGGTACAATTAATCTAATCTGTACATAAGAAAAGTAGATATTACCAAATGCCAATAGTGCATGCTAGCCTAATAACCTGGTTCTGTTTCTACCTGAATAAAGGAAGCTAATTCTCAAAGATACCATTATATAAGAGATCAGATTGGTTCCAAGCCTGCCTTGGCAAGCTAGAGTTACAATCGATTCACAAAAAGAAAAGGAGTACTTGTGGCACCTTAGAGACTAACAATGTTAGTTTCTAAGGTGCCCCAAGTACTCCTTTTCTTTTTGCGGATACAAACTAACACAGCTGCTACTCTGAAACTGATGCACAAATTACATCAGCCTTTAGACAGATGGGAGCTGGCCAATTCTACTACCCCGTTCTCTGCTCCCCTCCCAAGTGCATGATTCCCAAGGTAGTTCAGGGAGCTGGTCCAGAAGCTTCAGGCTAATAGGGCAATATTCTAACAAGGCACATGCCTCATATAAGATAGTTTTGAGGTAATTTAGAAGTGAAAACACTTATAAAAATGCCATGGTCTCCCATCCCTATTTTTTGCAGTCTATTGAGGTTGTTTTCTGGTACACAGCAGGAGAGTCTGAAGCCCAAAGGAGGGTAATACTACTTTGCATTTAGAGAACTATTTTCATGCTAAAGGATTACAAATCACTTTACGAACTGTGGGTTTGATTCACTTCTGCTGGTGTAGGGAAATGCAAATTACAACTCTCTGTGCCACCAAAGGCTGCAGAACCCCTGGGGAAGGACAAAAAGAAAAGGAGTACTTGTGGCACCTTAGAGACTAACCAATTTATTTGAGCATGAGCTTTCGTGAGCTACAGCTCACTTCATCGGATGCATGCCGTGGAAACTGCAGCAGACTTTATTTATACACAGAGAATATGAAAAAATACCTCCTCCCACCCCACTGTCCTGCTGGTAATAGCTTATCTGAAGTGATCATCAGGTGGGCCATTTCCAGCACAAATCCAGGTTTTCTCACCCTCCACCACCCCACACAAATTCACTCTCCTGCTGGTGATAGCCCATCCAAAGTGACAACTCTTTACACAATGTGCATGATAATAAAGTTGGGCCATTTCCTGCACAAATCCAGGTTCTCTCACCCCCTCACCCCCCTCCCAAAAACCACACACACAAACTCACTATCCTGCTGGTAATAGCTCATCCAAAGTGACCATTCTCCCTACAATGTGCATAATTAAGGTGGGCCATTTCCAGCACAAATCCAGGTTTTCTCACATCCTCCCCACCCCCATACACACACAAACTCACTCTCCTGCTGGTAATAGCTCATCCAAACTGACCACTCTCCAAGTTTAAATCCAAGTTAAACCAGAACATCTGGGGGGTGGGGGGTAGGAAAAAACAAGAGGAAATAGGCTACCTTGCATAATGACTTAGCCACTCCCAGTCTCTATTTAAGCCTAAATTAATAGTATCCAATTTGCAAATGAATTCCAATTCAGCAGTTTCTCGCTGGAGCCTGGATTTGAAGTTTTTTTGTTTTAAGATAGCGACCTTCATGTCTGTGATTGCGTGACCAGAGAGATTGAAGTGTTCTCCGACTGGTTTATGAATGTTATAATTCTTGACATCTGATTTGTGTCCATTTATTCTTTTACGTAGAGACTGTCCAGTTTGACCAATGTACATGGCAGAGGGGCATTGCTGGCACATGATGGCATATATCACATTGGTGGATGTGCAGGTATACGAGCCTCTGATAGTGTGGCTGATGTTATTAGGCCCTGTGATGGTGTCCCCTGAATAGATATGTGGGCACAATTGGCAACGGGCTTTGTTGCAAGGATAAGTTCCTGGGTTAGTGGTTCTGTTGTGTGGTATGTGGTTGTTGGTGAGTATTTGCTTCAGGTTGCGGGGCTGTCTGTAGGCAAGGACTGGCCTGTCTCCCAAGATTTGTGAGAGTGTTGGGTCATCCTTTAGGATAGGTTGTAGATCCTTAATAATGCGTTGGAGGGGTTTTAGTTGGGGCTGAAGGTGACGGCTAGTGGCGTTCTGTTATTTTCTTTGTTAGGCCTGTCCTGTAGTAGGTAACTTCTGGGAACTCTTCTGGCTCTATCAATCTGTTTCTTTACTTCAGCAGGTGGGTATTGTAGTTGTAAGAAAGCTTGACAGAGATCTTGTAGGTGTTTGTCTCTGTCTGAGGGGTTGGAGCAAATGCGGTTGTATCGCAGAGCTTGGCTGTAGACGATGGATCGTGTGGTGTGGTCAGGGTGAAAGCTGGAGGCATGCAGGTAGGAATAGCGGTCAGTAGGTTTCCGGTATAGGGTGGTGTTTATGTGACCATTGTTTATTAGCACTGTAGTGTCCAGGCAGTTTTGCACTGTTGGCTACCCCCCGGCGATTTTATCAAGGAAATGGGCTTGAAATTGCAGCTGATGCTTCATTGAAGCCCCACTAGCAGAGGTTAGCCAGGGACTGGGCTGAATCCGTGCTTCCTCCGCTAGTCTGTCCACAATCCGTTGATGACAACTCCACCCACTTCTGGGCCGGGGCTAGCTAACTATACGCCTCCTGGTGGAGTGGAGGATTCAAGTAATTTGTACCCCAGGACCATTTTCAACATGATAAAGGGCAGGCATGTAAATTTTGTACCTGAGTTGCTAAATTTTCTTGACTGTTTTACAAGGCTGATATACTGGAACAGGGGAGGAAGGAAGCCATGCGGTTATGGCCCTATAAAGGAATTCTGGGTTCAGTCCTGGGTCTGCCACAAATTTCTTTTGTGACCTTTGGTAAATCATCCAGGGTCAGATTATCATCAGGCCTAAATATAGTTACACCAACTGAGGATCCTTCCTATGACTCAGTTCCCCATCTCTAAAATGAGTATAATACTTACCTGTTTCATAGGGATACTTTGAGGATATATTCATTAATGTTTTTGAGGTACTCAGATACTTCAGTAATGAGAATCATAAGTAAAGTCATTAGAGTAATTATCCTAACATAGAATATCAGGGTTGGAAGGGACCTCAGAAGGTCATCTAGTCCAACCCCCTGCTCAAAGCAGGACCAATTCCCAGTTAAATCATCCCAGCCAGGGCTTTGTCAAGCCTGACCTTAAAAACCTCTAAGGAAGGAGATTCTACCACCTCCCTAGGTAACGCATTCCAGTGTTTCACCACCCTCTTAGTGAAAAAGTTTTTCCTAATATCCAATCTAAACCTCCCCCACTGCAACTTGAGACCATTACTCCTCGTTCTGTCATCTGCTACCATTGAGAACAGTCTAGAGCCATCCTCTTTGGAACCCCCTTTCAGGTAGTTGAAAGCAGCTATCAAATCCCCCCTCATTCTTCTCTTCTGCAGGCTAAACAATCCCAGCTCCCTCAGCCTCTCCTCATAACTCATGTGTTCCAGTCCCCTAATCATTTTTGTTGCCCTTCGCTGGACTCTCTCCAATTTATCCACATCCTTCTTGAAGTGTGGGGCCCAAAACTGGACACAGTACTCCAGATGAGGCCTCACCAATGTTGAATGTCGAACATATATTTTCACAACTTGTTTTGTATACAACATGAAACAGAATGAGATGTGGTGGTATAAAACAGCCAGAAGCTCAGTTCTGAAGTCCTTGCACAAGCATAGCTTAGATCAAAGTTTCTGAGAATTGTGTGTCTGTTTCCAAGGTCTATATTAGTTGGAAAGATAGTCCTTGTTTGTGAAGGTGTAACCTATCCATCACTTACATAGTGTGGCTCTGTCCCTCTCTAGTTGCTGGATCATATATATCTGTATGAATCAGCTACTGTCCTTGAGCTAACGCAAATGAGTCTTTTAGTTCTGGCAGTGAGTAGAGACTTATTGTTTTAGAACCAGAGATCCTAGTTTCAGCCTCCACTGCCAACAATCCACCCACACTGGCATATTATGAATGAGTGCAGCCAGCTCAGGGTGGCAGAGATCTACACGAGGTAAGTGTGGGTTACACAAGCCAAGGGAATCATACACAGTAATCCACCAGCACAAGTTGTCCTGATCTTTTTAACTATAATTTTAGACCAGATTTTCCAAGATGTGCAATTTGTGTGCCCAGATACCAAGGTTGCACTCAGACTGGACATTTTCATGTGCAGACAGCCTGTTAGGTATCAAAATAGTTATTTATGTGCACAAATACCCTAGTTATGCATTCAGTCTTGCTATTTGCACGCTATTTTAAGTGCATACTCTTCAACATTGACTTGCACAGAACTTTGAAAATCAGATCCTTTGTGTGTACTTTAACTTGAGTCTTGCCAAAAATCTGGGCGGTGGGTAATTAATCTTGATCAGGAAGATTTATTTCTGTTTGCTTTATATTGTTATTCATATAATTAAAATCAGTTTTACACCTTAGGCTATATTGTTATTTGATCTTTCTGGGCTACAATGACTACATCTAATTTACTCCAAGAAAGCTCACTCATACTGAGCAGCAACATAGTTCATTTAAGGTATAGATTCTGCCACCCTTACTCTGACTCAGTAGTACTTTATTCCAAGTAACTCCATTGATTTCAGAGGGACTATTCACTGAGTTAATACTACTCAGACTAAGTAAGAGGGAGATATCTGGTCCTTGGTTTGTACAAAACCATACAACTTTTAATACAAGGATTGAAAAGATATTTTGACCTTCTACTCCTGAAGACATAAATGGATCACAGGAAGAAGTTATGAGATATTTTTCAGAAAACATCCACCTCTCATAAAATCTAGTCTTAAAAAACTCTACAAGCATATGTTATCCTATTCAAATATATGAAACGTCAGCTCAAAAATACAGGGACCATGTTTTCCATATCCACAGTAAAAAAAAAAAATCCTGAAAATGAGGGAAAAACCCATTGCTAATAAAGAATCCTCATTTTAATCACACGTTTTCTTCATTACTTCCATATTTTAGGTGATATAAAGGGAGGAACAATTATTGCCTTGTTCACTTTGATTTATTTGGCTCAATGCCTCCTTACCTAGCTAATGTAAAATAAACTGTGCTACATGGGTCATTTATGATGGGATTTAATAAGATGCTTTTTATTTCCACCCTGCAGGGAAACATATTAGTTTTCTAGCACCTGGCAAAAAACATTTCTTTCATTCTCTCTTTATTTTCATTCAGTAGAATTCAGTGAATGAGGTAATTTAAAGCTACAATGAACACACTGTCATTAAAGGACAATCTACTAAAACAGGACTTCAAACCCCAGAGGAGAAAATGATGCCCAGATGTCAAAATGAGGAAGGTCATGAGCAAGCCTGACTGGTTCCTAACTTCCTGTGAACATTACTATGTAAATGAAGTCTTGTTCTTTTTCATTGTCTCAAGTTCTAAATGTTTTCCCATCTCCAGACATGTTATTTACTAGCAAAGTAACATAATTTGACAGGTATGTAAGGTAATCTTCTGGGTAAGGCAATAGAAGCTAGGAATCTGGTTTTCTATTAGTTTTCTGCCATAGACTTCCTAGTGACCAATTTAGGTTGTCATTTAGGTGCCACTCTTTCAATGGCATTTGCGGGCCTAACTCTCTTAGAAGCCTTTGAAAATCCAAGACTTAAGTTCTTTGTGCTTCATTGTTTTGCTCTGTAAAATGGGGATAATGCCTACCTACCACTCAGTGATGGTGAAAGGTTAAGTTAACTGATATTCCTAAAATCCTATTCCTATTCAAGTCCTTAGATGGAAGGTGTTATATACAGTCAGTGCAACAGTTTTAATCTGGAGCCAGTTGCAAACCACTATAGTTATGCTCGCATAACAGTTTCTATTAAAAGTCCCAGATTTCAGTCGCTCCCAGCATTCACAAACTTTGATATTTAAGATAACACTTTCCATGTTTGATCTTAGCTTGGTAGTCATTTTTGAAATTGGGGAGGAGAAGGAAGAGAGAGAATACTTTTCCTGTTATAAAAAAATCTCTTGTAACCCTCTTGGACAACCCTACATATGAAACAGCTTAGGGATGGTATTTCTCCATCTCAGAGAACGTTGGATTTGATTGCATTTGAAAAATCACATATCAAGCAGCAGATTTCTCATTAAGTTTATGAAACACACACTGCATAACCACTGTTCAATGCATGTTATGTGCTTTCCATCTGGGCATGACCTACAGAGGATATGGGTCTATTATACCTCTCACCTTGGAAGCTTACTCTTTAGCTCAGACTGTAGAAATGTATGCTGTCAGATCTAAAGAGCCCTAGTTCAATCCCTGGTGTTGGCCAAGATAGTCACTACCACTAATTATTTAGTTGGTGTTGGTCCTGCTTTGAGAAGGTGGTTGGACTAGATGACCTCTTGAGGTCTCTTCCAACATTAATCCTGAGGTCTCTTCCAACCCTAATCTTCTATGATTGTATGATTCTACCACAAGTTTTTGTAGATAACAACAGTGTACTATGGTCCTGATCCTGCAGTGATTTCCATGCAGGCAGACCCCTGCATCTACACAGAGTCCCTCTTATATTAATGGATCGCAACACAGATGCAAGGGTTAGAGACAAGTAAGGTGTAGTCATGCCCAGTGGTTGGATCAGAAATCAGGCCCAGCGGCTAGAGCAGGAGTTGGTAGCCAGGAATCATAGCTGAGAGTCAGAGACCAGAGACAAAGTCAGGAAGCGGAGCTGAGGATCAAAGCTGGGTTACCAGGAGTGAAGCAAAGCAGGAGTGGAGCTGGGTCCACAACTGGGAACAAGCCATCGCAGGACTTACCACAGCTATGGGCAAATGCTGTGAGCTGCCACAAAACTCCAGCTGAGCCTGGGCTTAAGAGCTCATCTGCTGCTTCTTCACATCAGTCATGCAGTACAGCAAATCAGGTAGCCTACTACAGGCCAGCTGTGCTCATTAGAATCCTGGCTCTGCTGCAGGCTGTGATTCCTGACAGCCAGGTTGTGCCTGTGCAGGGGTCATTGCAGAATCAGAACGTAAATGCCTCCTTACTCCCCTAAGGCCCCAGCTTGTGGATTTTCTCCAGGTGCTCTACACCTTTGTGGAGTGTTTGGTCAAGCTCAACTGGACGCTGACTGAACCCGTCAGCTTTAGGAGAGGGTGCGTGAAGGCTGTCCACCGTCAGGCCAGTTCTGCACTCTGGCCGTCAAGCCCTCCCTGCAGAGCCAGAGTTGTGGGTGGCCTTGTCAGCGTACGATGATGACCTGCTCCTCGTGGTCAAGGACCAGAGAGACCTGTGCCAGGTGTAATGCCCATACAAAGCACACAAGATCTTTTTATAGGGGAGAAGGCAACATGCACATTTATTGAGAATACAGCAGTTAGCATATGCTTTTTAGTCACACACACACACACACACACACAGTTCTGCCAGCCAGCTTTATAGTTACCAGTCCAGAGTCTGAATCAATCAATTGTTCTTTTGAGTCCAAACCAAGGGGAATTTCTGGCGCCATTCCTCAGTTTGCACGGACTATAATGCTGCAACTGGCCTCTCTCTCTGCCTTTTGCTAATAATATCTTGTGGTCAATTTTCCCAGAATGGGGAGGGGGAATATCCACATTCCATAAGATACCCCTGAGTATATCTATTACTATGCTATTGGTGAACAACCAACCTGAGACCAAAAAATTCTACTCCTAAATGAGTGGAGGCTTGCCAGGCGATCTACTCGGCAGCCTCCTCCACCCGGGTCAACTGGGTCAAGAACTCTGGCCTGGTGGTCGGGGATGGGTGGCAGGCGAATTCCCTCCCACCCATGCTTCAGGCCATTCAGTGAAGCACTGATCCACTGCTCTATCTCTATCAGAAAGTGTATACCTTTCTGCCACACATCCTTCTCTGCCGGAGAACTGGCAAGGCTTGGAGGGCAGGGTTGGTGAGTGGCTGCGGAGGTGGACAGGACTGCTCCAGTTCCTTTCCCTCTGGGAGAGGGCACTGGTGCTCAATCAGCTAATCCTGTCCATGCTCTGGCACCAGCTTACCACCCTGATCCCAGCCCCGGGTATCCTGGTCCACCTCCAGAAGTTGGTTCTGGAGTTCTTTTGGCCAGGACTGCACTGGGGCTCTGCAGGGATCCTGTACCTCACCCTAGAGGAAGGAGAATAGGGCCTAATCTGCCATCATGCTCAGGTCCATGTCTTCTGTCCATGTCTTCTGTCAGGCTCCATGTCTCCAGGCCCTGCAGAGACACCTTTATGGTTCAGGTAGTTCGGCGTGGAGCATGTTGGCGCATGCCTTCCTCCACTGCCTCAAAGGGCTCTGATATGACCAGCAGCTCCTTTATCTCCATTCAAGAGGTCTTCCATGAGACTTCTCTGGGCTGCTGGTCTTCTACCAGGACGTCCTCCAGACTTGGAAACTGGTTTTGGCAACCAGGTCTGCAACAGCCACAGAGAGAGCAGATCTCCTCGCAGAGCCCCGGCTACACATCCTCCATATCAGTTTGCAGGAGTCCCTCTCAGTGCGCCAGAAGTTGGTCTTGGCAAGAGTTACCAGAATCGGAGATCTCCTGGACTATGACCAGGGAGACTGTGTGGACCCCCCTGGTGCTTGGTCAGTGCATGGAGCTCTTCACTCGGTATGTTCTTTGGGAGGTGAGGGCACTCGGGTTCACCTCAAGTGGGTCCTGCAGGAGCATGCTCTCTGCCCACCTCTCACCCTGGGCCCTCCAGATCTTTTCATTGGGCCCCTGTCCTCTGTGGCCTCCTCCCCCAAGCTGTCCCCTCCACACACTCCAAGCCAGCTGTGCGACCTGCAGCTGGTTTGCTTCTGAACCACACCAAGGGCACATTTGTACATGCTTGTCTTCCATACTCTCAATTTCCTCACTCTGTGTCCTGTCCTGATACTAAGTGGCGAGACCTATTGCCACCTATTGAAGGTGAGGAACCCCGGTGGCCCAGTCTGTATTCCACCTTGGTACCACGGCCTTCCGTGAAGCATGAGGGAGACCCTGGCGCACACCTACCTTGAGTGCACCAGGTTGCAGCCCCTCTTCTGGCTTCTCAGGACCTATTTTTGCATTTTTTGGCTGCCCTTCTCCCCCCACCTTCTCATAGATGTACACCCCATCTGTGGCCCCATGAAGTCGTGAGACGTCCTCATCAACCTCCTTTGTTTTATATGATTTTGTTGTTTTGGCATGCCAATAGTACCCTAGATAACAAGGGTGGTGCCCACCTATGTATACTCATGTCTCCCCCTGAATAAGTAGCACAGTTATTTAGTATCATGTCACTAAAAGACAACTTTATGTTTCCTTTTACATTGTTCCTTCTGCTGAAAATAAAATAATTGAATTCCAGACATATTGTCTGGATGAAGATGAAAGCCACATGTTGGCTGATTAAAAATACCTTATCTTTATCCTCTTAGTTGAAGCCAGACCGTTTTATCTCTAAACACCATGCCAACAAGACCAGAAAGCATCCTTGTATAACATACAAGAAGAGATTTATTATTATTCTGAGGAACAATGCAGATTGTTTTCTCTTAATTTACATGAAATCAAACATCCATTTTTAAGTAGTTAATACACATAAACAACATACTTTAGTGTAGAGGTAGAGAATAAACTAATGCTTAATTTTAAATGGTTTCTTCTGTGAGTAATTTTAAATGGTTTCCTCTGCCAAGAAGATACTTCTTTATTCTCCTGCAGTGATAATCCCTGATGTTTCATTTCCTAGAGGCAGTCCTTGTGGGTCTGAAATAATAGCATGGTTATGCACTTATTTAATGACATAGGTGGTATAACAATACATCCACCTAATCCATACACAATCCCCAGGTGTTCTGATCTATCCATATCTTCTTGATTATAATACTGATGATTTTTTCTGAATGTGACATAAAATTAGACTATACTATGGGAACATTGATGTGAGCTGGGGGAAAACTTAACCAAAGTTTGGAATTATATTTTTCAACAATTTGAGCCACTTCAAAGTTGAGTTAATAAGAAGTGCTCTTACTGGTGAGAAATGCAGCCTTACAAACCACAGGTTATATATACACACCTTGCATTCTGGTCCTGCAGATGATCATAAAAAGTTAAATATTAGAACAGCAAAATAACAAGAGGAAAGATGGGCTTGTGCTTAAAGCACTGAACTAGGATTTAGGAGATTTGGATTATAGTCCCAGTTCTTCCCTAGTTTTCTTGCGTGACCTTGATTGATTCCCCCATCTGTAAATTGAAGCTCATTATATTCCCCTGCCTTACGGACGTGTCTTCAAATGCTCTCATATTATAGTAATGGGCACCATGGAAAAATCTAAACATAAAGCTGAAAATTATCCACTCAAGAAAAATGAAATCTGTGACAGATATGCATTCTGGTGCAGAATGCAGCAATGGAAAGACATGTGATTCATATGTGACTGATCTGAGCCTGAAAGTCTAAACGTACCTCTTATAATATTTAACCTTCACTGTAAAAAGAAAAGGAGGACTTGTGGCACCTTAGAGACTAACAAATTTATTAGAGCATAAGCTTTCGTGAACTACAACTCACTTCATCAGATGCATACAGTGGAAAATATAGTGGGGAGATTTTATATACACAGAGAACATGAAACAATGGGTGTTACCATACAGACTGTAGCAAGAGTGATCAGGAAAGGTGAGCTATTACCAGCGGGGGGGGGGGGGGCAGGGAGGAACCTTTTGTAGTGATAATCAAGGTGGGCCATTTCCAGCAGTTTACAAGAACAGTAGGAGGGGAAATAAACAAGGGGAAATAGTTTTACTTTGTGTAATGACACATCCACTCCCAGTCTTTATTCAAGCCTAAGTTAATTGTATCCAGTTTGCAAATTAATTCCAATTCAGCAGTCTCAGCCATGCAGAACACAATGCCATCCACAGCCTCAGAAACAACTCTGACATCATAATCAAAAAGGCTGACAAAGGAGGTGCTGCATCATGAATAGGTCAGAATATGAACAAGAGGCTGCTAGGCAGCTTTCAACACCACTTTCTACAAGCCATTACCCTCTGATCCCACTGAGGGTTACCAAAAGAAACTACACCATTTGCTCAAGAAACTCCCTGAAAAAGCCCAAGAACAAATCCGCACAGACACACCCCCTAGAACCACCATCAGGGGTATTCTATCTGCTACCCAAGAGCCATAAACCTGGAAATCCTGGACACCCATCATCTCAGGCATTGGCACCTTGACAGCAGGATTGTCTGGCTATGTAGACTCCCTCCTCAGGCCTTACGCTACCAGCACTCCCAGCTATCTTCGAGACACCACTGACTTCCTGAGGAAACTACAATCCATCGGTGATCTTCCTCAAAAAAACTATCCTAGCCACTATGGATGTAGACGCCCTCTACACCAACATTCCACACAAAGATGGACTACAAGCCATCAGGAACAGTATCCCCGATAATGTTACGGCAAACCTGGAGGCTGAACTTTGTGACTTTGTCCCTCACCCATAACTACTTCACATTTGGGAACAATGGCCCCACAATATGCCAACATTTTTATCGCTGGCTGAGAACAACGCTTCCTCAGCTCTCGTCCCCTAATGCCCCTATTCTACTTGTGCTACATTGATGATGACATCTTCATCATCTGGACCCATAGAAAAGAAGCCTTTGAGGAATTCCACCATGATTTCAACAATTTCCATCCCACCATCAACCTCAGCCTGGACCAGTCCACACAAGAGATCCACTTCCTGGACAATACACTGCTAATAAGTGATGGTCACATAAACACCACCCTATACCGGAAACCTACTGACCGCTATACTTACCTACATGCCTCCAGCTTTCATCCAGACCACACCAAACAATCCATTGTCTACAGCCAAGCTCTACGATACAACCGCATTTGCTCCAATCCCTCAGACAGAGACAAACACCTACAAGATCTCTATCAAGCGTTCTTACGACTACAACGCCCACCTGCTGAAGTGAAGAAACAGATTGACAGAGCCAGAAGAGTACCCAGAAGTCACCTCCTACAGGACAGGCCCAACAAAGAAAAAAACTGATCGCCACAAGCCATCACCTTCAGCCCCCAACTAAAACCTCTCCAGAGCATCATCAAGGATCTACAACCTATCCTGAAGGATGACCCATCACTCTCACAGATCTTAGGAGACAGGCCAGTCCTTGCTTACAGACAGCCCCCAACCTGAAGCAAATATTCACCAGCAACCACACACCACACAACAGAACAGTTAACCCAGGAACCTATCCCTGCAACAAAGCCCGTTGCCAACTGTGTCCACATATCTATTCAGGGGACACCATCATAGGGCCTAATCAACCACACTATCAGAGGCTCATTCACCTGCACATCTACCAATGTGATATATGCCATCATGTACCAGCAATGCCCCTCTGCCATGTACATTGGCCAAACTGGATAGTTTCTATGTAAAAGAATAAATGGACACAAATCAGATGTCAAGAATTAGAACATTCAAAAACCAGTCAGAGAACACTTCAATCTCTTTGGTCACTCGATTACAGACCTAAAAGTGTCAATTCTTCAACAAAAAAACTTCAAAAACAGACTCCAAGGAGAGACTGCTGAATTGGAATTAATTTGCAAACCGGATACTATTAATTTAGGCTTGATTAAAGACTAGGAGTGGATGTGTCATTACACAAAGTAAAACTATCTCCCCTTGTTTATTTCTCCTCCTACTGTTCTTGTAAACTGCTGGAAATGGCCCACCTTGATTATCATTACAAAAGGTTCCCTCCTCCCCCAGCTCTCCTGCTGGTAATAGCTCACCTTTCCTGATCACTCTTGTTACAGTCTGTATGGTAACACCCATTGTTTCATGTTCTCTGTGTATATAAAATCTCCCCACTATATTTTCCACTGTATGCATCCAATGAAGTGAGCTGTAGCTCATGAAAGCGTATGCTCCAATAAATTTGTTAGTCTCTAAGGTGCCACATGTCCTCCTTTTCTTTTTACGGATACAGACTAACACAGCTGCTACTCTGAAATCTTCACTGTGTTTCAGGAACATAATATAGTTGGAAATTAGGACAAAAAAAGTAAGGGAACAACTTAAGAGCATCAGTTTACAGTGAAGGATTTTGTTAAGATCTGTCAAGCTAGTAATCTAATTCAAACACAAATAAAATCTTTGAAGGAAAACTGCTCATAGCAGTAGACATAATGTCAGACAATGGTTGGTGTAACAGAACAAGAACAAGAAGGGAGCTTTTCCTAATGTATGGAGTGAGTTAGATGGGGACAGTCATGATGAGGCAACAGTTACAGTGTGCTCAGAAGCGTAAGTCCAAGCATTCTCCAGCGTACGTAAAGCAATGTGAGTAATGCGAAGGCAAAAATCTTTTTGCTAAGATGTACTTAACTAACTAACTAAATAAATAAAACCAAAGGCACTGGAGGTGTATGGGTGATCTGAGAAAATGACAGAAAGAAACAATGTTCCTTGATTCGGTGAACTGTATGTGGCCAGAGAGAGTCGGTAACAAAAAGGGCTGAGGGAAATGTTACTATTTAATACAGTTCAGCTGGGAGTTCAAAAATGAGATTGGTTCCTCTACAAGATCCCATTTCTCCACTCATTGAAATCAGTGGTCATTTTGGATCAGGCCTCAAGTAAATAGCATGATACCGCCCTTAGAGCGGGCTACAAAGGATTATGATTTACTATTTTACTGAAGCAAACCTTACGTCAAATTGCCAACTTAAGGGAGCTCAGGCAAATAGTTATAAGAAGTTATTTATGGTCAGATTTTTTTCTTATCTCCTGGAAGTTTGCTATTGTAGTCAGGCTTACTTTAATAATAAAAATATAATCTGTGTATCTTGCTTTAAGGGTAGTTTTGTGTCATTTATTTGTAGAGGAACTAGCCTCATTCTGAGGCTCCCTACTGGGTTATATTAACTGATAACATTTCCCTCTGCACCATTTTAAAAACACTGTGGCTATGTACAGTTCACTGAACCAATGAACATAGCTTCCTCTCTCCTTGGATCACATGCACATCTCCAGTGCCTCTGGTCTGATTTTTTGTAAAGCACTTCTTAGCAAAATGGTTTGTTTTTACAAGTAGCAGAATTAAAAGTCCATAATGAGATCAATATGTTGCCATGAAAGGAGTGTGCTACCTGCAAGTACAGCACAAAGGTAATGTACAGTCTCTGCTTTTCATTGTGATATCAGAAGGAAAGGAACTGCTATTGGGAGATCTGGCATAAGAACAACAGAGATTAGTCAAATGTGTCTATGTAAAAGCAGCTATTAATGAATACACTTTCTTAGAGCAAATGGGGGGCAATGCACGTCAAAGAAAGGAAACCAGAGATCTAATTCAGATAACAGCATGAGTCCCACATATCTTTACTGAATTTGATATACAATACTACCATTTATTTACAAAATCAGATGTAAAGAAAAAGCACAATCTGGAATTCATTTGCTCCATATAAAGCTCCAGTCCTGTCATGAGAGGTCTTGTGCAAACAGTTGGATCAACTGGTAAGATTAAATGTCAGTAGATCAATAAAGGAGCCCACAGATTGGGTTAATTTACAGTGATCTTTGTTAAAAAGAAAAATGGTATTTAGGCATGGACCTAAAGGATTTATATATGCTCCTGTGTTGCAAGTGTTCAAAGCAAACATTAACCCGGGAAATTGTTAAACCCCCAAGGGGAAGGAGATAATGAAATGGCTGGAGTATGTGTCTTCTCAAAGCTGAGTTCCTCATACGGGTTTTAAAAATGTGCTAAACCAGGACAATGACAAACGATATACCTCTAATCCATCATTTGGCTACTATTGCTATCAGTATATCCCCTTTGGCATAGGCTCATCACCAAAGATATTTTATAAAGTGATGTAATAACGTGATGCAGTGAAAAGGAAGGTGATGCAAGAGTACAAAGGCTCTGGAGAGGATTCAGCTGTATGGGCTGAAGCTAAGTAAAGAAAACTGACAGTTTTCAATAACTGAAATCACTTTCTAACAGCTTAAGCTGACAACAGAAGGAGAGGCAAAACACAAGGCATGCAGCCAATAGCTGTACATTGTGACTAGCAGTTAAAGTAGAGTGACAAAAAGGGGAGCACCCATCCCCAACCACCAAGGAGCAGGGAAGCTATTGATGAGCAATACTTATCCAAGCCAGGGAGAGGCAGGCAAGTCAGTTCTCTCTCGCTACTTTTAGCTTCTCCCTCTCACTTTACCTCTGATCAGCAGCATCATTTCAGAAAAAAATGGGCCACGGGGGTGGGGAACAAAGTTGTGTCAGCATCCCCACGTCCACCTCCCAGCTGAGGCCACAGCTACTCGTAGGGAGGTTAATGGGTCAGTTCCGTCTGGAGGTGAGTGGGGATGTGGTGGGCTGCTCTTATCCCAGGGAGTAGGAGGGTTGTCTCCCCGATGGCTAACTCGGGGCCCAGCTCACTCCGTGCTCAGCTTTGGCCCAAGCCACAGCCACTGCCGTGCCTGCTTGCTGGCTGGCTGGTGGTGAGAGGTGGGACAGTGCTGACAATGTGGCAATTAGGAGCCCCATCTCACCCCAGAGCAGCCCAAACAGGTCCAGGGGAGACACCACATCACTGGCTGGCAAAGAGCTATGAAAAGTCAGGAGAAGGGGGACAAACCAAGGTCTAGGGGAAAACTTCCCCACTGCAAATGATACCCCTTATTATCACACAATAATACATGCTCTGTTATGTTTTGTTCCTCCAGCCTGTCTCATTTAAAAAGACAACAGATGCTCAAAATTAGGTAATTCTGTCTCATCATTTCAGAACCCACAGGTCTTGTCTGTAATCATGTTTAAACATAATTTTTTAAACAATAAAGTCAGGTGAAATGCATTCACAACTGACTGGCCAGTGTAGAGAAGGACAAGTCACATCCAGCATCTTGTTAGCTAGTTGAAAGGTAAAATATTTCCACCGTCCTAATTCCACTAGAGTTCACCCAAAACTAAGTGACATGGTGTGGATTATAACTAGCCCTTGTCTACACTGGCCAGTCATGATCAGATCTGCTAAATTGACTGTTGAAAACAGAGACCCAAATTCCCCCCAAATTGTTCACTGAAGTCAATGCACTTATACCAGCAGAGAGTTTGGTCCTGAGTATAAACAGGATTATACTACCCAGTGAAGACAAGGCCACCGTGATCCCACAGTCTGTGTGACTGCTTTCCAGCTGAAGCTTTTGGATAGATCAAAACAAAAGGGGACAGTATACTCACTTGAGCTACATGTGTTCTTATCTTCCATTAACATGCAGCAAGGATGGAATTAAATATGACTTATAGTGCTTGTACTTAATTTCTAAATCCGTACGTGCTGGTAGAGTACACACTAAGTACTAGTAAGCATGCTGGATTTACATCTGCACACCAATAAAACCTTGATGTAGTCATCCTTAGCATAAACTGCCATCTCTTCCCCAACCCTATACCTACTAGGGTTAACAGTATAAAGAAAATGATGGCTCACATTCAGACTGTACTGTGGCCTCTCTTCACTGTACTGCTTATGGAAAGCATCTTGAATGCGGAACAGCTGGCTAGGAGGGACAGACCCCCTAAAACCTGCTCACGGCCCACCAGCGTGCCCCGGACCCCTGGTTGAGAACCACTGGTCTAGCCCGTCCTGCAGCACATAAAGTTCTGTGTATAAACAACTTTTAAAGGCACATATACTATTAAAATAGAGAGTCAGGTACTGGCTGGAAAATAGTTCTGTTTCCATTTGTACTGAGTCATTTATTCCTTAACATATTTTGTTTCTTGCACACTGCTCCTTCCCCAAATGCTCATGAAAAACATCTGCTTTGTTTATTGCCTAACATCCATCAGAGAGTTTACAATGCATTGATTACCACCAGCAAGACGCCTGTATTTTAATTAACATTCAAGATATATTGTGTACAGATACAGACTGATATGCTCATCTCCTCTAAGTATATTAAAATTGTGGATTTTGCCATCTTATCATGTTCAGTCATTTTATTACCAGTAACTTGTGGGAAACTACTGTATAGTGCTAGTCTCTATGAGATTATATCTTGACTTCACTTCATTTTTCAGTGATTTATTACACAGCAGAATAAATTCAAAGTATAAAAGCTGCCTAAGATAATATTGTCAGATAAGATGGGTTTCATAAATATGGTTTTTCATACACACAAAAAAGTTGCTAAACTGTAATGAACATTGTCCTAAGAAAATATAGAGAGCAAAACTTTTAAATATGTGAATCTGGGAAAAATATGTAGGTTTATTTGTATTGTAGTGCTCCTCCAGCATCTGTTTTTAGTGAGTTGGAAAAAATGTATGGGTCAAAATACCCTATATATTTTTTAAAAGCATATATAGGTTATATATTGTCAAAATGATGGCTTTCTAAATTTACTTAGTAAATAGTGCCCCCTGCAGTTCATTTCTAAGCTGTGAAAGACTGTAAATTCAAGGCATTAGTCGACTTATCTCTCATACTTCATAGGATAAACAGAGGCATTGTGCCAAAAATATATCATTCCAGGCAAACTCTCTCAGCTCTGATGTTGCTTTCTGTTGCAGATTGACAGTCTAGATGTTTTCCAGGCTGTGATCAGCACTGAGAAAAGGGTCTGTGCGAAAATTGGACTAAAAAAGGGACGACACAAGCTAGTTACACACGAGGGGAAAGCAATGCTAATTAGAGTATCCATAACAATAGAACATGGAAAACTGCAGCATATAGTTTTCTGTACTAATGTAGTAATAATAATACTAGGCATTAATATAGTGCCTCTTACCCAAGGACCTCATTCTGTAAGCATTCATTGTTTATTCCTGTAAGATTGGTACAGGATAGATATTATTGACCTGATTTAAGGTCTAAATGCCAGTTGTTTCTTAACTATGCTTTTATTATACTAAGGACTTAAAAATATCAATGCATTTTATTATGTTATTTTTCTATTAAACCTTACATTCATTATAAAGAGGGTCTTCTACATCAATTTCTAGCCTGTGTTGTTGGGTTTTTTTCCTAAATTTCCTCTGTCTACTGGGCAAAGTTTGCCTCACATTGCACAATGTCCATTGAACACAGAGCTTATAACGTTCATGGAGACTTGATAGTTCCTGATGCACTATTAGAATGAACCCAGCCAAAGAAGAAAACATGAAAAGACATGTAGGGATGGGGAAAATGGTTTGGGGAGACCACCTTTTGGTGCCATACCACGATATTAGGATCAGCAGAAGCACTCAAGCTGAAGACCCAATGGTATATGTGACAGGGGTCTACTAGCAGGGTGCTCTCTGTAGGGAGCCTACAGCTTTAAAATTCACTCCTTGCCTTGACCCAAAATAGCTCCTGATTCTGATGACCTCCAGGATACGCTGCAAAGCCCATCTGTTTCCTAGGCATTTGAAAGGGAGGGATTATAAAGATGAGTACTAGTGTGAGGGGAAGGTGAATTTTTATGGTGAGCTTTTATGTTACCTGTTTTGATGGTACTAGTGAATTATACTCAACTGTACTGCTGCCTTGTAGTTATGTTTGTGTATTAATTTTGCTGCATTTTAAAGCTAAGTCAAGGGTGCCTATAGGTAATGGATTGGTAATCTTTTTTAGGATATGAATAAATCAAACCAAATGAATAAAATGAGAACCAATCCAAATTTTCAGCCAAAGCTTGAATATGAATTAATTATGACATCTGAAAATTCCATTAACTTATTTTACACTCTCACAGTCCTGTCTATTATCTAATTTCAAAAAGGATCAGAAACAGAAGTAGGGAAATACATGGGGACATGACTTCTGTTGTGCAGGAGGTCAGACTTGAGGTTCACAGTGGTCCCTTTTGGCATTAAAACCTATTCCTTCCATTTCCATAGTATCTCTAAGATTTCAGAGCACTTTATAAGCTTTATAATCAATCAAAACTTAGAACAATTTAGGGCCATTTTAGAGATGGGTAAGACTTTCTGAAACTGATGTGTATAGAAACTTAAGCCCTGGGTCAGAAAATGAGTTAAGAAATCCTGAATCCCAGGTCTCTGCTCTGTAAGCATTGGACATAAGAATGGCCATACTGGATCTGACCAAAGGTCTATCTAGCCCAGTATCCTGTCTTCCAACAGTGACCAAAGCTAGGTTCTTCAGAGGGAATGAACAGAACAGGTAATCATCAAGTGATCCAATTCCGTGTTGCCCGTTCCCAGCTTCTGGCAAACAGAGGCTAGGGACACCATTCCTGCCGATCGTGGCTAATAGCTATTGATGGATCTATCCCCCATGAACTTATCTAGTTGTTTTTTGAACCCTGTTATAGTCTTAGCCTTCACAACATCCTCTGGCAAAGAGTTCCACGGGTTGACTGTGTTTTGTGTGAAGAAACACTTCCTTGTGTTTGTTTTAAAGACAAAGACAATACTTCTTCACCCTATTAGAAGATCTGTAATTAATATAGCTGCTCAGTGCTGTGGTACACCAATCCTCTTAAGGTACTCAGTGGCATGTCAGGTATACCCCAATATTTTACTAGGGCTAGAAGAAAACTGAAAGGTGGTAAAGACCCCCTATGTACAATGATGTAAGCAGTTATGTTTCAAGGTAAAACATAGCTCCCTGAAGGAAGTACAATAGAGAGTTAGGATTCCCATGTTTGTCAAGAGAAATTTTTGGCCCTGGTATACCATGTTTGCTGGGCCCTCATCCAGTCCCATATTTCACTTTATTTACACAGACATTACAGACTTGGGGCGGGGTGCTGAGCTCAGGACCCCGATGCAACTGTCCCTGTCCCCCCAGCTTCTTGTCAGCCCTGAAGACTCCTCATGTCTACTACCTGATATGTCCTTTGCACTCCATCCTTCTAGTAGAGGCAACAAGGTAACATGCAGGTTTCCTGTCCATGATCATTCTGTAGTGTCTCTTGTTGAAGGCCGCTATGCAATCCCTCTGCTGTTGTAGCTGTGCATCTTGCATAGCTTCTGCTACCCAACTGCTGCGACTCTGGTGGTCATTAGGCTACAAAGTCCCAGACAGTTCTTGGGTGTATATTGTTTTTCTTTACAAGGACAGTAGACCTTTGAGCACAATGATCCCTTTCCAGGCTGCTCCCCTATGTAGGAGGCACTTTGATTACAATAGCTTTTTACAAGCTCCTGGCCCTTTAAGGGTACATCTACACTGCAAACAGAGGTGTGATTGCAGTATGGGTTGGAATATTAGTTCACCTCCAACTGCAGCATAGATGTACCCTGAGAGCATAGCCTAGCTGCAGGTTCTACAACCCTAAAAGTTCCAGTCAGGCCCCTCTCTGCTCAGCCCTTTGGCTACAGGACCCCATATCTGTCTCTGTGGTTACCCCACAAGTTCTCCACCAACCTGTATCCTACTACAACATCTGACCCTCACAACCTGCTCTACACGTGGCTCCTCACCTTCTGCTCCCTTTGTTGATTTCCTCTTCTTCAAGCAACTCCTCAGCTTCCCAGCAAGTTGCTTCCCCACTTTATTCCCGACTCATCATGCAGCGCCACAGTTTGACCTGTTCCACCACTAATTTCCCAGAGAAAGAGATCACTTTCTGCATCTGACCATTTCAAAGACTTTCTGTCCCCTTTCCCCTCCTGGCTAGGAGAGAAGATTCCATCTGCTTTTCCACCCTGGAGGATCATGTAGTTCAGCTGGGGAGGAGCTGATAAGAATAGTAGTTCGTTCCTTCCTTGGCAGATTCACTGCAGATCCTTTTTTACCTAGTTGTGGAAAGCTCACAAAGTGGACACACTGTCCTGTTATCTAGCACACCAAAATATGAAAATACAAGAGTGTTTTTACAGTGATGAAGCTGTGAGATGAATAAGATGTAATTTGTAGCCAGAATACTAGAGTAGGTTAATTATTCAGCCCATACTGCTCTGATGTACAGAGAAGTACCTATTAGGCAAAGTACTCTCTACAGGTTGTCATATGGCTTCTGTTTTCTCCACAGAAACATACTTGAAATTGAATTTAAGTCTTCACATTGTAAAACAACATCTTATTGTAAGAATGTGATAAAAACAGAATGGAGGAAGCATTGATATAACTTTACAAAACTGTTTCCTCTAGTGTTATACAGATACTCTCCCAGGGAGCAGGTTCTGTAGCAGTAGTTAGGTAGTCAAGACCCATAGGTTCTTTTCTCTTCTCTTTCTTTAGTCTCACTCTCACATAATCACCCTGTGCCTGAGGTTAGCTCTCATAGAACAACTATAATATTTATCATGGTGGTGTGATGTTTAATTGTGTGATATTAGAGTTCTGGAATGAAATTTTGATCAAGAGCTTTTTTTCCCCCACTAGACTGTTTCATTTTCCAACCAACTCTAGTCAAGATCTGTGGACAGGAGGCAGTCCATAACTGCATATTGATTATTAATTCTTATTATTGATTTGCTTCATTTGAACTGAATATAACTTTCCTCAATGCTGGGGCAACTATGAATGCTTAATAAAATATGCTTAGAAATCTAAGCTGGTTAGAGGTTACAGTGGCCAATGACTTTCTCGTCACTATTCAGTACTTTTGTCTGATAGATTAAATTTTCAATGGACACCCACATTTATTATTGAAGTGTCTGTAGTGGTGGGCAAACCCCAAAGTTACGGAGGTTGGGCACTCATCCAACTCTTCTCTTAATTCATCTGAACCTCATTAGTTCTATCTATATTCATCTGAACCTCTTTGGTCAGGAGATACTGCTGGAGATATCTTGAAATTTGTGGTTGTGATGGTGGGGGTGGGGGGGAAGGTTGGCAAGCCTGGTCCTATTGTAGTCAGTGAGAAATTTGACATTAACTTCAAAGCAGCCATGATTTTACCTCTGTCTTCCACAAGAATTATGGTAATTTGACTTCTTCCAGAAATACGAGAACACCTGGAGATACCCGATTCATTTATGTGATAATGATTATTTAGCTCCAATGTACCAGTTCTACCCTAGCGAACCGAGGTCAATTCTTTCCCAAGATTACTTTTTAATACCATGGGGAATGGGTCTTCTTAGATCCCTTTCCATGAAATCTCCCTTTTCCCCCTGAATAGGGCTTGGGACAAGGCTTTTCTATTCAAATTGGTAAACTGTTAATTTAAAACAATTCACTAACAGAATAAGAGGTAAAATTTGCCACTTGAATTATTCGTCCAGCTCTAAATTTTGTGAACTGTCCTCCATCCATAGGGGATCAATATAAAAATGTTTTAAGACAATATGTTTATGATGGGGGTACTCCACCCACTGCTACTCTGGCATCTCCTCTTGGCCACTCTGGAGATTAGCTCCGCAAGGCCAATGCCCCTTCCTGCAGTTGCACGCTGTCTCCCTGTCAGCCTGCAGCCCCTTTCTCACTCTAGGAACCGTAGCATCCTCTTTGTGACTTGGCTCTCTGACCAGGTCACTTAGCATTCCCTCCTTCCAGAGTATAGTCATTCAAAGTCTCTGTCACTCTCACAATGACCCAGGAAGTCTTCCATTTACTGCTCCATGGGTGCCACTTCCCCAGTGGCAGATAAGGGAACCCAAGCCTACCCTCTACTCCAGGTTCCAGCCCAGGGACCCTGCAATACACAATCAAGGTCTGTTCAGTCACCAACCTTGCTGCTTACTCCCTGGACTGTTTCCTACCCCATGTTCCACAGACTCTCTTTTCCACCCTGCTTTCTTCAGGGTACACCCTCCCTCTGGGCCAGGCCCCCCCCAGGGTCTCTTTCTTTCCCTCCGTCTTTCTCTGCTAAGCAGAGGGTAACCACAAACTTCCTCCCAACCCCCTTGCTGCTGCCAACTTCCTGGGTTTATACTAGCCAGCTCACCTCTGCTCAGGTCAGCTTCCTTATAACCAAGACTCTCTGCCCAGCCTATATCTCCCTTGTTTGCTACGTAAGAGGTTAATTGGCCCATCTGGCCTCCAATAACCCCTTCAGTGGACATCCCATCAAAATGTTCCAAGAGAAAAAGTTTCATTCATTTAAAAAAATATATCTTTCACTTTACTGATGAATATACATTTAGGGGCATATAGTGCAAATTCCACTGCTCTGGAGGGCAGGTCCTATGACACACAACTAGAGCACAACCACAATGGCATACCGGGAAAGACTGGAGGATCTTCACAGGGGTTCATTTGGGTAGGTCATGGGCAGTTGGAGGAGGGGCAAGAGCAGTGCTGGGGGGATCCACTGCTGGTCAGATCCTCCCATCAGTAACCCCTTCTGTGGGGAAGGACTGCAGCTGGAGGCAAGTAAAGGGTCAGCATAGAGCTGGTTGAAAATCTTTTGTCAATTTTTTTAAAACCTGAAAAATTCAACAAAAGTTTTTGACCCAAAATGAAGAACTGTCATTAAAACTTTTGGTGGAAAATTAAAATACAGTTTTGGACCAGCTTGAGTCATTGAGGCTACCTCAAGCATTGGGCTGTACTAACCCAGTGGAACTATGGTATTCCATTCTCTGCAGGTTCTTATATTGCCTTGAACACTATCGTATCTGAACACATTCCAGTAGTGCATAAAGCAATGTCTGCCACATCTTGTTCATTCTTTCTCTCATCCTCTCTCCTTGGGGGAAAATAATGTGTGCAACACATATTTAGAAGTGCATATATTGTACTATGTGTTTATATTAGCAAGGACAAGGTCAAATAAGGGGACCCTGAAGGTAAGAACCAATACCTTTAACCTGACACATCACTCGGTGGGAAGCTAGTGCACAGGTCTGATGTGCTCACAGTAACCCACACAACTTCACCCAGCATCTTTATTTTCAAGCAGTTCAAAATGACATTACAAAGAGGTGCAAATGAGAATAAAAATATAAAATGCATACCATATCTGACACTATCCCTTTTTCTCCTAAGGAAATAGCTAGTTTGTACAGTTGATGCCCTGAGAAAAAATTGAGCCGCTAACCCTTCTCAAGTCAAACAGTTCTAATTGCTGGAAACACCTTGCAAGTATGAATTACAAACACTCCCAGTTGGGTTCCTTGCCACCAGTAATTACCAGCAGCTAACAAAAAGGAACGTAGGGCTTGTCTACATGGAGGGGTTAAACCTGATTCATTTCATGCAAATTATTTAATGCACAGTATGCAAGGCGCACTAATAGCATGCACATGGAATAGCTGTGCCCTCTTTCAATTCACATAATTGTGTACACATGGCAGTGGCTTGCTTATGGCATTCTTGGAGTGTATCCCATGGTCTTCTGCTTTACTGGGATTTTTTTCACTGTACATTGTGCATGCATAGCAGAAGCCAGGCCAGTTCAAATTTCTAAAAATCCCATGTTGCTACTGTCTCCATCCCATGCATCCTTTTTGTGTAGGCTAGCACCATTTTTTAACTGCTGTCAGCCAGCATGGACCCAACTATGCTCCAAACCGCTATATTAGCAGCCTTGAATACACAGAGGCTGCTTGGGCCGTATTTCAGCTTTTGGACTTCATCTATTGCACCACTGAACAGATGACTTGTTGACCACCATGGCATAAATGCTGCAGGGTGGGCTGGAAGGGTCTACAATGTGAGGATATTTCAGAACTAATAGATAACAGACTGTTTGCTCCCAGGATAACTATGGACACCGATGGTGTGGAGATGACGTTGGTTATCTTGGGAAACCTGGCTTATCCTCCACTTCCCTGTTTAATGAAGCCAAACCAATGGACAAATGAGAATAGAATCAATCAGCACCCAGAGAACTCTTTAATGCTTCTTACTTTGAGCCAGACTCTGTTATTCTGGGGTAAATCCAAACACACTTGTCCTTTTATGTTTAATAAAAGAACTGACCTTGAAAGCAGTATATTGCTTTAATGCTTGCTCTACCTTGTTTTGACAGATAGATGATATCAATGGGAGAGTCATATTGAGCCTCCATTTTCTTTATGACAAGATTCAATGTATTTTTAAAAATCAAATTGGTAGTGTAGTATCTATGGTTCAGCTGCAATCAAATCATTCAAATTTAAGGGAGAAAAAACAGTTATCAGTAAACTAGAGACAGGTGAACTTGTGTCTAATGTTGAACCCACTCAGCCACCCTATGTTTAAAGTTTGACTTCAACTGGAACAATACTGGGTTGATATTCTGTTTAGATAAGAGTGGGGGGGTGGAAAAATAGAACAGAGGGAAGATTTGTAGTGTGATTGAGCTGGGTCTACCATCCTGCACGAGTAAATGCAGGAAGTCCTGAAGTGGTCAGATGTGGGTTGTTGACAGTGAGGGGTCAGTGATGAGGCTGAGTGTAGAGTAGCACATCACACATGGGAAGTAGTTTCTAGCATTGACTATCTGCCTGCCTCTACATCTGTTATGAAGTAGGGAAATGTCATCACTGCACTTCATCGAAGGCTACATTACACCATGAGCAGAGAGTGGACACAGATAAAAAATAATGTGGAAATGGAGCGGAGTAGTGGTAGTTGAGGGTGCTCAGCACCCTGCAGGAGGCATTCAGAGCTTCACAGGATCAGGACCTTGGTGGATGAAAGAAAAACTATAAGATGAAATTCATGTCAGATGCTTTAAACTAAATAAAGATATTTTAACAATATTATTTGATTGCTGTCCTTCCTCCTACCATAATTGTTATATTATGAACTTTGCCCATTTATCTGCATTCATGATGAATTGGCTAAATTCTTAAGCTCTTTCATCTTATTAATATAACCACTGCATTAATACTCTAAATAAGTTCTTACTTAGGTGATCTTTTCCAGTGCTATAACATTTGGGGATTCAGTAAAAATGTTCTGGTTATTGGTTCAACCTTATTCAAGAAGGATTTTATGAAGAGGGTATATGAACTCATCTATCAAGCTCCTCATGTGGACATTTGAGTAATAAAGGTATATGTATTAGAATTTGTCTTTAATAAGAGCCATATATTTTAACCAAGGGGAAGATTTGAAGATTGGACAAGTTCATTTTCAGATTTCAGATGGAACTATAAAAACTATTCATCTGCCTTAATTAAGCCAGTGCTGAGACTTAAATTTACTCCCTCTTCATAAATACTACTTAGAATTTAATTTCAGGTGTTCTGCATGGAGTACATTTGAAAATAAAGGTCCACAAAACTTACAACTTCAGATTCAACCCAATCTGCCAGTAACCAACATTAAAAACCTCTAGGGTCTTGACAAAAAGATTGAGCGGTGCTAGTTACTTTTATTTTAAAGCATCATGAGAACAATAATGGGTAACTGAGTGTGAAGTGCTTTCAGTACTACTGTAGATATACCTGCAATATAGATGATGATTCTGGCAAGAGTTAGGTGTTCCAAGTTTTGCAGAGCTTTATGTTGGATCATTTTTCCTTTTAATATTAAACTGACCTAGAAGTTCAACTTCTCTAAGGGCCAGATTGCCTCCTCCCCTGGAGAAAACTCACAGGGATTTGAGGGAAGCAAACACCGAAGGGGACACCCAGATTTTTCTCTTAGGGAGATAGCATGAGCTTTGCCTTTGCCCCACATTTAATGGGCTGTAAGACTGACCTCAAAACTATTTGTATTATCAAGGACCCTCACAAGGGAAGAGCTAGTGAGCAGAAGCCCTATGCTGTGGCAGCACCTTGGATAATAGATGATAATAGAACATTTTCTTGTGAGCTCCATCTGCCCAGTCCTTGCCCTTCCTCCTCAGGCCCCTAACCCCCAAGCTTTAGACCAGTGCAGAGGCTTCCAAAGGATGCAGAAGAGGAGAGATGGTGTTACAGAGGAAGCTGAGCCCCTCCCCACATGCTTCTGTGTGGGAATGGGGAGATCTGAACATGGAGGGTCCTCTGTGCGCGCAGTGCTAATTGGCATAAGTTTCTCCCCTGGCCCATGTTACAACAGTAAATACATTGCTTTTCACAGATACTACTAGCTACTGGAGGTGTTTTCTGCTTTTCATCTCTATTGTCTTTTTATTTGAATTGTGACTGGAATAAACCAGAGGTAAAAGCAAGCCCCAGGGTGTGAAATTTCCAGCACCATCGCTGCTTTCATTTAAAATAAAAAGGCAAATTTCTAGTTCAGAATTAGGAGAAAAAGCTTGAAAAAGTGACCTGAATATAACCGAGGCAGGGCCATCTGCCTGAGTCAGCAGCCAGCTGGTGTCAAACAATAGCTCTGAGACACACTGTGGGAGGAGGTGAAGAGTGCAGCAGACCTGGCCCACTCACCTATTCATGTATAAGTCCCTTGGTTGCTGGGGAGCCACCTGCTGCCTCCCCCACTTCTCTGAGGATTGAGAGAGGATTACTACTGCTGCTCCCATGCTGAAGAAGTGGGGGGAGTAGTAGCACCCACACTTGTGTAGTAGGACAACTACCCAACTCCGATAGGCAGGGGTTAAAAGCAGCCAAGCTAGGCTGATTGGGGAAGCAGCCACCGCTGTGGCCAGCTCAATCAGGGCCACAGCTGGCCCTATAAAATGGCTGTGAGCCAGGAGCTGAGAAGTCTCCCTCTAGTGGAAAGGGCTAGCTGCTTGGGAGCAAGGTACTTGAGATGGAGCAGTGTTAGGGAAGGGCAAAGGGAGCTGGGGAGCTCCAGCCTGATAAAACCCCAAGATGCAGGCCTTGGTGAAGACATACAAAGGTCCTGGGGCCACAGAGGTGCAGCCTGGGAATAGGCAGAGGCAGCTGGTCCTAACCCCTTGTCAGTGATGAGTAGCCATTACAAACTGCAGTCTGCCCCAGTGAGCAGGGACTAGATGATGACTGGCAGTAGCCACTGAGGCAAGGTGGGTTTAGAGGGTTGGGGGTTCTCTGGGAGGGGAGACTCAGAGGAAGGGGGTACTGCTGGGGCAGACCCCTGAGGTAAAGGGCACCGGGGTCCGGGAGGGACACGGGGCCAGTGGCAGGTGAGACACTGGCCAGAAGGAGGTACTCTGGAGCTGAAAAAGAGCTAATTCTCAAATGACCAGTAGGAGGCACCGTGCTAGTGAGTCTCATCTCACTACACCTTGTCACTCCAAATGTGGGGTGAGGTCATTGAACCAGGGCAGAGCCATAGGGGACAAATGGCACATGGTGCCTAAAACCTTGGGTAGCTTTAATCCAGCCCTGCCACCCAGGCACTGTAAATTGCAGAATTGGGGCCTTCGGTTCAGCTTCAGTCATCAGTTCCTCAGCTGAAAGGTGGCTGTGATGCTGGAAACTCAGCATGGGGCGGGACGGGGGCCATCTTCTGAAGCTATCATGGCAGGACAGCTGGGAATGCCCTTTGCTGATCAGGAGAAATCTCTGGTTGGAGTGAGAAAAATAGGTGAGAAAGGGCAGCTCCAGCATGAAGGATAAAGATGTGGTGGCCTTACAAGCCATTAACTCAAATAATCCTTTTCTCCTGAGTCACTGGTACTGAGTCACTTGTGCATGGGCAGAGTGGTGGAAATTCTTTACACCTGCCCCCAGGGTGAGCAGCTAAACAGGGATAAGTGAATCATACGCAGGAGAAGGCAGGCACAAATGCGGCTTAGATTGGGGTACTGCCAAAAGAGTGCTAGGTGCTTTCCAAACAGTGCCTCCTCTACTCTTCCTTTTCCCATTATTATTAGCTAGCAGCCAAAGAGGGACCAAGCTTTCACATTAGCTCAAATAAAGCTCATTGCCAAAGATTACATCCTGTCATCATTTATAGCTGTGTGTCATTAACAGTGGTGACAACACTGGGATAGCTTTGACCGTCTTAAACTTCCAGTGGAACATCAAGAAAAGCCCAAATTTTGTAGACATCTGCTAATTCAAATGGTATTCACCTTCTCACTCAGCTCTCTAGTTAGCCCAAACTGATGGGTCGTGTAAAATCCACACACTGGAACACAATTATTTACACTTTTATGTGAATAGTGTCTCCCCTCCATCCCCACTGATCCTCTGGTATATTGGACGGGAGGGTTATCAGAGTCATATTCATATTAAAGAATTGGTTTGTTGCCATCCCATGTTTGTTGAATGTTTGGGGATCCTTTAAGAGAGAAGTGGAAGTCTATGAATTCATTCGTCAGTCATTATCAAAGCCTTCCAGGATAGACTGGCCATAACTTCTAAGGTAAAAACGAACAAGGAAATAAACTCTCAGGCCTTCCTTATGCATTACAAAGAAGGAAAATAGGACACACCAATTTTGGGGAGAGGAGGGGAAGCACTGCTGGTCATTTTTAAAGCTAGTTTTATTTTCTCAGACTCATGTTTATCCATAATGCTAATTTTGGCTTTTTCCAAATTAACAGCAACAATTTGCTAACTGAATCATAGCACCCTTCCCCTCCCCCAACAATAAAAAGATCTAGATAGATAGATAAGACTAGAAAGATAACTGGAAGATCTCCTGTTGCAGCAACACGCTCCAAAGTACTGCATCTAATCAGTTTAAGATGCATCTCAGTACATCATCTTGCTGCAGTACACTGCTACAGCCTGTTTATTTCCAAACACATCATCAGAGTAAAACACTGGCATATGAAAGCTTTTCATTGACACTAGCTTCATTTTTATTTCATGAACCAGGCTGCTAATGTAAGCTCCAAGGAAACTAGTTTCCATTTAAACACTTCCACTGTTAACTCATTTCCCATTTTACAGTGTAAGTAAACATCACTTTCTTTACTTAAAATAAATTTAGTGCTTGTGAAAGGTGCAGTATTGACACTTTTCAAAGGTGACATGCCAAAAAAAACCAAAACCCTGGGCTTGCTATTTTTTTCCCCCTCTTTATGATAGAGAAAAAATCCTGAAAGTTGCTGCTGCTGCTGTTTTAAGGACTATTTTTCCCTGTATTGTTTTGTAACATTAGATGTTTAGATCTAGGTCAGGCTTTGAAGAGACTTTGGTGACTGAATAACGAGTGACAGACAACATCACCACAGAGTGAAGGCTGGGAAATAGTGAGATGAAGACATTTTAATCACACTATTTAAAACTTGTTTTTGTTTATTTTTCTTATAACTATTATAATTTCAGTTACATTTTTGCTAAAGATTGATCATGTCTATGAATCAGTGAGAATCAGTCTATGAATGAAGTGAGAACTAAAAATATACATCAGACAGACACCCAACAGGCCCCCAGCGAAGATAACTTGATAGTCCTATATTTCTATGGCAAATATATATATATAATGGGGAAAACCCAACAACGGCTACTTCCCTCACAAAAGACATAGGATAAAATTGTCAAAAGGACTAATGAGATTTCGACACCAAAGTTCCATTTAGATGCTTTAGAAAACGTTACCCACATGCCCGATTGTTGTTTAGAAATGCTTTGCAGGACACCTTTAAAAACGTATCTTCTCCTTACTACTAGATTAGAAGATGTACAGCTTGGTGCAGCAGCAGCGTAGGTTTCTTGCCACCATCCTGCCAATGCCCCTAAACTCTGATTTGAAGAGACCTGTAAGTCTGAGAGAATAGGTCAGTTTCTGTTTTCATCCATAGCTTGGCTTCTGTCGTGAGACTGCCAACAAAGAGGATAATTAATATTAATTCTGACTGGGATTTTGTAATGTTGATTCCATCCAGTAGGAATAAGAATGAGATCATGAAACTCATTTTGCATAAACCACTAAAGACCCATCACAAAGTGGTGACTAGCCAGGACACTCTTAACATATTCAGAGTTCTGGTTTGGATAAGTTTTCAGAAGTTCAGATGTTTATCCCTAGCAGAATCTCCAAATATATGGAGGTCCCATTACAAAGGTTGTTCAGTGCACCTTCCCAGCCAGGTCTGCATGGTATTTCTCATACCCCAAACTGGGCTACTCATTAGCTGGTTTAGCCTTTCTAATATGGCTGTTTTTCCCCACACTCCCAGGAACATTTACACTGGTACAACTCTAGTGGTATCAGTGGAGTAACTCTTAATTTAGTAGTGTGAGTAATTTATTTCCCCAGACAGTTATTTTTGAAGATACCTTTCATGTCAATTGAGACATTTCAATCTGTTTCACTAATCCCACAGTCTGAAATTATAACTTCTGTAAGCAGAACAGTGGAGTAAGTAGTTCAAAGTTTATTTTCCCCCATAACAAAATGGTTTCAGATGTAATGACACACTTGATAAATAGTACTGTGATATCAGTATAGTTCTTGCTGGGACTAATTCTGTCACTTACACTACTATACATCAGGTATAATAATAATATCCAATTCTTATATAGTGCTTTTTATCAAAGCATTTTAGAAAGGAAATCTTATTATTCCCATTTTACAGGTGGGGAAACTGAGGCACAAAGAGGTGAAAAGTGACTTGCCCAAGGTTACCCAGCAGGCCAGTGCTGGGAATTAAACTCAGCCCTTCTGCATCCCAGCCCAGTGCTTTAGCCAATAGGCCACAGTAGTTGCACAAGTGTAAGTGAAAGAATAATCAGGCCTAATGTGTTCAATAAAACTTACACACAACTGAATGACATGGCCCAAAAGAGCCCTTCAGATTGTGAACCACATTGTCTTAACAAATAGAGCCCACTTGCCGCTCATGATTAATCTGCACTTTTAATTTAAAACTCATTTGTTTAGGACACAGATTGTACTGCTGGGCAACAAATTAGACTGAGGAACAATAAAAAGATTGGATTACAGTAGGATTCCACTTTAGATTGTGTTCTTTTAAATGTACATTAATGATTTCTCTCTAACTTATCTCTTTAGTGCCTAGTTAACAAATCACTTACACACCATTTGTATTTGAAATCAATGGAATGCTCATGGCAGGAGTGAAGATGATACTTAATTTTGTGAGTTTTGTATTAATAACTCCCATCTCCCTATCTTCCCATATATTAACTACCTCCCTTACTAATATGCATAAGGGATGGGAGCCCAAAGAAGATCACTAACAATTAAGGAAAACAAAATCCTTTTGACAAAAGTACAGTGATGGGTTGGGTTAAATCTCTTTGAAATGTGGGGTGTAACTGCTGCACTTCATTTAAGATAGTTGTAAGAAGCCATTAAGCTCCTTTACATAAGTAGGTAACTGAAACAATACAGAAGCACCACATTCAGTCACAGAAGCCCTAGTAGCAAGCCCAGAGAAGTTGAGAGAGAGCTTTTGGGACAAGTGCTGACAGAAGGAGTTTTAGAGGTATGAACGAAGAATTCAGTGTTCAGGGAAACAGGGCTTTGCACTTTTTAATAAACAGGATTGCATTAAAGATACCTGACTCTGTCATCGGTTTCTCCTAATGGAAACAACATGTTTCCTGAAGATTGGCGAAACACTTGTATCCAAAAAGGATAACGGTACAGCATGTACCCCACAGCAAGGTCCCTTGATTTTGCAGATTCCTAGTATGACAAACTGGAAATTCAACAGGTACTTCATTTAAATTTAAAACAATGCAGGTTACTAATTAAGTAAGCAAATATTTAATATTATGAATATACTAGCACTGGTGTTATTTATTTTGATATTAAAATTCTATGCCATTCTTCCATATTCGAGTGCCATCTAACATCACATTATCTATTACTTACTTACACACACAGGGAGAGAGAGAGAGAGAGAGCACTCCTGTAAGACTGACAGAAGTAACATGAACATCTAGCTCATATATATAGTCAATAACTATAAAAAAGGAGCAGCAAAGACAGGTTTCAATGAGTGGAACTGCTTTACCTTCTAAACATGCTGCTGTAAAAGAACCAAGAACAAGAAGCAGCTGTGTCCTTTGGAAGCCATGAAGGTTGAGAGAGAATATTTATTGACGGATGTTCAATAAGAAACATTGCACAGGTCAAGGGGTTTCAGGTCATCTAACTTGACCTCCATCTCAAACATCTTCATTTGTGTGTTTTATTTTAATTAATCTATATCCATTTGTGATGGTTACTTTTATATTTAGCATTTGACTTTTTTTTAAAAAAGGAATATGTCATAGTAGCCATTGGCGTCACGGGATCCCAACCCGTCATGTGAAGCCTATGCTCTTTTGCCTTCCTGACTCTTATTAATGACTAAAAACTTCAGTCACTAACACCTTTATTACAGTCTTACACATGTAGGTCTGTCAAGGTTCCTCCCCCACTCTGAACTCTAGGGTACAGATGTGGGGACCTGCATGAAAAACTTCCTAAGCTTATCTTTACCAGCTTAGGTCAAAACTTCCCCAAGGTACAAAATATTCCACCCGTTGTCCTTGGACTGGCCGCTACCACCACCAAACTAATACTGGTTACTGGGGAAGAGCTGTTTGGACGCGTCTTTCCCCCCAAAATACTTCCCAAAACCTTGCACCCCACTTCCTGGACAAGGTTTGGTAAAAAGCCTCACCAATTTGCCTAGGTGACTACAGACCCAGACCCTTGGATCTTAAGAACAATGAACAATCCTCCCAACACTTGCACCCCCCCCCCTTTCCTGGGAAATGTTGGATAAAAAGCCTCACCAATTTACATAGGTGACCACAGACCCAAACCCTTGGATCTGAGAACAATGAAAAAGCATTCAGTTTTCTTACAAGAAGACTTTTAATAAAAATAGAAGTAAATAGAAATAAAGAAATCCCCCCTGTAAAATCAGGATGGTAGATATCTTACAGGGTAATTAGATTCAAAAACATAGAGAACCCCTCTAGGCAAAACCTTAAGTTACAAGATACACAGACAGAAATAGTTATTCTATTCAGCACAATTCTTTTCTCAGCCATTTAAAGAAATCATAATCTAACACATACCTAGCTAGATTACTTACTAAAAGTTCTAAGACTCCATTCCTGGTCTATCCCCGGTAAAGACCAGCATATAGACAGACACAGACCCTTTGTTTCTCTCCCTCCTCCCAGCTTTTGAAAGTATCTTGTCTCCTCATTGGTCATTTTGGTCAGGTGCCAGCGAGGTTATCTTTAGCTTCTTAACCCTTTACAGGTGAGTGGAGCTTTCCCCTGGCCAGGAGGGATTTCAAAGGGGTTTACCCTTCCCTTTATATTTATGACAAGGTCTACAGTGAGAATCCTCATTTAGGCTCCTAAACAAATAACCAAATTTTTAAAAGCGTTGATCACCAGATACCTTTCTTCTGTTTCAATGGGAGCTGTTGTGTGTTTAACACTTTGAAAATCTGGTCATTTTTTTTAGGAGCCTAAATAAAGACTTAGGAGTCTAACTTCAGGAACTCACAAAAATCTTGGCCATCTAATTTTGTCTAAGTTTCTGACTAGTCATATGAGTGGAAAAGCTTAAATAATGGGCTTTGTATCACTATTAGATATTAGAGCTGGTCAAAAAATTTGTCAAAATATTTTTGAACAGAAAATGGCTTTTAAAACAGAAATTTTAATAAATCTTTTTTTTTTCAGATTGTATTTGAAATTTTAAAAAATCAATACAAATGAAAAAAAACACCTTAATTGAAAATATTCACGGAGAAAAACTCATTTCCTGACTTTAGATAATGGTAATTTTCTTCCAGCTGATATTGTTTGTCTTTATCAAGGATTAATGTGTACACATATGCAATGTTGTTACAGGGAGCTCCACTCACTGCCGATATGGTGCCTCCTCCTGGTCACTCTGGTGATTAACTCTTGAGGCCAATGCCTCAGTCCATGATTTGCATTCCAGCACTCTGACTCTGGTCAGCAGCTCCTCCCTTTCCAGGACCCGCAGCATCTTCTATATAATATAGCCCTCGGGCTAGGTCACTTTGTGTTCCCCCTTCTGGAGTTCAGTCACTCAACAGCCCTAGGCAGTCATCCCATTCATTGCCCCGGTGCTACTCCCTCAGTGGCTGGTAGGGGAACTAAGACCCACTCTCTACTTTAGGTTCCAGTCCAGGGACCCTCAGCTTAGCAGTTCTGGACTTTCCTCTCTCAGCCCTCACCAGTGGAATGGAACACTTTTTACAGTGGGGCTGCTGAAAGCCAGTGATCCCCAAACTTTTTACTTCGCACTCCCCTTACCCCTGTCCGTGCCCCCTCTCCCCAGAGCTGGGGCCTGGACCAGGCTGCGGAGGGAGGGTGGGGGAATGGGAATAGGGGTAAGGGAGCTGAGACTGGGACCACAGCTAGTGCTGGAAGCAGAGACCCCAGAGTGGGTCCTGCAGCAGAGCCCCAGGTGCAGGGCTGGCAGCAGCCAGGACCCCAAGCCAGGAGTAGAGCATGGGGCTGAGAGCACCTGGACCCTGGGCATTCAATTGGCAGCCAGGACCCTGCACAAAACCTGAGGGTGCTGCAGCACCCCCCAAACACACACACACTTGTAGCTCCAATGCCTATGGCCCTCACTGCTCCTTCCCTCAACTGCTTCCTACTCTCTGGTTCCCTTTCTCTCTCTGAGTGTACCAGCTCCAAGAACCCTCTTCCCAGGGAGTGCTTGCTGTCCTGCAGCCTTTCCCAGGAGCCCCCAAACACTCCTCCCTCTTCACATGGAGTGATTGCCTTTTCTTAGTAGCAGCCCCTGTCTGTAGCCAGCTTCCTGGCTTTACAAGCCCTACCAAAAGCTCCCATTTGCAGCCTAATTAGCTGATTTGGCCCACCTGGCCCAATTCTGCTCTTGTAGGGCTAGTGTGGGAATGTCACCCCATTACACACACACTGGAAGCTATTCCATTATATGAATGGCTTGACCTGATGGAGATTGATCTCTGAGCTTTGTGAGGGAGATGTTCTAGCTGGCTAGTGTCTGTGAGTGTTACAGGGAAGTTCTTCCGGATCATATAGCAGGGTTTTGAATGAGATGCAATTAACAGCTGGAGTAGCCTGCTCTACTACACCATTTGATGGAGTAAATTGTGGTGAAACTTTATATTATTATTTTGTATAACATGATTCCTTTTTTGCTAATAAAGCCATGGTCTTTCCTTTCCTGACAGGATGGTATTTCATTGCATTATTTAATTAAGATGAAGGAAGAAGGGAGTACAATGGTGAATTTGAAGATAATGTAAGTATGAGTGTTTAATCCATTACGCTGAAGCATTTCCCCTGTGCAGCCTATTGATAGAACACTAGACTGGGATTCAGGAGACCTGGCTACTATTCCTGGCTCTGCTGCTAGACTGCTGGGTAATCTTGGACAAGTCATCTCACCTCGCTGTGTTTGTAAAGGTGTGGGCAGACACTGCACACTCCCTTATGGCCCTGTCTGCAACTACAGCTATACCCTACAATTTCCCCCAAGTGGAGCAGCAGTCAATTCACTTTAACAGTCCAGGACAACAAAGCCCAACACACATTAACCAATTGCCACATCTCCTTGGCTTCTCCATCACTGACCATTTCAAATCAGGATTGAATGTTTTTCTAAAAGATCAGCTCTAAGAATTATTTTGGGGAAGTTCTATGTCCTGTGTTACACAGGAGGTCAGACTAGATGATCACAATGGTCCCTTCTGGCCTTGGAATCTATGAATAAGATCAGGAATCATTAGATTAAAGAGTTCATTAGGGCCCTGGGTTAGAGTTCCCAAACAAAGTCCACAAACCTAAGTCTGTGAGTCCGGTTAGGCTTGTCTGCTAGTTCCTGAGAGAGAAATCACAACCTACTGCAGCCAACCTGACTTCCACTCCTCTGTGCCCTCCTCTTCCACTCCTCAGCTTCGTGTTCTTGTGTTTAAACAGCTCAGCCCCAGGGTGGGACAGGACCTCCTCAGCCCCAGGTTGTAGGCACCAGCCTCTCCCTTAAAAGGATAGTACACTTTTTGCCATATATACTTTCACAGTACATCACTTTCCCCATCTGTAAAATGGGGATAAAGATACTTTCTTTGTAAAGTGCTTTGAGATCTACTGATGAAATGTGCTATGTAAGAGCAAGGTATTATAATTACAAAAGGCTCCTGAATCTTGGTTCTGTTTCTGTTGAAGCAACAGATACTTTTTAGAAAAACTGAATATCCTGAGGTCAGTACATTCCTAATTCTAATAAACTTTCCTCATTGCATCCCTCACATTAGCTACAAGTCTGACATTTTAAAGTTCAATATGCTTGCACTATTAACTTCACATTTAGAAATAATATGGTTCTGTAATGTTCTGAGCAGCAGATTCTGCACCTTTTCCTCCTTCTCTCCTATTTACCTCATTTATTTTTTATAACTAAGTTGAAATTTTCCTTTAAGACCTCAGTCTAGTGAGAAAACATTATTTTATTACTTACAGGAACATAAACTTCCTAATAATTCTGCTATTGCTAGTCTCATTTGCCGCAGAGTAATTGTAATTTTCTCTGTGCTAAATGTTTCAAAATTTTGGCAGATAGGCCCTGATTCTGGGTACATCTGAGACCCCTTCATTCTGACTCCACCATCATTAAAGGACCCAAAGCCAACTGAAACAGCCACTAAGATATCCCCTTGGTATTTGTATATGTGGGGTAGGAGTGCAGGGGACAGGAATGAGGGAGTTACTTGAATGTTGTATGTGGAGCCTGTATAATGGCTCTATGCCACCCTCTCCCAATCCTTAGCATGATGGGAGTGTGGCTGCGGCCAGAGCACCACTACCCTCCAGCTATTCTCAGCTGCCACAGTGGACCCTTGGGCAATGTTTCAGATGAGCATAGGCTAGGATGTTAGCACAGTGATAAGAACAGGAGTACTTGTGGCACCTTAGAGACTAACAAATTTATTTGAGCATAAGCTTTCGTGAGCTACAGCTCAGTTCATCGGATGCATGCAGTGGAAAATACAGTCAATTGAAAAAAACAAGGGAGTTCAAAATTAAGGCTGTCACTCTCTTTTTATTTATTTCATAGATGCTTCATTATCTATAGTACAGTACTTATGATGCTCTGATCTGAGTTTCCTGAAATAACTAGCAATAAGCTTAAAATAAAGTTTGTCTTAATGTTAAATTTCCTAACTCTTGCTGCTGCATCTTAACAATCTTAACTTTACTTCAACATCCTTCTTCACTGTTAATTGCCTGCTAAAAGAATTATTGACCAACACAGCTTCTTCACAGCTATTCTGGGGTGTCACCTAAATTCACTTGAGATTTACATTATGCTGTGAAAACCTATTTGGGGTCGCTATAGAATTTAGATTTCAGAGTAGCAGCTGTGTCCGTCTGTACCTGCAAAAAAACCCAGGAGTACTTGTGGCACCTTAGAGACTAACAAATTTATTAGAGCATAAGCTTTCGTGGGCTACAGCCCATTTCATTGGATACATAGAATGGAACATATAGTAAGAAGATATATATATATATGCATACAGAGAAGGTGTAATTTGCCATACCAACTGTAAGAGGCTACAGAGTAACAGCCGTGTTAGTCTGTATTCGCAAAAAGAAAAGGAGTACTTGTGGCACCTTAGTCTCTGAGCATAAGAGTCTTAGTCTTTAAGCATAAGCTTTCGTGAGCTACAGCTCACTTCATCCGATGAAGTGAGCTGTAGCTCACGAAAGCTTATGCTCAAATAAATTGGTTAGTTGCTAAGGTGCCACAAGTACTCCTTTTCTTTTTTTGTAAGAGGCTAATTAGTTAAGATGAGCTATTATCAGCAGGAGAAAAAAAGCTTTTGTAGTGATAATCAAGATGGCCCATTTAGACAGTTGACAAGAAGGTGTGAGGATACTTAACATGTGGAAATAGATTCAATATGTGTAATGATCCAGCCACTCCCGGTCTCCATTCAAACCCAAGTTAATGGTATCTATTTTGCCTATTAATTCAAGCTCAGCAGTTTCTCGTTGGGGTCTCGTTGTTTTTGAAGCTTTTCTGTTGAAGAATTGCCACCCTTAAGTCTTTTACTGAGTGGCCAAAGAGGTTGACGTGTTCTCCTACCGATTTTTGAATGTTATGATTTCTTATGTCAGATTTGTGTCCATTTATTCTTTTGTGTAGAGACTGTTTGGTTTGGCCAATGTACATGGCAGAAGGGCATAGATAATGTCACATCCTTCAAACTTCTTCTGGAACTAAAACAATCCCTAATCCTTCTCTTTGCACTCCTAAAAAAACATGAAGAACTATGGGGGGATCTCTATTGTGCTCTCAGTTCTTTTCTTCATTATTTTGTAAAAAGCTTCTATGTAAATGAATTTAATGCTGAGTACCATGCAATTCATGATCTGTTTCAACAAGACTTTAAAAAACAAGGTCATATTTGCTATGTATGAACTTTAAAGAATGCAACACATTTTTCATTGTTTGCTCTTGTCATAAATATAAAAGGAAGGGTAAATACCTTTAAAATCCCTCCTGGCCTGAGGAAAAACCCTTTCACCTGTAAAGGGTTAAGAAGCTAGTATAACCTCACTGGCACCTGACCAAAATGACCAATGAGGAGACAAGATACTTTCAAAAGCTGGGAGGAGGGAGAAAAACAAAGGCTCTCTGTCTGTCTGGGTGATGCTTTTGTTGGGGACAGAACAGGAATGGAGTCTTAGAACTTAGTAAGTAATCTAGCTAGATATGCATTAGATTATGATTTCTTTAAATGGCTGAGAAAAGAACTGTGCTGAATAGAATGGATATTCCTGTCTGTATGTCTTTTTGTAACTTAAGGTTTTGCCTAGAGGGATTCTCTGTGTTTTGAATCTAATTTCCCTGTAAGGTATTTACCATCCTGATTTTACAGAGGTGATTCTTTTTTACTGTTTCTTCTATTAAAATTCTTCTTTTCAAGAACTGAATGTTTTTTTCATGGTTCTTAAGATCCAAAGGTTTGGGTCTGTGGTCATCTATGCAAATTGGTGAGGATTTTTACCAAACCTTCCCCAGGAAGCGGGGTGCAAGGGTTGGGAGGATTTGGGGGGCGAAAGACATTTCCAAACAACGCTTTCCTAATAAAATAAACCCAGATAAACGTTTGGTGGTGGCAGTGGAAGTCCAAGGGCAAAGGGTAAAATAGTTTGTACCTTGGGGAAGTTTTAACCTAAGCTGGTAAAAGTAAGCTTAGGAGGTTTTCATGCAGGTCCCCACATCTGTACCCTAGAGTTCAGAGTGGGGAAGGAACCTTGACAGCTCTGCTGTTCTTTGCCACAGTATCGCCTTCTGGCTACCATAGTTCACAGTGTTGTGCACTGGAAGACTGCTGCTCTTCACCTTGGAGGTGGCAATACTCTCTGTGTTTCCAATTAAATCTGTCTTAAGCAACCACTTAAAGGACCAACAAAAGAACCCCAGCTGTCTAGTGAGGTGATTTTCTGAAAGTGGAACAGCTATGTACTCTACCTTTTGGGATACATTGGGGTGGTCTGTTAAATATGATCTCTTTAATATCCTTCACTATGGTTTCTAAAGCAGTATAGGATCCTTCTGAATGAAAGCTACTGGAGAGGCATATGTTATTCATAATTATTATTTTTGTACTCTTATTTTGGTAGCAAAATTCAAGGTGCATTAGGAACGAAAGAGCAGGACATAGGAATTAAAGAAAGTGTAGGAAAATATCATGTGATATAAAAGGCAAATGACAATCATAGAATCTATGATGAGCTGAACAAACCCCCAGAATTTCAACACTGCTGAACCTGGATTCAAAATCAAGATCTAAATACTTTGGCTTAGATGTATCTTTATCAACAACATGCAAATCTACAACACCAAAAATGTGTTTCTTGAAGTTACACATGTGAGTTCAGAATATAACCAACAAGAAATTGTCTATAGATGCAAACAACATTACTGGAGGGTGGTTCTTACTGACCTTGTTTGATAAGCAATTTTCTAGATATCTGAGCTGAATCTAACTCAAAGAGAAGATGCGGGCTTGATGCAGAAAGCACTAGTTGAAATTCTATGGACTGTGCTATAAAGATGTCGACTAAATTATCATAATGGTCCATTCTGGCCTTAAAATCTATTGGTCTATTCCACTAAATTTGAACCAAGAAACCGCATGTGTCACTTCAATAAATAAGTTTGGTTCTATTTCAGCTGTGAGAAGGGGGAAAATGTAATTCAATCACTTCACAGTGGAAGCTGTTTTACAAAGTAAAAAGAACAGGAGTACTTGTGGCACCTTAGAGACTAACACATTTATTAGAGCATAAGCTTTAGTGGGTTACAGCCTGTCATAAATATAAAGGGAAGGGTAAACCCCTTTGAAATCCCTCCTGGCCAGGGGAAAGCTCCTCTCACCTGTAAAGGGTTAAGAAGCTAAAGGTAACCTCGCTGGCACCTGACCAAAATGACCAATGAGGAGACAAGATACTTTCAAAAGCTGGGAGGAGGGAGAGAAACAAAGGGTCTGTGTCTGTCTGTAGTCGTCTTGGCCGGGGAAAGAACAGGAATGGAGTCTTAGAACTTGTAGTAAGTAATCTAGCTAGGTATGTGTTAGATTATTATTTCTTTAAATGGCTGAGAAAAGAATTGTGCTGAATAGAATAACTATTTCTGTCTGTGTATCTTTTTTGTAACTTAAGGTTTTGCCTAGAGGGGTTCTCTATGTTTTTGAATCTAATTACCCTGTAAGATATCTACCATCCTGATTTTACAGGGGGGATTTCTTTATTTCTATTTACTTCTATTTTTTTATTAAAAGTCTTCTTGTAAAACACTGAATGCTTTTTCATTGTTCTCAGATCCAAGGGTTTGGGTCTGTGGTCACCTATGCAAATTGGTGAGGCTTTTTATCCAACATTTCCCAGGAAAGGGGGAGTGCAAGTGTTGGGAGGATTGTTCATTGTTCTTAAGATCCAAGGGTCTGGGTCTGTAGTCACCTAGGCAGATTGGTGAGGCTTTTTACCAAACCTTGTCCAGGAAGTGGGGTGCAAGGTTTTGGGAAGTATTTTGGGGGGAAGGACGCGTCCAAACAGCTCTTCCCCAGTAACCAGTATTAGTTTGGTGGTGGTAGCGGCCAGTCCAAGGTGTAATATTTTGTACCTTGGGGAAGTTTTGACCTAAGCTGGTAAAGATAAGCTTAGGAGGTTTTTCATGCAGGTCCCCACATCTGTACCCTAGAGTTCAGCGTGGGGGAGGAACCGTGACACAGCCCACTTCATCGGATGCATAGAATGAAACATATATAGATATAGATACAAATAAATTGAAAGTTACCATACAAACTGTGAGAGGCTAATTAGTTAAGATGAGTTATTATCAGCAGGAGAAAAAAAACTTTTGTAGTGATAATCAAGATGGCCCATTTAGACAGTTGACAAGAAAGTGTGAGGATACTTAACTTAAGGAAATAGATTCAATATGTGTAATGATCCAGCCACTTCCAGTCTCTATTCAAACCCAAGTTAATGGTATCTAGTTTGCATATTGATTCAAGCTCAGCAGTTTCTCCTTGGAGTCTGTTTTTGAAGCTTTTCTTTTGCAAAATTGCCACCCTTAAATCTTTTACTGAGTGGCCAGAGAGGCTGAAGTGTTCTCCTACCGGTTTTTGAATGTTATGATTCCTGATGTCAGATTTGTGTCCATTTATTATTTTGCGAAGAAAGGTCAGCCACCATGTTTGCCGTGACATTATCCTCACCCACAGCTACAGGACAGGCCCAACAAAGAAAATAACAGAACGCCACTAGCTGTCACCTTCAGCCCCCAACTAAAACCTCTCCAGCGCATATCAAAGATTTACAGCCTATCCTGAAAAATGATCCCTCACTCTCACAGAGTAAGCTTATAAAGGGTTTAAGTTCCCTTTTAGGAATCTCCATATTTATGTGCCCCACAGGATCCAGAAATAAGAATAGTCTCCTAGTTTAACAGTTTTCCATGCCAGTTAATATGCTTGTATATCTGTGGTGATCAGCCAACTAGCTAATGGGAAGTTCTATACATTCTCCTCTCAACATATATATTGGATATACAAAAATATTGTCCTAAATGAATTATCTCTTAGATGAACAAAGGGTGTCCTGTTTCAGAGTAACAGCCGTGTTAGTCTGTATTCGCAAAAAGAAAAGGAGTACTTGTGGCACCTTAGAGACTAACCAATTTATTTGAGCATGAGCTTTCATGAGCTACAGCTCACTTCATTGGATGCATTCAGTGGAAAATACAGTGGGGAGATTTATATACATAGAGAACATGAAACAATGGGTGTTACCATACACACTGTAACTAGAATGATCACTTAAGGTGAGCTGGTTTCAGAGTAACAGCCGTGTTAGTCTGTATTCGCAAAAAGAAAAGGAGTACTTGTGGCACCTTAGAGACTAACCAATTTATTTGAGCATGAGCTTTCGTGAGCTACAGCTCACTTCATCGGATGCATGAGCTGTTACCAGCAGGAGAGCGGGGCGGGGAGGAAGGGGGGAACCTTTTGTTGTGATAATCAAGGTGGGCCATTTCCAGCAATTGACAAGAACGTCTGAGGAACAGTGGGGGGTGGGGGGGATAAACATGGGGAAATAGTTTTACTTTGTGTAATGACCCATCCACTCCCAGTCTCTATTCAAGCCTAAGTTAATTGTATCCAGTTTGCAAATTAATTCCAATTCAGCAGTCTCTCGTTGCAGGGTGTCCTGTAGGTCTCAAATCAAAATAAAATTGTATTGTGAACTTACTCCAATTATTGTATATATCAGTCTCACAGCTCTCCAATAACCCAACCAAAACTCTAGCAATAGTTTTCTTTAAAACTAGAATAAAACATGGAGTAGTAGGAATCCTGAACACTTTGAGCTTCATTCATCACTCACTGAAGTCAATGGTAAAGGTCCTGGTGATTTCAATGGGAGCTGGCTTGAGCCCTTTAAGATCAGCAAAGCAAAGCACAAAAGATTAGATCAAAATCTCATTTTAGTCTCAAACTGAAACTAAATGCTGAAAGAGTGATACACTGCAAGCTATTAAAGATCCAAGGTACTGGAGAAAATGACTCATAGATAAAAATGTGCTAAGAACATAATCTTTAGATGTTTAAATACATCAACTTCTCTTAGTGATAAAATACATTCAGATCAATATCCCCAGACATAAGCATGTAATAAATGTTGGGGAAAGCTATCGAACTGGTAAGAATATACACAAATCAAACCCTTTTAAAGTCTTCAGGTGACAGTGTTCTGGATGTATAGTTAGCAGATCCAATATGCTTGTGATTGCTATGGTCTTCTATGTTTTCTCTCACCATTCATTACTCCTCCAAAGAGAAGAGATATTAGCACTGCTTATATTTCTTCAGGATGACAGATACTGTCCACTTGCTCATAAAATGTCTCAGAATTGATTGTATAAGACACAAATTGTTTCACAAGTTATGCTTTGCCTTATTTCATATTTCCCATCATCATACAAATTACTAAAATAATCATTTCTTCGTATGACAGCACTGGGAATGATGAGCCTGATCCAAACCCCATTGAAGTCAATGGAAGGACTCCCACTGACATCAATGAGCTTTGAAATAGAATCTACAATAGGAAAACTCATTAGCTAGAATGAGAGAGAGACCCCGTCAAGACGACAAATGAACTAAGCAATTTCTTGGATTGTTGTGTGTGGATTGTCTAAACATTCAGGGCATTTCATCTGAAGAAAAGATGCCCATGTTTAAAGAAAGCCACCATGGGTGGTGTGTGAACTGCCCATTGGGAGAGACTAGTCTCCAGTCCCTCCCCTTCTGCCAAGGACCTGCCCCTTTCATCCCCCTCCCCTGCTGGAGCCCAGAGCACCTTCACCATAGCCACCAGACCCCAGTCCTGGGCCACCCGGGCACCCCCAGCCCCAGAGCGATGGTCAGTGCAGCCCCCAGCACGCCCTGAGTCCTGGAGTGCCAGGCGGGCAGCATGGCCCCAGTGCCCGAGCCCCAGAGTTCTGGGAGATGTCGCGGCCCCAGAGCCCTGAATCCCAGCATCCCCAGCCCTGGAGTGCCCGGCGGTGCGAGCACTGGCTTCAGCTGCCCCGAGTACCGGCAGCATGCTAGTCCATCCCAGTTCCAGCCCCAGCCATATGGGAAGAGCAGAACTGGAAGCAGGCAGGAGTACGCCTGGGGTTGGAGCATGGGTGGGGCCACACCAGGCTGTTTGGGGAGGCTCAGCCTGCCTTGGCCTGTGATACCCACCACCCATGAGAGCCACCAGTCAGGTACTCACATCCTGTGCCAACACTAGAAAATGCAATCCCAGAATTTTTTTTAATTTTGGGAGTGGGTGGGCAGGGAGAGCAAACTGAAGCCATATTAAAATACAACCTCACACAGAAGACAATATGAATTTAAAATGTAAAAATACCTGAAACTCATAGAAAATGGTGCACAAACACTATTCACAAACAGACAAAAGGAAAAGTTACCACAAACCACTACAAATGAAATCAGTTGTGCCCTCTCATGTAGCCCCATCATGTGTTTATGGCCTACAGATTACAGTTAGTTGAAAATTTTTCAATGAGAATTTTTCCAATTAAAAAAATGTTGATTTGTCAAAACCAAAACTGTTACTGGGAAAGGGTCACTTTCAAGGAATTTCTCAACCCCCCCCCCCCAATTTTTTTTTTTTTTTAAATAAAACAAAAAAGGGTTTTGACATGTTTTAAATTTTTTTTTTTACTTACTGGTTTAAAATGACTGTTTTAAAATTTAAGCTAATTACATTGCTGGCCTACTAAAGAGTTTATTAGGGCAGATTTTTTGCAAAATCCTCTTAAAAATAAAACCCCAAACAATAAAATATCGTTATCACAAGACTGTTCTCTTACCTATAATCTGCAAATTTGTTCAATTACTTCACTAATTAACTGATGCAGTGTAATAGCTTTAATCTATTTAACAGCTCATTTTCTCTTTCTACAAGTTGAGAATAGGATGTAACACAGATGTTCAAAAAATTACACTGTTGCAATTTTTGGCAGAGCAGGAATATGTGTGGCTGCAGCAATTTTTAGCCTTGTAGTTTTTTTTAATTGCAAAAGAGAAGAAGCTTATTGTGATCAATAAGGACATCAAAGCTTTATAAAGAAATATAAACATTAAAAAGTCTCCTCAGCAAGCTAGAACCCATAGCCTGCTTCAATGTTCTTGATTAAAAACAGGAATATCAGAGGCATATTTCATGGAAGGGAAGTCACAACTGATCTCTTTAGTAGCATAGAAAAGTCCTCATCATTCCTCTAATCTATGAAGTTTGGGACACACAGTAAAACATAAGATCTTCCATATAGCACAGTACAATGTAAGTCCTCCAGAAAGTATAGAGATGCCAAACTTCCTGCACGCTCTTCATGCAGACTTTGGTTTCCTGCTGGGGCAGAAAGAAAGAAGTTCTGGATAAGTCAGAAGCAACCTGCAGCTACACAGAGCTGTAAGGAATTTTGTTGCCTCATTGCCATACATGGCCCTGTTTCTAATAGAGGATTTAGCTTGACATCGGTCTGCTCATCAGTAAGATACTATATGTATTGCATGTTTGGTCAAATCCAGAGATCCTTTGAAGTCTGTGGAAATTTGCCTGGTGGATCCTCAGGAAGCTAGAGCCACCTGCATGAGGCTGTATGGGCTATATTCTTTAACAGGGTACAGACCCAGTCACCTTCCCCCACCTCCATCCCTTCTGAGATGCATCCAGCACCAGGGGCTCTGTTGGCCAAGGCAACTCTTGCAGAGGGAACCCTGTACTCTCCATAGGTTTTTATGAGCTGCTTATAGCTACTTCATGTTTGTTTCTGTCATAAAAATAAAGGGAAGGGAAACCATCTTTCTGTATACAGTGCTATAAAATCCCTCCTGGCCAGAGGAAAAACCCTTTCACCTGTAAAGAGTTAAGAAGCTAAGATAACCTCGCTGACACCTGACCAAAATGACCAATGAGGAGACAAGATACTTTCAAATCTGGAGTGGGGGGAAACAAAGGGTTCGTCTGTCTGTGTGATGCTTTTGCTGGGAACAGATCAGGAATGTAGTCTCAGAACTTCTGTTAGTTAGTAAGTAATCTAGCTAGAAATGCGTTAGATTTCCTTTTGTTTAATGGCAAAATTAGCTGCGCTGGATGGAATGTATATTCCTGTTTTTGTGTCTTTTTGTAATTTAAGGTTTTGCCTAGAGGGATTCTCTATGTTTTGAATCTGATTACCCTGTAAGGTATTTACCATCCTGATTTTACAGAGGTGATTCTTTTACCTTTTCTTTAATTAAAATTCTTCTTTTAAGAACCTGATTGCTTTTTCATTGTTCTTAAGATCCAAGGGTTTGGGTCTGTGTTCACCTGTACAATTGGTGAGGATTTTTATCAAGCCTTCTCCAGGAAACGGGGTGTAGGGCTTGGGGGGATATTTTGGGAGAAGACATCTCCAAGTTGGCTCTTTCCCTGTTCTTTGTTTAACACACTTGGTGGTGGCAGCATAGGGTTCAAGGACAAGGCAAAGTTTGTACCTTGGGGAAGCTTTTAACCTAAGCTGGTAAGAATAAGCTTAGGGGATCTTTCATGCAGGTCCCCACATCTGTACCCTAGAGTTCAGAGTGGGAAGGAACCTTGACAGTTTCATAAAAAGGGCTGCAGCACTAGGGTGAGTTCCCCTGTATGTCTAGTCTCTAGCAGGGTCTGTTTCCACCACCCTGATAATGGTGCTCCAACAAAGGTGCATTCCTAGCATGTCTTCCTTTCTGTGGCAGCCCATAGGACCATTGGGAGGCAGGAAGGCTACTTTATATGGGACTGGAGATAAAATGTACCTTCTCCTGCAGTCCTGTCCCCATGTGTCTAGCTTTCATCTTTCACCCCTTCCCCTGTGCTTACTGCTGACTACTGAAGAGGCTTCCAGTAGGTCCAGAGTAGGAGGGTCATGTTTTGGAGGCATTTTTGGAGCTCTGTTGCACCATAGGTTGTGGGAGAAATGCATGCCCAAGGGATGCCCAAGCATGGATGTAAAGGAGATGATCTGGTCCTACATAAGGCTCTGAGAATGCGACACATACATTTATATGGTATACAGAGAGGCACATAAAGAAACTGAAATGTATCCAGGTTCAATTCTACAGCTATCAGTGGATGCTGTGGGCATGCCTTAAAAGCACCACAAAAAAGACTAAAGGAATAAGTTTGTTAGTCACTTGATAGTTAACCTTGTAAACTTATTCACTTACTCTTGCAAGGATTCCCAGCTAATGCTACCATAGAATGCTTGAGAAACTATACTAAAAGCAGGCAAGGAATTTCACCCACATGTGCAATTTATTCAAATCATGTGCACCCTGCACCCTGATGAAGTTCCAAATGTTGGACTTTTTATTTCTTTTTGGCTGTAGCTGTAATGATTGCAACTTCAGTAAGGAATATGGAGAAGTTTGTAACTGGCTTAGAGGCATATGGTGCCATGTTTGTGAATTTCACTGCTTGCCAATTTTGTTAAAAGGGCCACTGTGCTTTTCAAACCTGCACCTTCTAACCAGTAAAAAGATCATATTGATTTAGGTTGGAAGCTGGGACTTTTGATTTAAGTCAAAGCAGGAATAAAATATTCTCTATAAGAGGAAAGAAATACACCGTGGCATTCATCACCAATGACGCAGGCAACTTCCCACTAAGAAAACATGCTTTATCCACAGGTCATAAAATAAACATAGGAGCAGCATGAGCAGAAGAAAATGAAATATGTAAAGGATAACTGAAAGGAGTTTTCCACAGTAAGAGATTAATTACTTGCATACTCCATTTATTATCACACTCTAAATCCAGTGACCTAAGTAGCCAGGCTGACATAAAATACTACCAGCTCTAATCACAAAATGTAGCACAACTATGAGTGGTTTCTGATTCATTCTCACAACTTCCATGAAACTGTAAATGGTACAAAATTTTTAAGGGGTATCAGGTTTTCGTAAATCACCAAATATATTATTGTTTTATTTAAACATTATTTACTTACTATTTTAAAAGGGCCCAGATCACTGCATTAAATATGTACCACTTTTAATTCTGAGGCTTTGAATTTGAATTACTTGCTCTAAACTTAGTCCTATAGTTTTGGTTCTACTTTAGCTCCAGCACTAGAAGAGGTCTGTTTTCCAGTGCTTCTTTGTATGCAGCAGAAACCTCCAAAAATCCATTGTTTGAAGCTGTCAAGGTTCCTCCCCCACTCTGAACTCTAGGGTACAGATGTGGGGACCTGCATGAAAAACCTCCTAAGCTTATCTTTACCAGCTTAGGTCAAAACTTCCCCAAGGTACAAAATATTACCCCCGTTATCCTTGGACTGGCCGCTACCACCACCAAACTAATACTGGTTACTGGGGAAGAGCTGTTTGGACGCGTCCTTCCCCCCAAAATACTTCCCAAAACCTTGCACCCCACTTCCTGGACAAGGTTTGGTAAAAAGCCTCACCAATTTGCCTAGGTGACTACAGACCCAGACCCTTGGATCTTAGAACAATGAACAATCCTCCCAACACTTGCACCCCCCCTTTCCTGGGAAATGTTGGATAAAAAGCCTCACCAATTTGTATAGGTGACCACAGACCCAAACCCTTGGATCTGAGAACAATGAAAAAGCATTCAGTGTTTTACAAGAAGACTTTTAATAAAAAATAGAAGTAAATAGAAATAAAGAAATCCCCCCTGTAAAATCAGGATGGTAGATATCTTACAGGGTAATTAGATTCAAAAACATAGAGAACCCCTCTAGGCAAAACCTTAAGTTACAAAAAAGATACACAGACAGAAATAGTTATTCTATTCAGCACAATTCTTTTCTCAGCCATTTAAAGAAATCATAATCTAACACATACCTAGCTAGATTACTTACTAAAAGTTCTAAGACTCCATTCCTGTTCTGTCCCTGGCAAGAGCAGCATCCAGACAGACACAGACCCTTTGTTTCCCTCCCTCCTCCCAGCTTTTGAAAGTATCTTGTCTCCTCATTGGTCATTTTGGTCAGGTGCCAGCGAGGTTACCTTTAGCTTCTTAACCCTTTACAGGTGAGAGGAGCTTTCCCCTGGCCAGGAGGGATTTCAAAGGGGTTTACCCTTCCCTTTATATTTATGACAGAAGCCAAAACCTCAGAAGAGTAATTCATGTGGTTTTAGTGGCATTGAATGTAATCCTGAACCCTAGTCTTGATTTGGCTTTGAACCCATGTGCCTCAGCCCAATCTAAACTGAGCTGGGTCCAGATATATAAACTACTTCCTTGGCCAATTTCTGTGTCCATTTCTGCTCTCCACCATACCCATATAAATTCACATTTGCTCTGATGTGATGACAGAGAAAAATTAGACCCTCTGCTTTAAATTAAATAAGACAGACGGTCTTTATATCCTGAATTAGGGACATTTTACAGCACAAGGAATATCTATACATTTTTCCCCGTCTTTGGAAATCTGCTCACAAGAGTGAATTAGCAGGGCTATAGACCCATAGAGATTCTGTGGATAGGTATTCTATATGTGGGCAGAGTAATTTGAGAAGTCAGGCTTTTGGAAAAGCCAATAAATTTGGTGTAAGAAGCAGAAACGATATTATGAGCTAAACGGCATTCTCAGAGAGAATTCAAGCAATCTAGTTGCTGATCAGGATTTTTATTCTCTAGACATGCCTTGTATACACCAAACAACAATCCCAGCACCCAAATAAAGTATCCATATGCTAGGATTTGGTTTGGTTTTTAAAATATAACCATTTATTATGTAATGGAGTTGATCCAGTTCCCATTGTAGCCAATGGAAAAAACTCCCAGATGACAGGGGTTTGCTTCTGCAGTCTGAATGCAGAAACTTGGCCCAGGGCAGAACAACCATGTCAGAAGAGGTGAGGGCAAGAGGAGGGTTCTGGATTATATAAATGGGAGCAGTAAAGCTGCTTCACTGAGAGTAATCCTGAGGGGCCTATTGGAAAACTCAGTAAAGAGGAGGTTTATTTGTGTTCAGCTTCCATAAGTGACAATTTGACGTTTACAACTGGATTCTGCAATCAAATGCAGGATTCTTTGGTTATTCTCTGGTGCTTTAAGCAAAGGAACATTCATAACAATCATATTAGGGCACTTCAGGCTGTGCTTTGTTATGGATACTATTACTTTGGTGGTGGTTGAAGACACTTAGCTTGGCTTTTGCCTCGTTAGTCATCAGAGGCTCACCAATCTCCACAGAACTATAAAGGTGTTATTGCTGATGTCTTCTTTTCTTTCATACCAAAACGCCCGTATTGTAGAAGCTGATAACAAGCCTTTCACCCATGACTGTATCTAATATAAACATGTCATGTGAAAGTACAAAGGGAGATAGGCAGCTTCACAGCACACTTGGTACTTGATATTTTAACAACACGTTACAGTGGAATAGATTGTAAACACTTTATTTCACAGAAGTATCTTTATCCAATGAAAACTATCACCCTTTACCCAGACAAACACACGCAAACAAGCTCAGCGAAACAAAGATGTCTCTCAGGGTTTTCAGTGATTACTTTGATGTGTTCTGCATTTTGAAAGAAGTGTTTGTACAAAGAAAGACGAAGGCTGGAGAGACGTAACACAGCTACAGGTTTCCGCGGAGCCTTGATGCAGTGCAGTTGCAGGCTGGAAAGAGGAACAAGGTGGTGCCACTGAGGTTTAGATTAAAGACCTCAGGGCTGTTTAGTTTGGCCTGGACTCATTGCCAACATGAATGAATGGATTCTGCTATTTATTTTAACAGTTTCAGCCAAAGACTGTTAATGGCTGCAACATTTCAGTAACATTTCTTTCTCCTTTCAACTTTCTTTCCCATCGTCTCCTCCTACCCACCTCAGTCCTTTCTAAAAGCTCAGATAATGTTCTCTCCATTTACCATTTTATTCCACCAGTGTTATCTTTGCCATGTTCTGTCAGCAGAATACCTCAGCCAAAAGGGTAGTATCACGCATGAGGTCAGATTATAGCAGCTAATGTAAAAGTGGTTGCAACAGAAGTTACTGCATGAAATATTTTTTCAGCTCATAAATACAACTTTTACACTTTTGTCATGTTTGAGTGAGATGTACTTTAAAGGTCAATAGGAAAAGAAAGTTAGTGAGGGCAGTGGAATTTTCTGTACTCCTGTCTTTGGAGTAGAAAGTGCAACACTATAAAGGAGCATTCGGAAAAGTTCCACTCTATTGTGCTTTGGGAACACTGCCATGATCAATTTAAGTAATTCCATCCATAATTTAAAAAGGCGAATTAGGTTACCATGAAGTCTGCACTTTTTCAGTACGAATTAATGCTTACCTCCTCAAATTTTATACCCTGCAGAGAGATTATTTGAGTCAGATAGCAGAAACTATATCAGCTGATTTAGGTAACCAATCACACAATTTAACAGCAACTAACAAACAGTGAATCATCAAAAACATAGCGGAAGCAAATAGCTTACAAAAGTTCACAGGCTGAAATATATGCACATATGTTTTTCATCAAACAATTTTGCATAACAAATTCCTTTTTAAAAGGTAATTCTTTCATGATAATTCTCAAAAAAAAAGCAAAGGGCTACATTTTTATATAAAATATTCTTTTATAAATAGTTTACTCAGATTTATTAATGAACATTAGGTTTTCCTGCTTCCTTTTAATCTAGAGAATACTCTGCAGAAATCACACATTCTAGGGCTAATCAATCTACTGTGCAAGGGCCTGGCATACCTAGACCCTGTATACTGGTCTTCAAGAGATGAACAGACTACAATAGTTAATTATACGGTAATTGAATAGAACGTGCATGAGTACGGTTATTACAGTACTTAGTATACATTTTATGTATGCAAGAAAGATTTTAAACGAATGAAAATTAACTAGTGTTTGAATTCATTGTTGTTTTTGGTATCTATAATGTCAGAAACCCTTCTTTGTCATTCAGGATTCACTGGCTTAGTCTAACACTAGAAAATATTGTATTTATTTTCCAGCTGTGGTGCAGCTACAGCAGTGGAAACTGTGGTGCAGATATGGATTTGGAATTTTTACCGCCCTGCTTTGGAGCATGGCGGTAATAACAACTGAGCCCTGTCTATGCTAGTGCTTACATGATTGCTAGCATTAGGACAGCTGCACCACTGATTTCAATGGAGGCTTCTGCTTAAAAACTGCCAGTACAACACACCTCAATATTTAGACTCCCATTCCAACACTTTTCAGTTTATATTTCTGTTTTCCGACAATAAAGTGGGATGATTGGCAATTATTACTCACGGCACCTATTTTTCCTACTCACTGTGTCATGGAACTAGTACTTCTATATTTTCTCCTCAGACAGTTGTGTAGGAATAAGAAATGACAAACAGGTTATAAAAAGACAACACTATCATAAAATGAATACTTCTATTAACAAAGCTCAGTTTTAAATATTAACAGCAAGCTGCTAGCATTGAGCAAAAGAGCTGTTTACATGGTACCACTTTAAATTATGTGTCTTCAATATATCTGCTTGTGACTTGAATTTATTAAGACAGTAATTTATGATGACTAAACACCAGTAGCTTATTAATGCCATTGTATGCTGAGGTTTGCACAATTATTATAATAAACGTTTACTCATTTCATGTTAACCGCAGATTAAATGTGTTCCATCAGTAGGTGGGTATGTTGTTACCATGTTACCACTGTCCCGTTCATCTTTAGCGAGATATTTGTGAGTCAAAGGGCCAGATCCTCCAGTGATTTTATGGCCCCTTCATGTTGTTCAGGTGGCACAGAGGGGATGTAATCTAGCTGTAAATGCCCAGTTAAGATTCCCCTCATGTAGAGTTTGTGCCTCTGCATCTTCTACCTTTCCCCAGCATAGGAGGGGTCAGAGAAGGGAGAAGGTGAAGTGAAGTGAGTATTGTGGAGCTCCACCTATCCTCCACTAGTTTATTAAGGACTCTGAGTAAAAAACAGAACTTGGATTTGCCTGGCAATAATTTGCATCAGAAACAAGGCTGAATCTGCATATCAGGGAGCCAGTTCTAGCTTCCTGGCTCTTCCCCCAATACTCTAAGCTAGGGCAGAATTTTGTCTAAAGTGGCTGTTGATGCAGTCTTATTATAACCTCTCCCACTTTATTAATACAATCACTACACAACAGGTTCATGCTCTGCTACTGATTATTATTCACACTAAATTTGCACACCAACATCTGATTTTATAGATTTGCTTCAGTCCTCTGGGAGAGCAGAAGTGGATGGAAAAAACGTTTGCTCTAGGCTAAATTCTATTGAGTTTAAATAACATCTTACTCCAAGAGTGGAATGAAGTACTACTTAGTGTAAGTAAAGGTATTGGAATCTGGTCCTATACCATTTTGCATAAATAATGTAATCAGTATATAGTGCTTGGTCTGTATTGTGGTATTCTTTTGCAAGAATATAAAGGATAGAGCCCAGAATGAAGTCTGTGAGATCTGAGGACAAAATATTGTCAGTTGAGGGGATCTGGCTGCCAAGTGAATTCCCAAAAGAGATTATTAGATGAATCCAGTCTCACTACCTATAGGAAATACTGCAAAATCTTCTTTGATAAAGCTTTTCCACTATCAACAGCACATTCACAATGTCAAACAACCCAGAGCTTTTTATTACCTGAAAAGACAGAGAAGACAGAGACTTCAGGAAATTCACTTGGTACTTCACTATTTCCAATCTATTTTACATGGAAGGCACTCAGATACTATGGTGATGGGGCACCACTACAGAACCCTGAAAGATAGATATAGTGGGGGAAATGGAGAAGAGAGGGAAAGATATTGGGAAACCCAGCACCAACTGGACAACAAGGCAAAAGTAACAGGATGAGGAGACCCAGAAAATAACAATCTGGGATGAATTCCACATTCCACTGAAATCAATGGCAAAACTCGCATTGACTTCAATGGGGCCAGGATTGGTGCTTGGAGTAAATAATAATATCAATTTTACTTCCATTGAAGACAATGACAAAAGTCCCTTTGACTTCAGTCAAATCAGGAAAAGGCCCTAGATGTGTATGTTTAATTAACATTTAAATCATATGTAAGATTTTTCCGTAAATTATTTTATTTTGTTCAGGGTGCACACATTTTAATTTCTGATTTAAAATTCCTTCTAGCATTTTAGAATTTTTTTTTAAAAGAGGTTGTGTCATTGGGGGGTAGGGGGACTTTAATTTTGTTGACTGTGTTGTTCAAATCAAACCAAAATAATTTTAAAGCCATGTTCTTATTGTCATAGTGTAGTGCTTCCATTGAAATATGTGATTGACTGTTGTAATATGTGTTTGGTGCCCTTCACTGACAACTAGCAGATTGTTTGGGGTACTACATTCTTGTAAACATTTTTCAGCTGTCTGTCCTGTGAACCAATTGCTGTGTACCACTGATTAATTGAGCCATTATTCCTGCCAAGTGTTATAGCAAATTTCTCATTCCTGAATAAGATCCATTCTCTGTTCTCACACCTCAGTATCATCAGCTATGTCCCCACTTTTGGAAGAAACCTTGATTTGTCATTTCAAATATTTTAGGTTTCACAAACAATTGGGTTTTATTTGTGACTCAAGCTCTGCGGAGGTACTGGTTTTCACAAATTCTGATATTCTCCCAGGAATCATTATTGTAATCCAGGGTAAAATGTTGCCATTTTCATGTGAACAAGTTTGGCTCTGTGTATGCATCAGGACAACAAAAAAGGTAGGGAGAAAGGAAGGGGCAAATTTTCATAATTTTTTGCTCCAGATAAGTGCTGCCATTTATACACAGAATACATAGTATGAAATACCATTTAAAAGATTTTTTTTCACTAAATTGTTACATAAAAATTCATAATGTTTGCTCTTCATATGGCCTCATCTCTGTGTGAGAGAGTGAGAGGAGAGGAAGAGTCCTCCTTCTCCTCCTCTCTCTGCACATAATGCTAGTTGTTTCTGGTGCTTTTGCAATGAAATAAGCCTATAGCAATTCTCCTCACCTGTGATAATGGGAAGGCAGTGAAATTACACTGGTACAGCAGATGTAAGAGCAGAACTGGGCCTCATGGTTTCTTTCACCATGAGGGTGCAGGAGTTTGGCATTTGTCAGACAGCAATGGCTGATGTAGTATAGTTAGAGACTTTTTACATCATGTCCCTTATCTTGCTCTCCTTACTCAGTTGAATTCCCACTGATTCGACTAAAAGTTTTGTCTCAGGTCTTGTCTACACAGTAGCACTTCCATGTACATACTACCTACAGTAACAGCAGGGGATCTCCTGTTGGCACATGTAATCCATCTCTCCAAGAGGCAGTAGCTAGGTCAAGGAAGAATTTGTCTGTCGACCTGGCACTGTCTACACTGGCAGTTAGGTCGGTTTAAGTACTCTGCTCAAAGGTGTGGATTTTTTTTTCGACCTAACTTTTTAGTGTAGACCAGGCCTCAGTGTTAGTGCTTTTAAGTCTACAGACCAGATCCTCAGCAGCTGTTCATTACTTTAGTAGAGCTAATCTGACTTACACCAGATGAGGTCCTGGCCCTCTACATTTTAGTTTCCTATGTTGTACTCTCAAGCACTTTTTGAACAATATCCCCAACATTTTTAGTGCAATTATGTTATTTAACTTCATGGAAACTAAATTCTAAAGCTTTTTGATTAGTAAATAGCATAGGTATAATAATTGAACTACCTAGCTGTTACCTTCTCTGATATGATATAGCTGATAGAACAGAGAAATATAGTGATTGGCAGCAAATTTGCTGTATTTTCCAAATATTTAACATTTTATTAAAATACATAGGGCCTTGATGAGCTCCATGTAGGAGGACCTGTGAAGGCATGTAAAACTGAGTTAGTGAGGCTCAGTGTCAGTCTAGGCAGGGTCTGTATGCATTGACCTAATTAAAGGATTAGGGCCTTTTATGGGAAAGCACAAGATTACTAAATCATTGTAGCACATTCATTCTCCAAATAACTAGTCAAGAAGTAAGCAAAAACAAAAACAGCAACATAAATAAGGGGTTTTTGCTATTAGTCAATTGTGCACAGTGGATATCTCTATAACAACATTTATAATCATATCCCAACCTTCACTTGCCCTATATTATTATATTGTTCCAAGACACAAAGTGGATTGTTCAGATAGGTGTCATGCTGTTCTCAAGTGGAAAATATAAAGTCAAAATCCATTGTTAAAGTCTGGCGTCTATATGGCTTTATGATACACTAAAGGTGTGTAAGGTAGTCAGGTATGAATTCTGTGGCTTGACAACATTAATTTGTGTGAATGTTATCATAAGTATACCCTGTACAGGAAACACTCATTCTGAACAGACTATCAGCAGCACTTCACCAGGAAAGAAAGTGAAATAAGCACAGAAAATTATCCCTTGTCAACTCAAGAATCAAGTCAATGAGCTGTTGTTGCAGCCAAGACAATAAATTAGCATGCTTAAAAGCTTCATTCCTCATTTTAATTAGCTTAATCTTTTAACTAGGTTATGCAACTTTAAGTCCACCCAGATGCCATTTAGACTAGAGATAAACATTAAGCTTTTATTTTTAATTAGAGATTTGTGCACTGAATGCAAGGGTGACATTTTGAACATACACGTTAATAATGGAAGCTTCCCTCTTGGGACCTAATCCCCAACCTCTCACAGCCAATGGGAATCTCTGAATTGGCTTCCGTAGGTTTTGAATTAGACCCATGGTTTGCCTTTTGCCTTAGAGAAATCATTTTGATAGAGGTGACGATGATATGAAACTCAAAGGATTCAGACATTATCATGCATGCTGCAGATTGGACACAGTGGAGTGTCTACGAAATAATGTTGACTTGGTCTCTCCCCAGAGGCTCTCCACAGAACTGCACTGCTATGGGCTCCCAACTCATAAGCAGCTCAGATGCCATAATGAAGACTGATAGAAAAATAAAGTGTTGAGGATGCTGAAATGCAATTTTTTTTTAAATAAATAGTAATTGAAACATGAACAAGGCCTTCCAAGAATCCCTCCATGTCTGGGGGCCCTTTATTAAAGTGGTGGCAGTAGCCAAAAACTTTGAGCATCTTATTCACACAGGTTATCCCAAAGGGCTGAAACCAGGAGCACCTTTAGACAGTGAGGCTCATACCGGCCAACATATCCAATCTGATCTTAATCTACCACTGGAAATAACATCAAAACTCTGCCACAGGCACAAATTTAGGCCACAATTCTGCAATCGGATTAGTGAGTTAAGTGACTTCAGTGAGGCTCTGTGTGGAAAACAGGGTCTGCCTATATGGACGAGATCACAAGGTCAGGGATTTAGAGTGCTTGCACCTGGGCCAGATATTTTGGAGGCACCTTTGCTGTTCACCAATCAGTAGAGATGATTGCCTCTCAGTTCATACTCTTGGGTTTTTGCTGTTCACAAAGTGTGCTAAGGTTATTCAAAACAATAAGGAAAATAAAATTAAAAGGACAAAACAGATGAGGTGAGATTAAAGAATATAACCTACGTACTCTAGAAACAGAAAAGACTGATTAGAGGCATGATCACAGCCTTTAAATACTTTCAAGTTAATATAATGGAGAAATGGAATTATTTACCATCTCAAGAGACACTCATACAATGGCTAAAGTTAAAGGGATAGTGTCAAATTAAAAAATCACATTTCTGTCTGAAAATTTAGTACCTGCCATTGTTAGTTTCTCCCTTGCAGAAAAGACACTCATGAAAATCAATAAGGGAGCAGAAAAAATCCTTTGATTGATTGTTTGATTGATTTTTTTTAAATTTCAGTACTTACTATTTAATAGGTGAGCTATCAGAAACTGGAAGTTTTTTAATTAGTCAATGTCAAAGAATTCAATTGGTGAGTGAAAGTAAAAGTCAATGATGTTTCCTTAATGAAGGACAAGTTTAGGCTAGATATCAGAACAATAAGAATAGTTGAGTCCAGATGTGTTGCCAAGAGATGTAGGTGGTCAACGTCTTATCACAGCACTTATTCAGGCATGAAGCATATGGGACATTAGTGAAAATGCTGCAGTGTGTGCCTGAATTGTGTTGTAAAATGCACAGCGGACCAGATCCTCTTCTCAGTAGATCTATGCCAACATATATTAGCTGAGATTTTGGCCTTATAACCCAAGTTATATGAAGTAAAACTTGACTCCATTAAGCTCCGATCATATGTAATGTTCATAAGTCTTACAATCAACTTCAATTTACAACCTACTTCTATTTCTACATTCTTTACAAAACCAGTCTTTGTTTGCTAATCCTAGGAGAGGGCCAGAAGACAGCATAGTCAGTCAGGGTATGGTCAGGATGTGGTATTTAAACAGTTGATGCTGATTTACAATATCTACTGATTTGCTGATTCCATGTATTCTTTCTGCTTTCACTTGCTACCTGCCTACCAAAAACAAATGTATTTTCTGCATTGGTAGTAGGGGGCAGGCAGGGAGTAGGGGGTGGGCGGGGAAGACTAAACTGAAAATTGACACCTTTCTAAATTTGGGACTAATTCTGTTGCACTACATTTCATAGTATGTTTCAGTGAAAATACCTAAGCAAAAGGATCTACTATACCAATAATTAAAATCCTTATGAACTAGTGCCAGATTTTTCAAACTATTTAGGCAGTTAAATCCCATTAACTTCAAAAAAGAGTCAGGCACCTACATACCTTTCTGAGTCTGGGCCTAAGATACTAGCTACCACTTTATGAATAACATGGTCCCTTTAGATTTTGTATGTGTAATTCGATCTAACATGTCAAAAGAAGCAGCCCAGAGAAATCATGTTCAAACGACCTGTATTGCAGAACTCATCATTTGTACTATTTCTTTATCTATAAGGCCCCATCCCACACCTGCTGTATGCTTTTAATTTATGTTCACCCAATACCCCATTAACACCTCATTCTGCTGCACACCTGCAGAAGCTTTACTCTTTGCTCGCCTGCATTGTAGCTTTTGGTACAACTTTACTTTTCCACAGCACCTTTTGTCTGAGGATCTAAAGACTCGCTGCTGCACCTCTACTACACAGCTTGGTCAGTGGTGCATCACTCTCTACAATAATTCGCTATGAAAAATGGAGCAGGAGAAAGAGTTTGGATTGTTTGCAATAAACCTAACTGGTTTTCTCTAATCATTTCTTGGTGAACAAAGCAAATCCCCTAAAAAAGTTTTCATTCCTTGACACATGGTGGGGTGTGTGCGTGCATCTACTCACTTAGGCACACAGGTCATCCCATCAATTCTGTGACACAATAGTACTATACACTGTAGCATCATTCATGTGGTCCTTCATGTTAAGTTACTAGCTAGAATGATGTACAATGAACAATGCAGAAAAGCACTGGGCAAAAAAATCACTAAGAGTCTGAAACTTGAGTCCTAGAAAATGTGTTCTAATGCTGTATCCATCCTTTTCTATCACTTTTTTGTAAAGTTTCTATTATCCTGGTGAAAGACGGTTTCTCTGATCTCACAATGATTAATGTCCCTCCTCTTGAAGCATGTTGCTAACTACTATTATGTATACATCTAACACTGGGTCTGCCTGTCTGAATTTCTTCTGACACTGCTGTTCTGCCAATACCCTTTCCAGTGCGTAGTTCATACACTGGGAAATGAGTGGGTAGAAAAAGCACTCAAATGAAAGATAAAGCTAAGTGAGAATATCTGTTGAATTGAGACGGGATCTGCTTCAGACAGCGCTATTGGAATTTGCCTCCTGTAGAGCAGTGTTAGTGTTTCAACTTGAACAGACGATTGCCACATTGCTATCAGAATTGGGGTTTTGCTTTAATCTACAACTGATGTAATTCTTCATATCCCAGTCTGAGTTCAAAGCTGCCAGAGAAACAAAATAGATCTTTGAGTCCTAATTTTCAGTGACTTTAGAATGCAGATTTTGATTTTTGATGGAGACAGGTGGCAAGCAGAAATTTAAATGAGTGAAAGGTTCAGAGAATTCAATTAAAATGAAATTATATCCATGGATGCTGTTCTTTTTGTACATTGACATGGCTGTCATGATATGGAGGCTATTCTCAAGGGTCCACTCAATGATATATACTTTACAATGTTACAAGTGATTACAAGAGAACCTCAAAGAGTCCAGAGGTTCAGGTCAATTAGGCATCCAATGCTTATCCAAACTATCTGAACTTAAATCTGCCTCAAAATTGCATGGGAGATAGACTTTTTCATGTGAGTGCCAATACTGCCCCTCACAGCCTGGCCCAGGTTCTCTTCTGGACAGTCACAAATTTGTCATAAGTGGATCCCAAGTCCCCTCATGCTTCCAAGACCTCTTGAGTCTGACTAGTGACTGGTCATGCTTCCTGTCTCTGCATCTCTTAGTCACACTCCCAGGTGCAGACCTGGTGTAGTAGACCTCCCAACATGGACACCTTAGATCCCTGGAACAGCACCTCAGCCCTCCTGAGTTCCCAGTTGCTTAGATATGTTCACCCAGAGTCCACCGGGCTGTAGGAGTAATGGCTTGAAGTTACACCCCTCAGGAAAATGTGGCAGGAAGGCAAGGAACACAAAGGATTTTTTTTAAACAAAGACAATTTACTCTTTACAAAGCACACTAGAGAGCTACAGATCCTTGAAAAACAACAAAATCCTGACTTCACTCTCTTTAGCCTGGGGTTGGTCAGGATCCATAGGCTTGGCAGCCCTTCCAGCTTTCTCTGACCCTTCTTTGTGCCCATTTGGGTATTCCTGGGGGAATTCCAGGCTCCTCCACCCCACCCCTATGCTTGTAGGGAGTCATTCAAAGTCAATCGTCCTACTGGCATAAAATCCATTTTGCCAGCTGGGGAGAGTTGATGGGCCTTGATGGCTCCCTCTCCAAAGTGTCCTCCACCACAGTATGAGTGGGACCAGGTCTAGATGAGATTGGCCTGTTAGAGCCAGCCTGGTTTTCAATATAAACTGGGGGCTTATCTACACAGTGCCACAAAGTGCACTAGATGTGCGATTGGTGTGTGATTGGTAAAGCGCTCTAATATGTTGCACTTCAACCGCCCAGTGTAGACCCTGCTAGCATACTTAAGACAACTAGTTCACGGTAATGTTTCCTGTTTCAGGTTACTATCAAAAATGGTGTTTGCAAAACAGAGTCAATATGAGGGTTTTAAAAATGAGCTGGAAATAGTTTTGGATACTACACCTGCTTGAAGAAAAGGAGTACTTGTGGCACCTTAGAGACTAACCAATTTATTTGAGCATAAGCTTTCGTGAGCTACAGCTCACTTCATTGGATGCATCCGATGAAGTGAGCTGTAGCTCACTAAAGCTTATGCTCAAATAAATTGGTTAGTCTCTAAGGTGCCACAAGTACTCCTTTTCTTTTTGCAAATACAGACTAACACAGCTGTTACTCTGACAGCTGCTTGAGTCTCTTTGCCAATTTTTGTGGATTTCCAATCACATTGTCCTGTCAAATAGTTTTCTCTTCTCTTCTCTGTTCTTTTGTGAAAGATCCACAAACAGCGGAAACAATGACACTGACTTTACATAAAATGCTGTCAAATGCATAAAGTAAGGGGAAAGAAAATCTAATGTTTCTCCTGTAATCTCTTACCATAATCTGTTGGGAAAATGTTATCAGTTAACAGTATCACTTTATGAAAATGTCTAGAAAGGAAAGAAGGGAAGAATGGACACAAAAATAGCAATGGGAGAAAGAAAAGGCCAGAGTAGAGAGAGGAAGATAGAGAGTCTTTAAGGATTAGAGTTGCCATTGGATCTGGGTCCCCCAAAGCATCCCCTTAGTGTAACAGAGTACCAGAACATATTAAAGTATCTCAGGCTTCTATAAATCAATTAGATCATAAGACTCATTTCCCTCTTCCCTTTTTCCCTCCCTTTTAAATCTTCCATCAGTCTTGCAAAATCTGTTCTGATTCATTTACATTTTGAATGAGGTAGTTCAACTGGTCTTGGCAAATACTTGAAGTCTTCCAAGACTTAAAAAAACAACTAGTGATTGGATTTGCATATGAATTGAACTGTCCTTGATTCTTAACACTTCCAAAAAGTCAAAAGATACTCAGCATGGCCTTCAGAAGTCAATGGGCCAAATCCTGAAGCTTTTTCTCAGGCAAAATGCCTATTGATTCAAATGAGAGTTTTGCTTCAACACAGAACATCAAGATTTAGCCCATTTTTTGCAATAATGGGATGCAAAAAGGACAGTAATTTGACCATGTCCAGCAATGAGGAAGATATAGCCCTTGGCTAGATGCTACTGAAAGAACAAAAATTAAACTTACAACACTAGAAAAGACTATTATAAAAAGCTACCTGCAAGTTGAGCTATAACTTGTCAGTCAATACTTACCCTTTACATGAAAACTGATATTTTACATCAGACAGTTGGTCCATCTAATCCAATATTTTACCTTCAGCAGTACTTTATGCTTGATGCATCAGAAGAAGATTCAAGAAACTGGGATATGATGCTCTGTGAGCATACATTACTTAAATAATCTTTTCACTTAGAAAATACATAGTAATGTTTGTTATATTTTGGTCAGCATTTATTCTTCAAAGGTTAGCTTACAACATATAGGGTTTGATCACATATGCAATTCTATTTTCTGCATGCAATTATTGTGATTGTCCCTGTATTTCATGTGTTTCTATTCTCAAATGGTTAGCTATGCACTGAACATGCAATCAGTTATTGCAAGTTCAAATCTGTCATTCAATTATGCATTTTTCCCAATTCACAGAAATTTTTCTCTATGTTCGGATTCAATTTGACCCATACCCCCCGCCCTCCCGCCCCTCCAATTTTTTGGAACTGCCTAAGGATCATAAAATCAGTTATTCACCCAGTTCTAGCCAGGAACTCTTGGATTTATTCCTACCTCAACCACAAATTCGCTGTGTGATTTTGGCCATGTCACTCAACATTTTGCATCTCTATTCCCCTTCCCCCATGAGTAAAATGGGGATAGCAATACTTACATACCTGTTTTATATGGGTGAGAGCAAAGTTTAATCCACTTAAGTTATCGAAGTGCTTTGAGATCCTCAAAAGATATCCATATTAGTTACTGATAGGACTATTAGTATTTAATTGAGGATCCTGATGTATATTTTACCCTGTGCTCTGGACATGGGAAGTTTTAAGCAGCAGAAGAGCCCACCATAGAGACCACAGTATCAGAGGAGAGAAAAGTAGAAGAGGAGGGGAGAGGGACTTACATAAACTGATTTGGATGTAGTTTGGCATAGCAGATAGGCAAACATTTGAGCAAGTTCTTATTTTGCTTGAACCAATCTCCAAAATGGAAATAAAATGGAGCTGTTTGCATTTATTGTAATGACCCTGCAGAACTCTCTTTGGAAGTGTTCATAAATACTGTAACAAACTTTAATAACTGTAAATCTCATGATGTGTCTACCAAATGCCTGTTTGATATTTTTATATCCCCTCATGCCATTATTCATATGGTTCTGTTATTAGATATGGGAATATGTTTGCATTGAGTAACACACAGCACATGGCATTTTACATTGAAATAAAATACTTACTACCACTCAAAAACAACTTTTTAAAAATTGTTTCCTTGAAAGCATCCTGCAGTTTTCTACTCTCCCCCTTCTGAAGAAGCAATTTCTCCTTCCCCTGCCTGCAGGAAGCTGTTCTGTCTCTGGCTTTTCTTTCAGACTATTGTGCTGGTTCCTTGTGATAAGGTTGGTATCAAGCTAATAAGTTTTTTCCAGAACTTCCCTAGAGACTGTCAAGGCAAAGCTAAATGTATGAATGGTGGGACTTTCTGGAGTCTCATTTAGCTAAATGGCCTTTCTTTCACTCTATCACTCTTTGATAGTTACTTCCCCCATTTTCTTCTCTCACACATTAATACAAAATGGAACCTCCAGGAATTATCCAGGAAAGGGCTTTATGTAATTAAAAAAAAATACGGCCGCCTTAGTTTTTAATGTCAGACTGGTCTCAAAAGCTCAAAGCTTCCTCCCAAAATGTTATGAGCCATATTATTTCTGAACTGAAAGTTTTATATAATTAATACACATACTATTTTGTTGTGAAGCACTTATGGTTACACACGTCACACACCTGAGAGAAACACACAAAAGCAAGCTGCCTAAAATTAAGCTACATAAGGGTACACACCCTGTACTCCTTCATCCCAAACACAACTTACCATTAGCAGAACTACTGCACACCACAGAATGTGTACCACAATCTTAGCTCGATTGAACCTTTCAATCCGGCCTTCTACACACCCTCCTTTACCAAACTACCCTCTCCCTCAAAAGCTTCAATGGGAGCATTTGGTATAGTAATATGTAGCATTCTAAATATGTTCAGACATCTGTATCAAATTGACCCTCTTATTCTTTTGATGTTCACTCATTCCAGGTTAAGACGAAACATATTGTTAACATCACCAAATAAATCTAATCCATTTAGCCACACGTTTTGTTTGATTGGTTTTCTTTGTATTGCTCTGTGAACCAAGAAAGGTACATTACGTAAATCAGCAAGCCTTTGGAATCAGAGGAGGGGAGCGGCGGGGAGGGGAAGGGTGGGAGAAAGAGAGTATGAGTGAGACAGCAGAGACACATAGACATGGAGCCTTGTTAGAGTTAAAAAAAAAAATCCAGTGGAGGAAACGTCCCTAGAACAGCTGCCTGGTATGGTGTCATGGCAGGATGTTGCACTGCCATCTGGGAGAGTTCAAATAATCTTTGAATCCCAGGCCCTCCAGAATGCACGAGGCTAGCTGGGAGAATTATGCATTTTGTTTCTTGTGAGGAAGAGGAAGTACTGTCGGTCTGAGGCTTTAAGCATTCCCTGCTGGCTGATCAGCATCTGACAGAACAGTTTTCTTAACCGCTAGCTAAAGATAAGACCAAAACGACAGACTGAGCAAGGAGCAGGGAGAATGAGCTGGTTGAAACAAAGAGGCGATCTGGAAGTAGCATTTATTCAGTCAAAGAAGGAAAGACCTAAGGCATAAAGGCCCAGATGATTAAAGGTATTCAGATGTTGCTCCACTCAGCTTTGCAAGGCCTAAGTGATTTAGATGGTTATATTCTATTTTCAAAAGTGACTTAGGTGCCTAGGGCTAGATCCACAAAGGGGACTTAGACTCCATAACTTTCAGCATCATGCCTCCCAGTGGAATCTTCAGCCCTGAGCTAGAGGCCCAGGTTCCCCATCAGCTATGTGCCTAAGAACAGAATTCAGAGAGCCAGCAAGCTGAGTGGGGGCATGCCTAAGGAGAGGAGTGGGGTCAAAGCCTTGCCCTTCAAAGGGAGTGATTCCCGTCTGTGAACCCTCACCTGAAGTTAAGCGCCTCAGCCAGGACAGCACTTTTTCACAAGAAATTGAAGAGAAGGGGCAGGTACCTTTACATCCAATAGCTCAGGAGTTAGACCATTACCAGGGAGATGGGAGAGCTGGGTTCAAATCCCCGCTCTGTTTGATTTGGAGCAGGGACATGAACCCACATCTCCTACGTGAGTCCTCTAACACTAGACTATGGGGTATTCTGGGTGGAACTGTCTCAATCTCTCTAGATGAAGTTGTTTCACTTTACATGAGCCAGAAAGAGAGAGTGAGAATAACTCTGTAGTCTAGAAATGAGGGTCTCCCAAACTAGTACACAAGTTCCAGTCCTTGAGCCGAGGTCCTGATTTTTAACTGTTGTGACATGCACGCAAAATAAGGGCCTAAATTATATGCCTAATTGGGAACATAGGAACTGCTATACTGGATCAAACCCAAGATCCATCTAGTTCAGTAATCTGCCTCTGACAGTGGCCAGCAACAGGTGCTTTAGAAGGTGTACGAATCCAGCAGTAGGCAGATGTGGGATAATCTACCACCCTTCTTAGGTTTCATCTAGATTGCTAATAGTTAGAGACTGGCTTCAATCTTGAAGTTTTAATATCCCTTCCACAAAATGTTTATTATCATGACTCTGGATATTCTTGCCCCCTTTTTGAATCATGTTTAGTTATTGGCCTCTTTCAGTGGCTGCGAGTTCCACAGTCTAATTATGTTGTGTGAAAAAATGATTTCCTTTGTATCTGTTTTGAATTGCCTGCCTTTTAATTTCACAGAATGTCTCCTTGTTCTGATGTTATCAGACAGGGAGAACATATTATCATGTCCCCTCTTATTCATCTCCTTTCTATGATAAATCACTGCGATTGTTTGTGTAAACCAAGTAATTACAGGTTCAAGTGTAGTAATTTGCATGCACATTTACCCAATTTGTGCATGCAGTCACAGTACTTGCATGCAAATTAAGCACACAATTATGTTTAAAATTCAGTTCCTCAGAGCAAGCTTATCATACCCTTACTCAAAGTAAAAGTAGTGTATTACTCCTCAGAGAGTCCCACTGAAATCCATAGGGCTACTTGAGCAGTAAGACACTTCTTACTTCAGGGAGAATGAGATATAAAATTATTTTGAAATTATGAAAGTAAAATAAAAAGGTTTTATTTATTTAGTTATCTAAGGTCTTATATTTCCAGACAAAATAGTTCTAGTAGTTAATGTGAAAATTCAAATGCAGTTTATTTGGTTTATCAAAGTTACTATAGTCAAATATTTGAGGAAAAAAGATTTGAATCAAAGAAAGAAATAGTGGAAGCAGCATTATTTTGTCTTCTCCCTACTGTTTTATACTACAATCATAGATTTGCTGTGTTCTGCTGTATCAGTGTTACACAGTAATTGGACATTAGCATGAGAGTGCAATTTATCTATAACCCAGACCAGCAGGACTGCAACACGTCATGAGGAAAAAAAATAAAAAATCACAACACACAAAAAGAAATTGAATAACTTAAAAAAAAACTAGAGTTTTTTTGCAAATTTATTTCAGCAGTGTTAGGAATTGTGAGACTCAGTGCCACAATTACGGAAGCTAACTGTGTTGCTGGGTGGCTGGAGAAGGACATTAAAAGAAAGTATGCTACTGGGTTTTTTTCCCCCATTAATATTTTGTATCAAGGGAAGCTGATACTTCAGTGACTGATGGGATTTCTTAGCTGTATCTAAGAGCTACTCTACACTACCACGCTACATTGGCGCAGCTGCACCGCTGTAGCACATCTAGTGAAGACAGTTATGCCAATAGGAGAGTGGCATAATTACTCCACCTCAATGAGAGGTGGAAGCTATGTCAGCGGGAGAGTACCTCCTATCAACACAGCATGATGTAGACACTGCTTGAAGTTCAAGTAACTTATGTCACTGAGGGGGGTGGCTTTTTCGCACCCCTGAGAGACGTAAGTTACATTGACTTAAGTAGTAGTGTAAGACAAATAGTAACTGAAAGGAACACAGCATAACACTGATTTCATTGCATTTGTTTCTATGCTTCATGCAGACGGGGGCAGAAATCATCCCTTACAGCAAGTTGTAAATGATGCTGGAATGATTCCATGTACGCAGGAGCTTTTACAATTTAAAGTAGACTTTTTTAAAATAAAAAATGTTAAGGAGGAACAGTAAGCTTGTGTAGGTGTTATTCTTAAATGCTTTGCATGTCTAGGGTGAGGGGGTGGATTTAATTTTCAGTACTGTGTACTTACAGCAGAGACATCTATCTTATCTTTAATTAACAAAAAAATTTTTTTTTCATTTGAAAGTGTCTGTAGCAAGTAGGTTTCAGAGTAACAGCCGTGTTAGTCTGTATTCGCAAAAAGAAAAGGAGTACTTGTGGCACCTTAGAGACTAACCAATTTATTTGAGCATAAGCTTTCGTGAGCTACAGCCAGCTGTAGCTCACGAAAGCTTATGCTCAAATAAATTGGTTAGTCTCTAAGGTGCCACAAGTACTCCTTTTCTTGTAGCAAGTAGGAACATGCCCCAGGGCCACATGGTCACTGTCTTGATCTGTTTTATTTTCATTCCAATGCGCTGACAGCAAAGATATTTTAACTAAAAATTAGTAAAGAAGAAAGCAAGAAATAGAAGAAAAATATGTTTTTGAGCATTTGAGTGTCTGGGCATGGATTTTATTTTACTACACTAAGTCAACTTCATTTGCGATAGCACAGTATACAACCAAGCCACTGGTACTCCACAACAAACACCTACACGATTGTCATTTCAAAATTTTGCTCCCTTTGTGTGTGTTCTCCAATTATATATCCATAGAGCTTCATCTTGCCAATCCCATGGCAGCACTCCATAAACTGACCTCCCACTGAAAACTTACCATGAAAGTACACGAAGTAAAGCAGTGCCCCACAAAAGCTAATCTGCATATAAAAGGACACATTAATATTTCAATATGCATTTTACTGGTACTGAGGCTGGTTTAATGTGGGACCCTCATTCATCTCATAATATTCAAAATAGTGGGCTCTTCAAAGTATGCATCTCTTTGGATAAACATCTACAAGTGCGGATGTTTATCAGTAGTATCCAAATTTAGGAAAACTTCCACCATGAGCAACGGTTCTCCATTCCTACACAACGCTTCTTTTCCCCAGAAGGCTCTGTGACAGAACCTCCTGTTCCCCCAATGCCAATAATCTCAGTCCCCACCCCAACATACACAATGTATGATCTCATTTGGGAGGGACAGCCAGTGACTTGTTACCCCTATGTTGCAACCTTGGTAATGGCAGCACAAAGTCTGCCATTCACACCATGTTTTGGATGTATATTTTTCCCCTCCCTCTCACAGAGACCTGAGAAAACAAATGGCAGTATTCTCTGCCAATCTGGAAGCCTGAATAAATATCAGGGAACTTGATCTGTTTCAAATGCAGCTTGAAATTGGTATGATAAATATACCAAGAGAGGCTGCATTAAATATTTTGCCATCTGGGAAAAAACAATGTATCTAAGCCTTGAGGAAATGTCTATCAAGTTAAAACTGATTTACAAGACACTAGATTTCTTCCCCTGAAGTTTTGCAAATTTAAAGTGAGTAAGATGAGTATCATTTTGTTTTCTGACAAATATCATACAGCTGTATTCAGAGACCCCTACTCTCCACTCCCAGAAAAGACAAACAAACCCCCCCATGCATACAGTTCTTCAACATCCAAGCTATTTGCTATTAGCTCTTAGTAGGCCATTAGAATGAAACAATTACAAACGCGAAAGAAGGTTTGACATTCTATCTGCAGAGTGTGGTGGTATTACACACATACACACCAGCCAGTACAGGATAATTGCACTGCAGTGTGCGGTGGTATTACATACAAACACACCCATATCACAGGGTAATTTATTAATAAGGGCACCTCAAAAGTGCAATACCATACTTCAAAAGGTTCAAGCTTCACCACTTTCCCTGCCCCAGACTCTTCATCAGTCTCAGTCATCTTTCAGATTGGAAGGCTCTTGGGTTTACTGCCAGAGTCCCCTCCTAGAGACCAAACAAAGCAAAGCAATAACACAAAAAAATCTGCCCATGCTGGGCTTAATAAAAGCCTCACATCCCTCCCATGCTTCTTCCCCAGCTCCCTGCCCCTTGTACAGGACAGTAGTCACAGGGGCACTCCCCAGGCCTTCCTCTTGCTCCCAAGTCTCTGAATCTCATGACCCAGGCCTCTCAACTTCTGGCCTATCTACCTAGTCCCAGGGAACGCCTGCAACTTCTTCAACTTCTCTTTCACACCCTTGTCTCCTTTTTCTTCAGCTCTTATAGGGAACAATTGTCCCCTGCTCAGCTGGATCTGATTAATGAACAGGGCTGGCTGGATCTTGGCGCCTGGCACTTAAAGGGGCATTCCACCCTTTTATAAAATTCAAAATTCATTATCCTACATAGCAGCTGCATCCAAGCTTTAGCCAACTGAGGGACACATTAGCAATGTGCAGGGAAACCTGAAAGCTATCCTTAATTTGCACAGAATGTATCAACCATCTTTGTTTTCAAAACAAAGAAGTAGATAGCAGACACTATGAGCCACATAGCAAAGTTAAAAGTCTTTTTAACCTTCTCCCTTCTTTATTTTTCTACAGTATATATTTTTTTATTCTTTAGTTGCTATTGTGTCCTGGGATCATATACTGTAAGTACAACCCCAAGCAAGTCATTCTTGTGTATAAAGCTGGGCTATTAAACCCTGGCTTTTCTTAGGTGTCATCAGATAGGTATATACCTTGTAGGTACTGACCTATTGGTGCCCACTGGCAAAGGGTTCACGATTCTTTACAAGCAACTCCTGTCTCAGACCTGACAAATCCACTATACCTAACACACTGCTTTTGTAGTATTTATACCTAAAGTGGAACATATGAGGTATCTGCTGAAAGCTGGTAACTTATTGATATTCATAATCATTACGAGATGTGTGTATGGGTAGTATTTAAGGAATAATGTAACCATATTGAAAATTATACTCTTTAGGTCTTGGAGTGCAAGTGAGTCACCAAAGACTCATATGTCTCAATGTTGGCCCATAAAACTGGGAGGGAATTGTCACTTGACCCTGGCTACCCAATAATGTAATTTGTTTTTTGATTGTCTACTTTTGCACCAATCCAGAAAAGTCAATGGAAAATCACTGAAGACAAATTACGAACACTGAAAGTGCTTGGAAGTGAAAAGGAATGATAGGATAGTTAGGGGATCACCCTGTCTGTGAATAGAGACAAAAGATTGATTCAGTATGTCACAGGGTGGAGAAGGACGAAAGATACATCAGCACCGGGCTAAAAGCCCTGTGGCATGGCCACAGCTGGCCCGGGTCAGCTGACTCAGGCTCAGGGGCCTCGGGCTGCAGGGCTAAAAATTGCAATGTAAACATTTGGGCTCAGGATCCAGCCTGAGCCCAAACATCTACCCAGCAATTTTTCTGCTCCAGAGCCTGACCTCTGTGAGCCTGAGTCAGCTGACCCAGGCCAGCCACGTTGTTGTTTTTTTTAATCCTGTGTAGACATACCCTCTAAGTCCCTCTACTGAGAAGGTACCTAGATGAGTGAGGGTTCTTCATGAAAGACTGGAACCTAACTTCTTAGGGCTTGCAAGCACAGCAATAGACTGAACTTTGGGGTAAGAATCTAGTTTACTAGGTAGGAAAGGTGATTATTAATAAAGTCTAGGCCTTAATTCATGTTTTATGATTTTGTTTGCTATGTAACTGTTTTCATCACTCATGCTTGTTTGTATTTGAATCTCTATTCTTTGATAAATACATTTACTTTTGTTTCACTATCATTGAACTCAAGTGTTCTGTGTGATACGGGAGCAGTAGGCTAAGATAAAACTGGGGTACACTATTCCTTTGGGAATAGATGATCTGGGTTTTCTGTGGGTATCCAGTGATCAGGGGCTAGAGACCACGGGGGACACTTTGAAGGGACTTGGGAGCAGGGGAGCATCTATTGTCAACAGGACGAAGCCAGGTCTGGTATAGCCCAAAGGAGAGTGCTTGAGCAGTTGACAGGCTGGTTGAGTTAGGGAGCTGGTGCAGTCAAGGCTCCCTCACTCTGGAGGCAGATGATAACAAGGTGACTGAGAGCCATGGGTGCCCCGAGAAGCATCATGGAACTGATTTCATGCCTCTGCAGGTAAGTAGACATGTCAGGAGCTATTTCAATATGCTGCTATCTTTAGGCAGGCACCTTTCTAATGTAATGCAATCTGAATAGGTTATGCCCTGATCCCTCTGTTGGCCCTGCTACCCATACTATGAGACATTTTGCGACTTTCGGTGCCTGTTTAGAGTTCCCGTTTTTGTTGATTTTTCTACATTTAGTTTTTTTATTCCTGCAGTTTTGCAAGTTCCCACCGTTTTGTTTTTGTACACAATCTGAAACTCTGTCTCCACAGTAACACTGAATTAGTCATTTATTATTTATGTTCTGTGGGGCATCCTGGCAGAAGTAATTATATACTGTTATGTGGCTGGGATAGAAGAAAAGCCTCATGGTAAACAAAACATCACTAAGCAAATAATGTGGGAAGAGAGGATTTTACTTCACCCTGGAGTATATTCTGCTCTGAATTTAAAGTTTTGCATCCAAAAATAAGCAATCTCTCCATTTTACAATCCAAAAGTTGCAGATATTCAATCCAGAGAAGGGGGTGGAAGTTTGTGATAAGAACATTTGAAGTGGAACTTAATAAAGAATTTGGTATGTCCAGGGAGATGCAGAAAGGCAACAGTCAGGTCAGCTAAGGTCTCATCCAAAGCCCCAAATAAGTTAAATTTTGGGTTTCCACCATGTGTGAGCCTAATACTGTTCACTGTCAGAAAGCTATTCCTGATATTCAGCATCTATCATGAGACTGTTTCTCACAAATTTTTGCTCTGTATAGTTCCAGAAAAAACAATGGAATTTCAAAGAAACCCTGGTCTGAAACCATAAGACCTGTACTGTATGTGCTGCCAGGAGACACATTCCTGCATAAAGCTGGTATCACATCATTTATAAGGAAAAATATCACACTGTTGGGAAACTAACAGGCAACATTGCAACTAATGTTAGTTGCTGCTTTTTTATGAGGAGGAAAAAGTGGGAATGCAGCAATTGTCAACTTACATAAAGCAGAAATGTTCAAAGGGATTTTCCTGCTGTGTTGGGGAAGATTTTCTTTCTGTATGAAAACTCAGTCAGTTTTTAGCACCCAGCATTATGAACATCTGTGACACCTCAAAGTATTTTAACCCTTTTGGGCTAAACTCCAGGCTTCAGGGAATCATTCTTAACAGTCTGGTTCTGCCTGGCTCAAAAAGGGCATTAAAACAGTGCAGCATTTGAGACACCACACGTTTTCTAAAATTGTTTATGTTTTTTGGATTTGATGCAGACCTTGAACCATAGGTTTATTTTCTTCCTTAGGTCACACTGGCATCTAGTGGTTCTACACTGAGTAGACTGGACAAATCAAATGTATATACATAAATAGAATATAAGTTTGTAGATAGACTTCTAAATCTCTTAGTAAATTTTACCCATAATGTTGTAGTTACCCATAATATGTGCATAGTTGTGTGTAAGTATCTATGTTCTGCTTTCAATAGCAATTTAGGGGCTTTTGAAAATTTTACCTACTACGTATTAATCTGTATATACACAGACACAAACATATACACAAATCAACTCAGATACATTCCATATTTTTCCTCTTAGGTGTTTTTACCATACAAAAAAATATAAAGGCTACAAACCCTCATGTTTCAGGGCATATACCAACCTTCAACTGGCTGGGGTTAGGAAGAAACATCCTCTTTGAGCCAGTAATTGCATAATTCAATTTTATTTTAGACTGATATTGAAATTTGGTTTTGGCTTTTGTTTGGTTTTTGGTTTGTTGAGAAACTTGGCATTTTCCACTGAAAGTTGAGCAATAATTAAGAAATGTCTTTAATTTGTTAAATTCCAAATGCCATAAATCTTCCTGTTCTCCTTTTTATTACTGTTATCCACTGCTTACACCTATCTGTGAATAGCAATAAGAAAAATTTATTGCCTGAGAGAGAAACCAAGAAGTGGACTGGGAAAACATTAGGAAGACTGGTCTAGGAAAGCACTTTGATGATATTATTGTACAGGTCATGGAGCCAGACAAATGGTCCATGTCTAAATTAATCTAACCCAGTTATACTCCAAAGTTATTAACTCCATCTTCCTGAATGAAATAGATATATCTTCCCTCTGCTCTTTTTATAGCATCTATAAATAATGTATCAATAGATATGCAGTTCACACTTAGTCTCATCAAGTAAAAAAAACCCCAAAACACTGGAGTCAGATTTTAAAAATCACTGGTTGGTCTTGTTTACAAATTAAAAGCCTATTTCTTTGTACTATCTAAGACAAGATCCAGATAATGTCCATTGGGCATCTTCCTATTTTTGACAGCTTACTTGTTAGTGCATAGAATGAAAGAAAAAAACTGCAATGAAAATAAGAGCCATGCCATCCATGTCATATACCTTATCTATTTAAAATGAGTTTTATTCGTAACCACTGCCCTTGAAATGTGCACACAACTCCCATTAATGTTCCTGTGAGATAGGTGGGCATATACATGGGAGAAAAGAAAGTATTACATGAATGACGTCCTACTGTTCACATTAAAAGATTATTTTTCATTCTGTTAAAAAGCCATGAGAAAGCAATAATCGGATTGTCAGAGAAGAAACCATGGGCCCCATAAATTACAGCCTCTGGTCATGTTTTAGTACTTTATACTACACAGGGAATAAGAAAACCACTAGACAGCTGCGGGAAATATGATAAATGCAATGTAGGATTGATTTGTAGCCCTGGATTTCAGAATCCCATAGTTTTTATGACTAATAACTAATGAATTAGAAATCCAACAGCAGTGAGCTAGCAGACATGGATTCAGGCGTTGGTGGTGAGGTGAATACTATTGGCTCCAATAAGTTTCTTTAGCCAAAATTAATGCAGCATCATTAAAAAGTAGCAATAAGTTTATTCTTTCTAACTCCCTTCCTCCCACGAAAGCACACAGATTCAGAAGCCCAAATAGGATACTCTGATGGTAGATGGCTGTTTTTATTATTGTTCATTTTGAAATTGTGTCTCATACACTGGCTACTCATTCTCCCACTGACTACTCCGGTCCCTGAACTCTTGACAAATAAGAACAATCTCTCTAGGTGGCTTTAGAGTTTTTCCTGTAATTCTAATGGGCCAAAATCTCTGTAGCTACACTGGTATAGCCTTAGTAACTTCAGTGGGGTTTACCAATGTAATAGAGAAGAATTTGGCCTAATTCATAGAAATCCAGCATCTGATGATGGTAACAATGGTTTGATCATATATGATAAAATTTGTTATTATTTATTTGTGTTATGGTAATACTGAGGAATCCCAATCAAGGATCATGGCCTTACAATTCTTATATTTGTGGACAACTAAAGAAGACAATTTGTAAAGGCTACAGAACTCATACCAAGAGTGACCACACCCAACTTTGACTTGAATTTTTGCAAACTTTTCTGGAAAGTGTGAGTGTAATGAGGATTTGCAGAGCTCTAATTAAAACAACTCTATTATTAACATTCTCCAACATAAATATAACCCATAAAAGGATTTATAGATAAGGAAAACTGCTATATACAAGAATATTATAGCTTCATGAAACCTCAGCATTTTTAATCTTTTCAGTTTGTCTTTTGGCAAGGAAGGTACGATTCCAAACCAAAAAAAAAAGACATAGAATCATAGAATCATAGAATCTCAGGGTTGGAAGGGACCCCTGAAGGTCATCTAGTCCAACCCCCTGCTCGAAGCAGGACCAATTCCCAGTTAAATCATCCCAGCCAGGGCTTTGTCAAGCCTGACCTTAAAAACCTCTAAGGAAGGAGATTCTACCACCTCCCTAGGTAACGCATTCCAGTGTTTTCTTAGTGAAAAAGTTTTTCCTAATATCCAATCTAAACCTCCCCCACTGCAACTTGAGACCATTACTCCTCGTTCTGTCATCTGCTACCATTGAGAACAGTCTAGAGCCATCCTCTTTGGAACCCCCTTTCAGGTAGTTGAAAGCAGCTATCAAATCCCCCCTCATTCTTCTCTTCTGCAGACTAAACAATCCCAGTTCCCTCAGCCTCTCCTCATAAGTCATGTGTTCCAGACCCCTAATCATTTTTGTTGCCCTTCGCTGGACTCTCTCCAATTTATCCACATCCTTCTTGTAGTGTGGGGCCCAAAACTGGACACAGTACTCCAGATGAGGCCTCACCAATGTCGAATAGAGGGGAACGATTACGTCCCTCGATCTGCTCGCTATGCCCCTACTTATACATCCCAAAATGCCATTGGCCTTCTTGGCAACAAGGGCACACTGCTGACTCATATCCAGCTTCTCGTCCACTGTCACCCCTAGGTCCTTTTCCGCAGAACTGCTGCCTAGCCATTCGGTCCCTAGTCTGTAGCTGTGCATTGGATTCTTCCATCCTAAGTGCAGGACCCTGCACTTATCCTTATTGAACCTCATCAGATTTCTCTTGGCCCAATCCTCCAATTTGTCTAGGTCCTTCTGTATCCTATCCCTCCCCTCCAGTGTATCTACCACTCCTCCCAGTTTAGTATCATCCGCAAATTTGCTGAGAGTGCAATCCACACCATCCTCCAGATCATTTATGAAGATATTGAACAAAACCGGCCCCAGGACCGACCCCTGGGGCACTCCACTTGATACCGGCTGCCAACTAGATATGGAGCCATTGATCACTACCCGTTGAGCCCGACAATCTAGCCAACTTTCTACCCACCTTATAGTGCATTCATCCAGCCCATACTTCCTTAACTTGCTGACAAGAATACTGTGGGAGACAGTGTCAAAAGCTTTGCTAAAGTCAAGAAACAATACATCCACTGCTTTCCCTTCATCCACAGAACCAGTAATCTCATCATAAAAGGCGATTAGATTAGTCAGGCATGACCTTCCCTTGGTGAATCCATGCTGGCTGTTCCTGATCACTTTCCTCTCATGCAAGTGCATCAGGATTGATTCTTTGAGGACCTGCTCCATGATTTTTCCAGGGACAGAGGTGAGGCTGACTGGCCTGTAGTTCCCAGGATCCTCCTTCTTCCCTTTTTTAAAGATTGGCACTACATTAGCCTTTTTCCAGTCATCCGGGACTTCCCCGGTTCGCCACGAGTTTTCAAAGATAATGGCCAATGGCTCTGCAATCACAGCCGCCAATTCCTTCAGCACTCTCAGATGCAACTCGTCCGGCCCCATGGACTTGTGCACGTCCAGCTTTTCTAAATAGTCCCTAACCACCTCTATCTCCACAGAGGGCTGGCCATCTCTTCCCCATGTTGTGATGCCCAGCGCAGCAGTCTGGGAGCTGACCTTGTTAGTGAAGACAGAGGCAAAAAAAGCATTGAGTACATTAGCTTTTTCCACATCCTCTGTCACTAGGTTGCCTCCCTCATTCAGTAAGGGGCCCACACTTTCCTTGGCTTTCTTCTTGTTGCCAACATACCTGAAGAAACCCTTCTTGTTACTCTTGACATCTCTTGCTAGCTGCAGCTCCAGGTGTGATTTGGCCCTCCTGATATCATTCCTACATGCCCGAGCAATATTTTTATACTCTTCCCTGGTCATATGTCCAACCTTCCACTTCTTGTAAGCTTCTTTTTTATGTTTAAGATCCTCTAGGATTTCACCATTAAGCCAAGCTGGTCGCCTGCCATATTTACTATTCTTTCGACTCATCGGGATGGTTTGTCCCTGTAACCTCAACAGGGATTCCTTGAAATACAGCCAGCTCTCCTGGACTCCTTTCCCCTTCAAGTTAGTCCCCCAGGGGATCCTGGCCATCCGTTCCCTGAGGGAGTCGAAGTCTGCTTTCCTGAAGTCCAGGGTCCGTATCCTGCTGCTTACCTTTCTTCCCTGTGTCAGGATCCTGAACTCAACCAACTCATGGTCACTGCCTCCCAGATTCCCATCCACTTTTGCTTCCCCCACTAATTCTACCCGGTTTGTGAGCAGCAGGTCAAGAAAAGAGCCCCCCCTAGTTGGCTCCTCTAGCACTTGCACCAGGAAATTGTCCCCTACGCTTTCCAAAAACTTCCTGGATTGTCTATGCACCGCTGTATTGCTCTCCCAGCAGATATCAGGAAAATTAAAGTCACCCATGAGAATCAGGGCACGCGATCTAGTAGCTTCTGTGAGCTGCCGGAAGAAAGCCTCATCTACCTCATCCCCCTGGTCCGGTGGTCTATAGCAGACTCCCACCACTACATCACTCTTGTTGCACACACTTCTAAACTTAATCCAGAGACACTCAGGTTTTTCTACAGTTTCGTACCGGAGCTCTGAGCAGTCATACTGCTCGCTTACATACAGTGCTACTCCCCCACCTTTTCTGCCCTGCCTGTCCTTCCTGAACAGTTTATAACCATCCATGACAGTACTCCAGTCATGTGAGTTATCCCACCAAGTCTCTGTTATTCCAATCACGTCATAGTTCCTTGACATCACCAGGACCTCCAGTTCTCCCTGCTTGTTTCCAAGGCTTTGTGCATTTGTATATAAGCACTTGAGATAACCTGTTGATCGCCCCTCATTCTCAGTATAAGGCAGGAGCCCTCCCCTCACAGACATTCCTGCCTGAGCTTCCTCCCGATATCCCGCTTCATCCTGACATTCATTGTTACATATCCTTAGGTTTATTCTTCCTGTCAGAGGACAGGTGACCCTGCATCTGGGCAAGAGCTGAGACTCAGCGGATCCAACTTTACATTCATGTTGATGAAATTTCCCACAAAAATTGTTATTGAGCTCCAAATGAGGCAGCTGAACAGCAGAGGTGAAATTTCATTCCTGAGGCAGCTGGCCAGGTTCACAATGTCATGCCCGAGCTCATTTAGAGACAGTTAGACTTGAGTATCAGCCAGTATGTCACCATCAGGCAACATTTGTAAATAGCTTGAAATACAATGCATGGATAAGGAAGTATATGTAAGAAACAGATTTTTAATGAGTAATTATGTGGTAAATGAAATAAAATAAACTCTTTAATGTCTCTCCATTTCATTCTACAAACTTGTATATTTTACAGTTTTCCAAGCTTTAATTAGATTGCAGTAAACTCGGCGGGAGATATATTTGTCATGGTTTTAAGACCTATTGGTATGGCTCAAACATGTGAAGCCAGACTAAATTTCTAACTAAAACATACATTGGTCTCCGAGCTCATCATCAGGCCCATTAGAGAGAGATCAAGATGGAGTATAACATTCAGAAGCATGCTGGAGTTTGGGCAAAGGTAAAAAGTTAAGAGGCTGTACACATGAGCATACACAGAACAGCCATGTTTCATTTCTGGAGGAAATGTCTTGAGCTGTGTGAAAGCTGCTATATGCTTATGTGGGGATAAGAGACGATTTAAACAGATTGTAATCACTCTATCTTTAAAAAACATGATTTTTGCCTCCTATATTTTGTATTTATTTATTTATTTTAGTGTGAGTTTGAAGCAGTTGCCTCAGCTGAACTTCCAACCGGATCCCAAACAAATTCTACTAATCAAGAATTTTCCCCCCAAAAGTGGCAATATCTGCTCCAGCTCTGGCATGACATTCTCTCACTATCTCAGCCTCTCTTCTTGTGCCCAAGTGACTTGTTGGCAATTGAATGAACATGTTTATTGAATGAATTATTATAATTTCTTGGCTTTCTGTGCACCGACTTAAGATCAATCAGCACATGAAAGGTTGGCAGGAGCCAGCAGTCTATGGCATCCATAGAGAGAAGACATTTTATATTTTTTTAATTAAGTTACAAGTCCTCAGTCTTCAGCTGGAACAGGTAATTTCTAACATTTTTCAGGTCAAATGAGTGATCATATTGACATATTGCAATGTACCATGATTCCATATCCAATCCATTAACTCATCCTTTTGATCCTTTAGTATTGCCATATGTTGAAGTATTTTACTTGTATTACAGTAATATAATTCTACTTGTGGTTATTAGTGTCCAATAGGAATTGTACTTGCTTAATACTGAAGCATTGTTTATTTCAATACTTAGATGAAGCGTGACTACAAAATACTTCAGTATCTAATTTATTTATATGGTCCATGTTACTGTTGTATCAAATTATGTAATAGGGTCAACTGCCTCCTGAGCACCCCCTCGTGGCCAGGGTTGGCTCTGCAGCACCCTGACTCAGTTTCCCTCCTCTTGGTTCCTTAACACAAAAAGAGGCTTTCATATGTTCAGTAACAGTCCTTCCTGTGGTCTGCTTTTATTAACACAAAGTTCAAAACAACCAGAAAAAAATCTTCCACACAGCCTTAGGCTGGGCAGGGCCCCTCTTCCATAAGGTACTGCCTATTCCTTCCCTCTGAGCAGCTGGAGAAGGTGCAAGACCTGGCCTGTCTTCTTTGCCTTTTCCCCAAAAGGAAAACAAAAACTTTCAGCTGGGTCTTCTTATCAAGCCCCAACTCCCTTCCTCACAGACTGTTGCAGGAGACTCTGACTCTCCCTACAGCTTAACTTGCTAGATTCCCCGCCCCCTCCCCCCGTTGACTGTCCACAAATCAGGCTTCAAGTTCTGTACAGTTCCCTAAACATTGAACTATCCTTCCTCTCTTCCTACATAACAAATACATTTCTACTAGGCTATCTCAAAAGAGGCTCTCTCCATTTTTATGATAATGAATGTCATTCAAAAGCTATTGAAGGCAACCAACATGTTTAATGAGATTTTATGCCATCCAAGGCAGTATACTGGTTGCACCCTTTATATCACAGGATTTCTGTCATCTGATCACCTAGACAGTAATAATCTTGGGGTCTTTTCTGGGCATAGAACCAGTAGCCACAAATACCTTTAACCATCTCCAGCTGGCCAGGAAGCTGATCTCTTATTGTTGAGATCCATCTGGGCAAAGTGATTCATGCATTCATTATCATGTTATTTTTCTCCAAGAAGCAAGGACTCCTTTTGTTCAACAACCAAATTATTTTATTTTTAAGATGCATGGATGAAACACAAACAAAAACCAGAGATAGTTTGTGGGTGGAGGAAGTGAAAGAAGCAGCCATATGCTTACATATAAAAGTAACCTACTCAGCACAGTCACATTCTTATTGCTCCTGAGAGGACTGCTGGGATTTGGGATCCAGGCACACAGGAATAAGCAGCTGCTGTGCACCAATACCATCTCCCTATACCCCCACTTTACCTAAGTAGGTTGTGGGGGTGTGGGCAAAGCCTTAGGCTCCACCTTCTAATACACCAATCAACACAACTAAGACACACTGACAGTGGCATAATTTGCTGGTATGAGATACCCATTACCAGGGACAGTTTACTTCCCATCTACATCTAGCCAGCTCCACCGCCTTTCTGCCTTTCCCTGCCACACCCTGTCCTTCCTACCCTGTGCCTGAAATTGCAGCCTGGGTAAGACTTGCACGGCCACGGTAAGACTTGCACAGCCCCACAGAGTAGGGCACAGTCACAACTGAGCCTATAAGTATTTAGAATAAAACATTCAAGATGGGTGTGTTAAAGTTTGGTCTCCAGTTCAGAAATTGCTTAGGCCAATTACCTTCTTGCAACGTTCTCCCATTGTTTGCACACCCTGAAATACCCACCCATTGTGAAACAAGGATATTTCAGTTACAACCTAAACTAGAAAATCATGCAAAATATTTGAAACTGAGTCACTGACATCTAGTGGCTACAAGTATATTTCATATGGATTTCCCAAGATTCTGGCTAGGTCTTCCCTGTGACCTTGACTGTCTATACTAAAGTCAGAACTACAGAGCCTTGTCTCCACTAAGATTTTACATCAAGATAACTTGATGTAAAAACACACTTTTTTCAGCCAAGACAAAGCCTCTATTATGTGATCCAACTGCCTCAATTTACAAGCAAAGGAAATTAATAAATTAGGCCAACTGCAACTGTATTTTGTTCAGTTATGCAAAAGTTATTGCAGCATTTATTTAAAGAGAGCAACGATTTATTTAAATGATTGATTTTTGAGAATCTAATATTAAGTGAGACTCTAATATAAAGTATCACTCTCCTTTGAAAGATGAAATAGAGGTTTACACTTGTTCCCGTGGGTTTCTTTTTTAATCAGAAGAGTTAAAGAAATGTAGTTTCAAGTAATGTTAGATGGAGGGTTAAAAAGGGCATTTTAAGTACCAGTATACCTCCTGGCTCTAAAGATGAAACACATCAGTTTACATTATACAGCTTTTATACGTGTCTTTGCTTTAAAAAATATTCAACTGACACTTTCAAGGTTGCTGAATCAAAACACTACCCTGGTAGGCAGTTATCCAGTATTGCAGCTCTGATATAAGGATTCTAAAGTTGTATTTTTGCAACCTGACATTGGTGTAGAATGCAATTTTATTTTTTAAAATGTCTTCCCTAGGAAAAGATTCTGGTTCAGCAGTATTCATTTCAGTCTTTTCTACCTGCATGGATTTTCAGATTGTGAGTTCTTTGGGGCAGGGACTGTGTCTTCTTTTATATTTGGAAAGTGCCTATCACATTGTGGGTGCTGTGACAATTTAGGTAATCTGACTGTACAATTTATGAATTCTGTGTGAGATTATGAACTCTCTATTTGTGTCTTTAGCAAACTGCAAGCAAACTCAATTTTCAATGTGCAGCGCCTTTGCCTTCTCTGTTTGCCTCCATTTTGGACTGAAATTCCAAATGCTGGTGGCAAAAGAATAGCAAAAGATGGTTGACTTCTGGGCTGTCATACTGAAATGGACTAGCTCTAAACAATAGACTGGCTCCCAACCAGTAGAACTGATTTATCAAGGGAGAGGTCTCTGTGGCAACAAAGTCACCTGGGATGGATCTCTGTTTAGCTGCTGAGACTGACAAGGGAGTCACCTGACAAAGGAGACTGGATGTTGTTAAATAGGAACATGCTGGTATATTTGGAGCCACTGTTCTTCAGCTCAAGAGAAGGAAGAAACAACCCAGCACATAGGAGCTGGATAAGGCAGGTGACGCTGCCTACCTTCCTGAATACAGATGGTTCCCCATGGAAAGGGTGAAATATTGAGGGGCATTGCATTTAGGATGTTTGTTGTCTTCTATATCAGCTGTACTTTCTTGTGCTTTATCTGTTAAGTAGAAGAGTAGTGTTAGAGTCTTGTGCAAAGTGTCTCTGTGTGTTAAGCATTTACACTTACCTCATGGCCTCTTGAAGAAACCAGAAACCTCACACCTTTGTATGGAGTTTTGGGAGAAGTGTGTATTTATTCTATAGGGGAGTTGGATGAGTCAGCAGGGATCTCAGTAGCAGGGCAGGGGGTTCCAGCTCTCAGAAAGGAGTGCCTCAAGAGTGTGCCTGGGGACCCCAAGCCTGAGGCATTGGCTGTTCAGCTCTAGAGGCTTAAAACACCCACTGACCCAGCAGCTGGCTTCTCGCACAGCCATCTAGTGAGAGATTGAGAGGGAATGCTCAAATGGGACTTTTGATAGGTGCTAATAGAAACAAATAATAAATATAAAACTTCCATGTGGTTCAAATAAAATTCTTAAATGGGATTCTTCGTCAACTGGGAGTGTTTTGGCTGCTTGCCTTTTGGTTTAGTGTGTCCTCTGCACCAAGTACAGGTTCGCATGGAAAAAAATAAATATTTTGAATCCTTAACATTAAACTTCAGCCTGGGGCAAACGTCAAGGTAGGTCAGTGTTTTAGTGTGACAGCATCTCTAAAGGCCTGCTCCTGCTCCCATTGAATCCAATGGTACCCCTCCCGTTGACTTCAGTGATGCAAGACTGAATTCTCTATTGCCTTCAGATTGAGTCTCCTTACAATATTATTATGAGGCAACATAGATGGCTCATAAATAAAATGGGCCAAAATCTGCTCTGAGTTACAGGTACAACTTCTGTTGACAAAGCTCTTCTTTGAGTTCCTGTTGGATAACAGAGCAATATCACTCACTGTATCTCTGTGTCTGCCTATCTCTTTTGGTAAGTTCAATGTGTTTGAAAGCAGACCATGTTTTCAATCAACAATCAAATTATGAGTTCTGCTATTGCAGATCTTTACTTGTCAGCCAGGAACACTTCTAATCTATTGCATTGTTAAAGAACGCAGCATGCCCCCTAAAGAATGCCTGCATTAGTTTGGGAAAGAATTTGTGTGGGCTCTCACTGGAGGTTACAGCAATATGCTGCTGCTGACACCTTGTGGAAATGTAACATAAAAATGGCAGACTTGATTTCAAATCAGTTGAGATAATCGGAATGAACAGGCAATAAAAAAGGATCATCTAATTCTAAGAAGTGTAAGACATAAGAAACAGTCAATAAGGCACATAGCTATTCTCTAATAAAATTACAGTCCACCTTGTATCAGAAAAAAGGCTCATCTGTCAGGTAGCATAGGAGCATTCATTGATTTTATTAAGAGAAATGTCTGGTCCATTTAATTGAAAAGGTGGAGAGCTAAATGGGTATGGAAATGTTATTGACATCACAATAGGAGGTGACATTTCAGTGGAGAACTTCTAAAAAGCAGAAAGAATTCTTGAAAACTTTCCTTGCTGTCTTTTTTAGTGCTCTAAAAATCAGAATTTTGGAGATTCAACTCTACAAGGACTGCTGGTATGAAGTAAATAATTCTTCCAATTGCTCTTGTACCCAAGCACTCTATTCTGTTAAAATTAAGTGGCTCCTGATAGTATTTGCTCCATTCAAGAAGAATTTAGAAAAACTACTTTGATTTTTAAAGAACAAATTTTCTGCAGATTCTCTCCAGTGCATTTATTTTTAAATATTACCCTAGAAAAGCCCATGGAGAATCAAAATGTGTCACAGGATAAAGTCACTTGAGAGAGAGAGCAGGATAATTTTATTGCACAAAAATAATCAATGCAAGAGTGCAATGTGATGAGTCTGTCATACCAGGCTAGAGAATATTGAAATCTCCTGGTGGCACTAAGCACATTGCAACCCCACACATCCTCAAGATCATCATTTGGATTTAACTTTATGCATCCTCCAGCACCTTCATAAAGTATACACTATATTTTCTGCTATGGGTACATGCTTCTGCCCTATTACATAGTTAATTGGCTTATGTGCCAGCACTTGATTTTTAAAAAATATGTACTTTTTCTGGTGAGCTCCTTATTGGCTTCTGTCTTACTTTAAAATATTTTAAGGAATGAAAAGTGTTCTTTATTGTACTTAAAGACTTTGCAAGGAGTCCCTGATGATGAAGGGAGGGCTTACAGGCTACATATACTACATGGAGTAAACATTGAATTTGGCATTAGTGGTACACAATACACCTGTTCTTGAACAAAGATACAGGGACAAAGCCTTCTCTGATTTATCTTAACATTCTATCACAGTAGGAATAGATGGACTCAGTACTTATTTCTGATAACAATACTTGGCTCCAAAGTGTATCACTATTGCTCTAACTAATTTAAAATGGAGTACAGTGTATGATTTTGATGCTTATGGTTAAATACAATATGATTTTGAGGAAATCTGATGAGGTTCCACAAGGACAAGTGCAGAGTCCTGCACTTAGGATGGAAGAATCCCATGCATCGCTGCAGGCTGGGGACCGACTGGCTAAGCAGCAGTTCTGCAGAAAAGGACCTGGGGGTTACAGTGGATGAGAAGCTGGATATGAGTCAGCAGTGTGCCCTTGTTGCCAAGAAGGCTAACGGCATATTGGGCTGCATTAGCAGGAGCACTGCCAGCAGGTTGCGGGAAGTGATTATTCCCCTCTATTCTGCACTGGTGAGGCCACATCTGGAGTATTGTATCCAGTTTTGGGGCCCCCACTACAGAAAGGATGTGGACAAATTGGAGAGAGTCCAGCAGAGGGCAAAAGAAATGATCAGGAGGCTGGGGCACATGACTTACAAGGAAAGGCTGAGGGAACTGGGCTTGTTTAGTCTGCAGAAGAGAAGAAAAGAGTGAGGAGGGATTTTATAGCAACCTTCAACTGCCTGAAGGGGGGTTCCAAAGAGGATGGAGCTTGGCTGTTCTCAATGGCGACAGATGACAGAACAAGAAGCAACGGTCTCAAGTTGCAGTGGGGGAGGTCTAGGTTGGATATTAGGAAACACTATTTCACTAGGATGGTGGTGAAGCACTGGAATGGGTTACCTGGGGAGGTGGTGGAATCTCTATCCTTAGAGGTTTTTAAGGCCTAGCTTGACAAAGGCCTGGCTGGGATGATTTAGTTGGTGTTGGTCCTGCTTTGAGCAGGGGGGTGGACTGGATGAACTCCTGAGGTTTCTTCCAACCTGTAAGGGAACTTAGCCGGGGCTCTTCCCTCGGCCAGGTGGTGGGGCACCACACCACCTCACTACACTCTCTGCTGGTTTGGGGAATACCCAGTCTATGGCCCAGACCTTCAGGCTGGGTCCTGCAAGCCATTCAATATAAGCCCAGGCCCTGGGTCAGGGCGGGGCAGCAAACAAACAGTCAGGGGCTCAGGCCCTCAGGCAGGGGCTGAGCCAAATAGTTCAATATAAGCCCAGGTTCCTAGCTTTAGCAACCAGGGGGAGGGGGCGACTGCCACCCGCTAGATGGGTGGCAGGGGGGATGCAGGCCCACCCACCCCACTGCATCCCAGCCCAGGGCCCTAGCAGCAGCCAAAGACCCGCTGCTGTGTCACTGACATTGACTCTGGCAGTGCTGCAGCCAGACTGGGGTTGGCTGCCCCCAGGCTACTTTCGGACTCCCCCTCGTAGGGTACCTGAGTCAGGGTGGTGTCCTCGGAGGGTTCCAGCACCATGGGCTCCTCTGGGTCACCAGCAAGGGGTAGACTTGGCAGCTCTTCTGGGTAGCTGGTGAGGGGTAGGCTCGGCTGCTCCTCTGGGTGTTGGTCAGCATCAGGCATTGGCTGGTCCAGCCAGTCCTCGGGTTGGCCTCTGCTTGCTGGGGTCTCCCAAGCCGGAGCCAGGCCACAGGTGCTGGCCTCTCTGGCTGCTGTTACCCAACTGAGCTCCGGGGTTGGGCTTTTCTACTTCTTGTCCTGCGCCTTGACCTCTTGGGGCAGGCGCAGGATCCACTGGCTCCACCCACTTTGGTGTCTGGGGAGGTTCTTCCCTTGGCGGGGTGGTGGGGCACCACACTGCCTCACTACACAACCCTATCTTCTATGATTCTATGATCTTGAAGATGAAATAACGTTCATATCACCAGAGATTTAATTTCCTACTGCATTCTCCTATGTACATATCATATACATTTTTAAAAGCAAACCCTTTACTTTAAAGCATGAGGTAATAATTAATAGTGGTATGCATGTGTCCTTCACTTAGATATATGGCAATTATTGTTAGGTCATGACATCAAATTGGGGCAAGGCCTGGACACTGGTACTCAACAAATTTTAAGTGATTATTTTTAAATATGATATTTTAAATGAACTAAAAATCACATGCATTTTAAATTACAATACAAAACATTATATGGCAGTCAAATGGCTGTATATGTTCTAAAGCTTCATCTTGAACGGATATCCCTGAGCATTGTGTTCCGTTGAAAACACATTGAGGAAACTACTATATATTGCCCAAACATAATTAGGCTTCTTAAATAACTTCTGAAATATTCCAGAGTTGGAAATTTCTATTCATACTTGTATGCCATAATGACCTCCAAGGGCCTTCAGGCTAGAGCTGATCAGGAATTTTCCAGGAATTTTTCTCCAGTGGAAAATGCCAGTTTGTTGAAACAGAAAGTGTTTGTGAAAAAGGGACAGTTTCAACTGACTATTCCACACTAAACTTTTGAAAAAGTTTTAGAATTTGTTGAAATGTTTTTGCCACATTATAAAAAAAAATCTGGTTTTCCAACTTAAAATAACTTTTTGAATTTTGAGCTAATTAGAGTAAGAAAATGTACAATCAAAATATTTTGAAATTATCAAAACAAAACATTTCAGTTCACTTGAACTGACTTCTTATTATATTTTGATTTGTGAAAATTTCAGACTTCAGCTTCTCATCCTGATTCAGGATGGGAGAATATTTTCATATCTCAAAAATTTTTCAGAACAGGAAAACCATTCCCACCCCAACCCCAGTTCTACCTGAGGTCACTCAGCATTTTGAAAGATCAAATCCTAAAAAAGTGATCTTTTCTACTTAAAATCTTCCAAATGGAAACCTGGGACATCACACAACTATGAAGGGGATAGGAGTCCAGGAGAGCTGGCTTTATTTTAAAGAATCCTTATTGAGGTTACAGGGACAAACCATCCCGAGGTGTAGAAAGAATAGTAAATATGGCAGGCGACCAGCTTGGCTTAACAGTGAAATCCTTGCTGATCTTAAACACAAAAAAGAAGCTTACAAGAAGTGCAAGATTGGACAAATGACCAGGGATGAGTATAAAAATATTGCTCGGGCATGCAGAAGTGAAATCAGGAATGCCAAATCACATCTGGAGTTGTAGCTAGCAAGAAATGTTAAGAGTAACAAGAAGGGTTTCTTCAGGTATGTTGACAACAAGAAGAAAATCAAAGAAAGTGTGGGCCCCTTACTGAATGAGGGAGGCAACCTAGTGACAGAGGATGTGGAAAAAACTAATGTACTCAATACTTTTTTTGCCTCTGTCTTCACGAACAAGGTCAGCTCCCAGACTACGGCACTGGGCAGCACAGCATGGGGAGGAGGTGACCAGACCTCTGTGGAGAAAGAAGTGGTTTGGACTATTTAGAAAAGCTGGACATGCACAAGTCCATGGGGATGGATGCATTGCATCCGAGAGTGCTAAAGGAGTTGGCGGATGTGATTGCGGAGCCATTGTCCATTATCTTTGAAAACTCATGGTGATCCGGGGAAGTCCCGGACGACTGGAAAAAGGCTAATGTAGTGCCCATCTTTAAAAAAGGGAAGAAGTAGGATCCTAGGAACTACAGGCCAGTCAGCCTCACCTCAGTCCCTGGAAAAATCATGGAGCAGGTCCTCAAGGAATCAATTCTGAAGCACTTAGATGAGAGGAAAGTGATCAGGAACAGTCAGCATGGATTCACCAAGGGCAAGTCATGCCTGACTAATCTAATTGCCTTCTATGACGAGAACACTGGTTCTGTTGATGAAGGGAAAGCAGTAGACGTGTTGTTCCTTGACTTTAGCAAAGCTTTTGACACTGTCTCCCAATGGGTAGTGATCAATGGCTCCATGTCTAGTTGGCAGCCAGTATCAAGCGGAGTGCTCCAAGCGTCGGTTCTGGGGCCGGTTTTGTTCAATATCTTCATTAATGATCTGGAGGATGGTGTGGATTGCACCCTCAGCAAGTTTGCAGATGACACTAAATTGGGAGGAGAGGTAGATATGCTGGAGGGTAGGGATAGGACACAGAGGGACCTAAACAAATTGGAGGATTGGGCCAAAAGAAATCTGATGAGGTTCAACAAGGACAAATGCAGAGTCCTTCACTTAGGACGGAAGAATCCAATGCACCGCTACAGACTAGGGACCGAATGGCTAGGCAGCAGTTCTGCAGAAAAGGACCTAGGGGTTACAGTGGACGAGAAGCTGGATATGAGTCAACAGTGTGCCCTTGTTGCCAAGAAGGCCAATGGCATTTTGGGATGTATAAGTAGGGGCATTGCCAGCAGATCGAGGGACGTGATCATTCCCCTCTATTCGACATTGGTGAGGCCTCATCTGGAGTACTGTGTCCAGTTTTGGGCCCCACACTACAAGAAGGATGTGGAAAAATTTGGAGAGAGTCCAGCGGAGGGCAACAAAAATGGTTAGGGGACTGGAACACATGACTTATGAGGAGAGGCTGAGGGAACTGGGGATGTTTAGTCTACAGAAGAGAAGAATGAGGGGGGATTTGATAGCTGCTTTCAACTACTTGAGAGGTGGTTCCAAAGAGAATGGATCTAGACTATTCTCAGTGGTAGCAGATGACAGGACAAGGAGTAATGGTCTCAAGTTGCAGTGGAGGAGATTTAGGTTGGATATTAGGAAAAACTTTCACTAGGAGGGTGGTGAAACACTGGAATGTGTTACCTAGGGAGGTGGTGGAATCTCCTTCCTTATAAGTTTTTACAGTCAGGCTTGACGAAGCCCTGGCTGGGATGATTTAATTGGGGATCGGTCCTGCTTTGAGCAGGGGGTTGGACTAGATGACCTCCTGAGGTCCCTTCCAACCCTGATATTCTATGAACTAGTCTTATTATTATTAAGGAATGGCTCTATAAATAGATGTCTGTATATATGAAAATAGTTAAATAATTGCCAATAGATGGCACTCAAGAATAAATAGCATAGTTCCTGGTTTTGTAGGTCTGATAAAATTTCCTCTTGTACACTGCAAAAGGCTTCAGCTCTTAACAATATCTTCCTGGTACAACCGTATTTGTAGCAAGACCCAACAATGTATATAAATTGTCTGGGTCAGATTGTAATCTCAGATATAAATGCAGAGTAACTGATTCCACTGACTTCAGTGGAATCACTTCAGATTTGCCTTGGCGTGAATGAGATCAAAATCTGAATCAGATTTTGTGTGCAGGGCAATGTTGATTTTTGGCAGAAAGTGGCTCTGTCTTATTATAGTCCAAAAGTGTGGGTATCAAGCTCTGTTATCTATGGGAGAGGGAGATTGGTAGAATAAATTATCCTCTTGCTAATTTAGGTTATATGGAGGCTCTAAACAGAAATGGGAAACACCAAAACTGTAAGTTCTTTGGGGCAGGGACTGTTTTTTACTACATGTTTGTACAACACCCAGCATAATGGGGTACAGTCCTTGACTGTGTCCTTTAGGCAGTACTGTAATAACAACAATGACTTTCTCAGATGGGCCTACGGGTATTATCCTCTCAATATATTTGTAATAGTTGTGTGCATACTTTCCAAAGGTGTCAGTGAAGGACTCGTTGATACCTATAACTATGCAGACAAAAGTATAATTGCACCTTTTTCAGATTCATTCCCAATTGGAAGAGAAATCTTTGGAATGGGAGGATACAATTACATATACTACTGACAGTATGTCAGACTATCGACCATGGCATCTTCATAATTCTGAAAGCCCCCCTTTTTCAAAGCAGGCAACTATTACATGTTGAATATTATAATCAAACACACAAGCAAGGTTATCATCTATCATTTTGATAGCCAAAGTTTCACTGAATTGTCTTTCTTTACAAGAAGGGTTAAAGGACTGTTTGGGTGCTTTGATTTTGTCGAATAAGAATACTCTCACATCACATTCTGACTCAAAAGCTGTCACTTCTCACCACCAACCAACTTCTGAAAATCCAGAAGGCTGTGTCTGACTTTGACAGAAGGCAAAGAAAAGAGAACTTTTAGTCTGGAAATTCATCTCTGACCGGACAATTCCCCTCCCTTCCCCTCCAGACTGTTGTGGAAATAGCAGGAGGAGCTCGTAGTGGCTGGGGAGTTTGTAAAGGTAGGCTCCAGGCCTTCCTGCTAGCAAATTAAGCAGCACTGGCACATGACTGGAAAAGAAACTGCCCTGGGTAGGAGTCTTCTATCTACCCCTGTGATAAATGAAGGAGGAGGTCGCGTCCTTTTATGGACACCCAGCCAGCCAGTTAGCTATCAAGTCCCTCTTGGTGGCTGTTCTCTGCTTCAAAAAAAGGGTTAACGAAGTTCCCCAGGTAAAGGAAAAGGAGTGGGCACCGGACCAAAAGAGCCAGTAGGAGGGCTAGACTTTTTTTAAATGGGGGAAAAAAAAACTTCCCTTTGTTTGTGTGTGTGTGTCTCCAGGAAAGAGGGGAACAGAGAGCAGCAGAAATGCTGTGTAAGGCTTGAACCAGGTATAAAAATTAATCTTTCATACCTAGAATAAATAATTTGGATAGGGACTGTTTAGTTAGACTCTATCAGGTTTATTTCTTATTTTGGCTTGTGGATCTCCTCTGTGCTAACCCCAAATGCTTTTGTTTGCTTGTAACCTTTAAGCTGACCCCCCAAGAAAGCTATTTTGGGTACTTATTTTTTGTAATTGTTTCTTTTAAGATCTAGCAAAAAGCCTAAGTTCCAGATGTATTTTTTCCCTTTTTGTTTTTAATAAAATTTACCTTTAAGAAAAGGATTAATTTTTTGATGTCCTAAGAGGTTTGTGTATGTTGTTTGATTAGCGGATAGCCACAGCTAATTTCCTTTGTATTCTTTCTCAGCTCTTCCTGGGAGGGGGCGTGAAAGGGCTTGGGGGTACCCCACAGGGAGGAATTCCCAAGTGCTCCTTCCTAAGTTCAAAGGGGTTTTTTTGCATTTGGGTGGTGGCAGCATTTACCAAGCTAAGGTCAGAGAGAAGCTATAACCTTGGGAGTTTAATACAAGCCTGGAGTGGCAAGTATTAATTTTTTAAATCCTTGCGGGCCCCCACATCCTGCACTCGAGGTGCCAGAGTGAGTATTCAGCCTTGACAGCCCTCTTTCTTTTACAGGAATATCTCTGTCCTGCAAGGTTCCCCCCACGCCTCACTAAGAGGGCAGAGAGGGAAAGAGGCTGATACCACCTCTAGCTCTCCTTTCCCTCCAGAGGAAAAGGGAGACCTGTCACCTCCCATCTCCTAAGTAAACTCCAGAGAAAACAACATCCCTGTTAATTTTTTTTCTCTAAATTAGACTGTATAAGTGGGGAGTGTGGTGAGAAACTTGGTCATTCCTTTGCACAGCTCCATGATGTTTATGCACACAGACATACACTTACGTGTGGCTGGCTCTTAGCCTACTTGGGGACTCCTGTCAGATACACTTATTCAATTGTCTCCAGTCTCATCCTCAGGCCAGGTCTGATCATTCAGGATAATGTAATGTCACCTCACCCCATAATAGTAACGCCCCTAATGGCCCAGAATCACCAGAACAGTGATCTCTTGCTTTGATCTGACTTACCCAGTACCGATGAATTACCATCAAAACAGTCAGTGTAGCAGAGGGTTCTCCGTGGGAACTACTCCCTCTTTCTATTGTACATCCTTGTGACTAGGCTAGATATTGATTGAACACTGAAACCATTAGTGAGTAATAGAGAGGCAGAGCAAAAACACTGTCCCCAAAGAGTTTACAATCTATGTATGAGATGAGACAACAGATGGATACAGGCAGATTAGGAAGTGCAGAGAAATAATGAGACACCACTGATCAGCGTGGTAGGCAGTGGTCTCAGCACACATGCAGTCTAACTGTTAAGCCTGTGATGGGTTTAGCCCCAGGGCCAAAGAGGTTAAAGAACTGCTGTGGGCAGGGCTGGCCTTCCCCCTCCACTGCTGTCAATCATGTCATGGGGAAGTAAGGGTTTAAAACCAGGAAGCACCAGACACTTGCTGGGTAGATTTGGGAGGGAGTTGATAGCTGCTGTACAGCACCCAAGAGGGATGTCTGAAAAGCTTCAGGGGAACTTTTCTCAGAAAGTCACATGTTGATCCTCCAAGAAGGCAGCAGACTCTGGTGTACTGACTGAGCAGGAGAGGTCTGATGAGCTGTTAAATGGTCAATATCACTATCTTCAACCCCTCCTGGGGTTAGGTAGTCTGGGATTATGCCAAAAGGTCTTGAAGAGTGGCAGCCAGGAGCCCCATCCCCCTCAAAAGCAATCAGGATATTTGGCTCAATTTAGTGTCACTGAGACTCCTGCTTATGCAGATGGGGGTGCCCCATGGGTTCGCAGCACTCAGACAGCAGAAGGTGCCCATCAGTAATGCAAAAATTGTGACAAGGCATTGCATAAAAGGGGAGTTTTGAGGAGGCATTCAAAAAGGATAAGGGGGTGGCTTTGTGAATGTTTATGGGGTGCTCCCTCCAAACTTTGAGGGGCAGCATGGGAGAAAGTATGATGGTGCCTGTTTGACAGATTAACAAGTGGGTGATGGAAGCTAGCATTATTGGTTGATCAGACTAGCTATCTCCTTTCAGTTATGCTACATTTGCAATAGTGTTTGTCTGTAAACCCCCACCTAGAGAATAAAAATGCACTGGTGGCATAAGTGGACACAAGCTAGTAGCAAATTGTTATATGCCTAATACTGAAGCTTTTGTTCAAAATGTTGCCTCCATTTTCCTTTGGAAAGCAAGCAAGATATCCTACAACAGTTCAATAAGAATGTACTTCAGAGTGTGATGGTAACATGCACCTGTCCTGACCAGCCTATGACCACCTCTTTCCCCAAAGCATTCACTGGACTAAACCACAAAGCTCAATTCTTCAAAAGAAGTGGGTTTTTATGCCCAAATAAATCTGCTAGTCTTTAAGGTGCCACCAGACTCATTGTTGTTTTTGTGAATACAGACTAACACAGCTACCCCTCTGAAAGCTCAATTGGCACTTGAGTTAAGTCCAGTATTAAGTTCCCAGTTCCCCCATTACCTGGGGTGTAGGAAGCATTCAACACAGAAACAAGGTTTCTTATTACACTCTTGGGGGCAGTGAATGCATGAGAGAATGACCTCCAAACAAATTGCTCACCTTGACACAAGAAATGGGACAAAAATGGAATCCTGAATCTGAAATTCTTTGATTTTTGGAGTAAGGGGAAAGGGAGAGGTTTACATCTGAACTTCAGTTTTGTTTGAAGGATGGATCCAAATCCAGAAGGTACCTGTCTTCTACTTCTGGTGTGAAGATGTCAAAAAATCTTGTGTTAATAGCCAGCCATTTTCATAAGATTTTGACCCAGAAGCAGAAATCTTTCTAGAACAATTATCTAATGAAATTTCTGCCATATTGAAGATGGCAGAAATCTCACAAGATCACCTGATCCTGAAAGATTTCTGCCATTTTCTTTGAAATATTGAAAGAACAGGTCACAAGATTTTGATGTATTTGAGACCTGGTTTAATATGGAACCTGAATTCCAGAATTTACCCTAAACCTAATCTGATACAGGGAGTTACACTATGGATGAACTTGGTTCCCAGCCCTCCTCAGTCAGAGGGTGAGTCGCCATGACATAGGGTGATCTTCAAATACTTGAAAGGCTGCCATAAAAAAGATGGAGAAAAGTTATTCTCTCTTGCCACAGAGGGCAAGACAAGGGGCAACGGGTTCAAACTATAGGATAGCAAATTTAGATTAAATCTCAGGAAAAACTTTGTAACTGTGAGAACAGTAGGACAATGGAACAAACTGCCTAGGGAAGTCATAGATTTCACTGGAGATTTTCAAAAAGAGGCTGAATCACTGTCTTTCTTGGATGGTTTAGACACAATAAATCCTTCATCTTGGCTGGAGAAGACTAGACTAGATGACCCTTGCGGTCCCTTCTTTGTGCTATGGTTCTATGATTCTACATTGATCAGAGTTAGTGCATATGTGTTTACCCAAGTTGGAAATTACACCTCCAGCTCCTGTGTAGACTGACCTTGAGGAAGGCTGCCCAAAGATTTCATTTCTGCTCTTGTTTTATGCTACATGTAACTCCATTTATTTCAGGGCTGCAGAGTGACATTTAAAATGGAGGGGATAGGTTTGCCCCCCAATACGTGATCCTTCTCTTCCTCTATCCATTGCCCTCGCCATGAGCCCCTACACCCATCCCCTCCATATCTGAGTGGCATTGCATCCTGGCAGCACGACTCAGGTTTGGCCTGCCAAAAAGCAATTAGGTCATGGCACAGATGCACACCTTCCCCCCAAGCGCTGCAGACTATGAAGCAACACCAGTGAAAAGTAGAGTAATGTGGTGAATTAGGACCATGGTATTTATGATCATAATTTAAGACAGAGGACCCATTTTTCTGTTAAGTCTGATATTCCAGATATGATGTCTTTTACTGGTGTGGTGAACCAGAAAGTACCAAAGAAGTAATTATTTTTTTTCTCAGATGGATTACAACTAGCTGCTAAACAACAAAAATGTTCTTGCACCTACATTTTACAAGCTTTTGGAAGTTTCTTGCTTCAAAAATAACAAGTAACAATAGAGTAAGAATGCATATGAGCTTCCAGCCAATTCATTCCCCTTTCTATCTGTCACTCTCAACACTGAAAATGACCTGGAAAATTGGTAAATCAAGGTAAAGGCAATAGAATGAATTGATATTTTATTAGCAATTTACAGTTTAGGTCCTGTTCTGGTATTTTCTATTTGCAAAGCAGAATTAAATAGAAAACAGATCAGGTTTCTTCCAGAGGATTCCTCAAGGAACAAAGCAGTAAGTCTTAAGTATATTATCTTGGTGTAGTGGTGGCAGGGGAGTGGGGGAAGGATGCCAATCTAACAAAGTAACTCAGCAATTCAAACCAAGAGCAAAATAAAAAGAATGAAATGCTTTTAAATCCAATTTCCTAGAGAAATATCTAGATATGTGGTTATAAACTACATATCTTTAGGGATGAGGAACTGGGTTTGTATAAAATTGACCTGGAAGGACAACTCTTATCGAGACCTTAAATTAGAGAGGAAGGGTGATCTTGCAGTTAAGGTCCTATGCCAGAGCTTGGGAGGCCTGCATGCAATTCCAGGCTCTGCCACAAGGGACAGAACTAAGGCTGAAGAAGTAATGGATTTTTCAGTTCGGGGCTGAACCAAAAATCTTTTATCTTCAAACCAAAACTAACTTGTGTGTGACTGTGGATCATTTTTTGGGTGTCTCCCCTGTTTTTAATTACTAAATTTCTAAACACAATGCCACTGAAATAGTCTGAATTTTTTTTAAAAAAAAATTTCAACTGAAACTGTTCACTAAATTCAACCCAACTTCGCAAGGAGCTTCAGCATGATGACAAATACATTTTTCATGGAATTTACTAACCAAAAAAATGTCACCCAAATCTATATAGAACCCATGGAGTATGATGGAACCTCCCAATCCCTTGCAGCAAGGCAGCTGCTCAGGTTACAGAACCTGAGTTCAACCCAAAACAAAATGTTCTAAATGCTTCATTTTAGTTAAAAATGTAGCAAGGAAACAGTTCAACATTTCCAAATCAAAACTCTTGAATTCTTTATTCCACAAAAAAAGTTTTGATATTTTGACTTTTTGTTCCAATTTAGGATAAAAACAGATTCCAATGTTTTGGCATTTCCCACAATGAAGAAGTTCCTTTTTTTTCCCCCAATCAGCTCTAGTTTGTAAACAGGTTACATACCTTGAACTCTGTGCATTTTCGTGGTGCCTAGGGACCATAAACATAATGAAGAAAAGCATTAATGTCAAAGGGACCATATTCTCCATCTTTCACTTGAGACAGGGACCCGTGAGATCTGTACCCCTGACACTTAAAATATTGGAGATAGTGAAAGTAAGAGGCTTGAAGTTTGATCCAAAGAGACTCATAAGAAATCATTCTGCAAACATGAACTTATATAATTCTTGACATCTGATTTGTGTCCATCCTAGGGCCTAATCACATCAGCCACAGTATCAGAGGCTCGTTCACCTGCACATCTACCAATGTGATATATGCCATCATGTGCCAGCAATGCCCCTCTGCCATGTACATTGGTCAAACTGGACAGTCTCTACGTAAAAGACTAAATGGACACAAATCAGATGTCAAGAATTATAACATTCATAAATCAGTTGGCGAACACTTCAATCTCTCTGGTCACTCGATTTCAGACCTAAAGGTCGCAATATTACAACAAAAAGACTTCAAAAACAGACTCCAAGGAGAGACTGCTGAATTGGAATTAATTTGCAAACTGGATACAATTAACTTAGGCTTGAATAGAGACTGGGAGTGGATGTGTCATTACACAAAATAAAACTCTTTCCCCATGTTTATTTCCCCCACCCCCCCCCACTGCTCCTCGGACGTTCCTGTTAACTGCTGGAAATGGCCCACCTTGATTATCACTACAAAAGGTTTTCTCCCCCCCACCCCCGCTCTCCTGCTGGTAATAGCTCATCTTAACTGATCACGCTCCTTATAGTGTGTATGATAACACACATTTTTTCATGTTCTGTGTGTATATAAATCTCCTCACTGTATTTTCCACTGAATGTATCTGATGAAGTGAGCTGTAGCTCACGAAAGCTTATGCTCAAATAAATTGGTTAGTCCCTAAGGTGCCACTAGTACTCCTTTTCTTTTTGTGAATACAAACTAACATGGCTGCTACTCTGATAGCTGAACTTTTGCATTCCATGTTTCATTGGATTGCCTGAGAAATGTATATCAAAGCAAATGGCAACATCCGAAGATCCCATAATGCAAAAAGTCTTGCATTTACATTTTTAAAAAGTAAATACTTTTGTCCATTGTATTTTGAGTGTAAGTATGAGTTTTCAAAGGCATCACAATTACTCTCTAATTGCTAGCTATTATCTTACCATTGGCTGAAGTAAGGGTAAATTTAAAGTATTGAAATTTCACTTGAGCTGATCTGGCACTACAGGGACAGAAGCCTTAATATCAAAGTAGTATGTATCGTAGCTAAGCCAGTGTTTCCCTGCTACATCAGACTAGATTTCAAAGACTATAAGTGAATATCTGCTATTCCAGCTACAGCTACATGCCAGAATTTATTAAAAAGATGCCTGTCTGAGCCAGATGCAGACCTGATGAATAAATTTTTCTAACTTTTTGTACTGTTAATTTCTGAGAGAAACCTGTTAAGAACCCCAAAAGGGGGATAGAGTCTCTGATAGTCAATTTGGGATAATGCTGAAGTATTGGGCTAATGATGAATTCATCAAAGGGCTAATTTTTCAAAAGAAAAGCCTCACTTTTGTGGGGGCAAGTTGTGCAGCAAAATTGACACACACCATTCAATAGATGGTGCAAACCGGAGTGCTGCTACTCCTAGGCTCCAGTCCAGAAAAGCACTGAAAGGTGTTTAGTGGGACTGCTCACATGACTAACTTTAAGCACATGCTTAAGTGCTTTTTTAAATTGCACCTTCAGATCAGGTACTTAAGTACTAAGATTGTCAGAGCCAATCATTTTGCAGGCACAATGTGTGTCCACACAAAGAGAGGCTAGTTCTTTGCCTTTTTTCAGGCTTACCTCCCTATATTTTTAAAATCAATATGATGGAGGGTGGTCACTTCTATTCACTAGAGTTCAATTACACTTCCCAGTGAAAACATTCAGATCAAGAAGTTAGAACATACTTCACCTTTTTTATACCATGTTCCCACATTGAACCACTCGCTGCTGGTTCTCCTCAGTTGCACCTCAGAATCCTTTGCACTATTTTCAGCTGCCCGGTAGAGACTATTTTCTGCAGCACTTCATAGGCGATACTAAGGGAACTGGTTGCTCCTGGAGGATTTCTGCTCCACTGTGCACATGCATAATTTATGTGCCACACATAGTTTTAAGTTTTTCTGCAGAAAATAGCTTCTAGTGGAAAGCTGTTCTGCCTTCTTCCCACCAGAGGGTGCTGTGGCACTAGAACAGAACAGCTGCTTCCACCCAGCCCCTGCTACCATAGGGAAGAGAAAGGGCCTGCAGTGCCTTCTTCATAGCGCCTGGCAGGTCAAGTAGCGTGGGGCACATGAGGTTGCTGGGGGGTCACAGACAGGGCTTCATAAGGGCTAGTGGGGGAAGAGAGACTGGGGCAGGGGCTGAATGGGAGAGGAGGCACAGGGCTACAGGGAGGAGGGAGGTGACTGAGTCGTGGCACAGTGACACATGGGGATGGAGGAGTGGGTGTCTGAGTGGGGGTGGAACGACATATGGGAACAGGCAGTGCAAGGACACAAGGGGGTGCAGGGACACATGGGGACAGGGCAGATGTGCCTGACTCCCGCCCCAAAAAAACCCTGTTCTATACTTCTCCCACCCATACCCAACAACCCTCCAAGTTCACACCCAGGCTCCTTCCCAGGAATTACTTCCCTCTCCCTCAGCTCCTCCATTACCCCGACTCCCCCAAGCCTTTGCATTGCTTCTGAAGGCTGCGGGAAATATGGTTCTGTATTGTAGTTTAAATGAATTGTTACTCAGAGTTCTTTATTATTATGCCTAATGTCAAGGTTCCTTCCCCACTCTGAACTCTAGGGTACAGATGTGGGGACTTGCATGAAAGACCCCCTAAGCTTACTTTTACCAGCTTAGGTTAAAACTTCCCCAAGGTACAAACTATTTTACCCTTTGCCCCTGGACTTCCACTGCCACCACCAAACTTTATCTGGGTTCCTGAGAAAACGTAGTTTGGACACATCTTTCCCCCCCAAAATCCTCCCAACCCTTGCACCCCACTTCCTGGGGAAGGTTTGGTAAAAATCGTCACCAATTTGCGTAAGTGACCACAGACCCAAACCCTTGGATCTTAGAACAATGAAAAAGCGTTCAGTTTCCTTACAAGAAGACTTTTAATAGAAGTAAAAAAAAAATCATCTCTGTAAAATCAGGATGGTAAATACCTTACAGGGTAATTAGATTCAAAACATAGAGATCCCTCTAGGCAAAACCTTAAGTTACAAAAAAGACACACAGACAGGAATATTCATTCTATTCAGCCCAGCTATTTTCTCAGCCATTTAAAGAAATCATAATCTAACACACACCTAGCTAGATTACTTACTAAGTTCTAAGACTCCATTCCTGTTCTGTCCCCGGCAAAAGCATCACACAGCCAGACACAGACCCTTTGTTTTTCTCCCTCCTCCCAGCTTTTGAAAGTATCTTGTCTCCTCATTGGTCATTTTGGTCAGGTGCCAGCGAGGTTACCTTTAGCTTCTTAACCCTTTACAGGTGAGAGGATTTTTCCTCTGGCCAGGAGGGATTTTAAAGGGGTTTACCCTTCCTTTTATATTTATGACACCTAGCAAGGAATCTATTTGTCAAAAAACATTTCCTGAATTTTTTTGTTGTCTGTATTGTTACAGACATACTTACTGACAGATATTTTGACATAAATTACCAAAATAATCAAAACTGGTGTGATTATAATGTGTTATTTCGACAAATAAACTATGCAGAATTTTAAAATATTGCGCACAGATTTTTTTGGCACAGAATTTTTAATTTTTTGGTTCAGAATTCCCCCAGGAGTAACTGTTGTAGCAGCTAATGGGATGTTCCTGGAGTCTGAGATGGAACTATTGATTGCACTTGGCTGAGCAAGTATATATCAGCATAAGAATGGAGATAGAACAAAAGGAGACTGGTGACCCCACGTCTCAGACAACTGCTCATGACAGGGGATAGTGAGTCCCAGGTTGGCTGAAAGTTCTGTTGAGGTTTCCACAGCCCCACAGGGGATTGTCCACAGAATGGTACAAAGGCAATGCACATATGTAGCAACTCCTAAGATAGCACCAACATAGGAATGATTGCAGAATCAGGCATTTACAGAGGGACTCTGCAAAGTCCTAGGCTCTGTCCTTGGGACAAAGAAGGAGTTGGGTTGCCAGTGAGCTCAGGAAGGCCCCAAAGGTGCTGACTATCGACATCTCTGTACAGTATAAGCTCATGGGCTCAGATCTGGCTATAATTTTATAGTGGATAATTCAAAACTGGTGCTTATAGGTAATTCTGTCCACACAGATTACTTGCACACAGTCTGACTTCTTTCAAATAAGTAGCATTGCTCTTTTCCTTATATTTATTGTATTGTGTTAAATAAAAGATAACTATTGTGTGTATGTCACTGAAAAATACATCACAGGAGTTAGGGGAGGCACTCATTACTGGAAAGTGGCAAGGTTTCCTTTCTTCTTCCTTTGTACCTATTCAGAATCTGACTTGGAATTCAAATGTTCCTGACACTCAGACAGAGAAAATAAATGCAAGAGGGCAAACATCCGGCTTATCTACAGTCACAATGAAGGCCCTGAAATTTCAAACAGCTTCAAATCCCATCCCATACTTTTGCTGAAAGCACCTCAGAAGAGGGGCCAGAAGAGCCAGAGCCAGCAGCTGGATGAAGCAAGCTGACACACACAGAAACCAGGGGAGCCAGCATTTCTATAATGAGAGCAATAATCCCAACATCCAGGAAAAGAAGGCGCCAAGGTTACTACGGTATTTTCAGCCTAGAGGCATTTACTTTAATGACCTGAAAAGCAGCGTGTAAAGTTTTCATTATCTTACCAGGTTGTGTTGTACCTATTCTACAGCTGTGATTCTAGCTGACAGAGAAACATTGAGCATTGTTTCCAAAGCGGGCAGAGGCATGAATTAGCAGAATAGGTTCGGTTAAATGGAGGAGCTGTACAATCATACTTCATTGTGACAACTAGTGTGTAACCGCCATCCATTCAGTGCGGTGCTCTCGCCCCGTTTGAGGTGGGGCAGGGCTGGGCCACATATGGAGGCTGATGAGCCTGGTACAAGCTTTTAGCTCCAGCACTAGCAGCTCAGGCTTTAAGAACCAGAAGTGCCAGTTTCGATCCCCACTTCTGGTGACCAAGATAGGGATGCAGTGAGACAAGTGGAAAAGACTCAGCAGACAGCATGTGGGCCAACAAGCTCTAAAGGTAATCCAGTAAACTTTTCACAAGACAGTGGGAACTTGGCTCTTTAATAAGACTCCTAAGCCATTCAGATACAATGCTCACCTCTTTCACTCAGAGGGCCTGATCAAAAACTCATTTATGTCCTTGGAAAGAGCCCCACTGAGTGCAACGGACTTTGGATCAGGACCCTGGTAAAAGCATCCCATAATCCTGTTTTGCCTCCTTGCAGTCCAACTATTTTTTTAATGTTCACCTGTTAAATAGCTCTAGAAGTATTAAAAATCCAAACATGAGGCAGGATGGCCGAGTGATGCTAGCATGTGGATTATGAGTTGGGCAATCTAGCTTCTAGTAGCAATTTTATTGCAGATTGCCTGTATATTCTTAGAAGTGTCACATTATCTCTCTGTACCTCAGTTTCTTCATAAGTATAAAGGGATGGTTTTTATCCACTTCAACGGATCTATGATTCTTTAATGCCTACTATGAATTGGTATGGTGCTTTACGATCCTCAGAGGGCAAGAACACAGAAATGCAAAATATTGGAATTATTAAATAACGGATGCAGAAATGTACTATGCAAAGATTTTGGATAGTATGGGCACCGAAGCATCTTTCCTTTTATATTTTTGCCACATGTTCATGTGGTGCACATCTGTTTTAACTGCAGAGCTGTAAGGAAATGTTCACCAAGACCTTCCAAAAAAAAATGAGGCTTTCCGCAGTTCACCTGGTAATGAGTCTTTCATACAATCTTTCATATTCCCCATTTCACAGGCGGCTCTACTATTCTAGTCCATTGGTTGATATTGTCAACATCATCATGTTTTCAGAAGCAAATAAGTGCATCAGAACAGCTCCTCTTGATTCATCAATTCTTTCCTCAATATCAAGACAAAGACAACTGTACAGATCTGAGCATTTATTCCAATTCTCAGAGATTTTCAATCAAATGATCAGCTGGGTTAAAAAAAATATTTTCTTTGAAATTGATTTGCTGGGCCTGCTTGCCATAAATGGCCATCTGACTGCCACCATGTTACTACCATGTAGCTTGGGACTACTTGTGGAGTAAGGTACTACTCAGCATGAATAAAGGTGTCGAAATGTGGACCTAAATGGTGAGATTTGAATCCAAGAGCATCTCGCACTACAATCAAGTGCATTGTGAACAAACCCTTACAGCTAAATTGGTTAGTGAAGCAACATGGACTAGGAGTCAGGAGGCCCAGGCTTTATATTTTTGACTTCAGTGACTAACTTGCTGTTAGGGTTGCCAGGCGTCCAGTTTTTGACCAGAATGCCCAGTTGAAAAGGGACCCTGGCGGCTCTGGTAGGCACTGCCAACGAGGCCATAAAAAGTCCAGTCAGCAGTGCAAGGGCTCTGGGGCTACGGTAGGGGGTGCCCTAGCTCTGTGTGGCTCCCAGAAGCGGCTCCCAGGTCCCTGCAATCCCTAGACACATGGGCGGCCAGGGAGGCTCTGTGTGCTGCCCGCACCCAGAGGACCAGCTCCACAGTTCCCATTGTCCAGGAACACAAAAAGGAAGCCTACAAGTAGTGGAAACTTGGTCAGATGACTAGGGAGGAGTATAAAAATATTGCTCAAGTGTGCAGGGGTATAATCAGGAAGGCCAAAACACAACTGGAGTTGCAGCTAGCAAGGGATCTGAAGGGTAACAAGAAAGGTTTCTACAAGTATGTTAGCAACAAGAAAAAGGTCAGGGAAAGCATGGGATCCTTAATGAATGGGGGAGGCAACCTAGTGACAGATGATGTGGAAAAAGCTGAAGTACTCAATGCTTTTTTTGCCTCGGTCTTCACAGACAATGTCAGCTCCCACACTGCTGTCCTGGGCTACACAGTATGGGGAGGAGGTGCGCAGCCCTCAGTGGTGAAAGAACAGGTTAAGGACTATTTAGAAAAACTGGACATGCACAAGTCCAGATCTAATGCCTCCAAGGGTGCTGAGGGAATTGGCTGATGTGATTGCAGAGCCATTGGCCATTATCTTTGAAAATTCATGGCGATCGGCGGAGGTCCCAGCCGATTGGAAAAAGGGAAATATAGTGCCCATCTTTAAAAAAGGGAAGAATGAGAACCCAGGGAACTACAGACCAGTCAGCCTCACCTCAGTCCCTGGAAAAATTATGGAGCAGGTCCTCAAAGAATTTTGAAACAACTGGAGGAGTGGAAGGTGGTCAGGAACAGTCAACATGGATTCAACAAGGGCAAGTCATGCCTGACCAACCTGATTGCCTTCCACGATAAGATAATTGGCTCTGTGGATATGGGGAAAGTGGTGGACATGATATATCTTGACTTCAGCAAATCTTTTGATATGATCTCCCACAGTATTCTTGCCAGCAAGTTAAAAAAGCTGGCTAGATTGTCGGGCTCAACAGGTAGTGATCAATGGCTTCATGTCTAGCTGTCAAGTGGAGTGCCCCCGGGGTCGGTCTTGGGGCCGGTTTTGTTCAACATCTTTATTAATGATCTGGACGATGGGATAGATTGCACCCTCAGCAAGTTCGCAGCTGATACTAAGCTGGGGGGAGATACACTGGAGGCTAGGGAAAGGATCCAGAGTGACCTAAACAAATTGGAGGATTGGACCAAAAGAAATCTGATGAGGTTCAATAAGGATGAGTGCAGAGTCCTGCCCCTAGGATGGAAGAATCCCATGCACTGCTACAGGCTGGGGACTGACTAGCTAAGCAGCAGTTCTGCAGAAAAGAACCTAGGGATTACAATGGATTATAAAATGGTTATGAGTCAGCAGTGTGCCCTTGTTACCAAGAAGGCTAATGGCATATTGGGCTGCATTAGTAGGATCATTACCAGCAAATCGAGGAAAGTGATTATTCCCCTCTATTCAGCACTGGTGAGGCCACATCTGGAGTATTGCATCCAGTTTTGGGCCCCCCCACTACAGAAAGGATGTGGAAAAACTGGAGACAGTCCAGCGGAGGGAAATAAAAATTATCAGAGGGCTGGAGCACATGACTTATGAGGAAAGGCTGAAGGAACTGGGCTTGTTTAGGCTGCAGAAGAGAAGAGTGAGGGGGCATTTGATAGCATCCTTCAACTACCTGAAGGGGAGTTCCCAAGAGGATGGAGCTCGGCTGTTCTCAGTGATGGCAGATGACAGAACAAGGAACAATGGTCTCAAGTTGCAGTGGGGAGGTCTAAGTTTGACATTAGGAAACACGATTTCACTAGGAAGGTGGTGAAGCACTGGAATGGGTTCCCTAGGGAGGTGGTGGAATCTCCATACTTAGAGGTTTTTAAGGCCCGGCTTGGCAAAGCCCTGGCTGGGATGATTCAGTTGGTGTTGGTCCTGCTTTGAGCAGGGGGTTGGACTAGATGACCTCCTGAGGTCTCTTCCCACCCTAATCTTCTGTGATTCTATGAACCAATGAGATGCGAGGACGGCATCTGAAACCCCTCATCCCTGGCCCCACCCCAGAGCCCACACTGCCAGCCAGAGGCCTCATGCCCCCTCCCACATCCCAACCCCCTGCCCCATCCTGGTGAGAGTGTGGGAGAGCTAGTGGTGGACGGAGGGAGGATGGAGCGATTGTGGAAGGGGCCTCAGAGAAGGGGTGGGCAGGGGCAGGGCCTTGGGAAAGGGGCAGTGCAGGGGGCAGGGCAGGGGTGTTTGGTTTTCTGCGATTAGAAAGTTGGCAACTCTATTTGCTGTGTCACCTTGGGCAAGTCACGTCCCCTCTATGTTAACCCTCCCAAACTTTGTCTGTCTTGTTTATTTAGAATGTAAGTTCTCTGGCACACGGAATGTCTCTTACCATGAGTCTGTACAGTTCCTAGCACTATAAAGACCTGATCTTGATTGAGGCCTCTGTGCATTACTGCAATATAAATGTTTAATGCAAGTTCACTGTCAGACTAATATCAGTCACTTCCTCTGTCTGGGAGTAATATCCTGCCTTCGCAGGAAGGTGGCCTTGATGACCTAGGGCCTGAACCAAAGCCCACCAAAGTCAATAGGAGGCTTTCCTTTGACTTTTTGAATCAGGTCCTTTGTAAGTCTTTTATCTCTAATTACTATCATCCTATTAAAATAAGTAGGATTGTCAGGGGCAAGATGCATAATAGCTCTATTACCATAACACATTCATCTTGCTTGTGAACCTGTCTTTCTGAACATTTAAAGCTATTTAAATAAATGAGAAATTATCATTAATAAAAAAACCCATTAAAGAATGTCTGTGAGACACAAAAAGTGTCTCTGTGTGCGTGAATGGTGGAGATAGGAAAGCAACATTGCTTACCACAAAGAGGAGAGTTTCATCATGCCACGTGTTGACTGTTCTTAGCTGGTATGTACTATGTGCATGAACAGGGATCCTTGTTAGAGGTCACAGTCTCTTGCCCTAACTGAAGTGGATTACTCTTGTGTGGGTGTGTGGTTTAGAGCAAAGGGCAGAGAGACAGTAGGATGCTGGACTAACTGTGGTTCCACTTCCGGCACATTTATAACCCTGAGAAATTCATTCAAGCCTATCTCCTCCCCAAACTCACTACTACCCCCACTATCTTCATTAAACCAGTGGGAAGTTCGGAGAAAAAGAAGAACCCGATTGAAAATAGATGCTGTATCTGAGATTCCCTAGGTAAATAATTTTGCAAACCAGCAATATGTGAGTTATACACAAGGTGTTTACCATAATCATTACTAAATATGCACAGCAATATAGTCAGAGATATCACTAGACATTTGTTTAACCTTCAAGTCTGTTTTAAACTATTATACTTTGTCTGATGTCAGGGAAGGGTTACTTATAAATTTATATGCTAGCACTAGTGCTTATAACTGTAACTGTGGTAACAAAAAGTATCCTGTTCTCAAAGTACCAAATGTTGCTTTTTGAAGGGATTACTTTATTACTGATGTATTTAGGTTAGCCTTTGAAGGGGTTTATTTGCTTTATTACAAATTTATTTATACAGGACATATTTTAAGCTAAATCATATATCTTGTTTCAAAGTATAGCGCTACAGACAACCATAGTAGTAAATATCAATTTCTAACTCAACAATACACACATGCTTTCCATTGGCATTATAAAATAAATCAGTACATAAAGTAAAGAATGAGCCATAAAAGTCTAGCTATTTGTTGACATGATTGTTTCCAGTTCTGTGCTGCAGTTTATTTCTAGAGAATGCAAACACATATGGAAAAGATACTGACACATTGTGCCCCGACTATACAATGTGGGCTTGAGGCTGCATTCACACTGGTGTGAGTAACTTGATGGAATCATGCTGGTGTCATTCTAAGCAAGAGCAGAATCAGGTCCCATGTGACTATAGCTAAGCTACCCTTTTAACTGTTGATATAAGCAGTAAGTCCAGATGACGCAAACAACTTTTTAATACCAGTCCCTATGACCCAAAATACATCTTGGAAAAAAGACAGAAATTTTTACTAACAAACCTCTTGTAGTTATTCATAATTAGGGCTGTCAAGCAATTAAAAAAATTAATCGTGATTAATTGCATGATTAAAAATAATAGAATATAATTTATTTAAATATTTTTGGATATTTTCTACGTTTTTCAAATATATTGATATTGAATACAACACAAATACAAAGCATACAGTGCTTACTTTATATTATTATTTTTATTACAAATATTTGCACTGTAAAATAAATAGTATTTTTCAATTCCCCTATTGCAAGTACTATAGTGCAATCTCTATCATGAAAGTTGAATTTACAGATGTAGAATTATGTAAAAAAAAACCCTGCACTCAAAAACAAAACAATCTAAAACTTTAGAGCCTACAAGTCCACTCAGTCCTACTCTTGTTCAGCCAATCGCTCAAACAAGTTTTTTTACATTTGCAGGACATAATGCTGCATAGTTTACAATGTCACCTGAAAGTAAGGACAGACGTTTGCATGGCACTGTTGTAGCCGGCGTAACAAGATATTTACGTGCTGGATGCATTAAAAATTCATATGTCCCTTCATGCTTCAACCACCATTCCAGAGGATGTGCGTCCATGCCGATGACAGGTTCTGCTCGATAACGATCCGAAGCGGTGCGGACCGATGCACATTCATTTTCATTATCTGAGTCAGATGCCACCAGTAGAAGATTGATTTTCTTTTTTGGTGGTTCAGGTTCTGAAATTTCTGCATCGGAGAGTTGCTGTCTTAACTCTTCTGAAAGCATGCTCCACACCTCCTCCCTCTCAGATTTTGGAAGGCACTTCAGATTCTTAAACCTTTGGTCACGTGCTGTAGCTATCTTTAGAAATCTCACACTGGTACCTTCTTTGCGTTTTGTCAAATCTGCAGTGAAAATGTTCTTAAAACCACCAACATGTGCTGGGTCATCATCCAAGACTACTATAACATGAAATATATGGCAGAATGTGGATAAAACAAAGCAGGAGACATGCAATTCTCCCCCAAGGGGAGTCACATCAGTCACAAATGTAATTTACGCTTTTTTTAAAAAATGAGCTTCAGAAGCATGGAAGCATGTCCTCTGGAATGGTGGCTGAAACATGAAGGGGCAAATGAATGTTTAACATATCTGGCACGTAAATACCTTGCAATGCCAGCTACAAAAGTCCCATGCGAACACCTGTTCTCACTTTCAGGTGACATTGTAACTAAAAAGTGGGCAGCATTATCTCCTATAAATGTAAAAAAACTTGTTTGAGTGATTGGCTGAACAAGAAGTAGGACTGAGTGGACGCGTAGGCCCTAAAGTTTTACATTGTTCTGTTTTTGAGTGCAGTTATGTAACCAAAAAAAATCTACATTTGTAAGTTGCACTTTCATGGTAAAGTGATTGCACTATGGTACTTGTATGAGGTGAACTGAAAAATACTATTTCTTTTGTTTATCATTTTTACAGTGCAAATATTTGTAATAAAAAATAATAATATAAAGTGAGCACTGTACACTTTATATTCTGTGTTGTAATTGAAATCAACATATTTGAAAATGTAGAAAAAATCCAAAAATATGTAATAAATTTCAATTGGTAGTCTATTAATAGAGAGATTAAAAGTGTGATTAATCACAATTAATTTTTTTGAGTTAATCATGTGAGTTAACTGCAATTAATTGACAGCCCTATTCATAATACCTCACATGCAAAAACAACAAAAACAAAGCAGCAAAATCAGCCTTTCAGCTTTCTGGGAGAGGTTATTCAGTTTCATGAAATTAAGAAAAATTCACTTTTCTTCACCAAAGGTTCTATTGCTAATTTCACAAAAACACAATTCTCCCCAATCCAAATTCCTCATTCCTTTGGACCATACATCAGGAGAAAGAATCAATGCTAAAGATGGGCAATGTGTGGATCCAAAACAGTCTATGAGCTCAAGGGGAGCTTAAGACTGTCAAAGGAGTGGTCCATACATGATAGACATCTATATAGACATGTAAATAGTTAGATATGCAAATGGTATGTTAACAAACAAAGTGCCAGTAGATGGTGCTCAAGAATATGTAGCACAGTTTCTGGGTGTGGTCGGACTAATGCAACTTGATGTCGTACACTACTAATGGACTCTTCTGGTCACTCTTTACAGGCAGCATTTAACAGCGATCAAACTGTACATTGTAAGTGGTTGGTTTAAAACTGCAAATTTTAGAAGTAGTTAGGTCTCATGCCAAGATTCTGCTCCTGTTGAAATCAGTCTTATTGACTTATGCTGTGCAGGATCAGGCTCTGATATTATCCTGCCATTTTCCATCTTATTATAGATGGGATAAAACAACCACTGGTAATAAGCAAACAGATGTGGGGTGACGGGAGAGGTAGGAGAAGAGTTACTGTTAAAACATGACAGGTTTCAGAGTAGCAGCCATGTTTGTCTGTATTCGCAAAAAGAAAAGGAGGACTTGTGGCACCTTAGAGACTAACAAATTTATTTGAGCATAAGCTTTCGTGAGCTACAGCTCACTTCATCGGATGCATTCAGTGGAAAATACAGTGGGGCGATTTATATACATAGAGAACATGAAACAATGGGTGTTACCATACACACTGTAAGGAGAGTGATGAGGTAAGGTGAGCTATTACCAGCAGAAGAGCAGGAGGGGGAAAAACCTTTTGTAGTGATAATCAAGGTGGGCCATTTCCAGCAGTTGACAAGAATGTATGAGGAACAGCGGCGGTGAGGGGAAGGAATAAACATAGGGAAATAGTTTTACTTTGTTTAATGACACATCCACTCCCAGTCTTTATTCAAGCCTAAGTTAATTGTATCCAGTTTGCAAATTAATTCCAATTCAGCAGTCTCTCGTTGGAGTCTGTTTTTGACGTTTTTTTGTTGAAGAATTGCCATGTTTAGGTCTGTAATCGAGTGACCAAAGAGACTGACGTGTTCTCCGACTGGTTTTTGAATGTTATAATTCTTGACATCTGATTTGTGTCCATTTAGTCTTTTACGTAGAGACTGTCCAGTTTGACCAATGTACATGGCAGAGGGGCATTGCTGGCACATGATGGCATATATCACATTGGTAGATGTGCAGGTGAACAAGCCTCTGATAGTGTGGCTGATGTGATTAGGCCCTATGATGGTGTCCCCTGAATAGATATGTGGACACAGTTGGCAACAGGCTTTGTTGCAAAGATAGGTTCCTGGGTTAGTGATTCTGTTGTGTGGCGTGTGGTTGCTGGTGAATATTTGCTTCAGGTTAAGGGCTGTCTGTAAGGAAGGACTGGCCTGTCTCCCAAGATCTGTGAGAGTGGATGGGTCATCCTTCAGGATAGGTTGTAGATCCTTGATGATGCGTTGGAGAGGTTTTAGTTGGGGGCTGAAGGTGATCGCTAGTGGCGATCAGTTTTTTTCTTTGTTGGGCCTGTCCTGTAGGAGGTGACTTCTGGGTACTCTTCTGGCTCTGTCAATCTGTTTCTTCACTTCAGCAGGTGGGTATTGTAGTTATAAGAATGCTTGATAGAGATCTTGTAGGTGTTTGTCTCTGTCTGAGGGGTTGGAGCAAATGCGGTTGTATCGTAGAGCTTGGCTGTAGACATTGGATTGTGTGGTGTGGTCTGGATGAAAGCTGGAGGCATGTAGGTAGGAATAGCGGTCAGTAGGTTTCTGGTATAGGGTGGTGTTTATGTGACCATCGCTTATTAGCACCATAGTGTCCAGGAAGTGGATCTCTTGTGTGGACTGGTCCAGGCTGAGTTTGATGGTAGGATGGAAATTGTTGAAATCATGGTGGAATTCCTCAAGGGCTGCTTTTCCATAGGTCCAGATGATGAAGATGTCATCAGTGTAGCACAAGTAGAGTAGGGGCATTAGGGGATGAGAGCTGAGGAAGCGTTGTTCTAAGTCAGCCATAAAAATGTTGGCATACATCTTGTTGGCTGCATTAAAACAAGAACTGAATTTAATATCTCAGTGACAGGGCAGAAACTAAAATTTTGGAAGGATTTGAACGCAGACCTTGTAATGGCTATGGACTGCTTTGTGCCCTTGAGATCTATTCACAGAGGAGGGCGTCCATGCATGGCTCTTAGGCTTAAAGGCAGTGAGAAAAGAAATCAGCAACCTCAACAACACAGTCTCCTCTTTTTTTGTTTCCCAGGAGGATTTTCTGTGGAACTGAGATCTCAGCAGCAGGACTGTGATGGCTGTAGTGGTTAGGGACAAGACACTCTGGGAGGAGGGCAAGAGGTGCACATATTATCTCATCTTTTGTGGCCCATGAAGACAGCCTGTGACAGGGGGCTACATTACCTTATATGAAAGCGTCATCCACTCTGGAGGACCCCCACACACCTTCCACTTTAAACAAGGTTCTGGGGGTGCACACAACTAGAGCAGGAGGAAAGGAGAAAAATAGTGACTTTTTCCATCAACATTTTTCAAATCAATTGAAAAAAAATAGCAATATTTCAAATTTCAAAATATTTCAACCATCTCTGGCCACGCATAGCAAGAGGCCCTAGAAGCTCCATTGCAGCCATGCTGATAGGAAGTCAAGAGGATGCCAAAGCTCCAGAGCAGGTGAAGAGACACAGTGGGTGAAATCCTGGTGCCATTGAAGTCAATAGCAACACTCTGGTTTGCTTTGTTCAGTAGGGTCAGGATCCCACCTAGTGTCTCTGGTGGATGACCCTGGCTGGCTTGCAGCTGGCCATCCTGTGGGTGTTGAACGGATGGACTGAAAGGGAGAAGCTTTGAGAGGGGAATCTTGGAAGTATTTTCCTCCACCTTGGCCCGTCACCAGAGTATAACTATCTCAGAGGGTGATTTAGGCCCACGCGCCTCCAGATTATCCTTTTTGGTACATTGACTGCTCCTAGTAGCCAATGGAAACATGCTGAAGAATAAGAAATGGAAATTTCACTTGAATTTGCAGATTATCTAAGAAGTTATTTTAGACTTTACATTTAGAGTTTCTTTTCCTTCACACTTGCCTGGAATTTACCTACCTTAGATAGGGGAATGATTATTTGTACTGCAGACAAAGAGTTTTCTAAAACTCTTACTCATATACTTTTCATTTTTAGTATGAGATGAACTTTCAGCTGCCCTTCTTTTCCATTTAGGCTTTAGCGCTTTGTTTTCTAATGTTGTAAAATGTGTTTTGGAGTAAGTCTAAATATGGTCTGGTCCTTTCATCTTCAGTGCAAGGATGTTTTAGGCATTTACATGCATACAAACATTTAAGACACATTTTAAAAGCATCTATTTATATAAATATATAGCGCAAAATTCTCCAATTTGAGTGCTTAAAATTGGGCAACTAGATTCATAATGAGGTGCCTGAGCAAATGGCCTGATTTTTCCAAGGCACTGAACACGTGCAGATTTAATTTAAGTCAATCAATGGAAGCTTCAGATTGCCAGCACCTCTCAAACTCAGGTCACTTATTCAGGTGCTCAAATATAAATTTAGGTAAGTATCTATAGATATCAAAGTTGAAAATTTTGGCCATAACTTTTACTGAACACACATACACCACACACACACCCCTATTATATTATATTATATTATATTATATGCCTATATAACAAAAAACTAATGTTACGAAGTGCTTTAAGAATTATCTGCATGAAAAGTCCCATGTAAATTGAGATCATGGGCTACATGTAGGTGGGTGGGAATGAGGCTCAGATCTGAGCCTGCTTCTACAGGGTTTAATTTTAACTTTTTTATTTAAATAATGTTATATTAACACTGAAAAACACTGCCTGGATGTTGTTGTAGTTTTAGGAGGTTTTCCCACTATTGTTATTCCCCACTATGTTTTTCATTTCTGCTCCCTGCTGTGCTATATGATCATAGTGATGGTAAGTATAAAAGTGAGAATCTAAATAAACTTACAAGATACATCTAATTAAGAGGAGCCTTTTATGCTGTGCATATAGAATTTTTTAATAAGCTGCATAGTCCTTTATGAACTATGGAAAATTAAGAGGCTATTTAAACAGAAATTAAAATGTACAGCGCCAAAAGTGAAATCCATGCAAGCTTCATGGAAACTTTTTAAAGACACCATAATAGAGGCTCAATTTAAATGTATACCCCAAATTAAAAAACATAGTAAGAGAACCAAAAAAGTGCCACTGTGGCTAAACAACAAAGTAAAAGAAGCAGTGAGAGGTAAAAGGGGAAGTTAAATCCTAGTGAGGAAAATAGAAAGGAGCATAAACTCTGGCAAATAAAATGAAAAAAATAAAATTAGCAAGGCCAAAAAAGAATTTGAAGAACAGCTAGCCAAAGACTCAAAAAGTAATAGCAAAAATATTTTTCCAGCACATAAGCAGGAAGCCTGCTAAACAACCAGTGGGGCCACTGGACAATCGAGATGCTAAAGGAGCACTTAAGGATGATAAGGCCATTGCGGAGAAACTAAATGAATTCTTTCCATCGGTCTTCACAGCTCAGGATATGAGGGAGATTCCTAAACCTGAGTCATTGTGACAAATCTGAAGAACTGCCCCAGACTGAGGTGTCACTAGAGGAGGTTTTGGAACAAATTGACAAACTAAACAGTAATAAGTCACCAGGACCAGATGGTATTCACCCAAGAGTTCTGAAAGAACTCAAATGGGAAATTGTAGAACTACTAACTGTCGTCTGTAACCTACCATTTAAATCAGCTTCTGTGCCAAATCACTGGAGGATAGCTAATGTGACACTAATTTTTAAAAAGGGATCCAGAAGTGATCCCGGCAATTACAAGCTGGTAAGCCTGATTTCAGTACTGGGCAAACTGGTTAAAACTACAGTAAAGAACAAAATTGTCAGACACATAGATGAATATAATTTGTTGGGGAATATTCAACATGGTTTTTGTAAAGGGAAATCATGCCTGACCAATCTACTAGAATTCTTTGAGAGGGTCAACAAGCATGTGGATAGGGGATCCAGTGGATATAGTGTACTTAGATTTTCAGAAAGCCTTTGACAAGGTCCCTCACCAAAGGCTCTTAAGCAAAGTAAGCTGTCATGGGATAAGAGGGAAGGTCCTCTCATGGACTGGTAACTGGTTAAAAGATAGGAAACAAAGGGTAGGAATAAATGGTCAGTTTTCAGAATGGAGAGAGGTAAATAGTGGTGTCCTCCAGGGGGCTGTACTGGGCCCAGTCCTATTCAATATATTCATAAATGATCTGGAAAAAAGGGTAAACAGTGAGATGACAAAATTTGCAGATGATAAAAAATTGCTGAAGATAGTTAAGTCACAGGCAGACTGTGAAGAGCTACAAAAGGATCTCTCAAAACTGGGTGACTGGGCAACAAAATGGCAGATGAAATCCAATGTTGATAAATGCAAAGTAATGCACATTGGAAATCATAATCCCAACTATACATATAAAATGATGGGGTCTAAACTGGCTGTTACCACTCAAGAAAGAGATCTTGGAGTCATTGTGGATAGTTGTCTAAGAACATCCACTCAATGTGCAGTGGCAGTCCAAAAAGCGAACAGAATGTAGGGAAATCATTAAGAAAGGGATAGATAAGACAGAAAATATCATATTGCCTCTGTATAAATCTATGGTATGCCCACATCTTGAATACAGCATGCAGGTGTGATCGCCCAATCTCAAAAAAGATATTTTGGACTTGGAAAAGGTTCAGAAAAGGCAACAAAAATGATTAGGGGTATGGAATGGCTGCCATAAGAAGAGAGATTAATAAGACTGGGACTTTTCAGGTTGGAAAAGAGATGACTAATATGATATGATTGAGGTCTATGACATCATGACTGGTGTGGAGAAAGTAAATAAGGAAGTGTTATTTACTCCTCATAACACAAGAACTAGGGGTCACCAAACGAAATTAATAGGCACCAGATTTAAAACAAACAAAAAAGTATTTTTTCACACAACGCACAATCAACCTGTGAAACTCCTTTCCAGAGGATGTTGTGAAGGCCAAGACTATAACAGGGTTCAAAAAAAGAATTAGATAAGTTCATGGAGGATAGGTTCACCAATGGCTGTTATCCGGGATGGACAGGGATAGTGTCCCTAGCCTCTGTTTGCCAGAAGCTGGGAATGGGTGACAGAGGATGGATCACTTGATGATTACATGTTCTGTTCATTCCCTCTGGGCCACTGTTGGAAGACAGGATACTGAGCTAGATGGATCTTTGGTCTGACCAAGGATGGCCATTCTTATGGCTCTTTTGTTATATCTTTCTGGAAGGGGAAAGAAAGAGCTCCGAACAATAGAGCTGCAATGAAGAAATGCCTCAGGGAGGGAAATGCCTAAGGATCGGATTCGACCTGACCTTTACACAGGTACACAGTGTAGAGTGTGAGGAAGCAGAATTCCAGTCTCTGTGTTCATGGGAGTGCAGGGACAGCTCCCTCCCCGCACCCTTAGTGACTGACAAATGTGGTGGTGATGAGATTGGCCTATAGCTCTGTCCCTGAAATGAATCATTCACAGCAATCTGTCAGAGGGGAGGGTTCTCTCACGGAAAAGCCACTCCCAAACAGTATACTGTGCAGATGCCTCAGATACTATTCCCAGGATTCCAGCCCTAGCTTCCCTCCACTCAGGTCCCTGGAAGCACAACACTAGTGGCACAGTACCCAGAGAATGGGTACGGGAGCCCACAGGGTAGAGTTTCTCCTGGGGTGTTGTGTTTTTTTTAAAAAGGATTACATACTGGGTTGTATTCACTTCTTCAAGTTAGTTCTACTGGGCTGTTGGGAGAACAACGTGCATCCTCCTTGTCCCTCTCCCTCTTTCTCCTGCCTGCCTGGACCCACCATCTCCCAAAAGACCTCAGGCAATTTGTATGTTCTCTGCGGGGTCTGTTTCATGCAGAAGACAAGAGATTTGTGCATGGATACAGGATACAATCTGGCCCCATGTTCCTGTTATGTTAGGAAGCACAGAAGGTTTAAAAAAAATATTGTAAGCAGCAGGAAGCAAAACTGTCTTTAACTTGTGTTTGTAATTGCATTGGAGGCATAGTATAGATATGAAGCACGGTTGCCAAAAACATAAAGTCCTAGAGGGTACAGATGGATTTGAATGTGTGAAATAGCCTACGTTTGTGACATATGACATTGTGACAGTTGAGGCCATATGGTAACACAAGGTCTGAAAAACCAACTGTCTCTCTCTAATTAAAACTTTTTCGAGTAATATATTCTTGAAATCTAAATGATATGATACTAGAAGTATGCTTTAGCTTGGCCAGTTGCCCTACTACTTAACATTACTACCCCACATGCCAAAAATACCACTTTCTCATTGTTACTCATGGTAACTCATGGTATCATGATTAGCCCTAATATAGGTTTAATTCTAATTATTCCTGCATCCAAATAATCCCATCCTTAAGGGAGATGAAATGAATAAGCAAGTTTTTAAAAGTCAAACTAGTGACCTCTTTTTGGATATAGAAGGGAAAGGGAGAAATAAAAACAGTAATGGATTTTTTTCTTTTTTTATAAGTAAATGTTGTGCTTGTGAAAGGTCCTAGATAGGAGACAGGGACACTGCTGCATTGGGGATAGCTGGTTTGGGGCGGGTTAGTGCTTATACAGGCTTTTTTGAAAGTGTTCATCTCTCTTTATGTGCACACAGATGTGTTTCTGTGATACAACTAGTTCTCAGTTGTGCTTCTTGAAATTTAACAAAACAGAGTTTGCCACCGAGAGGTAGAGATGGTTGACATTTTTTTCAATTTTTAACAAAAAAAGATTAATTTTTATAATCTTTTTTGTTTTTTTTCCATCAGCTTGTCAAAACATTTCAAAGATTTTACATTCCAGGTTACACATAAAAGGTTAAAATTGTCACCGTTCTTCCACCATCTACTGGCAAGTTCTAATACAGAAATCCAGATAAATAGTAGACATACTTATATCACCGTTATTATTAATTATGACATAATTCCAAAATGCAGAATCCACATTTTTGCCCTCTTCTTCCCTACCTGTCCTGTCCTCCATTTTGCTTGCCTGGGAGTGGCCATGATCCTTCTCCTCTAATTCTCTTCCAGATTGTCTCAGTCAGATCACATAGCTCTTTATACTGAGCTGCACACTCTGTTCAGTGCATTATGGATGTTTCATCTTCCTCTGAATATAACCGCATTTTACAATAAACCCATGGTATTTGCCAATGTAAAAAAGTCAAAACACTGTACTTGATAGACCTGGTAATTTGATCTGTATGATAAATCCTATATTACACTATCCAAACATTTCTTAAGGGAGCGGGGAAGGAAACTTGTTTGGAAAATAAAGGCATTTAAAATTGCAAAATGTTATTCTGCAAATTCTCCTCACTGGTAACCTTTCTGTTTTTGATGCATGTCCTAAAGGAACATTGGAGAAAACGTGAGGCAAGTTGTGTGTGTTTATTATTAGTCATATAACTAGAGTACATAGTGGCTCTGACCAAGATCAGGGCACAAATGTGATAAGCATTGCACAAACAGGTAGTGAAAGACCGTCCCTACCCCAAAGACCTTACAGTTTAAGTAAACAAGAAATGCAATGGATGGGAGAGGAAATAAAAGCACAGAGAGACAAAATTACTTGCCTAAGGTCACGCAGCGGCTCAAGTCTCCTAACTCCCAGTCTAGTCCTCAATCCACAAGACCATACTACCTCTCATGTGCCTTTTGAAAGGCTAACTCACCTCAACTTGGATTGTAACACCTCAAGTCTTTGCTGCAGCAAACTGTATAGACACTATCACCAGTTATTTTAAGATGCTCCAGTCTTTAAATAAAAATTCACCAGGAAATAAAAGAATTGCTTTTCTGTATTTCTTGCTGTGGGTTTCTAAAGCCATATTATCATATATCAAGTAGCCTCATTATACTCAATCAGCAACTACAATTAAATAATCCAAATCATAGACAATGATGTCAGATAAGGTGGGGTTGAGTAAGCCAGAAAACAAAAAAGTTCATATTTTAAGGACTTTTGTCAAAGTAAAGAATCTGATTTGGACTATTATATGGCATCTAAAACTTCAATCAAAATAGCTGTACATAATCAAACTCCGTACTTTAGCAAGCCAAGAATAACATGAGAAAAGGGAGCACAAAGCTGCAATCTATACCCTTCAACTCTTGGTTACCACAATTAAATTTCAAAATTTTAATATCTCTTATAATCTGTGAATTCAACTGTGCTTGGTGCAGTGGACCTTTTCATTATTTTGATTAGATGATCCTCTCAAGTCTCAATCTGGCTTTTGTAGGAAGAAGAAGATAGGGTAAGCATTCCAAACAAAAAATAATGTTGAAGATTGAAATTGTACAAGACACATCAATCCCGTAGTGATGTTCTTTCTCAGTAGCAATGAGAACAGAAAATGCCCAAAGACAATGGCATGAAAGGTAGAATTTCATTCTGAGTTACACCAATGTGGATCCAGAGCAACTCCACTGAAACTGATTGGCATGCTTTGGATTTTCACTGATGCAACTCAGAGCAAAATGTGACTTATGTCCTATAGAACAAAGAAGATGGGAAGAATACACCCATCTCAGTTACAATGTCGGTTCTCCATATCTGCCCATCCTCTAATAAATTAATCACTGTGAACTGACACCAAAACATGAAATGGGAAAACAGCAGTGAACCTTTTGGTTCTTTGTGTTTAATTTTAGTTATATATCTGACATACCCCACAACTCTTTCAGTTTGCCTGGACACTTCCTGTTCTTCTGCCACTTTAACATGTGCTGGGGCCAGATGAATGAGAATCAGGGAGCCACAACCAGTTCCCCAATATCCCCTTTTTTCCATTGTGACTGACCCAAGTTAGGGCACAGTGGAGAATCAAGCCCAGTATTTCCATTGTTGTGGCAGAGCATGGAGAAGGGAAGAGTAACTCACAATGCTGGAAACCAGCAGTTTCCTCCTACTACAGCCAGATCCTTATTTTCAGAAGTTCTCGGCACCCAGCAGCTCCCATTGTGACACTTACGCCTCCCACTGTGGTAAACTCCTTAAAGCACAAATGCTTCCTATTGGCCAGATTTTCTGAAGCCTGCCCTCCACTGGAAAGGACAGTAAGTAAGAATAGTCAGGGCCCACATATGGATAATATATAGCCCATAGTATAAATAGAAAATGGAACTATATGGTGTAGCCCTGCCATTGTACTGATTCCACCATTGTCATTGGAAGGTGGAGATATGATTTAACAGCAGAATCAGGCTTATTATCTTTATCCAATAGAGGAAACGTTTTCAGAATAAGAGTTGGTCATTCAAAAAAATTGATGGAAAACTAATAGCAACAAAAGAAGGAAAATATTTTCAGGTGTTTTCTTATTTTGAAGTTTGTACAGTAAAGGAGGGAGTAAAGGAGGAATTGTATCCGTTCACTATCCCTACCCTGGAATTGGCTTTCAACAAATTTTTACCCCCATTTTCCAATGACAGATGCTAAGTATAATGCTTTAAGTTTTTCTAAGTCAGTCAGCTCGCAGCACTGTGTTTTGATTGAAATTTTACATAATTGAATATTTTTTTTGAAGATCCTGAGCATTACTGAATGGAACATGTGAAGTTAGAACAGCAACAGAGTCTACCAACCACAATAATTCATGTGATGTTGTAGAGGAATCAGGAACCATTTAAACATATAAGGCAGAATGCTGTAATAAAGTCTGTAGAATGTAATATAGATATTAACAACTGGATGCGGCAGATGGAGTATAAAATAGAAAGAGGCAAACAGGCAGTTTGATTTAGAAAAAAATTATCAATTACCAATCAATAAAATTTTGAATAAATAAAAATGTTGTCCCTGAAATAAAACCAATATTTAATTTAGGTGTTGGTGAAGTTATAAGTCGTGGCAGGGTGATAAGCAAGCAACTCAGGTGACTGCCTAGGGCATGCTGGTTAGGAGATTGTTACTGTGGCCTGGTCTACAGCTTAAACATAGGCTGACGCTCAGGGCTATGAAAAATTTCATGCACAGTGTGACTTAGTTAATTCGACCTATCCCACACTGTAGACACAACTAGGTCAATGGAAGAATTCTAGCTATTACCTCTCAAGGGGGTGGATTTACTACAGCAATGGAAAAACCCCTTTCATCACTTTAGTAAGTAGCCAACCATTTCCACTGGCATAGCTGCAGCTGTGCCACTATCAGGTTGTATTGTAGATGTACCTTGGGAGTGGAAATTTGGCCACGCACATTCACATGGCAGCTGGTATGTTTGTATCTCAGATGCATTCCAGGACCTTTGGCACCATGGTGTCCTCTCTGAAGTGCTTGAAGGTGAGGCAAAGGATTCTAGTGTACATCTGAATTAAAAGCACTAAGCCAGGACAGCTACAGGAATTTGTTAAAAGCAACCAATTTCCTTTACTCTACCCATTGTGCTTAGCTATGGTATATAGAGCCAGATCCAGAGCTGGTGTAAATTACATGCCATTCAATAGAAGTATGCTGATGTCACCAGCTGATGATCTGTCCCATAGTGCATGTATTCTTATACTGTTCACTAAGGGCATAATTCCTATTGACTTCAGTGGTGCAGGATTGAATCCTAATGCATCATCAGCTAAAGTGCATTATGCAGACACAATGGGTCATTTTTGTTTTGGAGACTAATAACACTAAGGTGATGACATAAGTTTATTTAAGGTGTCATTTAATTTCTTATTTTAGTGGTTTGTCATTTTTACCTCCAGTCATAATTAAGGCTAAGATTTTGTCATGGATATTTTAAGTAAAAGTCAGGACAGGTTACCAGTTTCCGTGAATTTTTCTTTATTGCCTGTGACCTGTCCTGACTTTTACTAAAAATATCCATGACAAAATGGGGAGCTGCAGGTTCCCCACACCACCCATGGTGGCTGGGTTGCTGCGGAGGCCCCAGCGCAGAGCTCTGGGGGCCCCTACCACCTTTGGGGATTTTCAGCTCCAGGGTCCCTAGCAACCTGTGGCTCGGAGCTACAAGTTAAGAACTTTTTTGGCAGATCCTTTCTGACTTTTCCTCCTCTTTAGCCCCTTTCTGTGGGTTTTACTGTAGGAGGGGACCATATGGCACCGAGTTATCAGAGTTTGATCCTGCACCATTAAAGCTAATGAGAGACATAGCCATTGATTTAATTAGTCATTGGCACAGACCTCAGTAGAAGATGAAACTGTATTGAAAGATCTATCCATTCTGAAACTAGAGAGTTGCAATCATCCTATTTCAAACCCAACATCATTAAGTTGCAGGATGCTTTACCTGGAGTTGCTCTTCCTACTTATTAATGTTAAGTTTAGGGAGTGACGGTGAAACTTGCTTGCACAAAAGTAAGAAGAGACAAAGGATGTGAATGATTTTTTAAGACTGAAATCAGAGCATAGGTCTTGGTTAGCTTGTGAATTGCTGTGGTGTTTGGTAGAAGTTACTTGGTGGCTGGCTTGCTTTGTCAAGTGACTATATGGGTCTAAAACAACAGAAAAGGATACTCTTTGAAAAAAAACAAATATTCTGACAAGTTTTGCAAGATGATAAAATAATTTGTCTTATTGACTCCAATGGGAGCAGGACTGGGCCCATACTGTTGCATCTGGCTGTCCAGAGAAGTTCATATTCATGTAGAAAATTGGCATAAATAGAAACTTTGCACAAAAAAATCATGTTGCAAACATGAAGTTCTGTTAAATTTTATGTGTTTAATATATCTTAATATCTATTTCAATATATCAGTAGATAAGTATATATGTTAATTTAATCTATTTCTTATATTGGGTAGACCTCTAATTTCCCTTCCATCAATATAATTTTAATTACATTAATGAAACAACAACTTGACAAGACTGATAATTTTTTTAAATGCATGAATGTATCCATCCCAGAGGTCTTATTTTGAAAACAAAAATTGACTTATTTAAAGAGAAAAGCCACCACTGCCATTTTATGGCCAGAAAATTGTTAATGGCTGATTTTTTATTTAATCTGATCCTAAACAAAATTTAAGTGAGTGATAGCTTTATTTAAAGCTTATTCTCATGGCAATTTGTTTTCACTCTACAAGACAAAGGACACATCATAGAAAGATGGATGTAATAGCAGTTTGAGGACTTTTTTTCCTTATATAGGAACAGGACTAATTAAAGTGGCTGACCTTACTAAAAAGAAGCAGTTCCACTCACTAATAATTAAAACTTATAAATAGCAAAAATACTCGTATTTTTCCTAACTATTAAGGGTATTTTAATTTAATAGAATATGTTAAGTTCTTTAAACTTTCACTCTCTATATTGTGATCTATGGTTGATTATGAGCCAAATCCCATCCCTTCCTCCGCAGAGGCCAAAGTGGCTTCTGAGCCTGTGGAATTGGTGGGAAGGAGAAGGGATACAAATTTATAAACCAACACAGGAGATCTACACTCCTTGCTCACCATACAGTTCTGCAGCTGTGCTCCTAAAGACTTCTAGCAACCCAGGATGCAAGCTGTTAGGACAGTCCAGGAGAAGACTGAGAATGGGGCTGATTGATTAGTAACCAGAAGGATCCATCAGCCATCAGCAGTATCTGCTGCTACAGATACTATGACGCTATCCCTAATTACCATGTTATCTAACTAAACATCAAATACAAAACCTCAACCCTGGTAGAACATTATTCTCTGCTTGTAATCCCTGGGCAGTTTCCTTTTGTGTGAGATATCTATGGGGTGATAAGACTTCCTGGAGACATGAGCTCAATCTGACTTCCTGCACTAAAGAGTTGAACAATAAGATACGCACCACTGAGAATGCCTTTTCTTCAGCTCTGGTGAGCCTCTCCCTCTGCAAAGTCAGCTGCAACATACCTACTGATAATGGGGTTTTTTGGAGTAGTGCAGAGTGAGAGACTGTCCTTTAGGCAGTTGTGCCTCAGCTTACTGAGGGCTTTAATTTGAATATGAGACCAGACTCTTGAACCAGATCTGACACTCACTGGAAAAAAAACAATGTGGTAGGCTAAAGGCCAGTGTGCTCTGTTCTCATCCATTAGTTCCCAAAAGCTGATATAGCTGTCATTACTTGGCCTTGCATAGAGCCTTCCATCTCCCCTGAAGAAGTCCAGCATACATCTTAGACACTAGCTTTTTCCAGGATTTGGCCTTACATATATAATTGGTCCAACTTCATAGAAACACTTGTTTGCTGGGTGAAGACTTGTATTTCTCAGTACACCTGGTGCACAAAGGGAGAGTTATTTCTGTAACTGTAACAGAATTAAACTTCAGAATTACCAGCCTTAAGACTCACCCTGCCACATTTGTAATGAAGTATATGAGAGACGATAGAATAAAACAAGTGGGAATAACTGGCTGCTTTAAAATCTACCAGAAAAGTCAGCATTTTTCTTTAATGTATTTCTATTTAGCATATTTGAAAGGGAGACAAAAATATAAATCATTACAATCAAAGAGCAGATGGAGCAGATGGGAGCATGCAGAGTTTAAAGAGAAAGTAAAAAACAAGAGTCATGTCAGGAAGAGGAGTATTAGCTTTGAACTTGCTTATACAAGTCTCATTCTGCAACAAAATATACTGCCAATATGATGCAAGGGGAACATCACTGACTTCTTCTCTAAGTCAGTTGAGTTACACCAGAGATGAAATTTGGCCCTAAATAAACTGGTAAAAGTGTTATTGAGGGTTGGGTATGATGGTTCTTTTACAGACTTCTAGGAACTAAAACAGCACTGGCATGAAAAGGGTGAAGTGAGACACTTTCAATAAGGACAATCAGAGAGCCTTATAGGCAGCTATAACTCTGCCTTATCATTTAAATATCATTTAAATATATCATTTATATATAACTCTGCCTTATCATCAAAAGGGCCCTCAGCAGAGGTCTGAGTCCCCGTTCAGGTCATTATAAATTCTATCTTGTTGTTTTTACCAAAAATTAGAAAATCATAGAACAATGTAGATTCAAAATAAGCCTTCTTAGACCAATGCTATAGGAGATGCTTCTTGGTGGGCTGCCCTCTTACAGCTACAGCCCACAAGCTTTGGTAGTTCAAGGGTATGTCTACGCTACAAAATTAGGTTGATTTTATAGAAGTTGATCTTTAGAACGTGATTTTATACAGTCGATTGTGTGTGTCCCCACTAAGCACATTAAGTCGGTGGAGTGCGTCCTCAATACCATGGCTAGCATTGACTCACGGAGCGGTGCATCATGGGTAGCTATCCCACAGTACCCGCAGTCTCCACTGCCCATTGGAATTCTGGGTTAAGCTCCCAATGCCTGATGGGGCAAAAACATTGTCGTGGGTGGTTTTGGGTACATGTTGTCAGTCTCCCCTCCGTCCCTCCGTGAAAGCAACAGCAGACAATCGTTTTTCACCTTTTTTCCTGGGTTACGCATGCAGATGCCATGGCACAGCAAGCATGGAGCCCGCTCAGCCCACCGCTGCTGTTGTGAGCATTGTAAACACCTTGCGCATTATCCTGCGGTATGTGCAGAACTTGCCTAGGAGACGCCAGCACGAGGACAATTGTGAGGAGGCCATGGACACAGACATTCCTGAAAGCACAGGATGTGGCAATTGGGACATCATGGCGGCAGTGGGGCAGGTTGATGCAGTGGAACACCGATTCTGGGCCCGGCAAACAAACACAGATTGGTGGTACCACATAATGTTGCGGGTATGGGATGATTCCCAGTGGCTGCAAAACTTTTGCATGCCTAAGGCCACTTTCCTGGAACGTTGTGAGTTGCTTTCCCCCACCCTGAAGTGTAGGAATACCAAGATGAGAGCTGCCCTGACAGTTGAGAAGTGAGTGGTGATAGCCCTGTGGTCGCTTGTAACTCCTGACTGCTACCAGTCAGTCAGGAATCAATTTGGAGTGGGCAAATCTACTGTGGGGACTTCTGTGATCCAAGTAGCCAATGCAATCACTGACATTCTGCTATCAAGGGTAGTGACTCTGGGAAATGTGCAGGTCACAGTGGATGGCTTTGCTGCAATGGGGTTCCCTAGCTGTGGTGGGGCATTAGACAGAACGCATATCCCTATCTTGGCACAGGACCACCTTGCCAACCAGTACGTAAACCGCATGGGGCACTTCCCAATGGTGCTGCAAGCACTGGTGGATCACAAGGGACATTTCATCGACATCAACGTAGGATGGCCGGGAAAGGTGCCTGACCCTCGCATCTTCGGGAACTCCAGGCTGTTTGAGCAGCTGCAAGAAGGGACTTACTTCCCAGACCAGAAAATTACCATTGGGGATGCTGAAATGCCTATAGTTATCCTTGGGGACCCAGCCTACCCCTTGCTCCCATGGCTCATGAAGCCGTACACAGGCAGCCTGGACAGTAGTAAGGAGTAGTTCAACTATAGGCTGAGCAAGTGCAGAATGGTGGTAGAATGTGCCTTTGGATGTTTAAAAGCTCGCTGGCACTGTTTGCTGACTACGTTAGACCTCAGCGCAACCAACATTCCCATTGTTATTGCTCCTTGCTGTGTGCTCCATAATATCTGTGAGAGTAAGGGGGAGATGTTTATGGCGGGCTGGGAGATTGAGGCAAATTGTCTGGCGGCTGATTTTGAGCAGCCAGACACCAGGGTGATTAGAAGAGCACAGCTAGGCATGCTGCGCATCAGAGAGGCTTTGAAAACAAGTTTCATAACTGGCCAGGCTACAGTGTGACACTTGTGGGTATTTTTCCTTGATGCAAACCTGCCCCCTTTGCTGATTTTAATTCCCTGTAAGCCAACCACCCTCTCCCCTTCGATCACAGCTGGCAAAGGAAATAAAGTCACGATTGTTTTGAAACCATGCATTCTTTCTTTATTAATTAAAAAAAAGTGAGATAACTGACAAGGTAGCCCGGGTGGGGTTGGGGGAGAAGGAAAGGACAAGGCCACATTGCTTACTGAAGCCACACTACAAATCAAAACTGTTTGCTTGAATGACAGCCTTCTGTTGCTTGGGCCATCCTCTGGAGTGTAGCGGCTGGGTGCCTGGAGCCTCCCCCCCACTGCATTCTTAGGCATCTGGGTGAGGAGGATATGGAACTTGGGGAGGAGGGCAGGCGGTTATACAGTGGATGCACTGGTGGTCTGTGCTCTCGTTGCCTTTCCTGCAGCTCCACCAGACACCTGAGCATGTCTGTTTACTCCCCCATTAGCCTCAGCATCGCCTCCTGACTCTTCTCATCATGCTCACTTAATGCCTCCATGGATTCGGCTGTGCCCTATCACTGCGGGAGGACTGCATGAGCTCGGAAAACAGGTCATCGTGAGTGCGGTTTTTTTGCCTTCTAATCTGCGATAATCTCATGGATGGAGATGATAGGGGGAGCATAGAAACATTTGCACTTGCAGGGGGGATAAAAAGGGAGAGTAAAATTTAAGATGATACATTTCTGAGAACAAAAGGGAGTTTCTTTCACAGTGAATCAGGCAATTCACAGCAGACAGTACGTGTGCTTTAGGTACAAGGTCGCATTTTGCCTTTTACGTTGAGAGCCTGCCGGTATGGTGACACATCACACACGGCTGGGCAACAGAATTCCTTTTCCAGGCAGCCATGGTAAGCCAAAGGATATGCAGGGTTGGCTTCTTCCACCTTCATAACATGTGGGAATGGTTTCAAACTGCAGCACCCTCCTTTCCCATAGCAAGCAATGCCAGTTGGGTCTGCCATTTATAAGGAGGGGCTGTGGTTTTTGGGTGGATGTGCAGCACACACCTCCCCCCACGCCACCGTGTGGCTTTTCTCTGGGATGATCCCTTCACCCCTCCTCCCACCGGGGGGCTATTCTCAGGGATGGTCCCTTTTAGCCAAGCGCAAACAGCCCAGCATGAACAGGGTCCTTTTACTGTTCCCTTACAAAAATTCCCATATTTCAACCAGGTGACCATGAATGATATCACTCTCCTGAGGCTAACACAGAAAGATATAGACTGAATGTTGCTTGAATGTGACAAAAACCCAGGATCATTCGCTGCCATGCTTTGTGCTGCAATGATTCCAGACTACTTGCTACTGGCTTGGCATGGTAAAGTGTCCTACCGTGGAGGACAAAATAAGGCAGCTCTCCCCAGAAACCTTCTGCAAAGACTTTCAGAGTACCTCCAGGAGAGCTTCATGGAGATGTCCCTGGAGGATTCCTGCTCCATCCCCAGACACGTTAACAGACTTTTCCAGTAGCTGTACTGGCCGCGAATGCATCCCAGTTCTTCAGGGCAAATCAAACATTAATCACTATTGCTTTTAAACCCTGTACTGTAGTTACAAATGTGCACTCACCAGAGGTGCCTTCTCCAGCTTCAGGGTCCGGGATCCTGCCTTGGGAGGGTATTGGCTCCAGGGTGATGAAAAGGTCCTGGCTGCTGAGGAGAACTGATTCACCGCTTGCCTGCTACACATTCTCCTCCTCCCCAAAATCCTCCTCCCTGTTGCCTGAGACTCCCCCCTTGCAGGTGTCCATGGACAGTGATAGGGTAGTGGTAGGGTCCCCCTCTAGAGTGCCATGCAACTGATCATAGAAGCAGCATGTATGGGGCTCTGACCCAGAGCAACCTTTTGCCGCCTTTGTCTTTTGGTAGGCTTGCCAGGGCCCCTTAACTTTCACGCGGCACTGCTGTGTGTCCCTGTTGTAGCCTCTGTCCACTACGCCCTGTGTGATTTTGGCATATATATTAGCATTTCTTCTTTTCAATCAGAGTTCGGCCTGCACAGATTCTTCTCCCCATACAGCAATCAGATCCAGTGTCTCCCATTCAGTCCATGCTGGAGCTCATTTGTGATTCTGGGGGGACTGCATAGTCACCTGTGCTGCTGAGCTCACTACGCTAACCAAACAGGAAATTAAATTCAAAATTTTCCGGGGCTTTTCCTGTGTACCTGGCTAGTGCATCGGAGTTGAAAGTGCTGTCCAGAGCAGTCACATTGGAGCACTCTGGGATAGCTCCCGGAGGCCAATACCATTGAATTGCGTCTGCACTACCCCAAATTCAACCCAGCAAGGTCAATTTTAGCGCTACTCCCCTCGCCAGGGAGGATTACAGAAGTCAATTTTAAGAGCCCTTTAGGTCGACGGAACAGGGTTGGTTATGTAGATGCATTGCTTATAAAAATCGACCTAACACAGCTAAATTCAACCTAACCTCATAGTGTAGACCAGGGCCAAGTCTCAATCAACATTTGGTGTTATATCATTTTACCACATCAAGATGACGACTCCCACAAATAAAGTTAGCTCATAAATAAGAAGACTTTTCTTCTGAATACCATTTTTGGCTGACTTCTATCTCTCACACCATCACAAATACGCGTGAAATGTTTGGCATCATTCCCCCTTTTCTGTTTCAGTTCTCCATTTCCTTCTTTCCTCCAAAGTTTACATACATAGTTCAGGGGAGGTTTGTACTTGTATATTTAGAATCATTGTGCTTGCAAAACATCACCTTTTATATATGTTATTAACTAACAAATGGGCTGTAGTTTTTTTTCAGGACAACTAGATCAAAAGAGACCAGAATCTGGTCTATAATTTGACTTTGTAACTAAGATTAGCACCAGGCTCTACATGTTCCATACATACAGAACACTAGTTATTACAATTTACAGTGAATAGGTAGAATTCATATTAGGCCACTTTCATCCCTAATGTAAAAGTGGGCACAACTCCTGTCATAAATATAAAGGGAAGGGGTTAAGAAGCCCTGATACAGTACTATAAAATCCTCTTACCTGTAAAGAGTTAAGAAACTCAAGTAACCTGGCTGGCACCTGACCAAAATGACCAATAAGAGGACAAGATACTTTTAAATCTGGGTGGGGGGAGGAGGCTTTGTCTGTCTGTGTGATACCTCTGTCTAGGGACAGATCAAGAAAGCAAGCAATCCAACTCCTATAGAGTTAGTAAGTAATCTAGCTAGAAAATGCTTTCGATTTTCTTTTGCTTTTTGGCTTGTGAAATTCGCTGTGCTGGAGGGAATGTGTATTCCTGTTTCTGTTTCTTTTTGTTACTTAAGATTTTGCCTAGAGGGATTCTCTTTGTTTTGAATCTGACTGCCTGTAAGATTATCTTCCATTCTAATTTCACAGAGGTGCTTCTTTTACCTTTTTTCTTTCTAATAAAGTTCTGTTTCTTTTAAGAGCCTGACTGATTTTCTATGATCCTAAGACCCAGGGGTTTGGGTCTGTGATCACTTTGTAACCAATTGGTTAGGATATTATTCTCAAGCCTCCCCAGGAAAGGGGGTGTAAGGCTTGATGGGATATTTTGTGGGAATAGGAACTCCAAGTGGTCCTTTCCCTGATTCTTTGTTAAATCACTTGGTGGTGGCAGCTTACCCTCCAAGGGCAAAGAGTTTGTGCCTCGGGGAAGTTTTACCCTAAGCTGGTAGAAATAAGCTTAGGGGGTCTTTCATGCGGGTCCCCACATCCTGTACCCTAAAATTCAGAGTGGGGAGGGAATCCTGACAACTCCCATTGACTTTAGAGGGAGTTGCTCTTACACTAAGGCTGAATTTTGTCTATAATCTCCTGGATTTAAGCAGAAACTGTAACAAGTGAAGAATTCAATATTCTGTATTGGGCAAGTCCCTGTTTTGAACCTGAAGCCAACAGTTAACAAAATAACCCCTGGAAGTGCAAACTCCCTTGTTACAGCTCATGGTCACACAGCAATAGCAGGATTCTGGGAACTGCCACTGGAAGAAAAGTCCTTTAACATTAAAGGCCAATGGAGGAAGATTTAGATGATCTAGTTTGAAAGAATTCTACCTGTCTCTGCTCTTAAACTTGGCGCAGTCATCTCTCAGACAGAAGCACTGGACTCTGAATGTGTCAGAGATGTCTTTTTCCTTGTTGGGTCTGTCTAGCCAAGTAAGCTTCAACAGCCCCATATGTGACCCACAAATGCTCCTTATAAAATAGCACATTACAAAATGTACATGAAATACAGAGCACCTATAAAGAGAAAAAAATTCCTCCAGGCTCTTTAGACCAAGATGGAGAGAGATCAGAGAACTGTCAGTCTCAATCTGCTGAGGTGTTAGATACTTTATGCCAGAGGTTCTCAACCTTTTTCTTTCTAAGGCTCCCCAACATATATAAAAACTCCACAGCCCACCTGTGCCATTGGTTTTCTGCGTATAAAAGCCAGGGATGGCATTAGGAAGTAGCGTGCAGGGCATTTGCCTGGGGCCCCATGCCACAGGGACTCCACCGAAGCTACACTGCTCAGGCTTTGGCTTCAGCCCCTGGTGGCAGGGCTCAGGGCCCAAGCTTCAGCCCCATGCAGGTGGGCTTTGGGTTTCTGCCCTGGGCCCAAGTGAGTCTAACTGGCTTTGCTTGGAGGACCCCCTGAAACATGCTCATGGCCCCCTACGGGGTCCCAGACCCCTGGTTGAGAACCACTGCTTTATGCCACATGGCATAAAAATCATGTACCAGCATTTACTGAAGAGGCACTTGCTCCCTAGGCAAAAAGCAATTTGTTAATTAGAAAAGTAAGATGAACTGGGAAGTGCTGAACTCTCTCTTGAAACCTTTAATTTTCCAGTTTCAGGAAATAAGGAGAGTTGTTTTAAACAGGTTATGTAAAATGGGTATTGAAAGAAAGCACAGAACAGAGTTAAAAAACCTAAATTGTTTGTTTAAACTATATGAACTGAAGTAGTGTCTTCTTGTGTGGTTACAAAATTGTCACAGCAACTGGCAAATTGTTTAAGATTCAAGGAATGATGTGTATGTGGAACATGAAACAATTGTTTTTTTATGAGACATGTTTGCCACCTCTTTTGGACATTTCATCTTTGAAAAGCATTTGCCAACTTACCCAACCTAGCAAAGCACTTCCTATATGCAGGACAGCAGGAGGACTATTTGCATACTTAAAGTTAAGCATGTTCTTGCTGGATCAGGGCCTCACTAAATACAACAGGAAGCATCTTCATCACAGTCAGAATTATACACTGTGGCTAGGGTATTTAATATCATACAATTCAACCTGATTTTTTTCAGACTCTGAAAAATATTCTGACAAGGTCAGATAAGAATAGGAAACAGCCAACATCATCATCCGAACAGCTGGATCTTGAGCAACTTCTGCGATGTGGCCAATTTTTTAAACATGTCCACTAAAGTTGGATGATAATCTTGCGACACCTAAGTGGTTTCAGTGAAGCTATACCAATCTATTCCAGCAGTGACTTGCTGACAGTTGTACAGTCAGTCATTGGCAAAACTGGAATTAGAATTCTAATAAAGTGGTGAGGCATGATCTCCCTTTACAAAAGCTGTGTTGATTCTTCCAACATATCGTGTTCATCTGTGTGTCTGATAATTCTGTTCTTTACTATAGTTTCAGCCAGTCAGCCTGGTAGTGAATTTAGGCTTGCTGGCCTGGAATTGCCTCTGGAGCCCCCCCTCCCCCTTGTTTTTTTTAAAGGCATCCCATTAGCTAACTGCCAGTCATCTGATACAGAGGATGACTTAAATGATAGGATATATACTGCAGTTAGTAGTTCTGCAATCTCATATTTGAGTTCCTTCACAACTTTTGAATGAATGCCATCTTGGTCTGGTGTCTTAGAATCATAAAAGATCAGAGTTGGAAGAGACCTCAGGAGGACATCTAGTCCAACCCCCTTGTCAAGGTTCCTTCCCCACTGAACTCTAGGGTACAGACGTGGAGACCTGCACGAAAGACCCCCTAAGCTTATTCTTACCAGCTTAGGTTAAAACTTCCCCAAGGTACAAACTTTTACGTTTTGTCCTTGGACCTTATGCTGCCACTACCAAGCTTGTTAAACAAAGAACAGGGAAAGAGCCCACTTGGAGATGTCTTCCCCCCAAAATATCCCCCCAAGCCCTACACCCCCTTTCCTGGGGAAGGCTTGATAAAAATCCTCACCAATTTGCATAGGTGAACACAGACCCAAACACTTGGATCTTAAGAACAATGAAAAAGCAATCAGGGTCTTAAAAGAGAATTTTAATTAAAGAAAAAGTAAAAGAAAAACCTCTGTAAAATCAGGAAGGGAAATACCTTACAGAGTAGTCAGATTCAAAACAGAGAATCCCTCTAGGCAAAACCTTAAGTTACAGAAAGACACAAAAACAGGAATATACATCCCATTCAGCACAACTTATTTTATCAGCCATTTAAACAAAACAGAATCTAACATATATCTTAACTAGATTGCTGACTAACTCTTTACAGGAGTTCTGACCTGCATTCCTGCTCTGGTGCCGGCAAAAGCATCACACACACACACACGCAGACCGGACCCTTTGTTTCCCCCTCCTCCAGCTTTGAAAGTATCTTGTCTCCTCATTGGTCATTTTGGTCAGGTGCCAGCGAGGTTATCCTGGCTTCTTAACCCTTTACAGGTGATAGGGCTTTTATAGTTCTGTATACAGAAAAGTGGTTACCCTTCCCTTTATATTTATGACACCACTGCTCAAAGGAGGACCAACACCAACTAAATCATCCCAGCCAGGGCTTTGTCAAGCTGGGCCTTAAAAACCTCTAAGGATGGAGATTCCACCACCCTCCTAGTGAAATAGTGTTTCCTAATATCCAACCTAGACCTCCCCCACTGCAACTTGAGACCATTGCTCCTTGTTCTGTCATCTGCCACCACTGAGAACAGCCGAGCTCCAGCCTCTTTGGAACGCCCCCCGCATCAGGTAGTTGAAGGCTTCTATCAAACCCCCCCTTGCTCTTTTCATCTGCAGACTAAACAAGCCCAGTTCTCTCAGCCTCTCCTCATAAGTCACATGCCCCAGCTTCCTGATCATTTTTGTTGCCCTCCGCTGGATTCTCTCCAATTTGTCCACATCCCTTCTGTAGTGGGGGGACCAAAACTGGACACAATACTCCAGATGTGGCCTCATCAGTGCTGAATAGAGGGCACTATATATTTGCCTTTTTCCAGTCGGCTGGGACCTCCCCCGATGGCCACAAGTTTTCAAAGATAATGGCCAATAGCTCTGCAATCACATCAGCCAATTCCCTCAGCACCCTCGGAGGCATTAGATCTGGACCCATGGACTTGTGCATGTACAGCTTTTCTAAATAGTCCTTAACCTGTTCTTTCACCACTGGGGTGAAACCTGTTCTTTCACCACTGCTCACCTCCATCCCATGCTGTGTTGCCCAGTGCAGCAGTCTGGGAGCTGACCTTGTTTGTGAAGATCAAGGCAAAAAAGCATTAGGTACTTCAGCTTTTTCCACAACATCTGTCACTGGATTACCTCCCCCATTCATTAAGGGTCCCACACTTTCCCGAACCTTTTTCTTGTTGCTAACATTATTACTGTTTAATTTAATCAATTTCTTCTAAAACCTCCTCTAGCAACATCTCCATCTGAAATTAGACGAAGGTTTCTAACCATCAGAGGAGTGAAGTTCTGGAATAGTCTTCCAAGGGAAGCAGTGGGGACAAAAGACCTATCTGGCTTCAAGATTAAACTCGATAAGTTTATGGAGGAGATGGTATGATGGGATAACATGATTTTGGCAATTAATTGCTCTTTGAATATTCATGGTAAATAGGCCAAAGGCCTGTGATGGGATGTTAGATGGGGTGGGATCTGAATTACTACAGAGAATTCTTTCCTGGGTATCTGGCTGGTGAATCCTGTCCATATGCTCAGGGTTCAGCTGATCGCCATATTTGTGGTCAGGAAGGAATTTTCCTCCAGGGCAGATTGTAAGAGGCCCTGGGGTTTTTTCACCTTTCTCTGTAGCATGGGGCACCGGTCAATTGCTGGAGGATTCTCTGCACCTTGAAGTCTTTAAACCATGATTTGAGGACTTCAATAGCTCAGATATAGGTGAGAGGTTTATCGCAGGAGTGGGTGGGAGAGATACCATGGCCTGCATTGTGCAGGAGGTCGGACTAGATGATCATAACGGTCCCTTCTGAACTTGGTATCTATGAATCTATTAATCTGGGATGTTGACGAAAAGAATTCATTTATCTTCTCTGCAGTGACCTTGTCTTCCTTGAGTTCTCCTTTAGCACCTTGACAGTCCAGTGGCCCTAGTGACTGGTTGGGTCTGATGTACTTTAAAAAAATTGCTGTTAGTTTGTGTGTCTTTTTCTAGTTGCTCTTCAAACTCTTTTTTAGTCTGCCTTGTTATACTTTTACAAGTGACTTGCCAGAGTTTTTGATCCTTTGTATTTTCCTCAGTAGGATTTGACTTCTAATTTTTAAAGGATGTCTGTCTCTGCCTTTTTTACTCTGTTGTTTGGGGGCAGGGCTGGATTCTCTTATGGTTTATTTTTGTTTGGGGTGCATGCCTATATATTATATATATTTATAGTTTGAGCCTCTATTATGGTGTTTTTAAAAAGTTTTGCCCTTATGAGTGTTCCTTTTAATATCTATGTAACTAGCATTTTTGTGTAGTTCTCTTTTTTGAAGTTAAATGCTACTGTGGTGGGTTTCTTTGGTATGCCCCCCTCCCCCAAGGATGTTAAATATTATATTATGGTCACTGTTACCGAGCGGTTTAGCTGTAGACCAGATCCTGTGCTCCACTTTGGACTAAATCAAGAATTGATCCTACTCTTGTGGGTTCCAGGACTAGGTGCTCCAAACAGTCAGAAACTCCTTTCATTTATTTATTTTTAACACCACAAAAACCCAGTCTACCAATAAAGTTTGTAAAAATTAAATCATGTGTTTTGTTGTCACCAGTAGAATGAAAGAACTAAGCACTAAGAACATTCATAGCTCTCTCTTTGAGAAATCATACAAGTTAATCCTCAAGCCTCTCAATTCAATGTAAACTGATCAATAAAGAACAATCATTCTAACACAGAATGACAATATATAAATAGGACATTTCAGTAAGTGATATGTATGTGCATGAGAATATTGCTTCTGTAGGTCTGAGCTGCGTTGTTTAGAAAATTCAGCACCTCTAGTGACAGTTTAATTTTGATATCAATATAGCAAGTTGCTGCTGGATCTTCTTTTGACAGGTTTGGTCCAAAGCAAAACTGGAGGGAACTGTTCACTAGAAGTGCTACTGGTAAACTCTGGTGAACAGTCAGTTCTAAGGACCTTTAGCTTTGGAGTTATTGCTCCTTTCCCTGATGGCTGAATTTTGAACCTAAATGAGTTCATGCTGAAGAGTAATCCTAAAAAGCTTAACAAATCATATCACTAACAGAAATAAGTGTGGAAGAGGAGAGTGTTACAGCACTGACTATCAGTTTCTTTCTAAAAGCGTTTTGTCTACACTACAAAAAATTACTCACTGCAGACAATCGGTGGCAGCAGCAGCAAGTGCAGATGAACCAATACCGTGCATTGTTTAATTGCAAATATGGTCTTAGGAAAATGCTCTTTAGTACCTCCACAACTTCTCACATGGCAGGTCATCTGGTGTGTTTCTCTATCCTAATTGGATAAGTGTCGATCTTAGGATGAAGTTTCTTTTGCAAATACTCATGAGCATGAACATGAAGTTTTCTTTCCATTAATATTTTGAAATATTTGATTCAAATTCAGAGTTTGTGTGCATTCCTTTTAGTAAACTGAATACTTGCAGAAATCAAAGCTAGGGATTGCAATGGGAATTCTACCTTATACAGCCCCCATTAGAATAGTATCTGAGTCCCTCACAATCTTTAATGTCTATGTAGCCTTACAACATCCCCGAAGAAAGGCATTACTATCATCCCCATTTTACAGTTTAGGAACAGAGAGACTAAAGCCTAGTCTACACTTTAAACCTATACCAGCATAGCTATGACTGTCAGCACAGTAACAATATAGCTATGTTGACAAAAACCCCAGCAAAGATGTAGCTATGCTGAAGAGGACATCTGCTGGCCTAACTAATATTGTGCATGGAGGTGCTGTTCCTGTACCTATAGACCTCCTCCTTCTGTCAGCAGATGCTACATCTACACTAGAGGTCCATACTAACATAATATAATGTCTATATTACAGGGCTTAAGTGTCACACTAGAAGCTGCAGCAGGAACTGAATCTTGGTCTCCCAAGTCACAGACTAGCCCTCTAGCCACTGGACCATCCTTCCAACTTTTTCAGAAACTTGAATTAATATCATTGAGAATATTTTTTGCAGTATTCACTCACTCTTTGTAAAGAGTTTGTAACTTTATAACTATATACAGTCAGAAGCCCCATCCTACATTCCTTTCCACACCTGAAACCTTCATTCATTTCACTGGGAATTTGGGATGCACAAGGAATGTAGGACCTGATCCTGCAGTCTGTGTATTTTGTTTTCCTAAAGCATTTTCCATAATTTAGGTTTCAAATCAGAAACCAGTGTATCTGACCGTATTCGGGATTCATAGCCTCACTGAAGACAAAGGCTGGTATGTGTTTAATAATCCGTAATTGTTTTTGGTCTCATCACAAAAAGACAAGCATCTAACTTGGGGCAAATAATTTGGCTACATTTTCCTATACTCATGAGAGGCAAATCATGACTTTAACCTCTGGTATGTCAAAATGCAATTTGTCTGTACAAGAAGTTATTATCTGACTGCTGAACTTGCTGTAGTAGAAACAGCACTTGTTCCCTTAGCTCAGCAATTTACAGTAAATATGTTGAGTCCAATCGCATGCAGCAGTTTTAGATTTATAAAATTGCCATCCTCTCCCTTGTAAACCTTTGAAATTCAATGTACCATAGAAGTCTGAATCTTTCATTTAAGCATTATCTTTAAAATTCATTTCAATTACAGGGGCTGAAGGAGCACTCTAAAGCAAAGTGTCAAGGTGTCCCAGAGTTCAGTAAAAGCCTTTTTCCTTGAAAATAAAAAAATTCTCATTGACAAATTGCAGGCAGTGAAGTAATACTGGCAGAACATTGCATTTGGTAGAAATGGACATTTTAGGAGCAAACTCTACAGAGCCCCTGTATAACTTATTTTGGACCTTACCTTCTGTTGGGGTTTTATTGAAGGGGGCACAGAGTGCGTGGAAAGAAAGTTTTAGGTGCATTCCCATGCATTATTGTATGACTTAAGTGAGCAAGTCATTTCTATTATCTGCTCTTCAAAATAAGTTTGTATTTATTGATTCAGAAAAGCAAGTTTATTGCATTAGTCCTTCAAATAAGGATAAAATTTAAACATTTCAAATCCTTGCCCCTTTTGGTTATTATCTAACATGACATTTTTCTAAAATTGTTAGAGGCTTAGTACACTACTTACCAAAGTCAGTGGAAAAACTCCCACTTGACTTCACTGACCATTACAGATCCAGTGAAGAGATCTTACTTGTAATGCAACTGCATACCTGCCTGTAAAGATCTCTTGAGCCTCAGATTTCTGCTTCCTTTGAGTCCTGATAACCTCAAAAAAGCTTTCTACTTTCCTAAAGAGGAATTGTGCTGTAGGAAAGAGTGGCTTAATGGTTTAAATGCAACAGGATCATATGTATCCACTCATTAGTATCTGGAACTCCAACTTGCACGCACAGTCCAGACCCACAGTCAAGTTCCATCCTAACTAACCAGCTGTTTTACACCTTGCCAAAGAAATCTCCGTAATATACATTTTTAAAGATATCTTCATTAGAGGAACTTCATGTCTATATACTTTCTCACACGTCCATCATTAAACTGCTAAAATCTTTTCACATTTTTTTCCCCATAATGAAATTGTTTACCTTTTAATGGGATGGAAGCAACCATATCTCAGCCTGTGAACATTTGTCTTGTTTCCTAAAACTTAAAAAAAAATTAAAAGGTCAAAATTAGTCAACAAGTGTCAGATTTTTAAAGGTTTTTAAAGTTGTATGCCTAAAGATGCATATAGGCACCTAATGGGATTTTTTAAAATGCCTAAGCAGGTTAAGCATCTAATTCTCCCTGAAATTAATGGGAGTGAGGCACCTAAATCTGCTCAGGTGCTTTTGTAAATCCCATTAGGTGTCTATTTGCCTTCTGTATTTTAAATCTTTTCAATGCACTTGGGTAACACTTTCATTTTTTTCCCCCTCCATGACCTTGTGGTCTAGAAATTTGAAAATCTGGCCAAGTGATTAGCAAATGACAATCAAATGGAAGCTGGATGGCATCCAACATATTTCCTACATATAAAGCCCCAGATGCTGGAGTTTGTGAATACTTGAGAATCTCAGCTTTTATTTCAATTTTTTTAAAAAAAATTGTTTCTAGATCCCATGGTCACGGAGGAAAGGCTTAAAACCCCAAAAGGCTTAAAATACAGGAGGCAAATAAAAAGAACCCAAACATTGAGATTTTGGAAAAAATAAGAATTTTTGGCTGTGCCTGACTCATGATTTTGACATTTGGACTTTGCCCAGCAAGTCTTCATTCAGCAGGAGCAGTAAACAGGATCCAGGGCCTAGCTGAGGGCTACCCTCTCAACAATATGATAGATGCAGCTGTTTTCTTTATTACTGTGAAGTAGAGGGTTACATATGTAGGAATGTACTCTATGTATTCATAAATAACCTTAATTTGAGTGACTAAGCGCTATCCAAACTAACCAATTAATTACACTTTAACATTTTCAGAGCCAAACCTCTTTATACCCAGTTTCACTCCTTTGCTAAATATGTTCCATGCATTTGCAATGGTATACAATTAACATCCCAGTGCACTGGCAAGGTAATTGGGGTAGCACTTGCAGAAGAATAAGCAACAGGGAATAGGAGAAAGTTGCCAAGAATTTGGTCTCTAAAGAAAAGAGGTGAAAGCCTTAATGAATGGTTTATTCCTGGTAGTATAAGGGTCTCTCTTTTCTCAGAAGACTAAAGACTATAAATGAAATAAAGATTTATTAACATGACTAATTAATTTTATCTTTTATTCTTCCTTTCACAATTGTAACCTATTAACATTCATAATTAGGTTGGGGGTGCTTCATTATCTAATGAAATGGAAAAGTGCAGAGAGGAACTCATTCTGATTGTACATAATCTTTATTTTTAATATGTAATTTATCAACTCAGGCTAATTACACTATGGGAATTGACATGCTTCTTGCTATTGAAATTAAAAAATTAAGATAGCTCATCTTTTCATAAGTGATTGAGGTTTTGGGACATTTGTTTCTCTTAATTAGGCTATTTAAGTATTGTAGAAGATTTGCCATTGGAGTACAGAAATCCTTTTGGCTCTAAAAGATTAATTCTTATTTTAACACTCCAACAGTCTTTGGGTCCAAACACATACCAATTTAATCCCAATTATTCCCATCATCTGAGTTGCTTTCAATATTGCCTTAAGGAGGCCTAATTTTAAACTATTGTATCTCTGAAAACCTAATAGTATGGCTTAGATGCAACCCCATTTTTTACTGCAGTTTAAGCACATTTTAGGAGATTAAATCTATGCACTCATTGTTCAGGTTAGGGCTAGATGTGCCTTTACTGTCTGTTTTGTGTAAAAGTCAGTACCTTGAGGTTCCCAAAGGAGCAGCATAGAGGAAAGAATTTTACCTCAGAACCAGAGATTGAACTCATGAATCAGAGATATTGTAAGTCCAGCAAAAATTGACCATGATTGTTAGTCAAGTCCCTTTACTTTTGTGAACATAGTCTCTAATTTCAGGGGCAGACCAAGCGAAAGGCAGCTAAACTGAAGCGTAAGACTCACTGCACCGTAAGACACACTCCATATGAAAAACTCGTACAGTTACAGACAGACATCTTCTTTTCCAAATTCAAACAGATGGACATCATACCAAAAGGCCTGAAGGTAAAAAAATCATTACAATCTATATATCACACAGACTATGCTGACAGCTTGTGCCACACACTCTCAAAGAAACTGCGGAACCACCTGATCAACATCCTCTACAGCAAACAGGGAAAGATTAAGAATGAGCTCTCAAAACTGGATACTCTCATAAAAATCAACCTTCCACACAAACTTCCTTGTGCTGGACTTTACTAAAACTAGACAAGCCATTTACAACACACACTTTGCTTCTCTACAAAAGAAAAAGGACACTAAACTATCTAAACTACTACATGCTACAAGGGGCGACAACAGTGGTTCCTTTAACCCACCCAGAAATATTGTTAATCTATTCAACTATACTCTTAGCCCAGCAGAAGAATCTGTCCTATCTCGGGGCCTCTCCTTCTGCCCCTTCACCCCCATGAACATGATACAGTTCTGTGGTGACCTAGAATCCTATTTTTGACATCTCTGACTCAAGGAATATTTCCAACACACCTCTGAACAACATACTAACCCACAGAGACCTTCCTACCAAGACTACAAAAAGAAGGATTCTGGGTGCACTCCTCCTGAAGGTCGAAACAGTAGACTGGACTTCTACATAGAGTGCTTCTGCACAGGCTGAAATTGTGGAAAAGCAGCATCACTTGCCCCATAACCTCAGCCGTGCAGAACACAATGCCATCCACAGCCTCAGAAACAACTCTGACATCATAATCAAAAAGGCTGACAAAGGAGGTGCTGTGGTCGTCATCATGAATAGGTCGGAATATGAACGAGAGGTTGCTAGGCAGCACTCCAACACCACTTTCTAAAAGCCATTACCCTCTGATCCCACAGAGGGTTACCAAAAAAAACTACAGGTTTCAGAGTAACAGCCGTGTTAATCTGTATTCGCAAAAAGAAAAGGAGTAATCTAAGGTGCCACAAGTACTCCTTTTCTTTTTGCAAAAGAAACTACAGCATTTGCTCAAGAAACTCCCTGAAAAAGCACAAGAACAAATCCACAGACGCACCCCTGGAATCCCGACCAGGGGTATTCTATCTGCTACCCAAGATCCATAAACCTAGAAATCCTAGACACCCCATCATCTCAGGCATTCGCACCCTGACAGCAGGATTGTCTGGCTATGTAGACTCCCTCCTCAGGTCCTACACTACCAGCACTCCCAGCTATCTTCGAGACACCACTGACTTCCTGAGGAAACTACAATCCATCTGTGATCTTCCTGATAACACCATCCTAGCCACTATGGATGTAGACGCCCTCTACACCAACATTCCACACAAAGATGGACTACAAGCTGTCAGGAACAGTATCCCCAATAATGTCACGGCAAACCTGGTGGCTGAACTTTGTGACTTTGTCCTCACCCATAACTACTTCACATTTGGGGACAACGTATACCTTCAAATCAGCGACACTGCTATGGTTACCCGCTTGGCCCCACAGTATGCCAACATTTTTATGGCTGACTTAGAACAACGCTTCCTCAGCTCTCGTCCCCTAATGCCCCTATTCTACTTGCACTACATTGATGATGACATCTTCATCATCTGGACCCACGGAAAAGAAGCCCTTGAGGAATTCCACCATGATTTCAGCAATTTCCATCCCACCATCAACCTCAGCCTGGACCAGTCCACACAAGAAATCCACTTCCTAGACACTACGGTGCTAATAAACAATGGTCACATAAACACCACCCTATACTGGAAACCTACTGACCGCTATTCCTACCTACATGCCTCCAGCTTTCATCCAGACCATACCACACGATCCATTGTCTATAGCCAAGCTCTATGATACAACCACATTTGCGCCAACCCCTCAGACAGAGACAAACACCTACAAGATCTCCATCAAGCATTCTTACAATTACAATACCCACCTGCTGAAGTGAAGAAACAGATTGACAGAGCCAGAAGAGTACCCAGAAGTTGCCTACTACAGGACAGGCCCAATAAAGAAAATAACAGAACGCCACTAGCCATCACCTTTAGCCCCCAACTAAAACCTCTCCAGCACATCATCAACCTATCCTGAAGGATGATCCATCACTCACAGATGTTGGGAGACAGGCCAGTCCTTGCTTACAGACAGCCGCCCAACCTGAAGCAGATACTCACCAGCAACCACACACCACACAACAGAACCACTAACCCAGGAACCTATCTTTGCAACAAAGCCTGTTGCCAACTGTGTCCACATATCTATTCAGGGGACACCATCATAGGGCCTAATCACATCAGCCACACTATCAGAGGCTCATTCACCTGCACATCTACCAATGTGATATATGCCATCATGTGCCAGCAATGCCCCTCTGTCATGTACATTGGTCAAAATGGACAGTCTCTACGTAAAAGAATAAATGGACACTAATCAGACGTCAAAAATTAGAACATTCAAAAACCAGTTGTAAAACACTTCAATCTCTTTGGTCACTCGATTACAGACCTAAAAGTGGCAATTCTTCAACAAAAAAACATCAGAAACAGACTCCAATGAGAGACTGCTGAATTGGAATTAATTTGCAAACTGGATACAATTAACTTAGGCTTGAATAGAGACTGGGAGTGGATGTGTCATTACACAAAGTAAAACTATTTCCCCTTGTTTATTTCCCCTCCTACTGTTCTTGTAAAGTGCTGGAAATGGCACACCTTGATTATCACTACAAAAGGTTGCCCCCCCACATCACCCCCCCGCTCTCCTGCTGGTAATAGCTTACCTTACCTGATCACTCTCGTTACAGTGTGTATGGTAACACCCATTGTTTCATGTTCTCTGTGTATATAAATCTCCCCATTGTATTTTCCACTGAATGCAGCTGATGAAGTGAGCTGTAGCTCACGAAAGCTTATGCTCAAATAAATTTGTCAGACTAAGGTGCCATAAGTCCTCCTTTTCTTTTTACTCAATATGAAATTCACTTCAGAGTTTAAATGAGGTTGAATTAGTGATTCCCATTTGGCAAACAGAGCTCAGCACTCTATAAGGGGAGTCCTGTGTGCATGGTGGACAGCTTTCACATATGGAGATGGGATAAAGAGGTGCAAATGAGTCATAAGGAGGTCCTCTCCACTGGAAGTATTCCCTAACAGGAGCAAAACTAGCTATGCCCCACCTTATACTTAGTCCTACAGGAGTCCCTGGAACAGAAGGCGTATTTGGAGAGAACTTGTTCTTATGCCCCAGTTGTCACACTGTCCATAGGGGCTGTTGTGGCCAAAGTATAAATTAGCTCATCTCCCAGGGCTACCTTAAACCATGCCAAATCTGCCTCCAGTCTAACAGACTAAGAGAAGCATGTTGTTATTCCATGTACTAGGGAAATTGAGCCATACGGCTGAAACTTTTAAGGGTGGTCAATGACTTGGTTGTCCAAACTGGGATGCTTAGGGCCAAAATTTAAGTTTCTCAAGTTACAAGCTTTCATAACTTTAACTGAAGTCAGTGAGAGCTTCAGATCAATGGCAGCACAGCTCCTCAGAAAAATCAGTCCCGTTACAGTAAGGAAAGGCATAGCTTCATACTCTGGTCCCCTGTGCTAGGAGAGCCATGTCCCATAGTTGCCATATATATTAGTTTCTTGCAGGTTTTTTTCTTATTTGATCATTAAACACAGCCAGCTTAGTCAATGTTTTAACTGTGAAGTCCATAGAAATTAATCTGCTTTTTAAAATGTCAAAGCCCGTTCAAATATTTTTTCTAGGCTGAAAGGTTATTTAATAGAATTCTGCTCTCACAATTTTACATACTTAACTATAACTAGAGGAGGTGGGAGTGTTAAATCAGCCTTTGTAGGGAAGCTAAAAGTTCAGTTATTGACCCATTTCTTAAGCATGAGAGACTGATGAAGAGTCACTGAAGCAAATTAAATGAGCCATTTTAATTCATAGGAAGAACCCTAAATATCGAATTCTCCTTCTAAAGTTCTGACTAAGGGACCGTTCTGTAGTAATATATGGCCTAGAAAGGGTTGTCAGGATAATGGAGGGGAGGGTCCTTCAATTTTTCAGCTCCCTCACATGTTTATACAGCACCTAGATCTAGGATTTGGGCTGCTAGATGCTTCTGCAATACTATTACTACTTGTAAGAATACAGCAAGTAGAGTATTTCCAAAATATTCCACCTTCCATGGAAGAGAAACTTGACGGGCCTTAGGCTTCCTGTGCTGTGCCCAAGAAGGTCAGCCGGCTAAATAGACAGAAACCATCTGATGTGTATAGAAGGGAAGAATGATGGAGAAAGTAAAGGTGGGTTGATTAGAGAAGACCCACCTGGTGGGACATTACAGGAGGTGGCTGCGTGCTTACATAGAATTATGCCTGCTCCAGCACATACTAAATAAGAAGCACGTATAACAAGTGTAACAGATAAATTATCCTGACCTTCTACCACCTCCCAGGAACTGAATCACAATTCACACAGGGCCCAGTATTGTCTCCCTTCCCTTGCACTGCATAGTTCTTTGAAACCCATGGAACCACTTGCAGAGTAAGGTAATACTCAATGTGAGTTGAGGGAGCCAGCACTGGGGACACACTGTCTTGTTTAATAAGTGTCCTTGTTCTGGAAGTGAAAGAGACTTTACTCAGACCTCCAGTAAACAAGATTTACAATAAAAATGTGCTATTCCCCTTACTGTTTGGGGATGGACTAAGGCAAACTGTGTTTTATGTAAATAAAATAATTACACTCCCTAGCTTCTACATCCATCCAAGCCTGACCAATACTGCAGAAGTCAAACTTCAAAGCAAAGCTGTCAACTTGTGAGCTAAAGAGGAACTTAGAAAAGCTACTAAATCCTCTGACACCTCTCTCATTAATCCAGTGATCTGAAGAGAAGGAGGAATATAACCTTCCATAGCTGCAGTGGCTTGGAAGTATATGGATATTTCCTGCTAGGTCAGGCCTGATACCACAATATAAGTGCCAGATTCTCAGCCCTAGTTCCATCACCACTCTGCTTCCTAAGCACTTTAAAGGGGGCCCATAGCTGGTTGGTTGAGACTTTGCCTGGTAGAGGGAAAACAGACACCAGGGCAAGCTCCTATGCCAACAGGGACTTGCCATCCCTGTGGCTAAGGGGACACCCAGGTATGCCCTTTCCTTGCCAAAGCATGCACTCATGCCCCCACCCCACCCCACTCCACTCCATATTTATCTGTTTGTTCCCTAGTAATCCCCTAACACACACATCCCAGCATTTGCAGCAACTCTGTTGCTAGTTTTTAGTTATTCATTGTAATGCCCTGCCCCTTTAATTGCTTGGGCACTCTGTACTCAGAGCATGGCCTCATTTCCATTTGTTCCCAGAACAAAAAGTCACCACAGCAGATAGCTGTGTCCAAATCAGCTCCCCTGTGTCCATCCCCTTCATTGCGGAGTCCACACACACACACACCACTCCCTTTCCCCTGCCCCAGGCCTGTAGCCACCTTTTATGGGCACAGTCCTTAGTTTGCCCAAAACAGTCTTTCAGCATTCCTGGAACTGCTCTGCATGGGTCTGCCTGGTCCCCTCCAGGGCTCACTACTGGTTAGGACTTGTATCTCTGCCCTCATGAGGGCTATCCTTTAAAGCCGCACAGCAAGACTGGGATTCCACAGGTTCCACTGCCATAATAGCAGGAGAGAGTGGGTATTGCAGGGCAGGACCAGGATCCCATGAGTCCCACAGGACCTGCTAGCATAATAGCAGGAGCAAGTGGGAATTGGGAACTGCAGGGCAGGATGGAAGTGGGATTAAAAATAGTCCCATGCAGGTCTCTACCACCTTCTAAGAGTTTCATGGTACTTTTCTGCCCTCTGCAGGCCTACTATCTTCCTAAAAAGCTACCTGCTATTTCATGCAGCTACCACTTATTGCAGAGCCTTTCTCCAGGCCCTTTTCCCAACTCACCCCAAGCTGCCTCTTCTCCACTCTAGCCTTTGCCAGGCCTTCTCAGAGAGAGGAAAGAACTTCTCACCTTCTTTTTCATGGCATTGACAACCAAGTCCTGGGCAGCCTGTCTTAATGTTTGGACCAAGAGTCCAATCTACCAGTTAGAGCCAAATCCCAACAGAGCAGGCCAGGAGTAGAATCAAGGGTTGTAGCCTGGTGTCATAAACCAAAGCCTAAGCAAAAGGATTAACCAGAGTTGCAGCAAGAACGCAGAGTCAAGTGTCTGAGCTGGGAGTCAGGAAGAAGCTGGGGGCTAGCAGGAGCAGGTACAAGCTGAGACATGGGCAAGGCAGGGTGAGAACCAAGCACAGCTGCAGGCTAAGAATGCATTGAGCAGCCACTGAGCTGAAAATCAGCTGGCTGACCCCTGCATCCACTCAGGTAGAGCAGTAAGTCAGCTTCTATCAGAGCCAGCTGCACTCATTAGGCTGCCAGGAGACTGACTTTGCTGCAGGTTAGGCCCTTGACACATGGGGTATTTATGGGGGTGTATACTCCATCTGGCTGTGGTCACTCATCTGGGGGTACTCAGTAGCCCCCTGAAGGCAACAGTCTTAGCCCACCAGCTGAGTCCGTCCAGATATTTACCCCTTCCATGGTCCCAGGTAAACAACCAACTGAGAATCTGGAAGACAAACAACAAAAAATACAGTCAAGCTCAGCAAGGCCACTAGCATCTCTTCCTTCACAGGGGCTTTGGGTGGTCCTTAGTCTAGCCCAAAGTCTGCTGGTTCAACAGCAGAAGAAATATGGTACAGCACCTTTCACCTCAGGGCACTTATACCTTCTTTTAGGCAAGGGTGCAAGCTGTGCCTTCCACCAGGTTTCTTCCTGGGAGATAGGAAGCTTAGCACAGAGCTGCCCCCTACTGAACCAAGCTTCCCCCATCTCATTACAAAAATAGTTCTGTGCACTCTTTTTAGGATCTTGTTATTCTAGAGCTATTCTGCCCTTACCTTGGTTCTTTGACACTTGCATTAGCAGTAACACATGCTGGTGCCGAGCGAGCCAGCTTCACAAACAAATCTTCCACTGCCAAGTCCTGTGGTCGCTCCTCAGTGCCAATCACATAGACAGTTTGTGGGTTTACTAGCTCAAGACTGCAAAGTTATTTTAAACTCTGAGATCTTGGCTACACTACAGATGCGCCAGCTGCACAGCCATTGCACTGCAACTATGCTGTAGTAAAGCCTTTATGTAAAGGCTTCCTACGGTGACACAAGGGGGGGGGGGGTTGCTGTAGTTAATCCACCCCTCCAAAAGATGGTAGGTAGGTTTCCAGAAGGATTCTTCCATTGACCTATCCACAACTACACTGGGAGTTAGCTTGACCTTACTATGGCGCTCAGGGGTGACATAGCTAGGTTGATCAAATTTCAGTGTAGACCAGGGCTAAGGCTTCCAATTCCCCACCTCCCCCACAATGAATGTCCCCTCCACAATGCCCCCACTCCAGAAAAAAAACCTTCTTGTAAGGTAGCATTTAGAAACTTTAGTTCTCTATGGTCACAGAAAAGGGAATCTACTCACTCACCACTGACATGTTAAGCAATTAAAGTAGCTCAGATAAATCACACAAGAGGGAATTTGTCATTTGTACCTATAGGATTCCAACATCAACTTCCTTACAATGCACTAGACCTGCACTAAGCAGACTGTGAAGAGTGCACAAGTCACTTACCACTCTAAAACCACCTCTTTCGGATTCCTTGTTGAACAGTGCCATCATGTGGCTTACTACTCTTAACAGTTCTTATGAGGAGCATCCTATATCAGCTAGGGAATAGGGTTCACTTTTAACTTTCATGTTTATATGATGAAAGCTTCAATGGGATCAAAATAGGTGTGAACTCTGGAATGCACTAATGCCTAGAAATATTTATCTAGTTCAACCCAATGATTTTTACTAGCTCTTCAAAATACATTAACAAGAACATCTCCTTTTATGCTCCAAATCTTTATTTAAAAGCAAGATTTAAAAGTTTCATAAAGTTAAAGCAAAAATCAAGAAAATATAGGTTAGAAAAAGTAACATAATTTTTAAATTCCAGAACATTCACTTGACATGCTGAACTTGTGTAACTTTAATTTAATTAACTTGGACTATACTTAAGCACCACAGTTAGGTTTAGATATATAAACCTAGCTATTTGATATAAATAAAATTCAATGGCAAGAAATTCTGTTAAGGCAGCATTATGGTTGCTTGGTGGTACATCATCCCCTTGCAAAACATTGAGTTGAGCGAAGCTCAGACTTCCAAATGAAGAATAAAAATGTTGTAAAAGGAGATCAACTGTGGGACTGGCAGATTAAAAGACATATGCATTTAATGGGGTACATTGGGGCATGGCTGAATGACGGCTGAATTAACTCTGCATTTCCTGGTTTTAAGGAGCGTGACTCAAGGGGATGACCTAGCAACCTTAATTCTGTAGTTTTTTGCCATTGAATTTCCTTGGTTTTTGAACAGGAAAAAGACATGCTGTTGATAGGCATTAGTAGTGATTTAGGCAGTTGTACATAGTGTCCCTCAATTTGCATATCAAGCCAAATTAGCCTATAGTCAGCAATCCCCTTGGTGTACTCCTTGCTCTCCCACAAATTTCTGCAACCTCATGATCCAGGAATCACCCAGAATCAAAACATTGGCAACCTTGCTAATGAACATATTTCTTTTCCCTGAGTGGCCAAGGTACCTATTTGCTGTGAGTTCCCAACCTCCATTACACCATGTTAATCTGCCCTGAGTTCAGGAAGTAGCTTCTACCTCTCCCCACCCCTGAGGTCTAGAAAAATAAAAATTTTCTTAAAATGGCCTCATTGCCCAACCCCTCTGCAACCACAACTCCTCTTCCTCTCCCTATTCCATCTCACCTCTTGCAACACACTCACACAAAGTCCTGTCTCCAGCTCCCTCCCATCTAATATAACAAAAAAATGTATTAATCCAGCTGCTGACTATTCTGCTCTGTTCACAGTAAACCTCCCCATAAAATAAAAATCCTTCATTACAGAAGCAATTTATAGCAATCAATCCAAGAGTCATCTCACTGGGTGTTCTCATCCCCCTCCAGAGTACTTTAGAGCCTGTGATATGTATGAAATATGTCCATTCTTGGCCACCCACTGAAAGGGACAGGACTTCCCCAGATCCTGGCTCTCATGGGGGGCATGGAGAAGGCCTCAGACCTTCCCAAAAGATCAAACCCACCCCACTACGAACCCAGCTGATATGAGGGGAGAAGGAGGAAGTAGGGGTCCAACCCCTATATGTGGGCCTGGCTCCCCCTAGATCTTGGCTCACACATGGAGGCAGGAAGATGGGCTCAGACATTCCAGAGGCAACAAGGCTGCCTGTATCCCAGATCATATGAGGGGGCAGAGAGGGGGCTTAGATCCCCCTAGGGGGAAAGAGACCCCTACATCTGGGCATAAACTCATAGCAGGGCAGAATGTAGGGCTGACAGGTGCCTCTGCCTCTATTCTTCCCAAGTCCCCCTAACACTCAGCCCCACAACTCCCTTCCCACTGTCCCATCTCTACTCCCCCTAACCCTCACGGCTCTCACCTGAGCCCTCAACCCCATTTATCCACAACCCCATAAAGCTCATCCCTTCATTGCAGCCCCAAATCCTTCTCTCCCTGTTCCCCCACTTTTCTGCACCCTAATTTTCCTTCCCTCCCAGGAAGCAGCCACATGTCTGATTCTTCCCCAAGACTCTTGAGTACAAGGGAGTTGGGGTAAACTGGCAGAACTGAGTGTAAAACAGTTGAGTGCAGGAGGGCAGGGATGCCCTTGCAGAGCTGTGGGGTGCCGGGGGCTTGGGGTGCAGGTTAGTTGGGCTGCACTGGCAGAACAAGGGCTGCAGTGTGGTTGGCGTGCACTGGCAGAAATGCAGGGTTGGGGTGCAGGGGTTGGGGGTTCACTGGCAGAGCTGATGGTCCAGGTGGTCAGGGGTCACGGTTAGGATGTACTGGCAGAGTTGTAGGGCATGGGCAGGTTGATTCAGGTGAACTGGCACAGCTGGGTCTCCAGGGTGGTTGGAATACACTTGCAGAACTCGGGGTGCCAGGCCTCAGATGGCCCGAACCTCTTTTGCCTCTCCCACCATCCATCCCAATTTATTCCCCTCATAACCCCACTCTCCTTGCTGCAGCCCCAAACCCATCTTTCTCCTATCCCCACACTCCTCCATCCCTATTATCCCTCCCCCATCAGGGAACATTCACATGTCTAATTTTTTCCTACCAAATACTTTGAATACATTCCTCCCAAAATAAAACTGCCACCCATGACTCAACTTGTAGCCACTTAGTCCAAAACTCCTTTTGTCTTAGGTTGGGGTTTGTGGTTAACTTATCCTTAAGTATGTTAATTGAACACTGAGTTCAAAGTTGTTTCAGGGTAAATTATAGTCAAACAGCATCATGTGTGATTTATCCATTGATTAGTACCCCTCAGTTTAACAGTACAAGGAAATGGAAGGAAACCAGTTTTCAGGGTGGGGTGCGCTTTAACTCAGTCAAATGATTCCAAATTTGGATCACTAATGCTACCCAGCACACCAAATTTCAAGCCAATCCAACTAACCATTCAGATTTTAGAGTATTTACTAGACTTCATCTTTAAAACATATAAAATGGCAGCAATAGAAATCCTCTCGCTGTTTCTGTATTGGCACATGTACAGTTAATAAAAATGTACATTTTTATTAAATATTGTTCTCAATTTTGGTCCTCAAAGATTTAGTGGGTACCATGTACTACCTTGGGGGTGGGGGTGGGAGGAACCAGATTGAGATCATTCTGACCTGCATCTCTTCAATAGTTTGATTGCTATCTCTTGGCAAAAAAGAAAACCCACCTAGAAATATTTGGGTTTTTTAAAGTGGCTATTTTTTAAGGGCATAGATCTCTGGAAGCTCTGGCTCAAATGACTCCAAATTTGGGTCATTAATCCTAACTTGCACCTTCCTGAGGCACACCAAATTTTAAAGAAATCTGAGTGTACATATCAATTTTAGAGGACTTGAAATATCAACTTTTGAACAGATGAGTCAATGCAACCTTAACTACAGTAGCAAGGGAGGGCTGCTAAAATTATAGTCATGCTCTTCTATATGCTTTCAAGTTTCCAGCTTGCTATCTTCTTCCTTCCTTCTGTTTCCAGAAAATGTAGTTGAAGTAAATTTCAAATACCCACTTTTCTATTTCACCAGTAGACCTTGATTTCTTTCAGTTATACATTCCGTTCCACCATTATTCTCTGACTCTATGCACGAAGCTGAGCAAGAAAATTTGTTTTATCCTGTTGAATTTCGAGATTATACTCCTGTACTGGACCCTCCTTTCTTATACTCTACCTGTTCTGTTTGCAGGCTATGCTTTCAGATTTTCAAGGATGAAATCCTGGTGCCACTGTAGTCAAGAGGGTCTTGCAACGGACTTCAGTGGGGCCAGAATTTCATTCCTGTTACCTTTCCTAAAGAAATTAATTGCCTTAACCCAAAAACTTCACATTTTCTTAATTGGAAATAATATTTGTAGTTGAGATCTGCTTTTACCTTCTCTAGTGAGGTGGTTGCAACAGGAACTGGATAGTTTTCCTATTCTTGCCCCCCTTTGTGTAGGCATGGCACATCTTGCCCTGTAGAAAATGTAGAATATAGCTCATACAGGGTTGGGCCCAAAGAACCTGGGGCATAAGGGAGGTCTACAAACTCAAGTCACCTATGCAGACAAAAGAGACAATGGAGAGTGAGCCACCTGACTTCAAACTGGTATGAAGACAGGCCACCTTCCTTGCCTCTCCCCCTGAAAACATCAAAATCAAGGAGAGCCTTAGGTGGTTATGGGAGAAGGCACTTGTGAGGAGTCTTCTGGGAGGTACATATTCATGTAGAACCGGAACATACAAGAGGATCTATACAGTCTAGTGTACATCCAACCTTTACCCCACATGATCTGAACTTTACACCATTTGTTGATCAGTCAAGCGGTACCAATACTCACTGATTCCTTTTAGAAGAAATTATTTATTTTGTACAATTTGGTCAACTGTAAAAGGGCACATAGTTATAGGTGATATGAAATAGTTTAACAGTATCCTTCCACAAAGGGAGTCTTAATTTGCTTTTATTTGTGCCCAGTGAGAAGCTGATGGGACTAAGAGAAATACTTTTATTTATTCTAATGCCAATCATATTTTTAATAAAGGAAATTGATGGATTGAGGATGGAGTAAGTTTTCATTATTTTTGATGTTTCCATTTACATTTTTTTATATCCTGAACATTTGTCATTTTGACTAGTGTGAAAAGTATTTTTGCCAAGAGTAGTGTTTAGGACCATGAGCGATCAGAATTGCTAAGAGAAACAAAATTATGGTGTACAAAATAAAGATTGTGTGTAAAAGAATTACAAATGGCAAATGTTTGGCCATCTCATCTCTGAGGTGAGCAAAACATTTTAAAGGGCAATATGTTCAAAATATCAAATGATAGGCTCAGAACACATTTTACTTTTCTTCTTGAATAAAAAAAATCTTATTTGGCACTTTGTGTCTTCTGCTTTTAATTGAAAGATTATTTGCTTATATCTATTTGTCTTGATTTACAGATTGAACAATTATAGTATCTGAGCAGCTCCTGTTTAAATGACAGCAATAATCTCTTTCTCTCTCTCTCTTCCCAATAGGTAGAAGGAGCTTGACTAGAAATAAGAGTTTTGAAAGGTATTTATTATGGGAAGGCTAGGTTGGAGAGATGATTGTAGCAGGTAGTTCTGAATGCAGTGAGATTAGTGGTTATTCTTACTTCTATTTTAGTTCCATCTACACTGCAGTCAGGAGGTGGGATCGCAGCATGTGTAGGCACACCCTAGCTAGCTTTGATCTAGCTAGCTTGCTAAAAATAGTAGTGAAGCCATGACAGAGCTGTTGAGGGCATGGGCTGGCCACCTGAGTATATACCCATTGTCCCATGCAGGCTTGTGCTCAGACAATTAGCCCGTAGAACAGTCCATGCTGCCAGCGCATCACTGCCCATTTTACAAGATAGCTAGATCAAAGTTAAGTCAGGTATGCATACATGTTCTGCAATCACACCTCCCAGCTACAGTGTTAACAGACCCATAGTAGGTTCCATAGTCTTGTTGCCTTTCCTGTGAAATTTCTGTCACCTGCATTGTGCTTCCCCCTAGTGGTCAACAGTTGGAGGAAGAGGTGATGGAAGGCTAGGACCAATTTTTGACAAGCTTTGAGTATCAGGACAGACTTTGAACTTGACTCCCTTTTCCATGCAGAACTAGAGCAGTGCATTACTTTAGAGTGTCATTCTGTGCTATGGACCGTGCTAGAACAGCACTTTCATACCACTTAGCACCTAATAATTACCAACAAAGAAGCCAGTGCTGCAAAGCATAATAAAAATAAATGACACCACTCAGAAACAAGAAGAACTATATGAGGATATCTAGATTTTACCCAGGCTGTGTCTCGTATTAGAGACGGACAATCAGTAATTAACAGTCTTTTTACCTATTCTTTCCTCCCATACCTCACTGTATAGTGCTGTAATACTGATATTAAAAACTAGCCTTTTGTATTTTGTTATGAAACCCCCCCCAGCTGAAGTAATTTGGATAATTTTCCTATAAGCATTTGAACTAAACCTCATGTGAGCATTGGGGTAGGTCTACACTGCCGTGTAAGCTTGGGCTCAGATTCTGGCTCAAGCCTAACCCCCGTTCCATCTACCCACAAATTGCAGTAACCCAGGGCTTGGACAGGTCCCAGAATGCTGTGGGGCTGCAGCATCCAAATCCACATCAAACTGTTAATCAGGGTTCAAACCCTATTGCTTTGCCATATAGCCCCTTTGACTTGGGTTCTGGGAGTCCTCAAAGTATCCCACAATTACATGGGCCAACTTCCTTTGTCCACTCTATTCCAAGAATCTCCAGTTGACTGCAGTGAAAATGGAAGCAACCCCTCTTGGCATTCAGCAGCAGCAGCTCCGTGAGTCAGCATTAACCCTTCTGTTGTCTTTGACCACTGAGCTGCAAACACACCCTCAGAGAGCCTTCTGTGTTGGCAAAGGAGACTGAACAGAACAAGCCTTTTCAAAACACACAGCTTCGTGGTTATGGGATCACAGCCAAATTTTGGTAATCTTGTCTTTGGCTAGCAAAACCATGGACTCCAGTAATAGTACCAGGAATGATCACACATACCAACAAATAGCAAAGAAGCTGGCATCTTTTCAAATTTACCAGACCAGTGCAGGGGGCTGATTAAGCAGCTCAGGATGGGTACTGGAAAACCAGTGACCAGAAACTTTTATGAGGAGTTTGAAATCCTGTTGTCCAGAACCCAGTCAATCTACCAAAAATACGTTCAACCACCATTCTACACCTGCTGATTAAATTAAATCATCTTTTGCCAGGGGCTCTGAAATCAGACTGTGGTTTTGGAAGCCAAGGCAAAAATGGGTATTCTGGGGGTCCCTGCATAACAGTGGGGGTAGTAACTCTCTTTATGGCCATTTCATTTGGTGGGAATAGTATCCCATCACATCAGTGAGGGTAGAATCCCTATTGCCCCCCCCCCCCAAAAAAAAAGAAAAAAGCCACCTGGCACGAACTTTCCCAATGAAACCCACATTGATATTCATAAGTTACCCTCTGTGGTCCATGAGGGCCTGCATAACAATGGATTAGCACTCTTTGTTGTTTATGTACTCCTTAAAGAGAGCTAACAGTTCTAGATGAGTCCCATCAGTGGCCTCAGAGTAGTTTGGAAATTCCAGTCTCTCAAAGCCAGCAATTACTTCAGGAATCTTTTATGCCCACCACCTTGCGGTAAACCACACACCCCATTTTGGTAGATTTTCTGGGTGTCTGGCTGGTGAGTCTTGCCCACATGCTCAGGGTTTAGCTGATTGCCATATTTGGCATCGGAAGGAATTTTCCTCCAGGGCAGATTGGCAGAGACCCTGTGGGTTTTTGCCTTCCTCTGCAGCATGGGGCATGGGTCACTTGCTGGAGGATTCTCTGCACCTTGAAGTCTTTAAACCACGATTTGAGGACTTCAATAGCTCAGACATAGGTTAGGGTTTTGTTACAGGAGTGGGTGGGTGAGATTTTGTGGCCTGCGTTGTGCAGGAGGTCAGACTAGATGACCATAATGGTCCCTTCTTACCTTAAGTCTATGATTCATTGCCTGTACCCAGAGTCAACTTTGACACCAAACTGGTTTGCAGTGGACCTGTAGCTGTCTAGGATAGCCAGCTTCCAGATGGTTATAGCAACCCATTTCTGGACTGGCAGGTTGGCCTCATGCATATATCTTTACACTGGAGGGTTCGGGCAAGCTGCTCACAAAGCTCCAGAAATGTAGCTTTCTTCATGCCAAAGTTCTGGACTCACTGCCGGTCATCCCAGGTCTGCATGATGTGATCTCAGCAGTCTGAGGTTGTGGCCCTGCACCAGAAGTGCCAGTCTATGTAGGGAGCATCAGCAGTTGCACTAGTGTAATGAGCAGCAGCAACCAGTTTGAGTTTGCCATGCTCGGGTACCCCTTCTCCTCTGCCACCACCTCCTCTTGCTCCATCATAAGCTGTGCCTGTGGTGGGTCAGACAATGCAGCCAAAATGGTCTCATGAAATCTCTGCCCATTTTCTGACACAGGAGTGAAAGCGCAAGCAAGAGAAGTTCTTCAAATGGTGCCTCCTCCATGTTGCTGGCTCCAGTAGCTGGGACCAAAATGACTACTCAGCAGACTGTTTGTGGGCTGTTTAAACTTCCTGTAACATACAGGGTGGACAATCAAGCTTTCCTGCCATGCACCACAGTCAAAGGTCTAAAGCAGCCACATTTCAGAAGGATGCTAAGGAGTCTGGGATATGGCTGGTTTTACTCAGGTCCTGCACTGCATCATGGATGCCAGAGATTCAAAGTTCAAGCCTGGGTCAGAAAAATGTTAACCTAGGGTTTACAATCAATGCTCAGACTTTGTTTCTCTAACCCATGGTCAGCTGACTTGAGTCCCGGTAACCTGGGCTTACATTGCAGTGTGGACATACACGTTTGCCCAATTGCCTTTTTCTTGTCATTTCTGGGGTCAGTCCTGCTTCCTCAATTCAATGTTAATCAGCATGTGAGTCAGACACAACTTGTACGAGAGACTCCATTTGGCTATTTTATCTATAAATAAAATAAGTAATCTGCACGTCAGCAGAGTCTTCTTTTTGAGCTGCTGAAGCAGCTTTTTGGGTGTGCTTTCTTTAAGTCTTCCTGTCACCTCCTCTGTAAGACTTTCAGAGATGTAAAACAGTCATTTAGGGTTCTGTGGCAATGAGTATGGGGGAAAAATGACAAATGCCTTCTCTTTACTGATATTTTTCATTTAAATAAAAATGTAAATCACTCAAATGAACAAATGTCTGATGAAATGCCTGCTTTGGTTTTTTACTTTTATTATACAGTATAGTGTCCTTAAACCGATATTTGGTCCCTTCAGAGGACAGGAAAATTAAGTGGGTTGGTAGTTTTAAATATTTGCCATGTAAAGTGGTATAATTAACAGCAGCAGCAAAAAAAAAAAACAGATTAGAATAGCTGATTAAAATTTTGGTCACTAGAGGAGATTTCAAACAGAAAAAAGAAAACAGCATTATAATTTGGTGCTTCAAAATTCTCAGTCAAAACAATGGAGTTTACATTATGGAAAGTTCAGTTCCGTACCTGTTGTGAAATTTAGGGTAAGATGATATCTAGTTCTAGTGGCTATGTAATTGGTTTTTTTTGCTCTGCTGCTTCACTTTTTATTTCTCTTCCAAATTTGACCCTACTTTTCTATCATTCATGTCTTCAGTTCTGATTTTCTAGAGCTCTCCTTTTGGAAGTTTAAAAAAAAAGATCCTAGGGAAATTCTCGTAACTCAGTCTGTAATGGGTATGCATGAAATTATATTTTTAAACACCAAAAGCCATTATTATAATAAATATCAACTGAGCATCTATAAAGTTTCACCCAAACCCATCATGTAACTGATTACAAGGAATTTTAAACACATTACACTGAGAGAAGTCAAGAATGGACAATTCCTAGGACCTCGCTTCAAGTTGCTAAATCAGGGATGTATGTAGAGTTAACAGAGCAAAATCATTTAATTAGGAGGCACTGTGCCTCACAGGAGAATGACTGGGATTAAGGAGGGTCAGAAGAAAACTTCGGGGTCTGTTCTTTCCACTGCTAGAACTGCTGGTGTTGGCACAGGATTTTGTTCTCACAGTACTGCTGTTTTTGAGGTAACCAGCAAGTTAACTAGCAAAAAATAATTTGGGGAGTTGAGATGGATGATTCATTTCAGCACAAAGAAACATTTTCAAAGAAATGTCTAAATTACAAATAGAGAGTCTCGGAATGGAAATACCATTGCTACCATAAACATGGGAAAGTTTATGTTTATCTTTTAGTCATACAAGCTGGTAGGTTTCTTCTTCCATCCTTAAACCAAATAGACTCCCATCCCTCAATCATATGAGTTAAGGATAGGTCAGCTTTTACTTTACATTTTATTTCTGTCAGATTGTAAAAGCCTTAATATTATTTAAATCTAAAAATCTAGATTTAAATTTCTGAATAGGGAAAGAGGGGACTGGGATTATTTGCAGCACTAATTAACTATTACAGGATTGGCTGCATACGTTTAAGCATTTCTTCTTTAGAAACAGTTAAAAAGGAAAAGTAGCTGCCAGGTCAGCCTCAAACAGAACACAAACTGACAACTAGATAGATGAGATTCAATAAACCTCAGCTCATGCCTACTGTTTAGTCACCAAAAATAATGGAGAACTACAAATAGAAATAAATGTCATGGAATCCAAGCCTCCTACTGTGTAATTTCACAGTAACTATAAATGCAGCATCTGCCACATTCATTCAGAGTTGACAATTTGTCAGATGGTAGGGTACAGGGATGTTTAAAATTATTTAAGTAAAATGCTACTGAAACCATCAGTTGTTTATCGCTATTTTCTTCCTTCAAAGCAGTTTATATCAGACATTTCTCTCTCCCAAAGAACACCTATTTCAGCCCATGTCTGGAGGCATTTTCTTCTTTGGTTTGTGAAGTCCTGTACTGCACATGCACACACAAACTAATTTAACTATTTCTGTAAGTCTGAACAGGAAAAGACCCTGAACACCAACATTTCAGAACTACCTAGGCATTAGCTAAAATATCTCTAAATATCAAGGGCCAGTGCTTATGGAGTTACACCAGGAATGTCCAGGTCGCTCTTGGGTTTTAATATTCATGTTAGACACTTGTGTGTCTGATGCACACAGTCTGTTTTCTTCTTGGCAATGAATCCTTTGTTTTCAGTAGGATTTCTCATGAGCTGACAGTGAAAGGAGGCAAATATTTTATCTTTTAGGTACCACTGCAATTTACCTTGATCTTTTTATGTACAGTAGTTTTAGCCCTGAATTCTTGGGTTCTAAACCCAGTTATAGGATTTGAGATGAACAGAACTTACATCTTTATGTATAATTAAGATGTAGCAGAGCTAGACTAGACTATTCAAATTGATACTCTGGAAATGGAATAATTTTCATTTTTGCTAGTTGAAATAATTTTCATTTTCTGCTGTGCTCCTGATCTTTCTAGGCCTTAGTCATATTGCTCTTTAACTGTTCACAGCTTCTCTTGGTTTAGTATAATCCACTGGCTTCATCCATCTGCTGTTTAGTCCCTCTTACAGAACATAAGTGAAGATGTTAAATCAGATCATACTTAGTACCTATCCCTCCGGTATAACCCCCGCCAATGGGCACTTATCTGAACTAAAACATCTTCAGATTTGCTCTTCACTACTTAACAGCTATTGAGGGCAGATCCTCAGCTGATGTAAATAGTCATTGAAATCAATAGAGATGTGAGGATATGCACTTGATCATCTGCAAAAACAAGTAAATGGGAAGAAGTGTGGATGAAAGGAAAAAACCATGGGGCGGGGTGGGGGGAAGACAGAAGAAAATGAAAGAAAATGGATGGGAAAAAAAGACAGGTGGTGGGTGGCAGAGTATGATGGAAGGGGACATGGGATTAGATTTCCACCAGTCCATCCGAAGAAGTGATATTCCCACAAAAGTTGGGAACAGCAGGCTTAAGAATTGATCATAATTACAGCCAAATGTTCAAAGGACTCAACCAACCCTCCATCTCTGTCTATACAAATCTCTTGCATGTGTAGTTCACTGCAGTATCATGTGAATATAGAGATTCTCAAAATTCAGACACACACAGAAAACTTATGCTCAATTTGTCTGCTCAAATGGGAGTTGCCCCTGTAAATTCTATCATTTGTGTGCACAAGTGTGCAAAAGTTGTACATGCAAGTGACTTCATGCACAAAGTTCCACCCGCACAAAAACAGACTAACTACTAATGGAGAATTGCACAAGATAAGTAAAGGTAACAGAGGTGGGGCTATAAAGGGTAACATGATTATTCTTGAGGCAATGAATGAGAGATGGACTGGAAATGTGTAGTGCAAAGCCAATTTGTTAAGAAATTGAATAAGCAAGTTTCACTGAGTGACTTCTGTGTTTCTTGATGTGATGAAGTCAAGAGAACCAGACAAGGAAAGACAACTGCTGAACCAAATAGATCTGACAGTTGCTAAAAAATGGTATACCATTGACTACTTGTGAGAAATATATTCTTCTTTTCAAAAGAAACTGGACCAGATTGTTAAATAACTGACCTAGTTTTTTGTGTGTCACCTGCATTGTAAACTTGCAATTGTGCAGTTTTTCCTCTTCATATTCCCATTGCATTGTATCACAGGGAGTTGTGTGGATTTCCCCTCCCTCCTGCCCCATGATCATGCAAAGGCAAATTGCAGCAAATCAGGTGTGATATGACACACATAATGAATCAAAATGGTGCTCAGTGTTATTTTAGACAAAAATCTAGCCCAATTTTACTGCAGGTAATTTTTTTATTTAAAAATGCTTCAAGCAGAACAAAAGTGACAAGCTGATGCTGGCTAGTGAGTAGATGTATTCTATTTCCAACTTGCTGGCTAAAAAGAGTGAAAAGAAACTGTGCTTCAAGAGGTTTTTGAGCATAGTCCTGAGCTTCTAGAGAGGTAATAGTGGAGGCTAGTGTCACCATTCTGAGTCTGTCAGGATGTGACTTTATTTAGTCTCTTCAGGCCCAGATAAGAATTCCCTGGATTCTACTGGAATGTCATCAAGATAGACTTGTTTCCATGGAATGTTTTGATTTTGATGAATCACTATTTTCCATCAGAAAAAAAATCTTCCACTGAAAAATTTTCAGCCAGCTCTAGACTGGAACCACTAACAGGCTTTCCATTATCATTAAATCCAGTACCCAGGTCATAGGTGCCAGTGAGGAGTCTGCCAATACCAGGCTTTGGTGCTAGAATGACCTTAATTCCACTCAGATGTGGATGAGGCAAAGAATGGGCCCTGCTGGTAACTGTCTATGGGGTGATTTGACCTCTAGGTTCATGGTTTAGAAGAGTCAGGAGGTCCTGAATTTAAATTTCTTTGATGTCTCCTATTCTGGGAAGGAGGATCAGTGCTGTAGGTCTCCTTAGAGTGGAGATCCGATTTGCCCTGCCTCAGTGTGCCTGGTTTTGGAGCGGAGTTCCCAACCACAAGATCAGGATGGCAGACTTAAAGGGTTGTAGGCCCCTTCTTGGTTTTGGTAATAGGATCATTCAGGGCACAGTCCCTACTTATGGGGGTTTTGAAGGCGTGAGAGCTCTGGGAGGAGAGTCCCTTTCTGGAGAGGGGGGAACATCTTTCTGAATCTGACACTTCTCTCAGATAGAACAACTGTCCATCTGTCAAAGGACTACATCCATCACACAACAGGACTGGCTTGAAGCTGACAGATTTAGGCATGGTCATTAGGTGAGAAGTAGTAGTCAAAAGTAGTCAAAAGGTTTTAAAGAAAGAAAAACAACGGGCTGCCAACAGGTCAGAAACTGGTGACTAAACTAATTCAGTGGAAGCAGGCAGACACCACTGAGTTCAATCTCTCTGACAATGGTGTAAGCAGGAACAGAGACAGTTGAAAATGCTCTGCCCCATATGCCCTTGGGTTGGAAGGCACAAGGACATGAAGGGTCCAGGTTGAGCTTCCCAACAGACACTGCTAGTCAAAAGATTCCAATCTCATCTGTATGAGCCTCATGTACACTAAGTGGGATCCACACAAAGCCTCAAAGGAGATCTTAGCATCCCTTCTGTCCCAGAACTGGCATTTGATCCTGATCAGGTATGAAAATGTAGGGTGTCAGGATATGTGTTTTATTTGTCCCTGTGAATACCCCATCACCTCATGCTTGTCCTGAAAAGGTTAAAGAAGGGGGCTAATTAAACCAACAGGCCACAACTGAGAAGAATCAGGTGGCTAAGTAATCCTCAGACTGAGTGAGGGAGCCCAACTGGAGACAAGCTGGGCTGGTCTTATAAAGACAGGAACGGGCAGCAGAAAGGGGGCTGTTGGGAAAGTCTGCAGTCACTACCTGGAGGGAAGGAACTGGGAGCCTGGCTGAGAGAGTGGGGAGTGCCAGATGGTAAGGAAAAGGACTCAGTGAAAGGCAGTAAGGTCCAGGAGGGAACAGTCCTTGGCTGCTAGATAGAGAGTCCCTGGACCAGAACCCAGAGCAGACCGAGGTTCCCGTTTCAGCCACTGAGGGAGCAGCAGTATGGGGCAGTGAATGAGAAGACATCCAGGATTGCTGAAGGAAGACTTTAGTACCTCAAAAAAGGAAAATGCAGTGACCTGGCTGGAGGGCTGAGTCATGAAGAGGCAGCAGGTTGTGGAGTGACCAGAAGGAGGCACCATCATAGCAGTGAGTGGACCACCCCCAGAGAGTCACATCTGAAGAATGTAGTCCCACAGATTTTTATGTCACTGCATTTATTATTTTATGTCACTGTAACTACAAAGACATTTGTGCTACCAAACTGCATCCAAACTTTTGCATATATTTGTTACAGTAAGTTTGATTTTTAGATGTTTGTTTGAATAAAGGGTTTTTAATTGCTCACATGTATAGTGGCACCTGATTCAAAATAATCTATATACAAATTGGGTTCCATAATTATCAGCAAAACAAAGATCAGTCAAGAATATTGATGTTACTCTGCATTTAAGATGTACTAGAGTATTTTGACATGTAGTAGAATAGCATCTGTGTGATGCTTCTGTAATTTATACCCAATAAATAAAACAATCCTCCAAAACAAGGTTTCAGGCACAAAAATGGTACCTGTACTGTTACCTTTAGAAGCTTTAAAAGTTTTTACTGGGACCTTATTCTGCTGTACTCACCAAATCATTAGATTTCACAGAGTAGCTGAGTCCATTTGCTACTCATTCTCTTAGTCTACCCTGTACAATAGGGCAAAAAAATGGTTAACAGGATTCTGTAACATATTTCCAAACTATCTTTTGTGACTTAGATGTTGAAGTAGCATCAGATGTTAAAGTCAGCTGAAAGTTTTAATATGGCTGTGGGTTAATTTGTTATGAAAAAAATGATGCAAATACTTCGATGGGTGACCATACAGCAGAACAGGAAATCTTGGGGGGAAAAAACACATTCAGGGGTTGCAGACTGGTTAATCACATTTGTATCTTGACATTAAAATATTTTATATCCACAAACTTGCTCGATTCAGTGGACTGAAAAAAATGAATTGAATTAATTACCTGACTAATTACCTATGGGGTGGGGGGAGGATACAATTATATGACAAACTGATATAGTTTCAAGAAACTAAACCCAAACCAAGTGTCCATCAGGTGCACACTGAGAGGTAAGTTGGTTGACTTGATGATTTTAAGAGAATCATTTTAGGAATTGCTGTTCAGATTATGAAACATCTTAATTATTTTGCCAAATAGTCTTAAATAGAAGAGCCTTCATGGCTCCCATTAGGGTTACCACTGGATGATATCTGGCCATCCTGGCTGGGTTTTTTTATGGATTTACCAGTTGCCAGAAAAATTATTTAATTGGCTGGGGTTTTTTTACATGGGTGTAAAGAGCCACAAAATCATCACAATACACTGGGATATCTAATGTTAAAAGTTTGTGTCTAGCTAAAGATGCTGCAGCATTCCAATTTCCACAGTTTAGTGATAACAGATAGATAAGATTAGAGAGAGAGAGACATTTTCTTAGCTACTAGGAGTGGCTGCCAAGGAGGGGGTTGCAGAGTTGCCTTGTGGTGGGGGGAGGAGGGGAAGGGGAGAACAGGTGCTTTTTTTTGCATTTCAGAGGCAAAAAGTAACCCTGCCTCCCATTCACCCAAAGCTAGTGACGAGCCTTTCCTTCCTCCAACCCAGCACCTTCTTCCTGATCTCAAAAGCGCCAATTCTAAGAGCCTCTACCTTCTTTCCCTACTTAGCCATCTCTTTCCTGTATTGCTGAGATCACCCAGTAAAATATTGTCAGTTAGTCTGTGATGGGCCTCTCTACTCACTGCTGGGTGGTACCTCCTTCTGGACATCCTGGGGATTAGCTCTGCCAGTCAGATGCCCCTTCCTGCAGATGTACTCCATCATTCAGTCTCTTCTTCGCTCTGTGGACCCTCACTCACTCCAGGAGCTGCAGCTTCCTCTGCATGACTCAGCAGTTTCCCCTTCTGGGGTGGCCTTTCACGGCCTCTCTCCACAAACAGCATCAGGCAGTCCTCACACCACTGCCCCAACTATATCACTCCAGCAATGACTCTGGCAGTCTTCGTATCCACTGCCCTTAGCAAAACCACTCTACGGTGGTTGATAGAGGGAGCCAGACTCGCCCTCTACTCTGGGTTCCAGTCAAAGACGCTATAGTGAACAGTTAAGATTTGCATCTACACCAATCTTACTACACTTAGTCCTGGATGTGTGTCTATCACATTTCTTCTCTCCTTCCTCCTTGCTTATTTCAGGTGTACAGGGAGACTTTGGCAAATCAATAAATTGCCTGAAACCACTATGGCTTATTGCTAAAAACAGCCAAGACAGCAAGCTGTAAATTGGCCATTCAGCACTCTCAGTTTGACCAAGGCAGGAGGGGAGGGGGGAGTTTTGGGTGCCACAGAAAGGGCAGCTTGACCCCGCGTCCTTCCTGATATGAATTGTTTTGAAGTTACTGATACATGCATCTTAGAAGAGCAGGATGTGCCCCAGGAATGTCTTTTGGGGCCTCAAGACTGCAAACTCTGGAAAAACCCACACCTGGTTAATTGATAATCAGAAGCCTCTTCCTTAGCCATTGGAACTGCTTGCTTAACAAGTTTTCTTTAAGGGACATGTCATTCTATTACTCATGTATAAATAAGGGGAAAAGTTTGAGGCAGGGGGACTCTTCAGGACTGGACTCTCTCTCTCTGGATGCATCTTGTGTTTCCCAGCGGCAGATGGGCTGCCGCTGTGCCACTCAAGAACCACACTCAGCTTTGGTAATTATAAAGGGTTGGGGGTGTTTTACTAACCTCCTGCAGACCGTGTGTATAAGTGCTTGAGACTAAGTAACGTTTAGCTTTAAGTGAAAGCACTCTTATGTTGTCCTGTTTGTGCCAGCCATTTATCGGTCGAACGGCTGTGTCTCCCCTGATTTATTTCCTGACACCACCTCTCACAGAGTAAAAGTTACTAAGAGCTTTGGGTTGAAAGAACCCTGGGTAACACAGGGAGAAGAACTATAGACTTCTTCTCTGCAGCTTTCCTAGGCTATTTGCAACCTCCTGGCTTTATAGAAGCCCTGCCTGTTCCCTTTCAGGTGAGCTTCCTTTTAATTAGCTCCCTCCATACAGCCTAAATCTCCCCCTTTCCCCACCCCCTCCAACTTAATTGGTTGAGTAGGCCCACTTGGTCTTATTCAGCTCTTGCAGGGCTAGTGTAGAGAGTATACCCCCATCACACTGTCCCCTTCCCAGTTCTTGCCCTCCCTGTTCTCTGGCAGTCCCGAGTTTTCTTGGCAGAATTGTTCCAGGAACATTTTAAAAACTGTTAGCAGCTATGCTACCAATTGAAGGATAGACCTGATAGAGAACTCTAGATCTGAGGCTTATAGAACCCCAGAAGAAATATTATGCTGCCCCTATGAGCTTTGTTAGGAATTAACCCAGAGTACTTTTAACTAAGATTGTGGACATAAGATATTTGCATTATTTCCTGTCTGCAAGATCTAGTAAAACACTCTTTTCCTGCTATCATAAATGTATGTGTGAATACTTACTGGGAACTCACCAGCAGGTGAGAGAAACTAAGATTCTCTACAGTGTTTCAGAGTAACAGCCGTGTTAGTTTGTATTCGCAAAAAGAAAAGGAGTACTTGTGGCACCTTAGAGACTAACCAATTTATTTGAGCATAAGCTTTCGTGAGCTACAGCTCACTTCATCGGATGCATACTGTGGAAACTGCAGAAGACATTATATACACAGAGACCATGAAACAATACCTCCTCCCACCTCACTCAATAGGCTTAAATAGAGACTGGGAGTGGCTAAGTCATTATGCAAGGTAGCCTATTTCCCCTTGTTTTTTCCTACACCCCCCCCCGACGTTCTGGTTAAACTTGGATTTACGCTGGAAATGGCCCACCTTGATTATCATACACATTGTAAGGAGAGTGATCACTTTAGATGAGCTATTACCAGCAGGAGAGTGGGATATTGTTTCATGGTCTCTGTGTATATAATGTCTTCTGCCGTTTCTACAGTATGCATCCGATGAAGTGAGCTGTAGCTCACGAAAGCTTATGCTCAAATAAATTGGTTAGTCTCTAAGGTGCCACAAGTACTCCTTTTCTTTCTACAGTGTTTGCTTCCAAGTTTAAGATACTTCTGGCTGCAGTATCTAGAAGAGCCTGCTATACTGTGATACTCATGATCGGTACATCAGGTAGGTAATTTACTATCTTTAATTTGTGTTGGCACTTTTAAAGATAATAAGCATTTCTACTGAAAAAAATTTCAAACTAGGAAATGTTTCCTCACAGATATGCCAAGCAATGTTGTAAAGAAGTAAAACAATTTAGGTTAGAATTTGGTTTATTTGTTAGTATCACACCGATGACACTTCATGAATAACAATAATACCTGTTTAATAGTCTCTTTTTAGTAATATGCCTTAATACCTGTTTTTTATTTGGAATTTACCAATCCTTAGCTTTTAAGGCCGCAATCCAGCAAAACAGTTAAGGATGAGCTTAACTTTAACCACATGCATAGTCCCATTTATATCATTGAGATTCATAGAGTCCAAGGCCAGAAGGGACCATTGTGATCATCTAGTCTGACCTCTTGTATAACACAGGCCACAGAACTGCCCTAAAATAATTCCTAGAGTTTATCTTTCAGAAAAATATCAGGTACTTAGAGTTAAGCACATGTTTAAGTGCTTTCCTGGTCTGGGGCCCTAATAGCAGACTTTTTTTTTTTAATGTGATGATTCATCTCATCCTGACTTAATCTTGTGGTATTAGAACTCTTAATTACATCTTATATTCTAAAGTGGCTATTGGAGACCAATGGAGATTATTGTCCTCAGGAAGTTTTTTATTTTGGTGATAAATACTTGTACTCAAACTTATCATTGAAGAAGACAAATGATTTTTATTAAAAAATAAAGGTTTGTAGGAAGTTTCACAGCAGTTGAATTCCAGTAGTGATATAATGGAAAACAGTAAAAAATGTTTTATTTTTTAGGAGATGAAAATCATAATTTAATCCAATTTTCCCTAGGATAACTTATAAAACGTCTGAAAAAATATTCTTATGCCTCCTTCCAAGACAATCTCATGTCTGGTGGCTAGAAGACTGATGAACTAATGCATAAAGTCCATTCAGCATAATACATGAAAAGTTAAACAGGAATAGTAAGAATTTATCAGTGGGAAGAAACAAAACGTATTCCAAAGAGCAGTCAGGAAGCAAATGAGGATAGTCTATGTCATCTTGAGATCTTCTGCCTGTAACTGATGCAGAGATTAGAATGGTAAATGTACCCCTTTAAACAAAAAATAACAAGTAAAGTTGAGGAAATTATTTTCCAATGAGGCCAGTACCTGAATCTGTCTATAACAGGGTGACCAACCTGAGCCTGAGAAGAGCCAGAATTTACCGATTTACATTGCCAAAGAGCCACAGTAATATGTCAGCAGCCCCACAGCAGCTTCCTCCACCTGCTCCCAGTGTTTCCCACCCACCAGCAGCCCCGCCAATCAGCATCTCCCCCTCCCTCCCGCCCCACACCTCCCGATCAGCTGTTTTGTGGTGTGCAGGAGGCTCTGGGAGGGAGGAGTGAGGGCATGGAAGTCTCAGGGGAGGGTATGGGAAGGCGTGGAGCAGGGGCAGAGCCTGTGGCAGAGCCAGGGTTGAGCAGTGAACACCTCCCTGGCACATTGGAAAGCTGGTGCCTGTAGCTCCCGGAGTCGGTGCCTCTACAAGGAACCACATATTAACTTCTGAACAGCTGCATGTGGCTCCGGACCCACAGGTTGGCCATCCCCGGTCCACACAACCTCAGAAGTGAGTTCCCAGAAATAAGTGCAATCGGCTTGAGAGGATGCAGGATGAAGACGTTCAGGATATCTTGTTTTTCCCAGGACAGGTTTGCCCACCATGTAATACCTTGGAGAAGTATCAATTGGCCATAGGATAGCCATGTCCCTCATTGTCACCTACATGTGTTGTACCTCCTGGAAGCAAAGCATACATAGGCACAGCTCGGAGGCGGCAGGACTCAACGTTGATTTTTAAAGCATCTAAGGAATTTGGGGATGATTAGGGGATGAAACAGCCCCCAGTCTAATTTAGCCTGCCAAGGGACATGCTCTTAAGCTCTTCTTCAAACCAGGAAGAATTAGTAGGGGAAGCAAAAGTGGATGGGAACCTGGGAGGCAGTGACCATGAGATGGTCGAGTTCCGGATCCTGACACAAGGAAGAAAGGAAAGCAGCAGAATACAGACCCTGGACTTCAGAAAAGCAGACTTTGACTCCCTCAGGGAGCTGATGGGCAAGATCCCCTGGGAGAATAACATGAGGGGGAAAGGAGTCCAGGAGAGCTGGCTGTATTTTAAAGAATCCTTATTGAGGTTACAGGGACAAACTATCCCGATGTGTAGAAAGAATAGTAAATATGGCAGGCGACCAGCTTGGCTTAACAATGAAATCCTTGCTGATCTTAAACACAAAAAAGAGGCTTACAAGAAGTGGAAGATTGGACAGATGACCAGGGATGAGTATATAAATATTGCTCGGGCATATAGGAATGAAATCAGGAAGGCTAAATCACACCTGGAGTTGCAGTTAGTGAGGGATGTTAAGAGTAACAAGAAGAGTTTCTTCAGGTATGTTGGCAATAAGAAGAAAGCCAAGGAAAGTGTGGGCCCCTTACTGAATGAGGGAGGCAACCTAGTGACAGAGGATGTGGAAAAAGCTAATGTACTCAATGCTTTTTTTGCCTCTGTCTTCACGAACAAGGTCAGCTCCCAGACTACTGCATTGGGCAGCACAGCATGGGGAGGCGGTGGCCAGCCCTCTGTGAAGGAAGAAGTGGTTCGGGACTATTTAGAAAAACTGGACGTGCACAAGTCCATGGGGCCAGATGCATTGCATCTGAGAGTGCTAAAGGAATTGGTGGGTGTGATTGCAGAGCCATTGGCCATTATCTTTGAAAACTCATGGCAAAAGAGGGATGTCCCGGACGACTGGAAAAAGGCTAATGTAGTGCCAATCTTTAAAAAAGGGAAGAAGGAGGATCCTGGGAACTACAGGCCGGTCAGCCTCACCTCAGTCCCTGTAAAAATCATGGAGCAGGTCCTCAAGGAATCAATTCTGAAGCACTTAGACGAAAGGAAAGTGATCAGGAACAGTCAGCATGGATTCACCAAGGGAAAGTCATGCCTGACTAATCTAATTGCCTTCTATGATGAGATAACTGGTTCCGTGGATGAAGGGAAAGCAGTGGACGTGTTATTCCTCAACTTTAGCAAAGCTTTTGACACAGTCTCCCACAGTATTCTTGTCAGCAAGTTAAAGAAGTATGGGCTGCATGGATGCACTACAAGGTGGGTAGAAAGTTGGCTAGATTGTCGGGCTCAACGGGTAGTGATCAATGGCTCCATGTCTAGTTGGCAGCCGGTATCTAGCGGAGTGCCCCAAGGGTCGGTCCTGGGGCCGGTTTTGTTCAATATCTTCATTAATGATCTGGAGGATGGTGTGGATTGCACCCTCAGCAAGTTTGTGGATGACACTAAACTGGGAGGAGTGGTAGATACGCTGGAGGGTAGGGATAGGATACAGAGGGACCTAGACAAATTGGAGGATTGGGCCAAAAGAAATCTGATGAGGTTCAACAAGGACAAGTGCAGAGTCCTGCACTTAGGACGGAAGAATCCAGTGCACCGCTACAGACTAGGAACCGAATGGCTAGGCAGCAGTTCTGCAGAAAAGGACCTAGGGGTGACAGTGGACGAGAAGCTGGATATGAGTCAACAGTGTGCCCTTGTTGCCAAGAGCGCCAATGGCATTTTGGGGTGTATAAGTAGGGGCATTGCCAGCAGATCGAGGGACGTGCTCGTTCCCGTCTATTCGACACTGGTGAGGCCTCATCTGGAGTACTGGGTCCAGTTTTGGGCCCCACACTACAAGAAGGATGTGGAGAAATTGGAGAGAGTCCAGCGAAGGGCAACAAAAATTATTAGGGGTCTGGAACACATGACTTATGAGAGGCTGAGGGAACTGGGATTGTTTAGTCTACGGAAGAGAAGAATGAGGGGGGATTTGATAACTGCTTTTAACTACCTGAAAGGTGGATCCAAAGAGGATGGATCTAGACTATTCTCAGTGATAGCAGATGACAGGACAAGGAGTAATGGTCTCAAGCTGCAGTGGGGGAGATTTAGGTTGGATATTAGGAAAAACTTTTTCACTAGGAGGGTGGTGAAATACCGGAATGCGTTACCTAGGGAGGTGGTGGAATCCCCTTCCTTAGAAGTTTTTAAGGTCAGGCTTGACAAAGCCCTGGCTGGGATGATTTAGTTGGGATTGGTCCTGCTCTGGGCAGGGGGTTTGACTAGATGGCCTCCAGAGGTCCCTTCCAACTCTGTTATTCTATGATTCTATGATTCTAAATTATAGCACACTTGCCTGAGATGCCTTTGGGCAGCTCTGCAACCTGGAGCTGCCTGGAATGGCCATAGCAGCATGTGCTATGGTCTCACTTTCCTGCCCAGTCCCTCCTGCCCCCATTCCTGCTCTGGCTTTCTTCCTATGTAACAGAGGCTAGCAACCCTATGCAGTGCCTGAATCAGGAGAATTCTCCTCCAGACATGTACAGGGCTTATTTCGATACCTACACAATGACACAGCACTGCTCAGGGGTGTAGCAGAGAGGAGAATTCCTTCCCATGAATCTGAAATATGAATAAAATGGATACACACAGTGTTTAAGTGAACAAATGTGGGGAGAGGGCATTTAAAGACTATTTTTAAAAGTTCCCTTAAAACACAATCAATAAACTTCCACCACTTCCATGAACATTCCACCTGCACAAATATACCATTTCTGCTGGTAAGAACAAACATCCATTTGATTCAAAGCAAAGAAAACAGGTCCGTTGTTCTGGATCATGGCCACTTCTGTGCAAAGACATCTGTGGATATGGGTAGCTAAGAAATGTTCATGAAGCTATAAGAAAGTAAAATAAATCTGAAGTGACAGCTACATTTTGGTTCCTAGCTCATTCATCCCCATCTATTTAAAATGGAGGATTTCAAATTGGACAGTTTCATTAACAATAATCACTTCTCTATGCATGCCTCATTATATCCGAGCTAAGACTCATTAGCATGTTGTATGTGACAGCTGCTGGAGGTAGATAACTGGATGGAATTTGGCTTTAAAAATGTACACTGATACAAATACTCAAGAAATTGATCATTTTCATTTAAAGAAATCTTTCCAAGGTGTGCCCAGATTTTTTAGTTAAATTGTAGTAGGGGGTGACAATGAGATTGGAGGTTATGTGTTTTTAAAATGCAGTACTGCACAAATGTAGGGTGTCTTTGATAATGCAGGGCACTGCACTAAGGAGAGAAGGTAAGAGACTGGACCAGGAAATAAATCTCAGTCATATGATATAGGTAAGGGTTACATACCCCTGTTATGTCAGATTTTGGTATCCAGTCTGTACATTGTATGCAATTACATGTATTTCTTTGGCATTAAATGAAAAATTAAGACTGTATTAACACATTCACAATTTAAAAAATTAAATTAAAATCCCTGTGTCCTTCTCTGCTGTGCTTCTTCAAGTGACTGCTTCTGAGTTTTAATGCTGTGGAGTTATTAGAAGTGACATGCACTTTCAGTCATTCTTGCAATCCCTTTGTATCAATCTGTCATGGAGTGCAAGCAGGTGGACAGTCTGAGTGGGACTGTGAATGTCAGTTCACAAAAGATTCCTGAAATATGTATTGTATAATCTCACTCTTTACCTTGACTTGTGCTGTCCAGATAATGGTCACATAGTAGGCTCTGGGTCCTTGTCATAATGAACAAGCCTCACACTAAAATTAGAAGTGTCATATTATTTCAGCTTTCAGTTCAAAATTGCTGTATGGGTCCATTCCATACTCAGTCAAAACTTGCATTGATATCAATGGGAGCTTTGCCCAAGTGTACTAAATACTGCAGGATTAGGCCCTTTTAAAAAATACTATCTGGATTTGCCTCAGAATATCTCACAGCCCTTGTCTCTCTGGCCCCCCAAGCTCAGGTTCTCTGCTGGTGTACATCAATTTACACCAGGGGAGGCTCTGGCCTATTTTTTTCCATTCGTCTAATTCTGGCCTCTTCTCTGTACCTTCATACAATCTGGCTGCTATTGGAGTGAGATCCTTTTTCTTCTCTCCCCCCTCCCAGCTTCTGTCTTTTGAAACAGCCTTCCTATATATTTGTGACTCTGACTCTGTGAGGTACAACTGGTGATCTGAAGTTAATGGACAATTCATACCCGATGAGGATCAGTCCCTTCATCTCTTCTCAAATCTATCCCAAGAATGTAACTGTTCTCCCTTGCCTCTAATTCTGCTGTTACTGTCCATCCAACATTATAAAGCATTTTGGTGTACAGTACATTTTGGTCTGGAAGCCTATATATAAAATGTAGCTGTTACATAGAAAAATAGTAATACGCTATACTACCTCACCTGGTCAGTTGGCATTTTGCAGAAACTTTATTAAAAATCATGAATATCAACAGTTTTGAGCTCAGGAAACATTATCGAATTGGCACAGTGTGTATCAAAATAATTGTTCATACACCAGTATCCATCAAAACAAATTAGAATTCATTACTTTTTTTTGTCATGAGAGACTAAAGAATATTCTGAGTGATTTTAAGAAAAACATGAGTTTCAGTTAAAACCTTATAATTTCTTTTAAATATATAAATTAGTATAGACATATTTCTTGAGTTTTACTTTGGAGTTCTAGTGATACCAGCATGAACAACTTGATACACAAATATAACCTTGCAGTTCATGGTTACTATACCTGTTTACAGGGGTAGCATTTTATATAATGAAAGAAACATTATATAACAGAGATAAAAAAATAAGCAGCAGAGAAGATTGGCAAATAGAAACAGCAAAGACGATGATTTTTCTGAGGTTATTGTGCATTTGTTAAATTTAGTGCATTTCAAATGAATGGATTATAGTTGTAATAAAGTTTGCTTCTTCAAAATGGCTGATTTTGCAGAGAGATATGACTGTTGGATGGATGGAGAGGACAGCTGAAATTACAGAATGTGCAGAAGCTGAAGAAAACCCAATTTAAACGTTAATTTAAGAGTTGGATATTTATAGGCAGGGATTAGAGGGAAACTAATTCCTGAGTTTATGAAACTGTGATTCTTTGCTTCTATTGAGGACTGAATGGAGCTGGAGAAATCTTGATTCATAGTTTTGTTTTGTGCTTAAATTAGAGAAAATATCTAATTTTTGCAACAGGAGAGTCTTATCACAGTCTTCTAATAATTTTCCTGTAATAAAAGAAGAGATGCTAAGAGAATAGTTGACTGTTCTGTTTTAATAAAGTCTCTCTATATAAATGTGTGTCCCTAAAATAGACCAGCAACTGGGGAATATACACACACACAATTTAGCAACTTTTCAATGGAGAACCCAGTACTCAGATGGTGTAAATCAGGGTTGTCCCATTGACTGCACAGTGGAGAGTGAAGGCAGAGTGTTGGGGCCAGGGATTTCCCCAACAGAGCCGGGAGCTGCAGTTGGAGGCAGTACCCATTGCTGCAGCAGCTGATAAGGAAAGCCACCGTGCTGTTGCTAGGGAGTAGGGAATGCCCATAGCATAGAATCATAGAAATGTAGAACTGGAAGGCACTTTGAGAGGTCATCCAGTCCAGCCCCCTATGCTGAGGCAGGACAAAATAAACCTAAGCCATCCCTGACAGGTGTTTGGCCAGCTTGTTCTTAAAATCCTTCAGTGATGAGGAGGATAACATAAACCTTCCTTAAAAAGAAAAGGAGGACTTGTGGCACCTTAGAGACTAACCAATTTATTTGAGCATGAGCTTTCGTGAGCTACAGCTCACTTCATCAGATGTTTACCGTGGAAACTGCAGCAGACTTTATATACACACAGAAATCATGAAACAATACCTCCTCCCACCCCACTGTCCTGCTGGTAATAGCTTATCTAAAGTGATCAACAGGTGGGCCATTTCCAGCACAAATCCAGGTTTTCTCACCCTCCACCCCCCCACACAAATTCACTCTCCTGCTTCCGCAGGAGAGTGAATTTGTGTGGGGGGGTGGAGGGTGAGAAAACCTGGATTTGTGCTGGAAATGGCCCACCTGTTGATCACTTTAGATAAGCTATTACCAGCAGGACAGTGGGGTGGGAGGAGGTATTGTTTCATGATTTCTGTGTGTATATAAAGTCTGCTGCAGTTTCCACGGTAAACATCTGATGAAGTGAGCTGTAGCTCACGAAAGCTCATGCTCAAATAAATTGGTTAGTCTCTAAGGTGCCACAAGTCCTCCTTTTCTTTTTGCGAATACAGACTAACACGGCTGTTCCTCTGAAACCTGTCATAAACCTTCCTTGGAAGCCTATTCCAGAGCTTAACTATTCTTATAGCTCGGTTTTCTTACTATCTAATGAGATTAGCTGGAAGAGTCCATCCACAGCTCAAGGGAAGACAGTGGTGATATTGCTGTGGCCTACTAAGGCTCTGAGCCTATCTCTACAAACTAGCTACAGTGGCTGTGCCAGTTATACCAGCAGGCCCAAGTTTGACCAACTTTACAGGTCTGGCACCACATGCAGTCACTACTCAGCTGCACCAGACTGCCAGACCTGTAGAGCTGGTTGAAGTATTTCAAATGTTTAAATTTCAGTGAAAAGTTTTGTTGAAATGTCAAAAGTCAATGAAGATGAGGAAAATATTTCAAATATTCATTCTTCATTTCTCACTGTGTGTTTTCATCGGTTCTAGAGACTGTTTTTGTGGGGGCGGCCCAACTGACTGTCCCACCCAGGCTCTGTGAGCGCTAAGTTGTTGGCAGCCTGGGGGCACACATGGAGCACTGCTGGTGTTTTCACATACTTTTAAATGGTTTGTTTTTTTCATTAATTGTTTTACTGTTATTGCAAAGGTATTTTTCTGTTTCTGGTATGATTTCAGGGTAAGGGATGGGGTCTCAGGCAGGGGTGAGGTTGCAGTTAGGCTACCAATACAGAATTACCACCTCCTACGCATCATAAATGGCTCTAATTTTAGAACAGTGTTACTTGTCGATTTATATCAGCACCCCTCTTACAGGTATCAGAGTGACTCATTCCACTCACAACTTACACAGCAAGTCATTCTGTGTTTTTGTCTTTGCTTTTTTAAAAAACAGGGGAGGGAAAACTGTTCCCAGCTGAAACTTCTGGAGGAAATTAGGTAGCAGACTGTAATTACCGCAATCTGGAATTTAGCCAAGATACTCAGGTTACCACCATAACCCTTGTGAAAAACGTTATAAGCTCTGTAATGACTACAAGTGATCAGGACCTTTGTTTTAGTATAAAAGGTATAGTGGTTTTTCTCCTATCTAAATGTTTCATTTTTCTTACACCAAGCAATGCATTTGTCCTCACAGCTGTCAAGTTCATTTGGCTAAATCATTGACTAGAGTATAAAATCAGACATCTATAAATGGCCAGTTTTGTATTACAAAGTGTTTCATTACTTCATTATTATTTTGCTCCTGGTGTAGTCAATGCTATGCAAAACATATTTCAGAAAGCTTTGCACAAGATCAAATGAGCTATTATTATATTGCAACAAACCACTTGTCCATCTACAGCATAACTGATTTCCAAGTGGGTATGGCTGGATACATTAAAAGACAACCTAAATTCCTCTCCATCTCCCTAGTGCACCTAATTGTGCTTTTTTCAACCAAATTATTTGGGGGCAAAGAGTACAGTAAAAGTAATACTGCGAAACCAAAACTAACCACACAGTTCCTCCTGTCAACCAGTTAACAGCCCTTCCAAATTAAGAAGCCATGTGCCCCCATGTTCTTAAATATAAAAATAGGTTTTCAAATATATTTATGCCAAATGAGGTCTTACAGAATGTTGCTTCCTCAAGTAAATTTATATATTCAGTAACACAAGTCCTTGGAGATTGTACTTCAGGAAGGGTCGTGGCATAATACAATGCACACTTCCACAATACAGTAACTCAGAACCTTTCACCTAGAAACACACTTCAGCAGGAAATATAAGGAATTTTTCAATGCATTTTGTGTAGAAATCATCACATCAATAACTTAGTGTATTGAAGAACTGCCTGAACAACTTCCATTTGCTGATAATGGGAATTCTATCAAACCTAAACTAAATGCATATTTTAGCCATTAGCAGTTGTTTTAATCTTTTGCCATTTTGAAAAGGCTTTTTTTTTTCCAATACATTTCCTCTTGAAAACAGAGAGGTCAAAAATATTATAAATTGCCGCTAAAGCAACCACAGCAGGTTTGTAAAACAGCACTCTGAAAACCAAATATAAAGTCTTCCTGGGGGTGGTTCACCACTTCCCTTCACGACTGTGCAAGAACTCATTTAATTCAAAAGGTAAAAACAAGAACTGTGTATAGAATAACTTGACACTAGAGATGGCTCCAGGTCAGCATGCCATTGACATTGTTTATTAGAGACAAGCACCCAAATTGTCTGTGATGCTTATGTTTGAGGTCCCCAATGATATATATGATGATTAATAGTGTGGTGTTAACTTACTTTTCTTTTGCTGTTTATATAAAAAATGTGATTGGGGTGGATTTTTGTTTGTTTCAGCAGAAAAGTATTTTAATAAAAATTACTGAAGCAGGACTTGAGAGAAAAAAGCATTCCCATAAAACTCTGTAAATGCCTACGGTAGATAGAATAGGGGTGCGTAAACCAGTTCAGATCTGACAAAACAAAAAAACTACCCTATTATTTGCCCCAGTCTCAAACCAAGCCAGAACCTGAATCATCCCATTTCTAAGATATTTGATTAATATATTTAATCTCTCTATTTCTTTTCAATTTACTCATGTCTCTGCACTTCCTCATTTTTACCAGGACCAAAAATGAGGAAAATATAATAAAGCTGTTCACACAGTGTTTCTGACAGGATTAGAACCAGGAAGTGCTGGATATCTTGCACGTCAGCCTGCTCTTGTGGAGTTTCCAGCCCAATTACTCAACCAAAATGGGCCCCAATATCACCACACAGGGTGTCTACACTGCAGTTAGACACCCACTGCTGGCCCATGCTAACTGACTTGGGCCCAGGCTAAGGGGCTGTTTAATTATGTTGTAAACGTTTGGTCTCAGTGCAGCCCGCACTTTGGGATCCTTCACCTCGCAGGATTCTAGCGCCTGGGCTGCAGCCCGAGCCTGAATATCTACACCACAATTAAACAGCCCCTAAGCCTGAACCCTGTAAGCCTGAGTCAGCTGTGTAGACATAACGCAGAAAGTCCAATTGTCTCCAGTGTGACTCCTCCACAAGAGAGCCTCTCAGCCTGCCAAAGCCTAGATATGAGTGGAATGGAGGTAACTTTGAGACAAAATGAGTGAAGTGAGGCAGACCAGAAAGTCATGTGTGAGTCCAAACGGGTGGATTTCTTAGCAAAATCTGACCATAGGCCCTGATTCAGCAAGGCTAAGCATATGCCTAACATTTAGCATGTGAATAGTTCTACTGACTTCACCAGCCACAAGCTAGAACCACTTGCAGGTAGAGAGGAGACCCAGTCTATACAGGTCTGGACAAAGGAGTGGCGGAACTCTCAAGATTCCATTATCCAGAAGGAAAGCTGACTGCCAGCCTCACCCATTAGGCATCACTTGCTCTGGAAGTCAAGGCATGGGAAGGGAAGAGTTTGATCAATGTAGGAACTGCTCCATTGCAAAGCCATCTGTCTGTCCTGCAGGGGGACATCACAATTGTGGGTCTTGTCTATACTATGCTTAGGTAGCTAGGAGAAGAATCCAGGGTGAGTTAAGACATAGTCTGGCTGCACACACACACAACTGATGGCTTATGTGGACGAAGGGGTGACTCAGAACCTCAACATACCTAAGCAACAGTCAGGCCTTCAGCATTTGTGTATTACTGAATGTAATTTACCTTTCTTTAGTCAGCCTTAAAAAGCTCCAGCTCAGGGGGCAATGTGCACATACCCAGCCACCCTAACAATTATAAAAAATGGCTTGTTCTGTGAAGCTATAAATCAGCATTTCTCTTTACATAGTGTGAAAAGGTTTTCTGATTTTTTTTTTTTTTAAATGCGGAAGCTTTATTTCCCTGAAACTGAGTCAAGGTATAAAGATCTGGTTAAAAGCTAGATCCTTCCAGATTTTATACATTTTTGGCCCTAGCTTCTCAAATGCTGCTGCCTGGTTGGAGAACAAACCTAGCTGCTTCAACTGAACTAAAATATAACTCAGCCCAGCAAACTCAGGTCTGACACCCGGTCCCTGCATTTCTTCTGTGTTCAGTAATTTATAATTAGAAAAAGTTTGAGTTTTTAAATAAAAATAATTGAAAAAGGTTAATTACTTCATTTTTATTACATTTATGGAGGTAGCAAATATAGGTTTACATTGTCAATAGGGAAGCATTGCTTTGTTTACTTCTGATTTTATTGCTCTGCGATGAAAGACTTTGAAAAGCCACTGATAGTGTAAGTGAACAACTTTCTCTCTTCACTTGTAAAAGTCATTGACACAAAGCATGCTCACATGGTCTTAGCTATGTCCCTCAAATATAAGCACCAATTCTCCAGAATTCCCACCATGCAGCTCTTAGGATTCTGTTCTATTTATATATGTTCACGACTAGGGATTTTCAGCACAAATTTGTTGGATGGCAATTTGTAACAATCCCAGCACATACTACAAACTGATACAGATTTCAAATATAACACAAGGGAGATTAAAGAGATACACTTCCAAAGTAGGGCATACGAGATAAAGTGCTCGCATTCCATAAACATATAAAAAGATATGTGCACACCTCTTGCATACTGCTTTGAAATCCAGTCAACAGTTCTTTTGTCGTCAGATGTTTGGATTCATAGTTTAGAGCTTGCTGTATTTACAGAACTCTGAAGATATCTTCCAACTCAGAGCTGAATTTCAGCACTTGATCTAGCAGCAGAAACCACATTATTTCCGCCTCTTGAACACAGACATGAACAGAATAAGCAATTTTTTTCTCTTGCTGTGGAGGCTGAATTCAAATGTTTCCAGACAGATTCAGACTTATTTTTACGGTATTTAGATTTGAACAGTTCATCCCTCCTAAAGACAGCTTTGTAAATTGTGATAGGATAAGCTTTTTCTGTCCACAGATCCTTTAAGAAACATATGACGTTTCCTTTTCAATGACTGCAATTTGTTGTAGCAGCAAGAAGTGAGGCTGCAAATATTTACATGTATGCTGAGAAAATTATATAGCTTGAAAATTCTCTTTGACTAGTAATTTACTAGCACAGCACACACCTTTGCTCATATTGGGATTATAAAGTGTAGATTTTTACAATGCTGACTTTTTGTGCAATAACATTTTCAGATAATAACTTTAACAGTCCTCTGATTGCACAGGCAGCAGTCTAATACCTCACCTCTTTCCTATAAAAAGGCCACAGGTTTTCCCAAAATGACTTCCTTTCAGCAACTGCAATGCTGCACAAAGACAAAAGAAGAGATGTAATCACTAATTCTCTTCTCTAATTCTCTTCTCTGAGAACTGTGCGAGGGTTCCAGCTCAGGATCCCCAGAGGAGAAAAGACAAGACATGAAACTAAGTGATGTCTAGGCCATTTAGCAATTAGAACAGAGGAATCCTTAGCTTCATGTCTGAGCGAGAGTAGGTTGAACTGCATAGCATCCTGGGCCTAGCATTCATTACACACACTAACCACATGACACAAACAGGTAACATTCATTATCCAGGTGTTCTCAACTGGATTATATTTAGCCACTACTTCCTTTTGACATTTATGAAGTTTCATTATTATTTTATCTCAGGCTAAAAATCTTTCGTTTATTTACAACTCACATCAACTAATGTAGTGTTTTGTGCGGGGGGAAAAATGTGCAACATGAAGACCTGGTCCCAACAATATAGGGAAGAGACAAAAACAGTACAAGTTATATACAAAAGGAAAACAAAATGAGGTGTTGGTGAACTGATTCCGATAAAATTAAAATCTGGTGTGAGCCTTTACCCATTTGAGGTTTGAAAAAGATGGTTAACTTCTGTTGTCATTGTTTTTCATGTTTTCATACGTTGGCATTTGTGGGTTCTGGTTGGAACCTGAAGAGGAAGCAAAAATGCCAAGGTCTCGGAGAAAATGACTGTTCATCATGTGCTGGCCTAAATGGAAGCATAAAGTAAAAGAAAAGCTTTTCTCAAGAGATTATTCAGGCCAATGCTGAAGGCTGAAAAGAGCTTCATTATCCAAGTTTGTCCATACTTTTCCAAACTGAGCCAAACATTCAACTCACATAGACTTTGCACATCAATAAAAAAAAGGAAAAGAACTGAGTTGCAGCGAACTATTCAACAAATTTAGCTTCTTTTTTCATGAACTATCAGCTTGAGGATCATGATTACCTAAAAACGCTATTCATTTTTTAAAGGTATTAATTGAAAACTGTGTAGATTTTTGGTGGATTGATTGTATTTTGAAATTTGAGCTATCTCTTTGTTGTAATTGGTCTGGCAAGTCACATGGTACTCTCTACCCTCTGACTTAATGAACACAAAAGTATGTATATTTTCCATGAATAATATATATTTGACTTTGACATTTATTTTCCTCAAACATTTGTGCCAGTCAAAATCTTGATTGAATGTGTGGGTAAAAGCACCTATTTGGGAGATTTTCCTAGAGGATTCACATCTCTCTCCAATAATGTGTGACTGGGTGTGAAACCCCTCACAGTATTTGATGGGGAGGAAACTAAAATGCCTTCTCCTTTTCATATGGAAGGAAAAGGTTCACCACCAAATTATTCTGAACTGCCAGGGAGGGATGCCTTAAAATGTGGAGCTAGAAGCTCAGAAAGAAGTAGCCCAGCAATGGATTACTCCCTGGGATCAGTATAGAAACAACTGACAATTAAAGTGATCCATTATAAATAGCAACAGGGAGTTTGTTTCCTCTGCCATTTTTGTGGTTTGGTGCCCTTTTCTGTACTTCCTAAAACTGCCTAAACTACCCTCAAGAGATAAGTTGTTGTAGAAACCCTCTTCTGAGGGGGGAGAGGTTTGTTTGAGACAAATATTGTGGACTGGGAACTTACTGTCTTTTTGCTTGCTTGCCAAGAGAAATAAAACATGAGAAATGACTATCATTTTAACCTTATCTGAAAAGAGGTGGGGTGACCAACATTTCACTAAATGCTACGATGTTCCCAAGACCGTTATTAGGGGAGATTGAGGAAGTTAAACGTACAAAAGTCTAGAAAACAGAAGACTCAATGTGATGTATACATAATTCACAAGACAGCAATGAAAATTCTACAATAATTCAGTCTTTTGAAGCTGTGTATTGGAAGATAAATCTCAGAATTTACTCTTATAGATAAGTATGTGAGGATGATTACTGAACTGTGTTTGAGTACTCAGAGAAAGATAATTGTGATAAATTAGACCAAGGGGGAATTTGTGAAGATTGAGAAATGGTGGGAAAACTCCACTGAAACAATGAAATATGAACAAGCTTTTACTGCCTGCACTATGGTCACGTGCCCTGTTTTATGACAAGAAAGACCTGGATGTTTACACTCATAAATATAATAGACTGAGGCCAAAATTTTCAAATCTTCGTCCCTAAAGTTAAGCTTCTGAATCCCCCACCAAGCAGCATGCTGCCCATTCACTTGGTTTGTTCTGTCTCACTGGAGTTCCTCACATTGTCTCTCATCTTTGCCTCTTTTTCAGATTATTAAAAAAATTCAGTCCTACTATAATGTCTTGGTGTTCCCTTTCAAAATTGACCAGTTATTCCTACACTTTATATTTTGTCCCTTAGCCAATCTCTAATTCATGACATTGTTACCTTTCCCATTTCATTTTAGTTTACAGAACCATTTGCTATATTTTAAAAAATATTCCAGAAGGCAAACTATCCAAAAGCTTTATTCAAAATTCACAATTACTGATTGTGTCAGGCCAGTGAGGTACTAGGAGACCACTAGAGCTACTGAAGTGAATGGGACTACTCACCTGAGTAAGACTACCAGATTTGGCCCCAGACATGGCGGTGACAATAGTGGCAGCTTTTCCAATGGATGTGAGTGAAGGGAATGCACAGCAGTGAGCTAACGAGCATGGCCAGGCATGGTCCCCATAGGAAAATTAGTATCCTACATAGAAATGACTTCATATTCAAATTCAGGATTCTAGTTCATAGCATAGAAGAATTTTTAACAACATTATTTAGCCCTGCTTTTCTTTACTCCAGGCTTTCCCACCACCAATCTGCTTTCAGGGTTTCCTCTTTTCTCCTTTCTTTCCCCTTCCCCTTCCTTTCCCCACCCCTTTTCTGAGTTCTCCTTGATCTAAAAAGGTTTTGTGGTGGGGTGTACCTACCCCACCCCAGTTCAGCAGGGCTGACCAGACTCTATGGGCCGAGGAAGCCATGTCTCCTCACCCCTACTGGGCATGCTGCAACTGGGACCAGAATGTAAAAAGAAGTAGATCATCTCAGTCTGGGTTGGCCAGTGACGAGAGCAGACATGTTGCAGGCTACCACTGGGAGACTGCCAGAGCTCCAGGACACAGAAGCCAACTGGGTTGAGACTCCAGTGGACCACAGATGGAGGAAAGACAGCAGAGGCCACGAGACTACCAGTGGTGGAAGGAAGAGTAGGAAGCAGCACAGGAAATGTGACGGTAGTATTGAGTGACTGAGGCTGATTATGCAAACACCAGTTCCTTAGCTGGAACCCAATGGAGAAGGCTGGGCCCAGGTCCCCTTACACCAGCTGCCCCGCCACTGGGACAGCCGATGCCTGGAGGGGCGAACTTAGCCATTATGTGGACTTGGACTGCTAGGCCAGGCTGTCCTGAACCGAAGGACAGCCCCATTGATTCTGGCCATTGGGCCATACTACAGTTCAGAGCCGGCACCTAAATCCAGGCCACTTGGGCCACCAAATAGCCATTTTGATGACCCTCCACAATCCAACACCCTGTGTACCTTCCCCACGACAGGCTCTCTTTCTCTGCACTACATGCCCCTTCTCTTTCCTCTTCATTCTCCGCACCTCCCAGGCTCAGCACTTGCGTGTGCTTACCTTCTGTTGATTACCCATGCTATTATTATTCCCAGTGAACAACCATTTACATCAGTTTTTTACAATGCATCCATTTATCACAGCAGTTAGCAGCTGTTCTCTGCACTGCACACAGACAAATGCCTTCCTTCCAGATTGCCCTTGTACTTACCTGCTTATACCAGATCTGCATCTGGCTGAGAGCAGCTACTCTACTGAACACAACGGAGGTGTTCTTTCTTGCACTCCATCTGTAGTCCTATTTGGAAATAATTTCTGAACTAATAATATTGACGTTCACTTTAGCTATGCCTGAGATGATACTTCCATTTGTATGAAAGTCTAGGTGCATTTTCATAGGATCATAGCCCTCAGAGATGTAAAAAAATTACTAGATCAATAAGTCCATTTTTCGAGTAGAGATGAGCATGAAGATGAATCCGAAACATAACAAATATTATGCTTCATTTTAGTCATTGCATGTTTATTCAATATGGGTCAAATTCTGAAATCCCTACTCACTCATATCATGTCCTCAGTGCACTCCACATTCACACACAATCTGTCCATGGAACTCATCCCCCCCCACACACACATCAATAAGAAGGAGATGAGTCACCTCCCTCCCCCCATCCCAAACAAGCTGTACTGCCAAGAGTGAAGGGGGATGCTAGAGCCAATGCAGAGGCATAGATCTTCCATTAAGATGGTCTTTAACTCAAGGTATCCAAATAAATCTTTGGTATCCAAATAAATCTCAAGGATTTCACAACCCTTGAGATTTGTGGGGATGGAACCACAAGGAGGTAAACCCTGGTCCCCATTCTCCATGGAATGATTTCAGAAAATCTCAAAAGGAGATTCTTCAGGTTTTTCTCTTATATTAGTCGTCTCCCATTGTTTTTCCTTGGGAGAGGGTGGTCTGTATCTCACATGTTACATAGTCCTTTCTTAAGAAAAGCTTTCAAGTCAACAGTAATTTTGTTTGTGTGTGGAAAGAGCAAAATCTGAGTAAGACTCCAAGATTTATCCTGTATGGAAAGAGTTTGAAAAGGTCTGAACTATAAATTAAAGCTAGATCAGAGCTGAAAAGTTAGGATCTGGAACTGAACTTTTTCAGAGTTTGGATCTGGTGTTTTAGTTGGACCTATCTCTATTGTACATTCTGATGATATTGTGTTATCTTTCCTCCTACAATTTCTCTTATCCTCAGAATTTCAGTTATTCTGATAATCTTAAATTTCTGTACTTGATCTTCTTGCTGATCTTTCAGTTTGACATCACCATTCTTTTACTATCAGTTGCTGATATAAGCTTAAAATATGTATACACTAAGCACTACTAACTAGAGGCTTTACTCAGAGCAGTCAGTGACTAAGGTTTTTTGACTAAAAATGTCCTTAGATCAGCAAGCAGGATGCTGTTCTTTTAACCTCCTCCACCTCTGTTTTCTGCCACTTGCTGACCTCACACAGGATATGAATTTGACTGTCGAGTTATACAGTGATGTGAATCTACATGAATCAACTTTGGAGTTAATTAGAGCTGAAGTTATACCCCATCCCTCCCTGCACTTCACTCTCAAAAAGCTGTGGTTGGATTTTTATTTAAAACTTCCTTATAAAAACAGATAGTTTCCAGTTCACCACCAACACATCTAGGGCCCATTTCTTCTTGTAACAAAGGTTCATTAATTTTTCAGTGCCTTTGGGTATCTATCCACTCAAATAATATTAATAAAATATAGATCTGCTGAGAACAACATCAATTAGGCTGGCAAGCCCCCAACACAAACTGGAGATCACTTAACTGGGTCATTTTGGATATTACCAAAGATAATGAATTTTTTAAACTGCTATAGCAGGACACAGGTACAGCCACCAAAAATAACATCATACAGCTCCACTAAATCTTACTAAATCTCCAGTAAAATGTGCTTTGCTCACTTCCAAGCAGAATTAATTATTTTTAAATTTTTACCATTTTAGCACACAAGCGGTGTTAGTCTTTCAGTGGTTTCACTGAAAGAAGTGACTGATTTCACCTATGATCCTGAAATAGTGTATAGAAGGCTCTTCAAAAGAGCAAACAGCTATATAGATATTCACTTCTAAGCAGGAGTTATTATGAAGAGGGAGGAACACAGCCAATGGAAAGTCTATTATATTTCACAATAGAATCTTCTGATGGTGCATCTAGTTATATTCTTACAGGCTACAACGGGGTGGCCAACCTGTGGCTCCGGAGCCACATGCGGCTCTTCAGAAGTTAACATGCGGCTCCTTGTAGAGGCACCGACTCCGGGGCTGGAGCTACAGGCACCAGCTTTCCAATGTGCCGGGTGGGGTGCTCACTGCTCAACCCCTGGCTCTGCCACAGGCCCTGCCCCCACTCCACCCCTTCCCGCCCCCTCCCCTGAGCCAGCAGTGCCCTTGCTCCTCCCCTTTCCCCAGAGCCTCCTGCATGCTGCGAAACAGCTGATTGGGGTGGGGAGGGAGGGGGAGGCGCTGATTGGCAGGGCTGCCTGTTGTGGTGAGAACTCATGGGAGCTGCTTACATATTATTGTGGCTCTTTGGCAATGTACATTGGTAAATTCTGGCTCCTTCTCAGGCTCAGGTTGGCCACCACTGGGCTATAATAATATCACAGCTACAGTGCAATAAATTATATTGACATCCAGCATAGAAAAAGGACTGTTCATTTTCAGAACTTTTTTCCTTCAGATCAAAATTCTATCTAGTTCTATCATACAAAAGTTGCCATAACATGATTATTATGAAGGTTGCATGAGTCAGCATCTTTCACTTGGGAAAGAGCTCTTACTGTTACCCCAGCAATTGACGGTATTTTTAAGCTGACCAGTTGCAGATCACAATTTTCAACTTACCCCACTTACTGACTACCATGAAACAAATACTCTGTAAAACAGAAGAATTGAAAAGCTACATGTAATTTTGAAATTACACTTTTTTAATGCAGAAGGAATTTCTCCAGATCACATACTGACTCTAAAAGAATTATAGTAGCAGCTTCTATCTGCTTACTGTATAATTGGTACATAGCAGTTGTAAGGGCTACATGATTATTGACGGGAAGTTTCTCCGGATGGAACATTCTCCCACAATCAGCTCCTAGGCTGTTGGCATAACAGGGAAAAGGAGAGTTCTGAAAGTGAAAGTAGAACTAAGTGGCAGAGATGAACAGTACATTATGGCCAAAGTTTTGAAAATTGGGAGGCTAAAGTTAAGCACCTAAATACAGATTTAGGCAACTAAATAAGGTTCTTAGTTTTCAGAGGTGCTGAGCACCTGTTGCTCCCATTTACATGAAAATGTGGGTATATTGTTATTATTTTATTATTTTGTGTTCCTTAATTTTTTTGTGATGTCATCAAAACAAAGAAATACAAAATAAAACAACAAGGATAATACTGTTATTCTGAAAGATGTTGATAGCTGCCATCAGATGAGTTGCATAAGAATGGCCATACTGGGTTGGAACAATTGTCCATCTAGTCCAGCATCCTGTCTTCTGACAGTCACCAATGCCAGGTACCTCAGGGAATGAACAGAACAGGCAATCATCAAGTGATCCACCCCCTGTTGTCCACTCCCAGCTTCTGGCAGTCAAAGGCCAGTGACACCCAGAGTATGGGGTTGCATACCTGACCATCTTGGCTGACAGCCATTGATGGACCTATCCCTTATGAACTTATCTAATTCTGTTTTGAACCCAGTTATAGTTTTGGCCTTCACAACATCCCCTGGCAATGAGTTCCACAGGTTGACTGTGCATTGTGTGAAGCAGTACTTCCTCTTGTTTGTTTTAAACCAGCTGCCTATTAATTTCATTGGGTGACCCCAGGTTCTTGCGTTATGTGAAACAAAGCCAATCACAGACCTCATTACAGTCATTACAAGCGCTCTCATTCAGTCAACAGGAGCAAGCAAGCCCCAATGTGTAGTAATAAAACAACGGGGGGGTTTGGGGTGCATGACAAGGCATGATGTCACATGGCAGATCAGAGCTAAACAATGTGGACTCCAGTTTCCCTGGTTGGAAATGCAGGGGCTAGAAAAGCCATAGGCAGAGAAAGCCAAGAGAATGAGTTGTGAATATAACCCTTGAGGAAGCAGAGAGTCAGTGCCTTTCAGACATAAAGCTAACTGGAGTGACAGACTTGGGGAGTCGTGAACAAGGAAACTGCCTGCTGTTGTTTTGGGGCACAGGGGGCAGGATGTTTGTTTTCCAACTATGTTCAAGGAGCCAAATGTACATTTTTTGTAAATAAACAAGATTACCCCAAGAATAAACCTGACTTGTATCACTGATTTCTTCAAGGCTCCAAACTATGGCTGTGTCTACACTTTACACCAGCATGTGGAGTACATACACTGCAGATCCCCTAGCATGTGTATAAATAGTAGTGTAGATTATGAGGCACCGCATAGGTGAGTAAAGACACACCAGAACCTTAGGGTATATACCCTACACGGCTTGCTACATGCCCAAGCAGTGCCTTCCACACCTACACTGCTATTTTTAGCAGTGTAATGTCCCACTGCCTCACCACGGCCAGAGCCTCTCTCTGCGGCAGGGAAAGCCTTCATCAGTGGGAAGGCAGCAGGAAAAAAGTCCAGCAGCTTCCTATTGCTGAAGCCTTTCTTAACTGCAGGAAAAGACTGGTAGTGAGGAAAGGCTCCAGCAACAGGCAGCCCTGCCAGAGCCTTTCACTTTCATGTGTAGCTAAACAATGCAGTGTGAACACTAACCCTAAGCTACATGAACCCTACACACCACCGCCAACATAAAAAAGGCCTTAAACTAATTGCTCAGGCCCAGAGGGACAGTAATACTATATACCTTATTTTGAAGAAAAGCAAATATAATAAAGAAGGTAGATTTTAAAAAAATAGTCAAAGATGAACCCCAAAGACCTAGATTTTCAGTCTGGATAAGTGCCTGAGAGTTCGTATGCAGATATGAATCTCTTAGGTCTATAAAACTGTTGAGACAATCATTATGAAAATGACAGGTTTCAGAGTAGCAACAGTGTTAGTCTGTATTTGCAAAAAGAAAAGGAGTACTTGTGGCACCTTAGAGACTAACCAATTTATTTGAGCATAAGCTTTCGTGAGCTACAGCTCACTTCATCGGATGCATCCGATGAAGTGAGCTGTAGCTCACGAAAGCTTATGCTCAAATAAATTGGTTAGTCTCTAAGGTGCCACAAGTACTCCTTTTCTTATTATGAAAATGGTTTCTCACTGCTTTTTCACTTGTATAAAACCAAATACTTCAGGTGAATTCAAAAGTGAATTACAAAGGGGGGAAGTTAAATAATTTTTTTTAAAGCTTCAAAACAGATTTGCAGGAGAGAGGTGGGTTGTTTTATGCTGTAGGTGAAGGCTTGGACTGGTCCTTAACTTAGCTGAGCCAGTGTGCCCAACCATAAAAGAAAGAATGGTTAGTAATAACTAGAAAACAAGGTAGGGCTACATTGTGGCATTTGAGTCACAACCCACATTGAGAAACTAGCATGTATGTTTTGGGGCTATACAACAGGAGCAGACACTGAAATATTCTGCTTGACTCAGCCAAAGTGCTTCCCAGAAAGCACCAGCCAGAATGGAAGCTGGACAACCTTTTAAAAAGCTGCAGCAGGTGCTGTCTCCTGTTCTCACTCTCCCTCCCCCCTCATTCTGTACTCTGCTGGTGCAGAATGAGGTGAGGCATACCTTGTGCTTTCCAGTTTGATGAGAATAACATCATATTAATTGCTGATCTCAATTTAAAAACTAATTATAGCCAAATGTCATTACTATCTGATGGCTGTTCAGCTGCCTAAATTTAATTTGTCGTTTCAATATTTTTCCTACTGGACAGATACCACATTACAGCAGCCACCACTAGACACTGATTAGCTATTCTCTGAGGTAAATAAATATATAGTTAAAGACTCCGACAGCTGGGAGAAGATGATAACTGAAATAAGAAGGAAAACAAAGAGCTCCTCAGGAAAGAACACTTGATCTCAAGGGTGAGAAGAATGCCAAAAGTCATGCACCATCTGATTAATTTGTATCACCTCTGGAATTCTTTCTGGTTGCTCACAGCAGGACATTGCAAAACTATTTCTGATAAATCTGCAACTTTTTTTGGTTTCGCTGCACTCAAGCACCATCAATAAGCTAATGCCAAAATGCTCTGAGTTGCCAGTCCTTGAAAACCAGTAATGTTGTAAATCTATGTCAATTTACCACATCTACTCACTGTCTCTTACTTTTACTATTTCACTGAACAAAATGAAAAAATCAAGGGCTGCTATAGAGCTGACAAGAATTAAAGAATAAGCAGCAGAGGCAGTGTCCCTTTTATTCTAGCTCAAACCTATATCTCAGATTTGGACATAGAATCATAATGACTTAAATATGGGGACTGTCGTGGGGTAGCTACCCCACACAGGTAGATGGAGGGTTAAAGTAGCCCTCAGGGATTCTGTTCAAAACACAACCGATGGGAGGAGGGCTTGTAGAGAGCCAATCAGGGAAAGGTTTGTTGGAGCAGCCAATCAGGGCCAGGGAGGGCCGTATAAGAAAAGCTGCTCAACAGAGCAGGGCAGTCTCTCCCTGGAGTGTAAGGGAGAAGGACTGGCTGCCTTAGAGGAGTACCTTAGATAGAGCAGTGCTGGGTGGGGTAAGGGGAGCAATAGGGAGTTCCAGCCTGAGGATTACCAGAATGAAGCCCCTGATACAAAAGGCCAAGAAGGTGCTAGGGCTGCAGGGAAGTGGCCCAGAGAAACACATGGTAGAATAGGAGAAGGGACAGTATGTGGCTGCTACCTATACGATCCCTGGGCCAGGACCTGGAGTAGTGGGTGGGCCCAGGTCTCTCTTCCTGTTCCCCCACACACACTTGCCACTGTGGGGAGTGGCCAGTGTATGGACTGCAGTTTGCCACTGAGGCGAGTGACTGGCCTGAGGACTGTAAGTTCCCGTGGAAGGGGGGTGAGAACCATGTGTGGCACAGCTGGAGGTCTGTGTCCAGAAGAGGATGCCATGGTTCAGGGAGAAACATGGGTCCTAGAGGTGGAGGCAAGAGTGATGATGGGTGAGACACCACTAGATGAGGGCACTCTGGTGAAATGAGAGCTAATTCCCAAGATGGCTAGCAGGAGGTGCCGTGGTGGTGAGTCCTGCCCTGTTATAGGGACAAATGGGAGTTGTAGCTCTGGATCAAGCTCAGAGCCTGTTTCCAAGGAGAATTAATATAATTAAAAAGGAGAACATAGACTATTTTTAAGGCCCGGCTTAACAAAGCTCTGGCTGGGATGATTTAGTTGAGGTTGGCCCTGCTTTGAGCAGGGGGTTGGAACAGATGACCTCCTGAGGTCTCTTCCAACCCTAATCTTCCATGGTTCTATTCATTTGTTCACTTTCCCATTCTACTGTTAACTTAATAGTGGCTGCTTCCTGGATCGCTAATAAGTAGCTGCTGGAATGACATTGGAATCTTTCCCACACTGTTAGATATCACTTAGGTCATGAACAAGGCTCCACCATCCTTGTCTATCCTGGATTGCACTCTGCATGTCCTCTATGTTTTTCAATCCCATAAGCTTTCCCTCTTTACGTACTGTTTGATGGAAGGATTCTTTTCGTTGGCTCCTTTTACATGGAATGCCTTAGCATTCTCTATCCCCCAGCCCTTACTCAGGCAAAAATCCTACAGAAGTCAAAGCACCCAAAGTTACTGGTTGACAATAATAGGAAAATGGCTTTAAAATTAAGATACTAATTTTAAACAGAAAACAACATCCTGGAGAAAAATGATTCTTTACAAGCCACACCTTCAGGAAGAAGGTATTTTACAAAATATCTGAAGTAGAAATAATTATAAGATTGGAGGGATTGGTGGGCTATTATGGAACAGAAGAGTGGTATAAAACACATTCAAAAGGCTACACTGTGTTTCATCCAGTCTGAGGGAGCAAAAAAGAGGAAATGAGTTAAAGGCAAGCATGTATGTGTGTCGTAATTTATGAAGAGCCAAAGTCAGAATCCCAATAAATACAATATAAAAAGGAGTAAAGAAAGCAGATGACAAGCCTGCATCATAGATGACATTGTATATGGGAACAAAGACTAGAAGAACAATCCAAAAAGATAAGACTGTATGTCATCCATGTAACAAATAGAAAGAATCCTTTTCATTTTAGTTTTAGAAGAAGATAGAGAATAAGCTAAAAATATCCTGCATTCCTGGGCGGGGTGGGGTGATGTTTACTGCTCCTTGAGTTTTCTAATTTTTTAATAGAAATATTTCTACTATTTTTCTTTATCAAAATAGTCAGGAGAGATGGCCTGCTTAACATTTCATGCTAACTCCCCCCCCCCACCCGCCCCAAATGTAGAGTTGATTGTACTGCACCAGGACAACTCCTCAGTGATTAACACAGACATATGAGTTGATTCACCCCTACTCAAAAGACATTTTGTCACTTGCTGGAATGTGACATTTTAATGTTCAACCAAACTTACCTCCCCCTAACACAATGCCTCAGAGACAAGTATTTTTTATGAAATGAAGCTCCCACCAGTCATGAGTTATTTCCAAATCCCAGTGGAAGTAAAGGAAATTTGGAACTATGCATTGTAATATGTATTCCAATTATATTTGTTGTTTTTTCATTTACATGTGAAACAACTATACCATTCAAAAATGGGTGTCTGTTGTTTTGCACTGTTAGTACATGGCATCAGTAATCTACTTAAGTATTATGTTCTCCTTCACTAATATCTGAGGGCCTGATCCAAAACCCATTGAGGCCAATGAATGGACTCTCATTGATGTCAATGGGCTTTGGATCAGGTTCTGAATAACTAAAGTTGGTATGCAGAGATGAACATTATTGCCTGTAGAAACATTTTATTTACCAAATTAAAGTAAAAAATTAAAAATCAGCTTCTCCTCATAATTTTAGCAAATATGGAAAATATAAGCATAGCCAGAAGAGGAATCTGAAACACAGATCATTAAGGAGAAGATGTGTTAAATAGTGATGCTGATTTGTGTGTCATTTTGTTGGTTCAGTTTCATTTATAATTGTATTGTTGCTTAGTATTGCTGTGTATTTTATATTGCAGTTAAAAAATCCTAATGCACATATTTTGAAAAGCTATCATCAAAACATCACACTAGACAGGACACTGCCTACAAACTGCCACTAGCCGTGAAGGAGAAGGGATAAAACTCAGATTAGAGTGAATGACAGCTTAGATTTTAAGTACTGTACCACTTTTACATGACCCTTGAAAAATGAGAAAAAAAAGTCACTGCATCAGTGAAAGCCATTCTAACATGTAGCACTATCAATTTGAAATCTAATTGCTACCAGAAGTCATTTGTATGGTGTAAAATTTGAACATGTGACAAATAACTTTGAACTCCAGCATGAGGCTCTATAAATCTGCTATAAATGACATGTAAATTCTAATGTTCCATCATTAGGTGAGAGTCCAAAACAACATCATACAATGTATTAAAATCTGATACAAAAACAAAGCTTATATGGACTATGTCTTCATTCTCTTCAAAAAATCCATATAATTTAGCATAAGGGAAACCCCACTCTAAGGTTTTTAGCTCATTTCTTTCATATTAACTTTTACCTGTTTTTCTTCCTTTAATCAGGAATCTGTCCTATAGACATCAGCATTGCATATTCAAGAATGTACAGGGTGATGATTCCATACAATGATCTTATAAATCAACAGGTGATTATCAATCTGTAGATGCTCTGAAAACATCATTAAATTAACAGTTGTTTTAATGGTTTGTATCATTTTTATATTGGCTTTACTGATTCACTTTTTTTAGTAGTATTCTGTAAAATAGATTACCTCACTTGAACTGACTTTATTCTTCATTATTCGGAGTGTAGAAATAAAAATCCTAAGGCCATCTTGGATCCTCTAAAGGACAACTAGGCATCCATTTTGGAAGCCCTTCTTGTCCCCTCCTCACTCTGAATTTGGCACCTTTTTATGTTTAGGCGGGAAAAGATGGTTACGGTCATTGGCTAATCTGTCTAGCAACCCTATGTCTATATAAAGGCGGTGCTCAGATTAGTGTGCTTTATCCTGTCTAAATCATAACTGGGAACACAAACCCCCCAGTGACAGATACGGGAAGGGAGGCGAACCTGAGACCAAGATTCCTGGCCATTGTTACTTCGAGCTCCTGTTTAGGTCAACAGGAGTGCTTATCAAAGTCCACAATTCAAGAAAGATGTTGAAAAATTTAAGAGGGTTCAGAGAGAAACCATGAGAACATGCCTTAGAGTGATACTTAAGGAGCTCAATGTTTTTGGCTTATCAAAGAGAAGGTTAAGGGGTGACTTGATCACAGTCTCTAAGAGCCTACAAAAGGAACAGATATTTGATAATAGAGGGCTCTTTTTGCTAGTAGACAAAGGTATAACAAAATCCAATAGCTGAAAGTTGAAGGTAAACAAGTTCAAACTAGAAATAAGATGAAATTTTTTTTAACAGTTTTAACTATTGAGTAGTTTGCCAATGGTTGTAGTGGATATTCCATCACTGGAATTTTTAAAATCAAGATTGGAGGTTGTTTTAAATTACATGTTCTAGTTCAACCACAGCTATTGGACTTGCATTGGGAATAAATTCAGAGAAGTCGTAAGGCCTGTGTTATGCAGGAGATGAGACAGTTCAGGGGTTCTCAAACTGGGGGTCTGGACCCCTGATGGGGTCATGACATTATTACATGGGGGGTCATGAGCTGTCAGCCTCCACCCAAACCCTGCTTCGCGTCCAGCATTTATTATAATGTTAAATTAAAAACACTTTTTTATATTTATAAGGGAGGGGGGTCGCACTCAGAGGCTTGCTGTGTGAAAGGGGTCACCAATATGAAAGTTTGAGAACTGCTAGACTAGTTGATCACAATGGTCCCTTGGGGCCTTAAAATCTATTAATCTAAATTGGTCTCTGATCAAGTGATTCATCCACAGCACAGTGCCCTGTAATACTATTCTGGTGCTATTGTTCCTGATACCACTTTTATCTACCTAGGTACCTACATGGCCTCATCAACCTAGTATCTTGCTCGAGGATGGAGTAACTTCTAACTCCCCAAATGATTGTACAATAGCTAGTTTAGAGGTTCAAGTAGGAGAATTGTTTTTCTCTTCTCTATCCCAGTGTTCCCACTGCCTCTGCTCTGAAGATAGAAAATATCACAGTGATAGACTATTTAGATCAGCTACTGTATATACTTAAAATGCCACATTCATTTCCTCAGATTCTCAGAGGCATTTAGGCACCTAATTTCCACTGATTTCATTGGGAGTTAGACACCTAAATACCTTTGAGGATCTGGGCCTATGACATCAGCAATGATATAGTTTTTCTGTGAATAAAAATAACTGCTTATGAAAACTGAAGTCATCTTCCATCTTGCTGAAATGAGCTCATCATGATCTAACTGCCTTTCATTTATAAATTAAATCCAGAAAAATGTTTTCAGCAAACCTATTTGTCTTAGACCCAGCCAAGAAAAAAATTAATTCTTCTTGTAACAAAATCTCTTAAAATGGCAGCAATATGTACATGATGTCATTTCCCATAATATTTATGAGGGTGAGGTAATTTTTCTGGCCCATTCATGATTTCATCCCTTTAAATGAGTGGGCATCACTTTATAATTCCCAAGGGAATGAACTTTAGTAGAAAGTTATATGCAGCCGTACTGTGTGACTCCTGCTTTTAAGCCACTATTTAATTCATGACTTTGCTATTATTCTTGTCTACTTGCATTTCCTCATAGCAATCCATTTCATTAATAGAAAAATCTCTGCCCTTAATATACTTCATTTTTATGCAGTAAAAGTCTTGTGGTTGACATGTTCTGATGTCCTTTACCCAACAGTTTCTATCTGCATATTTTAAGTTACTGAAGCTTAACAAACAATATGTGCTGGAACATTTAAAGGGATATCATCAACCTAGAACCTGACCTTCCAAGATGACATTCAAGAGTATCAGCTTCATACTGCCTGGAGGAGGCTCCTTATAAACCAGTTCTGGTCACTATCCAGGATGGTTCACTCCACTTTCTGCCACCCAAAAACCCACCTGTCATACATTTCTTACTTGTCTTCTTTGGCATTACACTTTTTCAGGCAAGAACTGTATCATCTATGTTTGGAAAGTGCCAAACTACAGATAATGATAATAGTAACTTGATGAGAGTGAAGAGGAATGCATTCTGGCCATGCATTCTAAACTTCAGTATTCAGTTCACTACATGTACAGGGCCTGATTCTTCATTACCTTACACCTTATGTAGTTATTTACGCCAATGCAAAGTACTACCATTCTGATTTGGTGAAATAGAAGCAATGTGGTCCAATGGATAGCTTGCTAGACCTCTAGTAAGACTTGGCTTCTGTTCCTGGCTTTTCTGTTGACCTGCTGTGTGACCTTGAGCAAGTCCCTTCAATTCTGAGCCTCTATATTCCCTCCCACTCTTTGTCTGTCTTGTCTATTTAGCCCATAAGACATTCTGGTAAGGTACTGTCTCAGTTTGTGTTTATACAGTGCCTCAAAGAATGGGAACTGATCTCCAATAGGGCAGGGGCAGTGAGCCTCCCAGCCCAGGTCAATAGGCTTGGACTAGCAGGACTTAGACTAGAGCTCTAAAAATAGCTTTGTAGGCAGCACTTTGAAGTTGAAGCTCAGGCTCTACTAGAAGGGAAGGTGCTCCCGAGCCTGAGTTCCAGCCTGATCTGCAACTTCAAAGCGCTGTCTACACAGCTATTTTTAGAGCACTAATATGAACCGTGCTAGCCCGAGTCTCTTGACCGAGTCCCTGCCATGGGCTATGTAGACATACCTTAAGTGCTGCCATAACACAAATAAAAACAGTAATACTTTCTCCACCATCTGCAGACAACTCCCTTTTCTGGGGAATTAATTGCTATAGATGAATCCTACAAAGTTCTGGCATGGCTGTGGACACCACAACACATATCAAACTCTCCTTGTGCAATTTTTTTACTGTATTAGCAATATTTTCCTCTTTGTTCTCATCAAGTTGCTATTATCTGTAGTTTGGCACTTTCCAAACATATATGATGATACAGTTCTTGCCTCAAAAACCTAAGATTGTTGCATTACTCAGCTTTAACCATTTGTGTAAATTGATTCCTGATTTGTTTATTAAGACAATCTCCTTTCACATGTTCACCCAGGACAGTGTCCTCAGCTGTAGGACCTCACACAACTCTTCACAGTTCCAAACATCGGTTGCTCTTGGATTCATCTGAATTCATAATGTAGCATGAAAGTACTGGGGACTCGTCAGCCACAAGCTCTAAGGGTCTGTGGCAGGGTTAAGTTATTACCTCTGACATTCAAGAGTGGATAACAAGTTACACAATGCTTCCATACTGCTCCATCTCATGTTTTCCTCCATCATACCTCCCTCCTAGAAGGGCTGTTTGGAAGGCTGAAAGGGGAAAATGAGTTAAATTAATGGAAAGTGTGATCTAGGGCCTTGATGTATTTTTAGATAATCATCTACTATCCTAGCCTTCCTATCTTACATTTCTTTAGAAGATTTTAAGAACATTAGTATATCTGAATCTTACTGCAGCCATAAAATATTAAGCTGCAGAAGCAGAATGATAAAAGAGACTGTTACCAATCTTCTCTCTTGTAACCTGAGGATACATCCATTTGTTTTACTATTGTTGCCCATTTGTTGGCTGGAAGAGCATATTCTTATTTACTCTGCAAATAGTACATTGTAGACTTAAACCACATGTATTATTGCTCATAAAATACTCATGCTTATCAGGAGTATGTGCAGGAATTTAAATTTGGCCGCTTTTGGAAGGGGCATGTTCTTGACACAGCTGGGGGCTGAGTCAACAGCCGGGGGCTGGAGCAGCAGCTGTGGCTGGGTCTGAGGCTGGAGCAGAAATACATATATTTGTAGATTAATATTGGTGAGGTCCATGCCCCTGCTTGCCCCTCCCCATTGTGAACACTCCTGTGCATATTCATATCATGATACACAATTAGTTTGGGGATCTGAGTGGATAAAATACTCTGGAATCATATTTGAAGTAAAAGCTGAAGTTCTAATTACAGTATGTTAGTTGGCAAGTATCTGGCGTGTGACCAATGAATTTCAGAACCTCAGTGCACACGTATTCTGCATGCCGGATTTTCAAATCTGTCCTATGGGTTATAAATTATCACTCCTACATGCACTGAGGTCCAGGTCATTCTTTGATATTTTAGACCTTTTGTGAGGTTGGAACACAAGTAGCAGATTCTTTCCTGTCCCTGCCTGAGGCACAGCTTTCCCCATTAGGTCACATTCAATGTATTGATCTCTCGGGTGGGATCTTCAACACCTAGACAAATGTTCCTAATGCATCCAAAACTCTCCTAGACGATTTCAGAGTAACAGCCGTGTTAGTCTGTCTTTGCAAAAAGAAAAGGAGTACTTGTGGCACCTTAGAGACTAACCAATTTATTTGAGCATGAGCTTTCGTGAGCTACAGCTCGCTTCATCGGATGCATACCGTGGAAACTGCAGTAGACATTATATACACACAGAGATCATGAAACAATACCCCCTCCCACCCCACTGTCCTGCTGGTAATAGCTTATCTAAAGTGATCATCAAGTTGGGCCATTTCCAGCACAAATCCAGGTTTTCTCACCCTCCGCCTCCCCACACACAAACTCACTCTCCTGCTGGTAATAGCCCATCCAAAGTGACCACTCTCTTCACAATGTGTATGATAATCAAGGTGGGTCATTTCCAGCACAAATCCAGGTTCTCTCACTCCCTCACCCCCCTCCAAAAACCACACACACAAACTCACTCTCCTGCTGGTAATAGCTTATCAAAAGTGACCACTCTCCTTACAATGTGCATGATAATCAAGGTGGGCCAATTCCAGCACAAATCCAGGTTTTCTCACCCCCCCCACCCCCATACACACACAAACTCATTCTCCTGCTGGTAATAGCTTATCTAAAGTGATCATCAAGTTGGGCCATTTCCAGCACAAATCCAGGTTTTCTCACCCTCTGCCCCACCACACACAAACTCACTCTCCTGCTGGTAATAGCCCATCCAAAGTGACCACTCTCTTCACAATGTGTATGATAATCAAGGTGGGCCATTTCCTGCATAAATCCAGGTTCTCTCACCCCCTTACCCCCCTCCAAAAACCACACACACAAACTCAATCTCCTGCTGGTAATAGCTTATCCAAAGTGACCACTCTCCCTACAATGTGCATAATAATCAAGGTGGGCCATTTCCAGCATAAATCCAGGTTTTCTCACCCCCCCCACCCCCATACACACACAAACTCAATCTCCTGCTGGTAATAGCTTATCCAAAGTGACCACTCTCCCTACAATGTGCATAATAATCAAGGTGGGTCATTTCCAGCACAGATCCAGGCTTTCTCACCCCCCCCCCCGCCCCCGGGGGAACACACACACACACATAAACTCACTCTCCTGCTGGCAATAGCTCATCCAAACTGACCACTCTCCAAGTTTAAATCCAAGTTTAACCAGAACGTCTGGGGAGGGGGTAGGAAAAAGCAAGGGGAAATAGGCTACCTTGCATAATGACTTAGCCACTCCCAGTCTCTATTTAAGCCTAAATTAATAGTATCCAATTTGCAAATGAATTCCAATTCAGCAGTTTCTCGCTGGAGTCTGGATTTGAAGTTTTTTTGTTGTAAGATAGTGACCTTCATGTCGGTGATTGCGTGACCAGAGAGATTGAAGTTCTCCGACTGGTTTATGAATGTTATAATTCTTGACATCTGATTTGTGTCCATTTATTCTTTTACGTAGAGACTGTCCAGTTTGACCAATGTAAATGGCAGAGGGGCATTGCTGGCACATGATGGCATATATCATGATGAAGAATTAAGAGCTGCTGGAAAGTTTGTGGGATATAATACAGGTATCTGTCACTGTTATGAACAGGGAACAAGACCTGCTTCTAGTCATGTGGAAGAACTGAAAACCAAATGATTCTGTTGACGGATGACACAAAACTACGCAAGAACAAGCAGGATACTAAGCACTTGAATAGAAGTACTTAGATACCAAGATAAGCAAGTATGCGGATTGTTTAATAGAAGATGAAAATATAACTCTAAAAAGCATGTATATTACCCCCACAAGTAGAAGAAAAACATGATGAGATTACTGGTTCTGTGGATGAAGGGAATGCAGTGGATGTATTGTTTCTTGACTTTAGCAAAGCTTTTGACACGGTCTCCCACAGTATTCTTGTCAGCAAGTTAAAGAAGTATGGGCTGGATGAATGCACTATAAGGTGGGTAGAAAGTTGGCTAGATTGTCGGGCTCAAAGGGTAGTGATCAATGGCTCCATGTCTAGTTGGCAGCCGGTGTCAAGTGGAGTGCCCCAGGGGTCGGTCCTGGGGCCGGTTTTGTTCAATATCTTCATAAATGATCTGGAGGATGGTGTGGATTGCACTCTCAGCAAATTTGCGGATGATACTAAAACTGGGAGGAGTGGTTGTTACGCTGGAGGGCAGGGATAGGATACAGAGGGACCTAGACAAATTGGAGGATTGGGCCAAAAGAAATCTGATGAGGTTCAATAAGGATAAGTGCAGGGTCCTGCACTTAGGACGGAAGAACCCAATGCACAGCTACAGACTAGGGACCGAATGGCTAGGCAGCAGTTCTGCGGAAAAGGACCGAGGGGTGACAGTGGACGAGAAGCTGGATATGAGTCAACAGTGTGCCCTTGTTGCCAAGAAGGCCAATGGCATTTTGGGATGTATAAGTAGGGACATAGCGAGCAGATCAAGGGACATGATCGTTTCCCTCTATTCGACAGTGGTGAGGCCTCATCTGGAGTACTGTGTCCAGTTTTGGGCCCCACACTACAAGAAGGATGTGGATAAATTGGAGAGAGTCCAGCGAAGGGCAACAAAAATGATTAGGGGTCTGGAACACATGACTTATGAGGAGAGGCTGAGGGAACTGGGATTGTTTAGTCTGCAGAAGAGAAGAATGAGAGGGGATTTGATAGCTGCTTTCAACTACCTGAGAGGTGGTTCCAGAGAGGATGGTTCTAGACTATTCTCAGTGGTAGAAGAGGACAGGACAAGGAGTAATGGTCTCAAGTTGCAGTGGGGGAGGTTTAGGTTGGATATTAGGAAAAACTTCTTCACTAGGAGGGTGGTGAAACACTGGAATGCATTACCTAGGGAGGTGGTAGAATCTCCTTCCTTAGAAGTTTTTAAGGTCAGGCTTGACAAAGCCCTGGCTGGGATGATTTAATTGGGGATTGGTCCTGCTTTGAGCAGGGGGTTGGACTAGATGACCTCCTGAGGTCCCTTCCAACCCTGATATTCTATGATTCTATGATTCTATGACTACCTCCCTCCTATCTCCTTGTTTTATGTTACATATTTTGTGTGCTCCAGGTACTCTTCTGCAGCAAGGACAATATTTAAAGTGAAATATAGATCTACAAGTACTAACTAACTTCTAACTCTTCTTAGAAACTGCAAAAATATCCATATTTAAATGCTAGTTTTAACATTCATAACAATAAAAAGAAAATAAAATCAGCTTCGTGTTAACCATGTTATAAACCTTGCCTGCCAGAGAGTACAGAAGTACATTAAACAGGCTGTAGGAAAAAGGTCTGTCCAAGGCTTAATATGGATTACTTTATTTCTGTGGAGCAGGTATCGTGAGTGAATGCACCTGTCTTCACACCTTACACACTATTGTAATAATCTTTATGCAAAATATGCCTTGTGAGGAAAACTAATAACTCACTGGTCAATAATATGGTGAAATGTGTGTAGCAACATTATATGTACGGTTATGAACATAAGCTGAAATTATGCCTGAAATGTGTTTACCGAGTCTGACAAGTCTTGGGAGATGGTAACCATGCTCTCAAAGACAAATGACAAGCTGATGCCTCTAGTCAGATGTCAAAGTTGATTGGCAATCCCTATTCAATTCGCCATTCTTTGGCAATAGAGTGGGGCAGGAACAGATCAATCTGCATTTTAACAAACAATAACATGGGACCTCTTTCACCATGAGACTCCATGTTTCTATCCTCACACTGGAAAGGAACTTTATCTAGGGGTAACTCTTAGGAAAATGCATTTCAAAGGGTGACTGGACTATAAAAATGAGGGACAAAAGCACTCCTCCCCCTCCCCCGCCCCCCAGTAAGACAAAGGAACCAGACATTGGATTTTGAGAGGGGTTCTGACCTGAGATTTTGGTCAGCCCTGTCACTGGGAACATGTGATAAGGATTTTATCTTGAAGCAAATCTAGTTTGTTAAGTTTTAGCTACTAGAAAGCATTTTATCTTTATTTCCCTTGTAACCACTTTTGATTTTAATGCCTGATAACTGTACTCACTTAAAATCTCTCTCTTTGTAGTTAAATAAACTTGATTTATTTTTTAATCAAAACTAATCCAGTGTCATGTTTAAACTGAACAGTTTGGGTAATGCCATTTACAAAGGAAATTGTTGTATATTGACCCCTTACAGAGGCAACAGACTTATAGTATCTGAACTGTTTAGGAGAGGGCTGGACAATACAGAACAGAACATACATTTTGGGGGAAATTCAGGACTCGGAGTGTTTTGGGGTCACCTGGGAGGAGGTAACCAAGGCTGCTGGAAGCCAGAATGTGGCTGGTGTGTTGCCGAAAGGCTGCTGAGGTCAGAGTTGCTGGTCCAGGACTGCAGCTAATCCACAGACACTCAGGGTGTGACCTGCATGCTGTTTGGCTGTTTCTGAGGGGCCCCATGTTTGGAGCTACAACAGCAAAGCATTGTGAGGCACCCAAGATTTCAGGGCAAGTGGTGACACAACTCCTCACTAGTCTGGGTTGCACCCTGGAATGCGATTGGTATATCAGCCCCCAGCATAGAGTCAGGAAAGAGCTGAAGAGGTGAATCCTGTCTTTATTACTGGCAAAGTTAACTTTGAATGTCCTAGTTTGTAGTGGTTTAAAATCTCATACTTGACATTGCATTAATCAATTTTTTTGCATTTAATATATTTTAACCTTTTACTTGTTATGGGCCACATTGCAGACTCACTCTACTGACTTCTCTGAGCTATCCCAGAGATTAATTTGAGCCAGCATAACTAAATTCTGTACTAATGTAACCCACACACCTCCTGGGTGTGGTGCTCTGTATCCATCTAGTGGCACTGAGACCACTTAAAAAGAACAGGAGGCCTTGTGGCACCTTAGAGACTAACAAATTTATTTGAGCATAAGCTTTCATGGGCAACAGCCCATTTCATCGGATGCATGCAGTGGAAAATACAGTAGGACTATTTTATATACACAGAGAACATGAAACAATGGATGTTACCATCCATACTATAATGAAAGTAATCAGTTAAGGTGAACTATTACCAGCAGGAGAGAGAAAAAAACAACAACCCCTTTTGAAGTGATAATCAAGATAGGCCATTTCCAGCAGTTGACAAGAACGTGTGAGGAACAGGAGGGGGAGAAATAAACACGGGTAAATAGTTTTACTTTGTGTAATGACACATCCACTCCCAGTCTTTATTCAAGCCTAATTTAATGGTGTCCAGTTTGCAAATTAATTCCAATTCAGCAGTCTTTCCTTGGATTCTATTTCTGAAGTTTTTTTGTTGTAATATTGCGACTTTTAGGTCTGTAATCGAGTGACCAGAGAGATTGAAGTGTTCTCTGACTGGTTTTTGAATGTTCTAATTCTTGACATCTGATTTGTGTCCATTTAGTCTTTTACGTAGAGACTGTCCGGTTTCTCCAATGTACATGGCAGAGGGGCATTGCTGGCACATATCACACTGGTAGATGTGCAGGTGAACAAGCCTCTGATAATGTGGCTGATGTGATTAGACCCTATGATGGTGTCCCCTGAATAGATACGTGGACACAGCTGGCAACAGGCTTTGTTGCAAAGATAGGTTCCTGGGTTAGTGTTTCTGTTGTGTGGTGTGTGGTTGCTGGTGAGTATTTGCTTCAGGTTGGGGCGCTGTCTGTAAGCAAGGACTGGCCTGTCTCCCAGGATCTGTGAGAGTGATGGGTCGTCCTTCAGGACAGGTTGTAGATGTACTGGAGAGGTTTTAGTTGGGGGCTGAAGGTGACGGCTAGTGGCATTCTGTTACTTTCTTTGTTGGGCCTGTCCTGTAGTAGGTGACTTCTGAGTACTCTTCTGGCTCTTAAACCACTTAGCGATTAATGAGTCTGCTACAGCATTAGCTAAGAGCCATGTGGTTCCAACAGTCCCAGGTTCAATCACGCCTACCGACGAGCAGGGTTTCTTGAGGTTACAGCAACTCTAATGTTTATCTTCCCTCTTACTGCTAGATTTAGAAATTCAAACATGTTTTCATTGTACAGCAGTTGTTATCAGTTTCACTTGTTCACAGCTTCTTCTGGATTTATTGCTACTCTGTTTCAGACTCACAAGTAAAATGCAAATGAAGAAAAATACAGTTGAATTCAGTATTTAAAAATGAATACTGCTCATGGACAAAGGAACTGCTCTGTTTAACTCTTCTGATCACCCTTCAGCTAGCTTGTTCCGATGGACATATTTATCTCTATAAAAATTGCTTCCACATTCTATACAAGTGCCATCTTGATTGCTGGATTGTTACTCATCGTTGATCCAAGCAGTTCTCAATTGGAGACAAATAATAGCATTTAGATTAACAATGGTATAAATTGCACACAATAAAAGAAGCTACTAGGAATTGTTTGATGCATTCCCTTGATAATTCTGTTGATTTAGAGCGAATGGATATAGAACAGGAATTTCTAATCCTGATTCCTTTTTTAGGCTAATGCAGCATCACCTCTGAAGGAAAGAAGAATGAGACTTGAACCAGTGAATTCCATTTCATTTATTACTGATGCCTGCTTATTAATGGAGATTAATTCAGAATCTAATACCTCACTGGTGATTTATTTCTTAATGAAATTATATCATTTCAACAACTAATGCAATACACCGCAACGTCTGTTGCCTTCAGATGCATTTTAAAAGACAACTGTTTTGGGAAATGAATGTCATGTTTATTTGCATTGATTATTTTCCTGAATTCAGCTGTGAAACAGCAGGGATATTTTAAAGTGAAATAATACCTGTCTGAGTTTTATTACATGTTTAAAAAGTCACTAAATTACACAGTAATTGGGTATGCTCTCAAACGGACCTCTGGAGCTGAACAACCCTGACATTTGGAGGGTTTTCAGATCTGGAACACTGGTTCCAGCTTTTGGATCTTGACTCTAACTAATTCCACTAACAAGAAAAGACCAATTTCCAGTTCTGGAGTTCAGAAATGGAAATCAGACCCTGCCTAGGCCCCAAAGCCTCACAAGAGCAAAGACCTGTGGGATTTACAGATCCAATGGCTTTCCATGGAGCTCAGGATTTAGAAAGAATTAGAGTGATGTGGTTATAACTGGAAAGGAAGGTGATTTTAACATCTGTTTGCTGGAGAAAAGGAGATCTGTGGATAGTTAGTCAATATGAAAAAAGCATGGATAAGGGTTTTAGCAGTAGGGGTTAACAAGAAAGGATAGCTTATAAAAGGGTTTACAGAGGAATAAGTGACAGGACTCAGCAAGAGTTTGGATGTCATCCTTTGGGCAGAAGGGGCCAAATTCCTCGCTGGTGTAACTCCATTGAAGTCAGGGGAAAAGATGTCCAAATGACAAAAATCTAAATACCTTTTCAAGTTTCTAGTCATTATTTCCTTTTTCTAGAGTGGCCAAGAGTATATGTGTGTGACAGCAGCATTAATATAGATAAGAGGTTAATATAGATAATTCATATGGTAAGCACACCGCAAGAGCAGTATCATGAGGCCCTTAATGACTCAGATATTCTGAATTACTTTTGCAAAGGAAGTGGTTATTTCTGTGAGGGGGGAGGGATATCAAGTGTCATATGTAATTTCCTGAATGTATTTACACACAGACAGCCAAATCATCAGTGCTGAAGCCACTTTGCACTGCCAGAGGGGCACAGAGTCCCTTTAGAACTTCCCCAAAGCTGCCATTGGGAAAAAATCCTGGGCTAGTGTAAAGCTGACAGAATTGGTTTTATGTAAGTCTTCCCAGCATACGCCTTGTTGAGTTTGTCTGGGGGCCAGGCAAAACTTAAATGCACAGTGCTGATTGTTCTAACCTACCCGATCTAAGTTAGAGCAGCCTTGTGGCTTCTGTGGTCACTCAGCATGAAGGGGAAGGAGAGGCATAAAGGTGGCTCAGAGCCACCTGTGTCTCTTAACCCCCTGCAGCTGCATCAAGCATGAGTTGATTGCAGCTGAGGATTGCTCCCTGAGTCTATAATTTCCATTTTCCCCATCCCTTATTACCACATATTCCTCTTCCCACTCCTACCCACCCTTCTGCAACAAACTCAAATATGTACTCCCTCCATAAAGTGATTGAAGTTCAGCAGCTTGTGTTAAGGATGAGAAAACTGTCTCTTTAGCCAAGGAGAGTTGGCCCTTTACACTGTAACAGATGATGCCAGGTTCCAAGCAAATACTGGCTTATCTAAATAGAAACATGAACAGTGGAAATGGTAGGGGGACAGAGTCCACCATTTTTAGTTAAGTCTCCAGAGTTCTGCGGTGTACATATTTACAGGAGTCCTAGGGGTTACACTGCAGAATTTTCTCAAAGGCTGAGAGCTCGCTTTACCCTACCTTGTACACAGATTTGAAGAATGAAAGCCATATGTTCAGTCTGAATTATTCAGACATGTACAGGGCTCCAGAGAGCATGGAAAGTTAACCATGTTATATGACTTTGTGCTATGATAGGAGTGGCCATCCTGTGGCTCTGGAGCCACGTGCGGCTCTTCAGAAGTTAAGGTGCGACTCCTTGTAGAGGCACCGACTCCAGGGCTGGAGCTACAGGCGCCAATTTTCCAATGTGCCGGGTGGGGTGCTCACTGCTCAACCCCTAGCTCTGCCACAGGCCCTGCCCCCACCCCACCCCTTCCTGCTCCCTCCCCTGAGCCTGCCGTGCCCTCGCTACTCCCCCTTCCCTCCAGAGCCTCCTGCATGCCAGGAAACAGCTGATCGGGAGGTGCAGGGAGTGTGGGGGAGGTGCTGATTGGCAAGGCTGCCAGTAGGCGGGAGGCACTGGCAGCGGGGCGGGGCGGGAGCTGATGGGGGGCTGCTGACATACTATTGTGGCTGTTTGGCAATGTACATTGGTAAATTCTGGCTCCTTCTCCCGCTCTGGTTGGCCACCCCTATGCTATGAGATCACCTGATTTTGTTCTCACTAAAGTCAATGACTGCATTATTGCATGTTTCAAAGTAGCAGCCGTGTTAGTCTGTATCCGCAAAAAGAACAGGAGTAGCTGTGGCACCTTAGAGACTAACAAATTTATTAGAGCATGAGCTTTCATGGGCTACAGCCCACTTCATCGGATGAGTTTTGCAGAATCAGGTCCTAAATTATTGTATTTTTATACACTGACTCTTTGCAAAAAGAAATCAGAGTTAAGTTCAATGCATACATACCCTTCCAAGTCACATGAATGTATGTGATAAAGAAACCCAATGCTCTGGATCTGTTAATTAAAGGTTTATCCACCAGAGTTGTAGAACATGGTTTGCTACTGTAGGCAGAGGAAGATTCCAAAAGCGGACCCAAGGCTGCCATTCTTTACTGTATATTACACACCAAAACCCATATTAAAAGAACATTGTTAAAGTTGCAAAGTCAAGCACTCAAAAACCAGGAAATGCCAGACTTAATATTACCTGGGCAACCTGAATTCAACTACCTTATGTGTATGTGTTATAATGTAGTTTTTAATTATATGATCACAAACTATTTTTTCCACAAGACCCCTATCTCATTCAGTGCACAGAATGGACAATGTTCACTGAATGAGCAGTATTTTATATTTTGTTTTATTCTCATTGTTAAATGTGTGGCTTCATGCTGTATTTACTGCACACTATTCAAACTCTACTCTGAAGACAGAATTATTAATTTCCTCTGGGCTTTTCTAATCACTGCAGTATCTGAAAAAAGAAAAGGAGTACTTGTGGCACCTTAGAGACTAACCAATTTATTAGAGCATAAGCTTTCGTGAGCTACAGCTCACTTCATCAGATGCATATCGTGGAAACTGCAGCAGACTTTATATATACAGAGAGAATATGAACCAATGGCCCACCTGATGATCACTTTAGATAAGCTATTACCAGCAGGACAGTGGGGTGGGAGGAGGTATTGGTTCATATTCTCTGTGTGTATATAAAGTCTGCTGCAGTTTCCACGATATGCATCTGATGAAGTGAGCTGTAGCTCATGAAAGCTTATGCTCTAATAAATTGGTTAGTCTCTAAGGTGCCACAAGTACTCCTTTTCTTTTTGCGAATACAGACTAACACGGCTGTTACTCTGAAACCTGCAGTATCTGAGTGTCTCATGAACATTAATTGATTTATTTTCAAACAGCACTCTGAGGTGAGGGGGTGGTATTATACCCATTTTACAAATGGGGAACTGAGGCATGGTGAGATTTTTGAGTGCCCAATCCGAGATGCCTAGCATCTGCTTTTACATAGTACTTAGCATTAGATAGTACTCCATATGTTCAAAGCACAGCTCCCATTGACTTCACTTACAGATGTGAGTGCTTCAGCACTTCTGCAAATCAGACCTCAGGGTCTGAAGTCAGGCCCAGAGAAAACAAGGCACCCACAATTAGTGGCCACCTGTGAAAAGTGTTGTTGAAGTGACTTGCCCAGTGTCACATAGGAACTCTGTGTCAGAGGAAGGGTAGAATCCAGTTCCCCAAGGCAGCAATCAGCTTCTCTAACTATGAAACTGTCCTTTCTTTTCCTTCAGTCCCCTACCACATTCACTACACACCTTCCATCATCTACAACAAATGAAACAGGCATCCTACAGACAACAGCTTCCTTCATTACACAACCCTGATTCATCCCCAGAGTACCGTCCATCTGTGTACTGACTGACAGTTAAACACCAGTTGTACAAACCCTACTAATGCACTCACCACCAGAATCCCATGCCATAACCTCACCATCTACCAGCTCTCTGTGAGCCAGGGAAAAGAGGAATTATATAATCGTGATTTAGGCTGCATGACATATTGCAAAATTAGACTGATTTGTATTGATTCACAAGGTGACACAGATAAATTAGTATTAGCATTAAGGAACACTGCATAATTTATAATAGCCCCACTGGTTTTATCTCAGATTGCATTATTTTCTTTTTGAATTGTGACTTTATTGGTTAGAAAGTCATTTTAGTAACATCAATATTAATATTTCTGTAATAATTGTTCTGACATGTTCTTATTTCTTGATTTATGGTATGCCTCTATTCCAGAAAGAGACATTTTCTCAGAGCTACATGCCAGCACAGCAGCCTTAAGACAGAATATCTTGCATGACTTAGTATCTGGATCTTATGAAGGTCATGGAGATTCAGTCAGTGATGGTCGCTGAACCCCCTCTTCTATAAAAAACAGAAGAGAAAAAGAAAGTGTTTTCATCCTGTAGAAACTGGCTAAATGAATTGGATTATACTATGAAAACTATGACTTTTGTAACATTGGTTTTCATTTTGTTTCATTCAGGTTCTTTGAATTTATGTTTATGGGTTTAAATCATTAAGCACATTTTCTTAAATACGACAATAGAAATTACAAAATAAGAATTTTGCAAATTATTCTGGAAGACTGGAAAGCATTTGTCCATGATACGTAAGAGTTAGAAAAAGAAATCTAAAAGCTAATAAGAAAACTATGTTTACAGTTCATAAGTAATGAACTTATGAAATTTGTAAGAGGAAGCTGAAGATGGGACTAATACTTAGATCAGAACTCTGATTAACTGAGATAAAGGGAAATAGCAGAGACTCTTCTATTTGATTTACAGATGTTGTGACATTAACCCTGTCTCACTTTCTGTGTGCAGGCTAACCCCTGAACATACTTTTCAAGCACTGGCACCAGCCCACACAATTGACAGACGTTATAGACACAAAAATATTTATCATACTCTTACCACTTAGGAGGTTTTGTGTGGTATCTAAATACTGCTATATCTTGGTATCTAAGTCAAGAATACTGGTGAAGCACCTGGAGGAACCCAGATGAAATGTGATATAGAAGTGCAAACCATTATGGCACTCTAATGTTTGCATGCATAAGAGCTATTGCTTGAATAATGAGCTCACAGGTACTCCCAAGCACAACTTTGAACACAGATAAAAGGAAGTTATTACTTGAAAAAAAACAGGTTCACCTAACAAGATTATATATTGAGGTATAAAGTGTTCAGGGAGTGGGGATGGGAGGTGGGTCCAATAATGAGAGGATTTCCTTGCACTTAATATGAGCATCAATAGTTAGAGGACATCATGAAACAAAGCAACAGACACGCTTCTCATACCAAATCATACAGTACCACTTTGTTTATATGTAGCAGCAGAGATAACACATTCACAAAGAAAGCAAACCAATGAAAACTACAATGAAATGTTCTGTTTCACTCTGTAGTGTTTGCCAGTAAGATTTGAAACAAACATTTTAAATTAACAGTTCTCAATACATAGCCATGGAGTTAAAGGGAACTGGTGGGGGGAATGTATTTGTGTCTTTTTGATATCCTGAACAGTTGGTTTGTTTCTTTAGTCCTTTCACTTCTTCCTACCCACCCCCATTCCGCAAAAAGAGGCAGGGGAAAGAAGAGAGTTCTTCTTGTTTTACATTACATATATCAGGTCTTGCATGTCTTTTGCTGGAGAACTGGAGATTTAGCATGAAATTCTGATGCCACAAGAGACTCATACCTGAGCAACTGAGGGGCGAAAGAGTTTTTACATAGTTTAAAATTCTGTGCTTTTGTTTGTTTACCAGAACATCCATTTTACTGAAACTCCTTACAAGCACTTGGAAAAAAAACCCTCTTTGTTAAAGGTTCAACACATTTCTCCTTTGAGTGAGGAAGGAGAAAGCTCCAACTCCTGTTCTCTTGCTCTCAGAGGAATCATTTGCAAAGACTGTGAAGTCAAGACCTGATATTGCTAAAGTGAAAATCAAGCATAAGGCACCTGCCTGGGAAAATAAATATTTCTGGCTTCTTTTATCACTGTCAAGGCTGATTTCCCACTGTGGCACTTCGAGTGCAGAAGGTGGGGGCCCGCAAGGATTCTAAAAATTAATACTGGCCACTCCAGGCTTGTATTAAACTCCCACGGTTACAGCTTCTCTCGGACCTTGGATGGGAAGATGCTGCCACCACCCAAATGCAAAATACCCCTTTGAACCCAGGAAAGCACACTTGGGAATTCCTTCTTGTGGGGTTACTCAGAAGCCCTTTCACCCCCCGCCCCCGGGAAGAGCTGAGAAAGAAAACAGAAGAAATCAGCTGTTGCCACCAGGTAATTAAACAACATACGCACAAACGTCTTACCACACAAAAACCCAATCCTGTTCCTAGAAAGAAAAAAAAAGGTAAATTATATTAAAAACAAAAAGAAAGAAAATACATCTGGAACTTAGACTATTGCTAGATTTAAAAAGAGCAAATATAATAATTAAGCAACAAGAATGGCTTTCTTGAGGTCCAGTTTAATGGTTACAAGCAAAACAAAAGCATTTGGGGGTTAGCACAGAGGAGTCCACAAGCCATAAAGAAATAAAATAAATCAACCTAATCGTGTCTTCCTAGACATTTCCTGATCTACTTACATATCTTTCAAATAAGTAGTTTCTAGGTATGATCTGGTAATTTTCATATCTGGCCCACAGCTTTTACAGCTTAGCTACAGCCCTGTCTCTGCTCTGTCCCCTTTCTCTGGAGAACAACAACAGACAAAGGGAAAGTTTTTTCCCAATTTTAAAAAGTTCTAGCCCTCCCATTGGCTCTTTTGGTCAGGTGTCCACTCCCTTCATTTTACCGATGGGCTTTTTTAACCCTTTACAGGTAAAGCAAGTAGAGAACAGCTACTAACAGGGATTTTGTAACTAACTGGCTGGCTGTCCATAAAAGGGAACTACACCCCACCCCACCCCCCTTCATTTCTCACAATGACTTATAGAGAAGCAAGAAGAAACAAACTTTTTTTTCTTTACAGGTCATCTTTACAGATCCAAAAGGCAGACCAAACCAAGTCTGGGGAATACCAAGAGAGTCAAGAAAGCCATTTTTAAAAAAAAATCACTGCTTTGTTTGGTCAACTACCAGAAGAGACATTTCAAAATGGATGCATTCTCAACCAATTCAACCTGTTTGTACAGTTCACAGTTTCCAGTTAGTAATGATAGTAATCTGATCTTGTGGTATCAAAAGCACACACAGTATAAGCAAATGAATCAGTTAAAGGGACACAGTCGAAACTGCAAAGCTCAAAACAGGGTGTTAAGTGCCAGGCCAAATGCCAGAAATACATAGACTGGATGGTCATTCCTACAAGCTATTTAGCCACAAAAGGATTCTGGTGAAGGACGAGCATGTAATAGAACACAAAATTAGTGAAATTGTTAGTGAAAAGATGTGTTTGGTCGATGGTATGGGTAACTGGTGAATGAAGACTATGTGTAATGTTATTTTGGCCCTGAATCTCTATCAGCTACTGCATTTATTGACTGAAGAGCATTCACAGAGAAAGAAGTCAGTTTGGGCAATAATCCAAATGACAGGTTGTTTTAAGAACATATGTGGACATCCCAGAAGAGGATTCTGCCAAATGAGTTAACAAATCAGCTCTGCTAGATCAGGCCACCAGAAAGATTTTGATACATTTCTGACCATTAAGTCCTTCCCAAAGGACACTCATTTAACATTTTTTTAATATAATGTATATATCTAACCTGTGTTTTGGCCTAACAGGTATGTCATCCCTGCTATATTTTGCTTGCATGTTAGGGATATACAGGAATATAGGGTGTATTGGTGGAATTTTGCTGGATGTGCATGACTGGGAAATTCACAGTAATGGCACAAAGAGTCCCGTTTTGGAGTATATAAAGCATCAGTGTCTGAGATAGACTGTCTTCATTTTTTTATCCTGCAGAGTCTTGAGCGCTCTGTTCTTCACCTAAGAAAAGCACTGAGGTAAATGCTTAGCTTTAAGCATATGAGTAGTCCCATTGGCTTAGATATGGGGCAACCAGATTATACCTTATTAGATTTGTAATATAGACAGGGACTAAAGAAAAACAGTTGTAGAATGTTCCTTCTCCTTTCTCTGTGGTGTTCAGATTCCAAACTGAAGCAGCATCACTGAACATACATCATGATGTTCCCCTGCAATGTATGTTTACAGCAATTACAAAATACGGGTAATTTCAACATCCATTCACAATGGTTAAACTTGAAATATTTTGTTTTGAAGACATAGGGTTGATTTTTCATCCTCAAAAGATGAACTGATTTTACAGTATTTTGTTCAATTAAGACAATTTTATTTTTAATAAAGCAATTTTCAGCCTGTGGTCTACGGATCCCTGGGGGTCCGCAGACTATGTCTAAGATTTCCAAAGAGGCCCTCACCTCCATTTGAAATTTTTTAGGAGTCTGCAAATGAAAAAAGGTTAAAAACTACTGAAATAATTTTTTTTAAGATTTCATGCCTGCCTCTACTTCCTCCTCCCCATTGCTCTCACTACTTGTTGTGTTACTAATGCTTATCTTATCCAGTTGTTTCTCAGCTAATTGGGAATCCCAAAATGCTGAATATTTTATTTATAAAGATTACTTTAAACATTCCTGAGATCAGTATTGTGCCATTGATTTCCGTTGCATGAAACACCTGAGGAACTGTCATTAATTCCTTCCTCCTCAACTGCATAGTGCAGTTCAGGTCTAGGAAGAAAAAGGATTTGATCTGCCTTAAAAGCAATTCCTTTCAAACTCTGTGTCCCTTGAGTTCCGCTCCCCGTCTCATATATCTGAGAGTGCTATTAGGGAAGTTTAATTCCTCTCACTCTTACTATTTTGGAATAATCTAATATCCCCTTTAAATGTACACTGCATAGGACTTTGTGTCCTGTTTCAATATTGACGATATGAGGTTTTCCATACAAGTTGTCATGCTCTTCATTTGTATATCACTGACTGACTTACTTTTAATTTGACAACTGGAGATTGCAGCTATATCACTCATTATTTTATGTAACATTTATTTCTGTTTTTATGTGGCCCTCCATATTGTCCATTCTCTTTCCTCACAGCAAGAAGTTAAAAACTCTTTCCTCAAAAGTATCTTGTATTTAACTACATTTTTCAATGATCATCTCAATGTATACCTTTAGTAGAGTTTCTATATGTTGACAAGATCTCCAGACAACCCAACAAACCATAACAACTGAAAAGAGGAACAAAAGTATATAAGATTCACTTTCTGAGTGTAACTTTTGATTTATGTGTTCTCAGTTAGCAATTTAAAAATAAGGGATAAAACCAAACTGAATTCCATAACATTTGAGCCTCCAGAGGTGTTACAGAATTTAATTTAGGAGAAGACTGTGAATGACACAATGAGTGATAAAATTAAAAAAGTTATTTAATGCAAAATAGTTAGTTAAGTAAAGAGGCTTTGCAATATATAATCACACACTGCATTGATATTCCTAATCCAAGATGAATTGATGCATTCAGGCATGATCAGTCCCTAAATGAGGAGAATGGGTATAATCCTTTCTCTAACAGTATGTTGATGGTGGATGGGCACACCTATCTAAAACCTTTTTATAATCAATTATAATAGCCCTCCCTTAATTAATTAGCATTAAATCCATTATAATGGATTTTATCATAATTAAATAAAATTACTAAATTATCATTAAACATCATAATTAGCACCCGTGTAACTATCATACCAATAACTATTAATATAGATGGTGTTTTCCAAAACAATAACATTTTATCTAGAGCACTTATAAAAACCAGTTAGGACCAAAACATATTTACAACATGACCTGAGGTTATGTCCTAACTTATTTCCAACAAGTATCTGAATTTTCTCACTTCACTTTATTCATATTTTACCTTGCCTCACGTGACTAGTGTCAAGCCATTTTTTGAAAATAGATTTTTGATCCTTCTTACTTTTCAATACATTTCTATATAAACATATGCGAGCGTCATCTCTATACATAAACTACATACGTGAGCTTGTTGCATCTGCTCTATCTAGTTCTATGTAAATGGTTTATATATTACCTTAGATTACCCCCTGATGGATATGGTTTTTAATTCCTCTTGCAGTTTGTCTTAACAATAACCAAAAGAAAAGCAGAAAAAGGCTCAGAAGTTCTCAGACATGAGACAGTCCTGTAGATAAGAGACAGACTTTAGAGATCTGGATTATGTTCCTAACTCCAGCACAGATTTACTGTATGATCTTTGGCATGTCACTTAAGGCCTGATCCAAACTCCATTGAAGTTAATGGAAAGACTCCCATTTACTTCAATGGGATTTGAAAGACTCCCATTTACTTCAAAAGCCCTTTGTTCCTCAGACAGGACTCCATCTGTAACATGATGCTAACAATACTTTCCTACCTTAAAGGGGTATGCATTAATTCATGGGGGGGGGGGGGATCAGATTTTATGGTGCAAAGAGCTATAGAAAAGCCTATAAATAAAGAAAAGGAGATCCCTACTGCTTCACTGCTACTACAGTCACTCATTCAGAAGTGTATGAAAGACAATATTTGCATGCATATGTTAGTATATGCAATTTTGGTGACTATTTCTTAAATCCACACAGGTGCTAGCCTTTTACAAGAAGCAAGAAATCTAATTTTACAGTGTATGAAGTGAAGATTATGGTAGGAGATGCTCATATTAACTTGAACCTTTGAGACACAGATTGGAGCATTTGCTTGTATTTTAGCATACACAACAGTCTGGGCTGTTCCAATCCTCTTCCTCAATCTTCTGTTCTTTTTGTTTCTATGGAAATGTAAGGCAATTGGACATGTGTGCAGAAATCTGGTCATTTATGCACAAATTTACGCAATTTATGCACAGACGTTAGAACTCATTTGCATGCATAATTGTATGACTAGCTTATTAGAGCCAGGCACATTATTCCACATTTGTTTAAATTGACTAGAGCTCAGCAGAGGACAGAAATTCTATTTCATGAAGGATTCTGAGATTACAAAATCTTACTTCATTCCAAATAGGAATGAAACCCCAAATTTTGAAATTCTCTGCAAAAGAAAATTAAAAAAAACCCATTTGTTTCAATTTGAGTGAAATATTTCATTTCGATTTTAATATAGTTGAAAATAAAAACGTTCAAAATGAAGTCATTTCAAAACAAAAAGTCAAAGCATTTTGTTCTGAAAATGATGACAAAGGACAGAATACGGTTCTGTTGATATTTCTCCAGCCAGCTCTTGTAATGACCAGAATCCACCTAAGGGAGAAGAGTATAAATGTGATAAAGTCACATGAAAGTTAAGTTATTCAGCATTCACAAATTTGCTTAATTCTGCTCTCACATCCTTTAAAAATAGATGGAATTATACAAACACAGTTGAGAACAAAATGTGTCCCTTATCTGATCTGATATGAGAAAATATCTTTTTCAGATCAGCTTTGACTGACACAGCACGTGTATCATTCTGCTCCCATTTATACTGTGCTAAATTTTGTCCTAGGTCATTGACACTGATGTTGTGACACTCTGTACCTACACCCCCATGTTCATCCACATAATATGACTGTGTGGTATCCAATGCAAAGTTTGTCATGTCGGGTGTCTTTAGAAGGCTCATGATGCACTGAGTATTGTTGTTATAGTAATGTTATGTTCTAGTAATTGTTGTTACAGTAATGTTATAGGTTGTAATTTCATGTGTATAGTTATGAGGCTGAAAATGTGTCCTCATGGCTTAAAGCAGGCCCAGGTAAAACTCTCCAAGAGCAGAGGGGCAGTTCACACCTTATCAGGGCATGTTTGGGACAAACCCAGCCCAGCCTCATAGGAACAAAGGACACTGGCCTAGGCCGCAACAAAGGATCTGTTGGACTCTCGAGTGAGGCACCCCCATTCCTTTTGTCAGTTTCAGACTACGATGGCTCACCTGACCTGAAAGGGGGTGGGGGGCAAAGCCAAGAGAGAAGAAAGAACATGACAAAAGGGAGAGACATTTACCATGCTCTCGCTCTCTCTTCCACCCACATCTACAGACACCACACCAAATGACTGAAGCGCTGATCAAAGGGGAGAACCTGGCTGAAAAGCAACCAGCCAGCCTGTGGTGAGAAGTTTGTAAGGACATTGAAAGTGTTAAGATCAGCTTAGAATGTTTTTTGATTTTATTTCAGTTGACCAAACCTGACTTGTTATGCTTTGACGTTTAATCACTTAAAATATATCTTTATAATTAATAAATTTGTTTGTTTGTTCTACCTGAAGCAGTGTGTTTGGTTGGAAGCGTGTCAGGACTCCCCTTGGGATAACAAGCCTGGTGCATATCATTTGTTTGGTAAATTGACAAACTCATAAGCTTGCAGCGTCCAGCGGGCATAACTGGACACTGCAAGACGGAGGTTCCTAGGGTTGTGTCTGGGACCAGAGATATTGGCTAGTGTTATTTGGTTGCACAATCCAAGCAGCGGTAGCTGAGAGCAGCTTACAGGCCAGAGGCTGTGCATGAACATCTCGGGAGTGGGGGTTCTTACAGCAGAGCAGAGTGAGGCTGGCTCCCAGAGTCGAGCATTGGAGTGACCTAGTAGATCACCAGTCCAAATACCGCCAGAGAGGAACATCACAAATGTATATGTAAAAGTGTGCAGCATATTTGACTGAACTGGTTTAGGCAGCGATGGAGAAAATGTGTACTTGTATACAGTTATTTTGTCTCTTAGTAAATAACTTCCAGCAGCTTTCCAAAAGTTGATGTTAAGCATGCTCGTCTTATATTAGCTTTTGATTACTTCAGACCCTAGAACTGAGAAACACTGTATGCTGACATAAAGACTGCTTTCATTCATGCTCATTTAATAATCTGAGCGGCAGAATTCAAAGTTATGGGGAATCTCATAATCCTTCTATAATAGACATAATTATAAACATGTACTGTACTGTGTTTTAATGTTCAGTGTAAATGTTTTTCCTGTCTCCAATAGGAGGCCTGTGGAAATAGAGGCCTGTGGAAAAGAATTGAATATCGTCCTCTTCTTTATCTGTAGTTCTATGAAACAGATGAGAGTGCTGCATTATGAGTTATTGTGCAGGAAGTTTCTATATACAATGGGAAAAGCTCTGATGACTGGATTATGTTTGAACTAGAAATAGTGGGCTCCCTTTCCTTTGCCTTGGAATATTGTAGGGAATGGGCTCTTGGAACTGATACCTTAGACTCTGTTCAATAGAATTATAGGGAGTATTCTGCTTGTCTAGGGTGGCTTTTAAATCTGGGAAATTAGAAAGTGAGACTATAGTTATATCAGCATTTATATTATAATTGAACCAAGTTATTTCCACCTGGTGAAAATGTTCTTTAGGAAAGGCTAGTGCCCTTTATTGCATGTGATGTACAAACATGTTTCTCCAACTTTACCTTTTAAAACACCACAGCTTGCTTCTGCTTTAACTTCAAGCACTAAATTGTTCCTGTAAGGTAAATCTGTTGATATGGGTGGTGTGGCAGCACACAGCCTGTTCCTCAAGGAACTTCGAGGAACAGCAGGTATGTCACAGCCCTTTGACAGGGTGAGGGGACAGCACTGTTGGTATCTGCAGAGGTGGATGGTGACATGACCTCAGACCCACTCCATCCCTTACAGGAAGGCTGGTACTGCTGTTTCTAGCTATCAGCTGATCATGACCTGGGTAATCTATCCTAGTGGTCAGAGCAGGCATCAGGAACCAAGGACTAGAATCAGAGCCGGAGTTGGGAGTCAGAAGGTAGAGCCAAGGATCATGCTGGAGGTCAGGAACTGGAGCTTGCCAGGTAGCAGGCAACGAAGGGTTTGATGCAGGGGAGGTCAGAGGCAAGGTTAGGTACAAGACAGGAACAATAGGAACAAGGTAATGCAGGAGCAGACATAGTGGTGGGCATGAGCATCTAGCAGACAGTAAGCTTCTGCTGGTTTAAGAGTTGGCCTGCCAGCCTGTCATAAATATAAAGGGAAGGGTAAACACCTTTAAATCCCTCCTGGCCCGAGGAAAAACCCTTTCACCTGTAAAGGGTTAAGAAGCTAAGACAACCTCACTGGCACCTGACCAAAATGATACTTTCAAAGCTGGAGGGGGGAGAAACAAAGGGTTCCCTCTGTCTGTGTGTTGCTTTTGCTGGGACCAGAGCAGGAATGCAGGTCAGAACTCCTGTAAAGAGTTAATAAGCAATCTAGTTAGATATGCGTGAGATTCTGTTTTGTTTAAATGGCTGGTAAAATAAGTTGTGCTGAATGGAATGTATATTCGTGTTTTTGTGTCTTTTTGTAACTTAAGGTTTTGCCTAGAGGGATTCTCTATGTTTTGAGTCTGATTACCCTGCAAGGTATTTACCATCCTGATTTTACAGAGTTGATTCTTTTACTTTTTCTTTAATTAAAATTCTTCTTTTAAGAACCTGATTGCTTTTTTATTGTTCTTAAGATCCAAGGGTTTGGGTCTGTGTTCACCTATGCAAACTGGTGAGGATTTTTAGCAAGCCTTCCCCAGGACAGGGAATGTAGGGCTTGTGGGAAAGACGTTTCCAAGTGGGCTCTTTCCCTGTTATTTTTGTTAGACGCTTGGTGGTGGCAGCAATAAGGTCCAGGGACAAAAGGTAAAATAGTTTGAACCTTGGGGAAGTTTTAACCTAAGCTGGTAAAAATAAGCTTAGGGGGGTTTTCATGCAGGTCCCCACATCTGTACCCTAGAGTTCAGAGTGAGGAAGGAACCTTGACACAGCCCATGTAGCCAGTCAGGTGGGGTGTCCAGTCAGGCAGCCTGCTGTAGGCCAGCTACACTAATGAAGCTGTATAGAGTGATTCCCAAACTAGGGTCACCGCTTGTTCAGGGAAATCTGCTGGCAGGCCAGGCCAGTTTGTTTATCAGCCACGTCTGCAGGTTCAGCCAATTGCAGCTCCCAGTGGCCGCAGCTCGCTGTTCTCAGCCAATGGGGGCTGCAGGAAGCAGCACAGGCCAAGGGACGTGCTGGCCGCCCTTCCCGCAGACCCCATTGGCCTGGAGTGGGGGACCGCAGCTGGTGGGAGCTGCGATTGGCTGAACCTGCAGACGCGGCAGGTAAACAAACAAGCCCAGCCCGCCAGGGGCTTTCCCTGAACAAGCAGCCCCCTTGTTTGGGAACCACTGCTGTATAGAGATTAGCTCTGATGCAGGCCCTGATTCCTGGCACAGGCTCACAAAGCCTGTGTACATCTGCATTGCCAGTCCCATCACTATAAGAAGCTGTACTTAGCTTTAGGAGAGGTTCACCAGACTAAGTTTATGTCCTTACGGTGATGCTGACTATTCACCATGCCTAAACTTCAACCAAAGTGGCAGTCCAGTTCTCTTTATTCTCCTAAGGGAAAGTGCCTTGTGGCTTACTGAAGGTCTGTTCAAGACAAAAATGAGGTTATAGCTTGCTCTAGCCAGTCCCAGAGGAAAGTCTGGGTTTCTGACCAGACAAGCACCTCCTACCCCATGAGAGTATCAACTCCACTAACCCAACATTTGGCACCTTAAGTTCACAGAGCTCTGCTTTCAGAGATGGCTTTGCTTTCTGAGGCTAGGAGCTTAGTTCTAAGGAGAAGCAAGCTATTTATGGTAGCAGCTGAACTGAACCTAGCCCTCCTGCTTCTTCCTCTCCTTGTGTCACTGTTAACTCCTTCTCTGCCTTAATGGTGCATAAGATAGATAGATATATACTATCACATAGCCCATGTGCTCCCTAAATGTAGCCTGTGATTGTGCCTAATTTCTATGCAAGATAGACGACGAAAGAGAGCCCTGGAGCCCCTCCTCCACCTTGTGAGCCTACTGAAGGCCACCCATTTGACCCCCAAATCTTTTGCCTTGAACAGACCTTCAGCTTCTTAGATTTAAAGTGTTTTTAATACATAAATAACTTAAACTTTCCCTTTATTTTGCTAGTTATGAGCCATCTCCTACCCAAATCATTTGAGCCCCTTCATCCCCCCAGAGTTCCAGGCAGATGGAACTGTCTCCCCACACGGAACAATTTTGAGGATTAAAGCCTTAGTTTTCAACATTTGTATTAAAACTGTCATGCTATGAGTGATGTATGTCCCCTAATTCCACTTTTCATAGGGATATATAGTCATACTGCAAAACTGTTCATTTAGTGGGAATTAATAAGTTGCAAATGACATTAAAGTCACTATGTTGCAGTGGCATTTATGCAAGCGGAATGCAGGAAAATAACTGTACAACAGGCACGTTTTGGCAATATGTCAAAAGTCTTAAATATAAACTGTGCTTGGACGTTATAATTTATATGTCAAATATAATTAACTTTGTTTTTAAATGTGATACAGCAAACTGCTGTTAAAAGAATTTTCTACGTCTACCAGATGCCATACATCAGATGCTATTTGAGTATCTCATCTCCCTAATCAGTGAGAATGTTGTGTTGAAGCATATATAGCAGACTTCTGCACCTTTTAAACTAAATATCTTCAGCACCAATTTCACTATTGCCATTTGTTCTTCAACAATCTGTTTCTAAGAGAGAAATGAGTGGGTGGATGAGTGGGATGAGGGTTGGTTTCGTTATAGTACTTCTTGTTAGAATCTGCTCCACAATTTGCTAAACTTCAAAATTGTCCTTATGTAAGCCAACATCTGGATCACTGGAGTCCATGTTCCTGAGCTTATTGTCATCAAATACAACAATGGAAGTGATTTCATACCTAGTAATAGCAACACAATTCGCATATAGGGAAATCCTTCAGCAAAGGCAAAGACTTGTTCATCCCAAAAGCAAACAGTAGTTGAAACCAGAAATAGTTATAAATAGAAAATAACAGAAATAAGGAAATTTATATCCATGGATTTTAAGGCCATAAGGGACCATTGTGATCATCTAGTCCGGTAGTTCTAAGACTTTTGTACTGGTGACCCCTTTCACATAGCAAGCCTCTGGGTGCGACCCCCCTTATAAATTAAAAACACTTTTATGTATTGAACACCATTATAAATGCTGGAGGCAAAGCAGGGTTTGGGGTGGAAGCTGACAGCTCATGACCACCCATGTAATACCCTCACGACCCACTGAGGAGTCCCGACCTCCAGTTTGAGAACCCCTGATCTAGTCTGACCTCCTGCATAAGCCCAGCCATTAAATTTCATTCAGTAATTCCTGCATGAAGCCCAATGTGTTGTGGTTTAATTAATGCACATCTAGCTCCCTGCCTTCTCCACACCAACATTGTTTTAAATTAATCTCATTGTGCCATCTGAATAATACTTTTCTACCCTTTTTCATTCAGATTCACTTTTGTGGCTGACAAATTGATCTCAGGTTGAGGCAGATACATGAAACTCGTCCTGAGGCACCAAACTGGCAAAACTTGCTACCTAACCTATGCCAATATAATAGTCCAAGGGTTCTCAAACCTTTGTACTAGTGACCCCTTTCACATAGCAAGGCTCTGAGTGTGACCCTCCCCTTATAAATTAAAAACACTTTTTTATATATTGAACACCATTATAAATGCTGGAGGCAAAGCAGGGTTTGGGGTGGAGGCTGACAGCTTGCAACCCCCCCATGTAATAACCTCATGACCCCAACCCCCAGTTTGAGAATCCCTATAATAGTCAAAGAAACCAGTTGCATGTACAAAAAATATATATACCTATATGGAAACAGTTAATCCTGCTAAATGGTTAACTGAATATGAAAACATGAATTTAGACACAGGTACCCATTTTCCAAACCCAAATGCCCAGTTGCTAATGTCACATTACCAGGATGTGGGAAGTCATGCCTAATGGTCAGTGCAGGAATCAAGAGCCAAGGGTCAGAGTTGGCATCAGGAGTTGGAGGCCACATACTAGAGATGAGGGTCAGAGTCAAAGTCAGAGGTCAGGACTAAGGGACAAGGGTAAGAACCATGTTACCTGAAGTGAGGCAAGGCAAAGCTGGGTCAAAGACAGGAGCACAACTTGGAAAAGGCATTATCACAGTCATGCGGTACATGCTTTGAGCAGGCACGAAGCAGTTACTGCTGCTGCAGCTGCTAGGCTTAAGAGCTGGTCTGCTAACTCTTCCAACCAAACAGGCAGCAAAGCCAATCAGGCAGCCTACTACAAGCTGGCTGTGCTCATTAGATTGCCCGGAGATTGGCTCCAGTGGTGCTGGAACTAGGGCTGCTGGGGGTGCTGCCATACCCCCTGGCTTGAAGTACTAATAACAAATGCCACATACATAGTTTCCATGGTTTCCATCAGCAGCACCCCCACTATAAAAATTGTTCCAGCACCCCTGACTGGCTCTGCTGCAGCCCTGAATTCTAACAACATGCACATACAGTTTTTGTGCATTCAGTGGGTGCCCATGAAAATTTTGCTGTCACAACTTGGCTGGTCATGTTTAAAAATTTCTTAAAGGGCTAAATTCAGCCCTGACATCAACAAAGTTAGGCCCATTTACACAAGAGATAAATTTGGTTCATGAGGTCTGTTGCATGAAACTATACTTAACTTCCAATATCTGAACAACAGAACTAGATGAAATTTTCTTAATTTTGCATTTTCAATGAAAATTTTCATCAAAAAATTAATTTTCTGTGGGAAAAACCCAAAAACTTTTAATGAAGATTTTCATAAAAAATTTCCAACTTTTCAAGCAGGCCATAGAGCAAAAATTTTCAGTCACTGAAAAATTGAATTGCGATTTCAAAATGTTAAAACCACTACAAATTTTCAAATAATTCCCACAACAAAATGTACTTGTTTTTCTTTTTTAAACTATTTCTACTAAACAAATATTCCTCAGGAAAACCAACATATAGATATTATTCTTTGTTATAAACTCTTGTGCTGTTCCATTGGCCATGAATACCAGTTGCCATGATCAATTTTGAATATAACTCCACCTGAATATGAGTTATTATGACATTGATTTTTTAGAGAATCTATGTATAGTTTTACCTGTATGCACACTTGACAGTTGTGTGTGCCAGAAATTTAATCAAAAGATTTACTTGATCCCTTTAGAATAGTGGTGGGCAACCGGAGGCTCGCGGGCCGCACGCAGCCTGTCAGGGTAATCCACTGACAAGCCGCGAGACTATCTGCAGGCATGGCTGCCCGCAGCTCCCAGTGGCTGCGGTTCACTGTTCCCAGCCACTGGGAGCTGCGGGCAGCCATGCCTGTGGACGGTCAATGTATACAAACTGTCCCATGGCCTGCCAGTGGATTGCCCACCACAGCTTTAGAAGAACCACGATATTCAAGAGTCATTACAGTTAACAACTACTATTCTATTTTTCCACAAAGATAGGATCTTAAAATTGATATATCATTTTCTTTCATTTTAATAGCTTAACTAAAACTATTTGGTTAACAGCTTCAGATTAAATATTATAAAAAATTGCCACACATTGAAATAATTGAAAGCCAGTCTTTCAAACTAAGAAGAAAATGATCCTTTGTGATTCTAACTACAAGTCTCTATTTACCCCAAGAGATGTGGTGTTAAGTACAATAATATTTTCTTGGGTTTGGGGTTTATTTGTTTCTCTCCTTCCTGCTATAGAAGCACCATGCAAACCTAAATGAAAAGGACCAGATTTTTAAAGGTTTTTAGGTGTTGCTGCACTCAACATTGCAACACTTAATTACCTTTAAAAACCTCAGCCAAACTGACCAGCTAAGGGCCTCATACTGCACGGATTTATGCCCATGCGTAGTACCACTCAAATCAATGGGACTATGCATAGGTCTAATGTAGTGGTTCTCAATCTATTTACCATTGCGGACTGCATCCGATACTACCTGTATGGCCCTGAGGATGTCACATGGGCAGCAGCAGTGTGCTGTTTGGGCTGCAAGTGGCCCACAAGCTGCAAGTTGAGAACCACTAGTCTAATGTCATTCACGAGTGCAAATCTTTATAGGAGCAGCCCACAATTGACTGTACAGGGAAAGTGATTATAGATAAAGTGCTGTCAAATGCAGAAAGTTAAAAAAAATGTTTAGCTGTAATCTCTTACAATTAATGTTTTCAAAGAGAAGTGGATGACAGTGGCCCATTCATCATCATATTTTTCATCTGATGGAACATAATTCATGAATGCAAAAACAGTTTCTTAAAGCTTGGACAGTATGGCTCAAAACAAATAACAAAAATATGCAAAATGTCCATAAATGGAATATTTCAGTGCAAGTGGTCCTATTGTGGTCTCCATATATGGTGCATCTATTCCACTCTTGCAAGGGATGAGCTTTATGAACAGAGAGGTCTTTCTTATCTCTAAACAGATGTAATGATTCTAGGATGAAGCCTGCCAGCCATACATATCCTCAAACGCCCTAGAATAGGATGAAAAAGAAGGCAAATTAAAGGACTTTGGAATAAGTCTCACTGGGTATTCCTCTAAGGTTTCATCATCCACCACTGAAGTCAATGGGAGTTTTGATGTTGACTTTAATGGAAGCTTGAGCAGGTTTGTAATGAGAGAAAAACACTTATGGTGCACAACGAAAAACAGATCTCTTATGTACCAAAGATCCTTAATCAACCCGTCAGATAGGATCATGAGTAAAAATATGGGTATTTGAACAATTGTGTGAGGATGAAATGAAAGAGCAAATTTTCTTTTTAAAAGTAAATAAATAAATGTTCATAAATGTGGCTTTGTTTTCAGTTTGCTGCTATGACTCTTTCATAAAAGATTTTTCTCTGGGAAAAATACACCATCTGCCTGGTTAGTCTGTTTTCTTGGTATCTTGCCCATTTAAGCCTTTCCAGTTTCTGCTCTGTTTCAAGTAAAACACTCATTAGGGACAGGTTTCAGAGTAGCAGCCGTGTTAGTCTCTATTCGCAAAAGAAAAGGAGTACTTGTGGCACCTTAGAGACTAACAAATTTATTTGAGCATAAGCTTTCGTGAGCTATAGCTCACTTCATCGATGCATTCAGTGGAAAATACAGTGGGGAGATTTATATACACACAGAACATGAAACAATGGGTGTTACCATACACACTGCAAGGAGAGTGATCACTTAAGGTGAGCTATTACCAGCAGGACAGCGGGGGGCGGGGGGACAGGACCTTTTGTAGTGATAATCAAGGTGGGCCATTTCCAGCAGTTGACTAGAAGGTCTGAGGAATGGTGGGGGGTGGGGAAATAAATAAGGGGAAATAGTTTTACTTTGTGTAATGACCCATCCACTCCCAGTCTCTATTCAAGCCTAATTTAATTGTATCCAGTTTTCAAATTAATTCCAATTCAGCAGTCTCTCGCTGGAGTCTGTTTTTGAAGTTTTTTTGTTGAAGAATTGCAACTGTTCACCTGCACATCTACCAATGTGATATATGCCATCATGTGCCAGCGATGCCCCTCTGCCATGTACATTGGTCAAACTGGACAGTCTCTACGTAAAAGACTAAATGGACACAAATCAGACGTCAAGAATTATAACATTCAAAAACCAGTTGGAGAACACTTCAATCTCTTTGGTCACTCGATTACAGACCGAAAAGTTGTAATTCTTCAACAAAAAAACTTCAAAAACAGACTCCAATGAGAGACTGCTGAATTGGAATTAATTTGCAAACTGGATACAATTAACTTAGGTTTGAATAGAGACTGGGAGCGGATGGGTCATTACACAAAGTAAAACTATTACCCCTTGTGTATTCCCATCTCCCCTCCCCCCATCATTCCTCAGACCTTCTTGTCAACTGCTGGAAATGGCCCACCTTGATTATCACTACAAAAGGTCCCCCCACCGCCCCTCCCACTGTCCTGCTGGTAATAGCTCACCTTAAGTGATCACTCTCCTTACAGTATGTATGGTAACACCCATTGTTTCATGTTCTCTATGCACATAAATCTCCCCACTGTATTTTCCACTGAATGCATCCGATGAAGCGAGCTGTAGCTCATGAAAGCTTATGCTCAAATAAATTTGTTAGTCTCTAAGGTGCCACAAGTACTCCTTTTCATTAGGGACAGTCACAGCTGCCATGCAGTATTATTTGAAAAGAAGCATTCTCCTGTCACCTCCTGTGCACTGAGATAATAGAATATCACCTTCGTGACTGATAATGAAACTTATCTCTCCTCTGTCGTTTAGCTCCTTTCATCTACATCACACTTAAAATTTACAAAAGGTAGGTGCCTAAACCTACCCTAGAAGCTTTTGCAAACTGCAATCATCTGAAGTGGAAAAAGCTGTATTGTGGTCATTAATTGTTTGTGTGTTTTTGAGTAACATACAGAAGATATGGAGTACTTTTCTACTGGTGGTATTCAAAGCTGTTTAGCTTATTGATGTGGCTACAGTAACTAGAATACATAGAAAGTCACTTATTGCACTTACTTTATTCAGACATTATGGCGTTTTATCACAGTATGGCTATATCTTTTTGCACTCTGTTATGCTGCGTACAGAAGTGGGCTGTAGCCCACGAAAGCTTATGCTCTAATAAATTTGTTAGTCTCTAAGGTGCCACAAGTACTCCTGTTCTATTTTCAACTGTGTAATCCTTTACAGATAAATTGCACTTAGCCTGGGTGTAGTAAGAATTACTGCCTGCTTTGTTGTATTTACATTACAGATTTAAAATCCTTAAAGAACAAAATATTGTAGCTTAAAATAGCTTCCCATGAAGACTTCATTTTCTGATATAGAAGTGAGCTGTAGCCCATGAAAGCTTATGCTCTAATAAATTTGTTAGTCTCTAAGGTGCCACAAGTAATCCTGGGTTTTTTTTGTATTTTTACACGACCTGAGTTGACTATTCAGACATCCTATATTATGCATTGACAGTCATGTGCCAACAATCATTTTGAGTCTCTGGAGGACAGTAAATGGATTAAAAGTAGAACTGTAAAAGAACAAAAAACATCCTACAAATATTCAGTGTTTTAAAAGTTTAATGGTAATGTGGGGAGTGATTAAATGTAATGACATGTACATTACTATAAATATTTTACATTAAAATGAAGAAGATACAAATAAGCTTAGAGGCAAATAATTCCTCTTTCTAAGTCAGGTTTGATTACATTGTTAAGATATGAATATGGTTTAACTGATAAGTCACAGGAATTCTACACTTAGCAAAGACAGTTCTCAAGGAAGCTTTAGCCAAGTAAGCTTTGAACAAAAATCTGTGAAGATGACCAAATAGCAGGTATAGAAGGAGGAATGTCAACCAAAGTCAAGAATGGGATGTTTCAGAAAAGTCACACATGATAGTTCCATGTAAGTGGAAAAAATAGATACATTGGGTTAAATCCTAACTCCTGTGAAGTCAAATAAGGAAGGTTTGTAAGAAGGGGAGAGTTTTGAGCCCTCCATCTTGAATAACTAGCCTAGAGATTTCAGACTCAGAGAATTGTCAAGCCAAAATTGTGTGTCAAAATGTGATTTCAGTATGTCCTTGGGGTAGAAGGATTTGCTATGTACAATGCAGGTCCATAAAAAAGAGGTTTAGAGTCCCACATTCCTTGTTTAGACTAGCAAAATTGTGAAGTCCATGCATTAGGAAAGTGGTTTTCTCTTTCCTCACTTGGCTAAGTCTGAATACCAAAGGCATACTCACTGAAAACTCTCTTGTTGCTGCTCTTTCTGGGTGTTGAAACTCCAGGGTCTGAGAGAAGCCTGAGAGTGAACAATACCATTGGGAATGTAGGGGCATTCTAGGCTCTTCTACAGGACAGGAGTTCTGAGTCTATTAAAGGGAGTAGAACTGCCAGTTACCAAATGGGAATGTTTACTTTTTAATCATGTTTACACGATTAAAAAAGATTCATAACGGAGGCCAGTAATGGGAGCATTAATAAATGTGCCAAATATATTTTATATGGGATACACATTCATGTTCAATATAAAAAATGTCTTGCTCCTCCCCACAGATTGATCAAATACAACTAAAACATGTCAGAAATGACTAGATATAGTTAAAATATATTGAAACTGGAATAATAGAAAATTTCCACTTTATTCGTGATGTGAAATTTCAGTGTGACCAAGTTTAGAGTACATTGGACCCACTAGCCATTACTGGAAAAACTCCTATATGTATCATTTCACAGGTTCCCCTCCCTTAAAAATAGTACACACAAGTTACAGGAAACTAACCGCAGGGCAGGTCTAACTTACTCATCAACTAAGCTAATTTTCACCATCCATGACACCACTAGGAGTGATGCTGAATGGTCCTAACATAATTTTGTCCAGGGTATTGAGTAAAAAAGCATTTTTTGTAAACATCAGGCAGGCATCAAGCATATATGGTTCTACCTCTTTTTTGGTCCAAATACATTAATACAAATAGTACCTCTGTCTGTTCCTGTGAAAGTCTGTGTAATGGAACCAAAGATACAATCGGTGGAAAGTCCACCTGGAACAGCAGCACAGTGATGCAAGCCAACTTCAATCCTTGCTTTGCCAAAGGAGCTGGGATAGTTAACACAACCTATCAGACATATAGGTCTGGCCTGGAGAGGGCTGAATTGGCAGTTTTGAGACAAACTTATTTAACAAATCTCATAGACAGCGTCTCATCTCTTGTGGAGCCGTGACCAGAATACATAAGTGCCTTCCCCTCACAAAACCCATGAAGGAGGGCTGCCCTCTGTTCTCCACTGGGGTGAATCCTCAGATCAGCTGCCATTGCAGACCCTGTACACCAGTAGGTGCAACTCTGGCCTTACATAGTATTAGAAACCAGTGTCTCAAAGAAAGGAATCCTGTAAATATTTACGTTGCATGAATGTGTTTATCACTCCTACAAAGGCAACAACAGTGTGCTAAAATCACTTTATTTGAAAATCTGTGAGGAAAAATAAACAATAGTAAACAGAAGCTCACAGAGGCTGTATTTGAGTATTTGAAATATTCAAGAGTATTTGAAATACATGTTTATTAATGAAACATGTGTCTGTGGAAATCAGATGTGTAAAATATTGCCACCGAGGCTTCAATTTTTGAAACAGAACAGCAGCAGTGTATACATGTGTTAAACTCAGGACAAATTCTGTTTTCACTGATGCTGGCACAAATCCAGAGTAACTCCATTGATTTTAGTAGTATAACTATGAGCGGAATTTTGCATATAGAAGGCAAGGTATGAAACTTAAGTTCAGCAGCTAAAAAGATGTGGGCTGGAAAACTGTGGAAATAGGAGTATGAACAGATATTTGTTTTGCTGGCCTCAGGAAAAATTCACTTAATACTTCTGGGGAGGGCAAAGCTCTGAAAACTTGAACATTTAAATACCTTATGAGAACATTTGAGACATACAAGTATAAACAAATAAGAGAATGTACAAAGTCATAACAGCCTAGAGAAAAAGTAGAGACAAAGAGACAAAAGTGTTATTATTTGTCAGCTATTTTAATTTTGCAAGTCAAAAGGTAATTTTGTCTGGCAATATTAGCCACACAGGTCCTGTTCATGCAAATACTTACATATATGTTTAACTTAATGCATATGACTAGTCCCATTGAAGTCAATGGAACAACTAATAGGCATGATGTTAAGAATAGGCATAAATGCTTGAGGGTCAGGCCCATAATAGAAAAGGATACATTTTCATAAAGGCTGTGATACAGAAGGGCCAGGGAGCAGTGGGAGAGGGGAAATATATAAGCCCTAGGCTAATTAAGGCGTAGTTCCCTGTAGACTAGGGAGGGTGGTGACAGGTTAATTGGAGCACCTGTAGTCTATTTAGGCCCCGTCAGGAACCTAATTTAACACCCCTCACCCACCCACTTTACACAGTCAGAGAGGAGGAGGAAGGAGAGGGGACTGGAGTGTGGAGGTGTGTTTTGAAAAACCAGGGAGACCCTTCCCCACCATCTAAGGACTGAAGGTACCCACCCAAGGGGGAAGAGGGGCTGGGGCTCAGAGTGAGGAGCACACCTAGCCTGCTTCCCTTCTCTACCACCTTCCTGGTCCACTAGTGGGGCCCTTGGTGCCCCAAGAACAGAGGCAAGGGGTAGTATCTTAGTCCCCTGCCAAGAAAAGTGCAGGACCCACCATACTAACATTGGCTATCCTGTCACAAGGTATACAGGAATACATTGTTAATAGTAAAATGAATTGTTCATGCAACTCTTAAAACATGCACTACTTATGTCATAATAGCCAAACAAATATACAGTATGTTTTATTGTTACTGTGGCAATATCATCTGCATACTTTTGACATTTTGAAGAAAAAAATAGGTGAATTAACCAGTGTAGATTTCTCAATGGAACATGCAGACTGTTGTTGTTATGTAGGCCTGCAATTCCGACAGCACATTTCTTCAGCGTGGGTAAATGATTATGAATTGCCACCCTACATAAGCAACAGTTTTATATAGTAGGTTCTATTCCACCAGGCTGGTTCTTTAGTCTTTAAGTACTTCCGCTCAGCACTCCAAGCCCTGCTTTGCTGAACATGGTTCAGAGGCACAGGAATGGACATGACAACATAGAAAGGGAAAGTGCAGTGTTCCTCCCTCTCTTAAGAGGTATTAGAAAAAAGTGGAAGAAGGAGTCGTGCCCAGCAGGTTCTAGTGCACAAAAAAAGCTGGATCCTAAAGTAACACTACTGCAAGAACCTGGATCTGATTCCTGTCAATCTAGCCCAATTTAGGCCACAAACTCAGAAATGGTACCATCAAAATAGAAAACAAGTGGGCTGTTTTTACTATTCCACAAAAAACAAACCAAAACCAAACACAATCTGTACTCTAACACATCCTAATACAAGAAAGCTGCAGGATAAAACTCTGTCTGGATTCCAGGATCCTGTTATACCTGGTTAAGGTTTGGCTGCCCAGTTTTACAGGGTGCATTTGCAGCTTTTCTTAGTTCACTAGACTAATCCAGATCCCAGTGTATGCTGGTGCAACAGTGGTGCAAAAGCACACATCTGGCAAGTTAATCCAAGAGGACCCAAGCCCTAGAATGTTTTTTTAGAGGTGCTGTTGTTGCACCGGTGTGAATCAGAGCTGCACTGGTGAGATTCAAAAGGTCTATGTTCTTTATTTAGGCAGTAAAACTTGGGGAGTTGGAAGCAAAATGGTCAGGATATGCCAGGGGCAGAATTTGGGGTGCAATAGACTCATAGAATATTAGGGTTGGAAGGGACCTCAGGAGGACCTGCTCCAAGCAGGACCAATCCCCAATTTTTGCCCCAGAGCCCTAAATGACCCCCTTAAGGATTGAACTTGCAACCCTGGGTTTAGCAGGCCAATACTCAAACCACTGAGCTGCCCGTCTCCCTGAAGGGCTAGGTGTGTCCTCTACTTTGACGTTGCAGCCCAAGGGCCAAAAATCATTATGCTTCAGGTAGCTCCAGCTCTTGGTTTTCCCCCACGCGCGGTCCCTGCAAGGCTCCAGGTGAATCCAGCTTTTACCTTGCTCCCTGACTCAGAGCCGGCAGCAGCCACAGGGGCGCGCCCCCGGGCGCGCGCTCAGCCTGCCCCCCACCCCCGCGGACGGCCCGGGCGCGCATGCGCACTGCGAAGGGAGCCGCTCGCCTGTCTCCCTGCCTTCCCCGCCCAGGCTGGCCCGTGCCCGTTCCGAAGCTGCGCTCGGGCGGGCGGGGTGAGTCTCCGCGGGAGCCGCTCCCCTCCCGGGCGCAAGGGGATGAGGTAGCCGCGCCGTGGCCCTGCCGCGCTGCCCTGAATCCAGCCCCCGCCCAGCCGGGTATTGTTCGCAGCAGCCGCCGCCGCCGGGGAAGTTCGCTCGTCCCAGTCCCGGCTCCGCTCCCCGTTCCGGGGGGGGCGGGGGGTCTCTGCCCCTCGCTCGCCTCCTGCCCGGCGTGCGGAGGGGGCGAGGCTCACCATGATGGCGGCCGAGGCTGGAGGCGAGGAGGGCGGCTCGGCGAGCGCCGCTGGGGAGCCGGGGCACTGCCCTACCCTGTGCCGGGCCAAGGGGCCGCAGGGCTCCGGCGCGGGTAGCCTGGGCGCCGGTCCCCCTTTGTGCCCGGCGCTGGGACTCCTGGCCCTGGGCTCGGGGCCTGCTCCTCCGGCGGCGGGAGGCGGCGCGGTGGCCGCCGGGCTGGAGCAGGAGGTGCCCAGGGGGGCGCTTGCCCCGCAGGAACCCGGCCCCGCAGGAGGGCCGGCCGCTGAGGGCTTCCCGCCGCTGCCGCCCCCGCCCCTGCCGCTGGTAGGGGGGCTGGGCACCGTGGATGAAGGAGACTCGCTGGACGGGCCGGAGTACGAAGAGGAGGAGGTGGCCATCCCGCTCACCGCGCCCCCGACTAACCAGTGAGTAACTGCCCCCTCCGCTCCTGGCCGCCCCGCTTGCTGCCCCTCCGAGGGGGACAGGAGCCGGCTCTGCGGCGACTCAACCCCTCCCCCCCCTTCCCAGTGGAAAGTGTGTGTCAAACTCCGGCCAGGCCCTGAAAGTTTTGCACCCGCCCCCGGGATCCTGTTTAAATAGGCTCAGTCAGTTGCTCGCATGGAAAGGGCTGAAGTATTGGCACTGAGGGCTGCTGGAATCGGTGTTTCCAGATGGAGTGGGTCCTCAGCCTGGACAGCGGCTCACTTGTATGGACGCCCATAAGAACGGCCATACTGGGTCAGACTAATGGTCTATCTAGCCCAGTGTCCTGTCTTCTGACAACAGCCAATGCCAGGTGGTTCAGAGGGAGTGAACGGAACAGGTCACTTGTGGTGATCCATCCCCTGTCGTCCAGTCCTAGCATCTGACAGTCTAAGGTTTAGAGACACCCAGAGCATTGGAAAGTCTGAAACGCTCCTGTGCTCCCCAAGTAGAGTTGGATGCCAGCCTGTGTCTTGTCTGTCACCCCCCTGCTAAGTTACATATTACTGCTCATACTGTGTTTATGTATACGTTTTGAGGGTAAGTTGTGTGCCTTGCTGTTTCCATTTTGTTCAAGTAGCCTAGAACTATAAGGGTATGAAATCTGTGGGTTTTAGAGTCTCATGTTTAAAATGATCAAAGAAATCCTCCAGGAGGCTAGAAAAAACAGTATGGCAAACACTCAACTAGATATTTGATTTAGTCTTCTGGGTTTTCAGTACTAATTGCAGTACTGTGAATCTTCACAAATGGTAAATAGTGCCACAAAAGGAATGGAAAGCTCAGATCATTATTAAGCTAGCCCTTAAGAAGCTTTGTCAATTTTTGGGAGCACGTTATCCATTTTCAGACTCTTTCAAAATGTAGTAGTAAGTAGTCATTGTGAGAATATAGATATATACAGTGTAACCATTTTATGATTTTTTGGTAGGAAAATTAAGCAGTCCTTAGTCTTTCTGAAATATAAGAAAACCTTTCATATGCATGCTGCGTGGAACTACACACAAAAATTTATAGATTGTACCTTTTAAAAGTTGATATAATTAAATGTCTTAGCATTTTAAAGTATTGGTATTTATTTTTCATAAACAATAAATTTAATAGCATGACTTTCAGCTGACTTTAAAGGCTTTTGTGTTTAATTGGATTGTTTGAAAAGTAATGGGAATTGAGTAACAGCAATAGTCGGTGTTTACAGTAAGATTTCACTGTGCTTGTCTTTCCATTAGCTCAAAAAGAATTCCTGTAGTGTTGATAGTATTAAGGGAAATCTTACACCTGTTATCCAGGAAAATTGTTGTGTTTTATATGTATTATGTTATCTGATTCTTGAATGAATATCATTAGTGAGCAGCATTTGTGTGTACAATTAGTGATGACTCTAAATGCAAGAAATCGGGAGGTAGTAATAGCCCACTTATAAGGTGTCGAAATGTTTACATAAAGCAATTTCAAGGTTTATATTAGGACAGACAATTACACTGAAGTGTGTCTATTGTCCCAGAAACAAAATTGTTTGACATGTTTTAGGTTGGTATTTAGGAATCAAGCATTAACTAAGTTAAGGTGAATTTTTATATTTTGGATAAATTAGAGCTAAAGGTGTAAAAGTAGTAATCAATTTACAATGAAAAATATTCAGATTATTGCTGATAATGTTTATCCAAGAGTGTGCTAATGTAGTCTTGACAGTTTGTCAGATGAAAGTGTTGTGTTCATTTGCACTTTCTACAACATTTATCATTCTTGAGTTTAACTTAAAATTCTTCTTGCCTTCTTCTGTGCATGTGAATTTAGGGCTTTCAGAAGCTTCCTCTATTTCCTACTTCCCCACAGTCATTTACCCATTTCACTGCTGAAAAGATGCAAAAGCTGCCTCTTGTTTTGTGTGTATAAAGATAAAATGAAATTTGCATAGCTATAAAATATACCTTATCCTAGCTTTCTGTACTTCTGGCTGACACTAAATGAGTTTTTAAATAAAGTAAATAAAATAGACTCTCATATACTTCTGTGAAGGTTCTTGTTTAGTACCAGTACAGGAGAAAAAAATCTTTTGCATTCTGTAATGTCTCAGATATCAGAGACCGTTAAAGATCCCCATGAATTCTAGTTTCTTTTTCCAGGGTTCAGGACGATAATGGCATAAGACGTAGCCATTGTACAAGAATGAGGGTATAGAGTTTAATATAAAACATGTTTTTTAACCTTATCAGTCTTTCCAATGATTTATTTATTGATTGATTGTAACAGTTCCTGAAGATCAGGGCCTCATTATTCTAAGAACTGTAAAAACACATAGTAAGAGACAGTCCTGGCCACAAAGAGATTTTTAAAAAAATCTAAATTAAACAGACAAAGGGTGAGAAGGGAAATGAAGGCGCAGAGAGGTGAAATGACTTGTCCAATCAGGGTCACATAGTAAGTTACTGGTAGATGGAGAACCCAGACTTCTGACTCCCAGTTCATTGCCCTGTCTGCTAGACAATACTGCCTCTCTTCGGCTGTAAACATATTTCTCAAATGGCAGTATAGGCAGATATCTTGAAAGTGCCTATTGTTTTTGGAATGATTGTGTTAGGGGATTGGGTGGCTATTTAGAGCTATGAATAATCACTAATCTAAAATAAATTTCATTGTGACTGCCAACACTTTATTAAATGTAACCAATTTCTACAATTCTGTCGCAGCACATGATAAATTTGCCGGCATGACAGCAATTACTAATTGTAACATGCTCTCTAGTCTACAGCAAAGCAGTAACTTTATAGATGTATACTTTTCAAAGACTAAGAAGGCTCCAATCTTGCAAACACTTATGTATGTACTGAACTTTACTTGCATTAGTAAGTGGGACTACTCACATGATCAAAGTTAAGCATATGCATAAGACTGTGCTGGATCATGGCTCAATTGTATAGGTGGGTGTTTTCCTTTTAATGTCTAGAAATTCTTTAATGTACTCTTCAAATATTGTAAAATCTCATTTTTATATTCCTTATAAGCATGAAATTAGACCACCAATTTGAAATTTAGTTAATTTCAGAAGTTGTTTCAGGGAACTAACTACACCTGCCTCTGTCTACTTGTTTGGTTTTATTTTTATTTTAGAATTCCTTTTCTGTATTTTAATTTTTTTTCTCCTCTTGATGTGAAAGACCCAAACAAATGGGAAATTATGTGATTGTACAGGAAAAAACAGTGACACAGAATTTACACAAAGTAAACAGACTGAGGAAAACTTACCCATTTCCAATCTTTGTTATAGTAATTTTAGGTGTGGAAGTTGACAGTACTTTGTATCCTTTTAGTTTTATCCCCTTCCCAGCACCATCACCACCCATTTTTATAGAGTGCAAACAAAAGTGCCTTTGTATTGCTGATACCAATCAATAAATTATATGACTTGACCACTTATGAGGCTAGGATTTAATATGTGCTCCTAAGGGCTGTTTCTTCTTTAGCAGTATATTGTAAGACTCTGAGTAAATAATGTCTTCAATATTAATTGATCTCTCAAAGTGTAACTTATAAGAAACAAAATAAGGATTAATATTCTATATCAGTTTGAAACAATAAAGCAGGTCTAATAAGAGGTCTAAATTACAGGTTTAATTACTGTTCCTTTAGACCTAAGTTAAACGTTAACCGCTTAAAACATGATCACAATTTAAATTTTAAAAACAAAGTTATTCTAATATTCCACTAGTTTAAAGACACTGCAAACTCCACCCTTTCCCACTTTCCACTAGTTAATTCATCCATTTTATAGGGGGAGCATGTTGTGGTTTGTTCATGTTCAGTAAATGTAACCTTTTCATTCTTTTAATAATAAAATATTTTACATATGTATCAAAGGTCGGGGGTGTTTCTTGTTACTACTAGTGATGGTCTTGGTGATGGTTACTCTTGGGTCTGGAGTAGGAGGCAGTATATTTTATGTTACAATAGCCACTAGTAGTGGCTTCTGCACTTCTACAAGCATCCTGGTTGAGGGCTGAATTAAATGGGTGGAGTTAGCAACCTGGTATCCAAGCATTACTGGAAAAGATGCGACAGACCTTGTTTGGGGAACTGCTGATATACAACCTTCTTTGCTAGCCTTGAAGGTTATTGAACCTTACAGCGATTCTACTTTGAATAATATCTTTCTATGCAACCATTGTTTGGCTTCATATATTTATAATTTCCATATAACTTTTTCTCATGTTACCAGTATAAAGATACATCTTCCAACTCCTAGTCGGGAAAACTAAAGCTGGAATCTAAAAGTCAATTCTATTCTTCCTCGTTTGTATATTGTCACCAGTAATAAAGCTGCTGCACTAAAAATTGCATTGTGGACATTGCAGCTCTGGTGGAGACTCAGGCTCTCCACCCAAGCTCAGTCCAAGGGCATCAGGCGGGCTTGAAATCCTGAGCTGCCATCCCAGCTGCAACATCCACATTGCTATTTGTAGTGTGCTAGCTTGAGCCCAGTTAGCACAAGTCTGTCTATCTGTGCTCAGAAGCTCGCTTCCAGCAGCAGTGTAGACATACAGGTCTTTATAAGTGTACTAGTCACGTGGAAACTAATGCAAAGGAAGATAGGGGTAAGGCAGTGAAGCATGGAAAAGCTCTGCACTTCTTACTAGGATGCCTTAAATGTACTCTTCTGAGAGAAGGTGTGTTGCTCTTGGTTAGCTAGCACCTAATAAAGTTGGAGCTTCCTCTACCCAGTACCAGCTGTTGGGGAAAAAGGGGGAATGTTTCTCTTTCTTACCTCTACTTTTCTGGACATTGGGAAAAGAGGGAGGGGAAGAGAAGGATTTTCTATTTTATTTTTACCCCCAAATTCTCTTCCTCCAAAAAGCTGAGACCTTGTCTCTGCTACAGGTTACTTTGATATAACTTACATTGCTCGGGGTCTGAGTAATTCACAGCCCTGAGCGACATAAATTATTCCATCCTAAGCGCCGGTGTAAACAGTACTGTGTCAGGGAAGCTTCTCCCGCCAACAAGCTACTGCCTCTCATGCATCTCCACCACAAGTGCTAAAGTGGCTCAGCGAAATTGGTGCTGCTGTAAGTGCTGTAGTGTAGATGTAGCGTAGATGTAGCCTGAGTGAAATTCCTAAGAAATTGGGTCAATTTCATGTCTTCATAAACTCTTTGAACAGCAAGCGTGAAACTGACCTGAGTGTTGTATCTTTCGCTGTTCTGCTGCAGAACTGGCAATAGCAAATACATACTCTGTTTTTTACTGAAAAAAGAAAAGGAGTACTTGTGGCACCTTAGAGACTAACCAATTTATTTGAGCATGAGCTTTCGTGAGCTACAGCGAAAGCTCATGCTCAAATAAATTGGTTAGTCTCTAAGGTGCCACAAGTACTCCTTTTCTTTTTGCGAATACAGACTAACACGGCTGTTACTCTGAAACCTGTTTTTTACTGCTGGGTAATGGGGATGAGATGTGTGAAAAAAGGAGTGCTTTCCTCACTTCCCTGGCCCTGTTGAAGCTGCTTCTAGAGTTGCTGCCTCCACCTCCTCCCATCTCCCTTGAAAAGAAGCATTTCTAAAAGTTTTGAAGGAATGCTGTCTAGTCTGTTGCTTTCTGTAGCAGTTCTATTTAATTTACAAGAATTAGGTCAGTTTTACAGTATAGCAGTCATTCTTCTAAGTTTTACAGTGCTGATTTGGTGGCAGTAGCAGAAGTTGCAGTATTTCCCAGAGAAATTTTCACTTTTATATGGTACATTTTTTGAATAGCGATTATCAGAAGATGCTTGTGTTGAATTTGAAGAGAGAGCCAGCAGCTTCATAGAGTAAAGTTGCTTGTCATAAAATCGTGTTCAAAACATATCCCAAGCTGATATATCTTTACTGATATTTTTTGTTACCTGTTGAGACGAAATATTAAATAATAAAAGATGGTGAAGAAAACAGCTAAAACATGAGACTGCAGTGTGTGGGAGAATATTAAACAAAAAAAAGTGTAAGTGGAAGTGAAACATTATTATATCTGATGTTAGTGTGAAGTGTAGGTTTTATCAAATGAGTGTAATAAGTAACATCTACAAAATTCTATAGAACTTCAGTCTGTTTCAGCAGCAAGGGTGAGAAAAAAAATACTGCACCGGAGAGAGAATGTGTGCGCAGTTCTACAGTAGAATTGCTGGCGTCCATACGTTTAAAAATTCTAGGACATAAAATCACCTTCTTGGTAGTTAAATTTATGTATGCCGGAGAATTCAATGCAAGTCCCAGGAAATAGTCTTAATGTCATACATTTTTTTTTCTGTATAGCAATAGAAATAAAAAGAAACAATAAATGATATAATTTGTCTCTTTTTAGTGTGTGAAGTTTCTTTTTCCTCTCTTTAGGAAATTAATGTGGTAGACAGATAATACCTACAAATAAAGTTCTTCTTAGGTAGTGTATTTTGTCTTATCAAAACCTGATCCTGCAGTATAATGGAAAGAGAAGAAAACTTATTTGTAAAATTGTACATCTATGTGCTCAAGATTTTTAAGATTACATGTGAGTGAAGAACATGCTTTTGTATAGTAATTTAGTTATTCATAATTTTCTAAAATTGTCAGTCTGGGTAGTTTTTTGACCAGATTAACTGGGGCAGCATAAATACGGCCAGGTTTAATGATTTATAAATAATTACAAAGTAGAATGTTTGTGAGGATATTCTTTAAAATCATAGAAGATTAGGGTTGGAAGAGAGAGACCGCAGCAGGTCTTAGAATCCAACCCCCTGCTCAAAGTAGGACCAACACCAACTAATTCATCCCAGCCAGTGCTTTGTCAAGTCGGGCCTTAAAAACCTCTAAGGATGGAGATTCCACCACCTCCCTAGGTAACTCATTCCAGTGCTTCACCACACTCCTAGTGAAATAGCATTTCCTAATATCCAACCTAGACCTCCCCCATTGCAACTTGGGACCATTCGCCTTGTTCTGTCATCTGCCACCACTGAGAACAGCCGAACTCCATCCTCTTTGGAACCCCCCTTCAGGTAGTTGAAGGCTGCTATCAAATCCGCCCCTCCCCCCCAAACTCTTCTGCAGACTAAACAAGCCCAGTTCCTTCAGCCTCTCCTTGTAAGTCATATGCCCAGCTCCCTGATTGTTTTCATTGCCCTCCACTGGTCTCCAATTTGTTCACATCCTTTCCGTAGTGAGGGGCCCAAAACTGGACACAATACTCCAGATGTGGCATCACCAGTGCTGAATAGAGGGGAATAATTACTTCCCTTGATCTGCTGGCAGTGCTCCTACTAATGCAGCCCAATATGCCATTAGCCTTCTTGGCAACAAGGGCACACTGCTGACTCATATCCAGCTTCTCATCCACTGTAATCCCCAGGTCCTTTTCTGCAAAGCTGCTGCTTAGCCAGTCTGTCCCTAGCCTGTAGCGGTGCCTGGGATTCTTCCGTCCTAAGTGCAGGGCTCTGCACTTGTCCTTGTTGAACCTCATCAGATTTCTTTTGGCCCAATCTTCTAATTTGTCTAGGTCACTCTGGACCCTATCCCTATCCTCCAGCATATCTACCTCTCCCTCCAGCTTAGTGTCATCTGCGAACTTGCTGAGGGTGCAATCCATCCCATCATCCAGATCATTAATAAAGATGTTCAACATAATCGGCCCCAAGACCGACCCCTGGGGTACTGTGCTTGATATCAGCTGCCAACTAGATATCAGGCTGTTGATCACTACCCACCCCTTGACGCTGACAATCTAGCCAGTTTTCTATCCACCTTATAGACCATTCATCCAATCCAAACTTTAACTTGCTGGCAAGAATACTGTGGGACACCGCATCAAAAGCTTTGCTAAAGTCAAGATATATCACGTCCACTGCTTTCCACAGAGCCATTTAGTCCTCATTTTCTTTACTACAACAGAAATGTGGTCTTAATATATTCTTCATGTTCAAGACTATCTTGTCCAACTGTTTTAAAAAAAAAAAGTGAAAGAAAGATAGGAAGTTAAATAATATGTAAAACTACAATTTTTTTTAAAGGATGAGGTACAAAATGTAAAAATGGAAGTTTCAAATCTAAAAACAAAAATAGAGCAGCATTTGAGGATGGGAAAAGTTCAAAGAACAATGTGCAGGTTTTTGGTTAAGGAACAAACATTTATTTAACACCAGAAGAGTGTCACTTGATCTAAACAGTAAATAGAGAATTTAATTATGTGCTCTGTAGTTCTTTTTAAATACATATTTGTGAAGATCTTTCATATATAACGCATAAGTCACAGCTGAATAAATTTGCCAGAGAATGGAATCTGTTGGTTATAGGTGAGAAGTCCAATGTATCATGCCTTTTCTCTTTACCTCGCTTCCTCCCAGCGAAAAAAGGACACATTTTTCCACCAGGTACTCTTTCTTGGACCGATTAGTTAGTAATTGGCTTTATGCTCCAAAGCATGAGCATTTGTCTCAATTTTTGTACAATCTCATGTGTTCTATATACATTTTTAATCCCTTCCATTGTAGGATATTTAGAAAAACAACTCTACAGAAAGGTACATTTCCTAAAGGATAACTTCAATTGCTGCTTCAAATTTGGGAAGTTTCTTAGGGCTTGTCTACACTTGCAAGTTTTATCACCAGAAACTGGCTTTTGGCGACAAAACAGCGATAGTGTACACACTACAAGGTCACTTTTTTGGAAAAAAAACCTAGTTTTGGCAACAAAAAACATACACCCCTGCAAGAGACTTGTCTTTTCCCCTCCCTTTATTGTTGACAAACAGCCAGTGTAGACATCACAGCTTTTTAAAAAAAATTTATTGGCCTCCAGAAAGTATCCCACAATTCCCCTGCTGCCACTCTGGTCAGTAGTTAGAACTCTGCTGCCCTGCAGCCCACCCGACCCTCCCCGTTGCAAGCCCTGGGACTTCTAAATCTCATTTCCTGTTTACTGGCTTCCCAGAGGAGCTTCCCACGTGAGCATGGCTGGCTATTCCCCAAACATGCTCTCGCTTGGACCACCTCTGAGTTGTTGGATCTGATCAGTATATGGGGAAAGGAGTCTGTTCAGTCACAGGTGCGAAAGTGACCCGTAGGAATCGGGACACAAATGGGCAAATTTCTCGAGGCTTGTGTGAAAAGGGCTACAATCGGGACACGCAGCAGCGCAGAGTGAAGATAAAGGAGCTGAGGTAGGCGTACCATAAGGTGCGAGGTGAATCCTCACTTCAGTGGTGCACCTAAAACCTGCTGTTTCTATAAGGAGCTGAATGCTGTCCTCGGTGGTGACCCCGCCTCCATCGCAGATTGCCCCGTGGATACTTTGCAGGCTGATGAAAGTGGGGGTAACCCTGAGGCTGAACTTGTGGATGAAGAAGTCAAGCTAGAAGAGGCTGTGGTGCTCCCAGCAGGGTCGCCTGGTGGGGCATGCAGCCAGGAACTTTTCTCAACTCCAGAAGTGCTCAGCAGGAAGCAGATAAGACTCCAGGTAAGTTGCTGTGGCTTCTGTAGGGAAGCAGAAAGTGGAAGGCAGGTAGTGTGTAGCTAATCTGCATGGCCAAGCAGGATGTCGATGGACATCGAGACCTGCAGGGAATCCTCCAGAGAGAGGCTCTGGAAAGTTTCCAGGAGGTACTTGTTAATCCTCAGCCGCAGATTCCAAGGGGTTGTAGACTTGTTAGGTCCCCCATTGTAGGAAACTGTACCATGCCATTTAGCAATCACTGGAGCTGGGATCAAAGCGGCACATAGCTGAGCTGCATATAGACTGGGGTGAAAGCCGCAAGCATTCAGAAGCTGAACCCTGGTTTCCCTAGTCAGCCTCATCAGTGAGATGTCAGTTAGCAGGTTGGCTGCCTGTGAAAAATTGTGGGATAATTTTATAATTAATTCCCTGCAGAGTTCCCCTGCAATCTGAGACCTTTTTGTCCATACGCACAACCACCTTCCCCCCACTCCCAAAACTCACCATTATTGGGGTGCTCGCGGAGCTGTGTGCCTGCCTAGAGTCTCAGAAAGTGATTTCTACTAGCAAAATACCCTTTTTACTAAAATGTTTGTTATTTGTTGGAATGTAACAGTCCCTCTTCTTTTCAGCACAGACCTTGAAGAACACATCACGCACCTGTGCGGACTGGCTCTGACAGATAAGAAAAAATCCTAGGCGCGGCAAAGAGGAGATGTTCCGCGAAGTGCTGCAGCGCAATGAGAGACAGACCAGGACACGGAAAGAGTGCTGGAAAGCCGAAAGGCAGGAGAGAAAAGAGAGTGCTGCTTTTGCTAGGCAAGCAACAGAGCGGATTATAAAAGTTATGGAGGATCGGACAGAGATGCTCAAGTCTGCAGACTGATACAGCTGCAGACTAAGCAGGTATGAGTTCGAGTGCTTCTGCAGGAGATGCACAGTTCTTTCCCAGCCCCACCCCCCTCTATGCCCACACATTCCTTTTCACTCTACAACACTCCTGAGTTTCCCCATCACTCCACCCCCTCTCGCAGCTTTCACAATGATAGCTGGAGCTACGCACAGTTGTGAGGTTTTACCCCTTTTAACAATAAATAAGGGCTAAGTTATTTAATGCTACAGCGTTTTTATTCTGTGTTCTACAAAAGCGTATAGCAATCTATTCACTCTCGGGTACAGGCTTCGAAAGCATTGTATTGCACGGATCTTGGGCCCCAAAATTGTACATAGATATAACAGGGAAGCAACTCCCAAGCAGACATGTGTTACTGCCACTCATTGTCAAAGTGGTTCCTCAAAACCTCTCTGATGTTAATATCAGCCCTCTAGGCTCCTCTGGCAGCCCTAGCATCTGGCAGTTCAAACTGTGCGGCCAAGCGCTCTGCCTCAGTACTCTACACCTGAGCAAACATTTCAGTCTTAGATTCACACAGATTATGCAGAGTGCAGCACGTGGCTATGACCCTGGGAATATTATCCTCGATAAGGTCTAGCCTGCCATTGAGACACCTCCAGTGAGTTTTCAGATGGCCAAAGGCACATTTGACTACCATGCAGCACCTGCTCAGCCTGTTGTTAAAACGCTCCTTGCTGACGTCCAGGTGCCCTGTGTAAGGTTTCATGAGCCAGGGCCGTAAGGGGTAAACTGGGTATCCCAGGATTACTGTGGGCATTTCCACATCCCCTACTGTGCAAATGTGGTCTGGAAAGAAAGTCCCCACCTGCAGCTTTCTGTACAGGCCACTGTCATGCACCTTTCCAGACCAGGCTGCAATGATGTCCGTGAAACGCCCCCGGTGATCCACAAGCGCCTACAACACCATGGAGAAGTATCACTTCCCATCGATGTATTCAGAGGCAAGGTGGTCTGGTGCTAAAATTGGAATGCATGTGCCATCAATGGCACTGCCACAGTTAGAGAAACCCATCTCTGCAAAGCCATCCACTATGTCATGCACGTTTCCCAGAGTCACAGTCCTGTGCAGCAAAGGATGCGATTTATTACTCTGCACACTTGGAGTAATACAGCTTCAACAGTGGACTTCCCACTCCAAATTGATTTGTGACTGACCGGTAGCAGTCTGGATTTGCCAGCTTCCACACAGCGATTGCGACACGCTTCTCTACTGGAAGGGTATCTCTCAATCTGGTGTCCTTACTTGCGCCACAGGTTGGGGGCCAGCTCAGCACATAGCTCCATGAAGGTTGCTTTACGCATCCTAAAGTTCTGTACCCACTGGTCGTCATCCCACACCTGTATGACAATGTGATCCCACCAATGAGTGCTTTTTTTCCCTAGCCCGAAAGTGATGCTCTACCATATGCAGTTGCTTTGTGAATGCACAAAGCACTGATAAGTTGCTGCCGTCCATATCACACTCAGATGCCTGTGATTCATCCTCTGCTAACTTTGCGAGTAGTTTTGCTGCCATGCGCGATGTCCTCAAGACAGCTAACAGTGCATGGGAGAAAGCGTGCGGGATCCATCCTCTCTCACTGCAGATGCTGGTGCGCACTACAGAAGAATGACAGTTGGAAAAACAGCGCGAAAGAAAGCCAGAGACCTTTGGAGGGGTGGGACACAAAGCGGTGCAAGACTGTACATTTTGTACATCCCAGCATTCCATTTCCGCATTCCCATTCCCGCCGCACTCCATTTCCTCATTCCCACAACATCTAGTGACGGATGGTGTCACCAGGCACTGTGGGATGTATACCCACGATACATTGCTCTTGCTGTCGACAAAGGTGCCCCGAATGTGGACACGATCTGTTGACAGAGGGAACAAATGTAGACACGCTTTGGCGAATTTGCTTTTGTCGATTTTTCTTTGTTGACATTAGTTTCATCGACAAAACTTGCCGGTGTAGACAAGCCCTTAAACTCTTGTAGTGTACTTTCCCCCTTTGGGTATGGTTACACTTCCTGTAGAAAATGAATCCAGCCACAAGTCCATCAGTGGCTAAGAAGTCAAATTTCTTTCATCAGATTCCAAGGAAGGGCTTAGAGTTGTTACTCTTATCTTACCTTTTGCTCCTTGGTAGTTTCAGCAGCTTTTTTGAGACCTGGTCTACATACGGTTAGGGATATGTGTGGGTTGGGTTGGCTTTGTTTTGTTTTTGTAATCTACAGTAGAACCTCAGAGTTACAAACACCAGAGTTATGAACTAACTGGTCAACCACACACCTCATTTGGAACTGGAAATATGCAATCAGGTAGCAGCAGAGACACCCCCCTCCCCCCCCCCCAAAAAAAAATCGCAAATGCAGTTCAGTACTGTGTTAAAAGTAAACTACTAAACAAATAAAGGGAAAGTTTAAAAAAATTTTTTTTGACAAGGTAAGTAAACTTTCTGTGCTTGTTCCATTTAAATTAAGGTGGTTAAAAGCACAATTTTTCTTCCGCATAGTAAAGTTTCAAAACTGTATTAAATCAATATTCAGTTGTAAACTTTTGAAAGAACACCCAGAATGTTTTGTTCAGAGTTATGAACGTTTCAGAATTACAGATACCTCAGGAATGGAGGTTGTTCATAAGTCTGCAGTTCTGTTTTATTTTTTTAAAAAAACTGAAAAAGTTATAGTGGTACAACTCCCTAATGTGAATGCAGTTTTATATCTATATAAAAGTGACTTAGAGCTTGTTTACACTACAGCTTATGTCATTTAGGGGGGTGAATAAATCTCTCCTCTCGGCTTAGAGCTGCTACGTTAAAAATGTAGTTATGCCATTGTAAACTCTCTAGTGTAGCTATGCCCTTACAGGAAGAGGAATAAGCTATAATGTTATGTATGGGATAGCAATATTGGAATAAAGCTAGCGGTTTAGCTGTCCCTCCCCCCACTGACAGGTGCTGCTCCTGCCCCCTGCCTTGGAACTACTCCCTGAGACTCCTGCTTGCTGTGGGGGGGGAGGGGGGGGAAGAAGAGAGGGGCTAACGTCAGGGTGTCCCCCTCCCCGCTGCTCCTGCACCCCGCTTACTCCATCTTCCATAGAGCAGGCGGGACACACGGAGGGAGGGAGGGAGGGAGGGAGGGAGCTGCTGCCCTCCGGGTCTCAGCTTGCTGATCTAATTGACAAGGTATTGTACTTCTGACCCCACTCTTCATACTTAAAGGGGAAATCTGCATCTCTTTCTCTCAAACACACACAGGGTGTGTGTGTCTGCCTGCCCTCCCTCCTTTCCTGCTGCCTTGTAGAGTGTGAGAGTTAACTCTTGAGGGCTCAGCCAATTGCTAGTTCATCGTTTAGCAGTAAGGCATTCCCTGGGAAATATCTCAGCTCCTGGGAAGCAGCAACCCTAGCTCCATGTGCTGCCTCCGCTCCACCCCAAGCCCCGGTTCTGCCACTCCGATTGGCTGAGAACCGCAGTCAATGGGAGCTGTGGGGATGATGCCTGCAGGAAGAGGCAGCACATGGAGGTAGGAGCTGCGGGAGGGGAGTTGCTGTTGCCCTTCTTGGAGCCCTCTCCCAGAGTAAGCATCGCCCTGCATCCAAGGCTGGAGTCCCCCCATACCCAGGCTCTCCTGGTGAGCCTTACCCCCCTGCACTCAGAACCTCCCAATGCGTCCCACTCCCCCTGCACCTGGACCACCCAGACGAGCCACGCTCACCTGGATTCCCACCCCACCAAGCCCCAACCAGTTGCACCTGGATCCCCACTCCACTGAGTCCCACGCCCCCAGCATCTTGACCCCCCACTGAGCCTCCCACACCCAGACCCCGCTGCTGAGCTCTATCTCCCCCCATGCTGAGCCCCAACCACCTTCACGTGGACCCTCCTGCAGAGTCCCATTGCTATTGCACCCAAAACCTCCCAACAAGTCCCTGTGCATTCAGATCCCCCACTGAGGCGCCCGCACCCAGATTGCCCCACATGGAACTCTCTTAACCCATCCCTGGTTCCCCCCACACTCAGCCTTTCCAAACTTAGATCCTGCCTTGCTGAGCCTGCCTGCTCACACCTGGTGCACCTGGCATGGAGGGGCAGGGCCCTGGGGTATTTCTGAGGCAGGCCTGGGTGCAGCCTCACCACTGAGTCTGTGTCCCAGGGGGAAGCTGCAGAGTGATCTCCCACCTCTGCAGCCAGTGGCCTGTGCTCCACAATGCCAGGCTGGAGCCTCCACATTTATTTCACAAATAAAATTTGCAGAATTTTAAAATATTGTGCACAGAATTTTATTTTTTTTGGCACATCATGCCCTCAGGAATAGACCCGAGACTGCTCCAGCAGCGACCGGTGCACCTGTCCCGGGGGCTGCCCGAGCTGCTCAGGTGGCCCCTGGGCCAGGTGCACCAGCCACTGCAGAAGTCACAGAGGTCATGGAAAACCATGGAATCTGTGACAAAAATGGAGCCTTAATTATGATACATTCTTGAATTACATGATCACATGCTGTTTTTTTTCCACAAGACCCCCTCCCTTATTCATGGGATGGATAGTGCTCATTGACTGTATGGACCCGTGCTTGCTTTATGCACACCATTGGAAACTTGCTCTGAAAATAGAATTATTAATTTCCTCATGAACTTTTGTATGGAGGTCATCATAATTGTACCTGAGTGCCGCGCAAACATTAATGGATTACTTTCACAACTCCACCAAGTCCCCTCCATCCCCTGACCAGCTTCAAATCCCAGTAGTGTTCTCTTCACTGCTCAGTCACCCCAATCTGTTCCCCTCCCCTCCGCCCCCTTCCTCCACACTGCTTGGGCACTAGCTAGGGGAGAATTGTCTGTCCTGTGCTTTCATTCTTCCTTCTCTCAGCTCCACTGGTACAGTGGCCCATAGCAATAATTGCAGGGAAAGTCCCACTCAGCCCCTGCATCCCTGGGATGGAGCGTTCCCAATGCAGTCAGACTCTTCCCTGCAGAACTTTAATAAGTCTCTACTAATCACATGCAAACTGCAGGGGGTTTTTTACAGCCAAATTTGGGTGTTTTTTGTGCAGAAAAGGAAAAGGACATCCCTGGCATAAAGCAACCTTCCCTGAAAAATTTTAAGCCCTTGCTCCAAAGCATGGAGGTGTCATGTATTTGCCCCGGGGTGGTCCACCAAGGGCACCCACTTTAGCTTTCTGCTTTCTAACAGTGGCTCACTCCCTCCTGACCAGGGATTTCAAGGTTACAAGTTCATCTATCTTAAATCTAGAACCAGAACAGAACCTGGGCAGATGAGAAATTTCTCTGTACAGCTCAGGCCTTTGATCTTGGCATTGACGTAATAAGAAATCAACGGACAATAACTCTCTCCTCAGGGCGTAGCTTCAAAAGGTTGGGTTTTTGCATAACAAAAGTTGGTGAATTTGCATTAACAGCTCCCTAAGTGGATTTCCTGGTGTGTGACACTTAGGATGTGTCTACACTACAATGTGAGCTTGGGCTGAAACTCAGTCTCAAGCCCAAACCCTGCTTCCATCTATGCAGAAATCTATCTGACTCAAGTCAGTAAGCCCGCTGGACTTGGGTCATAGGACCTTGTAAGAGGAGTGGATCCAAGTCCCTATGGGACTCCAGTCATTCAGGTCCACCGTGCATTGTTTTGCAGTGTGGACACAGCTGGGGCCCAGGTCCCCAGACTAGTGTTCTGACAGTCTGCCAGTGCTGTCCCACAATCCCATGGGCCAGTGTATCTATCCTTTCATTTCAAGACTAGTCAATTGACTCCCAGGAAACAACAAGCAACTTCCTGATTCAAGTGCGGATGCTTGGCATTTAACCCTTCTATTTGAGCTGCAAGCTTAGAGTAAAATTTTACTATCTTGTATTAGCTATGGCCACCAACAAGACGTCCTTTACCAAGATCGCTGCTACCAAGTCATGGGACCACAGTCCATTCTGGTAAGTCTCTAGTGTGACAAGAAGTTCGAATTCAGTAAGAGTATCAGAAATAATCATGTGTACCAAGAAATAGCAGACAAGTTCATAGAGTTGGGGATTCAATGGACCGGTGACCAGTGCAGGGAACATAATAAGCATCTGAAGAGCGACTACTGGAAAGCCAGGTGATCCACACCTCTGGGAACTCCCTGTCATCCTTCCTCTTTTACAAAGACTTTGACTTGGAGCTGGGTACTATGACAAGCACTGAGCCCACAGTGGTTCACAATAGCCTAGTCAGCTAGGATGGCTACCTTCTGATCCCCAAATCTAGTATAGGATAGAAGGGGAGTCAGCAGGCACCAGATCACACTAGCAAAGTGACTCTGGTGCTCACACCGATCCTGAGGAGGCTTTGCTGCCAAAGCAGCTGCAGCATATTCTTAGAGGAGCTGTTTGACCCCCGGAAGAGCAGTCTGCCGTGGGACTGGCAGAAGAAACAAGAGACCGAAATAGCCCTGGAGCCTGGTAAGTGTTCTGGGTCCATGTTGTTAATATACGAAAGGGAGAGATTTCCGGTTTATGACCAAATCCCATTTTTATTGTAACTGTGTGTATCTGCTAATGGTGGAATCCATGCTAGTACTTTGGTGTCGACTCCCCCCCCCCCCCCCCGTGGAATTCAAAATAGTGACTGGGAAGTGGAAATAACTAAACAAGCATATAATGTTTAATTTTTGGTAGATACTTGCAAAAAGGTGTGCTGGGGTGTTAAAAGTAAGGACTATATGTTGCCTCCCCTTGTAGTATGCCGAACCGGAGAAATAGGCCATGCTCAGTGTTACTAGCTGCTTGTAAACAGTAAACTGTATTGGAGTGGTGGGGGAGGAGGAAATCAATGTTAGAAGTAAGGCAGGTGGTTGTATGCAGTCCAGAAATATGTCTGGGGAGGAGGGACTGGCTATGTTCTTTGGGAGCCTGCATTATCATGTGTTTACATATAGTCAGTAGGTAGATATAGTCAGAGTCAGCTGTAGGAAGAATCCATGTGGATGTTAACACACTGTCCTGTTGATTCTGTCATGAATTTTGACTGAATTCTGCATGCAAACTTTTCCCACAGTAGGAACTTCAGATACATAATCACATCTTGAAGTAGGGTATATTTTCTGGGCCCTCCTCTGTAGGACCCCAGCCCACAACACCTGCAGGGTTGTTGCTCAGACCCTATACATTTGAAAACCTGTGTGGCAAAGACTGCTAGCTTGCCACCAGTAGCTTGGAATAGAATGTCCTTTTATCATTCACGAACACCCAGGATTATGTTCTCCAGAATATGGAATGCTGAGATGCACACATCTCTTTTCTCACCCGCTACAATGGTTTTCAATTTTTAAACATAAAGCATTTTTGTAAATTTCAAATTACCAATGTGTGTGCACTCTTTTGACTGTACTTAATTTATGCCTGATGTACACTAGAAAATTAGGTCAGTTGAACTGCGTGAGTCAGATATGAAAAATCCACATCCCTGAGCGGTATTGTTAAGTCGACCTAAGTCCCAATGTAGACAGCACTAGGTCAATGGAAGAATTGCTAGCTAATGCCTCTTGGGGAGGTGGATTACCTATGCTGATGGGAGGACCTCTCCTGCCAGTGGAGGTAGTGTCTGTGCTGAAGCACTACAGTGACTCTGCTACAGTTGTGCTGCTGCAGCGTTTTAAATGTAGAAAAGCCCTCATTTGTGTCTATGGAGCTTCTGGGATGAGGTGAAGCGTTCCTCTAAGACTGTATTGAGACTGAATTCTTCAAAGTAAAACTGTAATCTTGAGATTGCACAGGCACTTTTCTCCGAGGATGCATTGAACCTTTTTTGAAGGAAAGGGACAATATATACTTTTTATCTGCTTTCAGGCCTCTTCACCTCAGCAGCTCAGCCACACTGCACCAGGAGCATCGGATTTTGAACTGTCACAGACTAAGTGCTCAGTGGTGAGTTTATGGTGGACATCCTTGACAGAGGCAACAAACAGGTGCAGTATCAAAGGGAAAAAGATTCATGGCAAGTGGAAAAGCATAGACAGGCAACAGAGCACAAGAAGAGACTTGCAACACAGTTTCTGGAGCAGGAATGTTGCCTAAGGGACAAAGATGGAGCACAACAGAAAGACCTGTTTGAGAGACTGCTTACGCTAATGGCCACAAGATTTCAGGCTCCTGCTCCACTGACACCATGTCCTGAGTCCTCTCCATGGTACCATGTCCTGCAGACCAAGAATACATTGGACAATATCACAGTTGGGTGGCCTGTGCAACTGGGACTGAATGCTAACTGGACAGGGCAAATGTGCCCCCCTGCAGCGGCACCAAGTGTATGCTAAATGTGCTAGAAAGGGAAAGAGAATAGGGGCCAGCAGACATGCAAAAGTAGAGAATTTGTTCGCTTGCATTGGCTTCTCTGTTTTGCACTGTTCAGTGTTTGTTATGCACTTTATTACTGGTTTTGGTGTTGGTTTATTACTGGAGTTTTGGCATCACAATGGCAGCTGGCTTGCCAAACAATGCTTGAATATTGTTTTTCATAATAAGGGTATGTTCACAAATAAAGGCTTTTATTTTATTTAAAAAGTTTACTACCATCACTGCATTGCATCATATAATGTGTATTTCAAAGAGTAAAGATAAAGAAACGATAAAGCACAACTTGGAAGTTCTAGCCAAACACATTTTCTCAATGCATGTGTTCAAATCAGTCCATAATGAAAATCCACAATTCATGTCACACAAACCCCCATTCCCCTATTGTTTAAGCAGTCATCTCATCCACAATTACAATGATAGTCTCCAGCCTACCCCATTCATAGTGTACTGTGAGTACTTCATTTACTGTACAAAGTGCTGTACAAATCCATCTGTAAATATACTATTCTTCTTCCATTGGTTCATACAAGTCCATCGTGTGGTGCACAAAGCATCCCTGATTTCTGTTGCCAGGGTGCATCTTGTTCCAGCTGTGAGAGGTGCACTTTCTGGCTGAGTGTACCAGTTCAGTGGTCCCTTACTGTTATAGGTGCATTCGGGGGCAAATGACTCAGCTTTGGATTCACAAAGATTGTGAAGAGCACAGCAAGCCACAATAATGTGGACAGCATTGATGACACTGGAATCCAAACCGTTCAGTAAACAGTGCTAACAGGATTTCAGTTTGCCAAATGCGCTTTTAACTACCATTTTCCACCTCCCGAATGTAATTAAATCTTCTTTTGCCAGGGCCTCTGAGATTAGGATATGGTTTCATAAGACGAGGCAAAAGGGGTTATATGTGCTCCCCTAGAATAATAGTGGGGACAGTTACTGGAGGACAATGTCATTTGGTGGGAATAGTGTCCCAGCTTGTCTGTGAGAGTAGTCTCCTGATAGGTGGAAAATATTGGCGTTGTGAACTTTTCCAGTTCAGTCCATGTTGGTGTCCATAAATCTGCATTTGTGGTCCACAAAGGCCTGCATAACAATGGAGTAGTACCCTTTGTGGTTTATGTATTCATGCTCCATGAAGAGGGCAAACTCTGGGCAGATGAGTGTCATCAATGGCCCTGCCACAGTTTGGAAACCCCATTCTCTTAAACCCAGTAATTACTTTGGGGATATTGTTTATGCACTCCACCTTTAGGTAAATCACATACCTGATTGCCCCAGAAGCCTCCACCACCACTTTACCCACAGTTGACTTTCCAACACCAAACAGGTTAGCAATGGACCTGTAGCAGTGTGAAGTTGCTAGCTTTCAGATGATCGTAGCAACCTGCTTCTGGACCAACACAGCTGCCCTCGTGTGTGTTATGCTGGAGGGTCAGATTAAGCTGCCCACAGAGCTCCAGAAATGTAGCTTTTTTCATGAGAACGTTCTGGAGCCCATTGCTGGTCATCCCAGGGCTACATGACGATGTGGTCCCACCAGTTTGTGCTTGTGGCCCTGCTCCAGAAGTGCTAGTCTACATGGGAGAATTAGCAGCTATACTGAGAGTTTGGAGCAGCATCAGCCAGTTCAAGTCTGGCACATCCGTGTTGTCGTCATCCTCCAACAGATGCCTTTAGTAGATCTTAAAATGTTGCCAAATATCCCTCCGGTGTCTCATGGATGCTCTGTCTCTTTTTTGAAACAGAAGTAAAAGCCCAAACAGGACAAGTTCTTCAAATGGTGACTCCTCTATGTTGCTGGCTCCAGTTGCCAGGAGTATGCAGACCCAAAAGACAGCTCAGAAGCTCAGCTCAGTATTAGCGGGCTATGACAAGTTCCTGTAAAGTGCTGCAGGACGGACAAGTTTTCCTACAGTTCACAAACAAATGTCTAGAGATGTTACAGCTGGGAAGGGTGCAAAGAAGCTTGAGAGAGGCTGGTTTGATTTGGGTCTTTGTAGTGCTGTGTAGATGCCTGAGTGCCGATGTAAGATCCTGGTCCAGAAATTCTAAATCTAGGGTTAATATTCAGTGTGACCATTCAAGCACTAGGTCTGTGAGCTTGAGTCTCGCAAACTCTGGGCATATATTACAGTGTAAACATACTTGTATTGTCCCAAAAGTCCGTAGTTATACGACACACTTTCAGTATAGTCTTTTGAATTTCCAGGTCTCATATCTGTCACATCTTCCACTGGAGGAGATCCATACAATCCTGGCCTACAATAATATAGAAAATCAATACAGTAAAGCAGGGGTGGCCAACCTGTGGCTCTGGAGCCACATGCGGCTCTTCAGAAGTTAAGGTGCGGCTCCTTGTAGAGGCACTGACTCCGGGGCTGGAGCTACAGGCACCAACTTTCCAATGGGCCAGGGGGTGCTCACTGCTCAACCCCTGGCTCTGCCACAGGCCCTGCCCCCACCCCACCCCTTCCTGCCCACTCTCCTGAGCCTGCCGTGCTCCCACACCTCCCCCTCCCCCCACAGCCTCCTGCACACCACAAAACAGCTGATCTGGGAGGGAGGGGGGGAGGCGCTGATCGGTGGGGCTGCCAGTGGGTCGGAGGCGCTGGGAGTGGGGTGGGGAGGTGAGCTGATAGGGGGCTGCTGACTTATTACTGTAGCTCTTTGGCAATGTACATTGGTAAACTCTGACTCCTTCTCCGGCTCAGGTTGGCCACCCCTACAATAAAGTCTTCCAAGGATATTACATGGAATTGCCATATCTGTCACAGGAAGTGCTAGAGCTTCTCAATGAAATAGTTGTAGGAATTTATTTTAACAGACACTACTTCTGGAGGAATTTCCGTGCCACTGCATAAGTGCAGAATTAATATCTCCTGCAGGTTCTCTCCCCCTCCCCCTGCGCAGAGTAATTGATTGTGACAGGCAAGCAAAGGGAAGCTGTGAGACGGGGTCACACTGCAATTACACTTTTTGCCCAGCAGGGGCTGATGTGGCACCAGAAGAGCAGCTGGGTCATAGGCTGGAGCAGCCAGATGTGGAGAGAAAAGGAGCAGGGGCTGCCTTCCTCGCAGTGCCCTGCCCATGGGGCCAGGTGAGGAGGCATAGGATATGGGGGTGGGGCCGGATAGAGCTGGGAACATGGGGTTGCTGGGGGAGTCACAGACTGGGGTTCAGAAGGACTCTTGGAGCGGGACAGACTGGGTCACAGGAACTAATGGAGTGACAACAATGGTTGGGGCTGAATGATAGTGGAGTGCAGGAACACATGGGGATGGAACAGAGGCAGATGTGCCTGACTAATGGGAGAGGCTAGGGTTTAGCCAGAGTCCACATGGGGGCGGCTCCCCAACTCCATAACAATCCCTCCTCCCCCCCAAAAAAACAAAAACAAAAAAACCTGTTTTGTACTTCTCCCATCCACACCCAACAACCCTCCAGGTTCACTCCCAGGCTTCTTCCCAGCAATTACTTCCCTCTCCCTCAGCTCCTCCGTTACCTCTGACTTCTCCAAGCCTTTGCATTGCTTCTGAGTGGTGCAGGAAATATGTTTCTGTATTGTAGTTTAAATGAATTATTACTCAAAGTTCTGAATTAATATACCTAGTAAAGGCTCTATTTATCAAAAAACATTTCCTGAATCTTTTTTGTTGTCTGTATTGTTACAGACATACTTGTTGACAGGAATTTTGAACTAAATTCCTAAAATAATGGAAGTTTGATTACATTGTGTTATTTTGATAAAATGTGCAGAATTTTAAAATACTGTGTGCAGAATTTTTAATTTTTTTGGTGCAGAATTCCCCCAGGAGTAATAGAAAATATTTTTCCTAATCTCACTCTTCAAAATGGCTAAACTATTTTTGCTGAAACTCTAAAATACAATAAAATAAATTTATATATAAAAATCAACCTGAGGCAGACAACCAGCCTGGAAAATTTCAGCCTAAATTGGTAACGTTGGCAAAATTATAAGTAACTGAAAAAGAGTCTTATAATGAAAAGTGTTGGGCATCCTTAAGAATAGGCAGCTGCCATTTTCACTGATAGTTACTATATGTAGGAGCTCAAACCTCTGAATAGGGTTTCCAGGTCTCCTGTGTAGGTGTCTGAGATTAAAGGCAGACAGCACCAACTATATTCTAAAGCTGCCACACACTCTTGGCTGCTGATCCCAGGCTCTTTCAGGAGTGGGAGAGTCCTTAAATTCCTCTTTAGTGTTCCTCTTTCTTTAACTCTCTACAGCTGCCTCCCTGGGGATTATTACTGCTTGTTAGTCTTCTGCAAAAATAAAGCAGTGAGGGAGAAATGTAGGTTCTTTACCCCCGCAGTGACAAGTTCCTCAAATATGTTGCCTTCTGAATGAGCACTGACTTCTCCTTCCCATCCTTTTGAGTCTTTCATTGAGGATGGTAAGAAGGGTGAAGATTTTTATTAATCTGGTTTGAAATGTTCAGATCCATAGTTTGTATACACATCCTCAAATGCTTTAAGTAGTACAATGGCTCTCTGAGCTGATATGTTGTGGATTGGGAGAGCTAATATATTGGAGGAATGCCAGTAAATGGAGAGTCTTCTTCCGTGTTTAAACTACTGGATCATGCTGTCCTAAAGAAATGAAATATGAATTTTAAGTGTCAGAGGGGTAGCTGTGTTAGTCTGTATCCACAAAAACAACAAGGAGTCTGGTGGCACCTTAAAGACTAACCGATTTATTTAGGTATAAGCTTTCGTGGGTAAAAAACCACTTCTTCAGATGCATCTGAAGAAGTGATTTTTTTTACCTACACAAATTTTAATAATCTTTTATTCCATATACCCTGGGATAAGAGAGAAAAGTTAGGTTGTATTGATTTTGTTCTTGTTTGTATGTTAGTTTAATCTCTGTTGCTTCATTGTCTTCTATGTTTTGTGTCTATAAGTTGGAATAAGTTTTCATGATTTCTCCTGGAAGGAGACGCTATATCAGGAGTGGGCAAACTATGGCCCACGGGCTGGATCTGGCCCCTCAGGGCTTTGGATCCGGCCCGTGGAATTCCCACCCAATGCTGCTGCAGGCCCCGTGCTGCTCTCAGAAACGGCCTGCACCATGTCCCTTTGTGCGTTGCCCTTGCCTCCAGGCACCGCCCCCTGCAGCTCCCATTGGCCAGGAACAGGGAACCGGGACGAATGGGAGCTTCGGAGGAGGTACCTGAAGGTGTTGCAAGGGCAGTGCATGGAGATGTGTGCGCTGCTGCAACCCCGGAGCTGCTTTAGATAAGTGGCGCCGGGCCAGAGCCCGAACCCCTCCTGCACCCTGCCCCTCAACTCCCTGCCTGCACCTTGCACCCCTCCTGCACCCCAACTCCCTGCTCTGAGCCCCCTGCTGCACCCTGCACCCCCATGCACCTCAACTCCATGCCCTGAGCCCCTGTCATACCCTGCACCCCTCCTGCACCCCAACCCCCTGCCCTGAGCTCCCTCCCGCAATCCTCACTCCTGCCCTGAGCCCCCTCCTGCACTCCACATCCCTCCTGCACCCCAACCCCTTTCCCTGAGCCCCCTCATTCACCCCGGATCCCTCCTCTTCCCCAATCCCTTGCCCTGAGTCCGTTCCTGCACCCTGCACACCCTCCCGCATCCCAACCCCCTGCCCCGGCCCTGCATAGAATTTCCCCACCCAGATGTGGCTCTCAGCCCAAAAAGTTTGCCCACACCTGTGCTGTATGCTTTGGAAGAATGAAAATATCCAGGAGTAGGCCAGGAAGTAATAGTCACGTGACTGACTATTTCAAGTGAGCTGACGTGCTAGAGCAAGTCAATGAATTCGTCAAACAAAGCTAGACTGGAGTGAAATTTACTTTGAGAGTCCATGTTCACATATAAGTATAGTGCAGAACTTTTAGGAAATCATTTGGTTATACTACGTGATAGCTTATAATATATATTAGAAACATCAGGTGAGCACAAATGTTTAAAGGGACAGTTTAGGTTCAAAATTCAGCTTTGATTAAAAATAAACGTTTTAAAATTCACAGAACAGTTCATGTTTTTTCAGTGAAACAGCTTTTTATGGGATACAAACACCCTAGGGGGAAGTTTAAATATAAACACTACTATATTGTTCTAGAGCATGAAAATAACTCAATTTTAATTGTCCAAACTAATAATAGGTCATAAATAGAAAAATAGTTTAAGATGTTGACTGAAAAGAATGTTATTTAAAATATTTTAAATCTAAATTTAAAAAAGAGAGCTAGTAAAAAGTTCTTTAAGTCAGAAATAAAGAAATGACATTCCTTAGATTTCGCATGGAGACTACCTAAGGAGACAGTAATTTTCAGATGGGATGCATGTCTCTAAACAAAGGAAGCTGAAAAGCAAGATGTAAACAGAATGTATCAAATAACCTCAGAAAACTTGCCTTTTATCCAAACAAATATCCTATAGAAAATGGAAATCCCGGTCCTTAAATCCAATTTTAAAAAAGCATAAAATGTCAGGCAATATGTAAGAGAGAAATTATAAGGACTAAAATGAAATTTGAAAAGCAAATAGCCAAAGACATAAAAATTATTTATCAGAAACGGGAAGTTTGAGAGAATCAGTGGAACACCAAGACTAACGGGAACAAGTAAGCCTCAATAATATTTTAATGCCGGGGGGGAGGGATCTCACTCTTTCTGAAACAGAGATCATAATTCAGCTGAAACTTGGTATTCTTGAGACCCCTGTTCGTCATGTGAAAGCGAGGCTTCCCCTCTTGTCTCTGTTTTTCTTCTAATGGGACTGAGGTTATGGGATGCCCTGAGAAATTGTGAGTATGAAACTGAGAGGAAACACACTATGTTTCCAGGGTTCCTTGGTATAGAAGTTACAAGAACTAGTGCTGTGATCTCTCCATCATCCTTTGCAGCTTCAACAGAGTCTCCTCTGCTCTGAGGATTGCTGATGGTCCAGTAGACAGCAAGTTGACAACAAGCTTCCTCTGCACCAGGTCTGTTTTGCTAGAGTAGGTAGGTAGAGATGGATCCATTGGGCCTTTTTACTTTCCCTCCACTGTCTCCACTTCCATACACCTCAAACATCTCCATTTCCACCATATCCCGATAAAATCTTTTCTATGCCCCCTGAAACCCTCATACACTGTACTTGCTGCATTAAAACCCCTATTTTGTTGGTTATGGATATTCCATAAACAACAATGTTGTGTATAAAGGATTAAGGTTGGTTAAGCTTTACACCCTCAAGGGAAATGCTAGAAAGCAAAGAAATATGAAATATGGGACACTGCTCAACTGTACCCTAATTACCACACATCAAGCTTCCACAGACAGTGACAAACTCCACATGGTCACAAAGAACTTCCTTCTAGTTGAGTGTAGTGCATTTATCTCCCATATAGTACAACACACAAAACCTTAACCACAACCTCATATTTCTTCTGTAAATATATAAAATGGCATATGCTTAACTTGCACATACATCGACTGAATATTTGCTGAAGCTGTATTCAGCTTCTGTGTTAAGTGTGAGGGAGATTAAATGAAGTTAAATTAATAGGGAGAAAATTTAAAACTGATAAATGGAAATATTTTCTCACACAACACATAATTAGCCTGGGGAACTCTGATGCATGTGAGACTAAGAGATTGTCAGAATTTAAAAAATGGATTGATACAATGTGGCTAGCAAGTTACAATAGTAAGTATTTTTTTAAAAGTTGCATAAATCTTCAGGTATAAAAGGGTTTAAGGAACTGTCTAAATAATAGGAGTTAGTAAGAAATTTTATCCCTGTGGGCATGTTATTCCATAACTTTCAGTTGCAGGGTTTCTTGCACCTGTCTGCAAAGCATCTGATAATGGCCGCTGTCAGAGACCGGATACTGGCCAGACCATTGTTGTGATTCAGTATGGCAATTCCTATGTTAGTATGTTCTCTTGAATTAAAACATGACATGGAAGGAGTGGAGAATTGCACATCCAACTGTAGTATCATAAACAGACTAGTACATATAGTACTACATGAAATAAATTAATCACAGGAGCAGCAGCATCTCCTCCCCCACTATGAAAGTCAGTGGAAATTGATATAAAACAGAGTAGGATTGAAATGACCTTGTTTTTTACAAGCACAGAAATTAGGTAATAGCTACAATCAGATAAGCCTTTTTTCACCTACAGACCTGTTTCTTTTAGAAGTGACTCTTGCAATGGTTATCCATCTGTTTGTCTCAGTAAGATTAGATTTCTGCAGTGTACTCTATGTAGGGCTACATCTTAAATTTATTCAAAAACTGCAGGTGGTGCAGAGTCGGGGGACCAGTTGTTAAACCGTTTCTTTTTATGAGTGTATTAAACCGATATTGTATAATCTGCTTTGGCTGCCTAGTGGTTTTAAAGATGTTGATTTTGGTCTATAAGGTTTTAAATGACTGGGATCTACCTAGCTAAGAGACCTCTCTTTGTGACATACTACCATAGCTGAGGTTAGCAGAGTTCAAGTTAGCAGTGTTCAAGTCTCTCTGGGATGTCTCGCTGGATGTTCTTGGTTAATGCTCCTGGGCCATTGGAATTTGCTTGCTCCAGAACAGTCTGAGCATGTTAATCTGCAGTGTGTGTTGTAAGCCTTTTCTATGTTACCTATGAGTAAATGATGTTGGATTGTGTCAGTGTGGATTCTGGGAATTTTATGGAAATGCTCATTAATTTCTATTATATTTTTATTACACTGTGCTTAGTTGATTTTGGAGAACTGACAGGTTTTTTAGTGTATTTTTGAAAGTTTGTAAAGGGTGCCTAGAGAATCAGATGGTTGGTCTTTAATAGTTTGTAAAAATCCAGATAAATTTATTTTTTGCCTTTTGATGCTCCCTCCACAGAATCTGTATCCATTTTATAGTTCTTATCAGAGGTGTGAATTTTCCTCTTTACTTTTACAAGTGACATGGTTTTGGATTGGTCATCATTTTGAATAGGCAAGACTGAGCTGATTCTTGCCAGTACCTTTTTCAATGGAAAAAAAAAAGTCTATAATAATGAAAATTGCAATCGTCTTTGTTAAAGGTACATCAAGCATTCCCCTAACTGTTCATTTGATATGCTTAAAAAAGATTTTGAACATGATACGTAACACCTGTAACTCAATTACCTCTTACTGTTTTACAATACTGACTGGTTTGGAGAAACAATACAATGCACCATGTGCTAGTGTATTTCTTCACCTAAGATGCATGTTGAAAGACAAGAGGAGGTTGATATTTAAAATTTAAGTCTGATTTATGAAAAACTGAATATAATTCTTCTGCATGTCCTTCCTTTCTGAATGGAAGTGCTATCTAGTGTTAAAATTGTACTTTCTCTGGAAAAAGAATACAGCTATTTCCTGAAAAGCATTTTGCTTACTGTAATGATATCTTCAGTGTGTCTGCTTCAGTGTGTATCCTGTTTTCTAAAGATGTGTGCTATCTGCAGCGGTTTCCTGAGGATATTCACTTGAACTGTTTTCTGCCATCACTACTGATATACTATTGCCATGGACTCTGTTGTTATACTATCAGTTTTTAGTTAAATAAAACAGATGTCAGAGCATATTTTCATAGCTATTCAGGAACAACAATTTAATGCAAGAATACATACTAACCTGAAAAATACAAGCTTATGTGTTAGCTGATAGTAACTGAAATACAGAAAAGATATGTTCTTGTAGCTTTGATTGAATTTAACTGCTGGCATAAGAAATGAAATTAAACGCACCATATTTTTTGTTCTGAGGTAAATTGTGATAAAGTATTTATTTGAGTCACTTACACTCACCTGGTAATAAATGTAATAAAATATAGTTATGTGGGAGAGAACAAGTATATCCTGGTCATAGTCAGAGGAATTAATCTAGAATATACCAAAAGTAGTGGTATGCCTACTACGGAGGACAAAATCCTTCCATTTTGTTCAAAACTTGAGATTCTTGAGTATGTTTTATAGAACTGTAAAATAGAAGATTGATGATGCATATTTATAATTCTAAAAAACCTGATCTCTTATGGAGAAGCTTCTGTTATTTTATTTTCTTCTTTATTAGTAGAGCCATTTATTAGAAAAGTTAATTATGTCCGGAGTATTATAATTATGTCCGGGGAATAAACTGGAGTAGATAAACTCTTAATGATTCTGCTCTCTGCCAAATTTAACTAATAAATGAGGAAAGAGAAATAAAACTTTGTACTTGTACAGCACATTTCATTTAAAGATATCAGTGTTTTACAAATATCTATCTCAATAGTTATTTTGAGGTGTAATAAATGGGAATCATGTGCATTCTACAGACTAATAAACCGAGATACAGGAATGAAATAGCTTAGGTAAGTCTTTCATTCACAATTGTCAGCAGAGCCCATGATTCCTAACTGAGTTTTTTAGTGCAGTTTCTGAAAATTGTCCCAAACAGAAATGATATAGAAACAACATGGTTGTTAAAGGATTTCATTTTTTCATAAGTCAGCAAGTCTCTTTTATAAAGGATTGTTAGGGGAAATCTCCTTTTATCATTTAAAACTTCCATTGCAATGTACAGCTCTGCCCCTCACTGCTCATCCAATCTTCTTACTTAGTGTGTTTCCTTCTTTTCCACTGTGACAGCACTGACAACCTATTTGTTCACTTCAGTTACTTTATATAAGGGCTGGGCAAACTTTTTGGCCCGAGGGCCATATCTGGTTATGGAAGTTGTATGGTGGGCCATGAATGCTCACGAAATTGGGGTTAGGTGTGGGAGGGGGTGAGGGCTGTGGCTGGGGGTAAGGGCTCTGGGGTTCGGCTCCAGATGAGGTGTTTGAGGTACAGGAGGGGGATCAGGGCTGGGGCAGGAGGTAGTGGTGCGGGGGCAGGGTGAGCGCTCTGGCTGGGGGTGCAGGCTCTGGAGTGGGGTCAAGGATGAGAGGTTTAGGCTGTAGGAGGGTGCTCCAGACTGGGACTGAGGGGTTCAGAGGACAGGAGAGGGATCAGGGCAGGGGTTTGGGGCATGGGAGGGGGCCAGGGGTGCAGGCTCCGAGCGGCGCTTACCTCAAGCAGCTCCTGGAAGCAGTGGCATGTCCCCCATCCAGCTCCTACTTGGAAGTGCATCTAGGAGGCTCTACGCGCTGCCTCATCCGCAGGCGTCGCCCCTGCAGCTCCCATTGGCCGTGGTTCCCTCGGGTTGCCCTTATGTGTAGGAACCGGAGGGGGGACATGCTGCTGCTTCTGGGAGCCGTGTGGGGTGGGGTAAGCCCCGAGTCCACTCTGATGGGAACTTGAGGGCCAGATTAAAACGTCTTACAGGATGGACACAGCCCGTGGGCCATAGTTTGCCCACCCCTGCTTTGTATAGTCATCTTTATGGTTTACAACATCACTTTCTATACTTGTCCACCTACCATCTCTTTTAAGTATGTGCCTTCATGGTGTCTACAAGACATAAGCCAACGAATAATGGATAGGTTGCGAGAGAGTTGGGTATGGTAGATATTAATTAAAATATATCTTCTGTGTACAGGGCTAAAATAAATGACTCAACCAGGTAAAGTAGAATGTTTTCCTGGGTGAGGTTCAACTTCTGTTGAACCTAAATTTCAATTAAAAAATTACTGAGAAGGCATTTTGCCTGGTGCCTAAGTTTCCTTCCATAGTCTTCCAGTAGTTCTCTTGGTCTTCAGGACAATTCAGTTGCTGAGGTGACTTACCCCTCTGGTCAACTTACAAATTCCACCCCTTTTGGCGCATGAAGTTCAAACATAAACATAAGTGTCTTGAGTCTAAGGCTTTGTCTCCACTGGCAACTGAATGACAAAACTTTTCTCTTTTAGAGGTGTTAAAAAAAAAACACCACCACCCCCCGAAAGACAAAAGTTTTGCTGACAACAAGCACTGCTGTGAACAGCGCTTTGTCGGCAGGAGCGCTCTTCTGCTTGTTGTGGGTGTAGGTGTCTACACTGCATGCCTTTTAGCAGCATGGCTGTAGCGACATAGTGTAGCAACGTAGTGTAGACATAGCCTCAGTGTCACCAAGCACAGCCCTTTCTTTAAGGGAGCTGTCTTCTCTTCCTCTTTCTTCATCTCATTTCCAGCCCTTCCTTTTCGGGGTAGTCACCAGTCCTCCTGAGCTCTAGTCAGATCTGGCTTCCCGCTATATACTGAACAGGGTGGCATTGTGGAGGGAAACCTTTCCTATCTTTTTCTGTCCCTAGGAACCCTAGTTGGGTTGTCTGCTCCCTGTAACCACAACCTGCTCAGCTTCTCCTCAGTGCTTCATCCTATGCTACTAGCCTTCCTACTTTTTTATGGAGTATTGTCTCCCAGGGCCCCTTTCACTGAAGTCCCTCTTTGCTTTTACACCCTCCACTCCAATCTGGAATTCTTCTCCACTTGGTTCCCCCTTGTTAGTAAACCATACTATGCCTTTCTACCTCCAGGCATGCCAGACTCTTAGTCACCTGTTCTTTGTCATGTGACCCTACTTATTTTTTTCTGTCTGGGGAGGTGGGCTAGGTTTGCCATGAGTACATCTGTGCGCCAGTGATTTTACAGCGCCAGCTTACCTTGTGACAAGGCCTGAAGTGATTGATTTAATTTAAGTTTTTCTGCCTGCTTGTCACTCACTTTAGGAGTATCAGGAGTTTCACTTCTGGTCTTCCCTGGTTTTGTTGGCAGACCTTTCTGGGTGTGTCATAGAATGTATATTAATTGAAGGAGAAGGAATATTTGGAACAAAAGCTTCCATTTTCCAAAATGATTGCCATTGATATTAAATAGGAATTAACAACAATAGTCTTAAGCACTCTAAAATCCCTTCCCATTTCAGTTGTTCAGTTTTCACCCTTGTGCTGATTAGTTCACTAATTTTTCAGCCATCATAGTCTTCTGGGACACGTACAATTCTAATTAATGTTAAAATATGGCAGATTTTTTTTAGAAAGGCATGATTTTTTTTTAAACATAAAGCCCAAAAGGGGCACAATCCCTTTATTTTCTTTGTAGATAACCTTTGTCTGGAAGGAATGAAAAGGTTCGTTGACTCACATTTTCAGAAATAGGATACACTGAGGATTACATTCTGTACTGCTCCTCTTAGTGGCAAAACACCAAAATCACGGCCCTAAGGGAGAGGTGTCCTCACTGTTACACAAAGTCTCTGGCTGAGGATAGAATCCTTCCTTGGATTTCAAGCATTACAAAAAAGAGGGACCTGAATCAAAATGTCAGATTCTGGATACCCTTTTTCCCTTTTCTCCCTCTTGCTTTGAATCTTATGTCTCTTTCTAATTTTGAACTAAATTAGAGAGTTTTTAAGAGGGAACTTTCAATGAGGTCTGAGATGGCATGGATTTGGGCAAATCAATTAATTAAACCATTGAAAAGATCGTTCTGAAATACAACAATCCACTTAAACACAGATTGATGCATTAAATCACCATTTTAAAAAGAGCTAAGCTAGTAACCAATGTTAAATTTCAGTAGTGATAGACAGAAATAAAGGCCTTTATAAACAATGATTTTAACTGAAAACTTCCATCAGAGTTGGACATGTCAGAGTTCAGTTGTTTTATGTTTAATGTCAGGTTTCAGAGTAGCAGCCGTGTTAGTCTGTATCCGTAAAAAGAAAAGGAGTACTTGTGACACCTTAGAGACTAACATTTATTTGAGCATAAGCTTTTGTAAGGTGCCACAAGTACTCCTTTTCTTTTTATGTTTAATGTGTTATAGTAAAGCTCTTTCAATACCCCCGATGTTCTTCTTGTGATGACACTTTGAAATTGATAGTTTTGTTTTATAGTCAACTGTTTATTTCACACTCTTTTTCAGGTGGTATCATGGAAAACTTGACAGAACAATTGCAGAAGAACGTCTTCGGCAAGCCGGAAAACCTGGTAGTTACCTTATTCGGGAGAGTGATCGGAGGCCAGGGTCATTTGTGCTTTCATTTCTTAGCAAAACAAATGTTGTCAATCATTTTAGGTGAGTACTTTTGTTATATCTAAAAATGTGATAGCTACTGTATATATAGGTATAGAAGTCCTTGTAGCACATACAAACAAACTTAAATGTTTGCATTACAATCAATCTTAACTAGCAGTTCAGGTGGTTCTGAATATATGTACCTGTCATGACTATATTTTGCTGTTCATGTGCTTGCATTCCATTAATTGATTTAAAATAAGTATCCTGCTTTAAAATACTTTTTACATAGATCAACTTTTTCAGCACCCAGAGCAGAACACAGAAGCATCAGGAAATAAATGGAGCTGCAAAATGGAAAAACTTACTATCAAACAATTTACACCTTGAATTGTAGCAAATAGGCTTATAGGCAGCATTAGGCAGGTGTCAGGGTTCCTTCCACACTCTGAACTCTAGGGTACAGATGTGGGGACCTGCATGAAAGACCCCTTAAGCTTATTTCTACCAGCTTAGGTTAAAACTTCCCCAAGGCACAAAGTCTTTGCCCTTGGATTAAGTAAATGCTGCCACCACCAAGTGATTTAACAATCAGTCAGGGAAAGGACCACTTGGAGTTCCTATTTCCCCAAAATATCCCCCCAAGCTCTTACACCCCCTTTCCTGGGGAAGCTTGAGAATAAACAAGATGAGCACAGACCAGCCTTGGATTTTTAAGACCCCAAAAAACCCAATCAGATTATTAAAAAACAGAACTTTATTAGAAGAACAAAAAAAGATAAGAGAACAACTCTGTAAGATCAGAATGGAAGATAATCTTACAGGCAGTCAGATTCAAAACATACAGAATCCCTCTAGGCAAAACCTTAAGTTACAAAAAGACACAAAAACAGGAATACACATTTTCTCCAGCACAACGAATTTCACAAGCCAAAACAAAGAAAACCTAACGCATTTTCTAGGTAGATTACTTATTAACTTTACAGGAGTTGGAGGCTTGCATCCTTGTTCTGTTCGCAGCTAAGGTATCACACAGACAGACAAAAGCCTCCCCCCCCCCCTCCAGATTTGAAAGTATCTTGTCCCCTCATTGGTCATTTTGGGTCAGGTGCCAACTAGGTTACCTGAACTTCTTAACCTTTTACAGGTAAAAGGACTTTGCCTCTGGCCAGGAGGGATTTTATGGCACAGTATACAGAACGGTGGTTACCTTTCCCTTTATATTTATGACAGCAGGTCTCTTCTTTGTTAATCAGAGTAACTTAAAATGAATTGTTCTAAATGTGTTCTCTGACAGTCATTGCAGTTAATATTCCATATTATTTAATATTCTTAGTGTACCAATGCAAATTAATATTATCTTTTGTTTTAAGAGAAAAATTGAGAGGGGAAAAAAGTAAGAAATCTGTGTCTCTTGATTTCTGGGTTTGCTGGAAATAGCATTCAATGCATGTTGGAATGGATTGCATTTGATATTAGTAGTCCTTTGACCACTGTCCCAAGTTATGGCTAGGATTACAGTTTTAAGGAGCGTATTTGTTCTGGTTTGTATGAATGAGACTTGCTGTGTGTAAACTTGAATGTTGTTGCCAATAACGTTGTTCAAGCGCCACAAAATAGAACTGCTGATATCTTGGAAATTGAATCTCTTCAGTCTAACAGCTAATGGGAAAGCAGTTCCACAGCAGTCTGTTTGAACAAGACACAGTTGAACTCTAGAAAGTAGTAACTGATTGGGAATATTCTAGTCTGTCACGCCTGAAGCAGACCACAGATGGATCTAATGGCCTTCAGGAAGGACAGGTTTCAGATGTTCTTCACATTCATGGAATCTGTTAAGCAGAACAGATGAACAAGCAATCCATGGGATCTTTATTCTATAGTACATCTTTCCCATTCATCACTCCCCTAATCCACTCCCTTGGCCATGGTGAGAAGAGTTCTCCGGAAGATTTCTGTGTATTGAGGACCCTTTATTCTTATAACCTCTGAGTACGGGAGGAAGCTGTGGTTCCCATAATTAATGAATTTGTCTGTTGCCAGTGTGATCAAGCTCTTTGCAGGAGAGGACTTCGAGGCATTTAACTAATTAAATTTAACAAACTTTTGGTCCTGTTGTTGACCAGGAGAACTGAAGCAAGGTCTGTCAGTCAAGACACTCACCATTGGCAGTGCTAAACTCCAGAAATCTGTCTGCCTCAAGAGTGTATTGTGGGGATTTGGAGAACTTTCTCTTCCTGGTGTGTAAAACTGGGATCTTAATTCTACAGTCGTCTGTTCTGGTAATTCCTTCAGGCCAGCATAGTGATGGACTGAGGCCCACCATCATCACAAAGTTCAGTCTTTGGCTGTTGTAGCCTTACAGAGACTGGGCAATCCTTCTTTACTTGGATTTTAACATTTTATGTTTGTTGAAAGGTCAACTCTAACAAAAGCCAAAGTCTGATAGACATAGATGTTGTCAAAAGACTTGTTTTGATCCGTTGTTCAAGGAACAGTTTAATAGGTATATAGACTAATATAAAAAAATCTTTAAGCAGGACAGTTTCCCAATAAACCTGTATCTGAAGTGCAAGACCACAGGCAAAGAAAATGGTAGAAGTTAAGGAACAGAAAAGCAGTAACGTCAAGAATCAGTGTGGGATTGTGAGGGGAGGTTTAACCTAAAAACAGAAACAAATTTCTCCAAAGCCAAATTGTTCACTTGATTTCTGGAATGATCATTAGCTTTGAAAAAAAGAATGAGCATGGCAAGTAGTTCTTGGTCTTCAAGTGTTGAAATATTATCTTCTCAGATTCCAATAACTAATTTTGTAAATAGATCTTTAAGGCATTTCCATTCTTTTAGTTTCAGTTTCAACTTGAAAGTAGAAAGTGAAAAATTTAAATAAACTTTTCAGATATTAAATCAATATTGCTTCATATCAGCAGCCCCCTTTTTTTGTTAAATTTAATTACTCATGTTTTTTCTTCATTAACTTAACAGCCCGGTTGCACAATTTGATTGGGCAATAATATTCTTGTATTATAAGTGTTTTTTATAAAGTAAGAGCAGAAGAAATATCCTAGACCTTTCTTTTATCTGTGTGCCACAGACATTCTTCAGTGAGTTGCAGTAAACTTTCTCCCCATTTATTTGTGTGTCCCCAATTGGTGTCAACTGGAATCTTCCTCTAGTTACACTAAACTTCTAAAATAGGAGCAGGTGTAGCCCCAAAAAGTCAGTTACTTTTTTATAAAAAACTTTGGATCCTGTTACTTTCCAATTACACACTGGATGTTACCATAACTTACCCTTTCTTTTTAGGGCATTGTAACTAGAGGAGTTGTTCAGTCATCATGTTGATAACTTAAAAAAAAAAAAGATTTGATCAGTCTGATTTTACAACCACATTATCATACAAATAGTACTGACTAAGAATAATCAATATGTTTTTTCAGTGCTAATATCCGACTTTTGTATAGCTGGAAACTTCAGCTGTCGTTGATACCAGCAATTATGCAATCAGTCAATTTTTTGGGATGTCTGATTTTATCGATATTGTGCTTGCTTGGCTTTGATTAAATCTTTCTGTGTGCATTTGACCATTTAAAATTAAGTATAGGGGAAATGTTTTAAAATATCATTGTTTTATTTAAACCCACAGATACAGGAAATTCAGAGTTCAGGTTGTCACTCTTAACTTTCCCTAGCATAGCAATCTAAGTGTGCATGGTACTTAAAAATAGGACACGAATTTAAATAGATAAATACAGCACAGGAAAAGAAAGCTTTTGCCTTCACTCTTAATCTGTCACGTTATTTAGAGGATTAAGTTAAAACTTTGGCATAGCACATTTTTAATTACATTAACATTTAGGTAATATGAGTCATTTATTGTGCTTATTGTTTTAAATATTAAGATAAACAGTCATATCAGAATTTTACTGTTTCCTATATTTTTACTGGTTCATTTTTCTCAATTTAAAACATTTCTGTTCATTTCTGTACATTTATTTTTGTCATCACATCTGTTATGTTTCCAAATAAATCAAAAGTCAAGCAAGAGGGAAAAATTGTTCGTATTTTGACAGTTTTAAAGCATACTTGACATTCATAGTAAATCTAACAATCTAAGGGTATGTCTACACTTGCAAGTTTTTTTGGCAAAAGTTATACCACTTTTATTAAAGTGTTTTAATTAAAAGCGCTGATGCATGTCCACTCTAGTGCCTTATGTTGCTGGAACACATCCACACTAGCAGCTCTTGTAATGACAAAGAGAGCAGTGCACAGTGGTGGCTATCCTACTATGCAACTGGCCGCAGGGTGCTTCGGGAAGGGTTTGTAATGCTTCATAGGGCAGGTACAGCATCACATGATGCAGGTTTCTCAATCCCATTGCCAGCTGCTTTTCAGCTAAAGTGTGTGTGGGGAGAGTGTGTGACAGCGAGCGTGTGGGAGGGAGAGGGGGAGGAGACAGACAGTGTGTGTTGGGGGAGAGTAAGTGTGTCCACATGTCATCTCATAAATTTGCACCTGCAGGAAGCAACCAGTCCTGAGACAGGGAGACCCTAACCTCCCTGGCTTTGCACAGCACAGAATCTCTCTCGGTGTCACACACACATATCCTCCCCTGCCTGCCTGCCTCTGTTCATATTATGGGAGGCAGAGCATTCCATATTAATGATTTGCTTTTGTGTCCCAGAGCCAAGCAGCATAGCACACCCCAGCTGTCAGAATGGAGCTTTGAACGGGGAAAGGTGCATGCCTGCAGGGCTGCTGAGCTCAAAACACTGAGCAGAGAGGCACTCAAGGCATTGTGGGACACCTCCGGAGGTCGATTACAGTGATAAAAGCAATCAAGGCATTTACACTGGCACTAGAGCTTTAAAGCCTCAGTGCAAAAAGCCTTATGACTCTCGTTGGGGTGGTTCTGTTACAGTGCTGCAACTGAGGAGTTTTGGCGCAAAAAGTGGCTTGTCAGTGTAGACGTCAGCGCAAAAATTTTCAAGTGTAGACCAGGCCTAAAGCATTAAAAATTAGGTATTCAGTGCTCTGCAGGTGTATGAGCAACAGTTAAAGCTCTTTCATGTTAATAAAATATTTTGACATGTTTGTTAAAATTAGACTTTGTTGGAAACCTTGTTGCAATCCTGAGTTTTCATTTTATAGGAAGAGCACCTATTAGATCATCTGATCCAGCTCTGTGATTTAATCTTGCTCTTTAAAACACACATTCTAGGACAGTATTTTTATCTTTTAGTTTTAAATGTTAAGAGCTTTCCTCCTTGCTTTAGTAACTTAATATTTTTCATAGTCAGAAAACTCTTCTTGACTTTCATCTTAAAATTTCCTGTTTCATCCTTTTATTCCTAGCTTATTACCTCCCTGTTTTGACCCTAAACAAGTCATCTTTTTTTCCCCCCAAATTTCAAGTATTTGTAAGCTATTATGCCTCTGCTCTGTCGCTCCTGCTTAGAAGTTACTTTGTCAAGGCATATATGTATTTAGTGTGAAGGAATGCATTTTGTTAGGTATATGCTTTGAAAATAGTTTGCTTTCGAAAGCAAATACTCTGAAAAATCAGTACTGTAGCTTCTATAAGTTATCTATGCACATTTATAGAGAGAAATATCTTTTTTTTTGTATTACCATTAGTGTTTCTTTCCTAACAGGATTATTGCCATGTGTGGAGATTATTACATTGGTGGACGACGATTTTCTTCACTTTCAGACCTAATAGGTTATTACAGTCACGTGTCTTGTTTGCTTAAGGGGGAAAAATTGCTTTTCCCTGTAGCACCTCCTGAGGCAAGTAATAACTTCCTAACAGTAACATGTTTTTTCTTTATTATTTTCTTTTTAATAAAACATTGTTTGATCTGTTATTATTTTATAGTGTGATAGGAAAAATGTAGCAAGTTTCTTCTAGTTTTATGATCACTTTTCCCTTTCACAGCAAAATATATAAGGATTTATACATTATATAGATGCATTTTTGCTGGTGCAAATACCAAATATTACATATCTTATATTGTAATTTAAAATACAACAAAAACCTTTAGGCATTCATGTATTATGTAGATATCCAAACACTATAGTGATGAGTATGGTATGAAACCCAATATAGACCCAGAAGAAATTATAAGAAAACATACAGTTTATGGAGGTAAGACGATTAAAGAAGTAGAAAGAGGTAAGAAGCACTATTAGAATGTAACTATTGTGACAGAGTTCCTCCTCTGCCTTGGTGGGTCCTGCGCTTATTGGCGGATTTTCTTGCCTCAGAGGTTCACGGCAGCCCACAGTTTGGCCACTTTTGTGGCTCAAATCTGCCGTTCACTCAGATAATCTCATCACTGGCCAGCATGGGGAAAGGAAGAAGAACAATCCCCGCAGTCTCTGCTGATCTACCTAGCGATCGGGGAACAGGCCGGAGACCTTCCCCTCTAGTGGAACCCACAGTCCAGTTCAACTCTTCCGGTATCAAGGAGGGAGTTGGAGGGATGGGAGGAACCCGGGCCCACCTTCTACTCTGGGTTCCAGCCCAGGGCCCTGTGGATTGCAGCTGTCTACAGTGGCTCCTGTAACAGCTGCGTGACAGCAACAACTCCCTGGGCTACTTCCCCAGGGCCTCCTCCCAACATCTTCTTTATTCTCACCACAGGACCTTCCTCCTGATGTCTGATAATGCTTGTACTTCTCAGTCTTCCAGTAGTATGCCTTCTCACTCTCAGCTTCTTGCACCTCTTGCTCCCAGCTCCTCGCACGCACACCATAAACTGAAGTGAGCTCCATTTTAAACCCAGGTGCTCTGTTTGGCCTGCCTTAATTGATTCTAGCAGCTTCTTGATTGGCTGCAGGAGTTCTAATCAGCCTGTTTGCCTTAATTGTTTCCAGAAAGTTCCTGATTGTTCTGGAACCTTCCCTGTCACCTTACCCAGGGAAAAGGGACCTACTTAACCTGGGGCTAATATATCTGCCTTCTATCACTCTCCTGTAACTTCGATACGACCAGCAGCTCCTTTATCTCCATCTGAGAGGTCTGCCGCGAGACCTCTCCGGGCTGCCGGTCTTCTACCAGGACCTCCTCCAGACCTGGAAACTGCTTTCAACGACCAGGTCCGTGGCAGCCACCAAAGGGGCATATCTCCTCTTGGAGCCCCTGCTACACAATCCCCAGCTCCGCATGCAGGTGGTGGAGTCCCCCTCCGTGCGCCAGAGGTTGGTCCTGGCAGAAGTCACAAGAGTCGGAGATCTCCTGGACTATGACTGGGGAGACTGGCTGGATCCCCTGACGCTCACTCAGCGCATGGGGCTCTCCAGACTCGTACTCCCGGCGCGTATTTCAGGAGGTGAGGGCCGCTTTGCCACCCACTGCTTGGGTTTACCTCGACCGGGTCCTGCACGAGGGCACGCCCCACCCACCCTCCACCTCAGGCCCGCTGGACCTTTTCATCAGGCCCCTGCCCTGTGAACCCAGCCGACCCCCCTGCCCCTTCACCGTGTGCCAGCTGCACGAGCTGTAGCCAGTCTACTTCCAGACTGCTCCAGGGAATCATCTATACACGCTCGTGCTCCACACCCTTCATGTCCTCACCCTCACGTCCCTCCCTGATACAAAATGGTGGGACCTCCTGCCACCTCTGGAGAGTGAGGAGCCCCGGTGGGCCAGCCTATATTCCACCTTGGTCCCGAGGCCCACCGGGGATATCAGTTGGCGGTTCCTTCATGGAGCTGTGAGCACGAGCATGTACTTGGCGCGGTTCACCCCTATCCGAGACACCTGCCCCTTTTGCGGTGTGATGGAAACCCTGGCACACACACATCTGGAGTGCGCCAGGCTGCAGCCCCTATTCCGGCTCCTCACAATATTTTATTACGTTTTTGGTTGCATTTTTCCCCTCACCTTCTTATTTATACACTCCCTATCCGTGGCCCCACAAAGTCACGGGATCTCCTGGTCAGCCTCCTCCTGGCCCTAGCTAAAATGGCCATCTATAAAACCAGAGTGAGGAGGTTGGCCGATGGAGTCTTCTGTGACTGTGAGGCCTATTTCCGGTCCTCCGTCCGTTCACATATCCGGGCAGAGTTCCTCTGGGTGGTGTCCACTGACTCCCTTGACACCTTTGAGGAGCAGTGGGCGCTGTCCGGAGTTCTCTGCTCGGTGTCCTCGTCCGGTTCCCTTCGTTTGACCCTTTGACCACACTCCTGTCCCTGTTATTTCACTAGTTGTCCCCTGTGATCATTTGGTGTCCAGGTCCTGTGGATCCCCCTCTTAGGCTGGGGGGATCCTTTAGCACTGGGCGGGCTTTTCCCACCCAATTCCTGGATCCCAGTAGGATCACTCTCCTGTAGTCATCTGGCCCGACCCTGTCACACTATCTTAATATGAAATATTGGATTAAATAGAATGGCAACATTTCAGAGTATTCAGTCTACAGCTAAAGAATTGAGCTCTCTGAAAATTGGGTTCCTTTGCAGTGTCTCAGAAGTAGGGCACTCAAAATCACTAGTCTGTTTTGAAAATCTTGGCCTGAAAAAAACCGCTCTAAAAGGCACAACTTAGGTGGAGAGCCCACCCTGCTATAAGCAGAGGATATGTGGAGAGGATGTAATCCAAACTTATCTCTTTTCTGGGATAAATGGCAATTTGTACTAATTAAAATGTCCCAATTCTAACATACAGCATTTTGGGACATTCCAGGGCTAGAATCAAACTGGAAATCTCCTGAGCTAATGGTGTACATCACCCATGTCTAACCCTGATCAGTCTTGAGCTATTATAACTTAAATGTTAGGGGTATTTACTAAGTATTGCGAGTTCTGCACCTCAAGCTAGCAAAAATGTTGGGGGGAAATTCTACTTAGGGGAGAGCAAGAATTAAACATTTTTCCCCTCCTAAATTGTAGCCAGTGGAAGACAGAAGGAGAGTTCGAGCCATTCTGCCATACACTAAAGTGCCAGACACAGATGAAATAAGGTATGTCTTATGTCTTATTAAAGGATCAGAAGCAGTTAAGATATTCTAGAGCATTTTTCAGTACTAATGAATGCAAATCATTTTCATTTACATCTGTCTTCCCATTCCTAGATGTCAAAATCAGATTTCTTAAGAGCTTATTTATCAGTTGTAGAAGCAGCAGCATTCTGTTTTGAGTTCATATGTATTAATGTTTACCAAATAAACATGTTAATTATAAGGGGAGCAATTAGGTTTTTTTTAGTTCTCTGTTGTCAGTCTCACTGTAACTCTCTGAAACTTTCAATTTACAAGTTTAATTTCTCTAGGCTTGGTCTTCACCCTAAGAGGTGTGTGTGTACACTTTTTTTTTTTTAAATATAAAATTGAGCAAGAGCAATTAAGCTGTTCGGGGGGAGGAGGGTGGTGGTGGTAGTTGAAATCAGTGACGAATAAGGCTATGTCTACACTAGCACTGTTGTGGGTCGGGTTGTGAAAAAAAAAACCCTGATGGACAGATGCTACATTGACAGGTAGACAGAAGCGCCAGTGTGGACAGCGCTATGATTGTGGGAGTTGCTCTCCCGCTGACATAGCTATCACTGTGCATTGGGTATGGTTTGATTATGCTGATTGGAGAACTCTCTCCCGTCAGCATAGAACGGCTACACAGAAAACCTTACAGCTCTGCCGCTGTAAGGTCTCTAGTGTAGACATAGCCTAATTTTGAACAGGACATTGAAAGGCTGAAGTAGCCACTAAATGGACCCTGATGTTTGGTGGTAATCACTGTTAGAGACACTTTCGGGTTGTTGTTTGGGACTGTGACTTACCATGCATACTGCATTGAGACTCTGGGTGTTGCTATCTGTTTGTGATATCTGGAGAAAGGTTTCATGAATATCAGAATAAAGTGTATGAGAGCTGGAGTTAAAATTTGAGTGGGTTCATCAGTGGAGTGAGTTTCCAATGCAGGTCATATTAATCCAGTCTGGCCACCTTAGAGCACCTTATGAGAGTTGTCTTTTTGAGAGAGCTTTCTTATCACAACCAGATTTTGACAGAGGAAGAAACCTATAATTGTATCTAGAAAGTAGAACTTCCTCTACCAGGTAAGGAGGAATAATAGAAAATTCCATGAAGTCCACTAGTGACCTTGCCATGCAGATCCAATTTACATGGGAAACTTTTGGGTGATAAGAGCTATAGAAATGCTAAGACTCTTCCTTTAGAAAGGCATGCTGAGGAGAAACTTCAGAGGCAAGAGCTTCTACTCCAGGACTCAGCATAGGCGACATTGCCTTGGCTATGTCTTCACTGCAGAGTTGAGACTCATTTACTGAGGGCTTGTCTACACTGGCACTTTACAGCACTGCAACTTTCTCACTCAGGGGTGTGAAAAAACACCCCCCTGAGTGCAGCAAGTTTCAGCGCTGTAAAGTGCCAGTGTAGACAGTGCACCAGCTCTGGGAGCCATGCCCCTTGTCAAGGTGGTTTTTTTAGAGCGTTGGGAGAGGGTGTTACTGGGTTACAGATTGTTGTACTAATCCATAAATCCAGTGTCTTCTTTTAAGACTTTTAGAGCCTAGGGAAGTTATAAATTTAAGCTCGCAAGCTTGTTTTTTGAAGGTGTTTTGCAGGTTTCCTTTGAGGATTGGGACTGAAAGTTCAGATAGCAAGTGATTGTTTTGTGAAAAGGGTTTGTCCGTGGGTGATATGGTGTGTTTGTCTTCTATAATTTTTCTGTGTGAGTTCATTAGAGAATAGTGATTGTCTTGTTTCAGCCAGATAATTGTTATTGGGTCGTTTGGTGCACTGGATGAGGTGCACCACATGTTGTGCTAGGCATCTGTAGGACTCCTTGATCTTAAAAGGTGTGTTGTGAGGGGTATTGATCATCCTAGCAATGAAGATATGCCTTCAGGTTTTGCATCTTTTGTTCTGGAAGGGTCTGGTGCTGCTTTGGGTTAGTGGGTCCTGGTCTGTGGGGAGTTTACCTCTGATGATGAGCTTGGCAAGGTTGTGGGGGATTGTTCGAAGGCCAGAAGAGGGGGTTCAGGTCATTTCTTTCAGGATGTAGTCCCCAATGAGTACAGGTTGTAACTGTTTAGTGATGCCCTCTGTGGGGTAGTAGGTGACAAGTAGGATTATGTGATCTGAGGTTTCCCCCCACCCCATTTTGAAGCAGGTATTTGAGATGCGATTCACTTCCCTGATGGAGTGTTCTTTTTCGGTGAAGGAATTTTTAAGTGTGTTAAATTGTGTATCCTGGACTTTCTCCTTGGAGCCAATTCTGTGGTATCTGAGTGTCTGGTTGTAGATAACTGATTTCTTGGTTTGTTTGGGTGATTACTGGATCTGTGAAGGTAGTGTGGTGATCCATGGGCTTTTGGTATATAGTTGTCTGTATAGTTCCATTGTTGAAGCTGACAGTGGTGGGCAGGAAGTTGATGCTGGTGTGGGAGTGTTCTAGAGAGAGTTTGGTGGATGGATGGTGGTTGTTGAACTGTGAGGGTGTGTAGGTCATTTGTCCAGAGGATGAAATTATCACCAACATATCTCAGATATATCATTGGTTTCATGGTGCATTAGTTGAAAAATTTTTCCTTGAGGTGGCTCATGAAGAGGTTGACATGTTGGGGAGCCATCCTAGTACCCCTGGCTGTTTCCATAATTTGGACAAAATGTTTATTTTTTAATATAACATCATTACAGGTGAGGAGGAAATGGATGAGCTTAGTGATGTTTGGGGTGGGTATCTGTGTGATGTCCATTGTCTTGTTGATGTTTGAGGCAGGCAGTGATGCAGTCATTGTGAGGGTTATTGGTGTACAGGGAGGTGGCAAGGATACTAGTCTGAGGGAGGTTGTTAATATTGGTTAGTTTCCGGAGTAAGTCCATTCTATCGTGGAGGAAGCTGGCCCGTTTTGTGGTTAGTGATTTGATTCTGGTTTCTGATTCCTGATATTCCTTCAGTAAGATTGCCATGGCCAGATATGATGGGTCTGCCTGGGTTCCCTTGTTTGTGTATCTCGGAAGGCATGTAAAAGGTCCCTGGGGTGGGTTTGAGATAAAGTTGTACAGTTTCCCTTGTAGTTGTTTGGAGAAGGATTTGATGACATCTTTTAATTCTTGGGTGAAATGTGCTGTGAGGTCTTTTTTGAGTTCTTTATAGTAGATGGTGTTGGAGAGTTTTCAGTTGGCCTTGTTAATGTAGTCATTACAGTTGAGAACTACGATGGGACCCCCTTTGTCTGCTGGTTTGATCACTAGCTTCTTGTGGTTGGATTTCAGGAATTGTAATAGCTATCCTCTTGTCAATGGGGACATTGTGGTGGATATGTTTAAGGATTTTACAGTATTTTTTTCCTCCTGAAGCAATAAATGCAATGATCAAGTATGTGGAGGGGTGTCCAGTCAGATAATTCTTTTATCTTATGACTGTTGGTGGGAATGAGGTAGCTGTGGGTGGTGTTGTGAAAGAAGTTTTTGAAGTGGAGTTGGCAAAAGAATTCTTCAAGTTCTGTACATGTTAGTATGGTATCACGGAGTAGTGGGGTAGAAGTTCACATGGTGGGTCTTGGTGTTGTGGCTTCTTCCAGAAGTGGTGTTCAGTGGATTGTAGAGTTATTGTTCTTCGTTCCACTTCTTTTTTTTTTTGTTTTGGAGGCTGTCTTTAGGTTTCTTTGATAGATTTTTTTTTTTTTTTTGGTGGTTTCTTGCATGATCTCCAGGTAGGTTTCCTGCTTTTTTTCTTTTCAATACGTGGGAGTATGTGATGATTTCATGTTTGAGGTGGTCCCTTCTGGAGTATGTGAGGTGCAGGAGATGGTTCCTTAGTGTTTTTTAAGTCCTCCTGCAGAGCTCTTCATCATACTTGGAATTGTATGTAGTGGTCAGAGGGTTATAGATGGTGAGCACTTTTGCGATAATGTTTTGTTTCTTGGCATTTTCTCAGGAAGTAGATGTTGGTTTAAGTTTTGCTTCCTTTTGTTTCATGTTGTGGAGTTTCAATTTCCGATGTCAAAATTTGTTATCTTCCATTGTTGTTCGCAGTGTTGTAGCCATTTTTGTCCCAGGATATTGGAGAGACAAGGTGAGTTAGGGCAGTTCTTGAGTTATAACTTGAATTAACTGTAGTAAAGACAAGCTTTCAAGCACACTCTAACCCATATTATATTCCTGACAAGGTCCATGTACCATCATGATCCAGTGGTAATTACAGTATTCTGCACCATTTTGTAGGGCTTTAACACCTGCATTTATAGTGACTAAAAGGCCTGCTTTCATGTAAGGGTCCCAGAAACCTCTCCCTTCATACATAGGGTTACAACGTTGTTAAATTAGGTAAAATCATTATTTTCTTTTATAAATATGATACTGATATATATACATACTTGTTTGTCCTTGATTTTTCTTATTTTTATTTGGGATTTGATTTGACTGGATATTCTCTCTTTAACATTGATTGTAATATGGTGCTAGTGTTTGCATAATTCAGTAGGACATTAAAGGTGTCTCTAGAAATTAAGGAGTATTAGAAACCCAAATAAATCTAATGTGTCAGTATCTAACAGGTGCTTATTTCGTGATGTGTAAACAGATTGACTTGTGATACGCTCTTGGGATAGCAAATAGAGTGTTTTTTATGCTTCCACCATCTTTAAAGTTTTGAAAATTTTACTTTGGTTGAGTTATGTTCAATTTATTATCCTCACCAAAAATATTGCACCTTGATTGCAGTCCTAAATTAATAGTCTTACTGTAGCTTTTTTCAGTTTCCTTAAAGGAGACATGTTTATTGTCCATAATGAATTGGAAGACGGTTGGATGTGGGTTACAAATCTACGGACAGATGAACAAGGCCTTATTGTAGAAGACCTGGTAGAAGAAGTGGTAAGTGTTGTCTACTTAAATCAGTTCTAAACCTTAAGATTCTTTAAGTATTAATACACAAGAGCCACAATATCTAGTCTAACTGCCAAGCGTCATACTGTGGTGTATTTTCAGTTTTCTTTTCAAATGTAATAATCAGATCTCCCATTTATCAACATATATAATAACTCCTCAAGCCTAATTTCTGAAATTGAAAATAACGAAGGCCAAACCAGTTCTTGGCAAATAAGTTTATTCTAATTTTTTTACAGATGAATGGCATTGTGACTTTGCTCATAGGCAGTTCTCTAAACCAGTGGTTTTCAAACTTTTTTTCTGGTGACTCAGTTGAAGAAAATTGTTGATGTCCGCGACCCAGTGGAGCTGGGGATGAGGGGTTTGGCGTGTGGGAGGGGCTCAGGGCTGGGGCAGAGAGTTGGGGTGCAGGGGGGTGTGCTCTGGGGTGGGGTCAGGAATGAGGGTTCAGGGTGTGGGAGGGGGCTCTGGGTTGGGGCAGAGGGTAGGGGTGCAGGAGCGGGTCAGGGCTCTGAGCTGGGGGTACAGGCTCTGGGGTGGTGCTGGGGATGAGGTGTTTGGGGTGCAAGAAGGGGCTCCAAGTTTGGGGGTGGGGCTCAGGCTGAGGTAAGGGATTGGGGTGCAGGGTTGGAGCATGGGCTTACCTCTGGTGGCTCCTGGACAGCGGTGCAGCCGGGGTGCAGAGACAGGCTTCCTAGGTGGAGGCGCACAAGCGGCTCTGCGTGGCTGTCGCTCGCAGGCGTCACCGCCTCCCGCCCCCCAGCTCCCATTGGCTGGTTCCTGGCCAATGGGAGTGCAGAGCCAGTGCTTGGGGCATGGGCAGCGCGCGGAGCCCCGTGGGCTCCCTGCCTAGGAGCCGGACTTGCTGCTGGCCATTTCCGGGGTACAGCACCATGTCAGAACAGATAGGGACTAGCCTGGGCACAATGCCAACGGGACTTTTAATGGCCCAGTTGGCGGTGCTGACCAGAGCCGTTGCGACCCAGTGCCTTCCATTCCACCCACAGTTTGAAAATTGCTACTCTAAACCCAGCTGTTCCTACAATAGAAGAGACCCTGCCATTCATTGTAACTATTTTGTGGGGCTTCCTGAAGCGCCACAGTACGTTCCATTTTTGTAGTGAAGTATCCAAATTGATTAAGTTTATATGTACAAAGGCTCCTCCTCATGAGAGTTCCATTCAGAACAGGGGATGGGACAAGAGGGCATATCAAGTTGTTTGTTAAAGCTCCCTGATTCATCATCAGCCATGCTGGCCCCAGCATTAATTAGGGCAGTCAAGTGACCCTGAGACACCTTATGTCAGGGGAGAATTGGTTTGATGGAGCTTTCCTGTGGACCACCCTTGGCTTGGTTCTTCAAGCCACCACTACTCTGCATGTCTCTTCGCTGGGACTTGGGGAAGCGTCACTGCCTCTGCCAGTTGTACACTAGCAGGTAGCTGCTTGCTATCTGAGAACGCAAAGTGAATGGACAGTATTGGAGAATCTGGGCTCTGGCCTTTTGTTTGTAGGGTACAAGATCAATCCACCTCATGACAGTAATAATTGAAAATTACCATTTCAGTTTTCTTTTTGGTCCCATATGAAGGGATTTTGTTACTCTAGTTCATTTTTGAGTGGACAAGTCTCTGCTTCACCAAAACTGCCATCACCCAAGAATTGGTGCCAGCTAGCCCACTGTAGTGTGTAAAGAATAAATAAGCATGGGCACTGAACTAATCTCTCACTTTTGGAAGTAACATAAACAGGTCATGTTTGATGCATAGTATCAGTGTGGTGTGAAGAACTGTGTACTGCTCTTGTTGCTATACTTTTTCATGAATAAGTACAGTAGACTAATTCAGTCCTCAGAACTGTCAATCCACACCATTCACAAGCATTAAATCAACACACACCCAGTCTAATTGAGAAGGACAATTGAATTCCCTTGTACAACATTGTCTGAGGAGAAGCTATTTATAACACAGTGCAAAAGATTGGACAGTATGTCGCAGCTTAATGATACTATGTAGAGAACTGGTGGAGCACATCATCTAATTTGAGGACTCTGACAGTTGGCAGTATGTTAGCCCATCCTGCAATGTTTCTTACTCTCCCAGGGTGGATGCACTATGCACAGTATTATTATCTACTGTACCTACTATATTAATATATGTAGTTTTTAGCTGTCTGTTTCAAATCCTATGCCCAGTCTGCATTAAAAGGCATGGATTAAAACCAGAAGGCATGACTATGATCATCTAGTCTGACCTCCTGCATAACACAGGCCGTAGAATCTCTCTGAAATAATTCCTGTTTGAACTAGAGCATATCTTTTAGAAAAAAATCCAGACTTGTATTAAAAATTGTCGGTGATGGTGAATCCACCATTGTCCTTGGTAAACCCTTTCACTGGTTAGGGTTACCATCACTATTAAAAATATGCATCTTATTTCCAGCCTGAATTTGGCTAGCTTCAACTTCTAGCCATTATATCTTATTAAACAAATATCTGCTAGATTGAAGAGCCCTCTACGATCAAATTTCTGTCCTCCCTGAAGATACTTAGACTGATCAAATTACCCCTTAACCGTATCGCTGATAAACTAAATCGATTGTGTTCTTTGAGTCTTTCACTGTAAGGCATGTTTTCCAATCCTCGAATCAGTCTTGTGGCTCTTTACTGAACCCTCTCCAGTTTTTCAACATCTTTTTTGAATTGTGGCCATTAGAACTGGACACAGTGTTCCACTAGAGGTCTCACCAGAGCAAACACTAGAGGTAACAGAATGTCTCTACTCTTACTTGATAGTCCCCATCCAAAGATCACATTAGCCATTTTGACCACAGGATCGCACCGGGAACTCATGTTCAACGAATTCGTCGGCATGACCTCCAAGTTTTTTTCAGAGACACTGCTTTCCAGGATAGTCTCCCATGCTGTATGTGTGGTCTACATTCTATGCAGATGTAGATTTTACATTTAGATATATTAAAATTAATATTGTTTGCTTGTACCCGGCTTACTAAGTGAGCCAGATAACTCTGTATCAGTGAACTGTACTCTTCATTGTTTACCACTCTCCCAGTCTATGTCATCTGCAAACTTAATCAGTAATGATTTTGTTTTCTTTCAGGTCATTGATTAATATAAAAAAGTTAAAGTGCATAGGACCAAGAACTAATCGCTATGGCACCCAGCTAGAAATGTACCTGCTTGATGAGTCTCCAATCTAAAATTACAGTTTGAAACCAGTCAGACAGTTTTTAATCCATTCAGTGTATGCCATAATTGTTTTTTGTGGTGTTCTAGTTTCTTAATCAAAATGTTGTGTGGTACCAGCTCAGATGTCTTACAGAAGTCTAAATATATTACATCAATAGTATTAACTTTATCAACCAAATTTGAAATCTCATCAAAAGAAGATCTCAAGTTCACTTGACAGGATGTATTTTCCATAAACCCATGTTGATTGGCATTAACTATATTACTCTTCTTTGATACTTATTATCAGCTGCTCCATAATCTGTCCTATAATGAATGTTAGGCTGATAGGCCTATAATTGCCTGAGTTTGTCTTTCTTAAATATTGGCACAACATCAGCTTTATTCCAGTCTTCTAGAACTTGCCTCGTGTTCTAAGGCTGATCGAAAATCAACATTAGCAATCCAGTGAGCTCCTTAGGCAGCTCTTCTGAAACTCTTGGATGCAAGTTATCTGGACTTGCCGATTATAAAATGTTTAACTTTAGTAGCTGCTGTTTAACATCCTCCTGAGTTACTGTTGGAATTGTTTCTTCATCATCATCTCCTCTCATGACTGTATCATCCCTTTTCCCCCAAATAAGGGACAAAAATATGTATCGAACACTTCTACCTTTTCTGCATTATTATTTACCATTCTACTGTTTGCACCTAGTGCTGGACCAGTACCATTGTTAGGATGCTTTTTGTTCCCAATATACTAAAAAAACCTCATTATTGTCCCTAACTCTGCTGGTCATACATTTCTCCTTATGTCCCTTCGCTTCCTTTATCAGTTTTCTACAAATGCTAGCTTCTGGTTTTTTATTTATTATAGTCAACTTCTCCAGGCTTCCATCTGTTATATATTGTTTTTCATTGCACTTTCTCCTCTAAGCCAGATTGTTTTTTAACCCATTTGATGCCTTCTGTCTCAATTGTGGCTTTTTGGGCAGCTAGTAAAATGTTTCTAAATGACTCCTAATTATCCTTCACATTTTCTGTTAATATTCTCTCTCCTAGCTGATTTGGCTCATAATTTTTTTTCAGCTTTGTGAAACCGGTCCTTCTAAAGCAGGGGTGGGCAAACTACAGCCTGCCAGACATTTTAAGATGACCCTTGAGTTCCCTCTGGGAAGCGGGGTCTGAGGCTTGCCCTGTTCAGGCTCTCCGGCTGGGGCACAGGGTCCAGGGCCGCTCCATGCGGCTCCTGGAAGCCACGGCATGGCTCCCCTCCGGTGCTCCAATGGGAGCTGCAGGGGCGGTGCCTGCAGACGGGACAGCATGCAGAGCTGCCTGGCCACGCCTCCACGTAGGAGCTGGAGAGGGGACATGCCGCTGTTTCCAGGAGCCACTTGAGGTAAGTGCCACCTGGAGCCTGCACCCCTGCCCCTCTCCCCATGCCCCTGCCCCAGCCCTGATCTCCCTCCCGCCTTCTGAACCCCTTGATCCCAGCCTGGAGCACCATCCTGCACCCCAAACCCCCGATCCCCAGAGCCCGCACCCCCAGGTGGAGCCTGCACCCCTTCCCCTGCCCCAGCCTGGAGTCCCCTCCCACACCGTGAACTCCTCATTTTTGGCCCCACCCCAAAGCCCGCACCCCCTCCTGCACCCCAACCCCAATTTTCTGAGCATTTATGGCCCACCATACAATTTCTATTTCCAGATGTGGCCCTCAGGCCAAAACGTTTGCCCACCCCTGTTCTAAAGCGATACACGTATGTATCTATATGTATATAGATGAAGTCATGTTTGCTTGTACCAAAGCTACCACTAATTTTGAGTTCTGGAAACCATTAATATTGTTTCACCACACTGGGACATAGGGGGTTTATATCAGTGTAGCTTAATACATATCTAGGTAAGCTGCACTGGTGTAAACACCACTTAATTCTAATATAGCTCATCTACAGGGGTTTGGTAAGGGGTTTGTGCTAGTGTAACTTGATGAGTGTAGTTATAATGGGGCGAATTTCCTTCATGTAAACAGGGATTTGGGAAAGAAGCACGAAAAAAAAATCTTTTGATAATTGTAAGAAACGTAGCCCTCAATTTTTTTTTAAAAGTGTGCTTTTGGCATATGCTTTCCCTACCCAAAGAGGATAGGGATGCATCAAATAGTAAGCCTCTTTCATAGAATTATGTAATAAGCCCTTTAGTTCAAAAATATCATTTCTTGAATATAAATGAATTATTTTTTAGCATTATTGACTTCTACAGAAAAGCTAAAAACTTAGAAAATAGACTGCATATCACTGATTATGTGAACTGTTGCATCATGCACTTACTGTGTTAATTTTCTCATTAGGGACGTGAAGAAGACCCACATGAAGGCAAAATGTAAGGGTTTTTGTTTGTTCTTAAAGAAAAACAAATATTGTGGACTAAACTATTTGTAAATTTCAGCTATGAAGTTATCTGCCTTTGAAAAGGTGAATCTAACTGTTCTTTCTGGCCTCATGTTTTCCCTCTACTAATAGCTAAGGTTGATACTCTTCTCTGTCTAGAGGGCTTCTACATTGGTCTTTTGTGCTACTTATGCATAGTGTCAATAGGTTTTCGTGATGGGTAAGTCTTGTATGAGCCCTGTGGATATCGGTGAATTTCACCCAGAATATGCAACATGGGTTACTGTTTGAATATAGAAATTGATGTACTAGAGCTGACCTCTTGTAAAACCAATCTAACTCCAAAATCTTTTAGTTTTGGAGAGAGAATATTACCATCACTAGAAGAATTGAAGTTCTGAATTCACTGATCTGGTTCTTTAATCACCAGTATATTGGTATTGGTGATCTCCTCCTTTATTAGCCTCCCGTAATGATGAGATTTTAACATTGTAGCACTCAAGTTTCTCATTGAAATTGCTTCATCTATTAACAATTATATCTGAAAATCCCAAAATGTTAAGTCATCAATATGTATTTTTTTTTAAGAAGCATGAAAATCAAGGAATCATAACATACAGGATTTGGTGACCAGAAAGTGGCATCTGTCATTTGTAGAACCACTTGCAATGAAAAAAGATGAGTGGCAACTAAGTATTTCAGCTGAATTTTCTGCTACTTATTCACTTGATTGGCTTTAGGATCTTTTGTCACCATTGTTGCTGTCTCCTGCCTCCAGTATCACCAGATTCACAATCTCTGAAAGGCTGATGATCAAAGGCACTTCCAGGTATGTTGGGTGGGGAGAGAGAATTGCTGCTGTGGGATTGCAGCCCACGGAACTCTACTGGCAGTTCTTCCACCCAGTTTGGTGTAACACAGCCTCATTAACTGCATCATCTTCATTTATTGAGATTATCCCCTGCACCATTCCTGGAAGTTGCTTCAAGCCTCACCACTTGCAGACCACATGTCTAATGATCTTGCTGCTCAGAGGGTCCTCTGGACAGTCCTTCAAGTGTTCAAGCATCAGGAGACTCTCCTTTAAAATATCAGAGGGGTAGCTGTGTTAGTCTGGATCTATAAAAGCGGCAAAGAGTCCTATGGCACTTTATAGACTAACAGACGTATTGGAGCATAAGCTTTCGTGGGTGAATACCCACTTCGTCAGATGCATTTGACGAAGTGGGTATTCACCCACGAAAGCTTATGCTCCAATACGTCTGTTAGTCTATAAAGTGCCATAGGACTCTTTGTCCTTTAAAGGTGACCTGGAAAGGAAAATAAAAATTGAGCTTATTGTCCTTTGATGGAAAGGTCTGTTGAGGTGTTTAAAAAAGAAAATTACTTGCTTTATTTGTACATTAGAAATGTAGGTCTTTGTCCAGGCAAGAAGACAAATCCTGTTTCCCTCCTATATGGGTACTGGAAATGCCATGTGTATGGAAAGGATAGGAAAGATGGGAGTATACTACATTGCCTGAAAGTTATCATGGAAGAGTGGTCATTGTAGTAGGGGTGACCATCAAGAAGATGGGCAGATGGTATGTGGCAGATCATTGGGAGATCAGCTGCTGAGTGTGTGAAGTTAGAGATGGAGTTAGAAGTTAGAATTTTTCCAAAAATTCTTCTATGACATCACCAGTATTCAGACACGAATAAATGGACTTTACATTTGTTACATAAGGGTACCCTGCAGAGCTACATGTATAAGTTATCTGAGGCTGGACTGAAGCCTCTGGATTTGTCATGGCATGGCTCCACCACACACAGGGCTGAACAGGCTACTTTAGCTACGAGATTGGTGTGGTGACTGTGGCGCTGCTCTGCTGCCTTTCTTCCCTTCTACAACTTGGGTTGACAATTCCTTTCCCCAGCTCCTGTGGAAATTCACAGCACAACTCCAGCTACTTTGTCTGGGTATTTTACCCCTCATTGAAGAGTAGTGACAGGGCATTTACATTCATAATTCGTTTAAATTGCCATAGATCAGTTTCAAATAATTACCAGAAAAATTATCTAGTATATTCACTTTGTACATGACAGCTCATATATCTAAAACTTTTGTTTGTACTTTGACCGCTACTTCAAATATTTTAATTTTATTCACAATTAATTTTAGATGTTTAAATATTCTGTCAGAGAACTGGATCTTTGTGTAACATGATTTTATGAGTTATGTTCAGTTGATTTACTCCACCTACTAGGTCTTTAATTAAAGATTAATTCATAGAAGCCAGAGCCTTGAAGGCCAACAGAACCAAAAAGAGACTGCTGATAATCTTGTTTTTTTTATTTGTTCTCTTCGTCTTTGTTAAGATGGTTCCATGGGAAGATCTCCAAACAAGAGGCTTACAATTTGCTGATGACAGGTATTTGTCTTTCATTGCTAGGGTTAAGGCATAAGGGAACGAGCACACAGAATAATGCTATACATAAATGAGATTGTAAAATCTTTGGAGCAGGGTTCTGTCTTTGTGTCTGAATAGGACCTAGCACAGTGAGCTACACATCCTGACTTTCATTACCATAATGCAAATAATACGTTATAAGAGCTAAATATTATAATTAATAATATTATAATTAAAAAAATTAGTATTAAAGACTGTCAGGCAGCGGATCATATAACTTTCATTTTTAATAGCTAATCACTGTACTTACTGAGTAATAAATACTTTAAATATTTGCTATCAATAAAAGCTGTAATTTAGTTATCTGAATAAGAGTATATGGAAGGTACTATTTAGTGTCATAAATAGTGTAAATTTTGTTTTTTCTGTTGGAGGGAAATGTTTCTTCAGGACTTAAAACATCAGGCTTTCTAACCTAGGTAAAGCAGAAAGTTAAAAATGGTGAAATAAACTCCAAAGTAGTATTTACCATCTGCATATTTTATTAGATCAAAACTATTTTTAATTGTTGGAACCTATATCACGATGTTGTCAGAATGGTTTTCTCTTCTCAGTGGAGTATCTTCATCACTGACAATTTTTAAATCAAGATTGGCTGTTTTTCTAAAAGATATGGTCTAGGAATTATTTTGGGGAAGTTCTGTGGCCTGTGTTAAACAGGAGGGCAAACTAGTGATGATCACAGCAGTCCCTTCTGGCCTTGAAATCTATGAATCTATATGTGAAGTTGGCTACAGGCTACTTTGAGGTCTTAAAGGGAGGAAAATAAATTAGCAAGTGTCTGGATTTCAAGCTAAATATACACATTTATTCCAAATTCCAATTCATATTTGTATCCAGTAAAATTTGGAAAATGTCCTTTGATTGTACTGTGAAGGAAAACTAATAGTGATTGGCACTTTATTAATAATCCTAATATTGTTTCAGTTGGTCAGGTGTGCAGTTTTCTTGTGAGGCCCTCTGATAATACGCCTGGTGATTATTCACTTTATTTTCGGACCAGTGAAAATATTCAACGTTTCAAAATATGCCCTACTCCAAACAATCAGTTTATGATGGGAGGAAGATACTATAACAGGTAAGCTACAAACAGTTATACTTTTTTTTAAACATATATAGAAAAACAAAGTGTAAATTGTCAATATTTATCATTTACTGGTATATAGATAAATGTGATTTAAAAAAAAATGCTTACGTTAATATTCAGAATTTATCTAACCTGGTTAGTGGCTACATAAAAAGACTGAAAAGTTTTAAACATTTTCTTAATCCTAAACAAAGTGTAATTAGTTGGTGTTTATTTTTAAAGTATCTGACATTTTCTTCCATAAACTGGTTTCTCTTGATTAGAAATTGTGGATCATATATGACTTCAAAATTATCATGACAAAATGGAGAATTGATCTGAAATCAACAAGATGGAATTTAATAAAGACAAATGCTAAATACTACACTTAAGAAGGGAAAGTCAAATCCACAAATACAAAATGGGGAATAACTGGCTAGGCAGTAGTTCTGCAGAAAATAATCTGGGGGTTATAGTGGATCACAAATTGAATATGAGATAACAATGTGATGCAGTTGCAAAAAAAAAGCTAATATTCTGGGATGTATTAACAGGAGTGTTGTATGTAAGACACAAGTGGTAATTTTTTCACTTTACTTGGCACTGGGGAGGCCTCAGCTGCGTATTGTTCCAGTTTTGGGTGCCACATTTTAAGAAAGCTGTAGATAAACTGGAGAGAGCCCGGGGGGAGCTACAAGGTTTTATAAAACCTGACCTATGAGGAAAAAAACAAAAAAACAAAACTGGGCATGTTTAGTCTTTAGAAAACGCAACTGCGTGGGAGACATGATAAGTCTTCAGATATGTTAAGGGCTGTTGTATCGAGGATGGTGATCAGTTGGTGTGTATGTCCACTGAAGATAGGGCAAGAAGAAGTTGGTTTTATCTGCATCAAAGGAGATTTAGGTTAGATGTTAGGAAAAACAGTTTAACTATAAGGGTAGTTAAGTATGGGAATAGGCTTCCAAGGGAAGTTGTGGAATCCTGGTCATTGGAGGTTTTTAGGAACAGACTGGACAAATGCCTTTCAGGGATGGTTTAGGTATGGTCCTGCCTCGGTGCAGGGGGGCTGGACTAGATGACCTCTCAAGGTCCCTCTCAGCCCTACATTTCTATGATTCTATGACTTATTATAAGTTAAGAGGATGCTGTGTTGACATATAAGATGGAACAAAGGAAAATGAAACTAACATATTACTTCTGAAATAATTAACAGTGGTATATAAAGGCAATGTGTGAATGGTTAAAGTGTGCGGGGGAGGGATATTTACATGAGAGAGAATATAGCCTCATGATTAAAATTTTTAAAAATCACTGGATTTCTTATATTGGACACATGATTGATGTCTGGGTCAGAAAGTACTAATCACTCTCCCTGGAGTGAAGAAACTCAGGATGGATCTGTTTTGTCACTGGCATGAGCAGGAAAGTGATAGTAATCTGTACTAAAAGAATGGAAATGACAAAATTAGATGCATTCATCCTTCACAGTGGGAAGCTGCTGATATATATCTATTCTCAATACATCTTATTTCCAAGGTCCTATTAAACTCAAGAAATTTTTGAGTTTCAGCACCCCTTTAGCTGCAACAAGTTTAGCTCCCTCTTCCAGTGGAGATGGTCACTGCTTATCTCATTAATTTGGGAATTTGTCAGACCTGATCACCCAGAACCAGGGCATTCTTCTCCATCCCAACCTAGCATTTCTCTCGCTTCCAGCTTGGCTTCTGAGTGGGTAGAGATCCAGTAGCTGGTGTGTCTGAGAAAGTATCAAGTTCTCCTAGCTGAGAAGTTCAATGGACGATCATATGACTTCAAGTGGAAGATGGTGTGAGGCTAAACAATTGGATCCTTTTGCTAATCCCACAAACAAGATGCTTGAGTACCTTCTACATTAATCAGTCTGGCTTCCAGACATCCTCATTGAAAATTCAGCTAGCTGCAATTTCAGCCTTTTGTGAAGGTAAAGTCTCTTTTGCCCATTCTGTAGTTTTCTGGTTTATTAGGGGTATGACACTTGAATCTTCCAACTAAAATCTCTGCCAAGGGAGGAGCAGAAGTAATTAATTAACTAATTGAAAACGTAATTACTCACACTGCGTTTATGCAATTTCAGATAACTTACATAGTTGTTTTTTTGGCAATACTTTATCACTAAATCAGAAAGCTCTGAACTCCCACTACTGGATCCACCTTATGCTCCATTATGTGAATGTAGATGCTTTCAGATTAATTAAAAGACAACAAATGGGGCATTGAGCCTGGCATAGTTGGTGGAACAGTGGGTGCATGATGTAATATGAGATGATCAATGCATGAATGAATGTTTTAGCTCTTAGAGAGGAAGGGTTGCATTTTAAATATTTTGTATAGGAAGAAATTGAAAGATTTGTGCAAATCCTGGATACATCCCTCCCGGATCTGAGAACCCTTTCACAATCACTACTTTCACTTAAATGCAAATATTTTTAAGAGGTCTAATTTTTTAGAATTTATTTACTGTTGTGATATGTTAAAGGTCATCTGGGGCTCTTCTTTTCATTGAAGTATTTGATTTGTTATCAGTACTTCAATATATCTTTCAAAAATAGCCCTCAGTTCTACAACTGTAAGGCAGTTTGATCTTTAACATTTTATATTTGTTGGTTTGCAATGTCTGTCAAGTGTATGCAAAAAAGATCCATTTTAAAGGTGATCTGTATTATGCCTTAATGCATTGCAAAGTCAGGGTCATGGTGAGTTAATGACTAAACTTGGTCATTTAAAAAAAAATTAGTTGTAATTTAGCCAGGAAAACCAAAATGAGATTTTCATTTTTTGACATCAAGAGATGGGACTGGAAGCGCCAGAACTTGCCTAAACAGTCTGGTGTGTTTCAAACTCCAGCAGCAACCCAAAGGTGATTTGGGTGGTAGATGGAAAAAGAATATCTATCTTCACCCCTTCCTCTCTGCAAAAATAAAGTAAAATATGTGTGTGTTGCATATTGCAGAAGCAGCCGGGCTGAGAGGGGGTAAGGAGCTGTCTGTCTGCTGGACTCTCTCTTCTGTTACGCTGCAGAACCTGAACGTAGCGTCTGCCTGGGTTACCTCAGTTGGGGTTTCCTCTGGTCTTACAGCAAATGTTCAATCTGCTGCTATACGAAAACCTCAGTTTTATCTTCCTCAGCCCAATTTTTCACCCACTGGAGGAGAGATCAAATTCGCCTTCCTGTTAGGATCTTGAGGGAATGGCTTGATTTCTTTTCTAGTGATAGCTCCAAGTGCCACCAGGAGGAGAGCACATGCAGCCCCAACAACTTCTGCAGTCTTTGTAGGTGAGATGAAGACGACATAGCAGCAGAGACGCTTCGCTATCTTCTGATGAGTGTCCATCTTTCACTTATGAGTAGATGGAGTGGGAAACTATGCTTTCCCCCCCTTCGCTCAGGATAGCCGCTGACTAGTGAGGAGGGGGGACACGGTTGCTTTTTTTCCTCCACTCCATATCTCTCTTTGGTTGTTGATATTCAGGTGCTGCTTCCAGAGGTGCTACATGCTTCTGGCTCTACTCTGTGCTCAGAATGTAACGTATGAAGTTACTTGAGCTGTAAAAGGAAAGAAAAAGGGAAACTTAGTGATGAGAACCAAAACTGCCTAAATTCATTTTAATAAAAATGGAATTGATAGTGAGGTTGGTGAGAGTACAGCAAACTTTACTTGAATGTTTCAGTCATCTTTTGAGCAGTAGAACTTACAGTAAAGTAGTGGAGCACATCAAGAATGTTCTCCTTTCGTTTATACATAAATTTTCACTTCAGGCCCACTAAAATAGCCTGCCATGCTTCTTTCAGCTCTCTACTCTCAGGTATCTGAATATGTTCTGGGGTGACAAAGTTACTCCTGCTGCATAATAACAAAGGATCAGAATCTGCCTGTGGAGTTAAGGAAAACGCATATGTCTTTCTTTGTAATCTTACTTTGTATCCCACAAGTATAAAATATTGACTGTTGCAGAAGTACTTTTCTTGCTTTCATAGATTAATTGTTCCAGTCATGTCAGTGCATCATAAAATATCCTGCAGAATAGAAATTCTGGGATTACTGGAGAGGGAATGTGTTCAACATTCAAAATTTCTTTGTAATATCCCCCAATTACTTTTCAAATTTGTGTTGCTCAAAAAAGACAGCATAATTTTTCTTCATGTTTGTTCTTTTTAAAAAAAAAAAATGTGTGGGAAGAGGGAAGGACGACTTATGCACCTTCACCCTCCCAAATAACCCTCTGTCAACAAGCTTTTGGCGTTCCCTTTCTGTGTCACTTAGTATTTTATGTATCTTGGTAATAATTGTTAAATACTTTTGTAATGAATAAAAACCTTCTTTACCTCTCCATGCAGCTGTGACTCCAGAATCCTTTATACGCTCTCTTATAAACCTTCTCAAATTCTTCAGTTTCTTATAGTACAGTGTCCAAATTTTTGTATAGTACTCCTCATCTGGTAAGGTTTTACCAGTCACTTACTGATTTAATTTTATTATCTCTCCTGATTTGTACTTTTTCTGGTACATTTAAGTTTCAGCAGTATGTTTGCTTTACTAACTGCTATTGGAGAGATGTTAGTGTTCATTCTGTCTCCCAGACCTGATCAATGTCTTGTAGTGTGTGATGGTTCATAATCTGTTTCCTAGTCACATTTAGTTTACGTTTTTACTCATTAAGTAACTTAGACCACCTGTAAACTCAGATTCCTGTATCCTGATCTCTTCAGACATGTACATTCATAAATTGGCAGTGTCTTGGTTGCTCATTCCATTGTATTTGTCTGCTTTAATGATATGGTAAATATATGTTGGTCTGAGTGAGTCGTGTTTGTGTTACCTGTAAAAGAATCTCTACATTTATGTAGATAGATAAAATAGAGTCTTTGTATGATGGTCTCTTAATGACAGTGTTGAGTAGCATTAGGAAATAAAACAAGTTCTTCTTTGAGTAGATGCAGACATGTATTCCACTTAGATGTGTACGCACCCGGTACCCTGGAGCTCCAGAGCCTTTTGCCTGGCATTATCTGTAGAGGGGTGGCACTTGTGGCTGTGCCCTCTCCCCTATTCATATGAGGTGGTGCCACCCTGATCTCTCTCTCCCACCCCCCACCCCTCCCCAGTTCCTGCTCACTGCCCTGGTTGGAGTCGGAGCTCTATGTGGTTGTAGTTTTGCAACCTTGCATTTAGTTTTAGCCTAGTTTGTTGTATATAGTTAAGTTGATAGTGTTCCCCAGTGATACCCTCACTGGGGTTTAAACATTGTACTTCCAGTGGAGGGGCAAATCCCCAACAGCGACCACCACATGTGGTGCTTGCTTTGTCTTGGTGAGGCCCACCTTAAAAAGCACTTGTTGACCTGTAGATCATTCAAGAAGCAGACTCAGGTGGCATGGAAACTTCGCCTCAAGTAGCAGCTGCTTGAACAGGCCATGCGGTCTGACCTGATACTGAGGCCCTCCTTGGGCTGAAGATCATCCTCGGGCTTGGAGAGCACTACTGCCTCTTGTTCTGGGGCAGGCACTTGTCCAAAAAGGCAAAGGAGCCATTCTTTATTGTGGGCACTGAGGAAGAGATCTCATAAAACCAATCAGGACCTCTCTAGGTTGCAAGGTGACTCCTTTGCCTCCTCCAGGAAAAGCGTGGACTGGCTTAGGACTGGTTTCGGTGTTTAGGATGGCATGGATCTGACCCTTCTCCAGTACCGAGTGGGAAGGACAGAAACCCCATACCATTGACTCCAGTTCCTGCTTCCAGGCATCCATTGATTCCGGTACTGATGAGGGAAATGCCAGTACTGACTGTATCTGCCGTGTCAATGTACCAGGCTGCAGCAGACCTGCTCTGCCTTTGTGTCCCGTCCTCGCTGCTGGTCCAAGACTTTGCAAGGCTTGCGCCTTTGGCAGCCCCTCCTGGAGAAACTCTGCTTGGATTTCTGGGGATGTGGCTACGTAGCGTAAAAGGTCTTGGTACACCTTAAAGTCCCCCAGAATAGAAGGAGAGGACGAACCAGGCAGCACAGCATCGTCTGTTGATGAGGACAAGGGTCTTAGCTGATCCAAAACTGGAGCTCGCTCTAGGGGAGATGTAGCCAAAGGGAGAACTCTGGCTGCCACACAAACTGGTGGATATTCTACAGCCCCCCATCCCTGAGAGAGTGGCCCTCCCAGTCAATGATGTGCTCCTCAAGCCAGCGAGAGCCCTGTTGAGTACACCAGCCGCAGTACCCCCAGTGGCTAAGCACATGGAAAAGTGCTTCTTTGTTCCCAAAGCAGAGATTTGAAGGATTCTATTCCTATTCAGCCCTGAATTCCCAGGGATAATGGCAGAATAGGTTCAAGTCTACCCCCGAGGACAGAGACTCTCCTCTGGTCAGGAAGATCTATACCTCATTGTCCCTACAGATGAGGATCGTGAGTCAACAAGCTTTGCTGTCCAAGTACGATTTCCTCAATAGGTCAGCCATGTCTAAATTTGAGAACCAGTTGCCAAATGTTTCCATTCTCAACCTCAACAAATTAATCAAGTACGTAAGATTCCACGTGGTCACTCTATTGGCTGTCCTATTGGTCTAGTTGAGGTTGCAGGGCCTGTGGTTGGACCAGGAAGCCTCACTCCATATCAGTGTGCTGGAACTTTGAGGCATCCACAATGCATGTCATGTCTTCCAGGACTGTATCAGACACTCAGTGGTTCACATACTCACTGACAATACCACCGCAATATACTATGTGTACCAACAAGAGGGAGGGCATTCCAGGTTACTCTGCCTAGAGGCGATCAACCTGTGGCAATTCTGCATCGAAAAAGACATCACTCTGATACAGTCCACTTTCTGAAGGCACAAAATCGTCTTGCATACCATCTCAGCAGGGTTTTCATCCTGAGCTACCCTTTCATCCCTGAAGGCAAGCGTCCTCCGGGTTGTCTTTGCAACATGGGGTATCGCCGCGATTGACCTGTTTGCCATGAGGGAAAACAGAAAGTGTCATCTATTCTTCTCTCGAAGGGGCCTCAGCTTGGGCTCCCCCTCCAACACCTTCCACTGCAGCTGGCAGTTTACCCTTCTGTACACCTTCCCCCCTATTCTGGTCATTCCTCAGGTCATTCTCAAGCTCAAGGTGGATCCTCAAGTCAAGCTCATTCTCATTGCTCCAGCATGGCCGAGGCAGTGCTGATTCTCAGATCTCCTTGCTCTGTTGGTTCAACCTCCTATTCCGCTTTCTCTCCACCCTGACCTGCTCATTCAGAATCATGGCCACACCTGCCATCCTGTGATCAGCACCTTATGGCATAGCTGCTGCATGAAGAGGAAGAGTTGTGCTTGGAGGCTGTCCAACAAGTCCTACTCAACAGTAAGAAGTCCTCCACTAGGACAGCCTACTTAGCAAAATGGAATAGGTTCTCAGTGTGGTCCTTGGCCAACAGGGGCTTCCATCCAGGATATCTTGGAATACCTGTTACGTCTTCAGAAATCAGGCCTTGCGCTCAGTTCTCTGAGTGCATTTGGCAGCAGTATCAGCATTTCATCTCCCTATTCAAAGGAAATCAGTTTTTCCAATGTTATGGTGATGAGATTTCTGAAAGGGCTTCTCCATTTACATCCGCCAGTCTGAGAACCGGTTCCCCTGTGGAACCTAAACATGGTTTTGACTGCTCTAATGGCTCTCCGTTCAAGACCTTTGCAGCCTGTCCGCTGCCCCTCCTGTCTCAGAAAACCGCATTCCTGATAACTATCACATCTGCAAGAAAGGTGTATGAGTTGCAGGCCCTCATGGCTGAGCTGCCTTACACTCAGTCCTCCAAGGACAAGGTAATGCTGCAACCACACCCAAAGTTTTTATCCAACGTGGTCTCTCACTTTCATCTGAATCAGACATTTTACCTGTGTTTTTCCCAAAGCTGCACTCTTCCCCGGAAGGACAGTGCCTCCATGTTCTGGATGTCTGGCGATGTCTAGCCTTTTATCTAGACAGGACTAAATCGTTTCATGCTTCACCTAGCCTGTTCATGTCATATGTGGACTGCATGAAGGGGCAAGCAATCTCTGTACAGACCATCTCTAGATGGATAACATCCTGTATTAACAAAAGCAACGAGGAGTCCTTATGGCACCTGAGAGACTAACCAATTTATTTGGGCATAAGCTTTCATGGGCTAGAACCCACTTCATCAGATGCATGGAGTGGAAAATACGGGAGCAGAGATGAAAAGATGGGAGTTGCCTTATCAAGTGTGAGGTCAGTCTAACGAGACAATTCAATTAACAGTAGGATACCAAGGGAGGAGAAAAAACTTTTGTAGTGGTAATGAGAGTGGCCCATTTCAAACAGTTGACAAGCAGGTGTGAGTAACAGTAGGGGGAAATTAGTATGGGAGAAATTAGGCTTAGGTTTTCTAATGACCCAACCACTCCCAGTCTTTATTCAGGCCTATTTTGATGGTGTCCAGTCTGCAAATTAATTCCAATTCTACAGTTTCACATGGGAGTCTGTTTTTGAAGGTTTTTTTGTTGAAGAATTGCCACTTTTAGGTCTGTTATTGAGTGACCATGGAGATTGAAGTGTTCTCCTACTGGTTTTTGAACGTTATAATTCCTGATGTCAGATTTGTGTCCATTTATTCTTTTGCGTAGAGACTGTCTGGTTTGGCCAATGTACATGGCAGAGGGGCATTGCTGGCACATGATGGCATATATCACATTGGTAGATGTGTAGGTGAACGAGCCCCTGATGGTGTGGCTGATGTGGTTAGGTCCTATGATGGTGTCCCTTGAATAGATATGTGGACAGAATTGGCACCGGGGTTTGTTGCAGGGTTTGGTTCCTGGGTTGGTGTTTTTGTTGTGTGGTGTGTAGTTGCTGGTGAGTGTTTGCTTTAGACAGCGCATGAAATAGCTTCAGCTACACCACCTCAGTGGATACAGGCTCACTCTGTGAGAGTGCAAGCAATGTCGATAGTGTTCCTCAGTGACATTTCCATACTAGACATTTGCAGGGTGACAACGTGGTTATCCATACATACGTTTATGGACCACTATGCTACTCCGCATCTTCCAGAGCAAATGCAGGCCTTGGAAGGGCAGACCTGCAATCCCTATTTCAGTAGACTCTGAGCCCCGCCCCTCCTGGATGGGGTACTGCTTGTGAGTTACCTAAGTGGAATACAGGTCTGCATCTACTTGAAGAAGAAGAAGAAACACTTACTTGCTGTAATTGTGGTTCTTTGAGATGTGATGCAGACATGTATTCCACGACCCACCCTCTGTTCCCTCTGCATCAGAATCTACTCATGGGCTTTCAATGAGAAGGAACTGAGGTGGGTTGGGGCACCACTGACTCATATAGCAAGTGGAGGGGACATAGCCATGAGGCGTGAGTTGCTGTCCCTCTACAGGTACTGCTTGGCAAAAGTTTCCAGCTCTGGTGTGCTGGGCCCACACCCACCTACGTGGAATAAATGTCTGCATCACATCTTGAAGAACCACAGTTACAATAAGTGTCAGTTTCTTTTCACAACACTCCAGCTTGCAAAATTCTAATGAGAATTTATCAGCCTTAGCACAAAATCTACTCGACAACTCTTACAACAATAAGAAAAAATATTAGTGGCCTATCATTTACTGAATCTGGGTGAGTGGGTGAGTAGAATTTTGCAAGACTGCTTTATTCATTGTTGCTTTCATGACAAGGAATGCTGTTTACTGCAGCTCAACACAGAGTAGTGCATAATGATCTTATCATAGTTGGTGAGATGATGGTAAAATGTCATTTCTGGAGTGCAGAAAATATTTTCGCTATATTTCATCTTAATAAAAAGTGAATAGTATGACATTTTTAATAAGTCAGGTGTGACACAGGGACCTCTAGGTGCAAACTGGCAGAGGGCTACAGGGGTTAGTAATAGTTAAAAAGTTAGTAATAGTACCAGAAAGGTCCCATGAGATGAGCTTTAGAATAAAAATGTAATCCACACTAAGCAATTTTGTGGGAAATACCCTTAAGCATCAAGTATACACAATGCGTTCCATTAACTCTTGAAATATAAAACACACAATACCAAATGGAGACACTTAATGACTCTGAAATGAGCAATGCACAAACTAGCTTATGAAACCTTACGCATATTCTGTTTAGATTCTTCTACCTAGTCCATTCATCTGAGAGCCTTATGCACAATTTACATTGGCAAGTGTAATGGCCAAAGATTCCATCACATATGCCCTGATGAATGTATTTTCATATACTTCCAACTAACAATACGTATTAAAAATATGTTTGCTAATGTATTTCCGATTTAATTATTTAACTGTTTTTATTTTCAGGTTGATATTCTGTATAATAGGATGTGCTAAGAATCCCTACATATTGTTCATGTCATTGCACTCTAACTTAAATCAAGGATCTTTCAATAAGAACTATGCATAAATAAGTAAAAGAAAGTCAAAGAAATATGTTGAATTTTAGTTTTCATCTATCACCACCTCCCCATCCTAGATTCTTCAAAATACAATTTCAACCTGATTCCCTCTGGTAATTAGAATGCAAGCTTTCCTATAGAGGAGTTCTGCTGATGAGTATTTAATTTAACATGATTTCTCAGTGACATCTAAGTATGAGCTGTATAATCTGTGTTACGGACCTTTTCTATTTCCCATTCCCACCCCCTAGAAAGAAATTGCTTTGCACAGTGAAGTGTCTCCCCTTCCCCTTCCCTAGTGATGATGAGACTTAGGGCTTGGCTACACTTGCAAGTTACAGCGCAGTAAAGGAGCCCCGGGCACACTAGCTCACTACCTGTCCACACTGGCAAGGCACGTAGAGCGCTCTGACTGCGTGGCTACAGTGCTGCTGGTACTCCACCTTGATGAGTGGAATAACATTTGCTGTGCCCTCGCTGGAGCCTGGCGGCGCCAGTGTGGACGAGGTGTTGCATTGCTGCGCTCTGATCAGCCTCCGGAAACGTCCCATAACCCCTTAAGTCAAGTGCCCACTCTCGTCATTGCTTTTGAATCACTGTAGGAATGCGGATATGCTGTTTGAAAGCTCCATTTCTGACAACCAGCATGCTTATCTGCTCCAAGACAAAGCAACCATTACTGTGGAATGCTGTGTGTGTGAGAGAGAGGCGGGGTGAGAGGGGGTCTGCTGCGGCTTCTGAACTTACAAGACAGCAAGCTGACATGCTCTCAGCTCCCCAAAAACTTACTCTCTCTCCCCCCACATACACACAACACATTCCACCCCACCCCACTCCCATTTGAAAAGCACGTTGCAGTCACTTGCATGCTGGGATAGCTGCCCACAATGCACCGCGCCCAGTGCCGCTGCTAGTGCCGCAGATGTGGCCACACCGCAGATGTGGCTACACCAGTGCGCTTGAAGCTGTCTGTGTGGACAGACTGCAGCGCTTTTCCTACTGCGCTCTACGAAGGCTGGTTTAACTCAAAGCGCTCTACATCTGCATGTGTAGCCATGCCCTCAGAAAATTATTGTTGATAAAATAACAATTTTCAGCCTGGCTGAACAGCTGTGAATGTATTTGCCCTTACTTATCTTTGAGTTTTCTATGTCCTCATCATTTAGCCTTTTGAGCAACAGTTTTAAACTCTGTAAGACTAGTTTAGGATTCTAATGTATTTTATTAGCAGAACTCAAAAATGTGATTACTTACTCCTGTATTCTGGCTGATAAAAGTGAGATCACCTTTCTTAGCATGTGATTTTATTAAAGATTTATGTGAGAAATTTAATGTGTGAATTTTATGTTGGAAAAAAGACTTATAAACTTATTCAAAGTTTATAATTTTTTATTTTAACAGTATTGCTGATATCATTGAGCACTACAGAAAAGAACAAATTGTTGAAGGATATTACCTTAAAGACCCTGTCCCAATGCAGGTGAGATATTTAGTGCCACACAATATTTCTAAAGAGTGTGGGATTTTTAGAGTGAAGACAGTACTTGGCCTAACTGATATCAACTAATTTATAATTTAGTTAGACACTATTACAAATGGCAGAGACAACAATAATATCAGAGTAAAGATAAAAACTAATATTTTCTCTTAGGTTACATACTGTCTAATATATTTAACATGCTTTTTGGCTTAGCTGTTCTGGCTTTTTTCTGCACTATCCTAGTCTCACATCTGCTTTCATTTACCCCTGCATTTAAGTTTCCTTATTTTCTGTGAATGAGCATTAATGAGAGCGAGGGTCAAAATAGCTGTATTTTGAAGCAGATGTATTGTGGAGAAGAACTGTGCAATCTTCCTCACCCAGACCTGTTGAGGCTTTTTAATTTTGACTTGTGCACCCTGTTTTTTCACCGCTAGGCTTCTTTAGATTTCTTCCTGAAGTACTGAGACTCAATGTCCTTAATAAAATATGTGCAGTAATGAACAAGTTTTAAAACGTTATCTAATGTAAACTTTGAGAAAACATTCTCTGTATAGGAAATAACTAAACTGTGTATCATTCTTTCTATTTCTCTATACATACATAATGAGACAGACACACTCCATGTGTGTTCCTTAGCAAGTAGGAGCAGGTCAATTTTTATTTTCCATCTTTCAGAATAATTGTCTGACCACATAAACTATTCCACACTAGTCAAATGTGATGTGCTATAAATGTAGGAAAAGTTACAGAGGGAATGTTAAAAATGACATCCTGAAAACTGATCAGTCCTTTTATTAAAGAGCATAAGATTACAAGAGATATTTGAAAATAAAAAACATTGGTAGGAATATTTCCATTTGCAGCATTATAATCAATCTGATATTTCCGAATTGAAAAATACTGATGGCTGTTATTTTTCTTTACCAGCATCAAGAACAAGTGCTTAATGATACAGTGGATGGAAAAGAAATCTATAATACAATTCGTCGAAAAACAAAGGATGCTTTTTATAAAAATATTGTCAAAAAAGGGTATCTTCTGAAAAAAAGTAAGAACATTTTACTTCTAAGTATAAAGCAGTCTCCTGAAAATTAAATTACATTCTTACATTTTGATAACTTCTTCAGAATTACTTGAAGAAAGCAGACTGTGTGTACAGCATAGGGGACTTTATGCTGGGAAGGCAGGGAATCTGAAAAAAGATTTGGGGATCACAGTGGATAATCAGCTAAACATGAGCTCTGAGTGTGATGCTGTGGCCAAAAGGGCTATTGTGATCCCTGGATGGATAAATAGGAATACAGAGTTTTTTCTCAGTTTCTTGTACATAGTTAGCTAGTTATCTCTCTTCCTACCTTGTAAATAGTCAATTATTAGTTAGAAAACCTATTTATTGGGTCCTTTTTTTTTTTGCTGTTTCAAATTTTAGTCCGTTCTGTGCTAGGTACCAGAGATATCCAGACTTTAAGAGCTGTGTGTCATATGGGGTGTCTGTTCCTGTTGTGGGGTTTGACGTCTGATCCCAGCAGTGTCGCCAAGTGGCAAGAATCCATGGCCGATCCGCCCAGCCTGTGCTGGCCTGTGGTCGGGGAACCCTAGCCTTCCCTGCTTCACCGGGTTCCAGCCCAGTTCCCTATGACTGGCCAGTTGGCTTTGCGGCCTAGAGGGCAAACACTACCAATCTTTCTCCTTGGTCATTTGCTACTATGTTCTCAGCCCCCTCGAAAATCACAAACGGGGTCGGCTTATGAACTCTTGGGGGAGTTCTCGCTGACAGTAGTCCAGAGGCTCTTCTCCTTCAATTGCAACTCTCGGTTCCTGTTCTTCATGGGGGCTTGCAGCAGGTTCTGGTCCAGGTGGTGTGGGGATCCTGCAGCCTTTGCAGGAGTTATCAGTGTAGGACTGTTCCCTTGCACTGTCTGTCCTGACTGAGCTGGACCCTTCCGTTTTGAACTTCGCCTCCATTGCAAGCATGCTTAGCAGGTGCGGCTGCGTGGGGCCTTGTGAGCCCAGAGCTGCTTGTTAAGCCTTGGTTCCCCTATGTACACTCACATCACACCCCCACATGTGCTGTCTTTTGTGCCTTGGTGAAGGACAAATTAAAAAGGTGAAGTTTCTATTTTCTCAAGAAAATAATGCAGCTTTTCAGAGACCTTTGCTGCAAACAGCACTTCATGGAGCAAGCTACGTAATATAATACCCAGTTTCTGAATACTTGTAGTGTGTCCAGAGTCCAGTACTTTATTTATCTTTATTATGTATTTTCAATCAAAGCACGCATTAAATTGAATTGTTTGCAGGGACAGTGCCTTAGTTTGCAAACTGTTCAGATCTAATCGTATCTTGAAACATGGACCTCTTTGTCCATTGACATGTATGGGACTTTATGCAGGCAGCCCTTATGGCTTTGCTGAGTCCCATTGAAGTCTCTGAAACTGCACAGGGGTCAATTTGAACATATCTGATTACATGATTGGGACCAAAAGTGGAGATTTAGATTTACTATTGTGCAAATTTGAGCTCTTTTAGATACAGTCTGTAACTGTAAAATCTGTGTTATCTGGCACTTTACCAATCGGAAAGCTCTAAAACTGACATTTCTGATATCTCCCAATACAAATCTTCAATAGAATTTCCAGGTGTCCGGTTTTCAACTGGAACACCAGGCCAAAAAGGGACCCTGGTGGCTCCGGTCAGCACCACTGCTCGGGCAATTTAAAAATCTGGTAGATGTGGGGCCGGCAGGCTCCCTACCTGTCTCTTCGTGGCTCCCCGGAAGTGGCGACACAGCCTTGCTGCTCCTAGGCAGAGGAACGGCCACAGGGGCTCCGTGCCCTGCCCCTACCCCGCCCTGAGTGCTGGCTCTGCAGCTCCAATTGGCTGGGAACCTTGACCAGTGGCAGCTGTGGGGGCAGTGCCTGCAGGCGGAGGCAGCGTGCGGAGCTGCCTCGCTGCACCCCTGCCTAGGAGCACCAGACACATGTCACCGCTTGCGGGAAGCTGCCAGAGGTGAGCACCGCCTGGATCCAGCACCCTGAAACTCCTGCAATGCCCAAACCCTCTGCCCTGAGCCCCCCCCAACCCAAACTCCCTCCCAGAGCCTGTGCCCCTCACCCCCTCCCGCACCCCAATGCTGAGCCCCTTCCCACACCCAAACTCCCTCCCTCCATTGGTAAGTATAACTCTTAGTTAACCGGATTTTTGACTAACTGGCACTCCTCATTCCCCCAACATGCCAAATAACAGAGCTTTTCCTGTACTAAGATACACTAACTTCATTTCCAAGAAAAGTTTGTACTAAATGTTTAAACTGCTTATTGTTCTGTTTTGAAATCTGGCAAAGCAACTTTGTCCTCTTCAATTTTTAACTGTAGTGTTCATTAAGACTTAGGAAAAATTCTGCAAAAGATTACAATATGTTAACGGGACTTCTAACTGCTTTTTTGTTTGTTTTTTCTCCAGGCAAAGGAAAGCGATGGAAGAATTTGTACTTTATTTTAGAGGGGAATGACGCCCAGCTTATTTATTTTGAAAGTGAAAAGCGAGCCACAAAGCCCAAAGGTTTAATAGATCTCAGTGTGTGTTCCGTCTATGGAGTTCATGACAGTCTGTTTGGCAGGTAAGATAGTAGCTTTTAGTTCCCATGTCTGCAGTTGTACACTGTTTGAATATTACAGTTTTATAAGTATATAACTTCATTTATTTCCATATATTTCTCTTTCAACAGGGCAATAAATTAAACGTGTTGGAAATTTTAGAACTCTTAAAGTATCAGAAGTTTCTAGTGTGAAGTAATAGGCAGGATAACCACTCAGGCTTTTAGATTAATATATTAACTCAACATTGAGTACACTGTGTGTTCCACCCATCAAAAATGGAGCACACTGCATTCATTAAAATGGTAATAGAATAACGTCTGTCATATTATAAAATTTTGGATAGAGACCAAACGTTGTTGAAATTGCAACGAAATGAGCCCTCTTTTGTTCAGACATCAGCTGAAAATTAAGATAGTTAAAAACTAGTCCATTGATTTTTAATTTTCAAGTAGAAAAGCTCTTTTGATGTTAAACCAATATTGAAGCAGAATGAAAGCTAATTCATAAGCAAAAATTGATATAATCCATTTTTGGGAAAGATGATAACCACTAGGAAGAGATTAAGAATAACAATCAGCTTTGCTTTTGTTTTAACATACCAGGTACATGATGCAGAGAACACATGCAGTACTGAGTCAGATACCTAGCAAAGGCCTAGCAAAATATTTGTGTTCAGAGGCTGCTACTCACAGGAGGTCGTGGTGATCATAGTGGTGGCCAGTAGTAAAAAAGTTAAGAATTGTGGGTGGGATTTTTAAATTGAATTTGTAAATAGCAAGAAATGATTCTTAGCATCTTTTTTGTTAATCAGTTATTAAAAATGTGTTAAAAAACAATTTTGTGTTATAACTTGTTGCTTACACCAAATAAGAATAAATACATAACCATAACATAATCCATTAAAATAAGGGATTTTTTGCAACCTGGAACCCTGGCACTTCAGCCACAAATGGAGTAGCAGCTATGTGACCACACATGAGATGGGGTAGAGGGCAGAGTAGGGTCAGGTTACCATTTTGCCTAAATTATTAAATGCATTCTTTAAATAGACTTTTAATAGCAAGTTATTTGCTATCAGAGAAAAACTGGACCATTGTGACAAAGAAGATAGTGTAAATATACAAGAATAAAGAAGTTTGTTCGGGTGTATTTAAAGCTGTCAAAAAAGTTGTATGATACTATAATTGAGAATGTGTGTGTAGTCATATACGTAAATTGTATTGAATTGATGTGCATGTACTGTAGCATCAGAGTAAAGGCTGTACATGCAACTTAGCTTTTTCTTACCTAACATAACTTCATAAGATTTTTGAAAGAGAAAAGAAATTCCATAATATGGAACTACTTGACTAGATGCCAACATTGCACCATATCTCATGCAGCATTGAAATGTCCATGGGGACAGTTCCACATCTTCTTTTACCTTACAAGATGACATCTCCACATTTTGTGCTATATAGCAAAGTCATCCCTACCTGCATGTGCAGTGCAGTCTATCTTTGTCCTAAAGGTTCCTTAAATGTTTTAAAACATTAGTTGTACTGCATGCAGGTGAAGTACGATTTTTTTTAAAGGCTCATAACTCAGTGAAATCAAAACATGTTTTCACTTGAATGCTCAAAAGGTATTTTTCTTCTATCTCTGTGAAAATTCAGCTTCCTATTCCCACACACTGCAATGCTACAGCTGTCCAAAAAAATGGAAATTTTTTGAAGAAAAAATGATTGTGTTTTTAATGCTGTTTGTATTCAAACAACTGAACTGTGTTGGCTCAGATTTTCCAAAAAATATTTGTATTTTGCCAGAGATCAGCAAGCAAAGCAGTAAGTCAGTAGTGTGAAGATGTTACTCTTTGTTACTAAAACTCTTGTTTGATTTTTTTTTTTTAAAGGCCAAACTGTTTTCAGATAGTAGTTCAGCACTTTAGTGAAGAGCATTACATCTTTTACTTCGCAGGAGAAACTCCAGAACAAGCACAGGTAAGAGGCTTTGGCATATAAAAGAAAGCAAATTTTTAAATAAGCTATGCGTGTTTTGAATTAAGGTTTGTGGTAGGAAACAAGTATGCTACATGTAGACAGTGACCGGTATATAGAGCTTTTTGAAGCCCTGTCCATTGTCGTAACTTTTCAAACCCATGGGTCAATAGTTTCCTTACAGACTTAGGCCTGGATTCTACAATGAGAATTTTGTGGGCACAGGGTATGGTTCTTATTGCAGGATCAGAATCTTCACCCCATCTCTGCCTTGGGGTTAGCACCTTCATACTCACGTCCTTTCCCTTGAGTTCAGAAAAGCAGCTCCGCTTGGTGGGAAAGGACTTGAGTGCTGGTCCTCTTCTCCCCACCCCAGCCCTTCTTGTTTGTGTGTGGTGGGGGGGGTCCTTCTAGTTCTCATGAAATACTGCTATCCCTGTAATGCCAGGTGTGTGTTTTCTCTGATTCCCCAGTGCTGCAGGTTGTCTCAGAGATAACAGAAAGAGGTAGCAGCAGTAGGACAGAGCCATGGTCTCCTCTCTTGGCCTTTCAAGGATAATGCCTGGGAGCCAGGAATTAATGCACCAAAGGGAGAGGAAAGAGGTGACAAGTGAGGCTTAGGGAAGGTAAAGGGGGACTGTTATCTCAGTCTCCAAAATATGGGTCTGTCACTCCTCACCCCCTTGTCACCCTTCAAAAAGTGAAATCAACTCCGCGAAAGAATTAATTACTGCTGCCAGCAGCGATGTACTTTATACAGTTTTTCTGTTTACTTTCTTTAATTTAGTGTGATTCAAAACCTTATTATGTGTACTCTTCCTTATAGCGCTGTGGCAGTTAACTTTGTTTTTATTTATTGTTATTCTTGCACCATTTTAAAATATTTTTCCATATTCATATCCTACAATAATGCTAACAAGTCTAAAAAGGCAAAAAAACCCTAACAAAATTCCCTTTCTCTAATGACACTTGAAAATGGGTTAGAATTCTATAGTTGCACACAATCAAATTGAAACTTAATATATTTGACTTACCAAGAACACCTGACACTTTCAATAAACTGTAAACTTTCTCAAAATGTTAAGTACCTAATAGTATTAAATATCAGTAGTATGGCTTGCGGTAAATAAAACTACTAGTGATGATAATTTTCAAGAGTTCAAATTAAAATCTACATATGTGAACCTATAATAGTTCACTCTTTTTACTATGTTTCAGCTGAAGTTTCACTATATACTTCCTGGAAAGATTTTTATTCCCTTTTCTTACGTGCACAGTACTACATCATGCTACGTGTGCATATCTAACCTTGTAGAAAAAATGAGAAATAGTATCATAATGTAATTAAATACACTACTGTAAGGCATCCATGCAACAGATCAGAGTTGCTCTTTTATCTTAAATTTATCATTTCCTAACTTTTGTGTGTGTATATGTATATAAATAAAATATAGCTGGAAGGTTGGATACTACTTTAACATTGCATTAATATAGCTAGTTATTGCATTTAACTACCAGAGGTGTTTAAAGGAGTGAAGAGAAAAAGAATCCCAGTCCTGACAGGCACTGTTGGGTTAAGCTTTCTGGTATCCATCAATCTGATTAGTAAACGTCATATTTAGAACCCTCTAGACTGAACATACACCCTTCAGCCAAGGAGCAACTGATGCATTGCTATTTTGCAGGCTAAAGACCTGATCCAATGCCTGTTGAACTCACTGGACTTCCTACTGTTGACTTCAGTGTGCATTTAATGAGATCTTAAGTACACATTTCCATACTTGCTGTGTGTATTAAAACTTGCAATCTCTACATACATTTACAATTTGGAAATAAGTTGTATATACACATGCACATTGCATGTATGTAATGTAAGTGTGAATGTACTTATTTGTCGTAAAAAAATATTGACAATGAGATGTTTATTTTTAACTGTTTTGTGTGGCAACTGACATTTCAGTTATTGTAGTGGGTAATGTTGTATTATTATATATTAATGTTATACTGTATTGGAAATGGCATTTTATAATCTCTTAGTAGTTTGTTACTTGACCTATCTGTAGTTTTTACAAACTTTAGGGGGCAGAGTTAAAGTTTGGTGAGTGAGATGTGAGTGAGTGAGGAAGGACAATATGGCATTAGGGAGCAGATGCGATCCTTTAGTTCATTTTCAGACATTTTTTTTAAAATGCAATTTTTTTTTAAATAAGGCAATTGGGCGGGGGGGGGGTTAGTTGAACTTCATAAATACATTTGTAACTTCAACTCTTTTAACTAAAATTTTTGTTTGAGTTTACCTGTTAACTTTTTTTAAATGAGTAACAAAAGTTTGTCAAGTTGACACGAAAGGTCTGTAAGAGGGGAGGTCTGCTGTGGCAGAGCTTATAAGATATGCCAAAGTAGAGTCTCCGGCAGAATTTAGCATGTACATAGGAGAAGAGGTATATCTGCATGAGAGATAGGGATGTAATGGATGGTGGAGGAGAGGGGGGAAGAGGCTTTTCTCTACACTGGACAATTTAAAGTCTTACATAGAGAAAACTGTAAGCATTTAAAGATTATATAAGACTACAACTCCATTTCCCTGTTCCTTTCCTATTCCTTCATTCATCCAGAACCTCCCTGGACCACAGTCTCCTGCATCTTCATTCATTCCTTCCTCTCTGCCTCACCTGTTTTCCTCTTTCTTCTATTCCTCCCTCAATCCCCAGTCTCAGAGAGCTTCCATATGTCAAGATTGGGGAGCATGGCTCTTCATGTGTCCCGATAGTTTGTCTCTCACGGATCCCTATCCCATTTCTATTCACCCTCTTCTAGACTCATGTCCCATAACATTTCCTCTTACCTCCCAATCATGCTTTCCCTCCACTCAGCACAATATTAGCAACGTCAGTTTATAAATACACTTTCAATTAAAAATAGCTGCTATAGCCCAGTTCAGCAAAGCACTTGAACATGTTCTTAAGTGCTTTGCTGAATTCGAGCTTATATACATGTACAAATATACAGTATACAAATGTGGCCTTGACTGTAGCAGCAGGTAACTGTGAAGGGAAAGAAAAGGAAACAAAATCATGTGTTCTGCCATTTTAAGGCACATATACTATTACACCATGTTTCTGTGTCCAAAGCTACATTGGAGCCATGACGTCTTTCAGCCTGGCTCAGAAAGAAAACAGAACAGCAAACAAAAAATGTCTTGCTTTAGCTAGAGTTGGGGGGATCTTAATTTATTATTTTGTATGCAATATAGTCCTGAGTAAGCAAGATGATCAGTTTTCCTCAAGAAATAAATTTACCTCAAAATATGATTTTTTTAAAACCATGAACATGTGAAAATTGGACTGTAATGTAAATTTTTATCACCTTAATTATAGTTGTACTAACAAGTCTACTATAACAGTGACATATAATTTTTTAATATTTTATTGCTTTTGCCCATAATTTTCTTGAAGTACTAAGACATGACGATATTTGGGCTAAAGATGAAAAGAAATTATTTTAAAAGTATGCTGACCTTAGAAGAACCTGCTAAGCAAACAAGTAAAATCATAACACTTTATGGTGGTTCTCCACTACCTCTTTCCCATCCCACTTTATTCAGCTGCAATGTTTATGATTTTAACATCTGTAATTTACCTTGGAAAAGGGCGTTTACTTGTAGGACTAAGAAATTAATTTTCCTTTTCAGCAGTTTCCAAAGTTCTCTTATTTATATATGTGGATATGATATAAAATTAAGAATATTAATCTTTAGAAAGATGCTTTGTGAATAAAATGAATTCTAGCCACATGCAAATTTCCATCTCCAATCTTGACCACAATGGCCATTGCCATGATGAGTAGAATGTATGTTGTGGCACTGAAGTTGGAGAGGTTCTCCTATGACTGGGAAAGGACTGAAGTGCTGTATTTAATGGATCTAGAAAAGTAAAGGTAAATTATATGCCCTCTTTACCCCCACAGAAATGGATATAATAATTTGTTAAGGTATTTCAGCAGCTGTGGTTGACTCTACCTACAATGAGAAAGTTATTACATCTTCCTATGGAGCTGTAGTCTGAAAGTTTTTTGCATTATGGAACGTTTTTACAAGAAAAGAAAGTGATTAGCAAACTTGTTTACTTGAGAACAGCTGCAGTGTACTTTAAAATGAGTATTATGACAATTACTTCTGCCCATATTATGTGTCAATATTTTAAACATATGAAAAATAATCAAAGGGTAAAAAACCGAACCAGCCTTTTTAATGGCAGCATTGTATAGCACTGAGATGTTGCTAACAAATATCTACTTGCGATATCTAATTATGCAGATTGACTGCTAGTCTAAAGGTTAAATCCCTAGCTGCACTGGAACAGAGTTCATTACAGATTGAGGAGATGGGACACAAAGGCCAGCACACGTTTCACTTGCAATCCTTGGACTGTCAGGGAACCAAACTAGTCCCCAGCACAAGTTAGAGCAGTCTGAGGGCTTCTCCAACTCTTGCCCCTTGCAGGGTATGTCTACACAGGGATAAAAAAAACCCATGGCTGGCCCAGGCTCGCGAAACTCATGTTCAGGGGCTGAAAAATTGCTGTGTAGATATTTGGGCCCAGATTCTGGGACCTTATGAGGGAGGAGTGTCCCCGAGCTTGGGCTTCAGCCCAAGCCCAAATGTCTACACAGTAATTTTTAGCCCCACAGCCTGAGCCAGCTGACCCAAGCCAGCCATGGCACTTTTATCCCTGTGTAGGCATATCCTGAAGGGCCATTAGGCTGGTGATGACTGCCCTCTCTAGCACCCCTCTCTGAGGGAGACCAGGAACATGTGGTGTAGAGCCAACTGTGGTGGCTTTATACCTCCCATAGATATCCCTCTGAAAAGGGAATCCCTGTTTGCCTCTTTAGGGCAACTTTTATGGTTGAGCAGCCAGAGTCAGATGAACAGGAAGCTGCGGATGTTTCCTTCACTCTTTTTCTTCAATCAACTTCTTTTTGTGTTTGCAGTATTTACAGCTAGAAATGAGTCTGCAAAACTGAAATACTGGGGGGGAGGGTCAGAATTAGAGCACTATACTTGGCATGTGGGTTTTATTTACTCAGAAGCAATCGTGTTTTGCTTTATTCTAAATACGGTGTGTAATTTAATACAGTACGATTAGAGTGGAAAATTGGTAAAGGTCACACTATGTATCTATTATTAATGCTTGGTATATCTAAAAGGGAAAATCCTCCTGATTTGAAAATGCTTTATGCAGTTCAGATAATGAAGAATATAAATGTAGCTTTCATTCCAAAGTAAGCGATTTTGGAATACTACATATAACTTTTAAACTATAATATGTGAAAACAAGAAATTGACTAAATTAAATATTTGAATAGTTAGACAATTTGTCAGACTTATATCGACCATTCTTTGAGAAGAATGATAAGACTTCATTTGGTTTGAAATCTTGTGTCTTTTATAGGACTGGATGAAAGCTCTGCAGACATTTTGCAATTTACGGAAAACCAGTCCTGGGACATCTAATAAACGGCTACGTCAGGTGAAATTGCTTAGATATTGTAGTTTCTCTAAAACTATATTGGTCAATCTTAGTGTTTTACTTTGAGACCTTTGTAAATGATGAATTATATATCTATATGTATGTGTGTATATGTACGTGATGCAATATTTTGTTAAACCTGCTGTAATAATTTATTCTTCAAGAATTGGTTGAAGCTTCCATATATGATAGAATAAAACACTTTATGGGCAGGCTTCAGGTTTGTTGCTCGGCGCTAAGGTCTGATCACCAGATAAAGTTGGGTAAAATTTTCAGAAGTGCATAAGTCCCATTTTCAAAAGTGACTTGTAGGTACTTCTTGTGTTTGCCATTTGCTTTTAAATGTTAAGTCTAGAAGGCAGCCATCTGCCACTAATACTTCTGTTCTCTTGAGCTTTGAGACAAGTACATAATGAGTCAAAATAGTCTTTTTTTCATCTTAATTCATTTCATTCATTGGATGAGAATACTGTCATGGGCAAGAAATTGGCTCAGAGATGGAGAACAAAGAATAGGCATGTTAATTTTCTTGACTACTGAAGGTTGGCAGTCAGGTGCCACAAGGTTCTGTATTAGGAATGGTGGTGTTGAATATTGTAATTATCTGGGTGGGGTAGGGAAAAAAAGGAGGTGAGCAGTAAGGTGGCAACATTTTCAGGCAACACAAAATTGTGTATTCATTAAGCTCAGAGAAGATTGAGGTACTTTTGCAGGACCTAACTAAGCTAGGTAAATGGACAACATTATAGCAAATAAAATTCAGTGCTGTCAAATGCAAAGTAATGCACATTAGAAGGAATAATTTGAACTACTCATTGTGAGCTCTAAATTAACTGTAACTGAAAAAGGCATGGCCAACATTATTCAGTAGCAACAAAAAAAGCAATGAAAATGTTAGGATGCATAAGGAATAGACAAAAACTTCCCTAAAAATAGTATGCTATTTTGTACGTTAGTGGTACTTACCTAGAATACTGTGTTTAGTTTTGGTTACCTTATTTCAAAAAAGATAAATAGTATATCAGAAATAAACAGGGGAGGGAGAGTCCAAGAGAGGTGACAGAGGAATGTTTAGAGAAAAAAACTTACATATAAAGTATGTGGAAAAAAATGGGACTGTTTATAGAGGAGACAAGTAAGTTGGGGGGGGGCATGATAAAAGTGTATAGAAATCATAGATCAGCAACTTCCATTTACCATTTCTCTCTGCCAGTTAGCATCACTCACAATCTGAGAAAATGAAAAAATTGATGAAATTGAAAGACAGTTAATTTAGAACTGAAAAAGAAATACCGTTTATACCACAAATAATGAATATGTGGAATTCACTGCTACAAGATATCAATGAAGTCAAGAGCATAGTAGCATTCATTGAATACCTGTTCCTTGGCTTAAGCCATCCTCTGAAATTAAGAAATTTTCCTATGGGCCTGTTATTCCATAATTGTTTGTTCTTCTTCGCCTGCTTGCTTATATCAATTCCAGTTAGGTGTGCGCCCACGCTGCATGCACGGCTATCGGAAACTTTTCCCTAGCAGCTACCCGTCGCGCAGGCTGTGGAGTCCCTTGGAGTGGTACCGGCATGGCACTCTATGTACGACCCTGCTGGCCCGACCCTCCCTTCAGTTCCTTCTTACCACCAGTGATGGTTGTTAGAACAGTGGTCTCTTGCTGGCAAGTGTCCCACTAATCCCTAGCTCTTCTAGTTAATCATTCTCTCTTAGTTGTTAATTGTAGTCTTTAGCAGTTGGGAGGAATTCCCCTCCAACACATGCCACTAGGTGCTCCGGAGCGTGCCGTCCCAGGCCTTAAAGCCTGTAGCTCCTGTGCCAAGCCTATGCCCATGGGCAACCCCCATGAATCCTGCCTCCGGTGTCCGGGAGAAGCCCATCAGTTGGACAAGTGCAAGATCTGCAAGGCCTTCGAGCCTCACATGAGGAAAGAGGAACATTTGATTAAAACAACTCCATATGGAGTAAGCCCTCTGTCTGCAGCAGAACCTGGCCCCTAGCGCCTAGCTGTGAAGCGCTCCTCCAGCGGTGCCGACCACGGTACCGAAAAAGGACTCGGCATGCCTACCCAGGGGCTGGCAGTCTCCCGGGCCACAGAAGCGTTCTCCCCTGCACCGCTCTCATTCACCGGCTGCCCGTAAGAATCAGGCACAGGCAAAGTCTCCCCAGCAGCCTGTCCCGTACATTGCTCCCCTGATGAACAAGGTACATTATCAGTTCATGGCCCTCCCATTCAGGCTGTGCACAGCTCCTCTTATCCTCACCAAGTGCATGGCAGTGGTGGCAGCCTTTCTTCGCCACCACCACGTGCATGTCTACCCTTACCTGGATGACTGGCTGCTTTGGGGCTGCTCCCGCCAGCAGGTGGAGTCGTAGGTGCAAATGGTCAGAGACACATTCGATTGCTCAGGTATCATTCTCAATGTCAGCAAATCCGTCCTCACCCCGACTCAAAGAATAGAGTTCATTGGGGCAGTTCTGGATACGAATCAAGCGAGAGTCTTCCTGCCAGAGATGAGGTGCCTGGCCCTTTTGCAGTTAATCAGCAACCTTTGCAGCTTTCCCTCCACCATGGTGAGGCAGTGTCTCAGGCTGCTGGGCCATATGGCGTCCTGCACTTAAGTGGTTCAACATGCCAGGTTATGACTCAGGCCTCTGCAAACGTGGCTTGCGTCTGTGTACTGCCCAAGCCGCGACAGTCTGGACATGGTGCTGACCGTCCCGAGGCACACCCTCGATTTCCTACATTGGTGACTAGATCCCCACATGGTAGACGCTGGGGTTCCTTTTCACCCTCCCCAATCCACTTTAACTCTGGTAATGGATGCAGACGTGTTGGGCTGAAGAGTGCATCTCAGGAGCCTGACAACTCAGGGCTTGTGGCAGGTAGAGGAACCGGCTCTGCATATCAACATCAAAGAACTCAGGGCAATCCGCCTCGCCTGCCAAGCGTTTCTCTCTGCCTTGCAGGGCCACTGTGTTGCAGTACTGATGAACAATACCACAGCCATGTTTTATATAAACGGACAAGTGGAGCCTGATTGTCTCCTCTCTGTCAGGAAGCCCTCCTGCTGTGGAAATTTTGTCTATCCCACTCCATCCTTCTTCAGGCTTTGTACCTGCCAGGAGTTCAGAACGTGCTGGCGGACAGCTTGAGCAGACGTTTCCTCACGCACGAGTGGTCAATTCATCCGGACGTCATCCAGTCCCGGGTTTCCCCGAATTGATCTGTTCGTCACTTGGGTCAACAGGAAGTGTCCAACCTTCTGCTCCTTCAGGGGCCACAGCCCAGGCTCGATCGCAGATGCGTTCATGATTCCATGGTCCGGTCATCTGCTGTACGCCTTCCCGTCATTCCCGCTTATCCATAAGGTGCTTCTCAAGGTCCGCAGGGACAAAGCAGAAGTCATACTGGTGGCCCCAGCTTGGCCTCGCCAGTGCTGGTACCCCACCCCTGTGGACTTTTCGGTTCGGTCACTGGTACGGCTACCTGACCTCATTTCACAAAATTATAGTCGCCTCCTTCACCCAGACCTTCAGTCGCTCCATCTCATGGCCTGGAGGATCCGTGACTGAACCAGGCAGCGCTTGCCTGCTCGGACCTGGTGAGACAGGTGCTTCTGGAGAGCTGCAAGCCATCTGCTAGAGCCACATACAGGGCGAAATGGAAGAAGTTCTCTAGCTGGTGTGCCCAAAGGCAGGTACTTCCACTCCAGGCTCCCATCCCTTGTATCCTAGATTATCTTCTGTGCCTGAAGGACCAGCATCTGGCATTCGGTTCCATCAAGGTCCACCTCACAGCCATCTCAGCGTTTCACCCAGGCGTTTCCGGGCGCTCGGTGTTCATGCACCCCATCGTGCGTCATTTCCTGCAAGGTCTGGAAAAGATACATCCCTGATGAAGCCCCCTATTCCGGCCTGGGACCTCAACCTAGTCCTCTCCCACCTCATGGGCCCTTCCTTTGAGCCGCTAGCTTGTTGTTCGCTTCTTTGCCTCTCTTGGAAGGTCGCTTTTCTGGTGGCTATCACCTCGGAATGATGCATGTCTGAACTGCAGGCCCTCATGTCTGAGCCTCCATACACTATCTTCCATAAGGACAAAGTGCAACTTCAGCTTCATCCAGCCTTCCTTCCCAAAGTGGTGTCCCACTTCCATGTTAGCCAGGACATCTTCCTGCCAATTTTCTACCCAAAACCACACTACAGTCCCCACGAACAGCAACTGCGTTCACGGGATGTCAGGAGGGCGCTCGCTTTCTATATTGACCGCACAAAGCTGTTCCGCAAAACAACCCAGTTGTTCGTTGCCTTAGCAGAGCAGATGAAAGATTTGCCAGTCTCTTCCCAGCAGACCTCCTCCCAGATCACGGCGTGTATCTGCGCTTGTTATGACTTGGTGAAGGTTCCGCCGCCTGCCATCACAGCTCACGCCATGAGGGTGCAGGCCTTGTCGACAGCCTTCCTGGCCCATGTACCTCTCCAGGAAATCTGCAGGGTGCCAAGTGGTCTTCAGTGCACACCTTCACGTTGCACTACGCCATTGTCCATGAATCTCGGGACGATGCGGCCTTTGGCAGAGTGGTACTTCGGTCGGCTATACCTTGACTCCAACCCCACCTCCGAGGTAAGGCTTGGAAGTCACCTAACTGGAATTGATATGAGCAAGCGCTTGAAGAAAAAACAGTTACTCACCCTTTTTGTAACTATTGTTCTTCGAGATGTGTTGCTCACATCTATTCCATTCCCCACCCCACCCCCCCTTCCCCTCTGAAGGAGTTGCTGGCAAGAAGGAATTGAAGGTGGGGTTGGGCTGGCAGGATCGTATATAGAGCGCCACGCCAGGGGGCTCCACAGCCGGCCCAACAGGTAGCTGCTAAGGAAAAGTTTCCATCAGCCGTGCATCCGGCACACGCGCACACCTAACTGGAATAGATATGAGCAACACATCTCTAAGAACAACAGTTACAAAAAGGGTGAGTAACTGTTTTTTTCCAGGTTTATTGTACCTCCTTCTGAAGCTGCTATTGTTACAGATGGTATACTGCACTTAGATGGATCACAGTCCTGGTCTACTATGGTGTTGGCTATGTATACTCTATAAATATCTGATCGGATTCCCACTGATACCAATGGGAGTTGGATTGGGCCATAGATTCCGAGTATGAAGGTTAAAGCAAAGGGTGCTTATTAGTACTGTAAATAATTCTGAATGCAAACTAAGTTCTCTGAGAGGACTTCAAACTTCAGATATTTTAGTAAATTTTCTAATGTCCCCTGAGAGCACAATTTAAAGATAGTATGACCATCAAAAGGTGCTATAATTTGAGCATCTGTAGTGCAGATAGAACTGCTCCCTTTGGAAAATGGAGAAAGTTTGTATTTAAATAAAACTTGTTTCAAGAAAGAAATTATGAGTTATTGTTTGTATTCTGATGGCAACCAGGTCTTAAACCCCAGTAGCATTGGGTGCTGTCCATGGCCCCTGCTCCAAGGGATTTATAATCTAAGATCTGGATTTTACATTTGGATCTGCTAGCGCAAAATCCAGTGCTTATCTGGAATCCTGTTTACTTCAGTAGGACTCTATGCAGGTGTAGCACTCAGCACAAGTAAGTCTAATGCCTAATAAATATTATGGCCATAAAGGACAAAAAATAGATGATGTATTGGGAGAAAAAGAAAAAAAAATCAAAGTGATCTGAATGGTTGAGAATGATTCTTTTTAAAATTTATCGCCACCTACCCCTCTAATAAGCTATTGTGTTACTGCTTTTTGACAATGGTTTGCTATTATTCCTTGACTATTTCCTATTCTTTGTTTTTCCTTTATTTAAGTAATTATCTAGGTTTGATCAGCAAATTTTAGTGTGTGTCTGGCACTTGTATGTTAAAACGAAAGCTTTTAGAGCTGAAAAAATTCACCCTCTTCTATGTTAAGATTAAATCTTGTATATTTTCTTCAGGTCAGCAGCCTTATTTTACATGTTGAAGAAGCTCATACTCTCCCAGTAAAACACTTTACTAATCCGTATTGTAACATCTACCTGAACAGTGTCCAGGTAGCAAAAACGCATGTCAGGGAAGGGCAGAACCCTGTATGGTCAGAGGAATTTGTCTTTGAGTAAGTCTTGCTCTTTTTGAATTATAATAACATTTAAAAACTTGATATTTCTTAATACTTTATAGGTAGTGTGTTGATGATGATTAATTGAATTTTTATTTCTATCTTATTAAAAATTGACTAGATGGTTATATATACATAACCTTCATTCAGCCACACGTTTTTCCTGTTGCATCCTAGATATTTTTGTTTAATGTAATATAACAGCAAGTGTATGACTAATAAAGTTTTCTCTGGATGGTGGAACTAAACAATAGAAAATAATGTGTAATTGAACTTTTTAGTTTAATTAAAACGCCAAAGGAGTACAGTATTAATCAAGATTTTCTAATTTTTTCTCTAGTGATCTTTCACCTGATATCAACAGATTTGAGATAACTCTTAGTAACAAAACAAAGAAAAGTAAAGATCCAGATATATGTAAGTCTTATTTCTGTAAAAGAGAGAGAGATATATTACATGAACAGAGAACAAAGCTGTTTTCCCTTTGCAACACTTTTATCACTCTTGTGTAGGGTGGTTTGATTTATATTTTGATTTAAATCATTCATTTTAATAATGATTTAAATCAGCAAGCAGGAAACCTCAATGTAAATCATTGATTTTAATCATGTTTTGCATTGGTACTTTATATTTTCCTGAAGAAAGATTGATTCTCATTGGTTGTTAGCTATTAAAATATGTTGAATTGCAACTAAATATAATACACTAAGTTTGATGCTTTTTTTTTGCCAACTTGGTGAATATGCCATATGGATACACTCTTATTTAAGCAGTTTTAAGAATCTGAATAAATAAGTTGTTTTTTACATTTTTAGTGATGATAGAAAATGGTGAAAAAGTGCATTTCTTATTTGCTAGATTTTTTTATTTGTAATTTGGGTCAAGCTCGAGTGGGATGGAAATTCAGATTTGATTAAAAATGCTCAAAAGCAATTTAATTTTAAAAAATTAAAACTACCTTAAAAGTGCTGGATACAGAAGAAAAAAATGTTTATCATAAAATTTATCGTAACATTTTGCATTTAAAAATGATTTATTAAGCAAAGGAAATATCTGTAGTAAGTGACTTGAATTGATTGTGTGGTCACCATGTTTGTCAAGATTTTAGAGCTAATAGATCTCATCCTCTCACACCTATTCGTATGTTGGGAGAGGAAAATAAGCTTTCTTGCTTTTTTCAACTCCAAATTGGTTTCTTAACTTTGCTTTAACTAGACATTTAGCTGAATAAACTGAATATGAAATGGGAAAAAAAAATTCTCTCTGCGCCTGCAGAAGAGGCCACTGTTGTCAAAAGTTAATTAGCCCTTCAACATACTCTGGTTCCAGGAGCTTAGCCAGTGAGTTTAGTTCAGTGGTTTGACTTTCTTTAAAACCTGGCAACAAATATATGCTGCTTAGTATTATTATTATTAATGTTTAATTTAAATGATTTTAATAGATTATAATTATTTTAGGCCTTAACACACACATTGTGAATTTCAACTATAATTTTAAACAGGTTTATTTTAAAAGATACCCTCGCATTTAATGTACATAAATCCAATTAAAATCAATTTTTTAGTTTTTAAATTGATTTTATCCACACCAAAACAATAGTCGCACAACAGAAGATAGATTTCTGCATTGCATTTTTGCAATTACTCTATGTTGTTAGTGTATTCATTCCTTAGAAGTACCTTACTGACGTATTAAAACTTTAGAAATAGTATATGTTCTCATAACTGCAATAAAATGGTCAATAACTTAGTTAAAAATTATCTTTTGTCCAATGTATCTCACTAGATATATCCTAGACTAGCTATTACACTATATTATGATACTACCTCTCATCAAGCAGGAGGAAATAGGCTGTGAATCTTATCCTGTTCTATAAAAGGCAAGACTCCACCTAAGGTAACTTCCTTGATCTTTCGGATCTCTCCAAGACTGGCAGTATGGAGTTTGCTTAGGTCTCTCCAGTTCTTTGCTGTTTCTAGTTGGATTATGAGGGAATAGGAGGGGATGAAGGAAAAGGGAACAGGAAAAGTGAAAATTCTTTGGTTTCTAACAAAGCCTCAGTACCCTATTGATCCAACTGAGCCTGCCTTATGTCCTGGACATAATATCACAGAACTACAGCAAGATGATGCATCCCAGTCCTCTTAGCCTCCATGTCACAGCTTGGATGCCTAATGGTTAACTCCTCAGGAAACAGAGTATTCCCTGGAGGTTCAAAACATTTCTTTAAATAGCAGAAAGCCATCCATCAGCTATACTTACTTGATGAAGTGGAGAAGATTCTCTGTATGGTCCCAGCAGAAAGATACTCCTCCTTTGCAGACTTCCAAACAATATATATATTCTGGATGATCCATCTAAAAGTGAAAGATCTCTGAAAGTTCCCTTGGCAGCCATTTCTGCATTCCATCCTCTGGTGGGGAGGAAGAGCTTTTTTTCCCCCAACCCCAAAATCTTTTTGATTTTTGAAGGGGTTAGACAGACTTATCCCACATTTAACAGACCCCACAACTTTTAGGGATCTAAATTTGGTTTTGTCAGCTCTAACAGACACCCCGCCTTTTGAACCTCTGGCTACTTGTTTGCTTTCTCATCTCTCGATATAGAGTTTCTGGCGACTATTACCACCACCAGGAGAGTGACAGAGCTGCAGACTGACTCCCCATATTCTATAAAGGTAGTCTGTTTACATCCAGAGCTTACATTTCTCGCTAAGGAGGTGACTGATTTTCACCTAAATCAGACTGCATACTTCCAACTTTTTTTTCCAAAGCCTCACTCTCCTAAAGAGACTTCATACTTTAGACATCTGCTGGGCATTAGCTTTTTACCTGGACATGACTAAACAGCTTTGTGTATCCTCTCAATTATTCATCTCCTTTTCTGATAGAATGAAGGAGCAACCTGTCTCTTCTCCTGCATTTCTCCCTATATTCTGCTGTTATGAAATGGCTCCGGCTTCTACACCAGAGAGTGTTTTAGTACATTCTACAAGAGCACAAGCTGTGACAGCTGCTTTCTTGGGTCAGGTACTCATCAGTGACATTTGCAGGGCTGCAATTTGGTCATCTGTTCATACTATCACGGCTTATTATGCTCTCTCTCAAGCTTCAAGAGATAATGCTAGATTTGGGAGAGTTGCATTGCAATCCTTGTTCAGTTAGATTCTGAAATCTTCCTTCATCTTGAACTGCTTGCAAGTCACCTGAAGTAGAATGGACATTTGCAATCATTTGAAGAGAAAAAATGGATACTTACCTGGTGTTACACATGTCCATTCCATGACCCACCCTCCTTCCTTTCTTCACTGGATTCCAGCAAGAAGGGGTTGAGGCAGCTCCATCCTTTTGTACCTTTTGCTAGCAGCAAGAGAACACGGAGGGTGTATGTGCCCGCCCCAGCAGCCACTTTGGCTGTGGTGGACTTGATGTGCACGCACTGAAGTAGAATGGACAAGTGCAACAAATCTCAAAGAACAACTGTAACAAAACAGGTAAGTTCCTGTTTTGTTTCAGGCGAATAAAATGCTTTTCAGGTTTCCAGTTCTCCAGGCTCAGTGTTACTTCTCAGCCTTCAGTGTGGTTCCTGCTGTTCAGTCTGCCACTTTGCAGGCACAGTTTGTGCCTGTCTATAACATAGCTCATCCCCCTTGCTCCCACCTCCCTGCTATTTGTTCTGTGTCTGCTTTCCTCACTTGCTGTCTATCTGTGCTGTTCATGTTGCCTTTACTGCCTGACATATTCCTTTTGGGGTTAGCTTAGACTCCTCCCAAGAACTGCACTGAGTACATTCTTGTTCCAGCATGTTCAGACTTACCCTCCCCACAGCCTGTACACTTAGCTCTCGGAGCAGGTTTGCTTTCTGCAGCACAAGTTTTCTTTTGTGCAGCAAACACTAGTATCTCCTTCAGTCCTGGTCCCTCCCCCTTTGAATACCTTTACAGGTTCTTTAACCCACCTTTGAGCTCCCCCAAGATGTATCCCATTTGGAAACTGCTATAGAAAATTATATTGTTGCCATTTGGACACTTTAGATGAATATAAGAGATGATCCCACAATCACCTATTTCCACTCCATCTCTATTCCCTATCCGCTACTCCTTCTTTAAATACACATTGATTTAAGATGCATGACTTGGCTCAAAGGCCTAACAGATGGATAGCTGTCCCTCTTAGAATGAAACTGTGGATTTGTATGAGTCATCAGATGAGCCACCATCAGTGGGAGAATTCTTCTAAGTTACCTGACCCACTGAGGCTATAGGCTGACCCATTTCTATAGATCAGGCTGACCCACTGATCTATAGAACTTTTAGCTTCTTGGGTCTGGAAGCTTACTATCTCCCTTTTCCATCAGCTTAAAAAAGACTCTTCTGGAAGGCTGTTCTCTTAAATGAAACTGTTTGGGAGGTAGTGAACCAGGAGAGGAGTCTGACAAGGTAGTTAGAAGTTAAGATAAATAGGCTTATAGAAATGTAGGTCTGGAAGGGACCTTGAGAGGTCATCTAGTCCATCCCACTGTGCTGAGACAGGACCAAGTAAACGTAGACCATCCCGGATAGATGTTTGTCTAATCCATTCTTAAAAACCTTCAATAGAGGGGGTTTCACAACCTCCTTTGGTATTCCAGTGCTAAATTGCCCTATAGTTAGAATGTTTTTCCTAATATCTTACGTAAATCTCCCTTGCTACAGATTAAGCCCGTTACTTTTTGTCCTACCTTCAGAGGGCATGGAGGACAAAAGATCTCCATCCTCTTTATACCAGCCCTTAATGTATTTGAAGGCTTTTATCAGGTCCACCTTCATCTTCTTTTCTCAAGACTAAACTCGCCCAGTTGTATTAACCTTTCCTAATAGGTTAGGTTTTCTAACCCTTTTATCATTTTTGTTGTTCTCCTCTGGACTCTTTTCAGTTTGTCCTTATCTTAAAGTGTGTGGGCTCCAAACTGGACATAGTACACCAGCTGAGGCCTACCCAGTGCTGAGTAGAATGGAACAGTTATTTCCTGTCTCTCACGACACACCTGTTAATATATCCCAGAGTAATAGCTTTTTTTGCAACTATATCATATTGTTAGAAGTTTGTGACCCACTGTAACCTCCAGGCCCTTTTCAGCAGTTACTACTGCCTCGCCATATATTCCCATTTTGCATTTGTGCATTTAACTTTTTCTTCCGAAGTGTAGTGTTTTGCACTTGCCTTTATTGCATTTCTTCTATTGAATCTTATTGTTTTCAGACCAATTGTCCCATTTATGAAGGTCATTTTGAATTCTAATCCTGTCTTCTAGAGTGCTTGCAACCCTTCCTACCTAGGTGTTATCCGCAAATTTTATAAGTGTATTCTCCACTCTATTATCCAAGTAATTAATGAAAATATTGTTTAGTATTGGACCTAGGACAAATTCCTGTTAGACTCCACTAATTATGTCCTCCAAGTTTGACGGTGAACTATTGATAGTATGACAAAGTTCCTCCTCTACCTTGGTGGGTTTTGCGCTTATTGGCGGATTTGCTCACCTCGGAGATTCATGGCAGTCCTCAGTTTGGCCATTTTTGTGAACCCACAGTCCAGGTCAACTCCTCCAGTATCAAGTAGGGAGTTGTGGGAGATAGGGAGAACCTGGGTCCGCACTCTACTCTGGGTTCCAGCCCAGGGCCCTGTGGATTGCAGCTGTCTACAGTGGCTCCTGTAATAGCTGTGCGACAGCTACAACTCCCTGGGCTACTTCCCCATGGCCTTCTCCCAACACCTTCTTTATTCTCACCACAGAACCTTCCTCCTGATGCCTGATAATGCTTGTACTTCTCAGTCTTCCAATAGTACGCCTTCTCACTCTCAGCTTCTTGCACCTCTTGCTCCCAGCTCCTCGCACGCACAACACAAACTGAAGTGAGCTCCTTTTTAAACCCAGGTGCCCTGATTAGCCTGCCTCAATTGATTCTAGCAGCTTCTTGATTGGCTGCAGGTGTTCTAATCAGCCTGTCTGCCTTAATTGTTTCCAGAAAGTTCCTGATTATTCTGGAACCTTCCCTGTCACCTTACCCAGGGAAAAGGGACGTACTTAACCTGGGGCTAATATATCTCCCTTCTATCACTCTTCCTTAGCCAGCTGGTCTGACCCTGTCACAATAGCTACTTTTTGAATATGGTCTTTCAACCAGTTGTGCACTCACCTTATACTAATTTCATCTAAACCACATTTCCCTAATTTGCTTTTGAGAGTATCATGTGGGACTGTGTCAAAAACCTTATTAAATTCAAGATATATAATCTCTGCTTCCCCCATCCACTAGGCCAGTAACTCCGTCAAAGACGGAAATTAGGTTGGTTTGGCATGATTTGTTCTCGTCAAATCCATGATGGATATTAAATATCACCCTATTATCCTTTAGGTGGTACCCTTAATTAAAAGTCTTCACTTCCTACTGAGTCTGTGGCTTTGCTCCTGATTTCTGTGACAACTAGGTGAATGCTTCTCTGAGAGTCTCAGGAAATCACAGGTACCCACTTTGAGTTGATGTCCAAGGTTCTTATTTGGACCTGAGCAATAATAGATTACCTGAGTTGCAAATGCTATGATTCACCTTCTGGAGGAATCTTTGGATGTCTCCTTTGAGGCCCACCCAACAGGTAAGGTGGCATTTCCATGCTGGCTTTTAGAGCATGGATATGGTGTTGGAACAGTGAGAAAAGTAACAGGCTCCTGTCCCCCATAATAAGGAGCAGCTATTTGTGAGAAATAAAAGCAAAAAAAAAAAATTTTTTTTGAGACAAAAAAAATTCTAATTCCAGTGAATTCTGTCCCATAACTCAAATCACCTGTAAGCCACCTTCCTCTTTCTCTCCCCTGGTAGAGATAATTTTCTATATTGCCCTTTTCCCTGTGTATATCTCCTCTCACAGACAAGGATGATAGTCTTATCAGTAACTGACAGGGTATTCTTTACCCAGACCATATCCCTGACTGCTAAGCGAGCTGTTGAAGGTATGACTTTCAACATGTGAAACTTATTTAAAGGTAATTTGGTTTTCTGTAGTCTTCTCTTCCCTCTTTTTAGGGCAAGGAGGAAGTATCTAACCTCAGAGAGGTGAGTAGAACCTCTCCTGATGTAGGACAGGATGATTGACCGTCTTTCTTGCTTCCTGGTAGATGGACTCTTATAGCATACTAGTGCTTTTATTTAAGATGGGGAATAAGAGACTGTCTTACCTCACGTTACCACTAAGTAATTTCCCCTTATTAAGCACTTACTATGTGCAGTATAAATGTATTTTCCCAAAGAAGCTTTCAGTCTCTCTCACACACTTTGTGCCAAGCTGCCAGGCAGCCATTTTGGAGTCTAGGCATCACCGGAGGGCAGCGGTGCTCTTATCATCTCACTTTTCCCCAGTCATTCCACTAAAATGCTCCCCATGCTAGAGTGTGAGTTATGTAATTCTGGTTCTATTCCATTTGTGTTTTTCCTTATACTAGAAAAATCCCTAGTCAGCTAGTTAAGACTTTTTCCAGCAGTGAAAATCAGACTGAGGGGCCAAGATCTGGCCCCTTATCTTGAGCTGTTGGAAGTTACAAGGCTAAGAAACGGATACAGTTTTTTCAGGGTTTTAATTCTCCTGCCATAGGGCACGACAGTGTGTGTCAAAAGGTGAGTGTAAACACAAGTGTTGTTTCAGAATAGTGTTTTAATATTTGTTTTAGTATTTGTTTTTGGAGTTTGCACATTATGAACATTCATTACACACAATTTCATAGTTATGTTCTCTATTAAAGAGCCTATAGTGTATTCATAAATAATTTTGCAAAACATTTGATTGGGAAACCATTCTGTTTAGTCAATACAGATTTTCTGTATTTTTCTGACACCAATTTGTGTTTAAAATCTGTATGTATGTGTGTAAACATAATATGGCTGGCTTAAAAAAAAAGTAAAGAGTTCCGTACTGATGCTTGAAAAATCTAAACAAATAAAATGTGTTGCTAAACTTCATCTTCTGCTTGTTCCCCACTGAAAGCTACAATGTCATAATTGCTTTTGGTAAGGATTATCATCGAAAGATAAAACCATCAGGTCAGGAATAAGCTCAGTAGGAGATGAACTATTTAGAGAGCTAGATACACAAATCATTTAAAATAACTGTCATCTTGTGTTTTCACTTGGATGAAGATGGCATACACTATTTTTATGTGTAGAAAAATCAACTGTTAGTGTTTCATCATAAAAGGATAGATTGGAAAGGAATACATTTCCTTTTGACTAACAGTAGCCTGTTGTCCAGTACAGTGATCCAGTATGGTCTCTACAAATCACACCATTCTCAGCAATTGTTGCTAGGTAGGATACATTTATTTTCCTTTAGAAAATTGTTGCTGTGATAGTCAGCAACTGCTCTGCAGTCCCTCTGGTCATATCGTTCACTTGGATTTTAAGTCTAAGCATCAGGGCTGTAGTATTTAAAGTTTGAGCTGGGGAGATGTTCTAGCTTGGAAATGCTACCACAATCAAAAGAAAAATGAGAAACTTCAGAGTAAAGCTTTATTACCCACTGTTCCTATCAAGTAAGGTAATGTACCTGTACACTTCACCTGACAATAATAACATTTGAGCATCAGCAAAACAAAAAAATGAATATTGAACCAAATGACGTGTGAAGGCATTAAAATTTAGACTCTGCACTTGGATTTTCAAGAATATTTTCCCCCAAGATTCATGTAAGTAGAGGATTGTGCTTAGCTAGCCCAAAGAGATAACCCATTCACACGTGCAGTAGGCAACTAGTCAACTAGAAGATGAAGCATCTCACCCATTACCTGCCTGAGTTGGATAAATGGATTATCCCATATCAGCCCATATCAAGGCCAATGAGTACTAGAATTGCCACTGGAAGGTCCCAAAGGATGCACAGTGGAGGTGATAGTATTCTGTCCTGTTACCTTGATATGTCAAAAGACATAGTGCTGCAAAAATGAGGCAAATTGATGGCACATGATTATTATTAATAACTTACGTTACATAGCACCATCTGTATGCATTATGTTTGGCAGAGAAGTAAGACAACAAGTTTGTTTCCCGAGGTCTTACAGTTGAAAAATAGACATCTCATAATGAGAGAGAAAAAGAAACAGACACTGCCTGGCAGGTCCAGGCAGTCTGACAAACAAAATGACTTGAAACTTGGGCTATGCCTCTTAAAACTTCACAGGAGTATTTATGTAGGATGTTACCTTCACCTAGTGTCTCTTGAGGCCTGTCAGTGAGGAAGTGCCTTTTCAGAATAGCCAGCACTCATTCTTGAAGTAATCAGCCAGTAGGAAAGGTGCTGCATCTTCCTACCAAGCTGCCAGGTCAAAGAGTTAGTTGCTGTGGGGTGTGACTGGCAGTGGATGGACTGGTAAAGGTCATTGCTCTGTTTTAGTTCTGTTGATTAGCTATGTTCCTTGCATGACTTCTTAGGTGATGGTATAATTTATTATTCATATTAAGATAGTGCCTAAAAGCCCCTATTGTGCTAAGCACTGTACAAAGACTCATTCTTTCACCTTTTAATGAATTTACCATTCTTGGACTGACTTTTGACATTCACCTAGGCTGTCAGATACATGTGGGAAGGGACCCCTTTGTCTTCACTGTTTATAGTACTTAGCATGGTGGGACTCTGATTCTTGATTAGCGTTACCAGATATTACTATGATACAAATATAACTAATCTGGGTGAAATCATAGAAACTGGGGGCCACAATGATTACCTGAAGAGAAACAGTGTGAAGTGTCTTATTTCTTTTATTAAAAAAAACATAATTTTCTAACTTTAGCACCTCAGCCTGGTTTTAAGTGAATATTTAATTTAATCCTAAAAATAATAAAAATTAGATGTGTGACATCCATTGTTTTATGCTGATTTTGTTTTAGAGAGAGGGGGGAGAAAGTTTGTCCTACTTAACAGTTAAGTAAGGCAATGTTAGAATGAACAATGTGGAAGAATGAGCACAGGGTTGAGAATCAGGAGGTCCAGAGTTCTAATTCTAACTCTCACTGATTCACTGGAAAAGGAGTACTTGTGGCACCTTAGAGACTAACCAATTTATTTGAGCATGAGCTTTCGTGAGCTACAGCTCACTTCATCAGATGTTTACCGTGGAAACTGCAGCAGACTTTATATACACACAGAAATCATGAAACAATACCTCCTCCCACCCCACTGTCCTGCTGGTAATAGCTTATCTAAAGTGATCAACAGGTGGGCCATTTCCAGTATATAAAGTCTGCTGCAGTTTCCACGGTAAACATCTGATGAAGTGAGCTGTAGCTCACGAAAGCTCATGCTCAGATAAATTGGTTAGTCTCTAAGGTGTCACAAGTACTCCTTTTCTTTTTTCTTTTTGCGAATACAGACTAACACGGCTGTTCCTCTGAAACTGATTCACTGGGTAACCTTGAACAACTCACTTCTCCTTCCTGTCTCCCCCTTTTGTATGGTTGATGAGCATGAATTTGTTAATGTCTGTATAGTGGTTTGAACAGGTAACACATTCTAAGTATTACTCTTACTTAGACTCCAATCTGCAGGGGTTTATTAAAGGTATAATTTACCAGAGTAGAAGTATGGAATTCTAACTTCTGTTTTATTCATAAACTAATAGTAAACTGCAGTGAATGAGATAAGTGCACTTGAAGTAAATTAATATTTTATATTTAATACTAGTGCCATCCTTGCTGCAAGTAACTTACTCTGAACAATGTTTTTCTTTAAGTGTTCATGCGTTGTCAGTTAAACCGGTTACAGAAAGGACATGCAACAGATGAATGGTTTCAGCTGAGTTCCCACATACCATTAAAGGGTATTGAACCAGGATCTCTGCGTGTCCGAGCACGCTATTCTATGGAGAAAATCATGCCAGAAGACGAGTACAGTGAGTTTAAAGAGGTATTAAGTTACTTTGACAGTTTAATTTTCCTTGAAAGTTATTTAACATGCAAAATTAAAACATTTAAAATATAACCCATTAAATTAAAGTAATTGTCCAGCCTGGCAGTTTAACAGTGTATGAAGGCTAATGTGTTTGGTATTTCGAGGCTGATCTTAATTATACACCCTTTATGAAATTGTTAATGCACTACTCACCAAGCAATATATAGTGATATCTTCGCAGGAATAGGCGCCTCTTGTCGGTTTGTCTGAAGCTGTGGTATACTAGAATTCTTAATGTTACAAGGTTTAATTTTTCTTTTTAGCTTATACTACAGAAGGAGCTGCATGTAGTCTATGCCTTATCACATGTATGTGGACAGGACCGAACACTATTGGCTAGCATTTTACTGAAGATTTTTCTTCATGAAAAGCTTGAGTCATTGCTCTTACGAACACTAAATGACAGGGAAATAAGCATGGAAGGTACAGTACAAATACGTTAATTCTAAATTTCATTTACTAAAATGTTGGAGAGAAAATTATAGTCCATCACCTACTTTTCCCACTTCGTGAATAAATCCAGCTCTTAGGTGTGCATAACACTTGCATGTGGCAATTTTTTTCTTCCTCCTCCATTCATCCTTTAAAATGAAGTGAAGTTACATATTTATTTCATAATGGTAAAATATTATTTCTTCAGATGAAGCTACGACCTTATTTCGTGCTACCACGCTGGCAAGCACCCTTATGGAACAGTATATGAAAGCTACAGCAACAAGTTTTGTTCATCATGCGCTGAAAGACTCTATTTTAAAGATAATGGAAAGCAAGCAGTCTTGTGAGGTGAGAACTTGGATATATCTAATTATGTTCTGAAACACTTGGCTTTGTTGAAGAAAAAATTATTGTATAGTGGTTGTTCAGATGTTCCGTATTTTGTCTAAATTACTAGCTTTAAGGGAATGTTAACCTTTCTGAAACTAAATTCTGATTCCATCAGAAATCCCAGGAATTAGAAATAGAACTTCTCATGAAAGTGCTTTCTATATTTGGTACTCTTCCTAAAAATGTATTTGAGAAATGTGCACAGCTCTGCTTTTTAATGTAAATTTTAAGGGTTTTTTTAAAAATTGGAGCAATTGTTCTTTCATAATAGATTATAGATTATTCTAGAGGGATAGCTCATCTCCCTCCTAATTTTGAGAATTTCTGGGCAATTCAAGGAGCGATTAGAGTCAGTTTTTGAAGTAATTTTTTATTTAAAACTTCATTGAATTAATTGCTGATTTTTTGCTTGCTGTATTTAAACCTACCCTACTAGTTTCCTCTTTTCACCCAGTGACTTAAGTATAAAGGGATGAGTGAACCCATCCCCAATGAATTAAAATAAATTTTGAGTTTAAAAAAATGGATGATAATGAATGTTTTTATACTTAGTGCTGTGCACGCACTGTTGCCCCTCCACATTTTTGTTTGCCTGCCAGCATTGAAGCATAAGTCCCAAGAGGCTCCACAGCCCTGAGGCTTATGTACAGCAGCACAACACTTTACCACCATGCCTCAAATCATAATATTTAATTAATTTTGTAGGTGCCTAAATCTGTTGGTATTTTAGAAAAGAAACTTCACTTAACATGCTGATTTTTCTTTTTTGTAGCTAAATCCTTCAAAGTTAGAAAAAAATGAAGATGTGAACACTAACTTAACTCATCTGCTGAGCATACTTTCTGAATTAGTGGAGAAAATATTCATGGCTGCAGAAATATTGCCTCCGTAAGTTAGTGCTTTGTATAAATAGTTCGGATTCGATCAGAAATTTCATTTTGCGTAACTAGCTTTGTTTCTTACAAAAATTGATGTAGCAGCATGCCCTCTGCTCATCTATTGTAAGATTAATTTCCTCAGTTTTTGAGGCTGTGTCTGAGCACATACCAAATTGCCTCTGCATGACAGGGAAAAGCAAAACAGTGTATGCTAGCTCGTGCATGAATTAGCTATTAAACAGTTTCTTTCTTCCTTATTGGAGGAAGAGTACCATCATAACTAGTAAGGGAAAAACTGGTTAGGGGTGAGGAGGGATAAAAATGCCAAAATTCTGTGTTCCCATCGTGGAGGCAGGGATTCTCAGGCTGTTGTGGGGGGACTAGAAACTAGGGACCAATTATAAAGTGGCTGAATTGAACACAACCTTTTCCCCACCTCTTCCTGCTGAAAAAAGGGACATTATGGCATCACTAAAACTATGTGCCTGTGGTGAGATGACACTTTTACTATGAAAACATCTGTACTGATCACCAGTGCTGAAAGTTTAAATAAGAGGTATAGTTTTGGCCTTTTGACACCACTAATTTAGAATAGAGATAGTCATAACACAAGTTCTACTTCAAATTTAAAACCCTGCACTTACTCCATGGTTTAATTGTAAATCAACTTATCTGAAGTTGTCAGCATTATGTGCTTTTTTATCTTCTTTAATCAGTTTATTAGTTTATTGCATCACTAACAATTAATAAATCATAAGCAGGGTCCTGTATTTATCCATGGTCAGATACCACTGAAATTTTTTGTGTTTGTTAGTGATAGTTTCAGCTGCCATCTTGTGTTGTCTCTCCTCCAAGGAACTGTAATTCTCCAATATGTATGTAACAGACTGGAAGAATTTGCCTGGAAGACTCCACTTTGTTCTCAGGTGTTCTTCTTGGGAGAAGGCTAACAACTTGATGTGATTACTTTTAAGCACATCTGTATGTCCCATTGAATTTAAACGGAAGTTCCATTCACCAAATTAAACCTTTCATATAATTAATTTTTTTTTAATGGATGAAACACAAACAAATAAGAATTAAAAACATGAGTCTTTAATCAATCCCATTTGTTCTTTGACAAAATGAAGCCCTACTTGAAAGCAGTGATACAAATACTGACGAAGTACCTGTACAAAATATACACAGATGTAACCTTATGTTGGTGAAAGGCTTTCTACGGTATTTGTAAGTGCACATTTATTTATGGCAATAAATATTTTAAATTGCTTAATGTGTTAAGGCTATTAACTCTACTATTTTGACAGGACATTGAGATACATTTATGGGTGTTTGCAGAAGTCTGTACAACACAAGTGGCCAACCAATACCACAATGAGAACCAGAGTTGTTAGGTAAGCTGCTTGTCATTTCATTTGTTTGTATGTTATAAAAGTTCAGAAAGAAAAGGTCTTATATTGAGGAAGTGATACACATTGTTAGTACACTAGTTAGTTTAGCTTGAATTGCCTAGTAATTTCAGCATCTGTAATGCATGACACTGAATATTGGATTTTAAAACTTCCAAATAATGCAGCAAAATGCAAGTAAATTCAAATTGTTGTGTTACTTTCCTTTTCACATATTTAAAGAGGAAAATATCCTATAGTTGGGTATGAAAAGAGACATTGAGACTGATATGCCTTTGAAACAATATAATTGCATTGTGATAATGTTTGTGGATGTCAGAAAATTAACTTATTACTTCTCGGTAGGCTGTGTAGTAATGCAGTGCAGTCTATTTAAGATTGGTCCACTTATGATTGTAAAATAGAAAAGAGAGTTTCTTAATCAAACACACAGATTCATTATAGTTTTGTTATTGCTTACATTTTACAAGGCATTTTCTAAACTGCCAGACAAATGATTGTTTATTAGGATGTATAAACTGTCTCCAAGGGTTAAAACAGGCACAGCAATAGTTCTGCACAGATGTTTTAATGTCTCGGCCTGTCCACTAACATATTATCACCTTTATTATTACCTTTGGGGTAACTGATCAAGATGGCAAACTTAAGGGGAAAGCTCTGGTTTAGAATGAGAAAGAAAGTGATTACTGATCCTCTTCTGATTAAAAAATATATGAAAGCAGCTGTTTGCAGTTCTCTGTAGGTTGGGAAAACCTTCCTTTGCTAGACAGGTGGCTAAAGAAATGTAAATCTCAGTCTGTCTGCAGAGGTCAAAAATCTCAACCATTTGTATGGTTAAGTGCTGACTCAAAGCTAAGGGAAGTTGTTCTCTGTTCTCAGATCCATTTTAATACTTTTGACTGAGACCTCTTTTTTTACTGCCGTGTTCTTTATGGAACTCTGGGATTTAAGGCAGAGAAAAGGATTTCTTTTCCACGTTGCTGCAAAGAGAACTGTCCTAGGAAATGCAGCACTCGTTCTTGTCAGATTTGCCAGTTCATTATGTTTCAGAGGAGCTCAGTTGCTTGCTTGTAATTTAGACAAACAAATTGGTATGGATAATAGCAGAAACATTCATAGTGGTTGAAAAACTAGGACCAAAACTGGAAAAAAAAAAATGTTATTTAGGTAGGCTGCATCACTAGGGACCCGATAGTAGAGGGACTAAGGAATGCCTTCGGAGGAATGTCTAAGAACTTAGCGGTTTTGATTAGCAACACTGTTTTTCCTCAATTGTTTGAGCTTGGACCTAAGATCTTGGGCTGCAAAGTGGACAAGGGAGAATCAACTTAATGTAGGGAGTCATCTGACAATGTAGAGGTAACAACACTGCGTTTCTTCCATGCTCCAAAAGAAAGTTTGGTGGTTGAAGCAGTGATGGCCACAAGAAAGACTGGGTACACCAATAACAATGTTCCAGAACACTCAGTGCCAATGCTGATTTACTTGGGTGCTGAACTGACCAATACTGAGCTGAAATACTCAGCTTTGGACGGGAAAGCCAGGCTTTCATGGCTAAAGGCCATGTTGTGTTTTGGAAGGTGCTGTCTGCCTTAGTCATGTGCTTTCCCAAAAACAAGCATCGGGAGCTCAGAAACCCATGCACAAGGATATAGATCTGGCCCGGCATAAGAGCGAGACCAGTCTTCACAGCAGGTTTGATAATAGCAAGATATTCTTAATTAACAAACATATTCACAGCATCTAAGATGACTAGTTAAACTGTTTTAAAGAGATTACTATTTCCACACCACCTTAAATGAATATACAATTTTACGCTAAATACAAAAACTAAATTATTGAATAAATCACTTTTCTCCCTTTTCAGTGGCTTCGTTTTTCTCCGACTGATTTGTCCTGCCATCCTGAACCCAAGGATGTTCAATATCATCTCAGGTGACTATGCACTTCAGACTTTGAATACGTGGTATTGGTACAATAGTTGAAATGAGTTACCTTAATATGTCACTATGCTCACTATATCTTCCAGGCCAGGCTACTGGCCATTCTTGCTGAATTACATCTTTAATGTTTCATGTTGCTGCTTTGAACACTGTTTGGCCAAAAAAATATTTTAATTGGCTTGATTGGTCTTTTTGTTATCATTCTCATGGTTAAATTTCTAGTACTCAGGCATCAGCAGAAGAAATAGATAAAGCCTATGTTTCTGTCTTAAACACAGTCTCGTTTTAAGAGCCTGTAAAATATGCCCTGCTGTCTTAATGACATATTGTTCAATCTGAACATGATTGATCTAGTACAGGGGTCCTAAAACTTCATTGCACCGCGACTCCTTTCTGACAGCAAAAATTACTGCATGACCCCAGGAAGGGGGACCAAAGCCTGAGCTCTGCCGCTCCAGGCTGGGGGGCCAAAGCCCAAGCCCCAGTGCTCTGGGTGGGGAGGCCAAAGCCCAAGAGCTTCAGCACCAGGTAAGGGGCCTGTAACCTGAGCCCAGCTGCTGAGGGCTGAAGCCCTCGGTCTTTGGCTTTGGCCCCAAGCAGCGGGGCTTGGGCTTGGGCCCTGGGTGGTGGGGCTCGGACCCAGGCCCCAGCAAGTGTAAGACAGCCCTGGTGACCCCATTAAAATGGAGTCGTGACCCGCTTTGGCATCCTGACCCACAGTTTGAGAACCGCTGGTCTAGTAACAATCACAAATTACTTAAACTTTTGTTTTGCCTTCAAATAGTATTTTAATTTTGTTTCATAATTAAATGCCCAGAAACATAAAATTGTCCAGTGGTACCTCGTTCCCTTCCAAAATGTGGAGAGTGACTAAACTTAACCCCTAAAAGCAAGGAAATACAAAGTTTGGGATACATGACACCCCCAGGATGCAATTTAATTCTGCCCTATTTGAGTGATGCCTCAGCCGACCAACGATACACATACTAGAACGCTACACTCTCTCACAAATGCTACAGAACACTTTAGAACAGAACATGTGAGTTGGCAAGGGCCCCCATTCCTGGCTCACCCATAGGAAGAAGGTGCAGGGAGAGGTGTTCGTTCCTGCCAGTGAGTCAGGGAACCCCCTGATCCTGGTTCATATTTGGAGGTCAGGGAGAAGGACTCATTGCCTTCCACTCCTAAACCACTCCCAGCACATGACTTCCCTCCCAACTTCCCTCTCCTTACTCACCTCTTCTATCACCCTCCCTATTTATCTCAATCCCCCTTCCCCTGCAGCCCCAAACCCCTCTTCCTGTATTCTCCCCACTCCTAATCCCTCCCTTCAACCTCCATGTGAACTGCTCTGACATACACTCCTTATTCCCCTTCACTACTCTAAACTCTCCTTCCACCTCATCCCTTCACTCTGCTACAACAACAATAAAACAATGAATGTTATGAACAGTTCATGTTAGGATAACTGAATATCGGGGAACACTTGACCAAATGATCTAGTGACTTGCTCTCTTTTGATCACACTGAGTTCCATTGTTCTGGAAACATGATTATGTTATGCTAAGGGTCTTTCATCTTCCCTTATTTAACCAATGCTAATTTTTTGTCAGTATTTCTGAAGTAAAATGAGACTCAGCAAATGGATTTTAGAGCAATTTAAAAACTAGAAATGTTGGTCTTGGGGCAAAACTTCAAAAAACAGAATGCAGGCAGAGAGTACGTAATGTGCACAAGACACTTTCCTGAAAATTTCCAAATGTAGGCTCTAACTCAGTGCATAGGTGCAGCTCAGTTTCAGAGACTACAGCACATCTCCTTGAGCGACCTCATTACTGTGACAGCACACTGCCTGGAAACTCTCTTGCTTTAATAGCACCCTAGTTTTGTTGAACATTCACATTTCAATCTCTTTGGTTTGGCATTTTTTCCATGCCAACCTAACCTGCCGAACTGTCAGGTTAATAATTCAGTTTTGCCTTTCAAAAGGGAGGCAGTGAGTACTGTGCACTAACTGAGAAAAAGGCTGAAATCAGCTGTGGGATGATTAGAGCCATATTTGAGCCCCAGGTGTGTGTAGAAAGCTACATGAATTTTATTTTAAAATACTGTTTTTTTAGGGAGCAGTATATCAGGAATCCCTTGCTAAGGTGACCCCAAATTTGAACCACTAACACTTTGCAGCACCCCCAGGATGTACTACAGATTACATGACAATCTGAATAAGTATTGTCATGTAAAATAGCCTTTAGAATAGTCCCATTTAAACAAAGTGATACTCAACTTTAATTATAGCAGAGCTGGCTCTCTGCTAATAACCATCTCCTCGTACTAACATTTTCACTGTGTCCCATTTCTGGCAATGGGATGGACGCAAAGAAATCCTAGCTGCTTGAGATATACCTTCAGCACATGAATTCTTGCCTTTTGATTAACGTGCATGTGTTTACTGTACAGATTTACAGATAAAACTTAAGTTGGTATATGATGTCTAGCTTGTATTCCTTTTTCCGTTGAAAGAAAATGGGCATGGTTAGTAATTTTTAATTTAAAATATAATTTAATAGCCAGAGTTATGTGACACTGCAGGATCACTTGCATGTGGATATAAAATAAAGAGCTCCAGTGTCGTCATTCTCTTTAGGTATATTCTTGAACTGAAAAACATTCATTAATCTGATGATGAAGCACTATCCTGCTGAAAAGAAAACTTCCAATTTTTATAGAAGTTTTTCGGTTTTTACTTAACACAGAAAGGCTAAATGTCCATCTCTAGCAGCCTTTTCAGAAATCACTACTTTTTCATTTGAGTGTGTGAGGAGTGTATCCAAGGATGGTGGGATTTTCCCCCCACAGGTAGAAAAAACTATCCACTGCTGTAGGAAGTCTGGTTTGAAAATGCCACATTGATTTCCTTTAATGCCCCCCTCCCGATGCAATTCTGTTTGCAGCCACTTTATTTTGGTTGTAATACCAGGATCACTCTTTGAGTATTGGATAGAAAATTAATATTTTGACATGACCAACTGTACAAGATTTTAATTGTAGTTTCAATTGAAATCAGCTGTGAATGTGTTTCTCTCAGATTCTCCTTCTTCCACTGCTGCAAGAACACTGACGCTGGTCGCCAAGTCTGTGCAGAACTTAGCAAATCTGGTTGAGTTTGGAGCTAAGGTGACTATGAATAGTTAAACTGTAATTAAAGACTGTGAAATCTTTGCCATATATAGCATAGGTCAAACAAGTTCTAAAAACAATGATTGTCCATTTAGTGAGGTGTATTCTAATGTTTAAGTTAGTTTGGTCCACATGGTATGAAAGTTTAACCCCAGTTATAAAATATTTCAGATATACAAAATCTTTGTTCCCAAAAGCAAGCAAATGCTTTCATTGAGATGATTTCAGAAGCAAATCAATTTCCCTCTTTCTGGAGGTGCTGATTTTTTCAAAAAGCTTTGCTTGCATAGTGTATGCCAGAAGTGCTCACTACAAATCATTACTAAATTTAGGGGGAGAAACTGCAAGTCTCCCTCTTGATATGTTCCGATCTTAAGTCCCATGAGTAAATGGAGTGTTTCATGTAAGCCTCTTATATTCATCTTTTGGTTGGTTATTTTGGTTTCTGTTCTGTGAGCATTTCCTTTCTTAATTGTGCTAAAGTCTACAGATCTGTTACATTTGTCCTTCCTCCTCCTTCTGGCTGTGGGGCAGGAACAATCTTGTCAATCACTGGCAGCAGAGGATTGCTCTGCCTGCTGAAGTTCCCTTCACTGGAGACAATTTCCACAGCTAGGATAATTTAGCTCTGCTTTCGTAAATTACAGATTGTGTAAACTATAGTTTGAGGAAAAGGCGACAGCTTCTGCTACAGAATGTGAGAAATTTTCCCTAATGAAAACAAACCTACATCTTCATATGGTAATTTCTATGTTTGCTCTGGATGCCAAATTATCTCCAGGGCAGACTGGATCTTTGGACTTTACTTACTCAAAGAAAGGAATTTTTCAGGTGAGAACAGAAATTTTCCTAGACTTCATTGTGCTAAAGTCTACAGATCCATTACAATGGGATTTTCACAGTAATGTGCTTCAAGGTTGGGAAGTGGGATCATCTTTTAAATATGGACATCCAAAATAGGTTATATTATATATTGTCCATCTCCTCCTGGACACTAGGTCCGGAGAAGACTTATTCCAATAAATGGCATTGGCTAAAAGATTGGATTGACCATTAAATAGAACATGGGTGAATGTATGTATTGATGGCCACGTAGCTACCTAGCAGATATCAACCCAGAAGACATGCCTTCTCTGTCCAGAGATTCAGTGCTGCGAAGGACTGGCTTTTTATGCTTGACAGAAGGAAAAATATTTCTTGAATTTACTTTTGTAAATGAATGTTATGACAGTGGTGAGGACTATTTGTCTGAATTAAAAGCACAATACTGAATCTCCTCCAAGAAAGCTCCGGACTTCAAAACTCATCTGATTGGAGATAGTAGCTATCGGAGGTTTAATGTTAATGGATAGGAAGTATGATACGTCCTGCAGAGTTTCAGTCTGGACAGTTCTGTAATGAGAATGAGGTTTCATGCTCTGTGACCTTGTTGGATTGTTGCCTTAAGGAAGCATTTAATTTTGGGATTTGTTACACACAATAAACCCCCCTTCCTTTTCTTGAGCATGCTTTAATTGCATTATAATACAGCAACTTGACCTTTTTGCTTGGATACTTTCATATACCCACATCAAGTCCCTTCTGGAGGAACTAAAGGTCATGTTTCACTGGTTTAACACAGTAGCTAAACTGCAGACTTTACATCAGCCAGTAGAATAGAATACGTTCTATTTGTTGATTTTTTTTTTTTTTTTTTTTTTAAGGTCAGTGGGAGTGAGTGATATGTGCTTCATCCAGGTATCCATTCTGAATCTGTCTGGAGCTGGGTGGATAATTGGTTTTGCAATTACAGACCCTTGTGAGATAGACCTGATTAACCTAGCACTGGACCTTCTGGCATCTGAGGGTCATAGCCTCTTCAACCAGAAAGTCATAACATCACTTCTGTTTTCTCCTTCCTATCTTTGGTATGATACTGTGGAGCAGTAGAAAATGTTGGAAATCGTATGGCAGATACCTTGCCCAGCTTTACGAAAGAGGTCATTCACCATCTTGCATCCAAGATCCTGATACGTGGAGAGGGCACAGTGTACTTTACAGCTGTTTTCAGGTGCAAAGAGGTCAATCGCCAGCCCACAAAATTGATTTATGAGTGAGGGTACTTCTGGATACAGGTTCCACTTTGCTCAATCCAACTTCTGCCATGTAAGCTTTGGTTCATCTCCCCCTTGATGGGCACTGCACATAGAGATAGGCAACTTTCTTCTGCCCAGGAGAGGATAAATTTATTTTCATTTCTGGGGTAGGTCTGTGATCCTGTTCTTCCTAGTTTGTTTATGACATGTTAACTGTCACAGTCAGAACAAATCTGTTATGCATGAAAGGAGCAGTGCTCCAAGACCTCAGTGAATCATTGTGTTCCAGCTGATGGGTGCTGTGCACTCTCTCTGGTATCTGTTCCCTGGTGTTAATTGAGACTTGAATGAGCCCCCTTCATTATCTCCAGTTGGCATCTGAGGATCACTTTGTGTGGCTCTCTGACGTTCAACTAAATTTGATTCTCTGCACTCAGTCGAGGGGGAGTGGAGAATATATAATTGGAATTGGCTGTCTGCCAGCAGATGTGATCGGGTAGGATTTGGAGGGGATAACAGGTCTTACTGGATACGTTTCTCATACACCAGGTTCCAATAAGAATTTAATTTTTGTTTCTGTGACTTTTCCTTTATAGCCAGTTTCAGTTCTTCTTCTTCTTCTTCTATCCTTATACCTGCTAGAATTCATCATCATCTTAGGTCTGCGATTGACTTCCCTGGCACCATGTGTCTGTCTTTATCATGAATTCAAAATACTCCAGAAATTGAATCAGAGTGTCTTTCAGCTCTCTCTGTACATAGTCCTGATCAGAAAAAATGCCCATGATGAGATGAAAGTGAATTTTCTTTTTCCTTTAAGCCACTATTAATACAACTATGATCCTGCAAGAGACACTGATTCTGGAGTGGGAGGGGGAAGCTGCCATCCCTATATAAAACGGAAGAATTTTATGTGGGATACTAAAAAGGGAAGTGACAATAAACCTCCTGTGGGAACTTATTCAGATGTTTCAGAAAGAGCCCTGCTGTTTGTTCCTTATTGTCTCAGGCCAGGAATAGAATGTGGAACCAGTTGCTTAGCTTTGATCTGACATGGATGATGGATAGGAATGTTGTGGCATTTCCCCAGGTTGCTTGAGATTGGAAATGGGACAAAAATCATCTTGTGATTCTTGCAGAACTCCATAATGTACCCACTTCTCAACAATGTCTAGTGACCTCATTTTGACCAAAGTTATAGGTAGCCATTTTGCTCCCAAATTAAAAGCCCAGCTGGGGGCCTAGCAACTGAGAGCAGCTACTGTCTTCTCCTCAGCACACTTACTCTAACTACCACTTGTGGAGTGATATTGTCTCTTGTTTTACTTCAGGACTGCTTCAACTTGTTATACGACCAGTATTCGTTTCTATAGCATTGGCAAGAGCCAGGATTGTAAATCAACTTTTCTAGTGATGCTAAATACCCTCAGCTTTCCATAAAGTTTCCATTGTATCACTAAGAGAGCTAGGAACTGATTTGCCTTATGATCTGACTTCAGGGACCAGAATCCCACATATCTACTTGAGGTAGATTGGTATCCCACTGTCTTTTTCAGGTTGAAGCTGTTAGTCTATGAAATTTTTAAGGCTGAGTGGGACCATGCTTACAGTATTGTCCATCCATGTTATCGTTGTTCCTGAAAGCTTGGGAGGAACTTAGTGTATCAAATGAAGGTTCTTTTGTTCGTTTGTTTTGTTTTTGTTTTCTGTTTGGTTTTGAGGCCACTTATTTTCATGCCCAAAGAAGCGGCTGAATTGATGCCTGCCTCTGAAGGAGACACTCTCTCATGTAAAAACCTGTCCTCTGAGAAACACTGAGTCCCTGATTACCAGGGAAAATAGTCACTTTCACCTTTAATAGTGACACCAGGTTGAATTTGGACAGGTATGCACTGAGAAACTTTCTGTCTTTATAAAACGGAGGCCAGGGATATAGAAAGAAAAAAGTGGTCAGCCAAGAGGCTCCTAATTGTCTGATTGTTTTTCTGCATATGGGTTGCTGTCTCTCTTGTCATTGCACGGGTAGCTGCTGGAGGAGAAAGTAAAGCTAGTTGAGGCATAGTAACCTGCTATAGAAGCTCGGAAAAGTATCATGGACCTAAGGGCATGGTGACCCCACAGCAGCAGCTGGAAACAATAGCCCAATAGTTAGGGTATGGGCAACTTGCAGTGGCAGTTGGCGGCAACAGCTGAATAGTTTACTTATCTTTTAGGTGTGGCAGAAAATCCCAATCCCTCTATTGTATCTTTCCAGGGAGCATGAGGCCTGGCGTGCTGAGGCCGCTCCTGCATCTTGCTCAGCAGAGTCAGCCTCACTAACATATCTAGCTCCTTTTCTGCCCAGGGGAGGAGACTAAGTGACCCTATCTAGACTGGGCTGAAGGGTGGAGTAAATTGGACATAGCCATCTGAGCTCCCAACTGAGACACTCACGAAGGGGATGAAGCAGAAAATACAAAACTTTCTTTTTTGCCTTTGGCTTTCCTGGTCTAGCTCACTCCCTAAAGGCACCAGCCACTGTAAATGCCACTGAGGGGACAGTCTCTCCAAAGGCAAATGCAGCAGCTGAGAATTAGACATATTATTGAGCTAATCATTAGTCAATTTACAATAAAGTTTGGAATTTCTCTTAGGAAAGCTCTGCAGCAGAGAGGTCTGGCTGAGTTGCTGGGGGTGCCAAAAACAATGGAGGAATCTTGTGGGGAGGGATAGCTCAGTGGTTTGAGCATTGGCCTGCTAAACCCAGGGTGAAGGGGCCATTTAGGGATCTGGGGCAAAAACTGGGGATTGGTCCTGCTTTGAGCAGGGGGTTGGACTAGATGACCTCCTGAGGTCCCTTCAAACCCTGATATTCTATGATTCAAGGAATGGGACAGTCTTCTGTTGCGAGCAACTGACAGTTCTGATTCAGTTCCCAAACTGCAAACGGTCTGAAATACCATTGTAATGGATCTGTGGACCGTAACACGTTGAAGAATGATATCAAGCTGTTTTGACCTTTTTAATACACCCTTGTTTTAACACAAGAAAGTACTTTGAAATTTAACCATTATTAAAAGGAAAAAAACAAGATATTTAGTCCCCAGATATAAAACATTTCTTATTGCTGTTGTGTATTGTGGATATTGCCTGGAACATGTTTCAAAACTGAATAATTCCAAACATATAGCACAGCCAGCATATGCCTACAGGCAAACTCTATATGAATACATCTGGAGTGCAAAGACTGCAATAGCAAATTAAAGTTATTTAATGTTGTTCAGACTGGAGTAGCAACTAGAGAATTGAAGGCACAAATAGAAAGTGAACCCAACCCATTCTGAAATTATGTGCAAAGTCTTAGGCTCCACAAACTATTGACTATTAATTGTAAGTAGGTATGTATGATTAAATTGGTATCTATTTATTCTAATGATACTTTTTAAATTTTAGGAGCCCTACATGGAGGGAGTAAATCCATTTATCAAGAGTAACAAACATCGCATGATCATGTTTTTAGATGAACTTGGGGTAAGAGTGTTATAAATTTTACAATCCGTGTGAGAAGTTGTATAGATTTATACCTATCAAAGAATAATGTAGTAACAAATCTTAAAGGTTCTCATTAAATACCTCTGAAATCCAGCAACTTCTGAGTATTGTCTCAAACGCCCTGGTTAGAGGGTATATTGTTAACTTAAAACTTATCTTTAAGGTCTCAATTCAGAGACTATGTAGATCACTGATCTTAGTTTAGTGTGCCATGCCAACGTATGTTGTACGGATATCTGACCCACAATAGAACACCACTGCAGACATGAATTGAAGCAGGCAGATCTTTTTTCTTTACAATATTGCAAAGATTTACCAAAAACAACATCTTGCAAAACCATATATTAAAAAATAAATACTCTTGCCTGTAGGCTGGCAGCGTGGATCCATTGTGGAGGTTAGCACGTCTGACCCTAATAGAAGAAAAAAAGTTGAATGTTAAAAAGCTGAATGCTTGTCTTAACCTGCCAACTTAAGACAATCTATGCATTATTCTAAATTTCAAGGTTTAAAGAGAATTGAGATTTACAAATCACTTTAAATCAAACCATGTAACTTAATACAATGCAAATGCTAGAACAGGAGTAGCGGTGCGTGTAAGACGTTACTTTTCAGGAATCTCAGTTTTAGAGGACTGATTCAGGAAAGCATAAAAAAATGTGCCTAACTGCTTTGCTGAATAGGGATGCTGTCATGAATCAGAGCCTAAATAAATAACTTTGGAAGATACTTCTTTCTAGTTTTTTGATACATAGTCAATAGAAATTGCTGTTTACAAGGAATACTCAGATTGCTGTGTAGTAAGTCACATTACAATTAAGGGCAAATAGTTGTTTTTAAATACTAGGTTACTGTATATGTCTAAAGACTTGGAACCTCTTGATTTTCAATAAATAATTTTAATATGTACATATACATTTGAATCACTGATTATTATTTTAATGGTATCTGATTACTGTATATCTGGTCCATTACTATATTCATTAACATGCCCATTAATTTCTGCTCTCCCATTTTTGCTGTTGCTATCTTCAAATGTAGAAAATTAAATAAATGGATTCATCATCTCTAGCTTCAGGGGAAGAGGTACAAAGGATGAAAATGCCACCCAGAGAATCCCTTGCTAGCCAATTCAAAGAGGTAGCATAGATTGCAACACCAGATCATTTTCCTTTCAACTGAAAGAGAAATTGATGCATTAGTGATGAGCAACACTGGAGTGGCCATTCCAGTTAAGTACAGGGGTTGCAATATAGAAGTAGGCTCTAACTACATTCAAATACCTTTTTAAAAGCAAAATAATAATAATGGTGGAGTGGGAGTGAATAGTTGGTATCAGAGCATGGGTAGAAGACTTGGCTGACTGAGAATAATATGATGAATGTAATGATGTAACTGCCTGCAGTATTGAAAGTAATGTGTTACACAATACTGTTGATTAGTGGAGAGAAGTGTCATGGAACTTCCTTTGCTATTTTATGAATACTTACGAATTCTAAACACACTTTTATAATTCTTGTTAAAGAATGTACCTGAACTTCCAGACACTACAGAACACTCTAGAACTGACTTGTCTCGTGATCTAGCAGCCTTACATGAGATTTGTGTGGCACATTCAGATGAGCTTCGGACACTCAGTAATGAGCGAGGCGTAATGCAGGTAAGAGTTGTTATAGCAGAAAACCCTCATCTCAGATAGTTGACATTTTTTACAATAAGCATTGATGCAAATTTAATACTTATTTGATACTTCTGTACTAAGCAGTTAAGATAAATAGCTTCAGATAGGTTACTTCATCAGTATAATGTTATGAGGATGAGGTAGCTCTAAAGGTAAATATTATTCTGTTCATAAGTTTCTCACTCAAAATGGCTAGAAGTGCTCTGTAGCAAAACCAAAAAGTCTTTTAAGTGCCTAGAAGAGGCCTGCTTACCAGAAACCAGTTTTCCCTCTCTGATAGGTTCTGTGGGCTACTAGTATGGTATATGTTTTTTGCTATTTAGAAAAGTGAATGTTTTATGTTATCTTTTCAACCACTATTTCACTTCAGTTTTTTGGTTTGCATTAATTTTGAAAGCAAAAGTTGTAAGCTTTTCTTTTCCAGTAAGAAAACTCTCTGGGCCTTCAAGAATTGTTCTGCTTAAACTTTATAATATAATATAAATTATAATAATTAGGGCTGTCGATTAATACCAGTTAACTCACGTGATTAAAAAAAAATTACCACAAAAAAATAAATCGCGATTAATCGCAGTTTTAATCACACTGTTAAACAATAGAATACCAATTGAAATTTATTAAATATTTTGGATGTTTTGCACTGTAAAAATTATAAAAGAAATAGTATTTTGCAGTTCACCTCATACAAGTACTGTAGTGTAATCTCTTTGCCATGAAAGTGCAACTTACAAATGTAGATTTTTATTTTTTTTTTTTTTGAGTGCAGGTAACAAAAAAAAAAAAAATGTAAAACTTCAGAGCCTACAAGTCCACTCAGTCCTAAGTCTTGTTCATCCAATTGCTGAGACAGACAAGTTTGTTCACATTTACAGGAGATAATACTGCCCTCTTCTTATTTACAGTGTCACCAGAAAGTGAGAACAAGCATTTGCATGGCACTTCTGTAGGTATTTATGTGCCAGAAATGCACCTTCATGCTTTGGCCACCATTCCAGAGGACATGCTTCCATGCTGATGACACACATTAAAAAAAATTATGCGTTAATTAAATTTGTGACTGAATTCTTTGGGGGAGAATTGTATGTCCCCTGCTCTATTTTTAGACACATTCAGCCGTATATTTCAAGTTATAGCAGTCTCAGATGATGACCCAGCAGATGTTGTTCATTTTAAGAACAATTTCACAAAACACAAAGAAGGTACCAATGTGAGATTTCTAGAGATAGCAACAGCACTTGACCCAAGGTTTAAGAATCTGAAATGCCTTCCAAAATCTGAGAGGGACAATGTGTGGAGCATGCTTTCAGAATTCTTAAAAGAGCAACACTCCAATGCAGAAACTACAGAACTCAAACCACCAAAAAAGAAAATCAACCTTCTGCTCGTGGCATCTGACTCAGATAATAAAAATGAACATGTGTCGGTCCGCACTGCTTTGGATTGTTATCAAGCAGAACCCGTCATCAGCATGGACAGATGTCCAATGGAATGGTGGTTGAAGCATGAAGGGACATATGAATCTTTAGCGCATCTGGCACGTGAATATCTTGCGATGCCGGCTGCAACAGTGCCACGAGAACGCCTGTTCTCACTTTCAGGTGACATTGTAAACAAGAAAGCGGGCAGCATTATCTCCTGCAAATGTAAACAAACTTGTTTGTCTGAGCAATTGGTTGAACAACAAGTAGGACTGAGTGGACTTGAAGGCTCTAAAATTTTACATTGTTTTATTTTTGAATGCAGGGTTTTTTTGTACATAATTCTACATTTGTTAAGTTCAACTTTCATGATAAAGAGATTGCACTACAGTACTTGTATTCTGTGAATTGAAGAATACAATTTCTTTTGTTTTTTTCCAGTGCAAATACTTGTAATAAAAAATAAATATAAAGTGAGCATTGTACGCTTTGTATTCTGTGTTGTAATTGAAATCAATATTTTTGAAAATGTAGAAAACATCCAAAAATATTTAAATGGTATTCTGTTATTGTTTAATAGTGCGATTAATCGTGATTAATTTTTTTAATCACTTGACGGCCCTAATAATAATATAATTATAATATAATATTCATTTTAACTTTCACTGCCCTGAGCAATCTCAAATTTCCACAGATGATAAGTAGTATTCGTCTTTGGATTACTAAGTGCAAAGAGCAGTCTTTTTATTATTGGAGTTCCCCCACTAGGCAATTCTAGTTACTACACTGTATGGAACAAGTATTGCTGGCTGCTATAGTGGAGTGTACAGACAAGCATAATTTAATTCGTCCAAGTACTGCCTTCTCATGTCCTGTATAAGCTGTTTGTGAAAGACAACTAGAAAATACTTCACTTCCATGCCACAAGTTCAAATCCAGTCCTGGTTAAAACCAAATTTCAGTGGCCTATGAGAAAAGTCAGTCAATCCACTATATTGACTAACATGTATAGCCAGCTGTGTCTGGGGTCCCAGGGAGTGACACTGAAGTTACAAAGCTGCAAAGAATGGGGCAGACAATCCCCAAAGCTGGTGGATAGTTCAATACTTAAATTTACCAAACCAGCACAAAACAGCTTCTGTAATACCTTACTGGTTACCCAGAAGCCAACAACACAGTTTCCTTAAAGCAACCCAGCCTTAGACCTCCACCCAGACACCCAAGTCAAATATGATGAGGATTACTGAAAATCTTATTTATCATATAAGAAAGTTCTACCAATCCCAAAGGATTGGACACATTACCTCTCAGGTTAATGAATACTTCAGATCTTACCCAAATACACCCTTACAGCTAATTCTTATTAACTAAACTAACATGTATTAAAAAAAGAAAGAGTATTGGTTAAAAGATCAGTTTCCATACAGACATGAGTACCATTCTGAGATCAGATTCATAGTCGAGATGGTGAGCTTTGTAGTTGCAAAGAGTTCTTTCAGAATTAGTCCGTAGGTTATAGTCCAATGGCCATATTCAGGATGATCCAGATAGGACTCACTGACAGAACAAGAAGCGATGGCCTGAAGTTGCAGTGAGGGAGGTCTAGGTTGGATATTAGGAAACACTATTTCACTAGGAGGGTGGTGATGCACTGGAATGGGTTACCTAAGGAGGTGGTGGAATCTCTATCATGAGAGGTTTTTAAGGCCTGGCTTGACAAAGCCTTGGCTGGGATGATTTAGTTGGTGTTTGTCCTGCTCTGAGCAGGGGATTGAACTAGATGACCTCCTGAGGTCTCTTCCAACCTTAATATTCTATGATTCTATGACTGAAGATCTCAGTCTTATGACTTAAGCTTCCCCTGCATGAAGCATCAAGCAGATCTGAGATAAAAGGATCAGGACCCAAGGGGTTTTTATACCATTTCAGGCCTTCTCTCGACAGCTCGGAGTCCTTAGGCAAACAATAGGCAATCATGGAGACTTTGAAGTAGACCTATTTCCTAAGCATCACCGATAATTAGCGACACGGATTAACATAAGGCAATTTATACGTTGGGCAGTTTGTCACAAATTTTAGAGAGACATGTAGACAATGACATTATTTCACCCAAGATTTATCTAAATGTTAATATTCTCTTTTGATCTCTGAGCAATAGCTATGGTGACAGACAGGAACTGTCTGTTTACTTCGCTAACATCTAACAAGATATAAGTAAACATATACAATTAGTATCACCTCTAATTCGCTAACAATACAGGTTTGCATTTCGAAGTTCTAGCCTATCTAACATGGAATGGCCCTAATTATCATTTGCATACTTTTCTAACATATCTCTAAAGGTTAGCTCTGGGTCATTTATCCTGCAGGATGTTTAAGCCTTTCTGGCCATGCGTTACACTTTGTATAAGATTCATTGCAATTATATAACAGTGGTAGCAACAATGATTTGCGTGGTCATTCTCTAATCAGATAACATCACACCAGCTAATTAACTATACTTGCAGTTTGGTGTTCATAATGTTCAATAGACCAAACCTGAGCCAAAAGTATCGTCAAAAGACAAAGCAGTATGGTTAGGGCCCTACCAAATCCACAGCTGTGAAAACGTGTCACGGACCGTGAAATCTGATCTCCCACCATGAAATCTGGTCTTTTGTGTGCTTTTACCCTGTACTATACAGATTTCACGGGGGAGACCAGTGTTTCTCAAATTGGGGTCCTGACCCAAAAGGGAGTTGCGGGGGGGGGTCACAAGATTATTTTAGGGGGGCGGCCCTTACTTCTGCACTGCCTTCAGAGCTGGGTGGCCGGAGAGTGGCAGCTGCTGACCAAGAGTCCAGCTCTGAAGGCAGCAGAGGAGAAGTAAGGGTGGCAATACCACACCAGGCCATCCTTACATCTGCCCTGCTGCTGGCGGCGACTCTGTCTTCAGAGCCGGGCTCCCAGCCAGCAGCCACTGCTCTCTAGCTGCCCAGCTCCAAAGATCACGCCACTGCCAGCAGCAGTGCAGAAGTAAGGGTAGCAGTACCGCAACCCCCCACGCGCACACACTAACCTTGTGTTGCAACCTCCCCACACAACTCCTTATTGGGTCAGAACCCCTACAATTACAACACCATGAAATTTGAGATTTTAAATAACTGAAATAATAAAATTTATGATTTTTAAAATCCTATGACCGTGAAATTGACCACAATGGACGGTGAATTTGGTAGGGCCCTAAATATGGTATAGGAAAGAAAGTAATACATCACTAATCCTTCTCAGAAAGTGAATTCGTGTAGTGTGTTCAGTTCACCTTACACAGAAGATATGCTTCCCAAATGCCTACCTTAAACCAGCCATCTTTTATAGCATGGCTGTTTGTGAGTTGCAGAGCACTGTTCATGTCACTTAAAGTTTAACTAGCCAGCTTGTGCCAGCATTGTCTTTGGTGCCTTCCTGTACTTCCCATCTTTTGTTTGAAATATTAAATTCCAAATGTTAAGGGGCATAAAGATGGTCCTTAATACAAACCATCCATACATTTTACATTATTTCCTTGTACCTCATTGTACCTTTGTTTCACATAATGCTCATCATCCATCTATTTTTGACATTTTTGTATTTTCCTAAGCAAGTGCTGAGCTATACTTGCCCAGGGCATTGTGGGATATAAGCCTTAGCACAAGTGAGCAAGAATAAGCAGTACAATTTAATATTGCTAACCAAGACATACACATTATATTAATGCCATGCTCATTATTAATTAATGTTATTTTTACAGTCACTTTTCAGATCAGAACATTGCTTTAAAGACCAATGAGTCAGATCAGTTATTTCATTTTACTTTAAACTGTGTAATGGAAAGCTGTGCACACGGATGTATAAAAGCAAGTCTCATGAAGAAGTTTACATAGAGAATTAGAAAACGTATCAAGAAAATTTGGTTTCCTGATGTGATATTTTCCTAATTATTTGTGCATAATATTACTATTACTGACTTTATTTCTACAGCATGTCCTGAAGAAGCTTCTAGCTATTACAGAACTGCTTCAGCAAAAACAAAATCAGTATTCAGTGTCTAATAACATCAGGTAGCAGATTTCTGCATGGATCCAGCATGCCCAACATGGCAGCTCACATCAATATCACTTCCTTCTTGCTCTTGCCAAAAATAGCACACCTTTTTTCACATTCCCAGTGATGTGTGAACTATGCAAAAAGAAAACAGAGATTCTGTTGGTGAATGTTTCTACCAGCAGATAATTTTAAGCTATCTGTGCAGGATGTATGCACTTTTTTCCACATGGAACCAATTTTCACAACCTCTGAGCCTTGGTGTACAGATCACCTTCCACAAAGAAAATGCTGTGACTGTGTCTGAAACTTTAAAAGTTATTTTCAACATGTTGCCAAAGTTTTGCTGTCTGTTGGAAAAGAATTTATAGTCAACTGACAAGAAACGAAACACATTGTTTTGACAGCTAAGTATAACTGGATTGAAAACATTTCTTACTGTAATTTGACTGGTTACAATTATGACTTTGACTGTCCAACCACTTTAATTTGTATTTACAGTTTCAAGAATTTGACATTATCGTAGGAACAATCTTTTGCTGTACACTTTTTACACCATGCTGTTTCTCTTGCTGGAATTATGTTGAAAGAGAATATGCAGAATGGGTCTCGTCAGCTTTATTTTTTAATGTGCCACTGATTCTGTCTGTTTGAATAATTCTTCCATCAAGGATTGTATATCCAGATAAATCACAATGCTTTTGTAAAATGTTTACAACAGTAAATAATTTGAACTCAATAAATTTATTGATCATTGTATCAGACATGCATGCATTCATTAAACCATTTTATAAAGTATAGCGTGGTTGGTGTGTTGTGTAATGTAAGTCAGACATGATTTCTATAACTATTTGAAAATAATTTTAAGTGTTTCAAAAATCAGTTTTTAAAATAAAATCAATTTGTAGTTAGAATATCTATGAAAACTGGATAAATTTGTTGAATTTTTGAAGTTTGTTTTGTGAACTTGTTATTTGTTGTAAACTCACATGCAAATCAAATCTTCGGAGTGAACATTTCAAACTCATCTTGTCTATTTTTTAGTAGGGGACCTCAAAATAACAGTTGTTGTTTCATATTCTCCTCTGATATCCAGCCACAAAAGGATACGTGGGACTTTCGATGAACAACTCAGTTTCAGTGTTTTTCCTTACGATTGTTTTTTATTAGGCTGTCAATCTCAGTTAACTCATGCGATTAACTCGAATTAATCATGATTAAAAATTAATCATGATTAATCACAGTTTTAATCATACAATAGAATACCAGTTGAAATTTATTAAATATTTTTGGGTATTTTTCTACATTTTCCAATATATTGATTTAAATTACAACACAGAATATAAAATGTCCAGTGCTCCCTTTATATTATTTTTTATTACAAATACTTGCACTGTAAAAATTATAAAAGAAATAGTATTTTGCAGTTCATCTCATACAAGTACTGTAGTGCAATCTCTTTGTCATGAAAGTGCAACTTACAAATGTAGATTTTTTTTGTTACATAACTGCACTCAAAAACAAAACAATGTAAAACTTTAGAGCTTACAAGTCCATTCAGTCCTACTTCTTTTTCAACCAATCACTAAGACAAAAAAGTTTGTTTACATTTATGGGAGATAATGCTGCCTGCTTCTTATTTACAATGTCACCTGAAAGTGAGAACAAGCGTTCCGATGGCACTTTTGTAGCCGGAATTGCAAGGTTGTTACATTCCAGATATGCTGAACATTCACATGCCCCTTCATGCTTCAGCTACCGTTCCATGCTTCCATACTGATGACTTGCTAAAAAATATGTTAATTACATTTGTGACACAGCTCTCCCCCAAGGAGTTCAATGTCTCCTGCTCTCTATTTTACCCACATTCTGCCATATATTTCATGTTATAGCAGTCTCAGATGATGACCCAGCATGTTGTTCATTTTAAAAACACTTTCACAGCAGATTTGACAAAAGGCAAAGAAGGTACCAATGTGAGATTTCTAAAGATAGCTACAGCACTTGACCCAAGGTTTAAGAATCTGAAGTGCCTTCCAAAATCTGAGAGGGACGAGGTGTGGAGCATGCTTTCAAAAGTCTTAAAAGAGCAACACTCCGATGCAGAAACTACAGGACCTGAACCACCAAAAGAGAAAATCAACCTTCTGCTGGTGACATCTGACTCAGATAATGAAAATGAACATACGTTGGTCTGCACTGCTTTGGATCATTGTCAAGCAGGACACATCATCAGCATTGACGTGTGTCTTCTGAGGTGGTTGAAGCACAAAGGGACATATGAATCTTCAGTGCATCTGGCACGTAAATACCTTGCATCGCCAGCTACAACAGTGCCATGTGAACACCTGTTCTCACTTTCAAGTGACATTGTAAACAAGAAGCAGGCAGCATTATCTACTGCACGCAACATGTAAACAAAATTGTTTGTCTGAGCGATTGGCTGATGACTCTCCAACACACACTTTGTGGGAGGTGCTGAGAGGTGCGCTGCCTGAGCTGTAGAGAAGCGGCTCTGTGTACCCGCTCTGGCCAAAAGGTTGGGGGAGCACAGTAAAGCCCCGGCTCAACGGACCTAGCGAGACTGGCAGACTCTAGCCTCTGTGGCTCGGTGAGTGCTGCCAGTTCTACTTCCAAGAAAGCCTCATGGGCACAACAAGCCAGTGCTGACACTGAGCTCTGTTGTATCAGCACTCCGGCTGTGACAGCCCAGTGAGTGCAAGACATGTGCTGGCTTTGTAAGCCCGGCGGATGGGAAAGGGGCTCCGGCCATCGCGGCCTGGTGGGCGCAGATAGACTCAGAAATAGAAAGCTATCTGAGAAATAGAGAGGCTCTGGCCTCTCTGTGATGGGCTGAACATTTTGGTGGGTAGGATATTAGCTGACAGTGTAAGATAGCAGTAAAGGTTTTTGGATCGACCAGATGGACAAAGCAGATTAATAAAAACTCCCTTGAATTTTGTGTCAACTTATTTGGGAAAAATCAGAACCCATGGGAAGAGAACTTATTTTCAGGGGGAAGTGCATTGGGTAAATTGTGTAAAACATGGGAGAGATTTGTGATCTCTAAGCCCTCCCCTAATAAGAAAACCAAGAAAAGAGCCTAGTAATGGTAGCTAAACAGCTAGACGAGCAGGTGAACCTCTACCAGGAGTCTCCTTCCAAAGCTCAAGGACAAGTAAACAGCAAGGAAGCTGAATTAGAAAAGCTCACTATGCAGCATAACACCACATCAGCTCTAACATTAAATCAAACACTGCAGATAAACCAATTAGAAGAACAAATCAAAGAACGAAATAGAAATTTAATAAAGAAAAAGAAAGAGAATTACATACTGGCAAAGAAATTAGAAGATTCCAAGGCTGCAGTAAGGGAGCTGATGAAGGTGGTCACAAAAGCCAAAGAGGATACTGGGAATCATACTCTGTGTGATCATAGAATACACAAGTTAAAAGAGAAACTGAAAAGATCACAAGGGGTTATAAGTGCCATACATACTGATCCCTTAAGGTGTTATGAGTCAAGGAAATCAGATTGAGATGGGTATAGTGCAAAAGGGAAATAGCACTTTCAGATTAAAGTGACAACTATACTCCACCATCTGCCCCGAAGAGAGCATGAGATCTCAGGTAGAGGAGGAGGGGAGGAAATATCCTCCAATTGCACCAATTACCACCACAGTGGTACATTATGGGCCCAACAAACCACTTGAAACATGCTATGAAATTTGTACACTAGGGCCAGAACAGGCTAGGGCAATGGGTAAGAACACGGGCCCCCTTACTAAAGAAAATGCCCTAGACTGGCTCACGAAAATAGCATAGCCAGTATCAGCAAAGAGGACACTGTTGCTCTGATAAGAAAGTGCATGAACGGGGAAGATGTTGAGGCTCTGCCAAGCAAAGTCCAGATGGCTAATCTAGATGAATTGATATCTACATAGTGGTAACCAAACTATACTATCCCCATGAGAATCTCTTGGGTAAAATGTACTCTGACAGACAGAAATTAAATGAAAGACCAGAGAAATTTCTCGCTAGAAAGCATTGGTTATACTGGCTTACTGGTATGTGACCAGTCATAAATGGAGTGGCAACATGTGACATCCCTGAGTTTAGGGAGATTTGTGCAATGTGTACTAACAGCATTGAGAATAACGATGGGGCCAGCTAACCCCAGGGTAACTAGCCTCAAAGAATTAAAAAGCCAAGCTCGGGAAGCTTATGAATTACAATGCGAGGCTCACCCTGGCTCTGAGAACAAGGAGAAAGTTGCTACAATCAAAGGTGCTGACGGTAAGGTCAATGAGTTCAATGGAAAAGGTAATAATGATTCAGCCCCCTTGAGACTCCAATTTTAGCTGAGCTGCTGCAGATTAAATGAAGAGATTTAGATCAGTCCTGTGGAAAAGGATCTTAAAATACAAATCCCGAGATCAAATCAATCGCCTTCCCACAGAGGAGATGTTTAGGAGGTTGTCTAAGTATGAGGGAGACAATTCAACAGCAAATGCAGTGACTCCTCCAAGACCAGGAGAGCTGCAAAAGTCCTTATGAGGGTGCCAAACTCTCCCTCCCCTTCATATGTGGCACCTATTAATAACGACAAATGGGGGAGATCAGTGGCAGACATCTGCCTGGTAGGGCAGTTTGGTAAAATACAGCAAACAATGCTGCTGGACCCTGGTGCCACAATGTCAATAGTCTGTACTAAGGCAGCTCTACTAATCAAAAAGCTTCCCATCCACGAGGTCAGGATGCTAGAAGGCTATAATGGCAGACAAAGCACAGTTCCCTTCTCAAAACACATCCTGTGTTTAATAGGAACATTGATGACGGGGGGCAACCTTTGGGATGCAGAGGCTAGATTGGCATGGCATCCCAGAGGTAGATATACTGAAGAAATTTACTATGATTGTGGACCTACCAATTCAGATGTTAATTCAGGGCCAGAATGGGGAAGAAGGATTTACAGTGTCTGCCTCGTACCGTGTGGATGCTTTGAAAGCTCCAACCGAGATTGGGATGCCTTCATGGGAGAAGGTACAGCTCAGGTCACCAGCAAATATCCCCACTTTTTGCTAAGAACAAGTTGGACTGTGGTACCATCCAAGAAGAAGTCATAGTAGAGGGTCCAGATCTGAGGCCACAGAGACAGTACAAATATTTGCAAGAGGCCCAGGAGTTGGATCCGGAGTACCATTGACTCGTTAAAAGAACAAGAAGTCCTTGTCGAAACTGCCAGCATCTATAATGCTCCAATATGGCCGGTGTTAAAATCTGACAAGGTCACATAGAGACTGATAGTAGATTACAGAGCCTTGAATCATGTAACACCTAGATTAGCACCCATTGTAGCTAAATTCCCAGAGATCATGTAAGCAATAGTCGCAGGTGTGCAATGGTTTTCTGTGATTGACTTGACCAATGCCACCTTCTTGATACCCCTGCATTGTGATGAGTGGTACAAATTCGCATTCACATATGACAATCAGCAGTTAACATTCATCAGGATACCATGTTGCGCCCTCACTATGTCACAAATATGTGACAAGGATGTGGAAACACCTGAGCCATTAAGACAAGGTCATCAGTTATGTGGATGACATTCTTATAGCCATGAAATCAAGAAAAGAAAATCTAAATATCTTAGATGAGATGTTGAAGGTCGTTCAAGAAACTGGATTTTTCAACAGTCCACAGAAGGCACAGTTGTTAAAACAGCAAGTGATTTGCCTGGGAAAAGAACTAGGAATACTTGGTCACCGACTAGACACAATTAGAATAGAGCTTATCTGCAAGTTGCTGGCTCCGCGTGATATCACTGCATTGAGGTCCTTTTTAGGCCTTACAGGATTCTCAAGAGACTTTATATATGGGTACGTGGAGATTCCACAACCCCTCTATGCCCTGCTCAGAAAAGAACAGGATTGGATCTGGGGAGACCGAGAACAAGGAGCTGTCTGTAAACTTAAACAAGCTCTTGTACAAGCCCCTGTGCTTGCATACCCCCATCCTAATGAGCCATTTCAACTGCAACTCGCCAGTACGGGACAAGGGCTCAGTGCTTTCTTGCTTCAACAGAGTGGTGCAAGTCTTAAACCGTTAGCCTACAAATCGAAACATCTGTCCGAGATTGAAAAGAGGTACTCGCCCTGCGAGAGAGAAACATTGGGAATATCTTATCGGGATATTCCACCCAGTGGTGCTATGGACAACGCATACACCAGTACATTATATCTTGTGTAGAAAAGTTGATGAAGGCAGGGTGTCGAACCCTCACCTAGCAGGAGGGACGTTGAGCCTTGTCATAAATATAAAGGGAAAGGTAACCACCTTTCTGTATACAGTGCTATAAAATCCTTCCTGGCCAGAGGCAACATCCTGTTACCTGTAAAGGGTTAAGAAGCTCAGCTAACCTGGCTGGCACCTGACCCAAAGGACCAGTAAGAGGACAAGATACTTTCAAATCTTGGGGGGAGGGAGGCTTTTGTTTGTGCTCTTTGTTTATGTGTTTGTTCTCTCTTGGGACTGAGAGAGGCCAGACAGAAATCCATCTTCTCTAACCCATCCTAATCCAAGTCTCTAATATTGCAACCAGTATAGGTAAGCCAGGCAAGGTGGATTAGTTTATCTTTTGTTTTATGTGAATTGTCCCTGTGTTACGAGGGAGGTTTATTCCTGTTTTCTGTAACTTTAAGGTTTTGCCCAGAGGGGGATCCTCTGTGTTTTGAATCTGAATACCCTATAAAGTATTTTCCATCCTGATTTTAGAGAGGTGATTCTTTTACCTTTTCTTTAATTAAAATTCTTCTTTTAAGAACCTGATTGATTTTTCATTGTTCTTAAGGTCCAAGGGTTTCGGTCTGTGTTCACCTGTACAAATTGGTGAGGATTATTATCAAGCCTTCTCCAGGAAAGGGAGTGTAGGGTTTGGGGGGATATTTTGGGGAAAGACATCTCCAAGTGGTCTCTTCCCCTGTTCTTGGTTTAAAACACTTGGTGGTGGCAGTATACTGTTCAAGGACAAGGCAAAGTTTGTACCTTGGGGAAGTTTTTAAACTAAGCTGGTAAGAATAAGCTTAGGGAGTCTTTCATTAGGGTCCCCACATCTGTACCCTAGAGTTCAGAGTGGGGAAGGAACCCTGACAAGCATCCTCAAGAGAGTGGTGCAGGTGGACAAGGTAATGACCCTATCAACAGTACCATTTGCTCTGCTCACACAGGGTGAAGAGCATGAATGCCCACTGCTGCAGGAGGAGGTAGAAACCATCAAATCCCCTTTCCAGCTGGAGGTCTCCTTTGAAAAAGCTAAGGAGGCAGGCCAAGATATATGGGTTGTCGACAGGAGTAATCATCATCAACAGGTCAAGTCTTGTACGGAATATGCCATTCTCCAAGCAACAACTGGAAGAATGCTGCAGGTTACAGTCATCCTTCATTTTGTGCAAGCAGCAGAAATCATGGCAGTAGTAGTGGCAGTGGATGCAGCATATTTGAAATCTGACATCATATGTTTTGACTCGGATTGGGTCATTAGAGCCCTTCTCAATTGGATGACAGTCTGGATAGCTAGAGACTTGACCTCAACTGATAACAAGCTGGTTGCACATGCTAAATATCCTGTGCATGCATGGAGGTTGGCTGAAGCCAGGACAGGACAGACCTACTTGTTTAAAGTAAGAACACACAGGAAAAGCATGGCTGAAATCTCCATGCTAAATAACAAAGTAGATGTCCTAGCAAAACAAGCTGCCCATATGTGTCCTGAGACTGTGTGGGAGAAATCAAAGGACATCATGTGCAAGTTACAACCCGCCAAAGTACAAAGCCATTTGGACATAATAGAGCTACAGAAATAGGATGAAGAAATGATGAACCTACTCTGAAAGCAGCACTTTAGGGGATACAAAATTTTTAAGCATCAGAGCAAACTCATCATGTCCAGTAAGAACGATGCCAAGGACAACATCCCAGTTATCGTCATCCCCAAATGCCTGAAAAAGGAACTGATCATACTAGCCCATCAACAGTGACATTTTGGGATTGGGAAGACTGTTGAAAGGATCCTGAGATTCGGATGGTGGCCAGAGGTGACTAAGGATAGAAGAACTGCACATTTTGGAACTGTCTAACGTGCGCCAAGAACAATCCAGATCATAGAACTGTGAAAGGTCTGCTATTACACCAGCCTATCGGGGACAATGGCACCATCTACAAATACACAACACTGGTCCTTTGCCACGCTCCGGACAGGGAAACTACTACTGCTTAGTCATAGTGGATCCATTCTCTAAGTGGGTGGAAGCCTATCTGGCTAAGAATAACAGCTGTAACCACCACACATATATTATTAGAGCAAACGTTTTCCAGATTCAGCCTCTCAAAGGTTATCGACTCCAATCAGGGGCCTCATTTGTGGGGGACCTAGATAAGAACAAAACAAAACCCAGAATCAATCCAAGAGGATGAACCAATTTGGGGAATAGATTTTGAGTTGCCTAATCCTGTGTTGAGGGACTCCATTTCTGTGTATGTGGAAGAGAGTTATTGCTGTCTGTTTGGAAAGAAGAAACTAGCAATAAAACATTTACTGAGAACAACAATAAAACACATGATCCCGTTATTGATGAAGAGGGACAGATTAAATTCGTAAGGAAAGTTACTGGTAAATGCTTGTGGTTATTCGGTGTCACCTTTCTGGAAGAATGTTCTAGAACACCAGAATTATGGGAAGCTTCCAAAAGTTCTCATATCCAAACTGATATTCCCTCTCAAACAAAACCTGGGAAGCTAAGGGTAAAGCTCTCCACGGGAATCCAACACCTTTATAAGAGATGCGTTAAAGCGCATCTATATACCCCATCATCCCACTATCAGATAAATATGAAATGATTTAACTGTACTAAATCATGCTCTACCTGTGATAGCAGTGCTACGAATGTATTCCGTGCTCACCAAAAGAACATAAGTTTTCTTGTTAAATGTATTGGAAATGTAGGAGTGTATGTAAAATTGAGTGATATGCATGTCTGGTGTGCAAATAGTTTGGTGTTAGAGTGCTGAGGTCCTTGTGATTCCTAAACCATATGTAAACCCCATCGGTCTTGTGATTGTTAAGCTTGATGTAAAAAGGCTGTTGATGATAAACCCGGTGTATTCATTGGAAAAAGTAATGCCTGTCCAAATTTCCATGTCTTTACTTAATTGGCAATGTTTTTCATACACTGCACCCTTAATAGCAGGATGGGACGCATCGCTACATGGAGTAATACCCCGAAACACTCCCCCTGAAAGGAATAAAAGAGATACCCTAGCCAAGATTCTAGGAGGGGTGGGGACCGGACTGGGCATCCTTAACACCATCAATGACCAGGTCCTGGCAAGTAAGATAGGGGCTTTGGGACATGAAATTGCATCTTTGTCTAATCCCCTTACTACCTCTCTAAATCGAATGAGTGTGCTGGAATTTAACATTGTCAATGCACTTCCACAGTGGATGCAATTGCAGGAGAAAGAGTGGGAGCATTAGATGTCTTGCAGTCCAATCTCTAATGGCGCTCACATGTGTGCAAGCCCAAGAATGGGTACTGAATGTCGCAAAGACTATAATTAGAGATGGCCTAAATGGATTCGTTCCTGTAGAGGTACGACATGTCTTATGGAAAAATGCGAACCACTCAGCAAATGGGTCCATCAGAAGGATCGTGAATACCACACTTTTAACCTGCAATCATGCGTTGAGGAAAAGGGGTTGGGATATAAATGTAGCTCAGAAATCATCGAGCTTTCTCATGTATGCCTTAATTTGAAGGAGGGTAAATGCCATTATAAAATGCATCCGTCTGATTTTAATCATTCCACTATGGCGTTAGTGGAAGACCATTGTATTTGTATTTGCAGTTGGTGCAGTCAATAACAGTTGTTGCTGTTTATCGCAACATTCCCCACAACCCATTCATAAACATCTGTCCTATGTTCAATATTTTTCATAGTGGGATGTGATGTGAATTTCACTCTAAACAAAATAACCATGCACATAGGCACCTACTTCCCCTCTGCCCGGTGGGTACTTGGCCCCGCCCCTGCTCTGCTTCTTCCTGCCCCTGCACTGCCCTCACACCACCCCATTCCATCCCTTCCCTAACATCCCTGCCCCACTCCACCTTTTCCCACACTGGCCCAGCCCCCATTCCACCCCCTTCCCCTGCCTCTTCTCCGCCTCCTCCCCTGAGCATGCCAGGTCCCTGCTCCTCCCCTCCCTCCCAGAAAGTGCTAAGCTCCGCCAAAGAGCTCTTAGGTGACAGGCGGGAAGCGCTGGGAGGGAGGGGGAAGAGCGGGGATGCGGCACGCTCGTGGGGGCAGAAGAAGGAGGCGAGGAGGGGGAGGGGGTGGGAGCTTGGCTGCCAGTGGGTGTGGAGCACCTGCTAATTTTTCCCTGTGGGTGCTCCAGCGCCTATGACCATGCAAACCATACAGACACATTACATCCTATATGAACATCTTGAACCAATTCACTTAGGAGTGAATATATCAGCCTTAAAACATCTTATACACCATCCAGAAATGAAATACCATTTAAGACAAATTCAAAGGGAAGGAAAAGAGGTCATGCTTAGGAGGTTATCTGTTTCATCATGCTTCAAACCAAATCAAATGAGTTCTTAAAAGAATTCAGAGTGATACTGCATCAAATCACTGGTGGGAAAAATTTGGAGAGTCTATTGATTATAATGAAGTATGACATATATTATTGCACTCTGTTGTAGTGATTCTGATTGTTCAAATGGTCATTATTATATATCTGGTATATTTAACTGTCTGGATTAAGAAACGAGTGAAGTCCAACAAATTCATTGTTCCATTTAAGTTGATATAAATGTCATTATGTATGAAATCAAGAGTGGATGGGTTGTGACGGCAAAGAGAGTGTATCTCCTCTTACCATCGAGGAGGGGAGATGTGGTGTTTATTAGAATGTATGAATTCTGATTTATGTACTGTTTTGTGAAATTATGGGTCAATGGTCATGGTCAAGTTGTTGGTTGGACTCCATTTTGTGGGTCCTTTTGGTTGAGTCTCTGATGCCTTTTCTCCCAACGACGGGAAGAAAAGTGCAGGAAAAGGTCACATGCCCAAGTATATTTAAGGCCAGTGTGTTCAGCACCAGGGGCTCTCCACCACAGAGGCAGCCCATGCCTAGTTCTTCTGTGCGCATGTCAAGAGGCAAGACTCTTCACGAGATACCTACCTGAAGCCTATCACGGAGTATCCTGATCCAGCTCCAGTCCATGTCCCTCCTGTCATCCCATCTAAGGCAGTTACAGGTCTGGAATCCAGCAACTGCCGCAGTAGTCTGCAGTCACGAAAAGCTGTCTGCCTTTCCATCTGAGTTGCCAGTGAAAGTGATCTCCTTCAAGTAAAGGAGTTCCTATAGCTTGCTAAGGGTAGAAGAGAGCCGGGCTTTATGCCCTTTTGGGTCAAACCTCTGAGCTATTATTCTGTTGCCTTTGTTAATTTGTTTAATTTTAGTAAATCTATCTTTACACTGGGTTGTTTTTACTTACCCCATGGGTTTTAAAAAGTGACAGAGATATTTATCTGGGTCCGCACCTTTTCTTATCTGTTAAGAGTTTTGAGGTAACAAGGGTAAAGAGAGACAGATGGATAGTTGAGGGAGGAGTTAGTGAAGGATATAAAGGGGAAAGAGCTGGGTAACAGTCTAGGTTCTGATAGGGTGGAAATCCATAGACATGGATTTGGTGTCTTCCAAAATAGGCCACTAGCTACCTGTGAAGTCCTCTTCCATAGAACCTACAACTCCAACTGCAAAAAGATTGCCGTGTGTTGCAGCCAGGCTTAATAGAGCCTTTTTATTTGTGCAGAGAATGAGGGAGTTGTGTTTTTATTAATCAGGTGCACCTCAGTTTCCCTGTTTGAACATAATGGCCATACTGAGTCAGACTGATAGTCCATCTAGCCCAGTACCCTGTCTTCTAACAGTGTCCAGTGCCAAATGCTTCAGAGGAAATGAACACAACAGGACAGTTTATCAAGTGATCGATCCCCTGTCACCTAATCACATCTAGCAATCAGAGGTTTAGGGACACCAAGAACACCAGGGTTGTGTCCCTGACAGTCTTGGCTAATAGTCATTGATGGACCTATCTCCATGAACTTATCTAATTCTTTTTGAACCCAGTTATACTTTTGCCCTTCACAATATCTCTGCAATGAGTTCCACAGGTTGACCATGTGTTGTGTGAAGAACTTCCTGATATTTGTTTTAAACCTCCTGCCTATTTACTGTTTTGGGTGATTCTCATGTTATGCAAAAGAGGAAACAACACTTACTTTCTTCACCCCACTCATGATTTTATAGATTTCTATTATATCCCCTTACTCATCTCTTTTCTAAGATGAACAGTCCCACTCTTTTTAATCTCCCCTCATAGGGAAGCTATTCTAATCTTTTTTTTATTGCCCTTCTTTGTACTTTTTCCAATACCGCTGTATCCTTTTTGACATGGAGCAGCCAGAACTGCACCCAGTATTCAATGTGTGGGTGTACCATAGATTTATATAGAGCAAGGGTGGGCAAAATAGGGCCAGTGGGTCAGATCCGGGCCATCTAACATTTTTGTCTGGCCCTCTTGGCTCTCGGGTTGCCTCCTTGTGATCTCCAGGCTGCTTAAAGTCCCATGGCACAGCGAGGCACTCAGGTAGGCTGCTTGCTTGCCGTGGCCCCACGCCGCTGCCAGAAGTGGCCAGCTGCTGGTGGCATGTCTCTGTGGGCCCCTGGTGGGGGCGGGGGCAGCTCTGCACGCTGCCCCCAACACCGTCCTCTCAGTTCCCATTGGCCAGAAACTGAGCCAATGGGAGCTGCAGGGGTGGTACTCACGGGTGTGGGCAGTGTATGGAGACCCGCTGCTCCCCTCCCCACAAGGGGTGTGCAGAGATGTGCCACGGTGCCAGCAGCTGGCCACTTCCAGGAGTGGCATGGGGCCACAGCATGCAGACAGCCTGCCTGAGCGCCCCGCCATGCTGCTAGCCTGTAGCCACCTGTGGTAAGCGCCTCCCGGCCAAATCCTGCACCTCGCACCTCCTACCCCTGTCCCAGGTCAGAACCCCCTCCTGTACCCAAACTCTCTCCCAGACCCTGCACCCCAATACCTGCCCCAGCCTGAAGCCCGCCTCCTGCACCAATCTACCCCCCAGACCTCACACCCCCTCCTTTAATATAATAGAAATGTGTGGCCCCTGATGACTTACCAAAATTCGTGGACTGCCTCCCCTGCGAAAATTATTGCCCACCCCTATATAGAGGCATTATGATATTTTCTGTCTCATTAGCATTGTACAGATGTTTTCAGAGTACTATCCACAGCAACTTCAAGAGCTTTCTTGAATAGTAACAGCTAATTTAGACCCATGATTTTGTATTGATAATTAGGATTATGTTTTCTAATGTTCATTACTTTACATTTATCAACAATGAATTTTGTTCCCCAGTTGTGAGATCCCTTTGTAACTCTTTGCAGTCAGCTTTGGTCTTAACTATCTTGAGTGATTTTGAATCATCTGAAGACTCTGCCTCCTCGTTTACTCCTTTTTCCAGCTCATCGATGAATATGTTGGAACAGCACTGTACAGTACAGATCCTTGAGGGCCCTGCTATTCATCTCTCACTGTGAAACCTGGCCATTTATTCCTATCCTGTGTTTCCTACCTTAACCAGTTACTAATTTATGAGAGAAATCTTCTCTTATCCCATGTCTGCCTACTTTGCTTAAGAACCTTTGGTTTGGGTCCTCATTAAAGGCTTTCTAAAAGTCCAAGTGTACTACATTCAATGGATCACACTTGTCCACATGCCTATTAGACCCCCCCCAAAGAATTCTAATAGATTAGTGGGGCATGATGTCCCTTTACAAAACCCATACTGACTTGCCCCAACATCTCATGTTCATCTATGTCTCTGATTACTCTGTTCTTATAACTTCAACCAGTTTGCCTGGTACAGAAGTTAGGATTACTGGCCTATAATTGTCAAGATCACCTCAGAAGCCCTTTTTAAAAATAGGCATTACATTAGCTATCCTCCAGTCATATGGTACAGAGGCTGATTTAAGCTATCCTCCAGTCATATGCTACAGAGGCTGATAAGTTACAAGTTAGTAGGTCTTCAATTTGATGTTGAAGTTCCTGCTGAACTCTTGCATAAATACAGTCTGGTGACTTATTACTCTTTAATATATCAGTTTGTTCCAATACCTCAGCTACTGCAACCTCAGTCTGTGACAGTTTCTCAGATTTGTCACCTAATAAGAATGGTTTAGGTGTGGGAATCTCCCTTATATTCAGTGCAGTGTAGACCAATACAAAGAATTCATTTAGCTTCTCCACAAAAGCCTATGTCTTCCTTAAGTGCTCCTTTAGCACCTCAATCATCCAGTGGCCCCAAGGATTGTTAGGCAGGTTTCCTGATTCTGATGTACTTTAAAAAAAAAAAATTAATTTTTGTGTGTCTCACTAATTGCTATTAAAGTTCTTTTTTGGCCTGCCTAATTATAGTTTTCCACTTGACTTGTCAGAGTTTATGCTCCTTTCTATTTTCCTTAGTACAATTTGAGTTTTTAAAGTATTTTTTGTCTCTAATTGCCCCTTTTTCTGTTATTTAGCCTTAGTGGTGGTTTTTTGGTTCTCTGACCTGTTTTATTATTATTTGGGGTATACATATAGGTTGAGCCTCTATGATGATGTTTTAAAAATTTTCCATGACACTTGAAGGCATTTCACTCTTGTGACGGTTTCTTTTAATTTGTTTAACTAGCTGCTTCATTTTTGTGTAGTTCCCCTTTTTGAAGTTAAAGGCTACTGTATTCGGTTTTCTTTGGTATTTCTCTCCCTGTACAAGGATGTTAAACTTAATTACATTATGATCACTGTTCCTGAGCAGTTCAGCTATATTCACTCTGAGACCAAATCCTGTGCTCCACTTAGGACTAAATCAAGAATTACCTCTCCCTTGTGGGTTCCAAGACTAGATGGTCCAAAGTAGTCCTTAATGCTGTCTAGAAATTTTGTCTCTGCATCCTGTCCTGAGGGGACGTGTCAATATGAGGATAGTAGAAATCCCCATTATTGGAGTTTGTTTCCCCAGAGCTGAATCTAGGGTCAGACACTATTGTAATCTAAAATAGTGACCTGTGGTTGAATGGATTGTTGGCAACTGCCCTAGGAAGCCCAACACACAGGAGAGAGCCCAGAGATGAAGCTGAAGGATACTTAAAGCTTGCCAGAAAGAATTAGGTAAGGGGAAATGTGTGTATATGTCTTTGTTTTAACCCTGGTCTGATAGTTATGTATTTTTGAGTGAATGAATGCTTTAAGAAGATATTAAAATCACTAATCAGCTGCTGGTCATAGGAGGAAAAGGTCTTACAGATGCCAGATACAGGCACCCAGAGATACTGAATGGCACGACTTTCACTTCTTTCCTCTCCCACGAGGTGAAGGAAGCTACGCCGGTCATCTGAGGGGTGCACTTCAGAGGGACAAAGGAAGTCTAAAGTATAGTGTGCCCTGTAGCTGTGCCAATTTGACTTCACTAAAATAGGCTAGTGGCTACCCTCACTTATCAAAGCCACTTGAACATAGTCTGTCCTGCCACATGTGTCAGCAACACTTTGGCTTCCCCCCATATTTCAAAGCACTACAGCTTGGCTTCATCCACCACAAAGGAATCCATGCAGCCTTCTTGTAGATAAAGCTCTTCTATTTGGATCAGTACAGCTTACCTCTACCTGAAAGCAAGGTAAGGTGTTGTGACCCTAAGAGCACCCCAGGGCCAGATGGCACATGCAGAGGTAGAGGCTGACAGTTCTAGGTATCCAGAACAGCATGCCATAGGTGTTAAGGTAAACCAATTTTTTTTTTTGGTCTATGCTCAGGGTTTGTATTCACAAATATTTGTCCTGATTTTAGTTTAGCCATGTGCTCCATAACTGAAAGGGAGGGTAAGGTTTCCCCCTTCAAAAAGTTATTTCATGATGTTCCATTTTCTATTGCCAAATTTCACCATGGGCTCTTTTTGAAACAGGTTTCATGGCGCACGTGAGTTGATAAGTATCTTAACCCTTAAAGGCCATTTAGTGCTGCTGCTCTTCAACAAAGGTATGGTACATCAATAGTGATATTACAGAATAGTAAGCTATCTTTAAGTATGCAAAGGAAGGTACTGCTCTTCTAGAGTTTTGGGTTTGTTCTAGTGTGGAGCAAAACCAAATTCTTAAGTTCTCTGAAAGGCAACAGAGCCCCTATTTTAAGGGTCCCTTGCTCAGTGTTTTTAGGCTCTCTCAGTACACCTGGTGGACCTGCAGGGGAGCTATGGAGTTTTGTGCTACAGCAGCCCACTAGGCAAAGTGGGTGGAAGCCCAGGCTCCCCTGCAGCCTGCCAGGTAGAGTTCCAGGTCAGCTTTGAAGCGTCTCTGAAATATTTAGCTTACAAATTCAGTATTCTGACCTGTAAGAATTTCTGACCACCAGCACCTGTAGGTATCGTATGACACTGGCCCACACTTTACAGGTGTTTCTTGCATATCATTGTGAGAGTGCACTTGATTTCCTAGTGATCCTGAAAAACCGACAGGGAATGCTGCTAATCAGAAGACAACATGGCATATACTCTACCACCCACTTACCATCAATTGTTAATGCATTAGAAGTTCAAGCAAGATTAAGAGTCAGGCATGAAAATCTCTTCAGGAAAATGCATGTCTGATTCTAGAATGCTCTCTTTCAAAAACAAGTAAGTTATATATAATCATGTTGAAGTGACTAGTCACATTTAATAAAATACAAATCAATTTATTATAAAGAGGCAGTTCATCTCTATCCCATGACAAACTGGGAACCTGCTACAAGTTGTAAAAACTTTCTCCAGCCAACAAATGAGACTCCAACATAATGCAGTAGATAGATGACAAGTAGTTCCTGAAGTTCTGCTAGGTGCCATCTTCCTTTAAAATCCTAGTGAATCTACAAGATCATCATCAGTCCATTCTTCCTAAAATGATTGGGAAGAAAGAATCATGGTGAATATCTTTATTACAAGCATACACAGTACAGTAAAAGCTGTGTTATCCAGCACTTTACCAACTGGAAAGCTCTATAAACCAGTATTTCTGATCACTGAAAGTCCAATTTATAGGCCAGCTGGCACAGGGCCAGCAGGCTCCATACCTGGCTTCATGTGTCTCCCTGGAAGTGGCAACATGTTCCTACTGCTCCTAGGTGGAGGAATAGCCATGACAGGTTCAGGGCACAAGCTCTGAGAGGCAGTTTGGGTGCAGGAGGGCATGCAGGGTGCTGGATCTGGGCAGCATTCATCTTGGGCATCTCCTGGTGAGATGTCCCTGCTGCTCCTAGGCAGATGCATGGCTAAGCTGCTTTGTGCCTGCCTCCACCCACAGGCATTGCCCTCACAGCTCCCAGTGACTGAGGTTCCCAGACAATGGGAGCTGCGGAGCCAGCTCTGTCTAGGAGCAGCGGGGACATCTCACCACCAAGATCCAGCACCACAATCCCCTGCCCCGAGCCCCCCCTCCTGCACCCAAACTCCCTCCCTCTTAATCGGAATTTTTTTTACTTCCTGACACCTCCCATTCCCCCCAACATGCCGGATACCAAAGCTTTTACTGTAAACATTCTACTATAAAGACACCAAATACTACAGGAGTAGTTGTGTGATACCTCTTAAAGAATATGGAGTAGTAATTTAATGTCTAAATATAAATAAAGCAATGACTAGATGGCCTAGTTAACTGTTACATCATAAAAACTAAGTGGAAATGTACTTTTAACACAAAGGGGTTTAAAAAAAACAGTAATTTATATCCTTTTAAGATACTGAACTATGCCCACAACCTCAGAAGAAGGTGCAACTCAGTTGTCACTATGTAGAACTACACTGTCGAGACTACAGTTTTACACACCCAACAGAGGCTACTTTTGTTAGTATTCATATTCTGTACACCGCAGTGTGTGAACAGTACTACAGCTAGAAGCATAGCAAAGGAAGAATGGATACTTACCCCACAGTAATTCTGTTTTTTTTGGTGGTGTTGTCCACATGTGGTATGCATACTCCTGAGATCAGATTATTTTGGCCAACAGTGTCCATTGGGGCTGTGCCTGTACTGTACCCTGGATATCCTCTCTCTCACTAAGGACAAAGGGCAGAGGACTCAACTTTCCCTCTCTTCCTTTGCCAATTCAGAATCCAACTTGACCAGGACTCCATCTAGGACTGTAGAATCCTTGTGGACAACACCTTTAAGAATTACTGTAAATGTATGTAACCATTCTTTCTGTGAGTTATTGTCCACATGTATTCCACTTATAGTGACTAGCAAGCAGCAACCTCAGTCAGGAGGTGAGTGCTAGAAATCCTAATTAAATAACGATTGAAGGATGGCTCTGGTAAAACAGGCAACAGATATTGAGTCCTCAAGTAACACTGGGTGAAAGCATACACCCATCCCCTTGTAGCGGTTCTGCAAGTTTTGAAATTGTTACTCTCTCTCAGAAAAGCTGCAAAAGATTCCTGAGCCCAGGTGGAACAGGGTCTAAATTGCATGGATGGACCTAATCTAGCTAACTCAGAGCATGATGCAATACAACTAAATGCCCATTTAGTCAGTCTTTTGGGTGGTTATTACCTGACCTTTCACCCTATCTGTAAATGCTACAAGGAGCCCCTAAAGGTTTTGTTCTGTCAAGGTAATATGAAAAAGACCTCACTACTGTCAAGGATGAGCAGTTTAGCTTCTTTGTGGTTGGAGCAGTGTGGAAAAAAGTGGCAGATGAAGTATCGAATTTAAGTGAAATTGAGATTTTTGCTAAGGCCTGAGGATCAGTGTCTTTGTAGACCACCACATATGAGGGACTAGCCAGGTGAGCTAATGTTATAGCTTCTAAAAAGGCTGTTTTCATAGACAGTATATGGCAAATTGCTAAGGGCTCAAAAGGAGCTCCTATTAACCCAGCTGAAATTATATTAAGGTGCTAGGAAGAAGGGAGAACTCACACTGGGGGTAAAAAACATGAATGTGGCCCCTGAGAAATCTAGATGCCTTAGTAATATCATAAGACATCACTGATCATCGTCTGACCTGATCTAGTAGGGGAATGGTGTAACCCTGAATAAGACGACAAGCAAGAGTACTGCTGAACATAGCTTTATGAAGCCGATAGACATCCGTGACTGCTTTAGGGATAGAAGCCCCTGTATCTTCTATTTTAGGAAACAGGTAGTGTTGGCCTGCCCAAGCTCATCCTTCATTGGGCTGCATAGTCTTTTCTGCTCTGCATCAATATATTCTAAACTTCAGCTGAACAGCTTGCTTCAGGGTAGTGAAGCCAGCATGCATGTTATCAGATGGAGGATGCAACCTCCATTCTGAGATCACATCAGGTGAAACAGGTAATGTTATGGGGGCTAAGATGATCTGTTTATGCACATACCAGAACTGCCTGGGCCAAACATGATTATTACTGTTCTGTTTGGACTCAGTGTTAGAGGGTGACTATCTACTGATTCCATTATCCCTAGAATCCATGAGGTAAGGAAAGCATCTGACAGGGAGTTTGGGCTCAAACCCCCTCCCACCCCTACACTGAACCAAATGTTTGGCATTTTTTTCTGATTTATAGTAAACAGGTCTACTGACTGATATCCACTACCTACAGAAGATATTCTGCAGAATAAAATTAGTCCATTCATGCTAGTATGCTAATCACTTGCTGAGGTGGTGGTCTGTTAGGTCAGATATTCTGCAAGCCTGGTTAGACAGAGAGCTACTGCTTTGATGATCAGTGCAACAGCTCTAGCCCTCAGTAGCTTCTTGCTCTGAGTCTATTGACAAAACACTGATGCATGTCTATGATCACCTGGATTGTTAGTTTGTTACATAAGAAGAAATGCTGAACACAGATGAATAGCTATGAGCTCTAGAATACTTATGAAGGGGAGTCTCTCTGGGATTTCAGAAACCTTGGTTTTGTAGGTGCTCTAGGTGAGCTCCTCATCCTAACATGGAGGCATCTGTTGCCAACACCTTGCTAGGCAGAAGTGGAGAAAACAGTATTCCTTTGCATACCTGGAAAGGGTCCTTCCACCAACTTAACAATGGAGAGTTCTTCTCAAGGAACCTGCATCCTCATGCCTTGGCAATGTCTGTTGGGTAGATACATATTTCAAACAGGCTGGCAAGGAACATAAATGAAGTCTGGTATTCTGCAATAACAAGTGCAGGAAGCCACATGACCCAAGAGTCTGTGGCACATTCAAAGATGGCTGTAGGTGAGCCTACAAATGGTGGGTGAGGTCCACTATGGTCTGGATCCTCTCTCACAGTAAGCTCTTGCTGATCTGTAATCTAACATAGGCCCTGTGCAATCTATTCTTTGGGTTGGCAACCATGATTAGACTTCATTGATCCTGAGTCCCAGTGAGATGAAAAGACAGGATTGTTCTCCTGTTGCAGTGATCATCCTAGAATTAACTAGTCATCAGGGTAAGGCTATACCTGGATCCCTTGCTGCCTCAGGTGAGCTGCCATTACTCCCAAGCACTTAAATACACTTTGTGCTGCTGAGAGACAAAAGGACAGGATGCTACAGGTAGTGAGATGCTCCCATTTGGACTATGTGGCAAGTGAATTGATACATGAAAATCTACATCTTATAAGTCAAGAACTACAAACCAGTCTTGGATCTAATGAATGGATTAGAGAGGCATGGGGTTGCCATCCTGAATTTGAAACAGTGGATGAACTTGTGGAGGCAGCTCAAATCTAGAATTAATTAATTAATTAGATACTAGCCCTACTTCTTCAGGATAAGAAAAAAAGTGGGAGTAAGACATCTTCCTTCTGAACTCCAAGGACATTTCTTCCACTGCTCTGAGATTTAGAAGAGAGTACGCTTCTTGCTTTAGCAGAATCTCATGAAGGGTCCCTGAAGAGGGATGCGAAAAAGTGGAGGGTTGGAAGGAACTGGAAAAATTGAATGGAACACCACCCCACACTTATCTCCAAGACCCAGCACTAGTATAATAGATTCCAGGGCTCAAAAACTGAAGGAAGGGTACTGATCCTCCGTATGGCAGTCAGCAAGTCAAACTTGATGCCTTGAGGTTGTGCAGCAGATGAGGAGGCAGCAGAGGGTTTTCTGCATTTGAACCTCTGCTTTTTTCTCTGCAGCTCCTATGATTTCTGTGGACGAACAACAACGTGTCTTTTGTCTGGAGTAGTATTGTGACCTAGCCTGCTTTCTCCTAAAGACTAGCATGTAAACTAAGGAATGGAGAGTGGTTCTTGAATCTTTCAAAGAGTGCAGGGCTTCATCAGTTCTTGCATTAAAGAGAGGTCACAACGTTCAAACAGGAGGTCCCCAATAGTCTGGACTTCCTTAAGGATTCCTAGAGTCTGTAACCATGAATCCCTGTTCATAGCAATGGAAGAAGCCACTGAATGGCCTGCAGCGTCCAACACATATAATGGCACCTGCAATGATGTACAAACTACCAACTGCCCCTCAGATACAATGGACTTCACTTCATCCTTGTCTTGAGGGGGTTTTCCCAATAAATTACAACACTGCATCCCAATTATTCTGACAGAAGCACCTCGTAATTTACAACGCACAAGTACATACACGAGTAATTTTTCTTCTCAAATCTAATTTTTTTTCAAAAATGTCTCTTGAAGGTTATTTTTGGGGTCCCTGCTGCCTGGACCTTTCATGCACTGCGACTGCTACCGGCGATTCAGGAACTGTAAAGATATTAAAATCCATGTAAAGATATTAAAATCCATCTGAAAGAACTTGCTAGCACCTCTTTGTCTTTTTAGAAGTGGGTCATCCAGCATAGAGGCATTGCCTCAACAGACACTGCTGGCCAAAAAATAAATAAAATCTGTCTACGTGCCTGAGGCACATTCACACCAGTAGTGGAATACATGTGGACAATAACTCAAAGCACCACCTCCCTAGACCTGAAGGCTTGGTGGTTATCAGTATTCTAGAGTACATTATGATTTAAACAAAAAACAAAGTAAACCTGACCCACTGCAGTAGAAAAGCAGGTGATTTCTGAAATCATGACACAGATCTCTTATTTAAAGGTCTACCATCAGGTGCTAGTTACAGCATAGCAATAAGCTTAAATGGTTCAGAAAAAAGAATCAATGTGATTTCTCTCTGCTAGTAATTGCCTCTGTTTTCTTGAAGATGTGATTTTAAACTGAGGTACAGAGCAAGAGAGTGCTGTAGATTTATTTTTAGCAATTTGTCTCATCTTTTCTTCAAGAAAATTTCACATATGAAAAACAGACAAGACACCAAAGCTTCATTTTATCAAGAGCCTTTGTTCCATAAAACAAGTTTTGAACAAGTGTAACATTATGGAATAGCTCCTTTTCAAAAAGATACCAATTTTTGCAGTTTTTAGTGTAGGAATATTGTTAGAAAATTAAGGCCAAGATCATCAGGAGTGTGTAGCAATTTTGGAAGCCCCACTAGAGACAGCTTGCCTTAAAAGGGGTGGGTGCTCAGCAAGAGCCAAGCCCCTCTAAGGTGTCTTGCTAGGTCACTAAATATCATTCATTTCTGAAAATCATGGGCTAATTTCAGCAATTCTCAAATTAATACACAACCAGTGACCGCTCGAGTTTATGAAATATGGTAAGACCTTAGCTTCCATTATAAGTCAATAACTATATGAAACAGAGGCCAGGTCTACACTAAAAATTTAGGTAGACCCAGCTACAGCACTCAGGAGTGTAAAAACACAAACGGACAAACAAAAATCTACGCCCCTTAAATCCACACAACTCCTGGCATAGAAAGCACTAGGTCAATGGAAGAATTTTTCAGGGAGGGGGATTAACTACAGCAATGGGAGAACCCTCTCCCATCACTGTAGCAAGTGTCTACATTTGAACTCCTACAGCAGTTCACGTGCAGACATCATCAGAGGGCCCTGTATTTTAGTTATAGGGCACAAACTTGCCTGTCAACATTACCCAACAGGCTGTAAATTCTCAACCATGACAGACTTCTTAAATTCCACTTAATCTAGCCAATTAAGCCTTTCTCTGCTGTGGAAGCAGAGTACACTCCACCTTCTGACCTTTAATCTTACAAGAATCCAGTAAGAGCAGTGATTTCCCCATCTGTTAGCATGCAGCAGCATTATCCAAAGCAGCCAACAGGGCTTACACCCTCCCAAGGTCTTACCCTGAATATATTCTAAGAAGCCACAACTCCCACTTGTAACAATTACCTCCATTCTGCTATTACTTCCCATATGGTAGTTCCTTAGCGCTACCATAACAAACCGAAATCCCTACCTCACTCCAAATTTACAAAAAAAATTGCAAGATGAGGGTAGTACAAGCTAGCCTTTAATATGTCCTTGTTTTCCTTCTGCACTCCAAGCCACTAGAACTTCATACATTCAACACAATTTGCTACCCACTTTCTGGACTGAATTCCTGTTAGCTCCCATCTTGGGAAGAGGTAACAACTAGAAAATGTCAGCAACACTGACCAGAAAAAAAAAAAGTATGGTATGGCTTCTAGGTGAAGTCAGTCCAGTTTCAGTCTGCTTCCCCACTGCTTCATTCTAATTTTCATAAGCTAGTTTCCAGATACCATCAAATCTGAAAATTAGCTGATTTCCTAAGAGCAAAAAGACAGTACTTGGCTTGTCACAAATTACTGAACAGTGAAGCTGTATCCATCCTATTCAAACTGTATATATGAATAAAGTAGTTCTTCCTATTGCATTGTTCAGTTAAATTTGTGAGACAGATATCCAAAGAACAGAATAAGCCACAAGTGTGAAGGAATAAAATTAAAATGTTACCAAACCAGAATTCTTGCCAGAGCTTGGTCTAACTCAGAGGTGGGCAAACTACGGCCCGTGGGCCACATCTGGCCCACAGGACCATCCTGCCCAGCCCCTGAGCTCCCAGCCAGAGAGGTTAGCCCCTGCCCCTCCCCTGCTGTCACCCCTACCCTGCAGCCACACCACTGCACAGGCAGCACAGCTTGCGCCCGCCCACCTCCCAGGCTTTCCAATAAGCCAGTCCTGCTGCTCTGAGTGGCATGGCAAAGGGGCAGGGGGAGAGGGGATAGGATAAGGGGCAGGAGATCCCAGGGGGCAGTCAGGAGACAAGGGGGGTTGGACAGGGAGTAGGGTCCGGGGAGGGAAGGAGGGCGGTCAGGGGACAAGGAGCAGTTGGGGGCTGGATGGGTCCGCGGTTCCGAGGGGGGCAGTTGAGGTGGGAATGAGAGGGGACAGACAGGTGGCGGGGACCAAACTGTTTGGGGAGGCACAGCCTTCCCTACCCGGCCCTCCATACCATTTCGCAACCCCGATGTGGCCCAAGGGCCAAAAAGTTTGCCCACTCCTGGTCTAACTCCTCAGGGTACGGGCTAGCAAAAAACAAGGAGTAACATATTCCACTGAAGGGAGAGAGATGTTGAAGAGCAGTACATTAACTCTGTTTGGCCAACAAAGCCATGTCAAGCCCCTCTCAGACTGACTACCACTTTAACTTACGTCCCAGAGATTTGTCCTGGCCACAAACCCTTTCTATAAGTTGTGATGGAAATAAGCTAGAATGTATAAGAAATTAGGAGGCATGTTTTTACTGTTACTGTAAAACATCCAGACACTAAATAGCCATTTCTGAACTGCTTGGTTTGTGAAATGTTCACTACCTGAAAATTTCCAGAACATGTTTTAACAGTATTAACAAACTACCATTCTTGTTCGTGATTAGAGAAAATATGAACAGTGCTTCTGCAACATGTCTACTAACCTCATCCATTTTAGATTTCTTTGTAATATAGTCATCATCTTCATAGCCCTTTCTCTTCTTTCTAGCTCCCCAAAGAAAAATACAAGATGTTTAAACATTTGAGAAAAAGTTCAACTCCAATACTAGCTTCTTTTTCTTCCTTATCCTTGGCATTTTTAAGTTGAATCTCTGTTTCACATATTTCTTGAATACACAAATGCAGTTAGAGTTTCACTAATGCTGGAAGTTTCTCGCCACTTCACTTTGCTACCTAAAAGCAAAGTATTAGATCTTACATGGAATAGTAGTTTTACAATCTGCACAAAAAGACTCAAGGCATATATTTTATACAAATTTGATTAAAAGGATCTCTAAGCCCTTGATAAACAGATTGTTAACTACACCCTATTACGCAAGTGTTAATAACCATTTTTTAGATAGGTTAAATGGTGCACAGAGGTAATTTGCTTTAGGTCTCATGATAAGTCAGTGGCCAGAGCGGAGAATGAACCCTGGAGTCCAAGCCCCTACTTTAGCAACTGTTAATGATATTGTTTTTCACATTAAACATTTTATTTTACAAACAAGTACAATATTCAGTCTAATAAATTAAACCAATTTTCATCTGATTATACAGTGCAAGGAAAATTAACGTTTTATAAAAGCTAACATATCACTGCAGAAAGTGACAGTTCCAACTGGCAGTGTATGAAAGCAGTAAAGTCAAAACTCCTTAATGCTCCAAATTTCTACTTACAAGTTTGCATTAAGAGCAAGTTCTGAGCTGTGACATTTCTCTAACTTCTGCTTTAGAGCGGCAACCTCCTCAGGCCGTGGTGGTTCATACTTCTTTATGAGATTTTTCATGCCTATGGAGGTAACACCACAACTTTTCAAAGTAATGAATTAGTTGCAATAAGTTAATTAACTTACAAGAATGTTGTGGGAATTATCTCAAGAGTCAGTGGCATAGCCAAGCTTAGAACTCAAGAGCCCCTGCCTCACAGCCCTGATTTAGTCCAATAGACTAGACCAGTGGGTTTCAAACACATGACCTGCGAAGTTATTTGCTGCGTCTGCCAAGCTCCGCCCCAGGGAGTTATTTCCTGGTTACCAAGGTTACACACACCCCCGCCCAGCGCGCCACGTCCCCACTCCTCTGCCCACCTCCAGGTGCTTCCTGCTGCCAAACTGCTGTGTGGTAGCGCTTTCCAGGAGGGAGGAGCGGGAGCTGTGTGCTCAGGGGAGGAGGCGGAGAAGAGGCGGGGCAGGAGCAGGGACTTTGGGGAAGGGGTTGGAAGGGGCGGGGCTTTTGTACCTTTGTACGAAAAGGTGTCAGTGATGTGGCCCTCGGGCCAATGTACTAGTCCTCATGTGGCCCTCATGGTGATTTAAGTTTGAGATCCCTGAAGTAGACTCTTCAGTGTACTAAGCACAAGATAATGATTCAAACCACAGTTTGATTTTGGAAAGATCTAGTCAAATCAGAACAGTTTATAAAGAATTTGGTGGCACAATTTGAAGGCCCCTTCAACAGGGCCATCTCCTCTTGCCTTCATAATCTAATGAAGGTATCAAAGCTAGCTTTTCAACAGATATCAAGAAGCTGCAATAGTACATGCACCGCACTACAGACCATTTTAATTAGATCGAACGCTTACCAGATAAAATCCTTTTATCTGTCAAAGCAAATATTTGGTACTTGGGGAAAAAAAAAAAAAAAAAAAGGAAGACTTCTTTCAAATGGCTTCATAAACAAAATCTCAGCTTAGAAAAACCACAAAATACTCTTAAATTTTAGAAAACCTAAGATTACATGCATAAGAGTCTTAACTGTCACTTTACGTCAGAGGATTTATTCTAAGTAGTGTCAAGATACAGTGTAAGCTCAGAGCAAAGAACTACATTGAAACTAGTTGGCATCATGATTCTGGATTTCCTCAAGGCTAAGTGATAATGCAGAGCGAGCACTACTGTACTAGAAAGTGTAAGGAAATGTTGATAATGTACAATGTGGAAAGCAAAAAGTAAGTTAAAAATAAAGACCAGTCTCAATCCTGTTAAAATACACTAAATTGATCATCTTTCAGCAAGCATAAGAGAACGAAGAGGGACTTATTTTTACCATTACCAGATTGCCGTACCACTGGTATGTTTACTTTTTTTAAATACAATTTATTTACTTATTGTGTGTGTCCTAGCCTGAAGGCAAGTTTCCGATGAAAATATATGATGGCTGGAGTGTTTACACACACAAAAGAAGAGGAAAAGAGAGGTTCATTCACATTTTTTACATTAGAAATATCTAGCCTGGAAGACACTTGTGAAATAATAGTCTCACAAGGGCCAAGAAATTGAAAGTTCAGCAACTGAAAGGTGAAGGATTTTTTAATCACTGAAATCTTGACTGTTTTTAACACTTAACTTCAATGACTAACGTTTTGGAGAAAAAGTCTTTAAGGATTCAACACACAAACACCCTTTCCATTAAGGTATGACAGCTAACAATATGCATCAAGGCACGCAATGCGTTCTCTAGCAAAACTGGACTTGACATTGATGTTTCTAAGTAAAAGAAACGAAAAAATGCTTAACCCCCTTTCAAGCCTTCTTTATATATCACAAAGCAGTTAATAAAAGGAAACAAGAAGAGTCTTAAAAGACTAAACCTTTACAGGTCACTATTAAACTTTTAAAAGTTATTTAGCTTAGAAAATGTACCCTCTAGTGGCACAAGCAGTAATCCGCAGGTTTCTGCAAACTTGAAAAGTGGGTAAAAGCAAATTGCTTGCATTTCTTCCAAGTTAACAGCAACTAAGAAAATATTTCACCCAAATTCAGAAGTAGCAACAGCAGCAGATATCAAAAGTAATGCTCTCACTTTTCAAGTGTGAGGTCAATCCCCAAGACCTTGTTAGAGATAAAAATACTGAGGCTCAGTGCATCATTAGACTCTTATTTTAATTTCATATTTTTGTATAGAAAACTAGGTTTCAAAATTTTTTTTTTAAGCTGCTAACTAGTTCATTTTGTGATCCTTTTTTCTATTAAGCTTGCAACAATTTTGAAGTGAGGAAGATTGGTATAGTATGTGTCTGGGGTAGTGTGTGTCTGAAGAAACACAGCTACATAAGCTTGTACATAGTAAACAAACCTGCTCCAAAGCCACCTCTTAAATATTTAGTTTGAGGAAAAAATGCATACTTCTCAGCACAATGTTTACTTACATTTCATTCCATCTAGTAACTGGGACAGAGAAGTTCTGTTTTCTTTCAACAGAAGACATTCTGATAAATAGCTACAAAAAAGTAAGAAAAATGTGGAATTCTAGAGTTACTACAATAAATGATTAATTCAACACATTCTTCGTAGCTGCACCATTGTTATTAATGTAAATGACAAAGTGTCAAGTTCTGACTGTTAGAGCTTTATGATGTTAGCAACATGACTGAACAAACTTGTTTTCTATAGTAAAATATTTTTTTCCCTTGCATAAACAACTAAATCTAACACCATTAAGAGACAGGCAGATGAGTTTAAAAATTGAACTGCTACTAAAAAAAAATCATGACGTTTAATGTTGCAAAATAAACTCATAAGTAAACTAAATCTTCCCAAATCTGTAGACAGGTAGCTCTGAGGCACGTCCTTTCATCATCTCACTGGGGTACTGACACAAGTCTATGTTGATGGTTTGTTTGTTTTTTTTAAAGTCACTATTTCATTGCTGATCACAAAGAAATATTCAGCTTATCTAGCTATCCATTCTTGAAGTGTAGTGTTTATATAGACACATTTCTACTGTGCCAATCACAATAGTATTATTGGCAGATAGCAAATAATATTGTTCCAGTGTTAATGTAGGACTTTGAAACTTAATCCGCTTATGTTTGGCAAGTTATAAAATAGCTCAGAATGAACACCACATGAACTATGATCCTTCTTTTCTCACTTTAGAACAACATTTTTGTCCCACATCAAATGACAGTTTATGCTTTAGTACCCTCTATCCTGCTCCAACGTTCAACAAAAAGCTGCAAAAATAGAGACAGGCTCTAAAATACATGAAAGTAAAGGGATAGATCAGTTGTCCTGAAACTGCAATCCATGTGAGTACCATTCATATTACCAATACTCCGAATGTTACTCTTTGGTATTTAGTTTCTAACCTACAATTTGCTTCTCTTAAAACAGTCTCTGGACAGAAGTTACAGCACTTGTAAATAAATAGTATGTAAACACAGGACTCACAAAGTGAATTTAAACAGTTTGAATTAGCTTAAAATTCATGTAAAAACTATATTTTGGGAATTTACCAATGAAGCAGGAAGCAATCTAGTGTAGAGAGGGAAGACTTACAGCAGTTCCAGTGCTATTGGACTACAATAATATTTTACAATTACATAAGACCGCATCTGCGGGAATGGTGGGTAGGCATTATAACCCCATTCTACAGGTGGTATAACTAAACTGAGATTTGAAGCAATCTTCTAATTAAACACTGGTGTAAAGGGTAAATTATAGCTCTACCACAACAGTGATCTGGTGACATGCAGAGAATCAAGGCCAGGCAATGGAAGAGGCATTGCAATAGAATTCAGGACCTCCTAGCTCTGCGCAATATTCCTGTAGGCCATGAAACTGGGATATATCACGCCTATCAAATGGAAACATTCAAATATTTTTGTGCTTCCTGAGAAAACACACCACTTTGTATTAAAAAATACCTATGATCACGTTACTTGTCCCCTCCCATATCATTCTCTTACTCAAACTGCTTTTTGTTCAAACTTAAAACAAGAGATTCACTTTAAGACAACATTCAAACATGGGCAGTCCAAAGAGTGAAATTTTTGGAAGTTATGAGTGATCAAAGACGGGGTTATAGTGAAAGCCATTCTGCACTCTGAGCTACAGTGGTCCTGACCTGCAGCTATTACAGTAATGTAGTCACATTCAAGGTATGAGGCTGTGACATAACCCCATACTCAAGGGCACTGTGAGGCGTAGACAGAAAATTGCCACACAATTAGTACAAGTATCCAGTGTACCCAATTTTTTTAGAATATCTAGAAGTACCTGGTTTAAGAGATGTTTTAATCTCCCTCTTTTCCCCCATTAAAGTTTACCCCCTGAAGTTTCAAAACCTGCTGAATCTTTAAGTTTATATGTAATGTTTGGAAACTCCCCCTTTTAACTCTCAGTTGACACACACCATGGAAATCAACAATGGGGCATTCTGCCAACTGGACTGCCACTGTCAATTTAATTGACAATTGATTAGCAAAACAATGCCAGTACTTTAAAGATTTTAAAGGACTTAAGGTATGTCTACACTGTAATAAAATACCCACAGCTGGCCCATATCAGCTGACTCTTGCTCACATGGCTCTAAAATTTCAGTCCCAGAGCCCAGGCTCTAGACCAAGCACCTAGACAGCAATTTTGTAGCCATGCAACTGACAAAGCCAACTGCAGCTGTCTTATTGCAGTGTGGACATATCCGTAGCCACTTTTCTCTAGTCTGTTTCCATGTACATAGAGCAGAAATACTACCCAGAGGCAATGGTTAGAGCTCTTGGAAGTTTTAGCTACTGCTGGCTAAGAGAACCTTTGGTTCTCACCGAAGCCAATGAGAATCAAGAATGCTCAGACCCTTCAGGATCAGGCTGAAAGTCTGTAGTGCTTTAACTGGGCCATATGAGATACAGTTGGAGGTAGCAAAGATTCAGGGGAATATTAAAAACCAAACACCTATTTCTTATCTAGTGGAACATCCTGTTTCCAACAACAAAAGAAAAAAATAAATAGTGATACTTCACCATTTGAAACAGCCAGTTAGTCTCTGAAACAAGGCACTTATCTATTCCCCATGAGTCAAATACATAGGTATACATCTGTATAAAGATATCTAGCACCTGGAACAAACAAACAAATTAATCCAAGCAGCAAAATCAGTCATTTAAGCCAGACCTGTGCAAAAATCTACCTTTCCATATTAATTCCTGCCCTGGAAGCACTAGATAAGATGGCAGTGAGAGCTATTTGTGAAGGTGTAAATAGAAGGTAGGCATCTGTCAGAGCTACTCGATTGAGAAAGTCATCAGCTGTTTTCCTCAAGACCTCAGGATTCTCCAGCAATGGATAACGAGTCTAGAAAATAAATATTCAGGCATTACTTCTGCTGTATTTTAATCTAATTGATACATGACCTCCATGTAAAATTGTTTCTATTCTTCTGTATGAACGTTTGACATATGAATCAAAAGGACATTTTGAAAAACAAAGTCTAAGAGAGTCTTATTCTGAAAGCTATCCTGAAATGTTTAGTGACCACATATAAAAACAAAGATGTTTCAATTCAGATGTGTTCCCACTTATTACAGTATAAATCCAAGACTTTCTAGGATACATTTTACATTAGAGAATGACAAAAGATGAATGCAAGTTCGGTGTATGACGCATGAGATTTCCCCCACACACGCTAAGTTACTGTATATTGAATATTTTAATATGAAGACTGATCTGTTAACCAGAAGCATCATACAGAGCTTCCCCTCCCATTCTAGCATATTTTGACTCAGAGGTTCTCAGACTTCACTGCACCATGACCTCCTTCTGATAACAAAAGGCCTGAGCCTGCCCGAGCCCGCCGCCCTGAGCCCAAAGCCAAAACCCCACTGCCCCGGGTGGGAGGGCCTGTAACCTGAGCCCTGCTACTCCGGGCTGAAGTCCTTGGGCTTCAGACCCGACACTGGGCAGTGGGGCTTCGGGCCCCAGCAAGTCTAATGCCAGCCTTGGCGACCCCCTTAAAATGGGGTCACGACCCACAGTTTGAGAATAGCTGTTTTAACTTATTTTAAAAAATGGACAGTAATACTATGGTCCTTCAATTCAAAAGTCTCACATTTGACCAAGTTTTTCTCCAAAAATACTAGCAGCCATATAACCTCCGCAAATTTGATCCACTACAAAATGGGGCCCCAGGCAATCCCCACTACCATATTATAAAATGAAGTTAGCAAGCCTATTTATTTTAAAGAATATTAATAAGTACCTAACTTGGTACCGAGTTTTTAGTAGTACAGTGAGGAGAAAGACAGTAATTAAATTATTACCTTCAAATCAATTAAAAATCCCTCAAATGGTCTATAAGGGTTGTGCACTATAAGATGGAAGTTCAGCTGTTGAATAAGTAGTAATTCATATTCCAAAATCTGTTCAAGAGCCTTCTCCTGACCTGGAGGGTTCTCTCGAAGGTTACCAACAAACTGTGCACTGGACACATTAAATTCATCTACTTTACATGCCAAGAATGCACATGTTAACCTTGGAAAAGAAACATAATAAACATAATTTAGTTCTGTAGCATGCATCATGCTGTTATCATACAGACCTTCTGGTTCAGAGTTTGTATTTCCCCTTTTTGAAAGCAAGAAGTGTTTTGAAGAATACAATAACCTATTCCCAAAAGGAAAGTGATGAAAACTCATTATTCAGATTCTTGTTTTATATAAAACAGGTAAAAGTCCTGACTCATGTGCTTGAGCTTTCATAAGTTACTTGATATGACAATATTGATAAACATTAAAAGTAAAATTCAAAGCGTCCCAATTACTCACATTATTATTCGAGGGTGATACTCCATCACTGAGTTATTGAGGTAAAAACGTTTGAAGTACATAGTCGCTGTTCCCTAAATATAAAGAGTCAGTAAGGCCTACTTGAGCAAAACAGCACAAATCGCACATAGGTAAAGTTCAACACACCGAATGTACACATTTAAAAAGACACAAGGTACATTTCAACACTCCACTGGGGCAAGTCTATCTAAGTTACTTATCTGCCCCCACCCCCATTCACCATAAAATCAGCACCTCGCCACCTTTAACATATTTATCCTGAATAACCCTGCAAGGCATTGTTACACCTTGCACCCTGCCCACACAAAAATAAATAAATAGGGTGTGTAAGTACACACATGGAACTGAGGCACAAAGAGCTAGATTCACAAAAGGACCTAAGGGCATGGAACTACTTAACTGATAAACAATCTACTGGGCAGTGGAATCCTCAGCCCCGAATAAGGTGCCTAGGCTCCCCATAAAATACCTGGGAGAGTTAGGCACCTAAGAAACGAATCCTTACAAGCCAGCAAGCCGAGTGGTGAGCGATCTAAGCTAGTCAGTGGAAAATACAGAGGCAAAGGGCAGAAGCTAAGTCCCACCCTTCAAAGGGACATAGGCACCCAACTCTAGACTGAAAGGGGCACCTATCTCAGCTCAAGATTTATAGCCATGAACCCTCCCTTGGATTTAGGCTCTTAAGCCAGGTGAGCACTCTCTCACAAAAGACAACCTCACATACAGTGGGCCCCCATCCATTGTAGTCAATAGCCTCATGGAATGCCTGTTTTGAACAGGGATTTGAACCCAGGTCTTCCACCTCACAAGTAAGTGCCCTAACCAGCAGGCTATTTGCTAGAATGGAGTAAGCTCTCCTGTTGAAGCTGTTCCACTTGGTATAAATAAATATTACTTGGATCAGAGAAGAAAAAAAAAACAAAAACATGCAACCGGTGGTTAGGCCACTCCCATATAATGTGGGAGAGCAGGGTTCAAGTCCCTAGTCTAAAAAGTATGTTATTTATACAGGGTGGAACAACTTCTACAGGAGAAGTTAAGAGAAGCTTATCCCAGACGACCTAAAAAAAAAAACTTAGTGGTTAGGACACTCACCTGGAATGCAGAAGACCTAGGTTCAAGGTCCTACTACAAATCAGGCAAATCTCCAACATCCTGGGAGAGTGCTATAACCGCTTGGCTATTCGGACATACATATATACACCCACCCCTAAAAGTCTTGACCTTTGCTCTTTTGTGCAGATTAGGCCTGCTCTGAGAAAATTGGGCCAAACAGGTAAACCTAGGAATCAGAGAAACACCTAGTTTAAGAATCTCATCAGAACTGGGAGCAAGCTTAAGGTGGAAAGCTGATCAGTGCATCACAACAGTTCTGCACATGTATACTGACAGAAACTTTGGCATCTTGGATCATTAGACACCTAAAGGATTAGGAAGCAGCTGAACAGGAGTTCTGTCAATGTCAGAAGCCTCTAATTTTGGACTTAGGTGCCTAAATCTCCTTGTGGATCTAGACCTGAGTGACCTGCCCAGGGTCACAAAGGAAGTCTGTGGAATAACAGTGAACTGAACCCAGATCTCCCAAAGCTCAAGATACTGCCTTAACCATTGGACCATTAGTCCTTTCTATCATTTCACATCCGCATCTTGATAAAACACATTGACATGAAATCCAGTATTTTTTTTTTCCTATTTACTCCATCATGTTTCTATTGCTATTCAGTTTTTCTTTAGATGTTTAGCTACAATGTTAATTTACAAGAGTTCAGATTTCTCCAAATTCAGGCAGGTGGACAGTCATTCTAGAAAACACAACGTCATTAATTCTAAACCAAAGCCACGTCTTCACTACCCGCCGGATAGTGATCGACCTATCGGGGAGGAGTAAGCGGAGTCCACGGGGGAGCCACGGTCGACTCGCTGCTGTGAGGACGCCCAGGTAAGTCGAACTAAGATACGCAATTTCAGCTACGCTATTCGTGTAGCTGAAGTCCAAGTATCTTAGTTTGAAACACCCCCCAGCCCCCCGGGGAGGGAAATAGTCAGGGGGCAGAGAGCAGGGGTGTTTGGATAGGATGCAGGAGACCCAGGGGGCAGTCAGGGGTGGGGAGCGGGGAGTTGGATTGGGCTGGAGGTTCTGGTGGGGCTGGATAGGGGGCAGGGGCCAGGCCACGCCTCCCCCATCCAGCCCTCCATACAATTTCTGTACCTGATATGGCCCTGGGGCCAAAAAGTTTGCCCACCCCTGCCCTAAAATCTCTATCCCCCACTGTTTAGTTTCAGAATATTTCATCTATGAATCATGAAAAGCTTCAAGCTATAGTTTGAGAAGCAGTGCCCTGGATGTGAGAGAGGATATGCTTTAAAAAAAAAAAAAAAAAAAAGCTACTAGGTTTCTAGAATAAACCCTACAGGGGTTTACCTTTGTTGCATTTAGCACAAGTATGTGACATAATAAAGTGTGTCAAGCCCAGAATTAGACAGAAATTCAGATTTAGAGTTTTTTCTTTCAGTCTTGAATTCATTTCTATCATCAAATTTTGGTTTTGTAGGAGAAAACCTAGCTCTTTATATGCAATAATCTAGGACTATACCAGGTGCCCTAGAGCTAGATTCATTAAAACTGGTTCAGGAAGGTGTAACTTTCCCTCTCTACTAGCAAGAGCACTTTTTCCCCAGGAGATGGTCAACCTGAGCAAGAGCAGATTAAAAACCTGACAGAGACTCTTCTGGCCCGAACCAACGCCCAATAAAAAGCAAAAAAACCACACACAAGAACAAAAATGTGCATTGATTCTGGATTAGTCCTTCTAATACCTGTATCCATGATGCCAATCAAGTCGGACCCTCAACAAGGAAAAAACCCTCCCAGAGTTGGAACAAACAAAAAAAATCTTGCAATACACACACCTAAAATAAACCAGTGAGGGAAGTGCCAAGGGCCCCACGGGCACTCTGCCTGCTCCTCCTTTGGTGGCTGCAAGGATCAAGTCTTTTTATTCCCCACAAACCGAACCTGCGGAAAGATGGAGCAAGTGCCCCTCCCCACGGTGCTGCAGATGTGGGTCTCTCAAGAGAGGGGCGGCTTGCAAAGGAAAGGCTGCGTCCCTACGGTTCTGTTCGGCAGACCGATCAACTGTACACAACTCACCACCACGGATCTGGGCATGGCAGGTTTGAACACGGAGCAGAAATCCAGCAGTTTCTTCTCATAATATTTACAGATTGTCAGCTCCTCCCGGGGCTCCAGAAGCAGCGAGTCGCTCTGCCGAGCCTACGGGAGAACACGGGCAGCTTCACCGCGGGCCGGGACCCTGCCGCTGCTCCGGGCGCCGCCCGCAGCAGCAGAGACTGCCGCCTCCCACCGGGGCCGCCGCAGGAGGGGCGGCGGGATCCAGGGGACACTCCCGGGCCTCGCCCACACCCGCTGCTTGGCGCAGCTGTTGCCCGCACCCTGCCCCCTTCGCAGCCTGGGGGGAGCCGCGCCGAGCACCCGGGACTCGCCGACAGCTGCAGCCACAGGGCTCCCCCGCGCCCGGCTGCCCCGCGACAGTGCCCCCGAGACCGACCCCTCCGCCCCCGGACGACGACGCCCCCATCCCGAGCCCGGATGCTGGCTCTGGCTGTGCAGGGAGGCGGCGGGGCCGTCGGTACCTTTCCGCAGGCCACCGCTTTGCAGCGGAACTGGCGGTTGGCGTCGGCTCGGCAGCGGCCCAGGTCCTCCTCACTGCGGAAGGTCCAGTGCCGCCTCTGCGTGCTGCTGTGGTACATCCCGGCCGCGGCCAGCCGACCACCGCTCGCCAACCGGCACCCGGAGCGCGCGCCCAGCTCCCCGAGAGCGCGCACGCCCCTAACCCCCACAGCCGCTCCCGGGAGACTCTTTCAAGCCAAGCCCCGCCCCTAGCGCGTAACCCCAGCATTTCTCGCGCCACTACGGGTCCCAGCGTGTCGTGTGGTTGGGTGAAGTCTTCTCCCAGCGAACTCTGCAGTCCCAGTTTGCACTGCGGCCCCAGGAAAACTACCATTCCCGGAAGGTGCAGCGACATAGCTAGTGGTAGTTCCCAGCGTTCCGTGCTCTAACTGGAGGCAAGCGGCCCCTCCCAGCCGGCAGTGAGCGAACACTGCATGCTGGGAGTTGTAGTCTCTACAGTTTAGAGGTAAAGATAAACACTATCTGGCTTTGAAGTGCGAGTGTGGTCGCGCGCGAGCAGTCCACCTCCGCTAGCGGATTAGCTGCGAGCGCGGCTGCCAGCGCTGGGAGCCTGTCCACACAAGCGCTTTAAAGCGCTCTGACTTGATGTGCTCAGGGGGGTGATTTTTCACACCCCTGAGCCAGCAAGTTAGAGTGCTATACAGTGTAAGTGTAGCCAAGCCCTTATAAGGCCCTGCAGTCAGAGCCGCTCTTGGTGTGGCACCCTTTCCCTGTCTTCATGACCCAAACAGGAGTTTGGGGGGGGGGTGTTCAGAGCTGGAGGTTGGGGTGCAGAGTGGTGCTGTAACGGGGATAAGAGAGGTGGTGAAATGAAAGGGGGAACAGTAGAGATAGGTCTTTTTCACAAGCACCCAGGGTCTGTCACTTGTGAAGTGTCTATCCGATCCACTCCCACCTATGTATGTGTGTATGCAGGGAAAGAAGAGGAGAGAAACAAAGCTCTTAGAAAACACAACCAGTTTATTTGGGAATAGCAACAAAGATAGGAAAAAAGGGGGAAACTATTAACCATAAACAGATAACAAATGGTTGTGGTTGCCCCTATGGGTATTAATTCCGGGCCCCAAATACCCCTCTCATGGTAACAAAGTAAAATAAAGGAAACCAAAATACCCCAGTACTTCCCTCACTGCTGCAGCCTCACATTCAGCAGGTCAATGGCTTTACGATGGAGGCCCAAAATACGCAAATGATCAGTTTCCAATGCAAAATGTCTTCCCACTAAGTAGATTTTGAAGCATACCATAGCAAAAACTGTTGCCAAGAATACTAGCTCAATCTCTGAATATTTTGCTTCCGTCAGGGTGATAGTACGGGATGCAAATATAACTGGTCATCCCTCTTGGAGCAGAATTGCACCTAGGCCCCAATTGCATGCTTCAGTCTGAATCACCATGGGCTTTACTGGATCAAAATAAGCATGAGATTGCATTGGAGAGAAGGCTTGATGTAGGGTTTCAAAACCCTGCTTTAACTCTTTAGTCCAAATCAATTGTCCCTGGCCCTGGGTTACATCTCACAGTGGTTTGGCAAGGGTACTAAAATGGGGCAGAGCACAGCCACCTATGTATTGAGCTAGACGAAGGAACAAATGTGAACTCCTATGGTCAGTGGGTAATGGTAGCGAAGCAACGTTTTGTAGCTATTCAGGGGTTGGTTACATTTAATCCACCAACAGAGAATGCCCTAGAAACTCTACAGCATCTTTTGAAAAACTGCACTTGGCCACATTCAACTTTATGCCAGCTTGTTGGAGTCGTGTTAGCACCTGATCCAGAATAGCATTATGCTCAGGAAACATTTTAGCAAAGATGAGATTGTCATCCAAATAATAACATGTACTCTGGATATTATCAAGTTGCTGAGATATATCAGGAGCAGAAATTAAACCAAAAGGGAGTCATTGATAGCAGTGTCTCCCAAACAACATGCTGAAAGTCAGTAACAACTGCGAACTTTCAGCCACAGGTATTTGCAAATAATCGGACCAGTAATCCAACACAGAGAAAATCCAGGATCCACGTATCTGGCATCTCACCTCTTTGAAAGTAGGCAATTGAAACTGTTTATTATTTATTAAATGCCCTAAAATCTGTGCACAGTCGAATGTCCCCATTCTTTTTGTATACAATCACTGTGGATGAGCTCCAATCCGCAGGCCCCTCCCCCTCCTGAATGATACCATTATCTTTCATGTGCTGCAGTTCTGCTCAGATCTTGTCCACAAGTGCAGGAGGTCCATGACGTGCAGGCGGTGCAAAGTGTTTGGAAGTTGAATCCTACTGCAGAGAGTATGCATATCTGGTGGACAGACCATTGTCACTGTTAAAATAAATCTTGACAGGTTTCAGAGTAATAGCTGTGTTAGTTATACTAATTGTTAGAGGGCTTATTCCTTCACACTCTCACTTCCCTGGTCCTTCTCGCACGAACAGAGAGCAACAATACCCAAAGTCCAAAGGTGCAAACAATTCGATGTTTATTGGGGTGAACTTCCAGCAAGTTTAAATCCAAGTTCTTTTTTCCTTATTTTCGAATCCCAACTTACTTCCTGTTTTCCTCTAATTTATATAGTAATATTCTCAGCTATACCTTAGCCAATCATTTTACTGAAATTTACCTAACCAATCCTAACATATTGTAACATGATTAGCTAACCAATTATATCCCACCACCTTCATTAGTTTACACCCAGCAAAATTAATTATACAGCAGACAGAAACAATCACTGAACCAGACAGAGACCATGAAAATAAACAAGAGCAAAGTGGGAACTATAATGACAAAACAATATAGAAGTGAGGATTTCACAACTATGTCTATAAAGACATCAGGGTTTCCCAACTTTGTCTATTGATAAATGAGTTCTTACCAAACAGAAAACTATCAAACTAAATTTCCTTTTACATCTTCTAGGCTCTTTCCTTTATCTGGAGATGATAGATTGGATCACCTTCCTAACAGCCCCAGATTATTTCAATACGGCTGCTTTGAAATGTGTGAGGACGTGACCATACTTTCCAGCTTATGGCTGCTCTCACTGCTTAGGCAAAGTCCTTAGCTTAAGAACAGGGCCTCAGACTGTCACAGTGAGAGAAGCCCCTTACACAGGCCAACAGTGATTTTGATTCTTTCTTTTATACCTCTATAACTAGCTAAATAATAAACATATACCTAAATTCTTAAAGTATAGGCCTTTACATCAGGCCTGAATATCTATATCCTGACACCAATCATAAAAATATCCCTGAGCACAATCATGATAACATTCCCAAATTCACAGTCCTGGGCCGACCACCACAAACAACACGGAAACTCAGATATGGTTTTATTGTGCTGCTGGCGAGCTTCAAAAAATGTTTTCCTCTTTAGTGGAACAGTCCAGCTAAGGTGCTGCACAGCCACATCAAAGGAGGATTTGGGCTCCGGGAGTCCATCATAAATATCATTGCCATCATGGCCTAAGCAGTTCTGCAACAAGGGTAGCCTTGCAGCATCAGACAGTAGCAGGATCTGCACTTAGTTCCAAAAATTCCAAATAAAGTATCACCACTAACAGCCAAAGAATGAGTAGGCAGCATGGTCTGCAGAAGCACTTATCACCATAAAGTTATGTTCTGATGCACCCCAGAACAGCAATCCTAACACACAAGGAAATTGACACAAAACATGCAGGTAAGTGGTCAATCAAAACATGTAATAACCATGAACCAATTAAGTCAGCAACAGTCTGAACAAAATAAACAATGGTCCAAATGACAGTTATGTAGGAGCAAGTCCTGAGTAACCACACACAGCTAGTACTATGTACTACTCCTGGGGGAATTCTGCGCCACTGCACAATGCAGAATTTTGCAGAAATTAACGTGCACACAGAGTTTCCTTTCCCCCACAGAAATGGGCTGCAGTGCTACTAGCCACCACTAGGGGTCACTGGACTCAACAGAGCCCAGCTTGTACATAGAGGACACTACTGGGGGGAGGGAGAGGGAGTTAGAGAGTTCCTGGCAGTTGCAGTTCCCAGAATGCCCTGAGGGAAGGAGACAGCTATGCATAGGAAACTCTGTGCAAGCCTGGGACCGAGCATCAGGCTGTTTCTCCCTCTGGATCCCTGGGTTCTGGTGGGGAGGGGGATGGGTGTCTGGGCATCGGGGGGTTGCAGCTGGGCTCTGGTGCGTGTGTATGGGTATCTGGGCTGGGGGCAGGTATGGTTGGGCTCTGGAGAGGAAGATGCTCAGGTGTATTGGCTGGTGTGGGTCCCGCAGGTGGGCCCTGTGGGAGAGGGGCTGTGGGTGTCTGGTGCCCCAACTGGGTTCGGGGTGGGGAAATGGGGCAGAGAAACAGGAACTGGGTTGTCATAGGGGTTTCTTTAACTTTCTACTCCCCGGGGAATTTTTGTGTGTGCCTGTATTGTTATAGACATACTTGCTGACAGGTATTTTGAAATAAATTACAAAAATAGTTGAAACTAGTATGAATATGTAGTGTTATTTTGACATAAAATTTTCAGAATTAAAAAAAATTGTGTGCAGATTTTTAAATTTTTTGGCGCAGAATGCCCCCAGGAGTAATGTACACACCAGTCATCACATAGGAAGAAAAAGATGATAGAACACACATGGGAAAGTAACACAACTCTAGCCTATTTAAAATATTAATTTTTGAAAGTGAGTTAAAAGGGGAGATTTGGGGAAAGAATAGACTAAAAACAGAAAGTGCTATATACAAGAAGAGAAATAGATTAGAGGGCCAGATTCTGATACCCTTTTTTGTATTAGGTAGCAACGTACTCCCTGAGTAGTCAGAGTTCAGAGGGACTTCTTACCAAATAAAGTTCTATTTTATATGAGTAAAGGAAAAGAATCTGGTCTAGTGAAAGCAAATGGAAGAAGAACAGAAAAGAAAACACAAGACAAGAAAAGGCAAAAAATACAGACTCTTTAATAAGTGAATTGTGTTTTAATGTATACTTGTTACCAATGGAACATTAGTGTTTGTTTTTAGGCATATGACAGATTAGCAGGGCATGTGTTTTGAAAAATAGTGTGTGACGTGATTTTTTTTCTGGATTTCATGGTATTAAGTTATAGGAAACTTCTCTAAATCCATGTCAGAGGGTGGACTAGGTCTTTTAAGGGTATATCTACACAACATTTTGGAGCCCGCAAAAGTGAGCATCCCAGCCCAGGTTGACACACTGAGACTAGCGGGGCTCATGCTAGTGCCCTAAAAATAGCTGTGTACACAGCACTTTGAAGTTGTAGCTTGGGCTCTAAAGCCTAAGGGAGGGGGGCTTTATTTGGGGATGGTTGGCATTGTTTATGTTAATAAATGCAGATTCCAAGGAGAGTATTATTAGCCATAAGAAAGCCTTTAGCAAAGTCCTTAAGGGGCCCTGAAGAAGGCAGAACAGAGGCAGGTTGCTGTAGAGTGACTTTTGGTCATCAGGGGACACTCTAGGGGTGGCTGACCCTGTTACTGTCCAAGTTTGCATTGAGGCAGATTTATTTTATTACTCAAAAAACATCCCATGTCATGGGGAGGGGAACCTGATTCTGTGAGGTACTGAGTGCTCTCATCAGCTTTCTTCAGTGGACTTCCACAGTCCATTGTTTTTCAGTGAAACTTCACCTCCCATTGGTGTCAGAGACATTCAGCACATGATTGGATCAGGTGCTTTGACAGTTTTATTTTTGTTGTAGTAAGGCACAGCTCTGCTATCAGTCTCCGATTAATACTTCTTAAACTATTAGATGTGCTGATGTCAAAAGAAATTCTGTCACTTAACTTCAAATAAATACTGCTGTTTAGTTTTTATCTATGGTAGGTGTAAAACCATATAATTCATAAACATCAGACAGCAATAGAGTTAGCAGAAAATAAGAACAAAGCAAGGGATCATTTATGTTACACCTAATGTAATCAATCTCAGTGAGTTTTCATCAAATCATCTGAGAAGAAAGGATCCTTAAGTGGGTCATCTAGTCCATACTCCTGCATCATGTCACGATTGATTCCGTTATTGTTAAATCATATTCTATATATTGATGTATAGTCTCACCAAGAAGCTGATTTAACCACTTGTCTTGGAAGCTTGTTCCACTGCCCAACCATTCATATATTTATAGTTTTCCCCAGTATTTAACATTTTCCTAGCTGCAGCTTGTCTGTTATTTTTGTTCTGCACATGCAAGGTCACACCACATGGAGGATGCCATTTAGCTCTATAAAATGGTGTTCTCTGCACAGTGTGACTTGTGAGGCCCTTTTGTGTGGAGGATGCCATTTTGTAGAGCAAAATGGTGTCCTCCATGCACCGTGACTTCACATGCACTGTATATACAAGGTCATACTGTGTGGAGCAAAATGGCATCCTCCACACATTAGGAATCGCTTCAACCACATCTGCTGATAGCATGGCTCATTTGGGGTTGCAACCCACAGTTTGGGAACTGCTGGGCTAATTGAGATCTTTACATATTTGCAGACAATTATCTCTCCATTTTATCTGCTTCCTCGGGACAAAGCGTGCCTAGTTCTCAGAACTTTTCCTCATAGATCTTATTTTCCAAACCTTGCACTTTTGTTGCTCTCCCAAATTATCTCTGTTTGTTAATATCTTTATATTATTTTTTAAAGATGGAACCCAAAACTCAGCACAGTACTTCAGTTGAGTCCTAACTATTGTCAAAAAGAGTTGAATACTTAGTGTGCATGTTTACACATTCAACTCCTGTTATGGATGCATGACCCTTAGCTGCAGTTGAAATGAAACACTTGAAACTAATTGAAATGATCTTCCAGAAACACATTTCTGACTGACCAAAGTTTTCAATGAGCATGTGCTAAACTTTTGTAGAACAATAATACTTATCTGATTTATGCATCCCAACCGTGGCACTCAAGAAGCTACCCAGACAGCATTCAGGTTCAAATTCACCATCTGCCTACCACCTCTACTATCCAAAAGTTTATTGAGTTGTGTGTGTGGTGGTTAGCATATGAGGAGGATATTGTGTGGGCTCTCTGCGCTTGGGTAAATTTCACTTTTAATAACTAAAGCCTCAATCCTGCAAATGCATTTAGATATGTGCTTAATACATTGCAAACACTTACACAAATGCTTGAAGTCAATGGGATAATTAGGTGCTTATGGTTAAGCATGTGTGTAAATATTTTCAGGGTCAGGACTTAAGGTGGTTTCTGATAGCCTGAAATATGGATAGCGTCTACTCTTTCTAAACCAAATGGAGAACAGGTTTCAGTAGCCATGCACTGAAACTGTCACTTCTCTGTGCCAAAGGCATTACATTTCTTTATTTTGAAATCAACTGCTATAACAAAATATGATCTGATTTTCAGAAACATAGATTCCAAAATGGGTGCACATTTGTTTGCCTAATTAATTCATGGAATCACTGTGATATCATACATAGTCATGGAAATTGCATGCATAAATAGCCAATCAGTCACTGAAAGAGCATATTGTCACTAAATGAAAAAGCATGTTGCCACAAAATAAAGGCCTCATCTCACTTCAGCACTGTTTTGCTAACTGGATACAACAATAATTATTTGCATTTCTATTTCCATCTGAAGTTTTCAAAGCACTTAACGCCTCATAACACCTTTTCCAAGTATTAATGTTCCCATTTCTGAAAGGCTGAACAGGCAAAGAGAGGAGAAGACCCAGATTTTTCAAAAGCGTTCACTGACTTTGGGTGCCTCACCTTTTGAGTGCCCAGCTTCAAACACATGGAGTATGATTTTTCAGAGCTGCTGAGTAACCACAGTTCATACTGACTTCAGCTGATGCTATGGATAGTTAGCACTTGTAAGCTCAAGGTGCTTTTGTTTGGGTATCTGAAGTGGAGACATTCAGATTTAGAGTCCAGTTTTGAGTTTGGTCATAAGTGATTTGCCCAAGGTCCCAGAGGAAGTCTGTGGCAGAGCCAGGTATAGAACCCAGAAACCCTTTTCCCCACACATGTGCTCAAATGACAATACCTCTCTGTGATGCTCTCTCAGGGCACCCAGAACCATAAGCCACTGTGTTAACCCCTCTGCCTCATCAAGAGAGAGTTTTGCTGGAGTTTAAGCTGTGTGTTAGCTCCCTGCCACACCAGTTTGTCTGACTCACCAGCAAGATCCTTGAGACTCTGCCAGTGCAAGCCTTGCCTTGTGGGTAACATTCATAGGGTTGTCATGTGTCCTGGCAGATGTACTGACCAGACACCAGAAGTCCGGTTACTACTGGCAGAGGGGGAAGTGACAGCCTGTCACCCGGCCCTGAAGGGGCGGCTCCCACGGCAGCACGCATGCACCAGCTTGGGTGGCCCCTTTGAAGAGCAGGGTTTGCAGGTCTCCAGAAGAGGACAGAGTGTGGTGGCCCATAGTGAGCAGAGTATGGGGCTCCCAGCAGGCCTGGAAGATTCCCCCCGAGGGAAGGAACGTGAGCTGCCCTGCCATCCAGCGCTTCCCCCAGCTGCACTCTCAGGCAGCTCCTGGGCAAGGAGGGCTCAAGTGAGCAGGAAAGGGGGCCGCTGGGCAGGCAGCGCAGAGGGAGGTGGGAGATTACTGTGCAGGAGGGCCGCAACCTAGCTCGCCAGCAGGGCTGCCTGGCTGCTCCCATGCAGCTGCAGTTCTCTTCTGACCTGCACTCCCAGGCAGCTTGCTGGAGCTGGGTTTTGCAAGTCCCTTGGGGCTGCTCACATTGGAGTTGAGGCGGGAGAGCAAAGAGCGACAGGGAGAGGGGGAGAGAGAAATGAGTGGGGGGCAGGACCTCGAGGGAAAAGGCAGCTTCAGGTTTTCAGAAATTAGAAAGGTGGCCACCCTAAACATTCAGTGAACTCCAGTTCCTGAGTACCCCAAAAATGTCTCTCTACAGTGTCCAGTCCTTCTGACTGGACACTGACAGAAATTACCAAGTCTGCTTCCTCCAGAGACAGTGTACACACCAGCCTGTTAGGTTAGGTGAGGACCCACATTTTAATACACAACACGGAGATGTTTTATAGTAAAACTAAAAATGAGTTTTACTAAAGAACATAGATTTAAGTGATACTAAACAAGAGGAAAAGGGACAGTGTGATTATGAACAAAATAAAAAATAACACGCTAAAACGTAACTTTAGCAAGCTACCGTCTTTGCCTATGCAGCTTCCTCACTTACATCAAACTATCCTCATCTTTAGCTCCTCAGGCAGGAGGATCCATTGTTCACAGAATCAAAGGGTGTTGCCCTCTTCATCATCTAAGTGGTGGGTAAGAAAGGAGTCCCTTTTCTTCCCTTTTATAGGCCAGAAAGCCTGCTTGGTCCATGCAGACAACTAAACCCACATTCCTTTGTCTAGTGGCAGGCTTGTTTGTTAACTGCTTCCGAACATGTTTTCAGAACACATTTCCAGCACCCTACTAACTCTTTATACACAATCCATACATACATCACACAATGATATTCATGAACATCATGTCACCAGTTTTTATATAATACCTTGCAAGCCACTGTTTGGATAAGTATTCTGACAACAATGTGTTGGGTGTAGTGAGTTTGTCAGACCAGCTGGGATATACTATTACATAACAGTGTGTCCTTTGCCAGTTGGCATAAAGGGATTCTAGGGTCACACTCTCATGTCTTGCTTATCTAGAAACACCATTTTAACACATTGGCAAAATCACTTCAATTCAAGATGTTGTTAAGAAGTAGTAATAACTTATTCTAATTTTTTTAGGGAAAGCAGTACAATCTGTTTAATAATTCTATCAATCAGAAAATTGCTTATTATCTGAATCAAAAAGACACCTCAACAACTGAAAATTAAACTTGAAACTAAAATCTAAAAGTGAAAAGTACAACATCTTCATTATGAACTGCAGAAACGGCTTGTTGGGCTTATTGTCCAGAGGCAGGAGAATTATAAATGCTGTATTAATTTTACCAGTATTATAATCTCATGTTCATAGCTAGCTGTAAAAGCTATTAATCAATTGCTCTAACCAATCAAGTGTAAAAGTTTGCAGACAGTGAAAATGTTTTATTTTGCCATTAAGCATCACATGTGCTGAAATATTTGTCCAGAGTTATGTGAGTACTGAAACAGCAGAGCAAACTGGTGAAGTAATAAAAATTATCCAACTGTTTAGGCCTTTAAAAATGTGCTACCTGAGTTATTTCACTATCTGACAGAGAACAAGAGATTTGCTAAGCTATTTCCTAGGAAAGTTACCTTGAGGTATAAATAATGTTCACATATTTTGGGCTAAATGCTCCTCTGATCCTGGAACCAAGGAACTGCTCATGGACTTGGACCTGAGAAGCAGAAAGCAATACATGATAGGAAATGGATATGCTCCCTATCAGCAAATGGCATTTCCACCAGCATAGAACTTGTATGTATAGTTGGATGACTCCGGAAAGGCAAAGCTTCACCTACACCTTCCTGTGGCAGAGGATAGCAGGACAGTAGGACTTTGACTTAGAATTGAATAAGGACTAAGAATCTATTCAGGAAGGGCAGGTGAGGGATGAAGTGGATTGGGTTGGGAAGCAGAGGGATTTGGAGTTCAGATTCAGAATAAAACACCCATTGCCTTCAATATGAGCCAGACGAGGTTCTGACTGCTGTTGATAAAGTTTCCCCACTCTTAGATTTCAAGAACCTTCCATTCTTTAAAACAGCTCTATACACTTTTGTGTCTTTGTTACAGTAAGATTCTCATGTAACTATGCTCTTGCTGGTGTTGTTGTTGTTGCCATGGTTATGTCCTCAACATATTTCTCAACAGGAATTTTCCCCCCAGTAATGTGTATGTAACAATAAGATTGTTTTTGCTCAAGAGGTTGTAAAGGATAAAGAGGTAGGTATAAAGAAAGCTGGCACGTGGTTTCCATTTCTTGGCAGCAGAATACATTGAATAAAAGAAAGTGCTCAATTTCTCAGCTTAAATATTCAATCCCCTGTTCAAATTACTGTCAAATATGCAACATGACAAGAAACCTGATTGTTTAGATTTAAATAATTACTCAATGATTTATTACTGCTATCCTTGAGAAAGGCAAAATAGTGGTTCCACAAGTATGATCCAGTGGACTGAGAATCAGAAAATCTGGACTCTGCCACTGAAATACTGTTTGACCTTGGTCACTTCACTTCCCCTCAGTTTTTCCATCTGTAAAAATGAGAAGAATGATAATTAGGTTCCTTTATAAGGTGTGGTGAGCTCTGTAGATGAAAAGTGCTATATAAATAGTTTAGAATAAATATTTATTCTGTCAAAATGTTACACAATGGTGCAAAGAGACAAGATATAACACACACACACACACACACACATATATAGAGCCATCTTGTCACTGTCCTGGGTAGAAAGATGGGACAATATGCAGCAAAGTTAATGATACATGTATTCTAAAACTGTATGTGAACTCAGGAGAGATTCCTTTTATTCTTTCTCAAAGCAGATGTCATTGCTTCTATCTTACCTGTGTTAAGTACTTCGAAGATACTTATGATTTTGGTATCTAAGGGCCTGATCCTATTCCTACTGAAGTCAGGGGCATAATTCTCAGTCACTTGGTGGGTACAGGATCAAACCTTGAATGCTGATTCTATCTCTTGTCATGTAGTTTATACAGATCACAATTTAGTCTGAAGGTGAAGGGAGAGGGAAGAGTTGATGAAAGTTGCTGATGAAAGAACATCTGGTGCCCGAGGAAAGAAAACCTTGAGACCTTCAACAGCATCTATTACAACATCCCACATTAAAGTGAAATTTTTTTGCCTTGATATCACACTTAATGCTATTGAGAACTGTGAAGTTGTTGAGTTCCAAATTTAACCTTCCTTTAAAGTTGCATGTATAGCCCTAACTCTGCTCCACTTACAAAAAAGTACCATGAATGTATATAACCTAGGGACACATATTCCATTATGGCATATTTGAAAATTAATTGTCCTCACACTGAATGAACAGTTAAAGCCAGATTCTGCCATCCTTGTTTATTCTGAATAGTACTGACTGTTACACTTTCTTGGGTTGCCAGGACTGTGAGTCCCATGTTACCCCCCTGCCTCAGAGAGAGAGAGAGAGAGAGAGAGAGAGACTTGCTGGTGCTAAACTGAGCTGACACCTCCAGTCTGTTAGTATCACGATCGACCATGGGCAATCAGACCTAGTGGTCAGAGCAGAAGTCAGGTTGAGTTGGGTACCAGAGGGTCAGAGTCCAAGACAGACCAGAGGGCAAAGCAGGAGCCAAGCGTCACAAGGCAGGCAGGGTCAGAAGCCGGAGGCTGGGATCTCATGCATGCAGGCAGGGTCTAAAGCAAGACAGGTGGGCAGTCTATGTTGTTGCTCAGACAACTCCCTGTCATGGCTTCCTGGGTTAAGTACAAGTGTCAGGCGATCAGTGGGCTGCGAGGAGCTGGTCGCAGCCTCAAAAGTCCTCCTAGCTTAAGCCTCCTGTGGTGATGTGGTGGCATCAGTGGTCCAGAACTTCTAGAGTCCCATGTTCTAGAATAGCCCTGCAAATTCTTACATCATCTCCCCTTTAAGCCCCACTTTGGTGTGGTGCTGATCTAGGCTTGTCTGGGTGAGCCTTGTGAAATTCTTTGAGCAGGTCAGGGCCATGGATATGGGAGGCAGGCTCCCAAGTGCACTTCTCACCACTATAACCTTCCCAGTCCACTGGCTTGTACAGGCAGCTGGGAATCGAGGATGGCATGAACTCCATATTCCTTTTGGTCCTGGATTTCAACTGGTGGAGGCGGTGGTCAGGGAAGGGGTTCTCCATGTAGGGCTTCAGAAGGGAAACATGGAAAACAGGGTGTGTTTTGAGAGGTGGGGGAATCTGGAGTTTGAATATGACTGGGTTAATCGGCTGGCATATCAGAAAGGGTCCCAAGAATTGCTGGTCCAATATGCGGGAGGGTCACTTGTTCTGGAGTTGTTTGGCAGTGAGCCATGCCTTCTGGCCTACTGTAAATACTGGAGCGTCTCATCACCGATGGTCTGCAAGTCTCCTGTAGGCCTTCTTTGCCCCTTCTAGGTGGTTGTTGAGTTCTTCTGAATCAGATACATCTGTTGAAACCAGTCAGTGGGTGGGTTCAGGGAGGCTGCTGGTAACACCAGGTGGAAATGAGGGTGGAACCCACAAAGAGTAAGGGGCTCTTACTCATAGAGGCATGTTCAGCATTATTGTAGGAGAACTCTGCACATGGCAGGAATGTGGACTAGTAGTCTTGATGATAATTTATGAAACACCTCAAGTACTGTTCCAGTAGTTGGTTCACCCATTTTGTCTGTCCATCTCTTTGGGAGTGGTATGCAGTGGAGGTGGGCATCTGGACATCCCGTAGCTTGAACGCTTCATGCCAGAAACAAGAGGTGAATTGTGGGCCTTGGTCAGAAGCTATGTGGTCTGGAAGTCCATGGAGACAAGCCATGTTGTGCAGTAGGAGTTGGACAGTAGTCTTGGAGAGGGCAACTGGTTGCAGGGGATGAAGTGGGACATTTTGGTCAGGCAGTCCACAACCATCAAGATTATTGTGTGGCCATCAGACAATGGGAGCTTCATGATAAAGTCGAGGCTGATGGAGGACCAAGGCCTAGCTGGAGTCTTCAGGGGTGTTAAGGTGCCAAGTGGTCTGGTTCAGGGCATCCTGATATGTGCACAGCACTTGCAGGAGACCATGTATGCTTGGACCTCAGCCCACATGCGGGGCCACCAGAAAAAATGGGCAACCATGTGAGACGTCTCCCAGCAGCCAAAGTGACCTGCCAATGGAGCATCATGGCACAACCATAGCACTTCCAGTTGGGGGCACCCTGGGGCACATACATGTGCTCATCGAAGTACGTTATCCCATCCCACATGGAACAGTACATCTTATCCCCTCAGTGGCAGGGGCTGTGTCCCTTGAGCAAATTGGTCTTCTTTTGAGACAGACTGGATGACAGAGAGCAGGTCTTGCTTGATTGTGGCATTGGCAAAGGTACCATACTTGAGGCAGGAGGGCTTGGAAGTAGGTTTTTCACTTCCCCAGTAGTATTTCGCCTTCTAAGATAGAGCATTGGCTTTCTCATTTCACCTTCTCAGGTGGTAGGTAATCGTAGACACGAACTGAGAAAAGAACAAGGCCCACCTTAGCTGCCTTTGGTTCAATGCTCAGGTCTTGCAGAGGTATTCAAGATGCTTATGATTGGCGAAGACCTGTACTGGGTGCCGAGCCCCTCAAGGTGGTGACACCATTCTTTAAATGCAGTTTTTAAGGTGAGCAGCTCCTTATCTAATATTTTGTAGTTTATCTCAGTGGGGGTAATCTTCTGGGAATAGAATGCACAAGGGTGCAAAACTGACAGGGGCTTGTGAGAGCCTATCCCTGTGAGAGTACCACCCCTAGGCCCACATTGGATGCGTCTGGTTCCACTGTAAACAGACGAGTCGGGTTAGGGTGTGCCAAGATCAGGGCTGTGGTGAAGGCAGCCTTTAGCTGGTCAAAAGCTAGCTGGTCTTCAGCTGACAAAGCAAATTGCATGGCTTTGCACAAGAGGGAAGTCAGGGGGATTATTAATTGAGAAAAGTCATCAATGAATCTCCTATAAAAATTCTCAAAGTGCTGAAGTTCCCAGAGGGTCCGGTGTGTTGTCCAGTTACAGATGGTTTTCACCTTCTGCAGATCCATCTGGATTCTCTCCGGGGACATGATTTACCCCCAAAATTCAATGGTGGCCTGGTCGAAGTGGCACTTTTCCAGATTGGTGTACAACCCATGCTTCTGTAGTCTCTCCAGGATGGACCAGGCATGATGGTAGTGCTGCTCCAGGTTCTCAGAAAATACCAGTATATCGTAAAGTAAGATAATCATGTACTGATCCAGAATAAGAAAATAAGAACATAAGAATGGTCATACTGGGTCAGACCAAAGGTCCATCCAGCCCAGTATCCTGTCTGCCAACAGTGGCCAATGCCAGGTGCCCCAGAGGAAGTGAACCTAACAGATAATGATCAAGTGATCTCTCTCCTGCCATCCATCTCCACCCTCTGAAAAATGGAGGCTAGGGACATCATTCCTTACCCATCCTGGCTAATAGCTATTAATGGACTTAACCTCCATGAATGTATCTAGTTCTCTTTTAAACCCTGTTATAGTTCTAGCCTTCACAACCTCCTCAGGCAAGAAGTACCACAGGTTGACTGTGTGCTGTGTGAAGAAGAACTTCCTTTTATTTTATTATTTTATATTTATTTTATAACTACTGCCCATTAATTTCATTTGGGAGCCCCTAATTCTTATATTATGGGAACAAGTAAATAACTTTTCCTTATTCACTTTCTCCACATCACTCATGATTTTATATACCTCTATCATATCCCTCCTTAGTCAACTCTTTTCCAAGCTAAAAAGTCCTAGCCTCTTTAATCTCCCTCATGTGGGAGCCGTTCCAAATCCCTAATCATTTTAGTTGCCCTTCTCTGAACCTTTTCTAATGCCAGTGTATCTTTTTTGAGATGAGGAGAGCACATCTGTATGCAGTATTCAAGATGTGGGCGTACCATGGATTTATATAAGGGCAATAAGATATTCTCCATCTTATTCTCTATCCCTTTTTAATGATTCCTAACATCCTGTTCACTTTTTTGACTGCCGCTGCTCATTGCATGAACGTCTTCAAAGAGCTATCCACGATGACTCCAAGATCTCTTTCCTGATTAGTTGTAGCTAATTTAGCCCCCATCATATTGTATGTATAGGTGGGGTTATTTTTTCCAATGTGCATTACTTTACATTTATCCACATTAAATTTCATTTGCCATTTTGTTGTCCAATCACTTAGTTTTGTGAGATCTTTTTGAAGAATATCCCAGAACACATCATTTACAAAATGTTGAAAAGTTTCAGGGGTTGTCGGTCAAGCCAAATGGCATCACCAAGTATTCAAAGTGTCAATATCGGGTACAAAAAGCAGTCTTCCATTTGTTCCCAGGTCTTGTGAACATTACATTAGATCTTCATGGGGGGGGGGGGGTTGGGGTGGGCACTGCACTTTTGTGAAGCTTCTGGCTGTCCTCAGGTTGTCCAGCAGTTCCAGAATGAGTGGCAAGGAGTACCAGTTATGTATAGTCACTTGGTTCGCAGAGGCATAATGACCCGTCTTTCTTCACAATGACAACTGGTGCCCCATCTGGAGAGGCAGATTTCTGAAAGAAACCTTTGGTGAAGTATTCCTGGATATACCCATGTATCACCTTCAATTCTGGTTCAGACATAGAATATATCTGTCTGTGTGGCACCTTTGCCACAGGCTGTAGGCCTATCAGGAAGTTGTAGACTCTGTTGGGGTAGTGAGTCTGTATTCTTCTTCTCGAACACATCCAGGCAGTCATGTTACTTGTCACAGAGCTAAGATTCTGGCCTGGAGCTGCTCCCACATGGCTAACCCCTGCCATCCCTGCTTCTGAGGGTCTCTTCCCACTCTGGGCTTGGGTCACTTAGGGTTTGGTTGCTTCATTAGAGGTATGCTTTCTGACAGTATTCAGAGGAGAAGCTAATGTTCCTCTGCCACCAGGAGATACATAGATTGCACTGTTCAAACCAAGAAATGTCAAGAATTCTCAGGAAGAATGGGGTGCGAATCACACCAAAGCAGATTGTTTTTGGGTGCCCTTCCTCTAAGGAGACAGCCTCCTAAGTCACTGGTCTGGATGACAGGGTGACCCGCCAGGTCTGGTGCAGGTTTTGGTCAGAGGGGAATCTGCAGGGTTTTGGTTGTCTTAACATCCATAAAATTGGCAGCAGCCCCAGAATCTATCTTTGCTAGTTGGGCGGGAGGGTCTGCTGCACCTGCCCCAAGACCTGCAACTGCAGAAGCAACTGGAAATGCAGGGAGATACCCTGGTTCCCAGGTCACGTTCTACTTGAGGGCGGGGGTGATGGTGGTTTTGGGGGATGAAGCTCTGCTGGTGCCCAGGCTGTACCCCTCTATTGGACCTGGGCTGATCTCTTTTGCCAAGTTCTTCCAAGCTGGGCAGGAGGACAGGGCATGTTCTGGTCCCCCACAGTAAAAGAAACCAGAGGTTCAGCTGTTGTTGATGCTCTCTCTCATACGGGGTCAGCTGTCGGAGGCGTAGCTTGACCCGCACAGGTTTGGAACTTGGTTCCACAGGCCTTGGCATGTGAGGGTATCAGGCCACCTGCTCTTTCCTCCTTCTGCTCACGCAGCTGAGAGTCAATGCACAGGAAGAGGTCAATGAAGGTACCTAAGGTTTTCAATGTGGGCTAACTCATCTTTTACCAATTCCCCCGGGGGGCTTAATGATGAGGTAAAGTTGGGCTGCCTCATTCCACTTAACATCAACTACAAGTTGTTGGAAGTGGGCAGCGTAGGAGGTGGCCAGCCCTTATCCCTGGTGAAACTTCTGGAGGGGAGCCTCTGCAGACCAGCTGCAATGTGGGTCATTGAAGATGGTCATGAAGGCTTGTAGGAAGGCATCCTAGTCAGGAAGTACTAGGACATTCTGCTCCAACAGGAGGGAAGCCCAATCAAGCGCTTTGCTGGAGAGCAGGCTGACTACTAGCCCCACCTTAGTCTGGTCTGTGTGGTGATGGAGCAGGAAGAGCAGCCTGCGTTAGTTCAGGAAACCTCAGAATTTTCAATGATTCCCATCAAATCATAGAATATCAGGGTTGGAAGGGACCTCAGGAGGTCATCTAGTCCAACACCCTTGCTCACAGCAGGACCAATTCCCAATTTTTGCCCCAGATCCCTAAATGGCCCCCTTAAGGATTGAACTCACAACCCTGGGTTTAGCAGGCCAATGCTCAAACTCCTGAGCTATCCCTCCCCCCCATCACTGAGGCAGTGGTACTGCGTGTGGTGGTTCCAGTGACACATGGTCCATTTGACCATGATGAAGTGAGCTGTAGCTCACGAAAGCTCATCCTCAAATAAATTGGTTAGTCTCTAAGGTGCCACAAGTACTCCTTTTCTTTTTGCGAATACAGACTAACACGGCTGTTAATCTGAAAAATGGTCCATTTGGGCACACAGTGTCGCAACTTCTCCCTATAAGCATGTGAATTGCTCGCATAGGGTCTGTGCTTCGGCAGTGAGCTGGGCCACCATAGTCTGCAACTGGGTCACTTGCTTGAGTAGGTTCTGTGCTTCCAGCACACACTGCATAGCATGGGTCTGTAATGCGAGGTTCTCCGCTTGCAGGCAGGTTACTTGATCCTGCAGGGCCTGGTTGAATGGCAGCCAGACCCCTCTACCATTTGTGAAGGGATTGGATAGATTTTGGGGGTTGCGGAGGCACATGAAAGATGGTCTGAGAAAAATGTCATGACTGGGTAGTGGGTGGTCAGATCTAGTGGTCAGAGCAGGAGCTGGGAGTCAGGCTGAGTCAGGTACCAGAGGGTCAAAGTCTGAGACAGGCCAGAGGGCAAATCAAGAGTCAGGCATCAGGAGGCAGACAGGGTCAGAAGTCGGAGTCTGGGATCTCATGAACACAGGGTCTGAAGCAAGACAGGCAGGTAGCGTGTATTTTTGCTCAAACAACTTTTTATCATGGCTTCCTGGTTTAAGTACCAGTGCCAGCCACTAGGTGGGCTGCAAGGAGCTGCCACTCAAGTCCTCCCGGGCAGTACTTTCTGTGGAGCCCAGGTTCATAGGTCCTCTGGCGTGAGCCTAGCCTAAGCATCCTGTGGTGACATGGCGGCATCAGTAGTTCAGAACCCCCATGGTTCCATGTTTTTGCCCTGCAGGTTCTTACAGTTAGCTACCCAAAAAATCTACTTAGGACTTTCACAGCCCTTACTTTGCCTTTCAGGGTTAACATTTGGTGTACCCAGTCCCTAAGCTCCTCTGAAGTATCCCCCTGTAGCAACCAGTCCCTGTCACAGGACATTCTCAGTAATTACCAGTTTCACTATTCCCAAAGGAACAGTATACACACAGTTTGACTAGTACAACTCAGGAGTCGATTCTTTATAACATTATAGCACTGAAATATATTTATAATGAATCAATCATAAGTTTATGATCAGAGATTAATATTTAAGAGATAGTGAGTAAAGATAATAGGTAGAAACATAAATGGTAACATATAAAATGCAATCCTAAGTCTATACTTGTTAACGATTACCATTCCTAATTAATAACATAGATTTTCTCCCAAGGATTCAGTCTTTGACAGAACTGCTAGTTTTCAGTCAAAACCAGGACTCAAGTTTTCCTTATATCCCATGCCCTTCAAGGGGTTTCCTAAAGGCTTGTCTGCACTTGAAATGCTACAGCAGCACAGCTGTGGATTTTTCATACCCCTGAGCGACATAGCTATGCTGATGTAAGTTCCCAGTGTAGACCAGCCCTCAGTAAATGGATACCAAAATGACTTTTTGCTTCTCTGTATATTGCCCAAAATGAATTGTTTTGTCCCCAGAATCAGGATACCCCCTATGGTTCCCTTCCTGGTATACTCGCTCCAAGTTGGAAGGAAAAGGCCCGGGTAGAGACCATTGAATCATGGAAGTCAACGAATGGTTACGCAGGTGGTGTCTGAGAGAAGGCTTTGGATTCTTTGACCATGGGATGGTGTTCCAAGAAGGAGGAGTGTTAGGCAGAGATGGGCTCCACCTAACGAAGAGAGGGAAGAGCATCTTCGCAAGCAGGCTGGCTAATCTAGTGAGGAGGGCTTTAAACTAGGTTCACCAGGGGAAGGAGACCAAAGCCCTAAGGTAAGTGGGGAAGTGGGATACCGGGAGGAAACACGAGCAGGAGAGCGCAAGAGGGGAGGGCTCCTGCCTCATATTGAGAAAGCAGGATGATCAGTGAGTTATCTTAAGTGCCTATACACAAATGCAAGAAGCCTGGGAAACAAGCAGGGAGAACTGGAAGTCCTGGCACAGTCAAGGAATTATTATGTGGTTGGAATAACAGACTTGGTGGGATAACTCACATGACTGGAGTACTGTCATGGATGGAAAAAACTGTTCAGGAAGGACAGGCAGGGCAGAAAAGGTGGGGGAGTTGCATTGTATGTAAGAGAGCAGTATGACTGCTCAGAGCTCCGGTATGAAACTGCAGAAAACCTGAGAGTCTCTGGATTAAATTTAGAAGTGTGAGCAACAAGGGTGATGTCATGGTGAGAGTCTGCTAGAGACCACCAGTCCAGGGGGATGAGGTGGATGAGGCTTTCTTCTGGCAACTAATGGAAGTTACTAGATTGCAGGCCCTGGTTCTCATGGGAGACTTCGATCACCCTGATATCTGCTGCAATACAGTGGTGCACAGACAATTCAAGAAGTTTTTGGAAAATGTAGGGGACAATTTCCTGGCGCAAGTGCTGGAGGAACCAACTAGGGGCAGAACTCTTCTGGACCTGCTGCTCACAAACCGTGAAGAATTAGTAGGGGAAGCAAAAGTGGATGGGAACCTGGGAGGCAGTGACCATGAGATGGTCGAATTCAGGATCCTGACACAAGGAAGAAAGGAAAGCAGCAAAATACGGACCCTGGACTTCAGAAAAGCAGACTTTGACTCCCTCAGGGAACTCATGGGCAGGATCCCCTGGGAGAATAACATGAGGGGGAAAGGAGTCCAGGAGAGCTGGCTGTATTTTAAAGAATCCTTATTGAGGTTGCAGGAACAAACCATCCCATTGTGTAGAAAGAATAGTAAATATGGCAGGCGACCAGCTTGGCTTAACAGTGAAATCCTTGCTGATCTTAAACACATAAAAGAAGCTTACAAGAAGTGGAAGATTGGACAAATGACCAGGGAGGAGTATAAAAATATTGTTCGGGCATGCAGGAGTGAAATCAGGAAGGCCAAATCACACTTGGAGTTGCAGCTCGCAAGAGATGTTAAGAGTAACAAGAAGGGTTTCTTCAGGTATGTTAGCAACAAGAAGAAAGTCAAGGAAAGTATGGGCCCCTTACTGAATGAGGGAGGCAAACTAGTGACAGAGGATGTGGAAAAAGCTATTGTACTCAATGCTTTTTTTGGCCTGTGTCTTCACGAATAAGGTCAGCTCCCAGACTGCTGCACTGGGCAGCACAGTATGGGGAGGAGGTGAGCAGTGTAACGGGGCCAGAACCTAACTTTGAATTTTCTGCCTGTTGTATATTTAAAGTCTCAGCCACAGTGTTGCATTAACAGTGTTTTGCATTTAATAATATATAACTTTGAAAAGTATATTAAAATATATAATACATATATTATATATATGTGGTTTAAAAGACTTGACCATTCTTACAAATCAGGAAAGATAAAGTTAAGTAAGTTTAGAATGAGTTAGTTTTTTAAATTAAGGCATCAAATTAATTCAGCAGAAAGGGGTAAATTCCTTATGGTCAGTGGGACAGGGTATATTTAAGATCACATACTCCTCTTGATCCACAGCAGAACTCTCATGGATGTCAATGGGAGGTTTGCATAAGGCTCAAGGGGTAAATTTAGTCTTTATGTACAGGTTTCAGAGTAACAGCTGTGTTAGTCTGTATCCACAGAAAGAAAAGGAGTACTCGTGACACCTTAGAGACTAACAAATTTATTTGAGCATAAGTGAGCTGAAGCTCACGAAAGCTTATGCTCAAATAAATTTGTTAGTCTCTAAGGTACCTCATGTACTCCTAGTCTTTATGTAGTAACTAAATAATTACTTATTATTATTATTTATTTTTGCAGTACTTCCTTGACAAGTTCAGCATCACTCATTGAGAAAATATGCGCACCTTGAACCATAGCTACTTCTATCCCTTCTTTCTCTTCCTTCTCTACCTTTCATGTCTTGCCTGTGACCCTTCCTTGCTATCTGTTTGCACTTTTTTCCGTGCAGCAACTCCCAATTCCAATCTCACTGAGAGTGTCTCGCCCACCCTCTATCCTATGCTGTCCACTAAAATGATCTGTAATTGATTAGGTAATGTTGACACTAAAGTGTTATTATTGGGTTTTAGATTTGACATGCCAAGCAAATTAATACGGGTCAGAGGAGTTCTCGCCTCTGTAATTGATTGAAGCTATCTTCAGGACCAGGAAGAAATCACTGCATCAATTTACTCTCAGTTCAATTTTTGGAAAGTTTTCTTTGCAACCATGAGATCTTGAAACACTCTTTTTTGAATGGAAGCTTAACTTATGGAGAATCTCAATATGTCCTGCAGGCAAATAAACTCTTCTAGTAGGTCACTTCCAGTCTGCAGGTTATATGTTTGACACCTCCAATTTAGATTTTGGAATGCTTCAGATGCCAATTTTAGGCATATTGTCATAGACAAACCAAGTATCATAGTGATTGGCACCTTATACATGCTTAGATAAGTCAGACTGATATCATAGCTGTAAATGAGCCTGAGCCACAAAGTTCAGGTCCAGATTTCCCAAAATGTGCAGTGTACAGATCTGGGGTTCTGTTTCAGAACATTATAGAAAAAAAGCCTTGTTCCAAAGATCAGATCTGGATACAAACTTCCACGGATTTAGGGGTTTTGGATCCAGATTTCTGACAGAGGCCAATTTCCAGCTGTAGATAATTGTATAATGATCTGAGACATGATTGGAAGTATGCTATACAGTGCAGATTTTTGTTACTAAAGAACTGATTTCTGACAGTTCTGTTGCCCCTGTAGGTGCAGCCTAGGGAGAACCACAAACCCTCTCTTGCCTGCTCTCAGAAATAAAAATACACCAAATTATATTATTATATGTGCTTCTTGTTATGGCATTTTAAAAAGCCTTTATATTTGAATGCCAAGTGTACCAATTTCATCCTTTTCCCTGTCCTTATGCCATGTGGTGGTGTTGTCTCTCTAAGAGCCAATGATAATGGAAAATGAGATAGACACACTGCACACAAGGATTACCAAAGTAGTGGTTTCCCTAGCAACAATAACCCTTTCAAAGCAGACAGAACTGCTTCTGCACTGCTCATGTAGGCTTTTCCCCCTCTGGTTTAAATAGCACAGATAAAGGAATTGGATACTACACATCTGATTCTGAATCTTTTGCTGCCAAAAGAATTACAGCAAGCCAGAGTAGTTCAAAGCATTTACAAATTTGACAAATGGAAAATAGTCTTTTATATATTAATAAGGGCTCTCAAAGAAGTTTATTTTTCCTATTAGAGTCATTGTCTTCACTTTGTGGGTAAGACAAAGTGGTCCAAGAGGCAAGATTGAGCATTTATCATCTCCTCTAAACAGAGAACATGACAGAGACATCATCAGAAGCAGTTTTAAATTTATTATGAAAGGGTTAGGGATAGCTCAGTGATTTGAGCATTGGCCTGCTAAACCCACAGTTGTGAGTTCAATCCTTGAGGGGGCCATTTAGGGATCAGGGCAAAAATTGGGAATTGGTCCTGCTTTGAGCAGGGGGTTGGACTAGATGACCTCCTGAGGTCCTTTCCAACCCTGATATTCTATGACAGCAAGTTTTATATCTTTCAGTAAAAAAGTGTTCATGTGTGTTTAGGAAACCCTTTCCACCCTTGTGACAGTGGGGAAGTCTGATGGGCATTCCACTATCTGGAATGAGATTTTTTTCACAAAACTAGATGGAAAAGTTCAGCCAGTCCAGCAATCTGATTCCTTGCTGTTTGTTTAGTTTATAATATTGGAAAAAAATGTGCCCCTTTGACTCAAATGGAATCAGCTTGCAGCTTGGGACTGGAGGTAATTTTTGTAAGTGTCTGAAAAGATCAGTTATTAAACAAAAATAAGATTCAGAACTGCAATACATTACTAATATCAGAGGGGTAGCCATGTTAGTCTGTATTCACAAAAACAACGAGGAGTCCGGTGGCACCTTAAAGACTAACAGATTTATTTGGGCATAAGCTTTTAAGGGTAAAAAACCCACTTCTTCAGATACACTATTACTAACGTATTCTATGTTTGTGATACTGCCTATCCCATAGTACACAGAATTGCTTACTAAGGGACAAATCCTGCCCTGTCCTGTGCAGTTGCTTTAGGGGGAAGGAGGACATAGGGACTCGTTCCCAAGTATCTTTCTCCTCCTGCCCCTGTGCAAACAGCAGGACAGAAATTCTCCCTAGCACTTAGGAGATGGCTCTTGTGCCAACTGCACAGCTGGCATCATTCCATTTCTCCTCCTCCTCTAAGCAGCTCCTTCACGGAAGATCGGGATTTTGTCTGCACTGGATTATGGCTCCTCTTGCCAGAAAGCAAAGGTGACAAAATAACTATCTTTCACTGCTACCCTGTTGTCTGAAAACAAGGAACACATCTTTCAACCTTCAATCTCTTACCCTTTTTTCCTTTCTTTTTCTCCTATGAAGTAGGAAAGGAAAGAGGAATATAGAGGTAGAGAATAAATGAGGGTTAATGGGTAGAAAGAGAAGATGCAGTCACTCCTCACAGATGGTGCTTCATGGTTCAGCGCCCAGGTTCAGACTAATCGGGATCAGGCCACTCTCTCCTTCCTCCTATCTTTTCTTAAACATTTCTTGGCTTGGATATTTTCTCTGCCTGGCTTGCTCCAGATGCTTGAAGAATGAGTACTGTTCTAAGCAATGAATAACCCCTCATGCCGATGCCACGTGTCCTCAAGTAACGTTCCCGGACCAGCAGCCCTGAACAACTTCATGGTCCCAGAAAACTGCAGTATTCTGAAAGCAGCACTGTGGTTGGTCCAGTCCATTGTACCACCAACTTTGTCAAGATCAATGCTCCTTGGGTGGTTGGAAAAGCCTTTCTTCCAACTGGTTCTCTTACTGCACCTTTATTGCCAGAAAACCATCTCCCTTCCTTTCTTGCCTGTAACATATGTTAGAATGGACTAAAACTATTAATGTTTGGACAGGCAGGAGGTTTTATTTACTGAAACCTAATTATTAACTTGAAATTCCAGCAAACCATGTACAGCACAAGAAGTAACTATGATAAAGAATTGGCTGGAAATGAAATTTTCAGTATCGATGTTATAGCTTAGTTTGGTTAAGATATACAGACTTTCATAAGAATAGAGCTTCAGAAAATGGTGAGTTATTAAACATTTCAGGCAAATAAGATAATATGAAATTAATATGTATGATACAGTGGTTCTCAAACTTTTGTACTGGTGATCCCTTTCACATAGCAAGCCTCTGTGTGCGACCCCCTGCCTTATAAATTAAAAAAATGTTTTTATATATTTAATACCATTATAAATGCCGGAGGCAAAGCGGGGTTTGGGGTGGAGGCTGACAGCTCACGACCCCCCATGTAGTAACCTCATGACCTCCTGAAGGCTCCCGACCCTCAGTTTGAGAACCCCTGATATAGTATTTAAGACATTTATTGTTATAGTCATAATATGCTAGTAACAATCTCTATCTGTACTAAAGCAGCACAGGATAAAAGTATTTCTTTATAAAGGTATCAATCATTGTATTCACTACTGAATGTGTAGGGGAACCAGACTGGGTAAATCTATGGTCTAGGCTTTTGCAGATACCTCAAAAGCCACTGGGTTTTCCTACAGGTTTTGAGGACTGATTCTATTCAAACTGCACATTTCATAGTAGAGGAATTCCCATCTGCTGCAGCAAGATGGGTAGGAGGAATTATCATTAAGTAAACCACAAATGGTTTCCAACAGACATTCTCAACTTCCATAGTATCCCTACAGAAAAGGATAAGCTGGAAAATAGCTACCAATATAGGGTAATTGCCTTGTGTGGTTATCAAGGGATCTATTGTTACTAATGGTTATCAGGAATCCTAGAAATCCAGTTGCTACGGAAAAACATGGAATTTGCATTTTTATAGAAAAGGAGTACTTGTGGCACCTTAGAGATTAACAAATTTATTAGAGCATAAGATTTTGTGAGCTACAGCTCACTTCATCGGATGCATACAGTGGAAAATATAGTGGGGAGATTTTATATACACAGAGAACATGAAACAATGGGTGTTACCATACAGACTGTAACAAGAGTGATCAGGAAAGGTGAGCTATTACCAGCAGGACGGGGGGACCTTTTGTAGTGATAATCAAGGTGGGCCATTTCCAGCAGTTTACAAGAACAGTAGGAGGGGAAATAAACAAGGGGAAATAGTTTTACTTTGTGTAATGACACATCCACTCCCAGTCTCTATTCAAGCCTAAATTAATTGTATCCAGTTTGCAAATTAATTCCAATTCAGCAGTCTCTCGTTGGAGTCTGTTTTTGATATTTTTTTTGTTGAAAAATTGCCACTTTTAGGTCTGTAATCGAGTGACCAAAGAGACTGAAGTGTTCTCCGACTGGTTTTTGAATGTTATAATTCTTGAAGTCTGATTTGTGTCCATTTATTCTTTTACGTAGAGACTGTCCAGTTTGGTCCATTTATTCTTTTATGTAAAGACTGTTCAATTTGGCCAATGTACATGGCAGAGGGGCATTGCTGGCACATGATGGCATATATCACATTGGTAGATGTGCAGGTGAATGAGGCTCCAATAGTGTGGCTGATGTGATTAGGCCCTATGATGGTGTCCCCTGAATAGATATGTGGACACAGTTGGCAATGGGCTTTGTTGCAAAGATAGGTTCCTGGGTTAGTGTTTTTGTTGTGTGGTGTGTGGCTGCTGGTGAGTATTTGCTTCAGGTTGGGGCGCTGTCTGTAAGCAAGGCCTGGCCTGTCTCCTAAGATCTGTGAGAGTGGTGGGTCGTCCTTCAGGATAGGTTGTAGATCCTTGATGATGCGTTGGAGAGGTTTTAGTTGGGGGCTGAAGATGATGGCTAGTGGCATTCTGTTATTTTCTTTGTTGGGCCTGTCCTGTAGTAGGCAACTTCTGGGTACTCTTCTGGATTTGTCAATCTGTTTCTTCACTTCAGCAGGTGGGTATTGTAGTTGTAAGAACACTTGATAGAGATCTTGTAGGTGTTTGTCTCTGTCAGAGGGGTTGGAGAACTTCAAAAATAGACTCCAATGAGAGACTGCTGAATTGGAATTAATTTGAAAACTGGATACAATTAACTTAGGCTTGAATAGAGACTGGGAGTGGATGTGTCATTACACAAAGTAAAACTATCTCCCCTTGTTTATTTCCCCTCCCACTGTTCTTGTAAACTGCTGGAAATGGCCCACCTTGATTATCACTACAAAAGGTTCCCCTGCCCCCCCCACCCCCCTCCGCTCTCCTGCTGGTATTAGCTCACCTTTCCTGATCACTCTTGTTACAGTGTGTATGGTAACACCCATTGTTTCATGTTCTCTGTGTATATAAAATCTCCCCACTATATTTTCCACTGCATGCATCCAATGAAGTGAGCTGTAGCTCACGAAAGCTTATGCTCTAATAAATCTGTTAGTCTCTAAGGTGCCACTAGTACTCCTTTTCTTTTTACGGATACAGACTAACACGGCTGCTACTCTGAAACCTGCCGTTTTTACAGAGAATCTTTAGTTTTTACATTTTGTGAAAAAATAAAAACATATACGGTGGAACCCCAATTAGCCGACCTAATTGGGACCGCAGCCAGATCAGATAATCAGAATAGGCTGGGCTCGGGTTGTTAGCCCTGGGCAATGGAACTTAGGCTGTCAGCCTCAGGTGGCAGCTCTCAGGCTGTCACCTTAAAAATTGTAAATATATCAATAAAACATTGTGTTTAACTGATACCTATATATATTGTGGCTAGCGAAACTAAAGTTCAGTGTTTCATTCTAACTGCAGAAAAACATGGATTTTTTGTGTTTTTTTATTGGAGAATTTTTGGGGGGGGTTATCAGGGAAAAGTAGGGTCCAGGATGATTATAGTATTATATGTACTTTAGAGATGTTAATTTATTTTCTTTTCTCTACTATGAAATCAATAATACTTTTTTAAAGAGAAAAAGTCTAACTTGTTCTCGTATATGCTGAAAGGCCGATGCCAAGTATATTGCCCTGTTTTCCCTAGAATTGCCGATTACCCAAACTACATCTTAGGGACCACCAGCTAGTCTGTTAAAATAAGTTTTGCAAACCTCAGATAATTCTTGTAGCTTTTGGGTGAACTTTTGCCAGTTTTTCAAGATCCTTTTTAATATACCGGTATATCTGCATCATTACTTTGAGACTCAGGCCCATTTTGTAATGGCTATTGCTCTGTCTACTCTCACTCTGCTTACTGCCCATTTGAAGAAGGTTCTGAAGTGGTCTTGAAGTGCTGTATGTAGAGATCTGCAGTTTTTGAACATATCTTGTTTGGTAATTTGAAAATACATTGCATGCATGAATTCTGGCTTCTAGACATACAAGGTTTTGAGTAGGTATTCCTTTATGTGTATGTAAAAAGGAAGGTTAAAACTTAAGAAAATGTTTCCTGCCATATTCTTAGCATGAGAGGATTTCCTATTTCAAAGCTTATCAGTTTAATTCAGTGTGGAGAATGTGAGTCAGTATATAAGGGTAGGAAGGGACCTCAGGAGGTCATCTAGTCCAACCCCCTGCTCAAAGCAGGACTAATCCCCAATTTTTTCCCCCAGATCCTGAAATGGCCCCCTCAAGGATCGAACTCAAAACCCTGGGTTTAGCAGGCCAGCGCTCAAGCCACTGAGCTATCCCTCCCCCCTGGTTTTCTTCTAGATAAACAAGTTGAACTTTTGCATATCCAGTTAGTACTATACTTGGCTTTCCCACTAATCGAGCCAGTAATGTAAAGAATACAGTTGCTGAAATGGACACGCTTGACTACAATAGATGTTTTTTAGTGTTTAGGAAGATGTTCATAGAACTCACATGTTGTGACTTGTGTATGTATGATCTTCTTTTTCACAAAATATTTTGGTTCTTGTAAAAATTGTACGACAAATTCTTCTTGTAGTAAGGGATCACAGTATGATTTTGCTAAACATGCAATTTATGAGTACATGTTGACAGGAAAAGTTTTTAATAGGTCCTCTGTATGAGAGTATTTCCCAGTAAAAGCATGTACAGCTATTCAGTCCAATAAAGGCAGGTTACTTCTGTTCATTCAGGAAATAACTCCACAGCTGATCAGTAAGTTCTAGATATGAGTTACCACTTCTGGTAAGATAGTTTCTTAGTTTTGTGATTACAAAGCATCATTTATAAAAAAAAAAATATCATGGTACGTTTCAAACTCTCCATGCAGTGAGGTTGCCCAATTATGATTCAGAGCCAGTCCCCATTTTTGTTTACAAAAAAATGCATGTTCTTGCATCAAAGGCTAGAAGTGGCAGGAATCTTTTGTAGAGAGATTGACAGTGGCATAGAAGTCCTGATGCTAGTAGGGAAGGCCACCAGGATAATAGTGCAAAGCAGTCAAAGGAAAATTATGATGATGACAGAGAACTCAGACTGTGGAAAATATTTTTATTCTCAGAATAATAAATGTTGTTCTTTTCTCTAAAGAAAGATGAACAACAATGTTCATATGATTCTGTCAGCTTTTGGTCTGCTGTCAAGCATATTATTTTCAAAACATTAAAATGTAAAACCCCTATAAAGTTTATTTTTGCTCCATATTGCTTTTAAAATAATAAGTACTTTTGAAAGGACAGTGACATCAAAACGAAAACAGAAAAGATTCAGGGCTAGATTCATACCTGATATGGCTCCTTGAGACTCCTTGAATGAACTTGGCTGTTATCTTAAGGATCCATTTGCCTATACTTTAGGTTTATTATGTATTGAGCTCCACTGAATGGTAATTATCTGGACAATGCAGACAAAATCCAGTTACCCAGTACAAATAGTTTCTGGATCACTTAAGCTTACTCCACCCGGACACTCAAAGCCTGATCCTGAGAGGCCCAAGCACCTGCAGCTCCCTTTGACTGTCATGGAAGATGCAGGCACACAGCAGCTGCAGGTCTTCAGTTTGGCCTGCTTTAGTCTCTCCCTGACCACTTGCAAGATATCCCTCCCCTGCAAGCCCATCTTATGATAAGAAATCCCTCCAAGGGGGCCATTCAGGTTTGGCTGTCTTTGTGGTGAGTTTAGAGCCATACATTTCAAAGTTCATATCCCAAGATATAGTGCTCACCCTCTATCACTCATACTATGAAAATACTGAAGCTGGGAGAAATGGCAACCAAACTATTTTCCTTCATTTTCCATTTCCCTCACACCCTCCAAATGGAATTTGTAAAAGCAGGAGTTAGCAGAGAATGGAGCAGAATGTGAGCAGTGCTGCAAATTAAGACCCCATCTGATTTAAATGCAAACTGGTTAAGATAGATTAGTTGAAGTGCTCAGATACTATGGTGATTAGATGGATAGGCACCAGACACGTGCAACGTTTAAGAGAAGAGCAACATCAGTGCCCTGTCACCTCAGGGGTGATTGTAAAACTATGCCACAAAAATATGTAGTCGTTGAGTGCTGAGACATCTTCTGTATCCATAACTATGTCCATTTACTGTTCATAACAACCTATTAGGAGCTGTTACTGTAGTAACTGAAATACAATATAGCTTATGTGCATTGCATACTGAAAGCACCCACTAATAAGTATCTAAATGTATGTCTGGTAGGCAGCTTCCCTTGCTCTTATAAAGTTAAAGAAATAAGACTTCTGTCCCTCTATACTACAGTTCCTACATCACGTTGCTATACAGACCAGCTAAAATCTCTGAACAATTGACCGGCTCCATTATCCATACGTATCTTTAGTTGAAACAACTGTGCTTCTTAGCCTCTGAGTTCTGTTATAATTTGTTTTTGTCAGTGTCAACCATAACTTAAAAGATCTTATTGTGTATAGGAGATATAATACAAATCCATGATTAGACACACAGATACGCACACAAGATTGGAGCCATGACAGCTAGCTCTCCCTTGTGATACAGAAGAAAGAGAGGTTTCAGAGTAGCAGCCGTGTTAGTCTGTATCCGCAAAAAGAAAAGGAGTACTTGTGGTACCTTAGGGTATGTCTACACTATGAAATTAGGTCGAATTTATAGAAGTCGTTTTTTTAGAAATCGTTTTTATATATTCGAGTGTGTATGTCCCCACTGAAAATGCTCTAAGTGCATTAACTTGGCGGAGTGCTTCCACAGTACCGAGGCAAGCATCGACTGCCGGAGTGTTGCACTGTGGGTAGCTATCCCACAGTTCCCGCAGTCTTCGGAAATGAGATTCAAAAGTTCGCGGTTCTTTTCCTGTCTACCTGGCTAGTGCATCTGAGTTGAGAGTGCTGTCCAGAGCAGTCACAATGGAGCACTCTGGGATAGCTCCCAGAGGCCAATACCGTCGAATTGTGTCCACAGTACCCCAAATTCGACCCAGCAAGGCCGATTTAAGCGCTAATCCACTTGTCGGGATGGAGTAAGGAAATTGATTTTAAGAGCCCTTTAAGTCGAAAAAAAGGGTTTCATCGTGTGGACGGGTGCAGGTTTACATAGATTTAACGCTGCTAAATTCGACCTAAAGTCCTAGTATAGACCAGGGCTTAGAGACTAACAAATTTATTTGAGCATAAGCTTTTGTGAGCTACAGCTCACTTCATCGGATGTATTCAGAGAAACACAGTAATCACTATATAACAACAGATTCAATATAAGCAACTGCTTAAAGAATTATAACTGAAAATTCACATAAACAGATCCAACAGTCTGCTCAAGACATTCAGATATTACCTCTATCCTCTGGATCACATCAGCCAACATTTTGCACATTTCCCTAAGAAAGTGGTGAGTCTGCAGCAATATCTGACTTAGATGTTCCCTCAGATGATGCTGGTTGTTTATCACAGTAGCTTTCTGGTATATTGTTATTGCTTGTTGTTTCAAGCTGGGGCACTGACAGACTCATAGGACTTGTGAAGTCATCTAATGCAGTCCCTTGCATTCATGGCAGGACTAAGTATTATCTATACCATCCCTGTCAGGTGTTTGTCTAACCTACTCTTAAAAACCTCCAATGATGGAGATTCCACAACCTCTCTAGGCAATCTATTCCAGTGCTTAACCACCATGACAGGAAGTTTTTCTTAATGGCCAACCTAAACCACCTTTGCTGCAATTTAAGTCCATTGCTTCTTGTCCTATCCTCAGAGGTTACGGAGAACAATTTTTCTCCCTCTTCCTTGTAACAACCTTTTATGTACTTGAAAACTGTTATCGTGTCTCCTCTCACTCTTCTCTTTTCCAGACTAAACAAACCCAATTTTTTCAGTCTTCCCTCATAGGTCAGGTTTTCTAGACCTTTAATCATTTTTGTTGCTCTTCTCTGGACTTTCTCCAATTTGTCCACATCTTTCCTGAAATGTGACACCCAGAACTGGACACAATACTGCAGTCGAGTAATTAGTAATTAGTTCCACTAATCAGCGCAGAGTAGAGTGGAAGAATTACTTCTTGTGTCTTGCTTACAACACTCTTGCTAATACATCCCAGAATGATGTTTGCTTTTTTTGCAACAGTGTTACACTGCTGACTCATATTTAGCTTCTGATCTACTATGTCCCCCAGATCCCTTTCTGCAGTACTCCTTCTCAGGAAACCATTTCCCATTTTCTATGTATGTGACTGATTGTTCCTTCCTAAATGAAGTACTTCGCATTTGTCCTTATTGAATTTCATCCTATTTCTTCAGACCATTTCTCCAGTTTGTCCAGATCATGTTGACTTTTTAACCCTATCCTCCAAAGCTTTTGCAACCCCTCCCAGCGTGGTATCATCTGCAACCTTTATAAATGTACTCTCTATGCCATTATCAAATCATTGATAAAAATATTGATCAAAACCGGACCCAGAACTGATTCCTGTGGGACCCCACTCGATATACCCTTCCTGCTTGACTGTGAACCACTCAGAGCTACTCTCTGGGAACAGTTTTCCAACTAGTTTTGCAACCACCTTATAGTAGCTCCATCTAGGTTGTATTTTCCTTGTTTATGATGGTGACTCCCTGAATTTTGTGTCTTTTGTTGCCACAAAGTCACCCCGGAATCTTGCAATTGGTCAATGTGGCAGCATCAAAACATATTGAGTGCCACCTGTACTGTACAGGACAAAGGAACCATTTGTATGCCAACAATTGCTGGAAGCCATGTACCAACATAATAATCATGCACCAACACCGTTTGACCCATTTGTAGCTCATGAGGTGCAGCTTGACTTATCTGACAATTTCTGACTTGTAGACATAGATCTAGCTTTAATAAATCCAAGTATGACCTGAGCTTTTGGCCATAAACAGCATTGCAGGTGTTTGATTTGTCATGGCATGTACAACATTTTGATATTCTAGCAAGAGGGTGCCAGCTTCTGCTGTAATGATACCCTCTCATCTGTCATGGATTGCAAGGCTTGTTTAAAAGTATGTACAAATCTTTCAACCATGCCATAGGTGGTTGGGTGATACGGTGCCATTTTTCTTCATGAACCAGCAAAACTTTTCTGAATAAACTGAGGACCATTGTCCTTCACAACTTCTTCTGGCACTCCAGTTTTTGCAAACAAACTTCAAAGGTTTTCTATTGTCTATGCAGCTATGATGGTTTTCATGCAAAAAAACAAACAAACATAGTTTTGGACATCCACCACCACTAGATATATTACTGTCAAAAATGGTCCAGCAAAATCAATATGCAGATGTTACAAGGGAGCTGATGGCTATTCCCAAGGGTGCAATGGCTCTGGTTTAGGGATGTGCGGTACCTATTGGCATCCCGAATATTCCTTAGCAAATTGCTCTATTTGTTGGTCAATGCCTGGCCACCATACAAAACTTCTGGCAAGTGTCTTCACTTTTTTGACCCTTTGGTGATCTACATGGTACTCTTATGCACAATTTACTAGGTATAATAACAGAGATTCCCACAACGCATTGTTGATGTATGGTAAGCTCACTTTTGCATGCATAAAAGGTTGCCAGATAAGGGCTGTCAGTATATTTCCAGCCCTTCAGAGTGGCTTCATAAACCTGAGCTAGTGCAGGATGCCTCTTGGTTTCTTGCTCAAACTACAAGTTCCTGGGAACATTCAGTCTGAAACAAATTTGATAGATTCTTTCCCTATTACAGGTTGCCCTTCAACTAGCATGGCAATTCAGGACAGTCCATCTACATTTGCATATACTTCTGTTCTTTTTAATTCAATGTCATAGATCTAGCCAGCTAAGAAGAGAGCCTAGCACTGCATACATGCTGCAGTTGTCACAGAAATTCCCTTGCTTGGATGAAGGATTGCTGGTCTGTGACAGGGATGAATTTCCTCCCAAACACTTACTGGTTGAATTTCTTCACATCCAGCACCAGACGTAAAGCCTCCTTGTCTATTTGTGTATAGTTATGTTCTGCTGCAGTGAGAAATCTGGAGACAAATGCTATGGGTCTCTCACTCCCATCTGGCATGGTGTACAATATAACCACTCCAACTGCATGTGAGGAACCATCACATGCTAACTTGATAGGCTAGGATGGGTTAAAGTGTGTAAGCACACTGTCTGATTGTTTTGCTTCCAGGAGGTTTTTTGTTTGTTTGTTTTTTTACATTCACATGACCATACCCACTTTTGACCAGTGTGCAGCAAACAGTTCTGCGGAGCAATAAAAGTTGCTAGGTTTGGTACAAATCAGCTATAGCAGTATATAGTAAATCCTAGAAATGATCTTAAAGTTGTGACACATCCTTTGGCAGTGGAGTTTCCAAGACTGCTTTAATCTTCTAAATTTATATAGGCCTTATGCATCAATAATGTGCCAACAATAAGCTATCATGTCCTTGAAAAATTTACATTTTATGCAATTGGCTTGAAACCCATATTTTTCTAGACATTTTAATACCCTTTTCAGGGTTACAGATGTTCTTCACTTCCACCGATCACAGTAATGTCATCCAAATAACACTGTGTTCTCAAGATACCTTGCAAAACTTGGTCCATTGCCCATTGCCAAATAGCAGGAGCTGAAGCAATACCAATCACTAGTCTGTTGTACTGGTACAGACCCTTTTATGTGTTGATTGTGAGGTATGCCTTCGACTCTTCCTCAGCTTCCATCTGTAGGTAGGCCTGTGACAAATCAATTGCGCTGAATCATTGTTCCCCATCCACTATAACAAAAATGTCTTCAATTCAAGGCCGGGGGTATTTTTCAACTTTCAGTACAGAGTTTATGGTGACCTTAAAATCTCCACACTCCCTTATTCCACCATTTTTTTTTTACAGTTGGAACAACTGGAGTGCCCCACTCGTTTCAGGCCACTTTTGAAATTATGGTGTCTCATTCCAGATGTTCCAATTCAGAGTCTATTTTTGAGCGACTACTTTGAAGAACAGATACAACTTTGTGAAACTTGGGCTGGGCCTTCTCGGCTAGGATTATTTTAGCCTTCATGTGTGGTAAGAGTTCCTGTGACCTCCATGAATACTCACGATACCTGACTTAGTATCCCTTCCAGCTGCTGTTCAACTGTTTTAGTGGGGTTTGCTGAAAGTGACTGCAGCATCTTTACAGCTTTTCAATCCAGGGGAACCTTATGTAAGCATTCATGACCCCACAGAACCAGTCAACAACAAATAAATCTAATAAACATTGCTTATTGTTATACTCCACATTCATGTGCATTACTCCAATTGTCACGATCTTTTCTCCCATATGTTTTGGTAACTTTGGTGTCTGCCTCAGTTTGGTATTTTTAAATGTTTTCTCATATTTTGAACATGAGATAATGGACCGCGTGGACTCTGGGTCTAATTTCATTTTGAGCATTTTTCCCGTCACTCAAGTTGTCACCCATTTTTGCTCACAAAATATATATCCAGCCTAGCTACTCCACTCTTGCAGTCTATGTCACTACTGCCTCTGTCTACAGAATGTACAATGATATTTCTTTTTCTATACCCTCATCAGGTCTCTTCCTTATTTCTCTTAGCACAATAAACTGCTTGGATATGTCCTTTTTTAATACAGTTTCTGCAATATGCATATTTAAATTGGTACTCAAAAGGAGCATGGAACCCTTTTCCACATCAGTAGCATATGTTTGTTGAACGGACTGGCTCTTGTGTTGGGTCATGGATAGTTTATGCATTCCTACCTCTGTTTTATCTCCGGTATGCAATTCTATTGCATCCCTTGCCACAGTTTCCATCACTACTACAATTTCTACTGTGCATTTACAGGTAAGATTTTTCCTTAGTTAAGAGCCTCTTCTGTTTACTTTTGTTAGTCAGTCCACACACAAATCTGTCTCTCAGGGCCTTTTAAGCCAATTCTTTAAAGTACAGTGTTCTGACAGTCTTTTTAAACTTGTTGCAAAGGAGGAAATGGATTCACCTTCAAGTTGATTCCGCTTAATGAAACCTGAACCTTTCTGCTATAATCAGAGGCTTGGGTCCTTGAACAATTTTCACTGTCTCTTTATAGGTTTTGCTTGCTGGCTTCTCTGGGATGACTGGACTGTGTACTAAACTGTATGTTTTTCCTTCCATCACACCCAGTAAAGCTGCTGCATATTTTCCCAGGGGAATCTCATTTATTTCAACATACTGCTTCAGCCCCTTGCAGGACAGTCCTCCATGGCACCATCAAAGGCTTCACTTTTTCCAGTATAACCTACCATTTTACCTCCCTGCTGTTAGGTCAGTAGTTCAGAGTACTCACAGTTGTATCAGACTCCCCTCCTCGTTTCCCCACCTTTCAGGGTTGCAAGCAATGTTATAGATTGGCTTGCTACTGTGATACATAGAAGATTCTTGAAATCCTCATTGCCATTTGCTGTGTGTGGTGGATATAGCACAAAATCCTGATTGGAAACATAGATGTATACATAACGTTGGAGCCATGATGGCTGACTGTCCCTTACAGAAGAAAAAGAAACACAGTAACTACTACGTAACAGATTCAACATAGGCAACTACTTAAAGAGCTATAAGTGCAAATTCACAGAAACAGATTCAACACTCTGCTCAATATACTCATACATATCACAGATCCTTTTTTAAAATAGGAGAGAAGTGGGGTATATTTATTAATCAAAGTACTTTATATAGCTCTTTTTCATCAAAGGATATTAAACTGCTTTATAAAGATTAATTATATAAGCCTTACATGACCACGGGGGGACAGGTAACTATGATCAGAGTGGAAGAAGTTCATGGCCATCCAGGAACTTTATGGTCATTACACTACAATACATTCCCCAGCCATTTGTGTAGAACCAGATCTCCTGCTTCAGGAGCATAGGCTTCAACCACTTGAGTTAAAGAAGTTCACTTCACCCACATAAAGCCCAAGTAATTGAGTTTTATGTATATGAAGTGTATGGAATTGATGAAATTTCCCCAACACACATAGCCAGGGAGCAGGTGTACAGATTAGCTCATAGTCCTGCAGCTCTGTGGATTGGAATTACAGGTAGAATCTCACCCCATCACTTGTTTTTAAGTCTCAGGGCCATTTCCTTTCATAATAATTTGATGATTTTGTTTGGTAATTCTACCGAACTGTGGAACTGGATAAATTAAAATCAGAAAAGCACTAATACATGAAGCTTAATCTCCAGCCCTGTCCCTTCTGTTCTCAAGGACCCAGCCTGAAATGTGTGCCCCAGCCATGCTCTGAGGCCTGCAGCTATCCTGAGGTGGCTTCTTCATGATTTTACAAATCCTGTGTCCTGCTCACAAGGCAAAAGTCTGCTATTTTACCCTCTCCTGACCTCTAGGGATGATATTAGCATAGTAGAGGCTCCCCAGCTCTAAAGGAGTCATGGGTTGGGTATCAGCCATGGGAATTACTAAAAGAGATGAAGCAATACCTTCTTAAACTGCACTCCTAGAGGAAAGCTCCAATTGTGAGCTAGGGGCCATTGGTACAAACATTTCCTCCAGGTCCTTCAGGAGTATGTGTGTGTGTGTGATCTCGGGGGGCAGATTAGGAGTGAGGGGAAGTAAGTATATGAGAAACCCTCAGTCATCACCACAAGAGGTAACTTGTTTGATGGTGCCTCAGAGAGCTCCTGAGGGGTTACTACCACATTAGGGCTATAGCAAAGACAGTGACCCCCTCTTGGGGAGAGAGTAGGAATAATTTTGCAGAAGACTGGTTGAAGCATTAGGGGGTGGAGGTGGGCAGGAGGCATCTCCATGCCATCTGTTTTCAAGAATCAGTCACAGAAACATTCTATACCAGGCCTGACCTGTTGGGCCAGTGCAGCTTATGCTTGTAGAAGACTAAGCTTACAGACCTCTCTCTCCCACATAACCATGAGCCAAGATTTGGCCCTAAGTCACTGCACCGTACATTTTCTGATTAAATTGACTGTCAGTTAGTTAAGGCCTGAATTTTAGCTTATTTTAAAATGGCAAGATCTTGCAGAAAATGGCATTCACCCAAGAGTTCTGAAAGAACTCAAATGTGAAATTATAGAGCTATTAACTATGGTTTGTAACCTGTCCTTTAAATCAGATTCTGTACTGGAAGATAGCTAATGTAATGCCAATATTTAAAAGGCCTCTAGAGGTGATCCCAGCAATTACAGACCAGTAAGTCTAACATCAGTACCGGGCAAATTAGTTGAAACAATAGTAAAGAACAAAATTGTCAAACACATAGAAGAACATAAATTGTTGGGCAAAAGCCAACATGGTTTCTGTAAAGGGAAATCATGTCTTTCTAATCTATTAGAGTTCTTTGAAGGGGTCAATAAACATGTGGACAAGGGGGATCCAGTGGACATAGTGTACTTAGATTTCCAACAAGCCTTTGACAAGGTCCCTCACAAAAGGCTCTTACGTAAATTAAGTTGTCATGGGATAAGAGGGAAGATCCTTTCATAGACTGAGAACTGGTTAAAAGACAGGGAACAAAGGGAGGAATAAACGATAAATTTTCAGAATGGAGAGGGGTATCTAGTGGTGTTCCCCAAAGGTCAGTCCTAGGACCAGTCCTATTCAACTTATTCATAAATGATCTGGAGAAAGGGGTAAACAGTGAGGTAGCAAAGTTTGCAGACAATACTAAATTGCTCAAGATAGTTAAGACCAAAGCAGACTGTGAAGAACTTCAAAAAGATCTCACAAAACTAAGTGATTGGGCAACAAAATGGCAAATGAAATTTAATGTGGATAAATGTAAAATAATGCACATTGGAAAAAGTAACCCCACCTATACATACAATATGATGGGGGCTAATTTAGCTACAACTAATCAGGAAAGAGATCTTGGAGTCATCGTGGATAGTTCTCTGAAGACGTCCACACAGTGTGCAAAGGCAGTCAACAAAGCAAACAGGATGTTAGGAATCATTAACAAAGGGATAGAGAATAAGATGGAGAGTATCTTAATGCCCTTATATAAATCCATGGTTCGCCCACATCTTGAATACAGCATACAGATGTGGTCTCCTCATCTAAAAAAAGATATACTGGCATTAAAAAAGGTTCAGAGAAGGGCAACTAAAATGATTAGGGGTTTGGAATAGGTCCCATATGAGGAGAGATTAAAGAGGCTAGGACTTTTCAGCTTGGAAAAGAGAAGACTAAGTAGGGATTTGAGAGAGGTAAATAAAATCATAAGTGGTGTGGAGAAAGTGAACAAGGAAAAGTTATTTGCTTGTTCCCATAATATAAGAACTAGGGCCACCAAATGAAATTAATGGGAAGCAGGTTTAACACAAATAAAAGGAAGTTCTTCTTCACACAGCACACAGTCAACCTGTGGTACTCCTTGCCTGGGGAGGTTGTGAAGGCTAGGACTATAACAGGGTTTAAAAGAGAACTAGATACATTCATGGAGGTTAAGTCCATTAATGGCTATTAGCCAGGATGGGTAAGGAATGGCGTCCCTAGCCTCTGTTTGTCAGAGGGTGAAGATGGATGGCAGGAGAGAGATCACTTGATCATTGCCTGTTAGGTTCGCTCCCTCTGGGACACTCGGCATTGGCCACTGTCAGCAAACCTTTGGTCTGACCCAGAATGGCTGTTCTTATGTCCTTTGGAATCTTAATGTCAGGAGCAGGGAATTAAATCCAATGCAAAATATTATTTTTCAGCTAACTTCCTAATTGACTATCCAATATTTTTAACTGCTATACAGATAGAAAACTGGCTACATGATGGAACACGAGTTAATGTTAATAATGACAACATATTTACATAACGCCTTTCATCCTTAAGAATGTCAGGGATGAAACATGGCAGCTGTTTATCAGTGCATTTCACAGGGAGTTTGGGTCAGGAAGTGAACAAAAGGGCCATACCCCACAGAAACTGCTTTACGAGTTTAGAGAGAAAGAGTGTAATTACCTGTGTAGGAGTCTGAACACAGGCCCTACGGAAGTCAATGAGAATTTTGTCATTGACTTCAGTTGGGCCAGGATAGCATCCTAGGGCTTATATTATGCTCATGAAAAGTGTCATGAAATCATTAATGACCATAGGCTGTCAGGACTTCAGTTTTACCTGTTATCCAAGATAACCTCTTTAGCAGAACAGTGTGCTTCTAACACTATGTGGGTATTGGTCTGAAACTTACTCAGAGGGTAGAGTGCCATTTACTGATTCATGAGCACCATTAAACACAATTTTCAGAAATATGTTGACATCACCACCAATACTAATGACAAGAAGGAAATTGCCAGACAATTCATTCGGTCTCCTGCAGTTACTTTCTATCTAGGTACTTATATGGCTCCAGTTACAGTATCTGAGAATCCCCCAAGTATTTATGGGTTTATCCTCACAAGACCGCTGTGAGCAAGGAAAGTATTACATTTTTCTGTTTTGTAAGTGGGGAACCGAGGCACAGAAATTAAGTTATTTGCCAATGGTCACAGAGGAAGTCTATGGCAGGACCAGAAATTGAACCCATATCTCCAGTCCAGGCTCTTAACCACATGATAATACTTGCTCCATAAGAAAGAGAGAAATGTCACTTGCAAATGAAAGAAGACATAATTGACATAGCTGTGAAAGAAATTATAGTCTCAAGCTTCTAAGAAGGTATTGCAATAAACAGAGTGAAAAATAGAGTAACCCTGTAAGAAATAATTGTTTATATCCCTCTAATTAGTTGGAGTCTCTAAGTGACAGTAAATCATTCTGTTATCATTTGGGTAAACAGGGAAACTGATTATTTTTTTTAGGGGGGCAGAATGAACTTTTTTTAGTGTTCACTTGAGGCAGGGTGGGGGAGCAGTGTTCCAGCATATGGGCCCCCGCAGGGTTCCAGTGACCAGGCAACAGCCTAACATGGGGAAGAGAGGGCGCAGTGTTCCAGCAACAGCATAGGGCGGGGACCCTTGGGAGAGCAGTTGTGGGTTTTCCATTTTCTCTTTGGAAAATATGGTCACCCTACTCAGTCACTGCTTGCATTTTGGCCCTGATTCTGTTCACACTGAATTAAATGGCAAAACTTGTATTGACTTCAGTGGTGCAAGGTCAGAGCCTTACAGAGTTGACTATTTTCTCCTCAACATAGTGTCTATTACTACTCATCTGACTGACATATAGGACACTCAGGGCACTGAATCGGTCTTCATGTGCAGTCCCCTTTCCTGCAAGAAAGCACTTTAGGCACAAATCACTGCCAGAGCTCCACCTTGTTGGTGTGGGTCCACTCCCTCCCCAAAATGGAATATCTCTTCTGCTCATGGATATTTGAAAAAAGAACCCAGTTTTCTTATGTGCAGATCTCACAGATTATGGTATCTGAAATATAGATTTTTCCCCTTGAAAATCCATGAGACAGTTTTACTATACAGAGATTAATACCAATATGTAATATAAAGCTCTATGCAACCTTGGAACTTCCATGGGTATTTCACTCCTTTTCATTTTATTGTATGTCCTACAACTATTCTTTATTATACAGTCTGCATCTCAGCAGGGAGAAAAGCAGCAGCTAGTGGGTTTTACCTTTGAATAGAGAGAAAGGTGATGTACTATATATAGATGGGTGGCACTAACCACTCGCTCTCAGTGACTTCCCTCGGCATGTTAAAATTCCCACACAGAAACCTTTGTTCAAGACAGAGTTAAGGTCTGAAGAAAAGAAAATTAGCAAGATGGTTACAGTTTTAAACAAGTGTGACAAAGTTCCTGCTCTACCTTGGTGGGTCTTGCGCTTATTGGCGGATTTACTCGCCTTGGAGCTTCATGGCAGCCTTCAGCTTGGCCGTTCTGACCAGGAGTTGGGAGGATTTGGGGGGAAACTGAGCCCGCCCTCTACTCCGGGTTCCACCCCAGGGCCCTGTGGAATGCAGCTGTCTAGAGTGCCTCCTGGAACAGCTGTGCAACAGCTACAACTTCCTGAGCTACTTCCCCATGGCCTCCTCCCAACACCTTCTTCATCCCCATCATATGACCTCCCTCCTAGTGTCTGATAATGCTTGTACACCTCAGGCCTCCAACAGTCCGCGTTCTCACTCTCAGCTCCTAGTGCCTCTTGCTCCCAACTTCTCACACGCACCCCCAAAAACTGAAGTGAGCTCCTGATTAGCCTGCCTTAATTGATTCTAGCAGCTACTTGACTGGCTGCAGGTGTTCTAATCAGCCTGTCTTAATTGTCTCCAGAAGGTTCCTGATTGTTCTGGAACCTTCCCTGTTGGGAAACGGAATGTCCTTTGCTTGCTCCTCAGCTATCTGCTTTCTATTCTTTCCTAAAGCCCCCTGGCCTGGACTTTTCTTACTTTTTGAACCTGCCTTAGTTTTCCCTCCGACCGGGCCAGACGCTTTGTTTTGGTTTGCTTTTTGTTATTTTTTTTTCTTCTTGCCGTTTACATGCTGGTCGGCCTTCAGCTTGCCGCCAGCACCCGAACCTCCCCGCGTCTCCTTTCGGGTGCAGCTATTTGCCTCAGCTGAAGCCCCTGGAGGAGGGGAGGGAAGATTGCCGATTTTGCTGTCCGGAGGGGGGAGTGGAAACCCCCAGACCCAGTCGTTTTGCTGGCAGCTCGGATTCTACAACATTCTCAGCATGCCGGAAGCCTTGGAACACAGCCATCACAGCTGGAGAAGAAGATTTCAAGACAGGAGAAATAACCCAGGGAAGCTACAAATCATCGTGAAGGGGGCCGTAAGACTGAGTAATTGTCTGAATTATACTCTCGGGGGGGGGGAGTTTGACTGTGGTTTACTTGCGTTTGTGGCGGCACAGGGGGTGTGGCGTGGAGCCCCGCCCCGATCCATCGGTGCCCCTAACCCCCCCCACCATTACTACAACTGTCACGCCCCCCCCCGCCGTCCTTCCCTGCTGGCAACCTGCCATCTCCCTTCAGATCCAGCTGTTCGCTTTGAACTTTGCCTTTCGGACCGGACATAACAGCCAACCAACCGAGACTTTTTGGACAAACGTGTGTGGGTCTGCATGCCCCCCCCCCGGATTGCTTATCCCACAGCTTGCCCCTATTACCGGACTCCAATTTTGCTCCCCCCCCCCAGTCCAACCCCCTCGGCATTCCCCCCCCCCGCCTGTAGCCCAGCGGGGAGGAGCGGTTACTTTGCTTCTCCCTCCCTCCTCCTCCTTCCGGTGTCTCCCCGTCTTTCCCTGCTCACAATGGCGGGGAATGAGAGGGGCGAGGCCCCTTTAACAAAATCAGCTGTCCCTCCCCCCCCCCCCGCCCGACCCCCAAGGTCCCCCCCCCCGGGCGTTCACCTCATCCTCACCTCCGTTCCTCCCTTCTTACCCAATGTTGCCCTGTTACTTGCTCTCTCCACTCTGGGGAAACTTGTCTCTGTCATCAGCCCTCTCCCATTGGGCTGCAAGGACCCCACCCTCCGTCACGTTTTTTCATTCCGCCGGCAAGTGCAGCTCTACCGCCGGCAGGGGCGCGTGATGGAGAGGTGCTCGAGGGGTCTTTCCTAGTCCCCTACCAGGGAGCCTGCTATCGGGTCTTTTACTCCACCGGTGAGGCCCGGTGCTACCTCTGCCGCTCAGCGGGGCATGTCCGCAGACATCGGCCCCGTCGCTGCCGCCCGCCCCTGGCTGCCCAGCACCTGAAACCAACCCTCCTCCAACTCGACCCATCACTGCTCCCGTCCGGGCCCAAGAGATACCTTCCCTACAACGCCCGGGCGAGCAAGAGAGTTCCACCCTTGCTATTACCAATCCAGCAGAGCCTATGGAGGAGGGTGTGGCAAGGATGTCACCGGGTATAGGAGAGGGCCCGCCCCAAGGAGAAACCCCCGCCCCTCATGCTGCCTCACCGCTACCCCCCCCCAAACCCCTGAACCATCGCCTCCGCCCCCCGACACGACCCCTGCTAACCAACCCCCAGATGACGCTATGGAGGGCTGGACCCTAGTCCAGGGGAAGCGAGGCAAGAGGAAGGCTCGAGCTCCGCTGCATCCATCCGACGCGGAAGCCCCCCGCAAGACCAGGAAAGGAGACACTGATATTGAGCCTCCCACCAGGGCCATGAGTGAGATCCATCCGCTGGTGTCGGGAGGGGAAGACGGACTGGCATTGGAGGGCAGAGTCCCCCCTCCACGGGAGACCCTCCCCTCCGAGACTCCTGAAGACGCCCCTTCTGCCTGGATACCACCCAAACTCCCCGCGGACCCCGAGGTGACCATTGAGGTGGGCCCTAGAGGAGAGGCCCCCGGGGTGGCAGGAGCTGGCCTCTTCCCCGTGTATGCGGAGATTGAGGCCCTAGATTTGACCCCGGTCACCCAGGGAGAGGATGATCTCCTGCCGGCAGGTCTCGAGCTGGGCAACCTTACCCCAGTCCTCCTTTCCCCATGCTCCCTCCCCCTAATTGCCTTCCCAGGCGAGCACCCTGCAGAAGGTGGTCCACCACCTGATGCCATGGCCGCTAAGACCACCATGGAGCCAGTGCCTAGCATTATTGGGAGCCCCCTCCCTTACCCCTTAACCCTTGACTCTGCTCAGGAGGCACTTTCCTTTAGCTGCTTGCCTCCTGAACCCCAGAGCCTTACCCCTGCCCCTAACCCCCCGCCCCCCCCGTCCCTGCCCAAGTCCCCTCCTCCTGCAATGCTAATGCCGCCCCTGGGGTTATTTCCTTTCCGCCTTTCGCAGATTCCCCCTCGGGAGCAGTCTTTGCACTTTCTAGCCGCGACCCATTAGGAGTGGCAATTTTTCCCCTGCCATCCCCCTCCACCCCAAGGCGTGAAATGAATTTAATAACCCCAGCCTGTCAGACGCCCCGTTGGTGGTCCGCACCCTGTCTACCCGCCTTAGCGGACCACGAGGCTGTATTAAGAGTCCCAATAGGGAACACCCCGGAAACTGTGACCCCACCCTCCCATGAGCTGCGGCATACACTACGGAAGTTCCTAGAACACACCCATGGTGCCTGCAATTGGGTACAGCTGGCTCTTCAGCTATGTGGGGGACTTTGACCAAATCCTCCAGGCCACAAGGGTCCTTATAAAGGAGGGCAGGGGGCAAGGAAGGCGCGGTGCTGCGGCCTATGAGCGAGCCCGCGGCTTCCGACACGATCTACCCATCCACGGGATGGGTCACGGGTTGCTGCGCAACCCACCGGGGGCCCTGAACACCCCCTCCAACAAGAAACCCCCACAGCCCCAGCCCTCCGCATGACGGCTCTTATTATTGCAACCCTGAATACCAGGGGCTGTAATATGGCTCTCCGCAGGTCCCAGTGCTCTCTTACCTTCGGGAAGGGGGGTACTCTGTAGTTTTCCTGAAGGAGACCCATACGGACCCGACCGCCGAGGACAGGTGGCGGCTGGAGTGGGGGAACGGGGCATACTTTAGCCACTTCACGACTTGGCAAGCTGGAGTGGCGACCCTGTTCTCCCCCAACCTATGGCCTGAGGTGCTAGGGGTCACTGAGGCCGTGCCGGGCCACCTGCTGCACCTTCGAGTCCGTATGGAGGGGCTCACGGTCAATTTTGTTAACATCTATTCCCTGCAAATTAGCTCAAGGCGGCCACAATTCTATCAGCGGATGTCCGACTTTCTCGGCACCCTAGATTCGCACGAGTGCCTGGTCTTGGGAGGGGACTTTAACAACTCTCGGTTGCACCGTATTTACTTATCCCGTTTCCATCTTTCACAGACCAACTCCTCCGCCATTCGGCCGGCCCCATTCTCCGACCATTACTTAGTCATCGTAACGGTCTCCCTCCGTGCAGAGAGACCGGGGTTGGCCTATTGGCACTTTAACAACAGCTTGTTGGAGGACAAGAGCTTCGTGACGTCCTTCCGGGAGTTTTGGCTGGCCTGGCGAGAGCAGTGGCGTGCCTTTCCCTCGGTGCGGCGATGGTGGGATCTCGGGAAGGTGCGTGCCAAGCTCTTCTGCCGTGACTACACTCGGGGCACCAGCCGACGGCGAAATGCGGCGATAGAGCAGTTGTAACGGGAGGTCTTAGAGATGGAGAGGTGCCTGGCTGCCAACCCCGAGGACCCGTCCCTCTGCGGAGCATGCTGGGAGAAGCGGGAGGAGCTCCGGGCCCTCGAGGACCACCGGGCCCGAGGTGCCTTCGTTCGGTCCAGCATCCACCTCCTTTGGGAGATGGACCATGGCTCCCACTTCTTCTATGACCTGGAGAAAATGAGGGGGGCCAAGAAACACGTCACCTGCCTTCTTGCAGAAGACGGCACCCCCCTCACTGATCCGGAGGAGATGTGTGGGAGGGCCCATGACTTCTACACAAGCCTTTTCTCCCCGGATCCGACCGCTCCTGGCGCTTGCGGGGTGCTCTGGGAGGAACTCCCCACGGTCAGAGTGAGCAACCGAGACCGACTAGAGCTGCCTCTCACCCTGGCCGAGTTCTCGGAAGCCCTCCGTCGCATTCCCACCAATAAATCTCCGGGCATGGACGGGCTGACCGTGGAGTTTTACCGCACGTACTGGGACATCCTCGGCCCAGACCTAGTCACCGTCTGGGCTGAGTCCTTGCAGAGCGGGGTCCTCCCTCTGTCGTGCGGGCGAGCGGTGCTCGCCTTGCTGCCGAAGAAGGGGGACCTCCGCGATTTACGAAACTGGCGTCCCGTCTCACTCCTTAGCACGGATTACAAAATCGTAGCGAAAGCAATCTCGCTGCGGCTAGGGTCCGTGATGGCGGATGTGATCCACCCAGACCAGACCTATACTGTCCCAGGTCGCAGCATTTTTGACAACCTCTTTCTAGTCCGAGACCTTTTGGAACTCGGGCAGAGAGATGGTCTGTCGTTCGCCCTCCTGTCTCTTGATCAGGAGAAGGCGTTCGATAGAGTAGACCATGGATACCTCCTGAGCACTCTGCAGGCATTTGGATTCGGACCTCAGTTTGTGAGTTTTCTCCGGGTGCTGTATGCCTCCGCGGAGTGTTTGGTTAGGCTCAACTGGACCCTGACTGAACCAGTCAGCTTCGGGCGAGGAGTGCGCCCCCGGGTGCCCCCTCTCGGGCCAGTTGTACGCTCTGGCAATCGAGCCTTTCCTCTGTCTCCTCCGCAGGAGGATGACAGGGTTGGTGCTGTGGGAGCCGGAGCTGCAGCTGGTCCTGTCGGCGTAAGCCGATGATGTACTCCTCGTGGTCCAGGACCCGGGCGACATGGCGCGAGTGGAGGCATGCCAGGCCATCTATTCGGCAGCCTCCTCTGCCCGAGTCAACTGGGTCAAGAGCTCTGGCTTGGCGGTGGTGGACTGGCGGCAGGTAAGCTCCCTCCCACCCGCGCTTCAGACCATCCGGTGGAGTGTGGGTCCACTGCTCTACCTAGGCATTTACCTTTCTGCCACGCACCCTTCCCTGCCGGAGAACTGGCAAAATTTAGAGGGCGGGGTGATAGAGTGGCTCCGGAAATGGACGAGGCTACTCCGATGTCTCTCCCTCCGAGGGAGAGCACTGGTGCTTTACCAACTAGTCCTGTCCACGCTCTGGTAAGGGCTCAACACCCTGGCCCCGGCTTTCCTGACCCACCTCCGGAGATTGATTGTAGAGTTCTTCTGGTCAGGAATGCACTGGGCCCCTGTTGGAGTTCTTTATCTACCCCTGAAGGAAGGAGGGCAGGGCCTGAAGTGTCTGTACACTCAGGTCTGCGTTTTCCACCTCTAGGCCCTGCAGAGGCTCTTTTATAGTGCACGTAGTTCAGCATGGAGCATACTGGCGCACGCCTTCCTGCGCCGCTTCCAAGGGCTCCGATACAACCGGCAGCTCTTTTATCTTTCTCCGAGGGGTTTTCCGTGAGACCTCTCCGGGCTGCCGGTCTTCTACCAGGACCTCCTCCGGACCTGGAAACTGTTTCTAATGACCAGGTCCGTGGCGGCCACCGTGGGAGCAGATCTCCTCATGGAGCCCCTGCTACTCAACCCCCAGCTCCGTGTGCAGGTGGCGGAGTCCCGCTCGGTGCGCCAGAGGTTGGAGACCTCCTGGACTACGACCGGAGAGACTGGCTGGATCCCCTGACGCTCGCTTGGCGCATGGGGCTCTCCAGCCCCCATGCCCCCCGGCGCGTACTTCAGGAGGTGAAGGCCGCCTTGAGCCCCGCTGCTCGGGCTTATGTCAACCGAGCCTTGCGCGAGGGCGCACCCCACCCATCCTCAACCCCAGGCCTGCCGGACCTTTCCATTGGGCCCCTACCCCGTAGATCCCAACAAACCCCTCACCCTTTCACTGCAAGCCGGCTGCATGAACTGCAGCCGGTCATTTTTCAAATTGCACCACGGAAATATTTATACACACTCACGCTTCACACCCTTCACACCCACACCCTGGTGTCCCGCCACGATACAAAGTGGCGGGACCTCCTGCCACCTTTGGAGGGTGAGCAACCTCGGTGGGCCAGTCTGTATTCCACCTTGGTCCCGAGGCCCGTCGGAGACAGTAGTTGGCGGCTCCTTCACAGAGCTGTGAGCACGGGCGTGTTTTTGACACGGTTTACCTCCATCCCGGATACTTGCCATTTTTGCAATGTGAGGGAAACCCTGGCACACGTATATTTAGAGTGTGCCAGACTGCAGCCCCTTTTTCAGCTCCTCACGAATATTTTATTGCACTTTTGGCTACACTTTTCCCATCACCTTTTTATTTATACACTCCCCATCCATGGCCCCACAAAATCGCGAGATCTCCTGGTTAACCTCCTCCTAGCCCTAGCTAAAACAGCCATTTATAAAACCAGAGAGGGGAGGTTGGCTAATGAAGCGTCCTGCGATTGTAGGGCCGTTTTCCGATCCTCAGTACATTCACGTATCCGGGCAGAGTTCCTCTGGGCGGCGTCCACCGACTCCCTTGACACCTTCGAGGAGCGGTGGGTGCTGCCCGGGTTTCTCTGCTTGGTGACCCCATCCGGTTCCCTCCGTCTGACCCTTTGATTGAGGGGAAGAGCGAGAGACCCCAGCCCCAGCCGTTGCCTTTGTGGATACCATCATCATTGTCACCTAGGAGGGGTCCTATAACACGTGGGTGTAACCCCCGCCACCCCAAACTGCCCACCCTGCAGCCGTGCCCATCTTGTTGGGCACTCTCAGGAGAGGAATAATTGGTGACATTGGGCGTGGCACTAGGTAACTCGAGAGGGTGGAAGACCACGAGTGTCGAGGAAGCCCCCCCGCTCTAGGCCACCAGGTAACTCAGGAGGGTGGAAGACCATGAGTGTCGAGGAAGCCCCACCGCTCTAGGCCCAGGCTAGCCTGAACACTTCTCCCTCCTGAAGACTGCTGTGTTATACCTTCTGTTTGCTCTTGTTTTGTTGCATAGTTTTGCTTTATCCTCTTCGGTGATTCTTTGTAAATGTTACACAAATAAAATTCTTTTCTGCTTCAAAAAAAAAAAAAAAACCTTACCCAGGGAAAAGGGACCTACTTAGCCTGCTCTCCTGCTCCTCCCCTCTGGCCTAGGCTTTTGTTGCTTTTTGCCCCTGCTTTCGGCTTCCCCCCCGACCGGGCCAGACACTCTCCCCACTTTCTTTTCTTTTTGTTGTTTTTTTTCTTTCTCTGCCATTGCTAGAGTGCTGGCTGGCTGCTGGCCAGCTGTTAGCCCCCCAACCCCACCCCGCCCGCCCTCGGACACTGCTGCCGCTTCAGCTGAAACCCCCCACCGCCCCGAGAGAGGGCGGGCCTGCTGGCCTGCTTCCCCGGAGGGGGGAGTGGAAGGACCCAGCCCCCAGACCCAGCCGCTTGCTGTTTGTCTGCGGACCCATCTCCAGTCGAGAGGACTCTTATCATTTGCTCCAGCATTTCTGGAATGCAAAAAAGAAAACCCGGAACAGACAGAGAAAAAGCCGTCCACCGGAGGAACACCGCCCGGGAATCTACAAATCGCTGCGGAGAGGGCCTAAGACTGAGTAACTTTCGAACTGTGCTCTCGTGTGGGGGAAGGCCTTGACTGTGTCTTAACTTTGTTTGTAGGGACACAGGGGGTGTGGCACGGAGCTGCCCCCCAATCCATCTGTGTCCTCCCAACCCCCACACTACGATCTTCACTCCCCACACTCCACCATCTTTGCTGGCTATCCAACATCTGCCTTTGGACTCAGCTGCTCGCCCTGATTCCACTGCATGGGCCAGAAGCACCAGCCAACCAAACAGGACTCTCTGGACAAGCGTATGGTGGTTCATGTGCCCCCACCTCGAATTGTCCACCCCACAGCTAGTCCTTTCTACCTGACCCCAACTCCTGTTAATCTCCTGCCACCACCCCTGCTGCGGCATCAGCAATGGAGGGCACCAGGGTGACCTCCGCCGCTGCCATGCCCATCGCCTCCCCAGACTCTAGGGAAGCCCCCCCAGCCAGCAGGAAAGGCCAGGGCAAGAAGAAGGGGAAGGGCCCTGCTAAAACCACCGGGCCCTCCATGGCAGGGGCCACCCCCACCGCTGCAGCCCCACCACCGACCACGGCGTCCTCCCCCGCTGCCCCCTCCACCAGCTCTGCGGATGTCCCTCCCTCAGCCCCCAGGACGTATGCCTGGGCAGCGGCAGCCCCCCCACCTGCCACCTCATCATCTCTCCCACCCACGGCCTCCACCACCATCAACAGCGGCCGGGGCCCCTTTCCCACCATGACAAGGAAGCACGGTGTCCGATGCTTCCTGGTGCCCGCCTTGCCCCATGTGGAGACCTACGTGCGGGTGTTGGCGAGGGTGGTGGGACCCACGGCCATTGTGGCAGCCTCCAAAATGTACGGGAAGGTCATTTTCTTCTTAGCATCAGAGGCTGCCGCCCAGGAAGCAGTGGAGAGGGGCCTGGTGGTGGTGGTGGTGGGGTTTGTCCCCCTAGAGCCGCTAGAGGACCTGGGTGTCCGCCTGGTCCTGACCTCGGTCCCTCCTTTTCGCTCCAATGCTGCCCTGCTACCCACCCTTTCCACCCTGGGGAAACCTGTTTCTGTTATCAGCCCTCTCCCGTTGGGCTGCAAGGATCTCACCCTCTGTCACACTTTTTCCTTCCGCTGGCAAGTGCAACTTTTATTGCCGTCGGCAGCGCGTGATGGAGTGGTGCTCGAAGGGTCCTTCCTAGTCCCGCACCAGAGGGCCCGTTACCAGGTGTACTTTTCCATGGGGGAAGCCTGGTGCTACCTCTGCCGGGCATCGGGGCATGTCCGGAGGGACTGCCCCTTAGCCTGGCAAGGAGGGGCACCTGGGATCCCTGAGACCTGGCAGGACATCGGCCCCGTCACTGCTGACACCCCTGGCTGCCCGGTACCCGAACCCGCCCCCCCTCCTCTTCGGACCACCACTACTCCCACTCAGGCCCAAAGGGCACCTCCCCTACAACGCCCACATGAGCAGGAGAGCCCCGCCCTCGCTGCTGACAATCTAGCGGGGCCTATGGAGGAGGGTGTGGCAGAGATACCACCAGGCATGGGAGACAGCCTGCCCCAGGGAGAATCGTCCCTCCCTTATGCTGCCCCACCGTTCCCCCCCAAGTCCCTGAGCCATCGCCTTTGCCCCCTGACACGACCCCTGCTAACCAGCCCCCAGATGATGCCATGGAGGGCTGGGCCCTAGTCCAGGGGAAGCGAGGCAAGTGGAAGGCTCGAGCTCCACCTCATCTACCCGAGGCGGAGGCCCCCCGGAAGACCAGGAAGGGGGGCACTGATGCCAAACCTTCCGCTTTGCCCACAAGTGCATCCCATCCACCGATGTCAGCCGGGAAAGACGTGGCAGCATCGGAGGGTAGTGTCTCCCCTCCACGGGAGACCCTCCCCTCCAAGACCCTCGAGGAAGCCCCTTCTGTCCTGATGCTACCTGAAGCCCCCGTGAACCCCGAGGCAACTGTCGTGGCGGGTGCCAGTGGGGAGAACCCCGGGGCAGTGGAAAGTGTCCTCTCCTCCATGTTCGAGGAGATCGAGGCCTTAGATCTGACCCCGGTCACCCAGGGGGAGGACAACCTTTTGCCAGCAAATCTCAATCTGGGCGACCCCACTCCACCCCTCTTTTCCCCATGCTCCCTCCCCTTAACTGCTGCTTCTGTTCCCACCTCCGAGGATCCTTCCACCGACCCAGCCGCGGATGGCACCCCGCTGACGACCACCGAGCCTGCTCAGGTGACAGCCGGCGCCACGCGGCCAGGACACGAGTTGCCAGGGGCACCCCCCGTTGGTGCGGAGCAATTGACTTCCTTCCCGGGCGGGGGCCCTACAGAAGATAATCCACCTCCTGATACTGTGGCCGCTAAATCCACCACAGAGTGTGCGCCCAGTGTCACTGAGAGCTCCCTCCCCACCCCCTTAACTCTTGAGCCTGATCGGGAGGCGCCACCATCCAGCTGCTTGCCTCCCAAAACCCAGAACCTCGCCTCTGCCTCTGCCCCTGCCCCTACCCCTATCCAATTTGCCTCCTGCAATGTCATTTCCGCCCCCGGGGCTGTCTCCTTCCCTTTCCCAACTGATGACCCGCAGGGAGCGGCCTTTGTATTCTCCTCCCTGACCCATTAGGAACTGCTATTTTCCCTCTACCGCCCCCTATCGCCCCAGAGCTTGAGGCAGGCCTAGAAGCTCCAGCCCATCAGGCACCCTTTCAGGGGTCCGCACCCTGCTTGTCCGTTTTAGTGGACAACAGGGCTGCACCAAGGGCCCCGCCGGGGAACAACCGGGAAACCGTAACCTCACCCCCCCATGAGCTGCAAGGAGAGCTGCGGAAGTTTTTAGAGGATGTCCGTGGCTCCCGCAACAAGGTACAACTTGCTCTCCAGCGATGGGGGGCTTTTCTCAAATCCTCTGGGCCACAAGGGCACTCATGGGGGAAGCAGGATGCTGTGGCCTACTGGTGGGTCTGCATCTTCCGTGAACAATTACTCACCTACAGGATGGGTCACGGACTGCTGCGCAGCCTGCTGGGAGATGCGAGCGTCCCTGCCAGTGAGGACCCGACGCTCCCCATGACACCTCTCACCATCGCAACGTTGAACACCCGGGGTTGTAGGATGGCTCTCCACAGGTCCCAGGTGCTCTCCTTCCTTCGGGAGGGAGGGTACTCTGTGGTTTTCCTGCAGGAGACCCATACGGACCCGACCGCCGAAGACAGTTGACGGCTGGAGTGGGGGGACAGGGTCTACTTTAGCCATGCCATGGTTCGACAGGCTGGAGTGGCAACCCTGTTCTCCCCCGACCTGCAGCCTGAGGTGCTAGGGGTTGCCGAGGCCGTGCCGGGTCGCCTGCTGCATCTCCGGGTCTGTATGGAAGGGCTCGTGGTTAACCTTGTTAACGTCTATGCCCCGACATCGGGCCCGGAGTGGCTGCAATTCTACCAGTGGGCGTCCGCCTTCCTCGGCACCTTAGATTCTCATGAGTCCTGGTCCTGGGAGGGGACTTTAATACCACCCTCAAGGAACAGGACCGCTCAGGGACCGACGGAGCCCAGTTGCTGCGGACACCCTCCGGGAGGTAGTCAAACATCACTCCCTAGTGGACATCTGGCGTGACCACCACCCAGATGACACTTCCATGTTCACCTTTGTCCGGGTGGAAGCCCATCGGTCGAGCTACTCCTGGTTGGACAGCATTTATTTATCACGCTTCCATCTTTCACGAGCCCACTCCTTCAGCATTTGGCTGGCCCCATTTTCTGACCATCATCTAGCCGCCGTGACAGCCTCCCTCTGTGCGGAGAGGCTGGGGACGGCCTACTGGCATTTTAACAGCCTGTTGGAGGATGAGGGCTTCGTGACGTCCTTCCGGGAATTCTGGCTGGCCTGGCGAGGGCAGTGGCGTGCCTTTCCCTCTGTGCGGCGATGGTGGGACCTGGGGAACGTGCGCGCCAGGCTTTTCTGCCGCGACTACACCAGAGGCACCAGCTGACGGAGAAATGTGGCGATTGAGTAGTTGGAATGGGAGGTCTTAGAGCTGGAGAGGCATCTGGCCGCCAGCCCCAAGGACCCGGTCATCTGTGGAGCGTGCCGGGAGAAGCGGGAGGAGCTCCGGGCCCTCGAGGACCATCGGGCCCTAGGTGTCTTTGTTCGATCCCGCATCCGCCTCCTTCGGGAGATGCATCGCGGCTCCCGTTTCTTCTATGCCCTGGAGAAAACGAAGGGGGCCAAGAAACACGTCACCTGCCTCCTGGCAGAAGATGGCACCCCCCTCATGGAACCGGTGGAGATGTGCGGGAGGGCCCAAGCCTTCTACGCAAGTCTTTTCTCCCCGGATCCGACCGACCCTGGCACTTGTAGAGTGCTCTGGGAGGAGCTCCCTACGGTCAGCGCGAGCGACCGAGACCGGCTAGAGTTGCCTCTCACTCTGGCCGAGTTCTCGGAAGCCCTCCATTGTATGCCCACTAATAAGTCTCCAGGCATGGATGGGCTGACCGTGGAGTTCTACCGCATGTTTTGGGACGTCCTTGGCCCAGACCTAGTCACCGTCTGGGCCGAGTCTCTGCAGAGCGGGGTCCTCCCTCTTTCATGCAGGTGAGCTGTGCTCGCCTTACTGCCGAAGAAGGGGGACCTCCGCGATTTACAAAATTGGCGTCCCGTCTTGCTCCTCAGCATGGACTACAAAATCATAGCAAAAGCAATCTCGCTGCGGCTAGGGTCTGTGCTGGCAGACGTGATCCACCCAGACCAGACCTACACCATCCCAGACCACAGTATCTTTGATAACCTATTTATAGTTCTGGACCTTTGGAACTCGGGCGTAGAGATGGTCTGTCGTTCGCCCTCCTGTCCCTAGATCAGGAGAATGCGTTCGCTAGGGTGGGCCACAGGTACCTCCTGAACATTATGCAAGCGTTTGGCTTTGGACCCCAGTTTGTGCGTTTTCTCCGGGTGCTGTACGCCTCCGCAGAGTGTCTGGTTAAGCTCAACTGGACCCTGACCGAACCGGTCCGCTTCGGGCAAAGAGTATGGCAGGGGTGCCCCCTCTCGGGCCAGCTGTACGCTCTGGCGATCAAGCCCTTCCTCTACCTCCTCTGCAGGAGGTTGACAGGGTTGGTGCTGCAGGAGCTGGAGCTGGAGCTGGTCCTGTCGGCGTACGCTGATGACGTGCTCCTCGTGGTCCAGGACTCGGCGACTTGGCGCGGGTGGAGGCTTGCCAGGCCATCTATTCAGCAGCCTCCTCTGCCCGGGTCAACTGGGTCAAGAGCTCTGGCTTGGCGGTAGGAGACTGACGGCAGGCAAGCTCCCTCCCACCTGCGCTTCAGACCATCCGGTGGAGCGTGGGTCAGCTGCTCTACCTTGGCGTTTACCTTTCTGCCATGCATCCCTCTGCGCTGGAGAACTGGGAAAATTTAGAGGGCGGGGTGATAGAGCGGCTCCAAAATGGACGGGACTACTCCGATGTCTCTTCCTTCAGGGGAGCGTGCTCGTGCTTAATCAACTAGTCCTGTCCAAGCTCTGGTACCGGCTCAACACCCTGGTCCTGGCCCGGGTTTCCTGACCAACCTCCGGACATCGAGTCTGGGATTCTTTTGGTCAGGAATGCACAGGACCCTGTAGGGGTTCTTCATCTACTCCTGAAGGAAGGAGGACAGGACCTGAAGTGTCTGCACACTGAGGTCTGCGTCTTCCGCCTCCAGGCCCTACAGAGGCTCCTTTATAGTGCAGGCAGTTCGGCATGGAGCACACTGGCGCATGCCATCCTGCGCCGCCTCCGAGGGCTCCGATATGACGGGCAGCTTTTTTATCTCTGTCCGGGAGGTCTTCCGCGAGACCTCTCCCGGCTGCCGGTCTTCTACCAGGACATCCTCCGGACTTGGAAATAGTTTTTAACAACCAGGTCCATGGCGGCCACCGAGGGGGCAGATCTCCTCGCGGAGCCCCTGCTACACCACCCCCAGCTCCGTGTGCAGGTGGTGGAGTCCTGCTAGGTGCGCCAGAGCTTGATCCTGGCAGAAGTCATGAGAGTCGGAGACCTCCTGGACTACAACCAGGGAGACTGGCTGGATCTTCTGATGCTCGCTCGGCGCATGGGGCTCTCCAGACCTCGTACCCCCCGGCGCGTACTTCAGAAGGTGAAGGCTGCTTTGCCGCCCGCTGCTAGAGCTTACCTCGATCGGGTCCTGCTCGAGGGCACGCCCTGCCCACCCTCTACCCCAGGCCTGCCGGATCTTTTAATTGGACCCCTGCCCTGTAGACCCAATCGACCCCCTCATCCCTTTACGGCGAGCCGGCTGCATGAACTGCAGCCGGTATGCTTCCATACCACGCCAAGGAAACATCTATACACGCTCGTGCTCCACACCCTTCACGCCCTCACCCTAGTGTCCCGCCCTGACACAAAGTGGCGAGACCTTCTGCCACCTTTGGAGGGTGAGCAGCCCCAGTGGGCCAGCCTATATTCCACCTTGGTTCCGAGGCCCGTCGGGGACATGAGTTGGCGGCTCCTTCATGGAGCTGTGAGCACGGGCACGTACTTGGCACGGTTCAACCCCATCCCAGATACCTGTCCCTTTTGCGGTGTGAGGGAAACCCTGGTGCATGTATATTTGGAGTGCACCAGGCTGCAGCCCCTGTTCCGGCGCCTCACAAATCTTTTATTACGTTTTTGGTTGCATTTTTCCCTCACCTTTTTATTTATGCACTCCCCATCCGTGGCCTCACAAAGTCGCGGGATCTCCTAGTTAACCTCATCCTGGCCCTGGATAAAACAGCCATCTATAAAACCAGAGAGAGGAGGCTGGCTGATGGAATTTCCTGTGACTGTGGGGCCGTTTTCTGATCCTCAGTCCGTTCATGTATCCGGGCGGAGTTCCTCTGGGCGGCGTCCACCGACTCCCTTGATGCTTTTGAGGAGCAGTGGGCGCTGTCTGAGGCTCTCTGCTCAGTGTCCCCGTCCCTCCCTTTGTTTTGACCCTTTGATTGGGGGAGAGAGTAAGGGACCCCAGCCCAAGCCATTGCTGCTGCGGACACTACCACCTTAGAGGGGGCCTTTCACACGTGGGTGCATGTGCCCCCCCCCCCGGACCAATGTCAGAACCAATGTTTTCTGACCAATTGCATACCTTTACATTGTCCACCCCACAGCCTGCCCCTTTTGTTGGGTGCTTTCAGAGGAGGGAATTGTTGGTGACACTCGGGCGTGGCGCCAGGTATCTCGGCAGACCTTGAGGTCTCGGGTGGCAGACCTTGAGAGTCGAGGAAGCCCCCCGCTCTGGGCCCAGGCAAGCTTGAACACTTCCCTCCCCTGAAGCTAATGAGAAAACAATTGTGATTGGTTGCTGTGTTACACATTGCATATGCTGTTGTTTTGTTTTGTAAGTGTGTTATACAAATAAAAAAAAATTACTCTCCTCTAAAAAAAAAATTACTCTCCTATAGCCATCAGGCCCACCCCTGTCACACAAGAAAACAAAGGACATTCAAAGTTAGGGTTCCTACATTGAACCTTACCTCTGTCTCAGTATTCAGTCACTTATTTCACAATTTTCTCTAGACTTCTTTGATTCTAACTATTTCCACTACAAACTATGATTTCCTCTTAAACCAACCAGCACAAGATGGCATGCAATATCTGCTGAGAAAATAACTCTTCTCCTTATTGTATCTAGCTTTTCTTTAACAGCTGTGAAATTTATAAAAATGTCACCTAAGTCTCAGATAGTGATCTGTCAGATTCTTCTGGTCCCCTCCTCTACTACATACTGTATATCACATTATGTTGCCTGAGGTGTCAACTTTAAGCATTTTGGGGTAGGGGTGAAAAAAAACATTTGTCTTCCTCCTGAAGATAATCTACTCATATCCACTGTGTTTACACCATTAACCATAGAGTGGGCCCGAGGCTTTGGGGAGGGTTATATGAGATTATTTTTAACCCAAATGTAAACTTTTTATTTAAAAAGTGTATAAAATGATCTTCATGTCCTCCCTTCTCCGCAGAATCATGCTGCACACAATGGGCCTAATTCTTATTGACATTAAGACAGCTTTACACCTCTCTGTCAGTGTAAACTGACCTTAAATTGGGCATAAACTACATTTACACTAGCTTTTAAGGCCTCTTTGCACTGCTGGAGTGGTGTAAAGGGGCCCTAGTGTAAACGAGAATCAGAACCAATGTTTTCTGACCAATTGCATACCTTTACATTATTTGGCAGCTGTCCAGGTGATATTATCTTACAAAACCCAGAGATTTGTTTCTCTTCTAATAGGAAGATGTCTGAGGTTAAAGGTATGGGTTACTGGTAAATTGGTGCCTGAGTGAGTTTGTCGTTAACTGGAATTTTGTAAATTGTGTGCTCCTTTTTTTATTGCCATGAAAAACACTTTATCTCTAGACTGATGAAGGACTTATGAGCATTCTCACTATCTTCTGCCCTGCCTGCAAAGCTTTTTGGTGCATGCACAGAACAGCAAGATAAGATTTTGTTAAGAGAGGAATTGAATTTCTAAAATGTACTTGCTGCAGAAAACTGAGCTGTTGTGGTACAGAAGAGATTCCAACTCCTGTGTGTAGGGGGCGGGGGGAAATCATCAGAAACAGCTTATATCTCTGATAGTTACAAAATATGTTGGGACCTAAAATCGGAAGCGTGTTAAATCTTACTCAAGAAATTAAAAACTATTCAAATTTTTCACATTTAACTGTGGATTCAAAAAAGGACCTATTTCTCTCAATCTTTTTAAAAAAAATTACGCCAACTTTTTAGTCCAATCTCTGAACAAAAATGGAAAAGAATTAGCCTTATTTGTGAGTAAAGAAGGCTTTCACATTAAAGACATGCAGAATTCTACATTTTTTGGCATGTATTTGCAGTGAAAATTTTGTTGGCAATGAGAATAAAGTTTAATTTGTTGGAGATGCTGATTTGTGTAATGTGAAACTGAACATAAGTGAAATTCTGTGGAAGAAAAATTAACAAACTGAAAAAATCTAGTGCCTACTATCCTACACTTGTTTTTTTTTTTTGAATGACTGGTTTCAATGCTACTGCTTTATGGTAGTAAAATATATTACAAAACATTTTCCTTCAATATATGCTAAAAGTTTAAAATGAACTCAGTTTAGTCATTATTTGTCCTTTTCTTTGTTTTCCATGAACATTCATGGAACTCGATTGACTGAAGCATCCTAGACCCTAGACTTATTGTAACATTGGATCCTCCATTCCCATGCTGTAATCTTGTCTCCAATTTGAAGAGGGGCTGGCAGAGGTCCACTCTTTCTCCCAGAAGAGGGAAGATGGCGGTAGGGCTCTTCCCAGGACCTACCCCAGCAGCTAGTACATGTATTTGATTTGTTCAGTGGAATGGTCCCACTGCACTCATCTCCTGCCACACATAGAGAGAGTCCATTATTGAGGTGCTGTTAGCAGGACCTTTTGCTGCATCCGAATTTAATATGCTTTGGATTGTTACGCTCTTTCCCTCCTCACCCACAACCTGCAGATGCAAAGACATACTGCAACACCACAGTGCCTGCAGATTCTGGGCCACCAAGCCTTAAAACAGAGAAACCCAACTCTGGAAGAGTATTCCAAGCCCTGATCCTTCTGTGTCCTTGGCAATTCAAGGTGTTACCATGCTGTAGCTTCCATGTCAAGAGACCTTTAAACACAGACCTGCAGATCCAGCCGGGCACTCTAGGATCTTCAGAGTGACAATCTTCTAGCCAATTATTTTGCTCTTTATCCTGGAGATTAAGATGATCCCAAATGTTGTCACCCGTAGGATGCATTAAAAGGCTCATTTATCTGCAGAGGAATACCCTAAAAACAGTCAGCTTGTCAACTCTTGCAGTTTTATCGCAGTCTTGAAATATTTTTCTTAAAACCTCAAATACTAGAACTAAGAATCTAATCTTCCATATTTACAAAAAAGGGAAGTTAAGTTTCTGGCCCTCATATTTGCAAACAGAGCATGCCCTAAAAGCTCAGAAACCAAAAAGGCAATTAAAAAAAAAACCCAAATGTATTTTTTAAAAATTTCATTATTTTGAAGCCAATTTCATGGTGGTGGTGGTGGTGGTAGGGGATGAGGGCAGCTGACTCATGACTTTTGAAGGCTTGGGGTTGGAAATACTGCAGTTGTTGGGGACTGTTCCATCTGTGTTGTCACACCACTTAAGAAATCACCATAAAACAAGAAAGATGTGAAGCATTTGGTCCTCTTTTTGACAGAAATTATGCTATTCTGAATTGTATATATGGCACCAGATCATTAAGAATCTATAGACAGAATGCACACTGCTACACAGTATGCAGAATTTGAATTTGCAGGTACCAGGACTCAAAAGAAAGGGTATCAGACCTACGGTACACCTTCCAATCTTCCTCCTTACCTAATTTTCAGATGGTATCAGAAGAAGCCCAGCAAGTCTTGTGGCCTTTTTTACTGGCCTGTCTGTCCTCTTCTTCCTGCCCATCTATTTCAAAATTTGGCACACGGTAGAGGGAACACTCAATTCTGTTGCATGCGCTCCTTGTGCACCCACAATTTCATATGCATATGCAATATAATAATCCTTTCAATATATGGCCACTCTTTCCAGTTAATAAAGGGGGTTAGACTGGGTTGAAAAATGGGATATAATTTCTATGGATATTTTTCATGAACATTTCAACTCTTTTTTTTTTGTCAAATTTGAAATAGAAAATTTCAAAAATATTTGACCAGCTATAAAGGCAGTATATATAATTATGACAATTTGATGCCTTTTTTTTTGGTGCTAAATCTTTAAGAGCTCTTCTTGTGTGCAGAAACAGCAGCCATTTTGTTCTCAAAGTTGCTGCTGTAGCAGCCATCCATACGCACATGCATACATGCATTCTGCAGTCTGTGTGCAAACTTCACATCTGTTTTTTAAAAATATTTTATTTATTATCCTTTAAGATAAAAGTTCTTTGACTGAAAATACATGATTGCTTTTTGGGCTTGGAAAATATAACTCATAAGTTTTACTGACTGTCCACTCAGAAAGCAAATGTGTATTGATCAAGTTTGTATAGGGTAGGAAACAACGATTCATTGATGGGGAAATGGACTAGATGACCTAATACTTCTTTTCCATCTCTGTGTTCTACAATTCTAGATTGGCCATTGAAGGAAGTTGATGCAGGAGGGCATCTTTAGCCAGGATAGGATAGTAGACTTATTATTAGAGGAGGAGGAGTGTTTACTTGTCATGGTGATAGGCATGATATAAGAACCTGAATGGAATATAATTTAGCAGCTGAGAAATTATTATATGGAGGGGAAGGTAGGAGAGTTTGGCAACTGACAAGAGCTGGGCATCACTTTTTTTTCCTTTTTAAATTACTGCTCTCCCTTCATCCTTCTTTATTGATAGATGCAAAATTCATGATCGCTATGGTCATCACATTATTACAAGTTAATTATAACATGAGATCATGACTCCACTGCAAATCTGGCTTTGTATTTGGCATCTAGTGGAACATAATAGCTAACATCTGACATCTAGTGATTGAAAAAGTGGATTTGTCACATCCCTAGTTAGTGTGCCTAGGGAATTCAAACTCATGTCCCCAATGTATGAATTTTTGTAAATTATTCCCACTACAGAGCATAGAGCAACTGCTGCATCTTCTATGCCATTAGTATTATCTTTTAGAAAGTGGAATTAATTTTACCTCATTTTGCATTTGGTGATGCTGTATAACCTTATGCTTGACCAACTTTCTTAGAGAATGCATTAGAATAAGCAGCACTGCATGTAAAGGCATCTACTTTTAGAGCATCAGAAATCATATGTTCATATGTTAGACTACGAAAACAATTTCTTCCCAGCTTTTCTTTTCAGTCAAAGGTTGCTACTGTGTTAATGAATATTGCTTAAATAACAGAATAAATTCAATATACATGTTTTTACACAGGTCATCAGGTCCCAAAAGACTTTCATCTTTTTGCAGTACATTTCTCACTTTCACAAAAATTTGGTAATTTGATGAAACATGCACCCTTTTCTCTGCAATAAACTTAAAGGAGGTTCCTTTAGCTTACCTAAGAAAGTACTGGCTGGTGATCACAAAATTTCCTCTTCTAGTCCCAGTTTTCAAAAGCTGATAGTGTTTTTCAAACATTACAGTGGATATATAACAGTTGCAACACTGTCTTTGATCTATAAGTGGCAGTGTTTATTTGTTTGAGCTTCTGCAGTTTGCAGCATGAATCCCTGATGTGTGTCAAGTCTTGTGTGTCACAGAACTTGATTTTCAACTGTACTGTATGTAAATCAGCTATTGCTTCATGCCAATGAAAAGCACAGTTTGCAAAATAGTTGCTGACATTTCACAACTATTCCATTTTTACATATGGAGCTTAGATAAACATTTGTGGAAGAACTTTTATCAATAAATCCTGCAAATATATTGTAATCACAGTGAAGATGTTCTATAACATTTTTTTACATGTTTAGAAATACATTTTAATCAGGCCATCAGACCTTCAGTGTATAGTAGAAATACATTTTAAAATGTATTGTTTATTTCTTAAATATATTCTATTATATATTGTATCACTATTTAATGTGATTTGGGTCACATCCTCTAGTTTTGGGCACATACCAAAGTCTGGATCCAAATATCTCAGTTCTGTTGAAGGGTTTGGAGTTTGAGCCCCAGCTCCAAATTTGGTGGCTGGCTCCTTTCTCTATGAGCTCATCTTCGCTATAGCGGGTTTCAGAGTAACAGCCGTGTTAGTCTGTATTCGCAAAAAGAAAAGGAGTACTTGTGGCACCTTAGAGACTAACCAATTTATTTGAGCATAAGCTTTCGTGAGCTACAGCTCACTTCATCGGATGCATACTGTCTGTATTTTCCACAGTATGTATCCGATGAAGTGAGCTGTAGCTCACGAAAGCTTATGCTCAAATAAATTGGTTAGTCTCTAAGGTGCCACAAGTACTCCTTTTCTTTTCGCTATAGCGGTATCTCAAGTTATATGTGTTGTCCCTATCTCGAGTCCCACGCACACACAAAAACCATTAACTCAAGTTGATGCTTTTAACTTGAGTTGGCTGGCCTGTCGGGTGGTGTGGCCAGGAGTTCTCCACCTTTTTCTTTCTGAAGGCCGCCAACATGCTATAAAAACTCCATGGTCCAGCTGTGCCGCACCTGTTTTCCTGCATATAAAAGTCAGGGCTGGCATTAGGGGTAGCAAGCAAGGCAATTGCCTGGGGCTCCACGCCACAGGGAGCACCACGAAGCTAAGTTGTTCCAGATTCAGCGTCAGCCCTGGGTGGTCGGGCTTGGGGCCCTAGGTTGCAGTCCTGCACAGGGGCTTTGGTTTTCTGCCCAAGGCCCTAGTGAGTCTAATGGTGGCCATGTTGGGCTGACACCCTGAAATCCGCCCACCGCTCCCCAGGGGGCCCCAGACCCCTAGTTGAGAACCACTGGTGTAGGCTACAGCTTGACTTAGCACCATTTGTCAGTGCTAACTCAATCTCTCTGTGCAGCTCCAGTGTTATATCACAGTACTGGCATTCCCACTCAAGCTAGGCTAACTTGAGAGGAGTTAACTTGAGTGCAGATAGCTCAGGTTAACCCTGCAGTGAAGACATACTCTCAAATGGGCCAAATGAGAACTCCATTGCTGAACACTTATAAACCTAGGGTTGTTTGAAAACCTGGCAAATGTAGAGTTTGTGATGGTATGGAATGGTATAATGATATTATCAGTATAAATTTGTGCCAGCCACATTACTCACTTATGATCTTATGTGAGTGCTAATTAAACCTTTACGGTACATCACACTGTGTATCCGGTTATATACCACGAGTTACTAAAGTATATTACAATTTTTAAAGAGTGTAAAAAACATTTTATTGGTAATAAGTCTATCTCCAGAGGGGCGCATAGGCCAAACCTGAGTGGTGCAGATCAACTGTATTTTTACAATGATTTCCAGGATTTCATAGACATTATTCAAATTCACAATTTATGTGATGATCATGACCTCTGTGACAAAAATCAAGGTGCTAATAATGATGACTATATCACTGAAACCTAGTAAGATGACACTGCAGGCCTAATGCTGGTTCAACTTGTCCCCATCAGCCTACTCCGTATACTACACTCCCTGAATGTATAGTCAGGTACTGAGTAGTCATTCTACTTCCAACAAGACTCAAATGCAGAAGAGCTTCCCCTGGAAAACAGAATCCTTCAAATCTATTCTCCTCATCTGTGAGTCAACATAACAAACTAATGTAACTACGTATTCCATTAATCCTCGGACCTCAAGACTTGCAGGATGAGACAGAGTATCTATTAAGAATCTATGATCATACACTGGCCACTGCCATTGATACATCTACTTACCCTTTACCCTCATTGGTCTCACAGATTGTCATGGGTGTCTGATGACCTGTGCTGGATGAAGCAGGAGGGATGGAAAACATCATCAGATGCAAGAAACCTCCACAAAATGATTTCCTAAAATCCTGTGTCATGGCCATCACAAAGGCAAAGAAATCTTTGTCCCTTTTGTCACTGCAGAAGCTAAATCTCACTCCAAAGAATTTTTCCAGATTGCGAATCACTTTGTGAATCACCAGGCTCCCTCCACACCACTCCAGAAGTCAGTTCTTCATGATGTGAGCACCTGTCAAGTTATTTGTCTGAAAAGTTCACTGTGAGCTGATGGGTCAGACCACCAGCTGAGGAAGGTGAAATCATACTCCAGATAACTGCACAGTTCCAGACCAGTTCCTTTGCTCAGGACTTTTCTTTATTAACGTAGACACCAAGATTCAAAACAAAGAAACTTAAATCAGTTTTCATTACTCTCCATCAGGATTCTGTCTTAGTCCGTGTCTCCAGAGCTTTGCAGTCCTTACAGCCATCCCAGCTGAGACTTCTTTTTCCCTATCGGTATCTACCTCTCAGATCCTACACCTGAAAGGGGTAGAAAGAGCTCTCCCAGGTCCTTCTCTGACTCTGGGTCTCTGTCTACCGAGGTGCCTGACCTGCCCCTTCCTGGGCACACATCTTATTCAACATGGGTGTCACTGGGTTGCCCGCACAGTCTTTTTACTCCTTTACTCTTCTTCTCAAAACACTTGCCTGTAAATATTGAGTGATCTTTGGCTGCTTTTCTTAAATCTGTTTTGAGGGCCTAGTAGATCTCTTCAAAACCCACCAACTGACTACACCACCAACTACTCGGTTTGATGAAACACTAAATTTTTATTTAATTCATGTATCCATAACACAAAACAATAAAGTTCAGTAACCTTCCTACTCTTACTCTAATAGGGACAGCATAAGCTTATAAGGGCCCACCAGGGCTTCCTCTCCTAGCAGGAGCCAAATGACTAACCTTCTTCCCTTCTCTCCAGAAGCCAACTGATGATCCTTCAATTCAGACCCTACAGTGAGCCAAATTAGCTGTCTGGGTGGAGCTTCCATTCAGAAGTTCAAGCCTTTGTGTCTTTGTGCACACAGCAGCATGTGTTCTTTTTTATCTTAATCCCATTGCATGCCCCATAACACAATTTTGCTTAACATCTATGTTGGGGAGTCCCTTATGTCTTTCAGGCGCGACCAACACACTCACAGGAACACATGGAGATGGGAGTCTCTGGTTACAGGTCACGTTTATTGTAGCAGAAGCTCAGCTACACCCTGCAGAAGCATAGCTGTAGCACACTTGTTTCCCTCCCCCAGATCCCGAGGAGTGAGCACTGAGATCCTTTTGCGTGTCCCCTTTATTGTAATCATCAGCCCACCCCTCTCCAGGTAGGCAGTTCTGGTCTCGATCTCGGCGGAATAATTGCCTTCTAATTTCCCTGCTAGATTACTCACCTCTGTTTATGTTTACCCTCACTCATGACCATTGTTGCCATATAAGGGGTTGTTTTTGAGCACTTAGCTGTCTCTGTCAGTGAACACCTGCAAGCTTGTGGTTTTGGGGATTTCTGTGTGCATCTCTGCCGGCACCTACCAGGCAGACTCGATGTAACTCCCACAATATATCTATGACAGCACCATGTTCAAATCAACATAGCTCCTTCTCTACATGAGGATAGGCTGCCTTTATTTATAGCCGGCACCTCTTACCAGTTGTAGTCACTGACCCCTCAGTTGCAAAGGGCTGAGACCTGGGACAGTGTGCTGGGATGCAGAGATCACTCTAGGCATAGCTGTGCTAGGCAGATTCACAGAAGCTGGGGTGTGATCTAGCCTGCCACAGCGTGGACTAACTGTCCTTAACAGTTCCTTAATTATCTCATTCCTTAACAGTTCCTTAATTACCTTTGATCTAGTCCTCCTTGAAATAGGACAAGATCAAAGCACATTACCAAACTTTTAATGTGTGTCAGCAAAGTGTCCTCATTAACACATGTGCAGAGGCCTTGGCAGAACTGTGTGGCTAGAGAGTCCAGCAGGGGCATCCTTGGAGGAGCTCACAACCCAGCCCAGCCCCCAGAGGCCTTGCACTGAATGAGTCAGAGAATGAGGGGCCTCCTGGTGCCGGTGTGACCAGGTAAGTGGCACCCCTGCTCCCCATTTGTCCCTTGCCCTTATTCTTCTGCCCCTCTTCACCCCATTTCCTACCTTAATCCCATTACCCCCTCCTAGTCCTTCTATACCTGTCCCCCACTAGCCTTCCTGCCACCCATCTGCCCCCATTTCCTAGCCCATCTGCCATCTGGGATCCTTCCCCCCATTTATCACTCACTTCATCTCTCCCTCCCCAATCCTCCTACCCCCAGGATCTTGCCCCACTGTGTCCTTCCCCTCATGCCATGGGACCTCTTTTCTAGCAGCCTGCCTCGTCAGCACCTCATGTCCTATCCCCCCATCCTCCCAGCTATCCCCCCCTCGTGTCCTATCCCCCCAGCCCCATGTTATGCCCCATTTTTCTAGCCTCCACCCCATTTGTCCGCCTCTGCATCCTGAACCCCATCCCATCCATGTCCTGGTCTCCCCTGGGTTCTGTCCCCACCCCGTTACTAGGATCTAGTCCTGTATTATTCCCCCATTGCTCCACCCAGGTATTGTCTGGGTCCACCCATCCTCATTTTGGGGAACTTTTCCCCTGGCCTGATAGAGCTCCCTCTACATGCTAGGATGCCAGAGCCCAACAGAGGGGAGTGTAGATGGATCCATGTTGCACATCCCAGCACATGGTGCTCTTAATGCAAGGCTGGGCAAGGCTGCTGGCTCCTCAGAGTGAGGGACCCCAGTGGTGTCCTTCCAGGGAAGCCTGCTTATGGAGGAGGGTGCTGCTGTATTTGCTTCTCTGTCACCCCAAAAGGGAAACCTGGCCTGGGGGAAGTGGGGTCAGGAAGCCACAGAGGTCACTTCTGTTTGCATGGGGCATCTTCTGTTCTGTTTTAAAGGAGTCACTTAGGTTCCATATACCTTTATACCACACCCTGGGGGAGGGTGGGGTCACTTATACACCCAGGCCAGGGCTGTAGCCAGTTTTAGCACCACAGTTTGATCCACTCAGTGTGGACCAGACTTCCCTTGTGTCCTTATTTTCAAAATTTTCTCCTACCTCCTACATTGGGGATGATTCATCCAACAGGCCCCTAAGTATAGGGGGTGCTTCCCCTTATGCCTCTGTTGGGGGCTTCAGCCCCTGACTCTGAGCTCCACCAAAATTTGTACAAACCTGGCGCCCATGTTAAGGAACTCTTAATGTGTGCGGAGTGTGTATTGTGTAGTAGTAGAGGGCAGCATGCTGATGTTCTGCCTAGGGTGGCAGATTGTTTTGAGAAGCCCCTGCTTGGATGTGTGAATGTGACCAAGGACTAGCATTGTGTCACACTCACACACACCCAGGCAGCAGCAACCATACACTGAGCCCAAGACAGAATACACACTTCCGATGCTGAAAGAATTTGGCCCATGCGCAGAACTAGAATCTCCAGAAGCGCTGAACAATATTAGCGTGACCATCTGTGATTCAGCTGTCATGAAGCAATTGTTAAAAGATACCAGGGATCACCATGGGTTCCTGCTGACAGAGGCAGTAACACCATCTTTGACAAAGCACGCCTTAGTCTGGTCCATTCTCAAGAAACCAGCTTTGGACCTGCAGGACCTTTCAAATGTCCAGCCACCCATTCCTGAATCAGATAAGTAAGAAATTAGCTACGAGACATCTTCTAACACAACTAACCATAGCCAATGTCGTGGACCCTTCCCAGTCAGGTTTCTGGCCAGGTCATAGAATGAGATAGTGCTGGTAGCTCTATGAATGATAAACGCTTGTTCATTGTAGGTAGGGGGAGGAAGTTCATACTTGCATTCCTGGATCTATATTTAGTATTTTATGTAGCTGACCATGGAATACTACTCTCTCTCCTCAGAATTGCTGCAAGGGTCTACAGGAAAGCACTGAGATGGTTCCAGTCCTTCCCCCTCACCTCAAAATATTCTTGTTCTGCTCCCTTCAGAACACTTATCTTGCAAGACTCAGTTCCCTCCCCCAGACTTTTTAATATCTGCATGAAACAGTTGGGGGAAATTGTGAGATGATATGGTCTCAAATGCCAGACAATACCCAAGACTACATTGGTCAGCACCTGGACAAAGGACAGCTGGCTGAAGTTGAACTCTAGAAAGACACAGGTGGTGTTGCTGAAAAGAGGAAACCTCTTTGAAGAACTAGCAATCTCCACTTAATTCAACTGTCTTTAAGGTGCCACAAGTACTCCTTTTCTTTTTGCGAATACAGACTAACACAGCTGTTACTCTGAAACCTGTCACATTGCCATAATCAGTCATAGAGTTTAAGGTCAGAAGGGACCACCAATTCATCTAGTCTGACCTTCTGTATATCACAACCAACCCACCAGCATAAGCACACTAAACAACAATCAAAATGAGACCACAGGAGACTAGACTATTATGGAATAGGAGGAACTGAGGTGCACCGGTCTCCAAGGTCCCCTCATCAGCAGGAAAATGACTAAATGAGATATATTCAGTTAATACTGGCAAGTGACCTGCACCCACATGCTACAGAGGAAGGAGAAAACCCTCCAACGTCTCTGCCAATATGACCAGAGGGAAAATTCCTTCCCAACTCCACATATCATGATCAGTTAGACCCTGAGCATTCGTGCAAGAACCAGCCAGCCAAGCACCCCAGAGAGAGAGAATGCTCAATGCCACCTCAGTGCCCAGCTCACCCTTCCCAGTGTCGCATCTCCAGCACTGGCCATCCCTGATGCTTCTGAGTAAGGGGATAAAAAAACCTCTCAGAGTACACTGGAGTGAGGTAGAGGGAAGAATCCCTTCCTGCCCCCTGCTGGTGGCTGGCTGAAACCCTGAAGCATGAGCTTTAGTAACATAAGATATAAACTGGAATTAAGTCCCGGTGCTGGTGAACTGCCCGCACCATCACTAGCAACCCCATGATCTAAAGACATAGGGTCCTCATGGATTCCCTGCTGCTAATGGATGCTCAAATAGCTACAGCTCAGAAGAAATCTTTCTTCCACCTGAGGTTGGCTAGAAGACTGTACCCTATCCTGTCAGACGATAACTTGGCCACCATGATCTCTGCCTTTGTGATTTTCAAGATGCACTATGGCAACTCATTTTACTTAGGTATGAGCACACAGAACTTAAAATAAATCTTCAGTTAGTACAAAGCAGTCATGGGAATTTATGTATGTAAATTAGGTGTGCAACTGTGCACCCATTTTCATGCAGTCAGATGAGCTTTTGACTTTTTTGAAAATCAGGTCATGTATTTAATTTGGAGAATGAAAACAAGAATGAATCCAAATAATATTTATAACAAATTAAAAATAATATAACAATTTTCAAACTCACTGGGATCTAATCACTACATTTTTATGTGGTATACATGGAAGCCTTTTAAAAACAATAATGTCATTTGCTATATACAGCAATAAGCTGCAGAGGGCTGCAGAGTCAATCAGGAGGTGGAGAGCTCATTTACATGAGCTCTCCTCCTCCTACTGTCACTCACAATGCCTGACTGAACAGATTTTTTTAACCCTTGTCTGTGTCTGCACAGTGAATTTTAAATCTCCCAAAGTTCCTCCTGCCAAAGTTGGTTTACATCCGTTGTAGCATGGAAAGAGGCACATAGTCTTTCACATGCCCTGGTTTTCCTGCCAATGAGTGAGGAGTTACTTCCCTTCTCCTTTGACAGCTTCACACCCTTCCTTTATTTTAATATGTTTTCAGGCTGTTACGCCAGCAGATCTAGCCTCTTCCAGATATAGCTGTAGAACTCCCTTAACAGTAACATTACTATGTCTCTCTGCTTCTTCTGTGACTGACTGACCCATATATTGTAGGGCTTTGTTTAATATTTACATACTTCCTCGGAGAGAGAAGCTGAAAATATGTCTATCCTACAAGCTGAAACTATATTCAATTTCCATATGGGCTGTAACATATGACGTATCTTGTTTTAAAAAGAAGGTGTAAAAGAGGCATATCCATCAACTGTTAAGATACAGTTGCAGCAGGATATTTATAACAACCCCATTTTCCCTCAGATTCTGCCTTAGTATATACTTCCGCCTTTTGGCAATTTACATAAACATACATGGTCTATGAATAATGTATAAGACTTATTTTAAATGCAGGGCTTCCAGCTCCCACAGTGCAGTAGTATACACAACAATTTGATTGGCTCTGCTCTGTTTTCATTACTGGCAATTTCTTGGAACACAAAAGAGGTTGAAAAGGCTGACAGGGATGGACAGTATTTATTTTGTGAGAAATATCTGTTGCTTTTTTGAAGGCAATTGTGTTGCAAAGTTTTGCTTGTGATTGTTCCTCATTTTCCCTACCCCACCCCCTAAAAAGAATGCTTTTAAAGGTCTGTGCTTGCTCTTTTTTGGGTTCAGTCAGATCTGTGGAGGGTTTTTTTGTTTTGTTATTTTTTGTAAGGATAGTGCTGGATTTGCTCCCTATTTGCATAAACGTGAGCACAAGCTATAAATAAATAAAGAACCATCAGATTTCTTAAGGTAGTTCAATTAAACTTAAGTAACAAGGCAATTGCAGAGAAAAGCAGAAGAAATGATGAGCTATCATGACATCCAGAAAATAAAAGAGCAAGTTTTTAGAGTTTTAATGTATTTTTTCCCATAGAGAATCAAATAGTTTCTCAAATACATGTGTCTTGTGCATCTGGGTCATTTTGATATTAATTCAGCACATGTGTATTCTTGTATGAAATTATTTCACATCTATAATAATAACAAAGGAACAGTGTCTCAATTAAACATGCACAGTGGTATTGTCTTTATCTTAGAGGTAGCATTTGTGTCACTGTAATTATGAAAAATACACTGAAAACACAACAATGATATACGTATCCCTCCTTTCCCACTCAAAAAAAAAGCTGTCATTTTTTTATCTAGGTTGTTGTGCTTCTAAATAAATACTACTTGTGGTTTTGATTTGACTAGTAATTTGCAATAACGTATTATTTGTTTTTTCAAGTTCTTGAGAACGCAAGAACATAAGAACAGCCATACTGGGACAGACTAATGGTCAGTCTAGCCCAGCATCCTGTCTTCTTATAGTGACCAATGCCAGAGGCTTTGAAGGGAATGAAGAGAATAAAGTAACTGTCAATGGTCCATCCCTGTCATCCAGTCTCAGCATCTGGCAGCCAGAGGCTTAGGGACACCCAGAGCATGGAGTTGCATCGCTGACCATTTTGGCTAATAGCCTTTTATGAGCCTTTGTGTTCTGGATGTTCGGCCCTCTCTTGGACAGTTCAGATATTAAGATTTGATGCCTCTGTAAAGAGTTACTATTCAGCAGTTTGATAATTTAACTGGAGTCGCCAAACAGTTCCGTTTAAACACAGCACTGGATTAGTTTAGATTAAAAATAAAATAAAACAAAAGAAGGTAAGATTTTAAGTGAATTAAAATTATAATAGATAAGTTAGAAATGGTTACAAGCAAATTAAAGTGAAAAACACATCTAAAAGAGTCTAAAATTTAATCTAGCAAGTTTTGGTTGACGGCTTTGTTGAAGATAGCCTCTCTCACCCACAGTCTTCCAGCATGGTGGTGACTGACCCTTTCCTTGGCCAGGATCTCTCCCACAGGCCCAAAGGTGTTGGTGCCTTTGTCTTCTTAGGTGAAAGAGATACTTGGGGTTCTCTGCCCCTTTCTTTTATAGTCCAGTGAACCTTTGAAGTGGATTCTTCTGTGGGTTACCTCCAAAGTAAAGTTTATTCAAAACAGTAAGACTGCGACACAGTCTGGTAGTGAAGGAGGGTCCAGGCTCTCTTCCTCCATTTGTGTTTGCTAATATGCAAATTGTTTTGTTTCCTGTAGTCTTTTCTTCTGCTGCTTTGAGGACCCTGTTTGGTACCTGTACATAAATTGAGTTAAACACACCTTCCTTTGTTTAAGATAGGTATGTTTAACAACTTTTGCCGAGGCAGGGCTACTTCATTTTGAACATGTGCTAAAAACATCATAGAGGGGGAATTTATAGCTTTACATGTAATGGTGCTAAATACATTTCACCAGGGTATTATTGACCAGGGAATTATTAGTTTTCAAATGATACCTCATAAGGCATATTTTGTTCCAAGTTTATTACAATGGTGTGTGTAGGATGTGAACATAGGGTGGTTTTGGTCACCGCATGTAAATTAGGTGAGCAACTGTGTGTACATTTTTTATGCATGGCCTAGGCTATTTTGAAAAAACAATCCCAAAACAATGCTAAAACACTTACACTAAAAATGTTTAAAATGAAGTTCTCATTTCACTTATCTGCCAAACTCCCATTACAGAATTTTATCTGTGTTCCCTCTGCCACGGAGAATGACATCACAGCCACTTAGAATGGTTCATGTACGACTGTTGGACAAATGCAAGATCTGTAACAGAAGTTTTAGCAGTTAGGCAAACGAGAAACTGATTTTTTAATATATTTTAAAATTAAGGCTGTTGATTAATCGCAGTTAATTTACACGATTAACTCAAAAAATTAATCACAATTAATTGCAGTTTTAATCAAACTGTTAAACAATAGAATATCAATTGAAATGTATTAAATATTTTTGGATGTTTTTGTACATTTTCAAACTTGTTTGAGCAACTGGCTGAACAAGAAGTAGGACTGAATCGACTTGTAGGCTCTAAAGTTTTACATTGTTTTGTTTTTGAGTGCAGGTTGTTTTTTTTTACATAATTCTACATTTGTAAATTCAACTTTCATGATAAAAAGATTGTATTATGGTACTTACAATAGGGGAATTGAAAAATACTATTTTTGTTTTTTTACAGTGCAAATATTTGTAATAAAAATAAATATGAACTGAGCACTGTACACTTTGTGTTCTGTGTTGTAATTGAAATCAATATATTTTAAAATGTAGAAAACATCCAAAAATATTTAAATAAATGGTATTCTATTATTGTTTAACAGTGCGATTAATCGTGCAATTAATTGCAGTTAATTTTTTTAATTGCTTGACAGCCCTATTTAAAATATATTATTTTAAAGTTCAAAAAGGTATTTGGTTACAATATTTGAACTTTAATCTTTATTTTTATTGTATCCTTTAATTACATTCTTCTTTTCCATTTCCTTCTCAGCTCCTCAGTATTTCATATAGGTTGCCATTCATCCCTTGAGGCATTCACTTGAACTCCACATAATAAAATCTAGCCCTCCTCACATTGTGTCCAAATTGTCCACAATAAGCAACAGTTCTTTCACAAACAAGCACCGCTGTTCATGACAATTGGTTCAATATGATTTGCCCAGGCACCAAAATACAAATACTTTTCAGATTGCAAATCATCATAAAACAGAAACATTTTGACAGAGCAGTGCAAATGTCTGGAATGAAACCCTAAGTGCTGTGAAAGATGCCAGGTTGCATGGTTCATTATAAACTCAAAATTCAGACCATATTCTCTAAGATTCACAAACATGGGCCCACTTCCTAGTGAACATGGAACAAAATATAGTTTTGCTGAGAAACTGATGACTTTGCTTTTTTGTATGGTTTTGCTATTAACTTAGGTGAAATGTGGAGAGTTTGGTTGAATTTTAATAGCTTTCAGTTATAGGTGCGACTGCATGTGCAGGGAACGAACAAAAAACTGTTTAGTTTGCTCAGCTTTAATCTTCCCACAATTACTATAAATGTAATAAAGTGAAACCTCCTCACCAGGATGCCATGGCAGATGGCCTTTTATCTCCATTAAGAGGAAATCAACACTGCTTGAATAATAACAATAATGATGTTCTTCAGGAAGATATGGTGGGCATCATGATACTGGACAGAATCATGTTACCAGTTCCTCAGCTGGTGTAAATTGGAACAGCTGCACTGAAGTCAGTAGAGTTGCACAGATTTACACCAGAGGAGTAGCTGAGCCATGAATTTGGGGAAAGGGTTTATCTGCACTGGGATGATGACTGAATTTGCTACTTACCAAATGCAGCAAGGGTAGTTGTGAAACACCCATCATAACAGATTACAGTGTGAGCTGTATGCAGTGTAGTTGTAGCAGTCCCAGGATATTAGAGAGAAAACGCGGGTGAGGTAATATCTTTTATTGGACCCAACTTCTGTCAGTGAGAGAGACAAGCTTGAAGAGCTCAGTGAGGCTCAAAATCTTGTCTCTCTTACCAACAGAAATTGGTCCAATAAAAGATATCACCTTACCTGTCTTATCTCTCTATGGTGTGAGCTGGCATGGAAGGAACAACTAAAATCCAGGAATGGACTTCATACTTTTTCTGCAAGTATCACAACCAGGGAAGAAATGAAAGCTTTTATCAGAGGAGCAAATAGAGAGAACTATCATGGCATTGAAACAGAAAAAGGTCCTACATGCCAAAGAAGGTGTTCCCAGTAAGAGGAATTGTCCCTACTGAGAAGTAATCATTGATAGTCAGTACTGAATTTAAATTGATTACCTGTCTTATCTATCTAATCTGTCTCTGTATTTTTAATGTACCAATCACTGTAGTATCCGCAAACAACCTAGTTAGGCAGATTTTCTTGTGAAGAGCCCAATCTTGGGAGGTCCAAATTATCAGTAAGTGCGACTGCTTTCAGTTCCCATTGATTTACATGGTGCTTAGCACCTTGGAAACAAGGGACAGCTTTTCTTAGAATCAGGTCTTAATTACATCACAATCACATGCAGTTACACGATGTATGATACTGATCTGTTGTGTCTGTGTTTCATCCATTCAAGATGAAATCAGTTACTCAATGGAAACAGAAAATATTTCATTTTGGTGTTTGATACCTAAAATACACCTTTTAAAATGATCAATAATACTCTATCCTGAGGCCAATTTCCCTCCAGATGTTTAGCAGATGTGAAGTTATTTCCATTGATGGTGTATTGCTCTGATGTCAAAGGTGTTGTGGCATCATTAGTTTTAAAGATGGGCCTGGGTCACAAAATTTGGATCTGGATCCAGATCTGAATTTTGAGCACCTCCAATTTCCACACAGTTTGGAGTCAGGGATGTGGATGAAGTGTATTAGACCTGGGGACAAAGGATCAGGCAAACACAGAGTCTGATCATCTTTAGGAAATGCTGCAAAACCTTCCTCTTCAATAAGGTCTTTCCACGATTAGACTGGCACCCCCTTCTACCCAATAAGCCCCTACCAACAACAAAAAAGGAAGGTAACAGAATCCAAAAAGGTTAAAACCAAAAACGCTACCCCAAGCAGAGTTTTTACCCTGAAGAGAGAGAAGTGCCAGAGAGTCTAGCAAGTCCACCAGGGATTTTGCTATTGCTATCAATTTTACATGGAAAGTATTAAGTTACTATGGTGATAGATAGCAGTATAAAACCCTAATTTAGATAGATGGATGAGACAGTTCAACCCATTATACAGACAGAAGACAATTTCAAATTTTGATCCAGGTTAAAATTTGTAAACCCACACCTGTGCCCAAAGTTTGGAGTTCTTAAGATCCAGGTTTGCCACAGTCCAAACGCTAGTTAATATGATTCATTGCTACATCCAGTGTTCATTAAAAATTCCAGTTTCAACAGTACTGATCCTGATCACATTATAATGCATGCACACTTATGTCCATTCACACCTTTAGAATCAAACTATATATGAGTACGGGACAGTTTCTCTCAGGCCACCAATTAGAAACTGTAGTTTGATGTCATGGATCAGCCACTGTTGAATATTTATTGTTTTAAAATAAATATTTTATTTTAATTAGGAGCTCAGCTACTGAGACATTGTGCTATCACTTTTCTAGGGGCCTTTGAAGTTCACACTGACAGCATTAATTTCATATGAACCCAGCTTTTAAACTTTGTTGTAATTAGTGTTTTAGTCCTTGTTTTGCTCTTAAGGAGCATTGAAAAAATGTTTATTTACCTTAATAAGCAGACACATTTATTACATGGAAAAAACACTCCAGAGCAACACAAGAATACGTCAGTTGGTCAGTCTTATTCACATGAGGAAGACTCCATTACTTGCTGTGAGCAAGAGAAAGGTTACCTGATCCAACTGGAGAGCATTAGCTTCTTTCTTCTGCTATGAAAAAATTGCTTTGCCACTTGGGTCAGCATCACAATGTAAATCTTAATGAAAGATTCTGAGATGTCTGAGTAAATCAAGCTATTTGGCCACCTTGATGTTCTCTTAATCTATCTTCCCACCTCCTCTTCTACTTCATTTTTATTTCTGAATTAAGGTTTAAGGGGAGCACAGCTTTATGTACAGAGCAGTAGCCACTACAGTCATCTCAGTCTTTCCCACTCTTGCAACTTTGAAAGTGCTGACCTCTTGCTTATTATAATCTTTATCAGTTCCTTTCTTTACTAGAAGTGAAGCAAATCTTTCATGTTTTGAAAATGATTCCTATCACTAGTCTTCCAGGGATGTATCCCTAAATCCTTACTCAATCCTTAGTGAGTCAAAATGCTCATTGAAGTCATGTGGAGATTTGCCAGATTAGGGACTGCAGGAATGGTTATCATAATAATTTTCAATATAGAGTAGGATAGCTGTATTCTTACACTATAGGGAAAGACTCAGTTATTATGTACTTATTGATTACTCTTTATATTGTATTTTACTGAAATGTTGAAAAACCTCATTATTTCATTTCAAACTCTTGGGTCACATCCTCTTCTGGTGTGACTTCTATGGAGCTACACTGTCTTCCACCAGCTAAGGATCTGGCCCTAAATTTTTTGGGAGGGTAGAAAACATTTCTGCTGATATACTGATGCATTCTGTTGGAAAGAGGGGGTATCCTAAAGTTCTGCTTTGGTGATTCCTGCAGACAAATGAGGCTTAACATCAGATGAGAACTCCCCAGAGAACATAGGTGGCTGAAAAGAAGTCTTGAAAACAGGTGCTTGAGTTTTTCATACTAAACAAACTGTAGACAAACATTGTTTTATATGGTTTATGATGCTTGCACAGGTATAGTTTTAGGTGAAATACATAGGCATGTTTCAGCTGACTAAACTTACTTCATACAAAGCTATATTTGCCTCCAGAAGATGCTTTATTCTTAAGGGCTATCTGTTCAATATCCAAATACAAGTGCAAATATTACTCTGTTTATACCCAAGTCTTCTTAGGGACTGGCTCTCTGGACCACAGCAGCTTTCTCTCCCATAAGCCCTGGGACTCCCTCCACTGTCCATTTGATAACTTACTGGGGAATTGTCCAATAGCCTGCAGCACAGAGAGCAAATAAGAGTCTTGCTCGTGTTGCTAGTACAACCTCACTGGGGATGAGACATACCTCATGAATCCTATCATCCCAACCAAGAGCCAGTATTTTCCTAGCTACACCATCACTGTGATATTTAGCCCTAGTGATGAATCATGAGTGCTCTCAGTCCAAGAAGGAGGTGAGGTCATTCCAGAAGCTATACGTTTCCTGCAAGAGATGCTACAGAATGGCAGTGTGGATGAACTCCCCATGTCCGTGAAGACTTTCCTTAAAATTTAAGGAATACACATGGCCTTGACAAGCTGCTCACTGAAGAAAGTAACAAAATCCCTCAAGGGTCCAGGAAGAGGCCACCTAGCAGAATAGACTGCATAGGAAGGGAGTGAAAGGTTTAAGAACCCCATTTCCAGGAGACATGAAATATAGAGGGGTGTCCCAGAGTCAAAGAAGAAAGTGTCAGAGATATGCAACCTAAATACTCTGAGCTCATTTTTCTGATTAGTGTTCATATCCACAAAATAGGCCAAACCTTGTGCCATTCAAGAAATATAGGGCCAAACTTTTAAAACATGATCTGCCTTTTTATACTGTGATGGGGTTCACTGATCAGAACAGCACCTCCTGCTGGCCATCTCAGGCATTAGCTCTCTCAGCCAGTGCACCCCCTCCTGGTGGTGCCTCTCCCATTGGCATCTCCACCTGCAGACCCACCTCAGTCCGAGTCCTGCAGCATCTTCTTTATGACTCAGCCCTTCAACTCTGCCACCATCTGTGTTTTCCCCCTTCCTACAGTCCAGCCACTTCCCCAGTGGCAAGTGCATATGGGTGGGGGAGGGAGGGGATCTGGGCCCACCCACTAGTCTGGGTCCCAGTCCAGGGACCCGGTAGATAGCAGCCTCTCCTTAACTTCTCCACAAGTGCTGCTTAAGTTCCCTGGGCCAGTTCCCCACAACCCAAGCGCCTTCTTCGCCCTCCTCTTAGGTCCTCCAGCCAGCAAGTCCCAGCAGCCAGCCATGAACTCCCTCTTTCACCCCCAGTCCCTGTCAGCTACTGCTCTGTCCAATGTGTTACCTCCCTGCAGTCCATTAGGAACACAGTCTTCTCTCCTTGGACTCCCTGCAACAACTGACCCTGTTCTGCCCTGCAGCTGCCTTTTATGTGAGCCCGCTTGGTTCTGATTGGTTGTTCTGTGCAACCTCTTTCCAATTGGCTGCCCCCTGCATAGTCTCCCAAGGCTGCTTTTAACCGCCTTCCTTGTCAGTGTGGGGTGAACACCCATCACATGTACCCACAATTTGCAAGTGCAATTTTGTCCCCTCAATTATTTGTAGGAATGGTTAATGCCATGTGGGATGTCTGTAAGCATTAAATTGCATCTGTACATCAGGCATCTGGATATAACCATAACACAAGGTGCAAAACTGGGGCTGTATTTATTTGTGGCCACAAAATTTTCATTGCAAAAGGGAAGGTCTATTTAAGACCTGAATCACAATGACAAGATCCTTCCTATTTCTTTTGCACATGCCTACCTGTCATCTTGTAACCATATATAAAGAAATACAGGCTGTTCACATTAGGCAATCCATTTTCATTTCCTTCCTGGGACCTTTTTCTCTCCTTGTTTTTTCTCTTATGATTTCACTTAGTTTAGTTATTTTATTTCAGTTTTTAAAAATTGTTTAAAAATATTAATATACTAACATGATTTTACATTCAGTAAACACAAAATGTCTTTATGTTTTTAGTTATGTTTAATTCAAATAAAAATATGTATGAAGAAAACAGACTCTAAACATGCCATAGCTCAGGATCTAACTAATTGCCATATTTGGGATAGAGAAGGAATTTTCCCCCGTCACTTTGGCAGAGATCCTAGGGGTTTTTCACTTTCGTCTGCAGTGTGGTACATGGGTTACTTGCTGGTTTGAACTAGAGTAAATGGCAGATTCTCTGTAACTTGAAGTTTTAAATCAAAATTTGAGGACTTCAGTAACTCAGAGTTTGTGGGCCTATTACAGGAGGAGTGGCTGAGCTTCTGTGGCCTGCGATATGCAGGAGGTCAAACTAGATGATCATGATGGTGCCTTCTGGCCATAAAGTCTATAAGTATAAATGTTAATATTGTTGTTGTAGTTTATGTGGGGGCAATGGGTGACAAAACACACTACTGAAAAACACAGTTTAAGATCAAAACAGCTCTCCAGCCTACAAACTCTTTTGCATTATAAATTAAATTGTGCTTCTTTCCTGAATATGTATGGAGTTTATAGTGGCTCCAGGTTATTTACAAGCTTTCTTAATTGCCACAAGCACTATGCATAGAGCAGCACATTGTTGCAGTGTTCCAGAACCAGCCCAGGAAGCAGACTGTGACTGAGAGAGTCACAATCTGTCTCCTTGATTCTCCCTGCTATAGGGGAACATGCACTTTGTCAGCCCTGTACCCAGTGCAGCATGTCCCTCAGCACACCAGTGCAGCTGCACTGTCCATCACACTGGGGGGCAGAGCCATGGCTCTTACCATTTCCCAACCCAACCCACCTACACAGGAGGGGGCAGCTCTGGGCAGAATGTTCCCCCCATCAGCTCACTGAGCACTTTACTCCCGTGTGGGTGCACAGGAGAGGCCATGATCTGGCCCTTTGTTGATATTCTGAAAACACACTGAAGATGTGAAGCATCTTATGAGTGCTAAGGATTTTTATTCAGGTAGCCATAGGAGTGTTCCCCTCTGAAGATGATGGTGTATTTTAGGGTGAGGTTGTGCATCTATGTCTAAACATGGCCTACGACAAAGAAGAAATGATCATTAAAGGCCCTTCTGCTTTAAAATCAACGCATCTCTGAAATAACATTTCCTTACAAACATGGACGTTTATGTATCCCCTCTACATTTCCCCTGCAGCTGTGGCTGGGAACCTTTGCGTAATCCTCATCATTACCTGCTAGCTCTTGTTTTGGCCAAGGCAGATATAATTATTCACATTCTGTTTCTGCATGGCTTGTAGCACATTGACACAATGCTGTGTGTGAATTGATATTCTCATTGTCCCCTTTTTTGAGGCTCCGCCTACTCTGACCAATGCTGCTTCTATTCATATGATAAACTGAAAGCTGCAGCCACTTTGTTTATTATTTAGCCTATTAGTTTTCAGACAGTGCCCTTGTTGACTGGAAGTGCTGTGGGAAAAGGAGCCTAGTTACAAAGAAGAGATTGAAGATTTTACATATTTAAAAAAAAACAAGCAACTAATTTGCAGCAAAAGGTAAAAAGAGTTTTAAATGAAGCTTTACAGTTGCTCTGGGCCACTGGAAATCTCAGCAGATAAATCTGACAGTTCAGAGTCTCCAGCCAGAGATTAGCAAAGAGCATGAAGTGGGATTAAGATGTGCAAAGCTTGTCACCTGCTGTGTTGCTGCAGGTTATGTCCAATATAATACCAGAACTTCGGGATATAAACAAACTACGTCTGATCCTGTTAAAAAATGCAAAACAGAGACTCTCATCATGAGCGCTACTGCAGTCCTGCTTTCCTAAGCAGAAGGTGGCAAACTTTAGAAAGAGCCCCTAGAAAATGTCAGAACCATCTAGTTAATGAATCATTAATTTGTTTGCCGGTTGCAGTTTCTTAAGAAACTGCTGATGTGTTCAGGCTCCCTCTTTTTCCTCAGCAAAAGTGAAATTTGTTGATTATGAAGGCCTTTAATAGCATCATCCAAGCAGAAAACCAAAAGATTATATGTTAAATCAAGTCTCTGTATTGGCCTGTACTGCACTTTCCAATATTTGTATCTTATTTTCCCACACTTTGTATAGGAATGGGAAGGGGAATGTGTTTTCTTTTCATTTTATCTTTTCGTAGCAGGTGTCCTAGACATCGAATAACTGCTCTTCCTGTTCACCATGCAAGACCAATGAGCTCTCCCCTCACTAAGGCCTGTCCTACTGGAGTCATACATTTAACTTTTTATTCAAAAGCCATTACTTCCCCTTAAATCTCAGGATCCTGCTCACTAATGTAGCCTCCATCTTTCACTGTATGAAAGGAAACTTTCCCCCTCTCTCCACGGTAATGTCCCTTCTTCCTTTGCTTTTTCCTCTCCCCATTAATAGTGTCTAGATAAATGAGAAGGAAGAAGATTTGGTGTGAAACAAATATACTTTTAAACTCGCCTCCATTTCTGGATGACACACCAAGATTCACTGGTGGATTCTGCTCATTCTGTATTATAAAAGATTTACTCTGAGACTATAAAGTTTAGGGTTTTGGGTGTGAACAGGTGAAACTTGTGCAATAGTATATATGTAACAGGCATACTCCCAAGGTGACTGTGTGTGGCATAAATAACTAGATGAGAAAGATAGCTCTATTGTCTGAGAGCACCAGATATACCATAGGTTGGTTGCTGGCTCCACGGTTGAATGTGATTTTTTAAAAAAACTCCTAACCAACATATCTATGACAAAGAAAACATTAAAAAGTGTAGACGAGGCCTGAGTAAAGACGAAAAGAACTAAATATGACTAGCTTGGCTAGAGAGAAGTTGACAGATGTTAGAAGGATGAAACCACCAAGGACAGCGGGGAATTGTTTAGGGTGGTATTTTTGAATGGAATGAAAGTATGTAAGGGAAAATATAGGGGGAGAATTTTTTGATAGTGAGATTTATTAGGCTGTGGAGTAGTCTTGAGACATTACTTAAGATCTTTACAATAAGTCTGGACAGAACACTAGAAAATATACTGCTGGTGATCTCTGCATTGTGAGAGAGCTACACTTCTCATTTATGTGGGCCAAGCCTTGAGGTCTTTACTCAGTTTTTGTCAATGGGAATTTGTCTGAGTAAAAACCGAGTAAAAATTTTTGAATCTGACCCTAAAGGTTTATGATTTGCCAGCTCTTTATTGAAGGTACCTAACATTATGTATTGTTCAGTAGGGTCTCAGACATTCAAAGTGCTGAGCACTCCTGTGTGAGGTACTGCATAGTCTCAGCTCCCACCAAGGGCAGTGGGAATTAATGGTGCTCAGCACCTTACAAGCTCAAGCCATGTGGTAGATAATACTGTCCATGCCGCAATAATCATGAACACCAAAATAATGAATGGGAGATAAAGTAGGAGAAAGAAAAGAAGTTTCAGAAATGGTCAGCTTAATTCTTCTGGCACTTTATGCAATTATTTCCAGCTGTGCAAAGTGCATGTAAAACTCTGTCATTCTGATTTGTTAGTATTTTATACACTGGAAAATATTACACAGGATGCAGGGCAGTAGAGAATCAGGCCCTGTATATTTACAATTGCAATAAATGCAACAAATTCCATTTCAAACCTTGTGTAATGGACTTTAAAGGAATACTATTGCTTTTCTGGGTTTCAGGATTTCTGATTAACAGTATAAGAATAAAACCTCCTGCCCAGAAGCTACAGTACATTTCACCCTTGCTTATTAAAATTTTATTTCAGTCCATGTTATTGTGCTTTTGCTAGCCCCATAGCATTTATCTATTTTGTATCTTGTTGCTTTTATTCGATAACTGAGTGTTCCCCTGCTGTTAAAAATCCAGAAGAGTTCAGTTAATCCAGGGAAATGTTCCAAAAGATTACTATTGTTTACTATTACAAGGCTCATGATTAAATAAATTACCTGTTGAAATAGAGAGGAAAAATAGCCAATCCTTTTAAGCAAATCTCCTTTTAATAAAATTAAGATAAAATATACCCAGTGTGCCTATTTCTATGTAACAAGTTTGTCATGCTGTATATGGGCCTGATCCAGAGCACACTGATGTAATTGATTGTCTTCCTGTTGCCTTCAGTGGGCTTTTGATCAAGCCATATAATGCCTTTGAAATTTTCATCAGTTGTAAGTTGCCACAAAGAAAAATGTTCTCAATTTGGCCAGGGTCAACATGAAGGCATTTTAGGCATCTGTCTCCATTCAAGTAAATAAACTAATATGTTAGGTGAATAATATAGTATCTAATTCTCTGTAGAAACTTTTAAATGGTTGCCTGAAAAACATTAACCATTGTGCCAGACTGGGAAGACATTAAAAGAATTTGAATGAATAATGGTGGGAACCCAGTCCTTTAGGCCCTGAATTATACAGATCTAGGGGAAGGGTGAGATAAGAGAGAATTACAAACACCACTTTAAAAGTTGTCTGAGAGACAATCAGAAAACCACTTAAACTATAAATAACAACAGCAAAGGTCTGTTGACTTTTCTTCTACTGAAAACCCTGTCATCAGCATCTGTTGACAGGGGCACATTTTCAGCTTTGAACTAGTAGACCATGAACTAAACTGTCTCTTACCTATGTATTATCACTGAGGTCCAATTCTGAGAATAGATTTTGGTCCAGTATTATAAAGGCTATTTGCTACCAGCACTAGAAAAAGGCTCTAAATTTAAAATCTGAACACGGCAAATTTGGAAAGTGTTTTGATCCAGATGCATCTTCTAGGTTTTGAATCTTAGATCCCACATATGTGGGGTTGGATTCAAGCTTTTAGGGTTTGCTCATACATTACCTTTTGCACACTGCATTTGCCCACCTTGTACCTTGCTGTCTTCCTTACACAGTCTATAATTCTCTCACCAAGAGCAGTCTTCAGGAAAGGAGTTTTAATAGGGTGACTTGGGCCTTATTGAGAAGTTCAGGCCCAACCCCTACCTATGCTTGGTTTTCCTCCCAGATCAGGTGACTATAGGCTACAACTAGGCCTGCTGGGAAGGAGGGAGTAGGATAAAAGATAGGCCCTGATGCTTGGTAACAATGGGAGCTGGCAGCAGAAGCAGTCTGCTGGGAGGCTCTCTGCTGAGAAGAAGCTGGTGGAGAATAGCAGCTTGCTGAGGAGGTTCCTGAGTGACCAGCAGTGAATTTCTTTGTTTCATATTTCATGAACTGGACTCTGCCTGTAAAACTAACTGGGCTCTTGAGTAAGAGAGCTATTCACAGAGATAGCATTCAAACCATGTGCAGTCTCAGACTGACTTCCTGGTTCTTTCTCCAAATTATTCCCTTCTGCAACCTGTGTTCCTTCTTCCAAGCTCCATGCAGGTTGGTATATCTTTCCTTTTAACAATTGTTTGGCACTGTTGTGGCTTTGGTGCAGACATTTGTTGATCTGGGGTTGGGGGAGGGTGAGGTGGAGGTTGCGAGTGCAAAGCCCATCATAGAATCAGAAGATTAGGGTTAACTGTTGTCTGTTGAGTAACATCCTGTCAGTCCTCTGTCTTGCTCATATACCTTGTTTCTTCCAACTCTTCAATGTCAGGCCAGCTGATGGCTGAGGCTCTTCCTAAGTCCTGGCTTTGGCCCTCTGTGTGTGTGCTGTCTGTCTGTCACTACTCCACAGTTCTTCAGTTTCATCTTCCCCCACTGTCCTGAGCCTGTAGCTATCTCATAAACCTGTGTCTCACTGCAACCTAGACTGTTGCCATTTGCCATTGCTTTTTGTGGCTATTTGATGGTTGGACCCAGACCTGTTCCCTTGGGAGTAGTGGTCTCTAATCTTCAGGATCCTTTGTTGTAGCAAGCTGCCTGCTTAGGTTCCTGTTCTCTCAACTGCTTCTGCACTCTGTCCATTGTTCCTTTGTTGGGTTTCAGTAGACTAGCCCTCATGTGAAGCAGAATCTTGGTTCTCTGACCCACCAGTCTCTATGCTGGGCTACTATCTAGGTTCTGGGAGGGTGTATTGCAATGGTCCAATATTGCCAGGTAGAAAATTCCTTCCAGTCTATTTTGTCTTTATTATCCGTCTCTTGGCTGACATTATGGCAAGCTCTGCATTATTGCTTTGTGGGTATTGAGGGGAAGACATGTGGTGCTTAAATTCCCATTTCGCACTAATTGTTTGGATTCTGCTGCAGTATACTGTGTCCCTTTGTCTGAGTATAACCCACACACCTTCTGGGTGTGTTGTTCTGTCCCATCTAGTGACACCGAGACCACCTCTCAAGAGAAAGAGTTAAATGAGTCTGATCTACAGCCTTAGCTAACAGCCAGTTGGCTTTAGCTGACAACTGGGGTCTGTCGGTGTTACAAGTGGGGGCTCGTCCGGGATTTCAACTGGGAAGTCTCTGAAGCTCGGGATGGGCTTCCTCAGCTGGCCAGTAGGTACACTCTTTGGTTCACCTCAGGCATGCCTGTATGCACAAGCGTGAAGCATTTATCCATCTCAGGATATCAGCTATTAGATCTTCTGGGAATACTGCTTGGTCCCCTATAAACAAAATCTAGTGTTTCATGCACAACTTATCCTGCACCTGGTAGTAGGGGTAACTTCCAGTGGTGCTTGCTCCTTGCCATCTAGCCAGCCTTGGATTATGAGTTGTTTTACTGCTTGTAGCACCCCACTCTGTTTGATGTCTGTTGGATAGCCTAGAGCCTCCATCAGAGATGTGAAGATGTTGTAACATGTCGGTAGCTATTTCCTTTTCTACAGACATATATCAGAACATAAGAACTGCCGTATGAGGTCAGCCCAATCTGCTGTGCCTGAAGGTGACCTGATGGAATTGTTCCATGTCAAACAGCATAGCGGATAGCATCTTTTTCTATCTGAGTCCATCCCCTTTCTGAGTCTGTCAGGGCTCTACTATGCTATATAAATGCTATGGGCTGCTGGCTTTGCATCAGTGCTATTCACAGACTTCCTTCTGACGCATCGCACTGTAGCTCTAGCTGCTCTGCAGGACTGTAGTACTTTAGGACTGGTGCCTTGCTTATGAGTGTTTGGGTTTTTTTTTTTTTTTTTTTTTACTATTTCAAATTTGTGTTCTTGGGTCTCTGACCAGACTGCATTATCATCTGTTAGCAGTCTCCTGTTAGGTAACTGACAGAACCATAACATGCTTCCAAGAGTGCGCAGAATCTGTAAAGATAGCCAGCAATATCTTTAAATCACTTAATTCCCTTCACATGTTAGTGGTCTGAGGATTTCTCTAATGGTGCTTAGTTTCTCAGGATCCAGCCAGAGTCCTTCAGAAGGCAGCAGCTCTCCTCAGCTTCAGCTTTTTTGTATTCCGCTTAATATTCCACTCCCAGCACCTGTCGAGGAGTTGTCATAGTTTGGTATCATAGTCCTGGATTCCCTCTTCCCTGACCTCTCTGTCTTCTACAATAAAAATGTCACCTACAGTCTTGATGCCTGGGAGTTCCTCTAGTACCTGATTCAGTTTACACTGAACACCTCTAGGGCTAGGTTGATGCCCAGAAGCACTGGTACCCAGTGGTGCAAGCCAAAAAGTGTTGCAATGGTGGTCAGGTGGCTGGATGGCTTATCTAACAGAATATGCTGGAACTCATCCTTGACATCATTAACAGTGAATGCTTTTTCCCTGGATAAATCAGGCAGTATGTCCTCAGTCATTGGTCATGGGTAGTGACTTCTTTTCAATGCCCCGTTAAGTGGCTTTGGACCAATGCAGAGCCCAAGTTTCTCACCTCAATAGGCTGCTGATCTGCTCTGTGCTAGTTTCAATAGGTGTAGTGATAACTCTTCTTTGCAGGTTTCCCAGTTCCTTCTTCAGTGGTTCACCAGGGCTAACAGTACTCTGCATTCAGTAGTCTCCTGGGCTGCACATGGGTGTGTGTGTAGGGGTCTATTTCTAACTTCAGTTTGCCCTCCAGATAGCCATCTCCTTGAAAAATGCCCTTATATTCTGTTAGAATGCTGGACAGTGACCGTTCTGCCTCTTCTCTCATGCTGAGGCATTCTCGTGTGTACTGCAACCAAATCCATGGCTTGCATTGCCCTGATACCTAGCAATGGATGGTACTGCTGTGTCAGCTGCTATAAACTCCAAGCAATAATGTCTCATGTTTTGTGGGTTTCTTATCAATAGCCTGCCTGTGTCCTCTGGCCTCAGAATGGTTTCATTGTACATCACTAGCACTTGGTCACCTTTCTCCAGTCTAATAGAGCTATTTATCAGCGTTACTGGGATTACATTGCTGGTGGCTCTGCAGTCCATCTGGAATTAAATTGGTCATTGATCTAATAGCATAGTTGCAAATATGGCAGTTGAATGGCTGGCAGCCTTCTTCAATGTGTGTATATTGAGATTTTTTGGATCTGCTAAAATCACAGTGCAGATAGAGACTTTCAATGAAGAAGAGGTTAAATCCTCAGTCACTGCGTGTACTTCTGCTTTTTTCTTCCTGGGTAGCAGTGACATTGGGATATAAAATGGTTCTGTTTTTCACAGCCTTATATTGTTTCCCATAAGCTGGATTTTTTTCTTTTTGTCCTACGTGTTGCCTTTCACATGTGTGCCTGCATTTACAATCTGTCTCTGTCCTGCTTCCTGTGTTCCTTTAGCTTGAGCCTGTACCCTTGTTTTGCACTAGTCTCTGGCATTGTTTTGATCCTTCTCCTGGACAGTTCAGCTGTCCTTGCTATTTAGAGGCATTTCCTTAGGATTAGATCTGTTTTTCTCAACAACCTCCCTCATAAAATGGATTCATATGGCCCACAAACACTCCTGTCTGAATTAGAGAATTTTAATATCCCCAAAGTTATATATAATGCCAGAATTCTCAGCTCTGTGATGTTGGTATCTATTCCCTATTCTGCTTCTTTGTTTCAAGTAAAATAAAACAGTATCCCTCTACAGTCTCATTTTGTTTGGGGTCACAGTACTTGTCAAATATACTCAAACAGCTGATAAAGGTATTGGGCATTATTCCTGGCAAAAGTGTCCTACTCGCTTCTCATCCTTACCCCCAATGAGATAGTATAAAAGCTTTAACTTCATATTTTCATCTTTATCCCTCATGGTCATTTCCGTATTGAGAACTGATTTTTTTCCCCCCCACTGGTTCTATGTTTGTGCAAGGTTTTTTGTCTGGAAATCCAGCATTCCTGGTGGAACATATCCCTCTATACTTCTTGCTTGCTCTTTTTTTTTTATTATTAAGGTGCTGCTTTGTTTGCTATTTAGTCACACTTTCTTCCTTGCTGTGGGTATCACTAGATTGATTACTGTGACCATGTTTCATGTACCTCATGCTGGGTATTAAGATGAAAGGGCTCCATGCTTGTAAAACTAAATGGGCTCTTTATTAAGAGAACCATTTACAAAAATGCTGAAACTAGTATTCTAGCCATGTGCTTACAGAGTGACTTCCTCGTGCCTCTTCTAAACTCTTCCCTCCTGGAACCTGTACTCTTCATTCCAAGTTTCATGCAGGTTGCTACACCCTGCAGAGAGGGAGCCAGGGAAGGGCTGCTTGGGAAAAGTTTGCGTGGGAAGGTGACCCTTGGACAGTAGAGCAAGTTAATCTTGTGTTTAGGTCAGACCACTGGCCTATGATTTACATCCCAAGAACCTCTTAAGAGAAGATGGACATGGGCCTCCTACAATGCTACCTAGAATGATGGAGTGGTGTTTGAATAGTAGTCAGTACCAGATGCTTTGAAGGAATGTGCAAGGAATGCCATTATGGACAATTATGTAATTACTTCCACATAGGAAGTTTCTTCCAAACCTCACAAGATAGTTATTTGCTTATGCCATGAAAACTGAGGGTTTATATCCCTTATAAAGCTTTATAGGTATGGATAGTCTCAATATCCATATAATTGTCTAATCTGCCTTTGAAGCTACTAAATGTTTGGCTTTAATTATGCCTTGTGGCAATAAACTCACCAGCTAATTATGCAATGTGTAAAATTATATTTCCCTTTATCACATTTAAATTTATTGTCTTTTAACTTCACCCAATGTCTCATTGTTGTTATTGTGTAATGAGAGAGTACATAGGAGTGCTCCCATTTACTTTCTCTATACCATTCATTTTTGTATGTCCCTGTATCATATCTTCTCTCTAAACTAAGCAATCTCTCCTTCTGCCACTAATCATTTTTGTTGCCCATCTTTGAACCTCTTTTATTTCTGCCATTCCTTTCTTGGGGGAAATGAGCAGAAATTAAGACACTTCAAAAGGAGCCTACCATTGATATATAGGGTCAGATGAGTTCATGCTGTTTGCATGCTGCCCATAGTAAGGGCAGTGCATAGACACACTGAACCAGGAGGCATTGTGCCTCAGGCCTTGTCTTCACTTAAAATTTTAGTTTGACATCGCTACAGTGTTCAGGGGGGAAAAACTTCATCACGAGCATTTTAGCTATGCTGACCTCACCCCTAGTGTAGACACAGCTAAATCCATGGAAGAATGTTTCAGTCAACCTAGCTACCATTGCTTGGGAGGTGGTGTTCCTACAGCGACAGAAAAACGCCTTCCATTGCTGGAGGCTGCATCTACCCTATAGCTATGTCGCTACAGTCCCCATAGTCTAGATGTGGCCTCAAAATAAAAATCTGGTACTACTTCTGCTTTCAGAAAGAGAGCAAAGAAAGAGCACAGAAAATCACTTTCCTGTCTGTTTCACAGAGGGCCCATGAACTACAGTATCTCCCTCAGAGAAACCCAGTTACAGTGGGTTATATAACCCTTCTCACTATGAGCTAGATTGTGTTTTGTAGGCACCACACTGCCTGCACCTCCTGTAGCTCCCTGCAATATCTCTTTATCATGTTTCCCTCAGTGCAGCTTACCAGCTCTGCTGGTTGGTGTTTAGGAAGTGTGAGGCAGAGTGGTGATGGACAAGGGCACCAACTACTTTCTTCTTCTCCTCTCTCCCTTTGGATTTCTGGCAAGTACTTAGGGAGCAGTCCCTGTGCTCTTTGAACACAGTGACTGCAATTTGACTTTTCCACAGACCATCAAAGTGAGAAGACACCTTATTCTCCTTCCTCCATCCCACCCCTTTGTGAACACACAGAAAGACAAGTCAGAATCTAGTTGAGGCAGTCAAGGAACAAGGATCAATTCCATATGAATAATGTGACCAGTCACAGCCAACCAAACCAGCTCTGTTTGAAAATCTGCTATGCCAGTCATCCACAGAGAAGAAAATGTGATACGCAACTTCGGTAAAATTTCATGTTAAAAACTTTTTATTCACCTGTTTGTATGAATGGCTATATAGAAAGTCATTAAAAGGGTATGTACTTCTTCACACTACTCTACATGCAACACAGAAACTAGGGGCTTGATTCTCCTTTTATTTAAGCTGGTTTTACACCAGTTTCCTTCATTTCAGAGGAGTTACTCCAGATTCATACCAGCAGGAATGGGATGAGAATCAAGCCCCTAAGCCTATTAGTGGCACAGGTACAACAGAACTGATTTTTAGAAGCTGGCTGCCTGTACAACATGACAGTCTGCTATTATAGGATAAACAAATAAAATTTCAAATAGTATTAAGTAGAGGAAAATGCAACAATGCTCTGGGTATATAGACTGGAGAGGTTTAAAAATGCAAAATAGCCTTGAGAAGTTCAGGTCTGCCGATGTTCCTCTGTGGCTTGACTGCCTGTGTTCCCTTTATCAAACTGTAAATAATCAATATCAGTGGCAGTTTTCTGGCTTCTCCAACTTGAATCATTTCCCACGTATACTATTACTAATAACATTTTCTAGCATGTATTAGTGTGACTAGGGAAAAGAGCAAAGTAATGATGATTTTTCTGACTAGCTCACAATAAGCAACTCAACTGCTGTCTTTCCATCAGAGAGAGTCAAAATATCTTCTGCTATCCCTATTGAGCACATGTTCAGACAACCAGAGCCATGCCACATGACAGTAATGATGTGATCAGTCACAACCAAACAATCTCAGTAGTACCTGAAAAGCTGCCACAACATTTCTGCAAGTATCCAGATGGTAACAATTCAACAATAACATTCACGTTCAACAATAACTTTGCTTGCCTGAATTTTTTTCCCCACAAAACTACTTTTTTTTCAGAAACATCATGAATTCAAAAGGATGCATTTTTTGTGTTCATGTTTTTGATAAATATTTTGCTCAGCTCACATAGCTGTACAACTTGAGTACTCTCTTATGGATAACATGAATCTGATACTATTCAACTTTCTAAATGTGAATTCCAAACTGAAAAAGTTGAAGTTGGTTCAGAATAACTAAAACATGTTTGTCCTTCCCTAAGTTGCATTTCATGTATTTTTCTTCAGGAGGTGTTCCATAACTTGAGAAATAAGACATGCAATGAAAAATAAACGTAATGATCCAGATTTATTTCTGGTGTAATTCAATCGAGTCCCATCAGGAATGAAATTAGACCTTAGTTTTCTCTGCTTCTAACCCTTAGGAAGGTGATTTAATTGTTTAATATTAAAGGTGTAAGCCTAAACCCCCACCCCCCAAATGTTAATCACTAAAGCTAGTTTTAAAAAAGTGAATTTTGAAATTAGAAAAAATAGGAAATTTTGTGACAAAGTTTTCATAAAAAAATTGCCCCATTTTTTAAACCACCTCCAGAGCTGTGAGATTTCAACATTTGAAATTAAAAAAATCAACAACTTCAAAATAAAATTTAAACTTTTTAAATGCCCCGCCCCCTTTTTTATGAACCAACTCTATTTACTATCTTTATCCCCAAAACAGATTGTACTGCTGGCATCCAAACTGCTTGTTTCTACCTGGGGAAGGAAAAAGGGGGAACCGCATATTTAAGACCAGATTTGTCTGTATATATTCCAAGGGAAATTTGAGGAGAGTTTTCACTCAGGCCTGAATCTTCATGTTATGCAGGTGAGTTCCCGGGGTCTTACTCCAATGTAATTTGTTAATTTCTGTCATAAAATATAATTTATATTACTTGTTGTCTGTAATATTCCAGTTAATGTATATCTAACTGTAATTGTGGTGTTGGGTTTTTTGAGTTGCAAAGAAAAAACAAGTTTAACTGTGTTCAAATTTGGTGATGAAATATCCAAGTGTTTGTAACTTTTGAAGAGAAAATCATGATCTTACAATGCTAACACACATGCATAACTTATTCATGGGAATAGACCCAGTACATTTACAGGATCAGATCCCAATTTTTTTTTAATTAACTAAAGTATTTCAAGAGGCTTTGGCTCAGTCCTAAAACTCTCCAAACTAAATTAAGAGTAAAGTAGCCTAATATTTGGGATTCCAGGAATGAAACTTACAAATTTGTTAATGTGGAACAATACAATACTGGGTACTTGGGAGATGCAATGCATATTTATTCAAGTGCACAAATTTATTTGTGCACAGTAGTTTACCAAGTTGTTCTAAAAGTTTTGTCTTAAGTGTTGTGAAACCTGTTTTTTAAAGTATATCTGAGTTTTTTATACATTCCCAGAGATGTTTTGCACCTGTGTTTGAACCTGACTTATGTGCACGTTGACAGTGATTACTATACCACAGAGTGCCCACTGTATTGTAAAACAGAACTTATTTTTGAAGATCCAACTTCAAAGTCCAGAGTGGGACTATCTTAATTTGCTCAGAGGACCACATGCTTTCCCATTGAAATGATTCTAACTTTATTATATAAATACTTGGTCTGATCCTTTTCACACTTTTTGAAGTTAGGACACAGATCTATCCACTGTGATTAAAAATGGAGACCTATACATGCCAGTGCCATAATATTAAGAACGGTGTGTTACAAAAAGATGTTTATCTAGGAATGGAGAGGTAAAAGTAGTTGGGGGGGGGGGAAACAATTTATATAAGTTCTCAATCAATTTCTGAATAGATGGCTTAACTCCAAAGTCATTAAAACTATTGCTCTCAATGACTGAGTCTCTATGCTTTGGAAAGTGCATAAACCTGTGGCTTAAAAGTAAATATGCTGGGCCTGATTCTCCTCTCATTTACACCTGTGTGACTCCATTGACTTCAAAGGAACTACTCCAATTCACACCAGTGGCAGTGAGGAAAATCAGGCCCATATAGCTGAATGCTTGGATAGGCTATTCCCAAGGTTCTTTCCATGACTTAACCAATTGGTTAACTTTTTAATTATGTAATCACTTGGTGAGAGTGAGGTACTACTTATTACCAGAGGTTGGTTCACAAACTGCCATTTTTCAAATGGGTCCTAGAAGGGTAGAAGTACCTAGATTAGGTCAGGAGTAGAGCTCTATGCTCACCTCTGCTGTGGGAGGAGTAAATAAATGTATGATTTTGTGTAAAATCCCAAAAATCAAACAAAGGAGGAAGCAAAGCTGAACTGGAACGTCTTTCCTCCTATCCCCAAGCCAGCAGAAACCTGTTCATAAGAATGAAGTCAGGGCTCCGTGAAGCTTCAGGGTGTGTGTTGCAGACAGGACAGGAAATCAGCCATTCTCTGTCATATGCTTCCCTAAGCACCAACCAGATATTCATACTGAAGTGTATGTTACTGCTTTCATCATTAACATTTGCTGCATGCCATCACCATCTTTGGAATTGAAAATATCGGGCAGGTCGGAGTAGAGAAATTAATGACACCCTGGCTCTGAAGGGAGCTGAGAAACCTGGAAGCAAGGTTGGGCAGGACTGCAGAAAGGCAGGCAAATCAGCACTGAAACTTCCTTTTCCTCAAAGCTATATGGGGTCTGAAGCTTATATGTCCTACCTCCTCTGCAATCCTTTCTCCTTCCAGTACCATCTTCTTGAAGGGAGAACTTGTTGGAAACTCCACAAAGTTCACCTCAGGTTTTATCTTATGATAGTGTGATATGGTCCATAGTGAAAATAAATTTAAACACCATCACAAGTGAAAAGAAAAAGAAAGACAGAAAGAATGAAACATCATCATCACCTTCACTTTAAAGTTTGCTACTATGTATTTTTGTTGCTGGGATAGATAGAGTTAAAAACCATTTTATGTTGCTTAAGTTCCAAATCCACCCATGCAAACTCTAAAAAACAAGAAAATATTCAGTTAAAGGATTATCTTCCCTAATCAATACTTCACTGACTATGTTCAGAACTTGTCTCCTCTGGAAGATTAAGCCAGGTTAGAACATAACCTTGGGGAATCATGATAGCTAGAATGATATTAAACATGACTTTGTGTTAGTGTTTCCAGTAGGGTTTACCCATGACCTGACCTGATGTTGAACACTGCAGTCCCTGTCTATATTGATGCCAAAGTTGTGTTTAGCATCATGCTAGATAATGTGACTTCTGAAGTTCATGTTCTAACATGACCTGATTTTCTAGTGAAGACAAGATCTCTCACTTGCAATTCTAACATAAAGATGCATGTGAGATCACTGTAACAGAAATCCTTAACTCTGACCTCAGTAACACAAACACATTTACTATAGACGTAAGTGAACTATTTCAGTGTTTGATATGCTATTTGAACATGGGGACAGTGTGGGCTCAGACACAAACTTCAGATACAAATAAATTTTTTTATGACCTGTAATCCCAGCATAGTTTGATTAACATTTTTTAAACTTCACAAATATATCTGTAGCTATCTATTTAGCCTTCAGAGCTAATGTGGAAACTTTCAGCCCAAACCTATATTGCTAGGCAGCATTATTTAAGAGAAGGTGAGGGAGAAAAAAGAATGAACAAAACATAAGAAAACTGGATACAACCTTAGCTTTGCAGAAAATCTCATTCTATTTTAAGTGGAAAAAGTTGGAAAATTGGACAATCTTGCTGTCAGCATTGCAGGCAAAATTTATATTGCAAAAAAGAATTAATATCCTAAAGTCTGCTATATTCTAAATTCATTACTCAGTAGTCATAAATATATTTTACAACATTGAATAAATCATTTCAGAACATATGTGGGATCAAAAGAAAAGACTAGGCCTTTTAGCATCCCAAAAGAAACTCTTGAAACACAATGGATGAAGAGATCCAAATATGGAATGATAATATTACGACTTAGCACTAAATAGTGTGCACAGTCAGACCTAACTGTAAAACTAATAGCTGTGGAACCAGACCAACACTAACAATGGGAGGAGGGGCTTAAAAGCCATATTTAGACCTAACGTTACCTAAATAAATGTGTCCTGATTTTTCTGAAGTGCTGACACTTGCAATTCCCTTTATACATCAGTGGAAGTTGTGGGTACTACTCAGCACCCCTGAAAAACTGGCCACATTTATTTATGTGCCCAGTCTTAAGCCGTGAAGTCTGAAATTTTTGGCCCAAATGTTTCCAGCTACTACCCATCAACTTTGCTTTCAGTTCAGTCATCAATGACAGTGGGTACCCTCACTGGCGATCTTTTCTGTCCGCAAGGAAACTTTGAGTCTCCAAATCAAACTTCTAAATGTGCAGCATATAAATGCTGCAAATTGTCCATATGGATTAATCCTGAGATTAAAATGGATGGTAGAAAGGATGAATAGATCCCAACAGGGATTTTGGAATTTAGACACTTTATAAATTAATATTGTTTTCCTGGCATTTGGACAGCTGCAAGTGGTATATAATAAAGAGATCAATCAACCATGGAAATATCTATAACTAAGAAATCTGTTTGATCAAATTGTGGGTTTAAATATGCTTATCCTATCTGAACAACCGGAAATTATTAATGTTACTATATATATATATATATATATATATATATATATACACTGTATTATGTCAAGTCTATGGTGTGTGTGTGTATATATATATATATATATATCATAGACTTGATATAATGCAAAATTAGCATTTTAATAATATAGATGAACTGTCAATTCAACAAAGATGCTTAGAATTGCCTGGCACACAGAACTTAGGGTATATCTACACTGGAGCTGGAAGGTGTAATTTCCAGCACAAGGAGATTTGCCTGCACTAGCTCCAATGAAGACAGTGCACTAAAAATAATGTAGCTGAGATGGAACAAGTGGCAGGATGGACTATTCGCTCCAAGTTTGATCCCATCTGAAATCCTAGGTACATACTCAGGTGACTAGCCCCTTCTGACACCACAGCTACACTTCAATCAGAGATAGTGTGGGTATGTCTGCATGAGCTGGGTATTACGGCTTCCATCTCCTGTGTAGACATACAGTTTAGAAAGGCTATGGAGGAAAACATACAGTTTAGAAAGGCTATGGAGGAAAACTTTTGCAATCACGCAGGACTAAATACAGTGAGTTCCACTTTACAGAATGCTATTGCCAAAACCAAAAAGAAACATGTTTTCTGAATCTGTAAAAGAAAATAGTTCAGAGCTATGTAAGCAGGTGCAGCACTTTTGAGGAACTTATCCTACATGTACCTATAATGAATACAGTGAAGGTACGTGAAGGTACATCAAGGGTCAGTTTGATCCTTTTACTTCACTGGAGTTCTATCTGCTGACATCAGCTCTTGCTTTGACTTCAGATATGTTAAATATAAATGATGTGATGAACTGAAAGGTTCATCTAAGTTACAGAATTCTCCACTAAAAAGTGTATGTGCAAGTTACAGAACACCTGCTGCTGTGTCAATTATTGTTGGAAATAACAGAGAACTGACAAATTTATTTAACTCTCTGAAGAAATTTATTCTCAGTGTTGATTCTGAAAGTTTAAAGCAAAGGCGTGGCTTTACCTACCACAGAAATGTACTTGCCTATTTGGTGAAATGCATTGGCTGTTTAACAGTGCACAATGATACTACACATATTTATGAGTGGAAGTGGGGAAAAATACTACTGTATATCCAAACTGAAACTAAAAGGGGAATTCTGAGGTAGGAAACCCAACTTACCCAAGTTTGAATTTAGGCAAGGTACTGGGGTTAACACTTCTGTTTATGTGAAATAATCTATAAGAACTTTAATGATCAAAGTAATCAGCACTTAGCTTTACATCTTATCTGAAATGATCACTGTGCTGGTGAAAGTACCATTTAATTACATACCAGGACATTGATTCAACACCTTGTCAGAGGAGAGAATGGCATCTACTGAAAAACGGAGGCTCTCAGTCTGTCTTACCATTCTGTGTGTATCTCTGCGCTGCAACAGGAGGTGTGAGTGCAGCTCATATAGGCATACCTAATCTAGTTACCCCAGCTAAAAATAGCAGTGAAGACAATGACAGAGACCCAAGCGTGGGCGAGGAAAGCATGTAATTGTGTGTTCTCTGCTACTTTTAGCCAAGCTAGCTAAATTAAAACTAGTGCGGGTATGCCAACCCATGCTGCGATCACCATCAATTGAATGCAGACATCCCTTGTGGATCTGTAAGGTTTTTGGTTGTAAAGAATCAAATGGTACTCCCTTTGGAGACCATCATGTCACTCCTTAATCTTCCCAACAGTTAGAAGCCTTCTGGAATCCCTATTACTCTCCTGTGTTTGTAATTGGAAGGTAGACAGAGATGGCAAAATTCAGAAGCACTGAAAAACAATCAGTGCTGTGTACTGTACTTGAAAGCAGTTTATTGAAGCTTTTTAAGTACAACCTGGCAGTCACTCCTGGAAGTAGGTGTAATTATTAATTGCACACCAATTAATCACTTTACAATATAGGATGTTTGTTTATTTAATCACAAATTTATGTTCAATGTAACTCAGGAAAGATAAATAATTACTAGAGATACAGCCATCATCATGATAGCTCTCTGATCTTTCATTTAGCAGAAAAAAAGCCATAACGAGAACCATAATGGAAGCTGAAGCTAGACAAATACAAATTAGAAATAAGGCACAAATTTGACAGGGAGCATAATTAACCAGCTGTAAGGGGACTGTTGCCCCCTTACTAACATTCAGTGGGGGTGTTTTGGTTGGCTAGCTCCCAGTACTAAAAGGGGAAGGATCTATGGGAAATCAGGACCCTGAGACTGATAGTCCCCAGGAACAATGGGGAGAGGCCAATGCTCCAACTCAGCCTGAATGATAGGGCAGGCAGGCAGGCAGGCTAATCGGAGAGTCAGGGAGGTCCCGTCCTCCGTGTGAGCTGGATTTGCCTGGGTCAGACAGAGTGGGGCAGAGCTAAGGAGAAAGCTGGGGCCCAAGCTAAACTGGGGAGCAGAGCTGGGCCAGATCCAGAGGGACCAGAAAAGCAGCCCAGGAAGCAGGTCAGTGCCGGGAGCAGAGTCACAGAAGCAGCCTGCAGAGCAGACCTGTCCTGGGAGCAAAGCTGCAACAACCAGAGGCAGAGGGGCCAGAGAAGCAGCCCAGGGAGCTGGAGGCAGAGCAGCAGCAGTGCAGTGACAGAGTGGTGGGGCTGCGGCTGGAGCAGTCCGGAGCTGGGTGGGGTGAGCAGCTGGGGAGTGCGAGGGGGACCCTGGGCAGCGGGCCCAGCACAGGGAGACACCTCAACCAAGAGGCTCTGCAGGCCGGGCTTGGATCGTAACCCCAACAGGGTGGGGGCAATACTGGGAAGAAGGGTCCTATCACTTAGAGCCTGAGAGCGTGTGGCCACCACCAGAGCAAGTGTCCAACCCACAGCATCCCTGCAGCACAGCCAGGGCCTGAGAAGAAGGCCGGGGATTTACAAGGAACAGACTGTGAACTGCCCAGACATTCCAGAGACACTGTTTGTGATGTTCCCTGCCACAGAGCGGGGTGATGTGTTTCCTTTAACCTTTCCCATTTTTCCTTATTCTTTTTAAAATTAAATTTGTTGATTAAATAACTTGCATTTGCTTTAAATTGTATGTAATGGTCAGTGGGTCAGAGAAGTGCCCAGTGCAGAGAGAGTACCCTGGAGTGGGGACACCCTAGCCCCTGTCCTAGGTTACTGCAGCAGGGTTGGGGGTCAAGCCCCCAAGGAATCCTGTGCCCAGGTTTGTTGGGGTTACGAGGACTTTGCCAGACAGGAGAGTGGAAGGGGAGTCCTCAAGGGCAGGGAGGCCATTGGGTAAAGGAAGTGGGAGCGAGGACTCAGATCCTTTCGCTAGCCCACTTCTCCGGGGTAGTGCAGAAGCCAGGAAAGTTCCCCACAGTAGCGGGACTATTCCTCTGCTTACACACCTAAGGATGCGGTGAATTCTCCATCGCTTGAAATCTTTAAATCAAAACTGGTTATCTTTCTAACAGATACGCTATCGCTTAACCTGAAGTTATAGCTTAATGAAGAAATTATTGGTTGAGTTTGTCTGGCCCGTGTTATGCAGGAGGTCAGATAAGATTATCACAATGTCCTTCTGACCTTAAAATCTATGAATCGGTTGACGCTGTTTTTTTTTTGAGGTCCTAAAATGAAACTACTTAGGCTTTGTTTTGTTTGAAATGATGAATTAAGAATAGCAGGTGCTTTGCAATCACTATCATTTAGCAACATTAAATCACATTAAATATGAAAGTAATCTGATCTTATTGGCATTTTTGTTGAATTAACTCTATAGTGTGGTGACATATAATCTGCAGAACAATTCTTTTCTCTGAACCCTGAAGCTGTTGCTGTGGCTTATATTTACTGTTTTTATATCACTGAAGAGAATATTGTTTTGACTCATTTTTTTGTGTGTTTCTCATGTACATATATTCAGAAGTCTGTGTTGTAAAATGGATGAGCATTCTTGTTAATTACATTTAATTATGCAGTTTAGAAAAACTCATTGTATTTGTCTCTTCTAACCGGAAGTATTGTGCGTTGTATTTGCAATAAGTTTACTACAGGACAGGTTTGAAAATCTATATGACTGAATTAATCAGTGGCTCATTTCTGCAGACCTCCAGAATTGTGGAGGTTGTTGGACATGGCAATAATGAGCTCTGCAAAGTAGAAAGGAATATTTTATAACCTATTAATTCAGAAATACATTGCAACAAATAGCCTCTTGGTGATATTATAGCATGGTATAAACTATCACATAAGCTCTGCATAATGTGTATACAAAAGATACTTTAAAGTACAGGAGATGTGTGGCTTGTAAAACATAAGGAATCACAATTCAGTTTGCAAGCACAGCTATTTCATCTTGAATTGGATTTTGTTTGAATGCAGAAAATGTTTCCCTGTTTAAGTAAAGCCAAGAATTCTGATGCCTAAAAGGTACCTGCTGTTGTAGTATCTTTCAAGCACAAGGATTTCTTTTTCTAGTTTACGACAGTAAAAGAACTAGGTTTTGTAGTACAAAAAGCTGCAGTTTTTCAAATATGTACAGTTTGTGCAAACTCTCCCCCCACCTTAACCAACAGCCTGAAATATAGATCTCAGGGGTATCGTGCAGCAGTACCTGCTGAGAAGGATGAGCAATTATATGCTTCCCAAACAACTCTGCCTGCCAGTTCTTATATCTGACTCAGCATGATGCGCTGCTATAGAATCTGGTCTTATTGCCCCAGGATAACTGTTTTGTTCTGCCAAGGAGAGCAATTCCCAAATCTACAAAACTTCTCTCTGAAATGCTGCCACACTTGCACCGCCACTCTCCAACTCCAAAGGAAACTGCACTCGTTGATTATGGGCTAAATTCTGGGCCATTAAAGTTATTACAGATTTTGCCCTTGATTGTTAAATGGAATTCTGCTTGAGCCACAACTGAGCTGAATCATCTTATAAGCAGAGGAACCAGACCCATGTTGTATGGGTTCCTTCCCCACTCTGAACTCTAGGGTACAGATGTGGGGACCCACATGAAAGACCCCCTAAGCTTCTTTCTACCATCTTAGATTAAAACTTCCCCAAGGCACAAAGTCTTTGCCCTTGGATTAGGTAAAACGCTGCCACCACCAAGTGTTTTAGACAAAGAACAGGGAAAGGACCACTTGGAGTTCCTATTTCCCCAAAATATCCCCCCAAGCCCTTACACCCCCTTTCCTGGGGAGGCTTGAGAGTAAACAAGATGAGCACAAACCCCTTGGATTTTTAACACCCCAAAACCCAAATCAGATTCTTAAATCAGAATTTTATTAGAAGAACAACAACAACAACAGAAAAAGATAAGAGAACAACTCTGTACGATCAGAATGGAAGATAATCTTTCAGGCAGTCAGATTCAAAACATAGAGAATCCCTCTAGGCAAAACCTTAAGTTACAAAAACAGGAATACACATTTCCTCCAGCACAGAGAATTTACAAGCCAAAACAAAGAAAACCTAACGCATTTCCTAGCTAGATTACTTACTAACTTCACAGGAGTTGGAGAGCTTGCATCCTTGATCTGTTCCAGGCAAAGGTAACACACAGACAGACAAACCTTCCCCCCCCCACTCCAGATTTGAAAGTATCTTGTCCCCTCATTGGTCATTTTGGGACAGGTGCCCTTAGCTTCTTAACCCTTTACAGGTGAAAGGACTTTGCCTCTGGCCAGGAGGGATTTTATAGCACTGTATACAGAAAGGTGGTTACCCTTCCCTTTATATTTATGATAGGGTGAAACACTGACTGTGATTTCTTCCTGGAGCTCTAGGAGAAAACAGAGTTAATAAGACACATGCATCTCTAAATATACTACTAACTGTATAAAGACTAACAATATTTTCCACATCTCAAGGACGATTTTAACCAGTTGATTCTGGGAAAATTTCACGGGAGAGTGCATCAGCCACTTTGTTAGAAGCTCCTGAAATGTGTTGTATGTCGAAATCAAAATCTTGGAGAGCTAAATTCCACCAAAGAAGTTTTTTGTTATTTCCCTTGGTGGTATGAAGCCACTGTAGTGCAGCATGGTCGGTTTTCAGGTGGAAATGCCGTCCCCAAATGTATGGACGTAGCTTTTCCAGAGCATAGACAATGGCGTAACATTCCTTTTCACTGATTGACCAGTGGCCTTCCCTCTCAGAGAGCTTCTTGCTGAGAAACACAACAGGATGGAATTCTTGATTCGGTCTTCCTGCATTAAGACTGCTCCCACACCACGCTTGGATGCATCTATTGTTACTAGGAACGGTTTGTCAAAGTCTGAGGTCCTTAGCACAGGGTCAGACATGAGTGTCGCTTTAAGCTGGTTAAAGGCCTTTTGACACTCTTCAGTCCACTGAACTGCATTTGGCTGTTTCTTTTTGGTTAGGTCTGTCAGTGGGGCGGCGATTTGGCTGTATTGCGGTACAAATCACCTGTAATATTCGGCCAAGCCTAAGAAGGATTGGACTGTTCCTTTGACTTTGGGACAGGCCACTTTTGGATAGTATTCACTTTGGCCTGTAGGGGGTTGATAGTTCCTTGACCCACCTTGTGTCCAAGGTAAGTCACTCTGTTTAGGCCTGTTTGACACCTCTTAGCCTTAACAGATAGTCCTGCCTCCCTTATGCACTCAAAGACTTTTTGTAGATGTTCCACGTGTTCTGCCCAGGAATCTGAAAATATGGCCACATCATCAAGGTAGGCGATTGCATATTCTCCCAGGAGAATATCTAGGAGCCTATCTACAAGTTTTTGGAAGGTGGTGGGTGCATTCCACAGCCTGAAAGGGAGCACATTAAATTCATACAGCCTGACATGTGTGGTGAAGGCTGACCTTTCCTTGGCGGATTCATCTAGCGGTACCTGCCAATACCCCTTGATTAAGTCCAAGGTAGAGATGAACTGGGCCCGTCCCAGTTTCTCCAATAGTTCATCTGTGCATGGCATTGGATAGTTATCTGGGTGAGTTACAGCATTTAGCTGTAATGGTAGTCCATGCAAAAACATATCTCCCCATCTGGTTTGGGAACTAGAATCACTGGAGATGCCCATGCACTGCCAGAGGGGTGGATTACCCCCATCTGTAGCATATCCTGGATCTCCCGTTCTATAGCAGTTTTAGTTTGAGGAGACACCAGGTAAGGTTGGGCTTTAATTGGGTGAGCATTACCTGTGTCAGTGGAGTGGTATGCCCTTTCAGTCAGTCCTGGGGTGGCTGAGAACATCGGGGTGTAGCTAGTGCAGACCTCCTTGATCTGCTGTCGCTGCATACGCTCAAGGGTCATGGAGAGGTTCACCTCTTCCACGCCACCATCACTTTTCCCTTCATAGTAGACACCTTCAGGCCACTCAGCATCATCTCCTCCCTGGGCTGTAAACTGACAAACCTTTAATTCTCTGGAATAAAAGGGCTTTAGAAAATTAATATGGTACACCTTAGGCTTTCGGTTTGAGGTGGGGAATGCTATGAGATAATTAACAGCTCCCAGGCACTCTTGGACCATGAATGGCCCTTCCCATGATGCTTCCATTCTATGGACCTGGAGCACCTTTAAGACCATGACCTGGTTCCCTACTTTGAAGGACTTCTCTCTGGCATGTTTATCATACCAGACTTTTTGCTCTTCTTGAGCATCTTTTAGGTTTTCTTTAGCAAGGGCTAAAGAGGTTCAGAGAGTGTTTTGTAGGTTGGTTACAAAGTCCAGAATGTTAGTTCCTGGAGAAGGTGTAAACCCCTCCCATTGCTGCTTCACCAACTGTAATGGCCCCTTAACCTCACGGCCATATACAAGTTCAAATGGGGAAAACCCTAAACTGGGATGTGGTACACCTCTGTAGGCAAAGAGCAGCTGCTGCAACACTAGGTCCCAATCATTGGAGTGCTCATTTATGAATTTACGTATCATGGCCCCAAAGTTCCATTAAACTTCTCCACCATGCCATTTGTTTGATAGTGGTAAGGAGTGGCAACCAAGTGATTTACCCCATGAGCTTCCCAAGGGTTTTCCATAGTTCCTGCATCTGTAAGGATGTCAGAGGGCCAACCTACTCTGGCAAAAATGTCTGTTAGTGCCCAGCACACACTTTTAGCCCTGGTGTTGCTTAGAGCTACTGCTTCCGGCCATCGGGTGGCAAAATCCATGAAAGTTAGTGTGTAGTGCTGTCCTCTGGGTGTCTTTTTCGGAAAAGGACCCAGAATATCCACAGCTACTCTCTGAAATGGAACCTCAGTGATGGGGAGTGGCTGTAGAGGGGCTTTGACCTGGTCTTGGGGTTTTCCCACTCTTTGGCACACCTCACAAGACTGGACATAGGTAGAAACATCCTTGCACATTCCTTCCCAGTGGAACAACTTTCCCAAATGGTCTTTGGTTCTGTTCACCCCAGCATGGCCACTAGGATGATCGTGGGTTAAGTTCAAGAGCTTGACCCAGTACGTAGTTGGAACTACCAACTGTCTCTGAGGATGCCAGTCTTCCTGGTGTCCACCAGAAAGAGTTTCCTTGTATAAAAGTCCTCTTTCTACAACAAACCTGGATCGATTAGAAGAGCTGAGAGGCGGTGGCTTGCTCCGTGCTGCCGTCCAAGCTCTCTGGAGGCTTTCATCTGCTTCCTGTTCGGTCTGGAACTGTTCCCTTGATGCTGGAGACATCAGTTCCTCATTGGATTGTGAACCTGGGCTTGGTCCCTCTGGAAGCGATGCAGGTCATGGGGCTGTTTCCGTTGACTGTGAACCGCTCTCCGTTGGTGCACTATGTTGAGGTTCAAGCTCCGGCTGAGCCTCTTGTGTAGGGTTATCTGCTGCTGCCAGTGCAGTTTTGGTGGGACCCTCTGGTGTTGGGGTTGCAAGCACTGGATTCCATGCTGGCAGTGGTTCTGGTGCTGGTTGTTCCACCGGTTCTGGTTCTGGGACTGGCTCTGTCTGGGTCCCTGGGACTGGATCCACTACTGCTGTTGCAGATGTTGGCATGGGGTCTGGTTCCATCACATCTGACTGGGTCCTGGTAGAAGTCTCCGGAACAGAGGTAGGTGTGACAGCTTGCTTAGCCTGGCTGCAGGTGACCATTCCCACCCTCTTGGCTAGCTTCACATGATTGGCCAAGTCTTCCCCCAACAGCATGGGGATGAGATAATCATCATAGACTGCAAAAGTCCACATTCCTGAGCAGCCATTGTACTGGACCAGCAACTTGGCTGTAGGCAAGTCAAAAGAGTTTGACTTGAAGGGTTGAATTATCACTTGGACCTCTGGGTCGATTAAATTGGGGTCCACTAAGGAAGCGTGGATAGTCGACACTTGTGCTCCAGTGTCCCTCCACGCTTCTTCTCGCCCACACTCACAGTTTCCCTCCGCTCCAAGGGTATCTGGGAGGCATCTAGGCCTGAGGACCTTTGGTGGGACCCTGGTGCAATGGGGCAGTTGGGGTTCTTGGGGCAGTTGGCCTTTTACATGCCCTGGCTTGTTACATTTAAAACATCGCCCATCTGCCTGGTCACTGGGGCAAGGTGGGTTTCTGGAGAATGGTGTGATGAGACGATAAGGTGTCTGGTGTTTTTCTTGGGGTGTAGTCGGGGCTTTGGGTTGCCCCCAGTAGTAGGGTGTGGTCTGAGGTCTGGTATCCGCTCAAACTGCGACCAGGGTTGTTCCTCTCTCCTCCCTCCACCCGTTTTGTTCCGGTTTGCCCCGCCTCTCTGGTGGTCTGGGACTGCTTGTATTGATCAACATAAGAAGCAAGACTTCCTGCTGAGTCCATTTTCTTATCCCATAAACACTGTTTTATATCATCCTTGGACATATTCAGGAATTGCTCCTGTATCATTAAATCCTGCATTCCTCCAAAGCTAGTTACATCCCGTTCCTTTGAGCCATTTATCAAACAGCTCTGTCATATGGTTTACATAAGCCCCATTACTTAGTCCAGGCCCTCTCTTAAGGGTTCTAAATTTTACACTGTAAGTTTCAGGTGTAACTTGAAATTCTTTTAAAACCAAATCCTTGAATTTATCATAGTCAGAAGCCTCATCAATAGGCATCTTATTGAATATGTCCAGAGCTCTTCCAGTCAATTTTGCAACCAATGTGATCATCTTGTGACCATCAGGAATTTTATGGAGTGTGCACAGTCTCTCAAAGGTGAGAAAATATTCAGCAATATCCCTGGATTCATCATACTGGGACATAGTCACTCCCATTTGTGGATTGTTGGGGAAGGATTGTTAAGGTTATTCGGTATACTCTGCTGAGTCCTTGCCTTCTCTATCTCCGGTGCATGCTTCCTCTCTTTTCCCCTCTCCTCCATTTCTTTTGCTTTTGCCTCCGTAGCTCTCTGGTAGGCAGCCTCCTCTGCCTCCTTAACTCTCTGGTGGGCAGCCTCCTTTGCCTCTTTATCTAGTCGTTTTAATTCAAGCAGTCTCTGGTGTTCTTTTTATTTCTCTTCTGCTTCCAGTCTGGCTCTCTCCAGTTTCTGTAAGGCATTGCTTTCTGTCATCTTAGCCTTTCTGTTTTAAACCTAGCTATACCTGAGAGTTAGAAAGAAAAAAACAACAAACAAACCTGGCTTGTAAAATTTGCTGTGCTGTAACCTGATACCTTTGTTTCTGATAGCTCTTCCCTGCCTACAGAAAAATCCTTTTGTTATGTTTGTCCCCAGGCAAAGAGACAGAACCTGCAACTGTAATTACCTTTTAAAAAACTTTTTTAAATCCTGCTGTGCTTCTGGTTCAAAATGATCTCTGGTTCAAAATGATCCCACCGCTCTGCCACTGTGTTCCTTCCCCACTCTGAACTCTAGGGTACAGATGTGGGGACCTGCATGAAAGACCCCCTAAACTTATTTCTACCATCTCATTTTAAAACTTCTCCAAGGCACAAAGTCTTGCCCTTGGATTAGGTAAAACACTGCCACCACCAAATGTTTTAGACAAAGAACAGGGAAAGGACCACTTGGAGTTCCTATTTCCCCAAAATATCCCCCCAAGCCCTTACACCCCCTTTCCTGGGGAGGCTTGAGAATAAACAAGATGAGCACAAACCCCTTGGATTTTTAACACCCCAAAACCCAAATCAGATTCTTAAAAATCAGAATTTTATTAGAAGAACAACAACAACAAAAGATAAGAGAACAACTCTGTACGATCAGAATGGAAGATAATCTTTCAGGCAGTCAGATTCAAAACACAGAGAATCCCTCTAGGCAAAACCTTAAGTTACAAAAAGACACAAAAACAGGAATACACATTTCCTCCAGCACAGAGAATTTACAAGTCAAAACAAAGAAAATCTAACGCATTTCCTAGCTAGATTACTTACTAACTTCACAGGAGTTGGAGAGCTTGCATCCTTGATCTGTTCCAGGCAAAGGTAACACACAGACAGACAAAAACCTTTTCCCCCCCTCCAGATTTGAAAGTATCTTGTCCCCTGATTGGTCATTTTGGGTCAGGTGCCAACAAGGTTACCTTAGCTTCCTAACCCTTTACAGGTGAAAGGACTTTGCCTCTGGCCAGGAGGGATTTTATAGCACGATATACAGAAAGGTGGTTACCCTTCCCTTTATATTTATGACACACGTATATGACTGTGATAGAGAAAAGTAGTCTACCTGTGTATTCTGCTTTGATCTGGTTTTTCTGTGTCTTTAAAAAGTTAATTATAATAATAATACCTAGCTCATATGTGGTACCAATAGATCTTTACAATGGAGGTCAGTATCATTATACTTATTTTTTACAGGCATGGAAATGTAGGCACAGAGCTAAGAAGTGGCTTGCCCAAAGCCAAGCAGCAGACCAGTGGCAAAGACAGGACTGGAACCCACGTCTCCTGAGTCCTACTTCAGTGCACTATCTATTAGGCAACACTGATTCCATTATGGCAATCTTTAGGATGGAATTTCACTATAGGGGAAAAGGCTTTCAAAAATATTATTGGCTTAATATGGATATTGTTACATTCAGATTACCACTTGACATATGGTACATCCTATCTAGGATGTGGTGGGTGGAAACCTATCAAATGCAACAAATCTTTTTTTCTTTGGCTGCTCCAGGAAGCCCCTAAGCATCAGATTTTTCAAAACAGCTCAGTATCCACAAAAGGGCCCTGATTTTTTCCAATGGACTATGAATCATATGAAATGTTTAGGAACTGCTTTATTCCTATTATGGAGCATTATTAATGAGAGTGCACACACTATTGCAGTGAGAAAAGGATGGTTTAGAAGGGCACAGAATTCTAACCTTCTTTACCTTTCTCTGAGAATCTGCATTGACCTGACATTTCACTTTGTTTGGCTGCCAGAGGAAAAGGCTAGTAGTATTCCCTCTGTTTCAAATTAGTGTTTGACATGAAATATGCCTGTTGAAACATACTTATCGATTGTAGATCATTTTTTAGCAAACTGATGATAGCTTTTAGAGACAAGGAATGTGTGTCTTTCACCTGACTAAATTGTTTGGTAATGCCCCTAAAGTTGAAAAGAATAGGATTATATTTGTCACTGGAAAATTCCACTTCCTCAGAAATCTTTATGAGTGCTGTGAAACAAGTTTGCTCTAACCTTGCCTTATAAGTTATAACCTGACAAACCAGATTCCTGGAGCTTAAAAATGTTGGCTATGCCACAATGAATGGAGTATCACATTTCATGTGTTTTTATTTTTTGTTCTTTACGGGTCTTCTGCAGTACCACTGTTGATTGCCTGATGGCACGATAGAATTTTAATAGTTCCAATTTCAGGCACAATTTGTTTTGTGCTGAAGTGACACCCTATTTCAGTGGGGCTAAACTAATGCAACTAGTCAGGTGCAAAAAAGTTTAGGGGGAATTTTCAAGAATGGAGACTGCAATGACAGACATTTATTGTGTGGATTTACATATACAGGTATTTATATTTAATTTTTTAAAAGAATGCAATAAAATGTGAAATATGACGATAGTGATTCTTTCTCATCAAAATGGGTATTTGTTATCAGTCACCTTAACTGAGTATAGTTGCAATGAAGTTTTACTGACTCGTGGGTGTGCAAACTATTTAATTACATTCTATGGAGTTTGCTTCTTCTATCCATGCCTTACCAAACTGTTCCAGTAACAGCACAGTTGCATTTGGGGATGAATAAATTATGGATGATATAATTATATATTATCCTCTGTCTTTACTGTAACTGTAATTATAATTAATAATGCCCATTGGATAGAAACTATTATCAGCTAGTGTTTCAATAGGAACTATTTTCTTGGTTTAATTTTGTGAAAGGCATTGAAAAACCATAAAAATAATTGCAGTCCTTTTTCAAGGACCTGAGTCTTAAAAACTAACTTTTGGTCTGTGTTAATTATGGCTGTGAAACATGGATATTCAAACAATTGATAATAAAGAAGCTACAATCCTTTGTTTCATGGTGTTAGAAGAATTCTGAAAATATCATGGATAGGTCACGTAACCAATGAAAAAGTATTGGCTATTACTGAAACACAGCAAACGCTAGCCAGAGTTCTTATGAAGAGAGAGATTTGTTTTGTCAGTGTACATTTTAAGAGGTTCAGCAGTCAATGCATGTTTATGTACGCTGGAAGGGAAAGTTGATGGCAGAAGAACACAAGGCAGAAAAAGGATATCTTGAATGGACAATGTTGTGAGGAAAATCCACAGCCAAACCAGGGATGCTCAGTCCCTTGTCTCTCCAACAGAGGACAACTGAATGGGGGTGCTCTGCGACTGCAGGGTCTATTTCCAATCCACCCTCAAGTCACACCTCTGGGCAGAGTTCCTCTGGGCTATGTCCACTGCTTCCCTGGGTGCTTTTGAGGAGCAGTGGGAGCTGTCCAGGGTTCTTTGCTTGGTGTCCCCCTCTAGATCCCTGATTTTATACCTGTGACCATCACTTCCATCTCTGTTTTTCATTGGTTGTCCCCCAAAATTATTTGATGCCTGAGCCTAGTGACTCATCCCTTAAACTTGGGGAGGGGGAGGCTATAGATTTGGGCAGGCTTATGCCCACCCATCCCCAGTGCCTCAATAAGTGTTCTTCCAACAGAGCTGTGGCGAGTCACCAGTCAGGCATGCAGCAACAACTCAGCTGCACTAACTTACACTTCCCACAGAGCCTGCAGTGACTCATCCTTTGGGCATGTGGTGGCAGCCTATCCTGGAGTAGAGGGTGGGTCAGATGGCCCCAAGCTCAGGTATTCCCCCAACCCTGCAAGAGTTCAGTCTGTGCAACCTGTGCAAGCCTGCAGGAACCCTCCTGCAGGCTTGCAGTGTACTAGACTTCCTAGACTCCCAGCCTGCTCCTGTTCCTTTTCCTGCCCCCCACCTTGCCCAAGCCCTGTTCCAGTCTTATCCTTGCCCTACCCTGACCTTATTCCAGTCCTATTACTGACCCATTCCAGCCTTGTCTCTGCCTTGTCTCCGCCTCCTGACCACCTCGGACTCTGACCACCTGGCTTCAACCTTTGGCCTGTATCTGGACTCCAGCTACAGTACTGATTTTGGCTTGGCTATGGACTCTTGGTTCTGACCTCAGAACTTAATCCCAGCACTACCCTTGGCTCAGTCCCGGCCCTATGTCTGGCTTCAACATTCACTCCAACCACTAAGGCTGACTATTGGGAGGTATTGCCTGACAGATGTGGTATCTTGGGGGGCTTGAAAGGACTATTCATTCTCAAAGAGATCAGCAGAGATTCATACAGAATGGATTACCATGGTTGCAAGCCTCCACACAGATACCACATCAGAAGAAGAGTACCTAAGTTGAGGAATAGTCAATATCTTATGGGAGGTATCTTTAACTCCATTTCATGTTGATGGGAATGAAGGGTACTGTACACTTCGCAGGGTTAGATACTCTGGCCAAGATTTTCAAAGGGAGGAGTCTGATATTGGGTGTACAAAATCATACCTTAAAGGAACCTGATTCTCAGAAAATACTGAGCACTGACCATCTGAAAATCAGGCCCTGTAATGTCTCAAGTTAAGTATCCCAAAAGTGAAGCACTCAAAATCATTAGACATTTGAAAATCTTGACTTTTATCTTCCCATGCAGAATTGTTTACAATGTGTGTATTACTGTATTGTGTTCTGTGCTAACTAATATTTCCTGAATGATTGAAAGCACTATGCTTTTGGTGAAGCATGAAATGAAAAAAAGAGAAGCAAGATCTTGTCCTAGTATTGCCAGGACTTATTGCTGAAATGCTAGAGAACTTTGGTAATGTTTCTTATGCAAAATGAGTTTGCAAGGCTGATGATGCTACAAACCCTTTCCCACATTGATTGCATCGCAGAAAATGCTGAGGACATAACTTGAACAAGAGATGTGCTAGGCAATCTGAAAATGAGATTGCCATAAGTAAAGCTTCAATTCAGCACATGCCTAGCTTTAAATTCATAGTCCCACTGAAGTCAATAGCCTGGATTCACTAAGCTTTTTGCTGCAGAATTGTAAGCAGAGCAGGTAGCTAGAGATCATACCTTGGAAAAATCATCCCTGGAAAAATCATGGAGCAGGTCCTCAAAGAATCAATCCTGAAGCACTTGCATGAGAGGAAAGTGATCAGGAACAGCCAGCATGGATTCACCAAGGGAAGGTCATGCCTGACTAATCTAATCGCCTTTTATGATGAGATTACTGGTTCTGTGGATGAAGGGAAAGCAATGGATGTATTGTTTCTTGACTTTAGCAAAGCTTTTGACACGGTCTCCCATAGTATTCTTGTCACCAAGTTAAGGAAGTATGGGCTGGATGAATGCACTATAAGGTGGGTAGAAAGCTGGCTAGATTGTCGGGCTCAACGGGTAGTGATCAATGGCTCCATGTCTAGTTGGCAGCCGGTATCAAGTGGAGTGCCCCAAGGGTCGGTCCTGGGGCCGGTTTTATTCAATATCTTCATAAATGATCTGGAGGATGGTGTGGATTGCACTCTCAGCAAATTTGCGGATGATACTAAGCTGGGAGGAGTGGTAGATACGCTGGAGGGGAGGGATAGGATACAGAAGGACCTAGACCAATTGGAAGATTGGGCCAAAAGGAATCTGATGAGGTTCAATAAGGATAAGTGCAGGGTCCTGCACTTAGGACGGAAGAACCCAATGCACAGCTACAGACTAGGGACCGAATGGCTAGGCAGCAGTTCTGCGGAAAAGGACCTAGGGGTGACAGTGGACGAAAAGCTGGATATGAGTCAGCAGTGTGCCCTTGTTGCCAAGAAGGCCAATGGCATTTTGGGATGTATAAGTAGGGGCATAGCGAGCAGATCGAGGGACGTGATCGTTCCCCTCTATTCGACATTGGTGAGGCCTCATCTGGAGTACTGTGTCCAGTTTTGGGCCCCACACTTCAAGAAGGATGTGGATAAATTGGAGAGAGTCCAGCAAAGGGCAACAAAAATGATTAGGGGTCTGGAACACATGAGTTATGAGGAGAGGCTGAGGGAGCTGGGATTGTTTAGCCTGCAGAAGAGAAGAATGAGGGGGGATTTGATAGCTGCTTTCAACTACCTGAAAGGGGGTTCCAAAGAGGATGGCTCTAGACTGTTCTCAATGGTAGCAGATGACAGAACGAGGAGTAATGGTCTCAAGTTGCAGTGGGGGAGGTTTAGATTGTATATTAGGAAAAACTTTTTCACTAAGAGGGTGGTGAAACACTGGAATGCGTTACCTAGGGAGGTGGTAGAATCTCCTTCCTTAGAGGTTTTTAAGGTCAGGCTTGACAAAGCCCTGGCTGGGATTATTTAACTGGGAATTGGTCCTGCTTTGAGCAGAGGGTTGGACTAGATGACCTTCTGGGGTCCCTTCCAACCCTGATATTCTATGATTCTATGATTCTATGATCAACAGACAAACTCTCAGTTGACATATAACTGGCAGAGTTGATATAGCCACCTCCTCCAGCAGTTGCTCCCATAACTTCTGGTGTAAAGGGAGGGGAGGAAAAGGTATTCTAGGGATCAGGTTGCGGAAGAGGACATAGTGGGGTAGAATAAGGCTTCTCTGCAACTGATCCTCCATGGGTGAGAGGTTTCTGAAGGTTCAGATTAACTTCAGTGAGGCTACTCATATGTGTGGATAGAATTAGTCATGTGCTTAAATACCTTTCTGAACCAAGCCCAAAGAGGCAGAAATCCTGTGTTGTCTCTGTTAGTAGACTGTAAGATCTTCAGTACCATGTACATCAAAATATATACATTTATAGTACTTTAAATAAATGCTTTATAACATCAAAAATAGATTATTTTATTTTTCTTTCCTCCCGTTTCTCATCTCTGGACTTCCTTCCTCACCATATTCATGCACGGTATTCCTTCCCACTCTTTGTGCTTTGAAAAGCTATGATCTGTAATCAAATTCCTTCTTAAAACGCACTCTATCAAGCAGTTCTTTCTAAAATAATCCATACATTTAAGTGTGTATTTAAACCAAACATTTTTTAAAACACCTGTGAATGGCTGTCCAAACGAACCATGTATCTGGAATGAAGTGTCAGACTGACTTAGATTGTAAACTCTTTGAGACTCAGACTAATTCTTCCTTTGTTTTATTCCATGTAGGGGCACTCAATAAATAATAAACATTATAACTTTCCTTGTTGTTTCTTTTTTGTTATGTATATCTTTTGGTATTGGTAAAATTCAAATGAAGTGCAGCAAGCCATATTCCAGTCAGATTATAGAGACTATGATGTCAACTTTTGGCTTATCAGGAAGAAAGTTTCATTGTGTAAAATGTATAACATAACATTTTTTGTGGTGGTAAATCCATATAAAAACAGGCTGGAAAATTATTTGCAGTCTCTTAAACTGGGCACCAATATTGCTAAATGGTTTGCTCCCAGTTCTGCTCTCAAGTACACAAAGGTAAATGGGAAGTATCTCCGCTGAATCCAGCGATGTTACTCCAGATTTACACAAATGAAAGATCAGATACTGAGCTCAGTTACATTTTTCAACAACATGTCCTGGTTTATACAAATTATTCTTACCACGTAAACCCTCACACTGCTAGCCTAAACAAATCTGGGACCAACTTACTTAAGCCAAACCCCTCCAAGGTGATTCAGGGTTTTTACACCAAATACCTGGCAATGTAGCATGCAATTGGTGGTAGTGGACAGTAAAATCTTCAGAATATTTGTGTGCTCTCAAAGGAAATAAAGAAACAGTCTAAAAATATTGGAGGGACTCCCCAGTGTGCGATGGCTCTGTGCGCTGCTGTGGACTTTAAAAGAACCTAAGCTGGTCTAGGATGGTTGTGGCAGAGCAGAGCTCTGGCATTCACCCTTTGCAGAGAGATGTGTAGGGCTTGGAGGCCCATGGTCCTGATCTAGCACATCTGTGCCAGCAGGGAGTTCCCCTTCTGAAGAGGAATTCTTTGCTGGCCAGTTGATGCCATTTTTTCCAGCCTCTCTGTGCTTTCTGAAGTGCATGAAGGGGCCAGAAACTGAGTACAGAATCCAGTCCTATATCCGTGTAAACTGGTACAGTTTGACCTCACTGGTAGTGTTTGTGCTTGAGACATCCAAGACTGCAATTGCAGTTGTTTGTGTACGTGAAAATTGATTCACAGTTGGCAGAGCTGTGGGAAAGCTTACACACTGTGCAGCAAGTGCCTGTACTATTCCCAGCTCTAGCCAATGCTGTCTGTCAGAAACACCAAATTCAACCAACCGGAAAGCAAAAAGAATGAAGTTGTCCAATTCTTTTCTATCTCTAGTCAGTTGGCTGGTGGAAAAGCCTAATTCTTTTCAAAGGAATGTAAAGCAGAGTTTCTTTAAAAAGAGATTTAATGTGTTGGATATGGCAACAGAAGGGGCAGGAAAAACACAAGGACAAAGAAACAGTAGCCACCAGACAAGGAAAAGAGCTGCATGCATGACCAATTGAGTCAGTCAAAGTCTGACCCATTCTCAACAGGTCCCTCACAAAATTCTCAGCACAGTAGCATCAAATATGCGATCAGTTAGTAGTTCTTATTTCCTGCATTTCTTTGTCATACTTTCTTAGTTAGCATTCTTTTTTTAAAGAAAGATATTTTAAAGAACTTACTACTGTAAAGTGTATTGTATGGGTGGGCATTTGTCTTTCTTTGTAGGGATCAGCTGGGTGCCTGAGGCATCAGAAATGAAACATCAGAAGAACTCCCAGGAAGCTGACTAGTTTAATAATTTTTGATCTTTTTTTGCTTGGTTGACTTGAAACTATGTTGTATTCAAGACCTTTCTTTTTTTTCTTTTCTTTTTCTTTTCTTTTCAATACAGCTATTATTATTTTTGTAAAGAGAATTTCTTGGTGTATATTGGCAGTGTTCTGTGGAACAGTCACAGTACATTTATTCTGGTATGCCCAAAACAGCGCCCTTGTTGTTGCAAGTATGTCATCGTTTTCATTACAGATTTCCTCCCCCCCCCCTCACCACGCCCCTTTTGACAGATATCACTGGACTGTTAATGTCCTCTTTAGATTGAAACTTGTTAACAAGCCAACATTATTTTAAAATAAATTTGATGTACACAACGATGTAAATGTTATTTATGACTAGAGTGAGGCAAAAGAGTGAATTGTAGAGGTTCAGATATTTTTGTTTCATAAGCTATTAAAAGCAGCATTATTTTCCAGGCTCTTGGGGGGGTTTCTGATAGTGCGATGCATATATAACTCCCATGTGCATTCGAACAGCAGTCAAACAATTCAAGAAATATAGCTGGGTCCATAGAAAGAAAACCATTTTGTAGTTACAAAATGTACAGTGAATAATGATCTACATTTCGTGAGTTGAGATCTTGCAATAGGAACCATTAAGTCACATGAAATCAGTGTAAATGTTTTCTTTCCGTATCTGGGGGAACATGTATAGTTCATATAAATACAACAGCAATTGAGCACAGAACACTGTGGTTGAACAGTAAAAATGAGTGAAACAATGAGTAAATTTTAATACATTGTTTAATCCTTTGCTTTTTTATATCAGCCTCTGTAGTATTTTTAATAGGAGGTTGAATGCCTTATTATATTTGACAATGCATGTGTCTGTTGCTTAAAATGTTATGGGCTAATTTATGCCTGTAGTATGAGTATCAGGCTCTCACTGCCTGATAACTCACTGCACCTCTTTTGAGGATTTAAGATACTTTAGCACACAACGCCAGCTGGTCTGGTTGGTGCAGGATGTGAGGGAAGGAACAGACCCATGGATCTGCCCACTTGCTCATAGGGTGAGCATCAGGTGCACAGCATCTGTTCACTCTCCCTTCCTCTGCTCCTGAAGCCATGTCAATAGACGGCATTAGTCCAGAGAGGGGCTGCAGGTCTGCATTTATATAGATCCAGTGGCCCCAGTACCCTGATGATGCAGGGTGGTGACTGCTATTCCAGGTGAAAGCTGAAGTAACAGCCACTGGAGAGGGCATTCCCAATAGTCCCATAAAAAGCACTTTGACCACCAAGGGAGCACTCTGGCCATCAACTTGTGCTTGAGACTCATTTCCTTCTTCACTGGTGATGGATTCCAAGACTTGAAGTCTTTAAATCAAGATTTGAGGACTTCAGTAACTCAGCCAGAAGTTATGGGTCTATCGCAGGAGTCAAAGGGTGAGGTTCTGTGGTCTGTGATGTGCAGGAGGTCTGACTAGATGATCACAATGGTCCCTTCTGGCGCTAAAGTCTATGAGGGCTGGATCCATTGTTGGGAGAGATTGTCAACACTGCTTCAAGTGAAGCAAGCAGCCTTTCCTCCCTCCAAGAAGAATGAAACAGTCTCATGATGCTGACAATCTTGCCAATTATCATTTTTGAATTCTTCATTTTTGTTTATGATGACTGAAAAGGTTGTGACTGGACACCTCTCATGGTATCTAGTGGCCTCAGCTCTCTTTGACTCTTGTCAGTTGGATTACCAGACTGGGTATGAAACAGAGATGACTCTGGTAGATGGTCTGATCCTAGAGATGGATGAAGATCAGGTGTCCATGCTGATATTATTACATCTGTCAGCTGCCTTTGATACCATTGACCATGAGTGGTTGATTAATTTCAGCAAAGGTGGATGGGTCTGCTCTGGGGTGGCTCTGGTCATATCTTGGTGAGCACTCTCAGAATGAGAGTACTGGTCAATTGCTCATCCTCCCTGACGATGCACTCTTGTGCAGTTCTGCCAAGTTTCATCTTGTCACACCTCTTGTTTAACACGTATATTAAGCCATTTGGAGGGTTAGTAGTGGGTTGTAGTGTCTTCAGTATGCTGATGATATAACCTACTGATGAGTGTGTTTATAGGTCCTTCTCTATGCTGATCTGTAGCTCCCAGCTACAGAGGTTGGGTTCTTTAGCTCAGCCAATGGCAGCTCATGTTTTTAGCTCTGGAAGTCTTCAATTCACTCACCAGTGTGTCAGCCAAGATGGTATCTGTATATCTTCATTTTTGCTGACCCATGCAAAAGCTGTCCATTGTATTGTTCAGAATCTGGAAGATATTGAGTCATGGGTGAAAGCTACCCTGCTGAGACTCAATCCAGAAAAAGCTCTGAGGTGATGTTGGTTGGTTGGTTGGGAGGAGCAACAGCAAAAGACAGTGGAAATTATGTTTTCCACTTTGATTTAGGTATGCATCCACTTTTGGTTGCAATATGGGAGTCTGGTTAGATTCCTGGCCTTTAGTATAAAATAAGGTAGTAGGCTCAGCCACATAATCTTTTTTCCATCTGTGGATGGTTAAGAAGTTGTTCAGGTGTCCATTTTGTTTGGATGCAGACCTTGTAATTGCCATCCAGGCCTCTGTTACCCAAAATTAGACTTCTGCAATGCACATTGCATGGGGCTACATCTTAAAACTATTCAGAAGCTGCAGCGAGTGCAGGATTGGGAGCCCACTTGTTAATTGGTGTCTTTCTGTGATCATATTAAATCTCTGCTATACAATCTGCATTGGATATCTAATGGTGTCTGGGTTGATTTTCAAATATTGATTTTGACCTATAAAGACCTAAATGACCTGGGACCAGCCTAAGAAATAATTTTCTTTCTCTCTCATTACATAGGGTTGCAGATTAAGTTAGTAGAGGTGTCTGAACTGAAGTCCTTTCAATATATGGGTATGTCTACACAGATGTATGTTCCTCCAACCCCCAAGATCAAGCAGACACCCATTGAGCTAGCACACTAAAATAGAGTGTATCCATGGCAACATGAGCAGTGGGAGGGGCTAGCTGCCCCAAGTATGTATCTAGCAACTTTGATGGGCATGCACTCAGGGCGGCTAATCTCTCCCACCACTTATGCTGCTGTAGCTACTCTCTATTTTTGGCAAGATAGCTTGATGAGAGCACAACTATATCTCCTCAAGCTGGGAACACAGCTCAAAGTGTAGATATGCCCCATAAGAGAAGAAGCAGCTGGCAGCATGTTCTCTGTCAGGACCCTTAACCTTTGGAAGTACTCCCTCTCCTGGTCCATAACAACCCAAGTTTGTTAGCCTTCAGGGCATGCTGCAAGGCCCACTTTTTTTTACGGTCTTGTGAGGAAATGGTTGTTCCTGGCTTTGTGTGTGGGGTCAACTAGCTGCATTCCTATTTATATTGTATATTTCTATCATCGCTGTGTATTTGAGTTAATCTAAGGAAATCCATGGGTCTGTTTATTTTAGGGCATTTTTAAAGGTGCTGTGGATGGATCTTCTTTTATTGTGTTCTGTATAAATTTAAATATACCGTTCCATCTAAAAGCCCCATATCCTCACCTTCCATCCCCACCCACCAAAACAAAGAGTATCAAATAGATGGCTTTTACAGCATGCTCAGAACATTTTAGAAAGGATAATCAAATCTGACCCCTTTTAAATTCTGGCAAAGTTGCTCAAGTCAGAATTTCCAGATCCAATTTGCTTGTATGGCTTGATCAGATCTAAATCTGGAAGGGGGTCTATTTTCCAGTTGTAATTCAATTGCCACCAAACTAAGGCTGTTCTTATGTCCATATTACATTTCTCTGAGATATCAAGCAAACATTTAAGAGTTGTACAAGATAGGTGAAATACAGTGAGTGGCCACTCTACTCTTGTTAAGTACAAAAGATATTGTTATGCTGCACTTTTCAGCCTGTAGGAGATTATGTATGTGTAATTCCTTCCCTGAGAGCAAATAAAAATCCACACTCCCACTATCAAAGCTATAAAAGTGACTGCAGTATGACATCTTGGTATTCCATCTTTATTTCTCCCCTCTTCCCCCCCAGTAACTGCCATGTCACATTTACTCCATTTATAAAATTATTTTATTTCTAGCTATCAGCGCTGGAAGGTCATCCTGGTGTCTGAAAATCAAGTGTACTTTCTGCTTCACATGTCAGAACCCAGAATAAAGATCTTGGAATAAGAATTTAGACCCTACATTTAAAAGGAACTTGATGCAAATTCAGGGGTCTGCCCTCATTCAGCTCCTTTCAGGATGGGGGCTTAATAGCAGGCAATTCAGACTAGGATTTTCAAAGGAGCCTGAGGAATTTAGTTACCTAATTCTGGCCTTGAAATTTGCAGGATGTTGAGTGCCTAGCTTTCTTAGGCACCTGTTAAAATCCTAGCCTCTGTCAATAATGTCTGAGGCAGAAAAGAGTAAAGCTTACGCTTTTGCAAGGAACAATCCACAACACTAGTCAGAAAATGTAGCCAGCCTGTCTCCTCACAAACTGTCTATATTGTTTTACTGATTAGTACTGTTAGGTCAAGCAAAGGTTTCAGCCATTCCCCAGCTGACATAATCCAATGGCGACAAAACCCAATCATACCAGTGAAGCCCCGCATACCCCGCTTAGTGGTAGGAAATGGGATATTTATTATAGTTTCTATCTGTTTGGAATCCAAACCACTTATTCCAGGACCCAACGTATACCTGAGGTATTTTACCTCCTGTAGGGCCAACTGCAGCTTAATGGGACTGACCTTATGTCCTTTGAGTGCCAATTGATTGAGCAAATAAATAGAGTCCAGCTCATTATCCTCTCGAGTCTTTGAAGCCACCAGAATGTCATTAACATAAGTCACCAAAGTAGAACCAGCCGGCAACTGGACATCCTTTAAGTCCTCGGCTAAAACTCTGGCAAACACACCCGGTGCTTCCACATAACCTTGAGGCATTCTAGTCCAAGTGAGTTGTCCTGGGGATCCAACCCCTTTATCTTTTTTCCCCGGGACCCCCCACGTAAATGCAAAGAGGTATTGTTTTTCTGGGGCCACTGGCACCGAGAAGAAAGCATTTGTTAAGTCCATACATGTAAACCATTCTGCTTCAGGCGGCACCATTGACAAAATAGTACTCTGATTTGGCACCACAGGATGTTCTGGGATCACATACTGATTGATGAGTCTTAAATCCTGTACCATTCTATACACAGGTTTTCCATCAGAGCCGAGCTGTGGTTTCTTTACAGCCAGAATGGGAGTATTACAAGGAGAGACACATGGCACTAAAATTCTTAAAATCCTGCACAAGGGACTCAAGTCCTTGTATGGCCTCAATTTTAAGAGGATATTGTCTCTGAGCAGGTGGAGACATGTTGCTCTTTATCACTGGATTTAGAGGCGAGGCAGATTTCACCAACCCCACATCATGTTTTCCTCCCCACACGATAGGGTTAACCTCGTTCTGGACTCGGAGGGGAAGTATTTCACAGTAGCTACCAGCTAATTGTGTTAGTAGATAAGCTTTTTCTCCTGGAAAGTGAAGGGAAATGCTTTCAGGAGTACAGGAAAATTGGGCATGCAATTTACACAACAAGTCCCTCCCCAGTAGGTTCTCTAGACCATTCATTAATAAGAAAGAGTGCTCAACAGAAATAGGACCTAGAGTGGCCGTACAATTGTTAGTCATACAATGTCGGTCAGGTTTTCCAGTGACTCCCATTACACATTTTTCCACTTCACTCTTTGGTGCCACCCCCTTAGGTATAGCCGAATGTGTGGCCCCTGTGTCCACTAATAATTCAAAAGTCTCTTGTCCTATTTTTAAGGGGACCACTGGAAATCGAGCATCACATTTAAATTGTATCATTCCAGCTTCATAAACCTCAGGGCCCCATAAACCCCTCCCTTCATTCATGGTCCACAGAGAATTGACCTACTATCTCAGGCCTATAGTCAGATTTTTGTCTATATGGACATTCTCTTTTCCAGTGTCCTTCCTCACCACAGTAATGACACCCATCACATCCCGTATCCATACCACCTCCGCGCCCCCCTCGTCCTTTAACAAATCCGCCCCTTCCCCTACCAGTGGGTCCTCCCCGGGAACCGCGATTCTACCCACGGCCCCTTCTTCTGCCTCCCGACATGGCCACTGCCAACAGCAACACTTGATCCTTCATATCTTTTAGTTTTTCCTCCCTTTTCTCCTTTTCCCTCTTTTCTTCCCTCCCATTATAGACTTGGGTTGCGATACTGACTACTTCAAGTAGGCTTTTTCCTTGCATTCCATCCAGGTGTTCCCTAAACTTTTTTGCAATGTCCTCTGCACACTGTGCCATAAACACTATCTTGATCATTTCCTTTCCAGAGTCTGATTCTAAGTCTAGGTTGCTATGTTTCCTCACCTCATTTGTTAGTCGGGTACAAAAATCAGAAGGGTGTTTGTTAGGGAGTTGTACGCATGCCGTAATCTTACTCCAATTCGGGGTAGCCTCCCCCGCTGCCCTCAGTCCATGTAAAATAGCTTGTCGGTATTAACTCAACCCATCTTTTCCCCTGTCTGTGTTTGGATCCCAATTAGGCTCAGCGGTGGGCATAGCTCCCCAATCTTGTTGAGTTTGGTGAAATGCTGCAGCTTTTTCTTTGACTTTCTGACGTTCATCCTTGGTTAGAAGGGTGTCCATCAACTGATTTATATCTGCCCATGTCGGTAAATGGATAGAGAAAACAGTTCAGAACATTCTCTCTAAGGCCTCGGGGTTATCCTGAAGGCACAGCATAGAATGCTGGCAATTTAATAAGTCTGCAGTTGTAAATGGAGTGTGGGTAAGCACCATTTGAGGCTACCTATTACTTTGTGGAACAGGGTAAGCTCGCAAAGGAGCTTGGATAACTTTTGAACTTGCAGGGGACCCAGAAAAAAGGGGTCCCCTGAAAGTTCCAGGGATATCTCCTAACGAATCAGAAGGCCCACTCCTTGGACATAGTTCCTCTTCTCCCCTGTATTCCCAACCTCCACCTTTGCTCTTTGGCTCTGTCTCTGTGGTATCCCCACTGGGATATACTCATCTTCTTCTGTCTGAGTTTCTGGGACATAGGGCTGTGGAGATTTGATAGATTTTTCCATACACACAGCTTCAAAGGCCATACATCCTTCTTTTGGCTTATAGTTATACCATACAAACAAATAATCCATTTGTTCTGGTCTAAGATCAACCAAAATATCTCTTAAGGAATCCATCCTATCTGCGGAAAACGTTCCGCAGGCTGGCCAATCTTTAGTCGGGGATAAATGAGTGGTGAAGGCTGGCCATTGAACCTGACATAAATTTTTCATTTTTGATTTAGTTAAACCAGTAGTTCCAGAGATTCCCTTCCAATCTCTTGAGTATCAGAGACAACGGGGCATCCCCCAGGCATTTACTGCCAAATTGTCCCATCCTAGGTGGAGAAAGGGACTCAAATCCGCAATCCCCCGCTCTTAGTATCAAGCAATCGCTTACCTCTCCAGGGACTTGAACCCTGAAGACCTGGATCCTACTCAATGGGTAGGTGGATGTTACTGGATTTCTACGGGCTTCAGCTGGTTCGCAGAACACGCCTTATCGCCAACGCAGGGATCAGATCACCGGCAAGGCTCCTTGAAACCGGAGGATGCGCGCTGCGTTGCTTTAGAGTCTGATCCCACGCCGGAGAGTCAGACATGTCCTGGAGGAGTCACCAAATTTGTCGAGGACTCGAACCCCGAAGGACACAGTTCGTTGTCTGACCGCAGAGAGACAGGCAACACCAGCAAGGTCCAAACACAAGTTCTTTATTGAGGAGTGCACACAACAATAGAGAGCGGGCCATCTCCAAGGAGAACCAGCTGCCTCTTAGGTAAAACGAATAGGTTTTTATAGACAGTTCCGTCGTGTCACAGATTATTCATGAAGCAGCCCCCCCATGTTAGTTAAAAGTTCTCTTTCTCTATTATGCATGCATACCTATCCCTTTCTTGTATATAGCTTTTAGTAAACCGTAATGCCTCACCAACTTTCTTATCAGTATGGGTGTCAACCAGGAGACGAGGAGAGGAGTTAAGAACAGACATTGAACAGAAACTGGGAGTGGAGACAGTGTGTCTCCTTATCTAAACAAACCATTCTCAGAATATCTGGTAGGAAAATGCAGGAATGCGGGCCTCCCCTTTTCTCACTCCCTGCAACTTAAACAAGTATTCTTTCATTCTACTTACCTTATTCAGAGACTTTCCCAGCAACCCTTATTGGCCTGACTTTGGTTCAGTTGGCATAACTGCTTCATTTTTAATTTTTCTCACCTAACAGTACAATAGTTCCAACTGATGGTGCAAACAAACTGTTTCCTCCAGATTGCTCATAAAGTGTTTGCTACAAGTATTCAGGAGTGTATTTACTATCTGAGCTGTGTAATTGGTCACATGACATTGTTTCTTTTCCCTGATTGGATGATCTAAACTGCATACAAAGGGATTGCTAGGACTCCCTGGTTTGGAAACAACCTGGAAAAAGATGTGAAGGGTTTGGAGTACTCCTCTGTCCCAGTGTAGCTATATGTTTCACACCTCTGAATGGGTGTGGAAGAAGGCATGTGTCCTCCTGCTACCTTGGGTAGAAGTGTTCTTAGTAGGGCTCCATACTGTTCCTATCAGACTGTGTCTACAAGCCACAAATGAGGCCTTAGTGAATTTGTTACTTCTGGACTGCTTCTGGCAATGAAGAGTGCAGTTTTCTCTTATTTGCAAATCTGTAAGAGACCTTCAGGAATCTGAGAGTGAGAATTTCACTCTTAAATGTGGATTTACAAAGGTTTTTACAGACATTGAAGGCTTAACAAAATGACAGGGAAGTTAATAAAGGATGCCCAGTTGATTTTTATGCCTGGAAGACAATAAGATGACTATGGAAAGTAAGGCCGTTCTGGAGCTAGCTGCTGCCATATCATTAGAGACTGAGAAAGTATGCAACAGAAGAGAGTAACAGTTTGTCATTCACATGACAAATACTTCAGTTTTGAAATCACATTAGGAAAGCAATCTGTACAGTATAGTCTAGTCATATGCCACTGAAAGTGAACATGGTGTTTTCTTTGATTTCTTCTTCAAATTAGAAACTCTAACTTTGACATTAAGAAAAAAACAACAGAACATCAAATGAAAAAGGCAAAGCAAGGATCAGCATCATTTGATGCTTTATGCTGCCGAAATAATGTTACTAATAGGGCTTGTGATAGAGCATGGCCAGAGGGCAGCAGGAGAGTGTTGTTTTTTTTTTGAAGCAGAAAAGAATTTTATTTCTGTAACACTTACAAAGAATCACCAGAAAGGATAAAGCAAAACTATGCAACAAAACAAAAGCAAACACAAGGTATAACACAGCAGCCTTCAGGAGGGAGAAGTGTTCAGGCTAGCCTGGGCCCAGAGCAGGGGGGCTTCCTCGACACTCCTGGTCTTCCACCCTCCTGAGTTACCTGGTGGCCTAGAGCGGGGGGGCTTCCTCAACACTCATGGTCTTCCACCCCCTCGAGTTACCTAGTGCCACGCCCAGTGTCACCGATTATTCCTCTCCTGAGAGTGCCCGACAAGATGGGCACGGCTGCGGGGTGGGCGGTTTGGGGGTGGGGGGAACATATACCCACGTGTGATAGGACCCCTCCTAGGTGACAGTAATGATGGTATCCACAGCGGCAATGGCTGGGGTCTCTCGCTCTTCCCCTCAATCAAAGGGTCAGACGGAGGGAACCGGATGGGGTCACCGAGCAGAGAAACCCGGACAGCACCCACCGCTCCGCGAAAGCGTCAAGGGAGTCGGTGGACACCGCCCAGAGGAACTCTGCCTGGATACGTGAATGTACTGAGGATCAGAAAACGGCCCTACAGTCGCAGGACGCTTCATTGGCCAGCCTCCCCTCTCCGGTTTTATAGATGGCTGTTCTAGCTAGAGCTAGGAGGAGGTTAACCAAGAGATCCCATGGCTTTGTGGGGCCACGGATGGGGAGTGTGTAAATAAAAAGGTGAGGGGGAAAGTGTAGCCAAAAGCATAATAAAATATTCGTGAGGAGCTGGAAAAGGGGCTGCAGCTTGGCACACTCTAAATATACGTGCTCCCGGGTTTCCCTCACATTGCAAAAAAGGCAAATATCCGGGATGGGGGTGAACCGCATCAAAAACACGCCCGTGCTCACAGCTCTGTGAAGGAGCCGCCAAGCAATGTCCCCGACGGGCCTCGGGACCAAAGTGGAATACAGGCTGGCCCACCGGGGTTGCTCACCTTCCAAAGGTGGCAGGAAGTTCCGCCACTTTGTATCGGGGCGGGACACCAGGGTGTGGGCATGAAGGGTGTGAAGCGTGAGTGTGTATAGATATTTCCGTGGCGCGATTTGGAAGCTGACTGGCTGCAGTTCATGCAGCCGGCTCGCAGTGAAAGGGTGAGGGGTTTGTTGGGATCTACGGGGCAGGGCCCAATGGAAAGGTCCGGAGGGCCTGGGGTAGAGGGTGGGCGGGGTGCGCCCTCATGCAGGGCTCAGTTGAGATAAGCCCGAGCAGCGGGTGTCAAGGTGGCCTTCACCTCCTGAAGTACGCGCCGGGGGGTACGAGGTCTGGAGAGCCCCATGCGCCGAGCAAGCGTCACGGGATCCAGCCAGTCTCCCCGGTCGTAGTCCAGGAGGTCTCCAACTCTCGTGACTTCTGCCAGGACCAAACTCTGGCGCACCGAGCGGGACTCCGCTGCCTGCACACGGAGCTGGGGGTTGTGTAGCAGGGGCTCCGCGAGGAGATCTGCTCCCACGGTGGCCGCCACGGACCTGGTCGTTAGAAACAGTTTCCAGGTCCAGAGGGGGTCCTGGTAGAAGACCGGCAGCCCGGAGAGGTCTCGCGGAAAACCCCTCGGACAAAGATAAAAGAGCTGCCGGTCATATCGGAGCCCTTGGAAACAGCGCAGGAAGGCGTGCGCCAATATGCTCCACGTCGAACTACCTGCACTATAAAGGAGCCTCTGCAGGGCCTGGAGGCGGAAGACACGGACCTGAGTGTGCAGACACTTCAGGCCCTGCCCTCCTTCCTTCAGGGGTAGATGAAGAACCCCGACAGGGGCCCAGTGCATTCCTGACCAAAAGAACTCTGGAATCGATGTCCAGAGGTCGGTCAGGAAACCCGGGGCCGGGACCAGAGTGTTGAGCCGGTATCAGAGCATGGACAGGACTAGTTGGTTAAGCACCAGTGCTCTCCCTTGGAGGGAGAGACATCAGAATAGCCTCGTCCATTTCCGGAGCCGCTCTATCACCCCGCCTTCTAAATTTTGCCAGTTCTCTGGCAGAGAAGGGTGCGTGTCAGAAAGGTAAACGCCTAGGTAGAGCAGTGGGCCTGCGCTCCACCAGATGGTCTGAAGCGCGGGTGAGAGGGAGCTCACCTGCCGCCAGTCCCCCACCGCCAAGCTAGAGCTCTTGACCCAGTTGACTCGGGCAGAGGAGGCTGCCTAATAGACGGTCTGGCAAGCCTCCACCTGCGCCAAGTCCCCCGGGTCCTGGACCACGAGGAGCACATCATTGGTGTACGCCGACAAGACCAGCTGCAGCTCCGGCTCCCGCAGCACCAACCCTGTCAACCTCCTGCGGAGGAGACAGAGAAGGGCTCGATCGCCAGAGCGTACAGCTGGCCCGAGAGGGGGCACCCCTGCCGTACTCCTCGCCCGAAGCTGACCAGTTCGGTCAGGGTCCAGTTGAGCCTAACCAGACACTCCGCGGAAGCGTACAGCACCTGGAGAAAACTCAAAAACTGAGGTCCGAATCCAAACGCCTGCAGAGTGCCCAGGAGGTACCCATGGTCCACTCTATCGAACGCCTTCTCCTGATCAAGAGACAGGAGGGCGAACGGCAGAACGTCTCTACACCCGAGTTCCAAAAGGTCTCGGACTAGAAATAGATTGTCAAAAATGCTGCGACCCGGGACAGTATAGGTCTGGTGTGGGTGGATCACGTCCGCCATCACGGACCCTAGCCGCAGCGAGATTGCTTTCGCTACGATTTTGTAGTCCGTGCTAAGGAGCGAGACGGGATGCCAGTTTCGTAAATCGCGGAGGTCCCTTTCTTCGGCAACAAGGCGAGCACTGCTCGCCTGCACGAAAGGGGGAGGACCCCGCCCTGCAAAGACTCAGCCCAGACGGTGGCTAGGTCTGGGCCAAGGATGTCCCAGAACGCGCTTTAGAACTCCACGGTCAGCCCGTCCATGCCCGGAGATTTATTGGTGGGCATGCGACGGAGGGCTTCCGAGAACTCGGCCAGGGTGAGAGGCAGCTCTAGTCGGTCTCGGTCGCCCACGCTGACCATGGGGAGTTCCTCCCAGAGCACCTTGCAAGCACCAGGATCGGTTGGATACGGGGAGAAAAGGCTTGTGTAGAAGTCACGGGCCCTCCCACACATCTCCACTGTATCCGTGAGGGGGGCGCCTAGAAGGCAGGTGACGTGTTTCTTGGCCCCCCTCATTTTCTCCAGGGTGTAGAAGAAACGGGAGCCACGATGCATCTCCCGAAGGAGGCGGATGCGGGATCGAACAAAGACACCTAGGGCCCGATGGTCCTCGAGGGCCCGGAGCTCCTCCCGCTTCTCCCGGCACGCTCCGCAGAGGAACGGGTCCTCGGGATCAGCGGCCAAGCGCCTCTCCATCTCTAAGACCTCCCGTTCCAACTGCTCTATCGCTGCATTCCTCCGTCAGCTGGTGCCCCGGGTGTAGTCACGGCAGAAGAGCTTGGCGCGCACCTTCCCTAGATCCCACCATCGCCACGCCAAGGGAAAGGCACGCCGCTGCTCTTGCCAGGCCAGCCAAAACTCCCAGAAGAACGTCACGAAGCCCTCATCCTCCAACAGGCTGATTTAAAGTGCCATTAGGCCGTCCCGGCCTCTCTGCACGGAGGGAGGCTGTTATGGTGGCTAGATGATGGTCGGAAAATGGGGCCGGCCGAATGTTGGAGGAGTGGATAAATAAACAGGATAAATAAATACGGTCCAACCGAGAGCATTGTGACCGATGGGCCTCCACCCGGACAAAGCTGAACGTGGAAGTGTCATCTGGGTGGTGGTCACGCCAGACATCTGCTAGGGAGTGATGTTCGACTATTTCTCGGAGAATGTTCGCAGCGGTTGGGCTCAGCTCGGCCCCTGAGCGGTCCTGTTCCTCGAGGGTGGTGTTAAAGTCCACTCCCAGGACTAAACACTCGTGAGAATCTAAGGTGCTGAGGAAGTTGGACACCCGCTGATAGAATTGCGGCCGCTTCGGGCTCGTTGTTGGGGCATAGATGTTGACGACGTTGACCACAAGCCCCTCCATACGGACTCGGAGATGCAGCAGGCGACCCAGTACGGCCTCAGTGACCCCTAGCACCTCGGGCCGTAGGTTGGGGGAGAACAGGGTCGCCCCTCCAGCTTGTCGAATCGTGAAGTGGCTGAAGTAGACCCTGTCCCCCACTCCAGCCGCCAGCTGTCCTCGGCGGTTGGATCCGTATGGGTCTCCTGCAGGAAAACCACAGAGTACCTCCCTTCCTGAAGGTAAGAGAGCACCTGGGACCTGCGGAGAGCCATCCTACAGCTCCTGGTGTTCAAAGTTGCAATAATGAGAGGCGTCATGCGGAGGGCTGGAGGGGTGGGTGTTCCTTGTTGGTGGGGGGTGTTCGCAGCCCCTGGCGGGTCACGCAACAATCTGTGACCCATCCCGTAAGTGAGTAAATTGTCACGGAAGCTGCGGGCCCGCCCGTAGGCCGTGGCACCATGCCTTCCTTTCCCTATACCCTCCTTTATAAGGGCCCTTGTGGCCTGGAGGATTTGATCAAAGTCCCCCCATAGCTGGAGAGCTAGCTGTACCCTGTTGCGGGAGCCACGGATGTCTTCTAAAAACTGTCGCAACGCTTTTCGCAGCTCATGGGTGGGGGGGTTGCAATTTCCGGGTTATTCCCTGGTGGGGCTCTTCGTGCAGCCTCGTGGTCCGCTGAGGTGGGCAGGCAGGGTGCAGACCACCGACGGGGCGTCTGACAGACTAAAGTTATTAGGTCCGTCTCAAGCCTTGGGGTAGAAGAGGATGGCGGAGGGAAAATTGCAGCTCCTAATGGGTCGCAGCAGGAAAATGCAAAGACTGCTCCTTGGGGGGGATCCGCAAAAAACGAGAAAGAAATAACCCCAGGGGCGGCAATAGCATTGCAGGAGGAGGTGGATTGGGCAGGGACAGGGGTGGGGGTGGGTGCGGGGGCAGAGGCGAGGCTCTGGGCTTCGGGAGGCAAGCAGCTGAGAGGTGGTGCCTCCCGAACAGATTCGAGGGTTAAGGGGGTGGGGAGGGGGCTCCCAGTGATGCTAGGCACAGGCTCTGTGGTGGATTTGGCAGCCATGGCTTCAGGTGGTGGACCACCTTCTGCAGGGTGCTCGCCCAGGAAGGCGGTTAGTGGGAGGGAGCATGGGGAAAGGGGGACTGGGGTAAGGTTGCCCAGATCGAGGCCAGCCGGCAGTAGGTCATTCTCTCCCTGGGTGACTGGGGTCAAACCTAGGGGCTCGATCTCCTCATACATGGAGGAAAGGTAGTCTTCTGCCACCCTGGGGGACTCCCCTCTGGCGCCTGCTGCAACGGTCGCTTCGGGGTTCGCGGGGGGTTCGGGTGATATTCGGGCAGAAGGGGCTTCCTCAGGGGTCTCGGAGGGGAGGGTCTCCTGTGGAGGGGAGATTCTACCTTCCAGTGCTATTTTGTCTTCCCCTTCTGACACCGGCGGATGGATCTCTCTCGTGGGCATAGCGGAAGGCTCAGTGTCAGTGCCTCCCTTCCTGGTCTTCCGGGGGGCCTCCGCATCGGATGGGTGCAGCGGAGCTCGGGCCTTCCGCTTGCCTCGCTTTCCCTGAACTAGGGTCCAGTCTCCATAGCATCGTCTGGGGGCTGGTTAGCAGGGGTCGTGTCGGGGGGCAGAGGCGATGGTTCAGGGGCTCGGGGGGGGGGTAAAGGTGAGGCAACATGAGGGGGGGTGGTTCTCCTTGGGGTGGACCCTCTCCTATGCCCAGTAATATCTTTGCTGCACCCTCCTCCATAGGCTCTTCTGGATTGTTAACAGCAAGGGCGGGGCTCCCTCCCTCGTCTGGGCATTGTAGGGGAGGTGTCTCTTGGGAGCAGTGGTGGATCGAGCAGAGGAGAGGTGGTTGCAGATCTCGGGCGGCCAGAGGCGCCGGCAACGACGGAGCCGATGTCCTGCCGGGTCTCGGGTGCCCCTCCCCGCCGGGCCAAGGGGCAATCTCTTCGGACATGCCCCTCTGATCGGCAGAGGTAGCACTGGGCCTCTCCCATGGAGTAAAAGACCCGATAGCGGGCTCCTTGGTAGGGGACTAGGAAGGACCCCTCGAGCGCCTCTCCGTCACGCGCCGCCAGCGGCAGTAGAAGCTGCACTTGCCGGCGGAACGAAAGGACGTGATGGAGGGTGGGGTCCTTGCAGCCCAATGGGAGAGGGCTGATGACAGAAACGGGTTTCCCCAGGGTGGAGAGAGCGGGTAACAGGGCGGCATTGGGTAGAAAAGAAGGGACGGAGGTCAGCACTAGGCGGACGCCCAGGTCTTCTAGCAGCTCCATGGGGACAAACACCCCCCCCCCCACCGCCAGGCCCTTCTCCACTGCCTCCTGGGCAGCAGCCTCTGATGCTAATAAAAAGACGACCTTCCCGTACATTTTGGAGGCTGCCACAATAGCTGTGGGTCCTACCACCCTCGCCAACGTCTGCACGTATGTCTCCATGTGGGGCGAGGCGGGCACCAGGAGGCAACGGACACCATGCTTCCTGGTCATGGTGGGAAAGGAGCCTCGGCCGCTATTGATGGTAGCGGAGGTGGTGGGTGGGCGAGGTGACGAGGCAGCAGGCAGGGGGGCTGCCACTGCCCGGGCATACGCCCTGGGGGCCGGGGAAGGGACGCTCACAGAGCTGGTGGAGCGAACAGCGGGGAGGGACGCCATGGTCGATGACGAGGCCACAGCTGTGGGGGCAGCCCCTGCCATGGAGGGTCTGGTGGTTTTAGCGGGGCCCTTTCCTTTCTTCACACCCTGGCCTTTCCAGCCAACCGGGGGGGCTTTCCTAGAATCTGGGGGGGCGGTGGGCGTAGCAGCGGAAATAGTCGCCCCGGTGCCTCCGGCTGCTGATGCCCCAGCGGTGGCGGTGGCAGGTGTTTTGGCAGCAGTGGTGGGGAGGGGGGCTTGGGGGTTGGGCAGGGGGGTAGGTGGGGGAGAGGCCTCACCCCTCTCATTCCCCACCATCGTGAGCAGGGAGAGATGGGGAGACACCAGAAGGAGGAGGGGGGAGGGGGAAGGAGATTAACCACTTCTCCCTGTTGGGCTGCAGGCGGGGGAGGGGGGGCAAATGGGTCGGACTGGACAGGGGAAGGAAACAGGAGTTGGGGTCAGGTAATAGGGGCAAACTGTTGGGTGGGCAGTCCGCGGGTAGGGGTGGGGAATGCGGACCCACGCGCGTTTATCCAAAGAGTCTTGTTTGGTCGGCTGTTGTGTCTGGTCTGGATGATGGAATTCAAAGCAAGCAATTGAGGCTAGAGGCAGATGGCAGGTTGCCAGCAGGGACAGACGGCTGGGGGCTGTGACGGTTGTAGTAATGTTGGGGGGGCACCGATGGATCGGGGGGCAGCTCCGTGCCACACCCCTGTGCCCCTACAAACGCAGGTAAGACACAGTCAAACTCCCCCCACACGAGAGTACAGTTCAAAACTTACTCAGTCTTACGACCCCCTCCACGATGATTTGTAGCTTCCCCGGGCAATGTCTCTGTCAGCTGTCTTCTCTCCCGGTCTTTGTGGAGCATTCCAAAAATGCCAAGCAAAGATAAGAAGATGATTAATTGTGGGTCCACAAACAAACAGCAAAACGGTTGGGTCTGGGGGCGTCCACTCCCCTCCTCCGGGGAGCTGGTTGGCAGTCCTCCCCCCTTCTCCAGGGGTTGCAGCTGAAGCAATAGCAGCGTCCGAGGGCAGGCATGGTGGGGCTGGCAGGCAAACAGTACACTAAAACAGTGGCAAAAAGCAAGGAAAGCCCAGGCCAGAGGGCAGCAGGAGAGTGTTAGAAGGGAGCCTTGTTCCCTGTAGAGGGAAGAAAGTTTGCTATAAATTAATTAAAGCACACAAAGCCAATTAAAGCACCTGAAGCCAGTCTGAAGCACATGATAAAACCCCCCTGCTTCAATCAGACAGGAGGAGGAGTTGAAGCAGAGTGGATTGGTGTTGGAGCAGAGAGCAGTTTGGAGGGAAGCAGAGGAGAGTTTGGAGAAGTGCTGCGGTGGGCTAAGAAGACCAAGACCCTAGGTAAAAGGACACCTGGTCTGTGCAGAGGGAGGGCAGGAAGCCCCACAAGCTTAAGGGCAGGAGAGGGAAGTAGCCCAGGGGAAGTAACCGCTAGTTGTAGTGGTTTACCGCTATCCCTAGGGCCCCTGGGCTGGGACCTAGAGTAGAGGGCGGGCCTGAGTCCCTCCTTCTCCACTCCCCTCCTCTAGGACACTAGTGGGGCAGTTAATACCCCAGTTCAGGGGCAAGAAACAGTGCTCTGAACCCCCCCCACCCAAGAAGAGAAAGCACGAGACCCATCATAATAGTGCCAGCAATTTGCCACAGGCTGTAAAACAATTAAAAAATTAATTGCAATTAATTGTGAGATAAAAATAATTGTGATTAATCGCACTGTTAAACAGTAATAGACTACCATTTATTTAAATATTTTGGATGTTTTCTACATTTTCAAATATATTGATTTCAATTACAACATAGAATACAAAGTGTACAGTGCTCACTTTATATTATTTTTATTACAAATATTTGCACTAAAAATATAATCAAAAGAAATAGTATTTTTCAGTTCACCTCATACAAGTACTGTAGTTCAATATATTTATTGTGAAAGTACAACTTATAAATGTAAATATCTTTGTTACATAACTACACTCAAAAACAAAACAATGTAAAACTTTAGAGCTTACAAGTCCACTCAGTCCTACTTCTTGTTCAGCCAATCACTAAGACAAAAAAGTTTGTTTATATTTACAGGAGAACATCCTGCCCACTTCTTATTTACAGTGTCACCTGAAAGGGAGAACAGGTGTTCACATGGCACTTCTTCAGCCAGCTTTGCAATTTTGTAGCCAGCGTTCTATTTATGTGCCAGATAGGCTAAACATTTGTATGCCCCTTCATGTTTCGGACACTATTCCAGAGGACATGCTTCCATGCTGAACAGTTAGGATCCTTAATTAGTAAATAGGGCTGTCAATTAATCACAGTTAAATCAAGCAATTAACTCAAAACAAATTAACTCAAAAAAATTAATCATGATTAATCACAGTTTTAATCACACTGTTAAAATAATAATAGAATACCATTTACCATGAAATTCCACGAGATGAATAGCTCTGAGTCTGCTCAGAGCTATTCCCCAAGTTTATTTATATTTATGGGATAAAATTCAGCCTGCTTGTTATTTACAGTGTCACCTGAAAGGGAGAACTGGGGTTCGCATGGCACTTTTGTAGACAGTGTTGCAAGGTATTTACATGCCAGATACGCTAAACATTTGTATGCCCCTTCATGCCTGTTGTATCAACCAGGCAAGGTACTAACAAGCTTCAACAGAACTTTATTTTCAAAGTGGAAACCTCTTTACCAAGCTGCTGCTGCACCCTCTGTAGCTTTCTCCCAGCCTCTCAACTCCTCCTCCCTCCTTCCTAGTTCCTGTCCTTTCAGACTCCCAACAGCCAGTGCTCCCAATTCTAATCATTACAAGCAACATCTAAACACCACAGTGCCACCGTTCCAGAGGACATGCTTCCATGCTGTTGACACGTTTCACTCAACAATGATCCAAAGCACTGAGGCCTGGTACACATTCATTTTCGTCATCGGAGTCAGATGCCTCCAGCACAAGGTTGATTTTCTTTTTTGATGGTTCGGGTTCTGTAGTTTCTGTGTCTGAGTGTTGCTCTTTTAATTTATAGAAGACTTCTGACAGCACATTCCACACCTCGTCCCTCTCAGATTTTGGAAGACACTTCAGATTCTGAAACCTTGAGTCAAGTACTATAGCTATCTTTAGAAATCTCACATTGGTATCTTCTTTACATTTTATCAAATATGCAGTGAAAGTGTTCTTAAAGCAAACAAAGTGTGCTAGGTTGTCATCCAAGATTGCCATAACATGAAATATATGGCAGATTTTGGGTGAAACCAGAGAGCAGGACACATACAATTCTCCCCCAAGGAATTCAGTCACAAATTTAATTAATGCATTATTTTTTAATGAGTGTCATCAGCATGGAAGCATGTCCTCTGAACTGGAGGCCGAAACATGAAGGGGCACACAAATATTTAGCCTAGCTGGCATGCAAATACCTTGTAATGCTGGCTACAAAAGTGCCATGCAAACATCTGTTCTCCCTTTCAGGTGACACTGTAAATAAGAAGTGGGCAGAATTTTCTCCCATAAATGTTAACAAACTTTGTCTTAGCAATTGGCTGAACAAGTAGTAGGACTGAGTGGACTTGAAGGCTCTAAAGTTTTACATTGTTTTGTTTTTGAATGCAGTTATGTAACAAAAAATATACATTTGTAAATTGCAGTTTCACAATAAAGAGATTGAACTATAGTACTGGTATGAGGTGAACTGAAAAATTCTATTTCTTTTGTTTCTTTTTTACAGTGCCAATATTTATAATAATATAAAAAATAATATAAAGTGAGCAATGAACACTTTGTATTCTGTGTTGTAATTGAAGTCAATATATTTGAAAATGTAGAAAACATCCACAAATATTTAAATAAGTGGTATTATATTATTATTTAACAGTGTGATTAATCATGATTAATTTTGAGTTAATTTGTTTTGAGTTAATCGCTTGAGTTAACTGTGATTAATTACAGCCCTAGTTACTAATTAAGGATCCTAACTATTCAATTCCAGTTTTTTAAATATTGTTTCAGAACGGTAAAATGTCAGGATTCAGAACAACTGTTTTTGTGTCTGTTGTTTTTGTCCCTAGCTTAATTTTGTCCATCCTCAATTTTTGAAGACTAGAAATTATTACTGCTATTACAGTAGCTAGGCACATAATATAACATGACTCCTCCTTCCACAGAGTTTACAATCTAAGTTTACAGTCTGGTGTTACATAGGTTAGTGATGTGTGTATCTGTGTGGTTTCAAGTCTTTTTAAAAATTTTTGTTGTGATATAAATAAATATCAGCAATCTCCTCCGCAAACCTTCTACCAAGTCATTATCAGATTACAAGGCTAGAAAGCACCATCCTTTCTCATCAGGGAATAGCCCTGAGCAAACTAAGTTTCATCTCATGGAATTTCATGTGAAGCTAGAGAGATACCACTTGTCTTTACTGTGCTACCACAGTCCAAATCTCCTGCTAGCCCCCGAGGAGAAACTCTCCTGCAGGAACCATGATTCCAGAACATCTTCCAGTGACAGCTTCTCCTGAAGCCCTCCAAAAGGAGGGCTCCCCAACCCAGAGAGGAAAGTGGAACAAGCTAATAGAGCTGTAGTTGATCTATACGTACAAAGATTCTCCTTAACCATGATGTCCAAATATTCCTAGAAAAGAGCAGTTGTGGAAGGAATAGTTATCAACTTGCATTTACTCGCAAACTGGCTATTATCTGCCATCAGTAAGTAGACACAAAACATGCATATTGATTAATTTTCAGGAATGGAGGGTGCGGGCAGCACCCTAGAGAGAAAATCTTTGAATGCTAGAGGTAGCTAAGTGCAAGAGAGAGTTCTGGACACATGACCAGAATGACTATTGGAGGTCATGACTAGAGCAGAATTTCTGTTCTGTGAGAAATTTCAACATCTTTACATTTGTTTTCACTCTGAATCAGAACAAAAACAAAAAATCTAAACGTCACACAAAATGAAATAAAAAAAATTGTTTCCAGTCAATCAAAATATGCTGTTTTGATAAAACATTTCATTCTGATTTTGACTTGACTTTATATTATAATTTATAATTTAATATAAAATAAATTTTGAAACAAAAAGGGATTTTAAAATGAAAAATTTAAATATTTCATTCTGATAAGGTGAAAATGGAACATTCTGATCTCATCAAAATGCTTTTTTCCCCCAATTTTTTCAATGAAACTTTTACCAAAATTGACATGTTCTCGTGCAAAGTTTCAAATTTAACAAAATGGCATTTTCTAATGGAAACATATTCATCAGAAAATTTTCAACCAGCTCTAGTGATGACCAAAGCTGTCCCAAAGGCAGAGAAAAAGGGAAGAGCTGACCGGATGCAAATGGGAAGGAAGAATATAAATCTGGAACATATTTTAAGAAATCTCCATGCAGTTATGTTGTCAGATTTAGTGAATTTAACACTTAGGTCTCCCTCTGAGGTATCCGAATGATAGAAGTTTGTGAATGATAAGTTTGTGAAATAAAGCCCTTGGTAACATACTAGACAAGACACAAGCCTCGGTAAGTGTAGCTGTAGGTGTAAGGTTAGTTTCACTTTGAGCATTGCAGCAAGGTGTCATATCTGAATACCCTGAAATGGAGGGAGCTTTGTGATGTCTTCTATACTGATACAATTTCCCCTTTGAGTGGCTGACTTAACATGTATTATTCCATATGACAAGAATTGCAATTAGATCCCTAGAAAATCTTGATCTATGAAATTAACAACTCTTTAGAGGTGTAAATGGAGAAAGTCTATATAGCTTCTTTTCAATTTTAGACCAATGCTGCCAAGCTGGGAAAGCAAAAGGATGCCCTGTAAGAAGATCTGGGGAATAAATAACTTTATTGCAAACACCAGAGTGAAATGATAAAATCCCTGCTTTCCAACATGGAACTGTATGATTTTAACATGATATGAGACCCTTTTCTAACCTTCATATGGCAAATTCTATGAAATTGGGAAAAACTAGTGGTGCTTTTGTAGAGATGAGCATAAACTTTAAATATATGAAGAAAAATATGAACATAGAGTCATGTGCATTGTTTTATAATATATTTTAAGGTATATAGTTTTTTATTATTATGTTTTCACAATTATAACAGCCTATTATGTGTTTAGTTGTATATGGACCTGACCCCATTTAAGTTAACTGCGAAAGTCCTGTTGACTTCACTGGGAGTAAGATTGTAGTTTATGGGCTAGATTCTCTAGTCTGCTGAGATTTACTGGGTGGAGGAGAGAGAGAACAGGAAACCATGACTCAGTTCTCAAATGCAGCAATTTTGGCCCCAGTATAAATCAGAGCATCCAGCTAGGCTGCTCTAACTTATGCCAGCTCACTAAAGTCCTGAAGAGGACCCTATGCCAGCAGGGAATTTGCAAATCAAAGCTTCAGTCATCCCCACCCTGGCCTCCTTTACCATACCTCCTCCCACCCCCGATGTAACCCCTATGCTGGAACTGGGAAGGCAGTTGGTGGAAGAGCCAGCTCTGCTGGCTTTATATCCTCTTACAGTTCTCTACCACTGGGGAAGTTCTCAGCGGGGCCACTTTGGCCAAATTCTGGCCCCTTTGCACCACTTTAAAGGACTATTGTATGCTTTTGCATTTCAAACATTTTGCTTTTATGTTCATATTTGGAGGGAAGAAAGGTGGAATTAATTTTCATGTTCTTTCTTGTTTATTTGTAAATTATTGAGATAAAAAGAGAAACATTAAAAAGTAATTTTGATTTTTCTAAGTCCTGATTCTGACCTTTTGTCAGTGTACATTCGTGTGAGTCCGTTTACTTATAGGGCGTAACTCTTGATTTATATCTGTATATGTGAGATCAGAAACAGGTCCTACAGTTAATTAGTCTACATATGTGTAGTGGTTGAGAGGACATCGCTGCCCCCAGGCTAAATTTAGACTGGCATTAGGCCTGTGTCTCTATAATCATTATTAACAGTATAATTATGACAATAATTTAATGCACCTCATATACTATGTCATGCCTTTCTTGTGCCATTTTCATCCCTGGGCTTAGGCAGCCCTTTGTGCCATGATCCAGTGCTCTTACTGTTTGTGGTGCACTTGCCTAGCCACTCTTTCAAGCCAACCAGCCACTGAAATGTGTTGATGCACAGACATTTGAACATGGGGAGCACATGCATCTCTGTTTATTATTTGAACATATGGTATCTACAACCTCACCCACCCGTCCCTCCTGCCCCAGATCCAAAACACTGAAGCTGAAATTTTCAAAACATTTTTAGGGAATCTAACCATACAAAATTGCCTAGACTGTTTTGAAAAACTGAGTCCTGGTGTATTTGTTACCTGCTGTGGTAGTGAAGTAGCTGGTATGGATATCTTAATCTGATCATGCCACAAGATATCATACCATACCCGATATGGATAATATGTAACCAAACAGACAACTACCCCAAATTTTTGGAGATCATGAGTGGGTTAAAATACTCACATGGAGATTTTTTTTGAACAGTATTTGTTAGCAAAGCTTGCTGAGTGATGCTGGCACATCTGTGAGATTAATGGTGTCATGCTTCAGTGCTGAGGCACGATAAAATCCTGTCAGCTATGTCATAGAGTAGGCGAACCAAAAATTACATGAACGTAACTACAGGATCATTAAACATAGGCAACACCACTGTACCCAAAGGGTCCTCAGTGGTAGCTAAAATCATGACCTGCAGGTAATTTTCACAGAGAGACACTTGAAATTACGTGTTGAGACTGCAATCTCTAAAACTAATTTAATTATCCTCAGGACCACTATGACCTAGTCCAGAAAAAAAATATTAGGTTTGACTTTGAAATGTGAATAATGCTGATTTGTCACAGATCAAGCTCAACACATATTAATGCTTTTGACTGCAGTGCAGATGCATCTCTTCCTTTGCCTTTGGCCAGTTTTGTTCCTCTAGCTAAAAACTTTGATTTCTCATCCTCTAATAAATAGCGATGGACAGCATACATAGCAGTCTCCCTTCCCTCTCTTTACATTTCAAGTTGCTAATGAATAACATTAGCCTTGTTTTCATGGTGAAACTAAAGATAGATTTTAGCTAAGCAGAGGAACTCTCTTCCTAGTCCCTCCCAATGCAACCAGCCTGAATTATTTCAGGGATGGTGGAGTGCATTTGTTGGGTAGAGGTGCTGACCTATGGTGATGGCATGAGTTGAAAGGGAATGGGCAGGAGTTGTGATACCAGGAGGCTGTTTGGGGATGTGTGACCAAGCTAATCACTGGCACACCCTGTGGCCAGTTTCCAGTACAGTTAAAAGGTTAAAATGAATGGTTTCCAGAGGTAAAAGACCTGGGATTTTGCTGAGTAGCTTTGCACTCATGAGATAGGGTTAGACCTTGTGGCTCTCAGGGGATGAGGTCACCACTCTTTTGCACCCTCTGTCTCCCTCAAGCAGAGTCCTGGAGGGTAGGCTGAGCAGAGCCTGCCCTGAGCTATGGGTTATATGTAAGGAGCCCTGAAATTCCTGCACCGGAACCAATTAAATGCCTGATATAGGAGAGTATTGGTGATTGGGAGGTAGTGCCCCTCCACCGTATTTAAATGTAATAAAAGTTGTGACCTGCTGCTTAAAATCCATCCATGTGTCTTGTCCTCATTTCTCTGCTGAGTCCACATCAAATGCCATCCACCTTCCTCAATGGGTGGGGGAACTTGATGATGATAGTGGTGAAAGGGGTATAGCCTCAGGAGCAACAGAAGAAGACACTTGCTGAGGGACATCAGTCCATTCCTCTCCAACTTTTGGAGTCTCTGATGCCTGTTGGCCAGTTGTGGGGAAGGAATACAGATTGAATAGCATTCTCTGGCTTCTAGGACTTAACCTGGAGTAGGAGCCATTTGGGGCCTCTTCAGTCTCTGTTCCAGCAGCCCCACCGTACCCATCCTGAACTAATAAGGGGAATTGGGCCTGACAGATGCTGCAGGTCTAGCCGATCCCCCATTTGGGAGACAGGAAGGAATTTTTTTTCTCCCCTAGGTCAATTGGCAGAGAACTGGGGAGTTTTTTCGCCTTCCTTGCAGTACCTTTGAGCCACAGGAAGTTAGGTAGGAATGCACTTTATTGCAACTTGCAGCCAGTTCCCAGTGCAGTTAAAAGGATAAAATGAACAGTTCAGGGAGACAGTGTGGATCCTCATGGACCAAGGTCAGATTTTATGGCCAAACCAGGCCAAAGTCACCACACTTCTGCACCCACTGTCTAGCCTCACTGGGGATGGAGGCTTAGGGGGTGACAGTGTTATGAGAGAACTGGACTTGACATAACCACAGGAATTATTTACATGCAGCTAAACAAGAAGCACATAGAGTCATGGTCACTGTCCATCACTCCACTCATAAGATTAAATAAGTAATCGAGGGGGTTACAAAGATTTGGAACACAAATGGTGGGAGTCTTTGCTGAGATGGTCCCCCACAGCAGTGAGGATCTTAAATTTGGCCTTACATCCAACTGTGGTGATTCCGATGTTCCAGGTAGCGGTAGTTGTTTTATTCCTGGCCCTAATATGCTGGGTAGTAAAGAAAATCAACTGATTGCAAGACTTGTGCTTTTATAGACCATGGGCCTTTCCCTGATGGGGACTATATAAAGTCTGGCTGTTAATGAGGCAAGATGTGGGGGAAAACTGAGGGTGCCAATGAGAAGGTCTTTGCTCAGTCTCAGTCAAGAGCCTTGAGCCTATGATGGGCTTCACGAGTAACCTACTGAATTTGTTATAAGGGAAGGTCTTAATGTTATGAGACCTTCAAGGAGGGGAGTGTTATGAGAAAACTGGACTTGACATAACGGCAGCCATTTTTGTGTACTCAGCCACCATTAAGGCTATGGGAGGCCTTAAAGGACGCAGGTGTCCCTACCCATTATTGGACTTTATTAGAGAGCTGAATAATGGAACCACTGTCCATGTATGTCTGGGGAGTCAGAGGTTGGCACCTTTTAAATCAGTATCTGATATCAGGCAGGGCTGCGTCTTGGCTCCTGCACTCTTTTGTTGAGCAATGCAGCATAATTTCATAATGCAGCATTCCGTCAGGTCCATAGGTTCTCAGCCCTTGATTATGCTGATGATGCTGTTCTTTTAGTACAGAACCCTGACAAGTTTCGTGAGGCACTCCAGCAAATGGAGGAGACTGCCCTCCATGTTTTATGGTCAAAGACAAAGCTGCAAAATGTAGGACCACCAGTGACTCCAATCTCTTTGAATAATGAAACTGTCAGAGCAGTCTCCAGCTTTTGCTATTTGGGTTTTTTATTCACCAGTTTCTCCAACTCTCACATGGAGGTTCTCCATCGGATTGGCATCGCAGCATCTGCCATGTGTCATTTACAATGAATATGGAATCAACATCATCTCATTATAACAACCAATTTCAGGATCTATTCGAGCTATACTCTGCCTGTACTGTTCTACTGCTGCGAAACATGGACACTATGCCACAAAACGCCAATGTCAAATACTGGGCATAAAGTGGAATGACTTCATCTGTAATGCAGATGTTTACAGTTGGTCCAGTGTACAGACTACCAGGGCCATTTTCTGCAGACAACATCCTATACTTTTCGGACATGTCACGAGAATGCCACAAGACATTCCAGTGAATGCTGTTCTCCAAATGGCTTGTAACATTCAAGATAAAATTCCATCAACTGAGGGGTGGAGGCAGCCTCGAGGCAGACCTCACAGGAACTGACCATATGGTGAATGATCACTATGGCTGACTGTTTGGCTAAGCGTTGAAGAAGAAGAAGAAGCCACCATTAATTGAAAGCAAAGACACCACATAGTCAGGGATAATTTGGCCTTTGCTTAAGCAGACAAAACAGTTGCACAGCGTCAGTATTGCTAATAAAGATAAAGTGACAGGTTTATGAAAATGGGAGGGAGTGTGAGGAGCTGACCTTGGATCTGGGTGTCTGTTGTGATACAGCATGGCCAGAGGGCAGCAGGAGAGTGTCAGAAGGGAGCCTTATTCCCTGTAGAGGGAACAAAGTTTGCAATAGATTAATTAATGCACCTGAAGCCAGTTAGAGCACCTGAAGCCAGTCACATGATAAAACCCCCCTGCTTCAATCAGACAGGAGGAGGAGTTGAAGCAGAGTGGATTGGTGCTGGAGTAGAGAGCAGTTTGGAGGGAAGCAGAGGAGAGTTTGGAAAAGTGCTGTGGTGGGCTAAAAAGACCAAAACCCTAGGTAAAGGGACGTCTGGTCTGTGGAGAGGGAGGGCAGGAAGCCCCATAAGCTTAAGGGTTGGAGAGGGAAGTAGCCCAGGGGAAGGAACTGCTAGTTCAAGTGGTTTACAGCTATCCTTAGGGCCCCAGGGCTGGGACCCTGAGTAGAGGGTGGGCCTGGGTCCCTCCCTCTCCACTCCCCTCCTCTAGGACATTAGTAGGGCAATTAATACCCCAGTTCAGGGACAAGAAATGGTGCCCTGAACCCCCTGCTCCCCCAAGAAGAGAAAGCATGAGACCTGTCATACTAGTACCAGCAATTTGACATACTGTGATTAAAAGTTTCTGGGTTTTTTTTTGCTGGGAGTTCCTCTGATAAGTAGAAATTATGAGTTCTCTGCTGTTGCTAGGGAAATTGTCAGCCCATTAGCGGTTACTTTGAGTTATGTGCTTTGTTCTGAGCAACCTGTACAAGAGATTAGTTAGATTTGGAGAAGTTTGAAGAGGCTTTTGACAAGCTAGGAATCTGATATCCAACTTGGCTAGCAGGCAGGATGGCCACCAGAAACCTCTTGCTGATCACTCAACACCATCTTGGACTTTGGGTAACTATATCTGGGTGCTCTAAACTATTGTTGTTTTAGATGTGTGCTTTAGACAACAAAAACAAGGATTTTTGATTGTAAGCACTCGTGTGTGCCAATCATTTATCAAATGGAGGAGCTGTGTCCCCATTGATTTATGCCCTGAAATGCTGGGAAAACAGACTAGTTAGCACAGTTTGGGGTTCATAAAACCACGGATAACAGCAGGACTGAAAAAGAGATGAGGCCTGGGGCGGGGCAGGCTGAGGAGAGCCTACCCTAAGTTATAGGTTATATGGTAAGACCCCTGTAATCCCCATACTGGAACTAATTAAATGCCTGGTATAGGAGAGTATGGGTGATGGGTGAGTAGGTAGGGCCCCTCCTCTGTATTTCAATGTAATAAAATTTGCAGCCAGCCATTTAAAATCCATCCATGTATCTATCCTCATTTTGCTGCTGCACTGCATCAAGTGATGCTGCCTCTGAACACAGCCGGAGCAATGTAAGTGCATTCACATGCATTGCCCCACTGTGATGAGTATACTGGAGCTTTAAAATAAAGTATCTTATCCATCATTTTAACAGCTGGCAGTACTAGAATACTGTCAGTTCTTTAGAAACAGCTCCATAAATGTACTCCATTAGACTGTTTGTAGATTAGTTGCCTGAGAACAATGCTGTCATATGTCAAGCATTTGCAAAGTGGACCAAGGTGAACTGTAATTTTGGTTACAAAGCCTTTTCTTTTAACAGGGAACATTTAAAGAGCAAATAGAGTCTAAAAAACAAACCCTGAATTAATATGACAAGTTGCTTATGTAAGAGATACAGTGTAGGTAAAGCTTGTGGGATGAAATAAATTTTTGGGGGAAATGGTTATTCGAAGGTCCGTTTTTGTAGCTCTATAGAAATGCTTAGCTCCTTTGTAAAATAAAAATCTTGAGACCAAGCATATAATCAAAGTGATCTCTGGGTGCTTGATCACTGAAAAGTATTTTATTCTTTGCCACAGTTAAGTGCAAACAACCACAGAAGTACATAGGATTATCATAATAACATTAGCAGCTCTGGCCAATATTCTACCCCTCTTCATTATAGAAGGACACTGTGCATGGGGGATATGGATAAATAGCCCTATTTATTACCTTTTTAAAGTGGCTTAAAATAATTCAAAGCAATGGTCCTTGAAATTTTATTTGCCCCTCTTTTAACACTTTTACTACAGTTTAACTTTACCATTTGTCCTGCACAGTCTGACTGGACTTTACAGTTGCAGGTAATAAACCCAAACTAGAGGAAAAAGGGACAGTGGGAGAAGTACTGTTCCCTGATGCAAAATCTTCTCTTTAAAAAAGAATAAATTACTGCATGAGAATAATAAATACAGTCTACACCCTGTAAGTGGCAGAATTAGGTATCTAGGCCCAACCTCTCCAGTAGAGTTGGGGGGGAACTCGGGGCCACATTTTCAGAGGCATTTAGGTGCCTACAGATGCAGATAGGGATTTTCAAACATGCTTAACACAGTTAGGTGCATAACTCCCATTGATTTTTGGCTTGAGGCCTGTCTCCCTATCTAAAGGAGCCAACTCTCCAACTGCTTCATGTGCACAATGCCCATGGAAGCTAAAGAGAATATGAGTGCAAAGTGCTGTAGAATCAGGCTTTCAAGCTTACAGAAAATAAAGCATACTGATCCATCATTTGTGGGGGATTCTTGGAATCCAGCTCTAACACTCTCTGGTCCAACTAGGAATTAATCACATCTGTCAGAAACTGACACTGATTCCCTGTGTCATTTAGAAGTACTTACTAAGACTAAATAGGGCTCTGTTAGAGGCACACAGAAATGCTTGCTAGATGAAAGGGAAAAGGATCCCATTTAGGTCGCAGAACACACACCTGTTCCAGGCTGCTTAGCTAAGCCTAGCAGAGTGCAGAGAAAAATCTCATCTTACAGCCTCACTCCTTGAGAAATTCACCCACTCGAGAAATCCTAGACACAGATGTCCCAAAATTCGATGTGTCATTGCCTTTGTCCAAAGGGTTCTTATGGAGCAACCTGAGCTCCCAGTGAAGTGAATGGGAGTTCAGGCTGCACAACACCTTACAGGCCTGAGCCCATAAACGTGAAGATGAATACCCAGCTTTATGGAACGGGTTCTTTATTCTCCTCAGATAAACAGAACTATAGTACCTGCTCTTCAGAATCAAAGGGAATCTGTTTTTCATGTGGCTGCTTCTGCTGCTGCTCTTTTTAAGGCACTGTGTCTTCCAGTGAAGGCAGAGAAAGGAAGAAAATTAATGCTGCCTCCAATTCTGTGGCCTCTGCAAAATTAATTGAAACCCTTGCCTGAGCTTCAGTGCCTCTAGCTGCTGCTGATTCCCTTTGGCAATGCCCCTTCTCCTTTGAACCTTTTGATTTTCCATAGTTTAATAAAGGAAGAGGAAATGAAGTCTATTTTTTGCTGCTTCTCAAATTTTAACTAAGTTTTTTTTCTCTTCTCCTGAGTGATGTACCTTCACATCAGTCACGCTACTAATCATGTGGTTAATCAAGTGTCACTGCAAGTGTAATTCAACCTTTGACTTTTGCTCCCTTTGCAGTGTGATGCCACCTTAAAGGATGACATTCTGGGGAAGAGTGCACAGTTCAAATAAATGGAGAAAGTAGCCATATGCCTGTGGAACTGAAGAATGAGGCCCAGATCCAGGCTGCAGTAGTGGTATTGCCAATCCCAAACATTCAGAAATCATAAGTAAGCATACAATTATGAATCAATGGCCACCACTGTTATGGAACCTATGAGTTTTCCCATTTATTTCAGTTCATCTGTGAAAGCTCACCACTATCAAAGAACTGTGAAATTTGATATTTATCTGGATCCTACTGTCATGCATTAACAGTTTGTTAATTCACTTTGACCAACTGCTGCACATTAATAGTTCATTAGTTGGCTTTAATCTAGTCCAGTTTTAAAGAAGACTAAATCAAAGCAAACTAAAAAGCTGTCAATGTGTGGCAATAGGGTCTCTTGCTGTAAAACTAGTACTGCAAAGTCTGGGCAGAAGGAAAGGCTACAGTTGCTTCTCCCTCCATATACATCTTTGTACTTCACTGGAGCTGGACAGCTTCCAGAAACCACTGCCATGCACTCCCATCTCACCCCTTTTCCCTTCAATCCCTATAGAAACGGTTACCGCAGAGGAAAGATCCAACATACACACGGCAGGGTTGGGAGAGCTCCTTTGAACTTTGATTCCCTTGCACAGTAGAACTTCAGCAGTTCTGCTGCATTCTGACACTTCCCTGGAACTTTTCTGACTCTCAGGATTTCACACCAAGTTATTCCCAGAGCTGGTTAAAATTTGGAATTTCCATTTCATTGGAAGTTCCACCGTTTTGAAATTTTCTTTGGTCCCAAATCAGACTGAAAAATTGAAATTTCAAAATTTCCCACAAAATGAAAATGTTGAACAGTTGAATTTCAGAAATATCAAAATGACATCAAAGTATTTCATTTCAATAAGGTCAAAACACTTTGCTTTGACTAATCTATTCTACTCTATCCTATAATTATTATATGATAATAGTCGAAATGACAAAATCAAAACAAAGTGCTTCCACCTTATAAAAATGAGACATTTTGATAATTTTTCATTGAAAATTTCAATGAAATCTATATGTTCCCATGAAACATTTTGATTTCTTCAAATCAGGATTTTCTGGCATCAAACTGTTCCATCAGAAAATTTTCAGCTAGCTCTAATGATGTCACTAGTTTCACAGCAAAAAATCGTTTTTGCAGAGATGAATGAGACTGGACCAGTAAAAAGAATACTTTTGCCATTTTATCAAATAGTGGGTTTTTTTGTTTTTTAAATAACAATTATTTTTGCAAGCTGAGTCATGATAGCAAAGGCTGATCAGCATGCACAAAATATCTTGCTACACTATGTTTAAAATGGTTTTCTTAATAATCTTTTTCTTTTATATTGTGATTTGCTATTTATATAGTAGAAGTACCCATGGGCCTTATTTAGGACTGAGGGCCCCTGACTCTAGATACTATATAGACACATGGCCCCTGCTACATTGGAGCTACTTCTTATTTGCAGTAGTGCAACATCAGAATGAGGCTCATGTTTTTTGACTCCACCCAACAAGTCAGATTCATTTGACTTCTGTGGCCAAAATTTTCAAACCTGAGTGGCTAAACTTTAACAGGAGTTCTGAGTACTCAGAAGCTCTACAAATCTGGCCTTTTATTAGATGCTTATACATGGATTTAGATGTCTTGCTTTAAGCATCCTAAAGCCTGATTCTGCAAGTTATTCTGGACAAGCACAGAAGTTCTGCAAAGACACAGAATAATTTGAAGGAATAGGGCCCAAATTGGTAAATTGTGGCATATGTTTTTTTTTATTAAAAGACCCCCTTTGTGTGTTTAATACTCTCTGCTCTTTTCTCTTAGTTTTTCTTAAGCACAGTGAGGAGAAAAAAATAACATTTCAAACACAAATTTGAAACTCCCAATGTTTAAAATTAAGGATAATAAATTCACTCCACTAAGAAAGGTGTTGGAGAACTTATAATTTTATGATTGAGTTCTGAGGTATGGTAATTATACTTAGGGATTTTTCTCAGGGATGCTGAACACATACCTGCAGATGTCAATGGGAACTGCCATTGCTTAGCACATCTGCAAACTCTGGCCACCACGTTCTTTGGATGTTGGTGCCTATTCTTCTGTTGAACCTTTGTTTGCTTATTGAAAATGTTGCCACTGTGTGTTCATGGGAGAGTCACACTTGTGTTCTTTACACTAAGGCAATAAAAGCAAGATACTTATTAAATGCTGTCTATAACCTCCTGGGTTGCCAAGTGCCTGGTTAATGGGAACTAGAGTTTAAGAGACCTTCACAGCCACCCAACAGGGTTATGGTTAAGGTTTTCAAACACTGATCAAGGACAGTCTATTTAAACAACATACTACTGAACAGCACTTGTTACACAATGAAGTGTGGAAAAGACCACCTCTGTTTACAAATACCATGTTAGATCCCTTTTGAGATATTACTTTTTCTCAGCCATTTGAGACATAAAATTTTTTTATGGTTTTCCTACTGTCTCATATGTCTGAAATTCCATTGTACTGTCATCAAAAGCATGTTAATTGCTAAGCATTAGACAGCCTATTTCTGTTTTGTAAGACCTTTTTAAGTGATAATTGCTAGCCTTTGAATATGGTACATTATTATCCATATTTCTAAAAATGTATTCATATTGAAATAGTGTAGTGTGATGCATTGACTACACCATTATCTATGCTGCGGTGCAAAATCAAACTATTAGGGTGTGTCACAGTGAGGGCTTGCACTGGCCCACATGCTGCAACTCCATAGCTCTGCTCTAGGTCCCCAAATAAAGTTCTTCCCTTGCAGGGTACAAATGGAGACCTTTTGCCATCTGAGCTTCTAAATTCTGCTTCTTGTACAGCCTCCTTCTCACTATGGCCACTGGCTGCTGTATTCTAAATAATTCTAAAATATCATTTCATTTTTCTTATTAAAATGTATGATATTAAATAAGCATCTGAGAATATTTCTTGCATACATTAAAGAATAAAAATACAAACTAGCAAATCTGAAATATTAGCAATGAGTTGCTCTGGTTCATTGTTTGTTACTGTATTTCAAAGTGACTTTTGTGTCCATGAGCTGATAAACAACCAACCAATCTATCTTTCTTTTACTTAGTATAAAGGAAGCCCTTGAGTATGGTGTATAGCAGTTGGGTTCACATGATCACAAAGCAATGAAAAACATGACGGCATAAGACTGACTGTTCCCAGAGGTGCTCTTATTTCTGCTGAAAAGAATGGCTTATGATTACTACTACCAAGCACATTATATCACATTTATTTTTTGCATGTCATGTCTTAGTAGGAAAGAACATGCTATGTGTCACTGCTGTGCTATTTTATAAAAAAGATCATCTGTAGTGGTATGAACTGATCAGAGTGTGCAAAGACTCATGCTACAACCCAAAATTTCCATTTGGTACTTGCTTCTATGACATACCTTGCCTGCTCTTCTGTGAGTTTGTAAACTTTGTTGGCATCCCTACAAGGAGAAAAAGATAGATGAAATTTTCCAGTATCTGAACATCCTGCCAATTTTATATCGTCAGTGTTCACTTGTTTTCTTTATATTTGATTTTGAGTTCATAAGCCTAACTTTTCAGATGTGGAAGACAGGTAGGCAGCAAGTTTTTGACCCCCATTGCTATATAAGTCTGACAGTCATTTGATGGGCTCAGGGTGAAGAGTCTTCAGAGTTTATTAATCTTAAGCAAGAACTTTTTTTGGCATTCTATCAGGCACTCTGAGAATGAACATCACAACAGGAACAATCCTTTACTCCTTATCTGCAGGAACAATGCAAATCCTTGGGAAACTCTTTACCAGTTCCCCAGGCCCTAACTGACTAGGTCCTTTATCCTTAGGCAGCAGAGCTGAAGACTACCTGCTATTAGAAGAATAATAGAAAAAATGCTGAACTACTTTAATTTTGTATCCCTGCTGTGGGATATCCTATACATCACACTATCCAAAGAAGGAATGGTATAAAATATATATCAGATTAACACTCACTGCTAGCCTTGATTCTTTTCATATCTGGTATGACTCTGGTAATGACTTTTTTTTGGTTCCTGTGAAAATTAACTCTTCCATTGGGGACCTGAGCAGCTACCTAGTTTCTAGACCTTGCAGGACTTTGTTCACAGCACATTATCTGTACCTACCTTCATGTTACAGAACTATGTTTCCATACTAGAATCTGATAACCTATTATTTCTTTCTTATTTTTATATATTAATATTTTTCTGAACAGTTTTAGCAATGATACCATGTCTTTTATGTTGCTCAAAAGAGAGACATTTTTTCTGCCAACTTTCTAATCGCACAAAACCAAACACCCTGGCCCCTCCCCTTTTCCAAGGCCCCACCCCCTCCCATTGCTCGTTCTCCCCACCCTCACTCACTCACACATTTTCACCGTGCTGGGGAGGGTCCCTTTTTGACCATGTGTTCCAGTTGAAAACCTGGCTACCCTATGACCTGCAGGTGTATGGATCAGAAAAAAATAGCTCCAAAGATCAAATACTTTTCAAAGCTGGAGTTAGAAGACCTCCTCGAGAACTAGCATATTGAGAAGTTGAAAGCCAGAGGTGATTTTTGCAAAGTAGGGGATTCTCTCTAGTATTCTCTGTAGTCTGGAGTCTTGTTCCAGGCCTGACTCCAAACAAACCTGACTATAAATAGATGGTCATTGGAAACAGATATGGGTATATCAATATCCTAAATCTTTGATTTCCCATACCCTAGGTAACGGCAGAATGTTTTGAAAAGAAAGCAGACTTTCATGTGCAGACATGCAATGGTTTCTGAAACTGTGCAAGATCTTTCACCTGCTGTGCTTAATTTCACAATCCAGTTAAGACATAAAAATAGATGTTTTTTTTTTCATTTCTGCACCATATTTCACCCAGTTTACATAAATCAAAAATCTTTGATTCCAGCTTCAATTTCCCACTTTTCCCCAGTGGAGCATGTTTACCTTGCAAAATCATTTTTGTATCATCCATGATAAAAGAGTAAATTTTCTAAAAGTTTATTTTTTCATGCGAGCCCTTGATTCTATTTGAAGGCATTATTTTTTCTCCTCTTGTAAGCCAGTATTTTCCCTAGCAAGAAACTTCTAATCATAACACTTAAAAAACAAACAAACCCTCTAGATTCTCATCCTTAGGGGGATAAAAACTTGAAATTTGTCCTGGAGAAAGTGTCTTGGTCATAAATGAATCTTAGGAAGTTTTAGGGAAAGTCCATCTTGATTTGCCTACTTTTTAAATGTACTCTGTAGAAGCTCTGAATTTTTTGAGTAATGATGTCCCAACAATCTTTATTGGCCCTACATTTGCATGTGACAAGAAGTTGTGTAGATTGATTGGTCATACAAAAACATTTGGAAACCCCTCTGTCCTTTGCTGTTTAATAGCCCTGCCTCATTCCAAATGATCTTTAAGGTCACATGGAATGCCGCAGAGCTCCCCACTCATTTTGAGTGTGATAAAGAATTCTGGTGTTGTCTGTCTGGGCATTTCAGATACCATCACTTCATATTCGGTTTCTCTAAGAATGTGAAGATTAGAGATAGGATTGTGACCAAAAGAGAGAGAGAGAATCTAAGCAGAGCTATTTTTATGAAGGCTTGGATGGTGATGAAAGCAACAGGGAATTTACCAACTGACTATTGGTTATTGCTCTAACATAGGGCAATAGTTGAGAGAAGGGAGGAGAAAAGATAAAAGGGCATAGGATTGATGTATGAAGAGGTATTTTTGTTTGCTGAAAAGAGGATTGGAGGGAGGAAAAAATTATGAGGGATGGCTGACCAAGGGAGGGAATGATGATTCATGTACTATCACATCAAGAAACATTTTTCATTGGTAATAAATAGAGGGAAAATGCTATTGTTACATATTCACCATTGCCTTTTACAAAATATGAGAAATCCTTAGGAAGGAAATCTTAAACAGTTTTGTCATGCTTTCATAGGGATTTTTTGGAGGGGATGATAGTAGAAGATGGGGGTTTCACATTTGTATTGATTTTTTGGACACTAAGAGTGCATGTAAGCACATGCACTCATGTACCACTGGTACAGTTTGTTGTCATTTGCTTTTGGAAATGACATCAGGACTCCTCGCTTGATATGAGCTTGCCGTCAAGCTGATGCACCTGGTCATTAAAGGAGGGAAGTCAAGAACTATCATGGGAGAACAAAGGCAATGTGATCCTTGTGTGGCACTGGGTGGTGAGACCCCCCTCTCAGAAGGGGGTGACAAATTACTCTGGGGAGGAGGTTCCAGTATAGAGTACTAGTGGCAGATATAATGAAGCTGTACCAAATCCTTACGGAAGTACAGTTCCTGATGTTTGCATCAAGGAAAAGAATGACCTGAAGCATCATAAAAGAATCATCAGAGTAGGAGCATGGAATATGAGGAGCATGTATGGAGGAAAACTCAACACTGTGATCAAAGAATGGGTAAGATAGATGTATGTGGAATCTCCAGAGCTGCAATGGAATAGTAGGGGTCATTTCATGATGATGGATGGATACGGAGTGTGCTACTCAGGTCTGATAAAGTGAGAGAATATGGGGTTGTATTTATCTTATCTAAGAAGACATCAAAGTGTGTGCTTGGATATAATCCAGTCAGCAACAGAATCATTACAATTCACCTTTGAGTGAAACCAGTTAACAGGATGATCATATAGGTTTATGCCCCTACAACAGCAGTTGATGCCCCTGTGATTGATGAATCCTATGAATGGTTTGAAGAGCTACTCATTAAAACACTGAGCAAAGACATCACCCTTGTAATTGGAGATCTGAATGTGAAAGTTGGAGCTGTATGTTCTCATAAACAAGTAATGAGAAACAATGGTTCAGGTTTACAAAATGAGAGAGGAAGGCGTTCAGTTGAATTCTGTTGCTCTAGTCATCTGATCATTACAAACATGATCTTCATCCAACATTCTAGATGCTGACAGGATGACAAAGAACTACGTTGATTAAATAATGATACAGCGATGCTGGAAATTGAGTGTCTAATGGACAAAGACTTTCCCAAGTTCTGACTGTGGGTCAGGACATCAACTGTTTAACCTCAAACATAAAATTAAAACCTTAAAGATAAGACACTCTTCAGGTCCATTGAGTCTGGACTTGTCCAGAATCAACAAAAACTACATGACTTCTGTCCAGAACAGGTATGAGGCATTGTCAGAGTTGGAAGAGGAGAACAACCTGAATGAACTTTGGAATAAAATGAAAATAATCATGCTCAAAACTGCAAAAGCACATATTCTGAAAAGTTGGCATTGGATTGCACCATGGAGAAGGTATTTGAGCTGGAGAAAAATGGAGCAGAGTGAAAAAGTGTGGCTTGGAGACTGAAGAATGTAGGCGAGAATACAAGGAATTGAGCAGACAGATTCAAAGGCATACTAGATGAGACAGAAGCAAATACATCAGGACAAAATGGAAGGAACTTAAGAATTATGAAGAAAGTAATAATACAAAAGGTATGTTCACAGTGGTCGGACTTCTTACTAAAATTTTTCCCATGATTGAGCATAATAAAAGATCATGATGACAGAGTTCTTACTCAAGATAATGATCAAACATAGGTGAATAGATTACTCTGCCAATCTGTGTGCCTCATGAAAGCCACTTACAATAGAGGACAACAGAAAAGAGAGTATGGAGTGGGAACCATCCATCCTGTGAGAGGAAGTGGTGTTTGCTATTATGAAAATGAAGCCTGGGAAAGCACTGGGTAGATAATGTAGCAGCAGAATTGCTAAAGCAATTGGTGAGTGCAGTATTGATCTCCTGTGGAAAATTTGGAATGATGTATGGATGACTAGAAATTGGTTGAATGACTGGATGAAGGGAATCTTTCTTTCCTTACCAAAAAAAAAAGGTGTGTGGGGGGGTATAACAGAGTGCAGTAACGATCATACCATCCCTCTTATATCTCCAGTGATTAAATGCTGCTCTGGATAATTCAGGATCACACAAAGCAAATGACATATGCAGAACTACCCGCACAAAAAGCTGGTTTCAGACAGATACAAGGTATCCCAGATCAAATTGTGAATATCTGTCATATAATTAAAAAATTTCAGGGGGTATAATCACCCATTGATTATGTGTTTCATTGACTACTCCAAAGAGTTTGATACAGTCCATCATGACCATCTCTGGAAGTTACTGGCAGACAAGAGGATTCCAAAGTATCTCATTGGCCTCATCAAGTCTTTATTGTCAACAACAGACCCTGGTGTGAACAGTAGCAGCTGACAGTGAATGGTTTTCCACTGGGCAGGGTGCTAAACAAGGGTGCATTCTGTCAACACAGAGGCAGACAAGCCCCAGAAGGTTTTGATAAAGTGGAAAATGCTGGGATTGCCTTTTGTGGCAACCAACTTCAGATATACTGATGATACAACACTCCGTGCTGCAACCATCAATACAATGCAACAAATGTTAGAATCTGTAACAACAGTTAGTGAGGAATATGGACTATCCCTGAATGTGGCAAAAACAAAACTCACATACTGTGACATGATCAACAATAACAGGATAGTGTACAAATATTCGACTGCTGAAAATCTTAATTTTTTTCAATTGCAATTTATAGATGTGAATCCTGGGAAACTAATGCTGCTGACGAGGAAAAATTGAAGCCTTTGAGAGGGGGTGCTGTCAAAGACTCTTGCGTATCTCTTGGATGGTAAAGAAGGTGGATGCTTATGTTAGAAACAGTATTGGAGAGAAGAGGACTCTTCTCTTGAAAATCAACAGGGACAAACTTAAGTACTTTGGTCATCATGCATTGAGATAGAAATAGCCACAAAAGTTACTCTGAAAAGAATAGTGGTGAATCACTGTAGTAGGTGATGACCAGCAGATCACTGAGATATCAGGTGTTGAGTGTACAAAGTTAACAATAGATTGAGAAGGCTTCCGAAAGTTCTGCTATGATGCGACAGTTTTCAGACATGAATAAAAGGTGTTGACTTTACTTACTTGAGTAAGCCAACATAACTATTCTTTTTCAGCAGAATGATGAAGAAGCATTGGAATATTGGCCATGGAGAGTACATTGCCGGGGGCTGCAAATCCACCCAAAGTAAATGCTTAGCATTGCTATTAATCCAGAGGCTAGAGGAGGAGTGAAATTCCATGTCGTTCCACTTGTAGTATTTTGTTGCAAAAATAAAAATAGATGGGGGGAAGAAGAAAGTGGAAAACATTATTACTATGCATTTTCCACTTTGCCATTGCATGCTTTACAATTGCCTAATTGTTCATCAGCATCACAAAAGAAATGCCTTTTACTTTTTCCAGGCACTTAGAGATGACTTAAGTGTCATTTAGTCAATTGGCAGAACAAAGAATTCAATTTATGGATCCGATTTTCTCTGTTTCTTTATTCTTTAAAATAATTTACTTTATTGGTTTAGTGTTCTTGAAAGATGAGGGATTGACAGGATTGCAGTGCAGAAATATCATTTCACAGAATCAGGTCATGCACAGACATCTCTGCTAAAGCTGGGGTTGAAAAGGTAAGACTTTGCCAGCCTACACATGTATTTAAACTTAAATTCCCTCAGAGGGAAAAAATCCAGCATTCCGTTTAAGGCCAGGACTACACTATAAATTTTGCCAACTTAGCTGTGCCAGTTAGGAGTGTGGAAAAAAACATACCATATAGCTGACATAGTTATGTCAGCACACACACACCCCATACCAGCAAAGGAGTCCTTATGTTGTTCAGGGAAGTGGTTTAACTACTAACAGGAAAAAGAACTCCTTATAGATTCATAGATTCTTAGGCCAGAAGGGACCATTGTGATCATCTAGTCTGACCTCCTCTATAACGCAGGCCATAGACCTTCTCCAAAATAATTCCCAGGGCAGATCTTTTAGAAAAATACCCATGCTTGATTTAAAAATTGCCAGTGATGGAGAATCCACAATGACCCTTGTTAAATTGTTCCAATGGTTAATTACCTCACTGTTGAAAAAATGTTTAGTTATAGGTATTTCTACAAAAAAACCAAAAGCATATAGAATAATTCCAAATGATGGAGATAGAATCTTCCTAAAGGCATCTGGAGTTTGAGAAAAGTGTTAAATTCCTGACTTGTGACTTCCAGCAAGTGTTCCCATGTAAAATTCTTTTCGAGTTTGTCAGGATACATATTCTCATATGAGATAGCACAATGGGGGAGAAGTGTAAATGCCTTATTTAAGGCAAGTAGAAACCTATGGAATAAACACTATGCCCTTAGACAAACAAGATGTGAAATCCTGATCCCCATGAAGTCAATGGCAAAAATCCTGTTGACTTTAGCGGGGCCACGATTTCACTCTATGTGAACATACGCATTTCATCACAACCAGTCTAAACAATAAAAAAGTCCAACAGACCAGTGAACAGTGTTTATTTGTATCTTTGAGGAATCAATTAATAAAAAATAAAACCTGATAAGTGTTAGCATCAGCCAATAGATATCCAAAGAAATTGTATGAGACTTAAAAGCTGTGTGTACTTATCGAACCTCCGTTCGAGGTCCTTGATGAAAAATAATCAGAACTGAGTTTTGAGACACTTCTAAAACTTTCAATTACAATGGTATTATTAATAATTAGTTATCTACAAAGGGGAGCTATTATTGAAAATGTAATCTGTTGTGGACTGAAATAGATGGATAAAGCTAAACTCTAAGAAATTAAATATGAGCGGGGCATGATTTCTGTTTTCATACATTACTTGCTTATCAGGAAAATAACAATGCTGATATACTGAATCATTCTGATTTTAAAATATATCTCAGAAAAATATTATTAATAGTACTAATGGCTGCATTAAGAACCTGCATGAGTACATTTTGTCCTGATTATGAGACAGCATATTGTATATACATTTCACATATATTTGGTTTTTAATAATATAAATGCTCATTCTTTTTAAAATCATTTTAGATCTAGAAAATAAAGTAAGTCTATGCAACTAATAAGATTAACTATATCATATAAAACATGGCGGCATCTGAAATGAAGCAGTTATGTATCAAAATTAAGAAACCAAAGAGCTAAATTCCATTTCTAGCAGACTCTCACTGACTCACTCTCCTCTTCACCATCATTTTGCTCATGAAGACAGAATCACATGAAAGACCTAATAAAGTGTAGCACAAGCCTATGGGTTTTGTTCCTAATGTATTACACTATCATTTTTGTTGTAATTATTTTTTTTCTCCTACTTGATATTCTGAGGGACTCTGCTTACATAAATAGTTACAGGATAAATAAAGCTGACAAACACTAGTGACAATATCTCTTGGAAAGATGATAATTACAGATTACTACATGGTAGAAAAATACCTGATAGGCCTAAAATGATATGATTAGATGAAGCTTTTAAAACTGTAATTCACGTAAGACTTTTAATATTTTACTATGCTCCTCTTTGCTGTTTCCAACCTATGAATTTCACGATTTATTTGTCACTATTCTCTATTTTTCTGCTGTACACCGTGTTTGTGGGCTATGGCAACCAATCCCCTTGGGCTTTCTTTTGCTTTAATTTGCATAAACACAGGCATCATATGAATATTCAGTGAGTGGCTTTGCATTAAGTAAGTGCCCTTAATCAGCTTTTCAGTTCAGTTTTATTGGTTGCACGCACAGTCAGTTATTTCATCCAGAAAATCTGAGGGCCCTACAAAGCTAACCAGGTAAGGATTGTAATTCTTTGATGCATTTAATGAAAGAGTATTATCATTTGATTATATAGGTTCTGGAGAATGCTTAAAGCTTGGTAGTTTTCCTTTTGGTTTTTGTGTGTGTGTTTTATTATTATTATTATTATTTTATTAACCTATAGTGGTCAGGTGGGCACATGCTTCTGTAATTTGCATAAACATTGACTCTTAATGAATAATTCATAACGGTTATTTTAAACACTAGGCTTCTACTTCGGATGGCTCTGTAGCACCGCAGCTTGATTGGCTGTACAGCGTTTTCATCACCAGCAGAATTCCTATAGCATGAAAGCAACTAAAGCTGAATTGAATATACAGTATTTGTTTTTTGAAAAATGTGTGCTATCTTTTCAAAGCAAATTGCTCAGATTTCCCCTCCCCCCCCCCATCCATTAGTGCGCCTAGCTTTTCATGAAAAATAAATTACAAGCTTGATTGTGGCTGCCATTTGTAGCCTTGACCAGTATCTGTGATTCCTGGAGAAAGCAGCAGCCTCTGTATTTGTCTTTAACTTGCATAAACATGAGCAACATGTAAATAAGAAACCATTGCATATATATGGAATATGCTACTAAAGTCTGCACAATTCCACTGCAGTACTGTAGATCTCTCACCATCACGATCTTCTCTTTCAGTAGTGATATGATCTGGAAAAAAACAATTACTCACTGAATAAGTTATCTATAGGTGTTTTTTTTTACTCTGCCTAAAATTACATTTAAAAGGGAATGGGGGAGAAACCTTTTCATCCTCCAAGGAGAGGAGACAGGAGAGAATTAATAAAGGACTAACCAGGACAATGAATTTAGAGACCAGAGGATAGTTTGTTTATTTAATTTGGTACAAATAAATAGCATCTCTCCTTATTCTTTATCCTCATTTGAGGTGAATTATATGCCTTTAGGATAGCTTTTGCTAGTCACTTAAAATTAACTACTTCAGGATATGAGGATCACAGCTAACACTTGCTTGTTACAAATGGTTCTGATCCAAAAACCTTACAGATGTGATGGACCTGGGGATGGTCAGAATCTAAAGCAGAATTGAACATATTTAATTCTTTTTAAAAGCTGTAATAAAAAAAAGAGAATAAAACAGAAACATAATGCATGATAACAGTTGATACAAAAGTCATGTGAAATGGTATGTGTAATCAATGTATCTCCCATTAAACTATATGAAATGTAACATATAGGATAGGAGAAAATACAGGATTATATGTGGCTTCAAGCTATACACAGAACCTCTAAATTTTAAATGATTGGATTTTAACAATACTAAATTACAAAACGTACACATTACATTGACTCAGTGTAACATACACTAATGTGATGCAGAAGATGTGAAGCTGATACGTTTTCTTCCACATATAATTTCTAATGATATGATAGTGAAACTGAATAAAGAACAGTGTTTCTAATTCTGGTACCAACCATGCCTATGAATCCAATGCAAGACAAAACCTGTGGGATCAAAGAAAAAGGCAAAAATGCCTTTGGTAGTTTGGCTATTAACTTACTTATTTGGAGTAACAGTATTTCTTAATTCAAATACTGTTGTTATTTCTTTAAAGAAATTAAAGAAATATTTCAAGGATATATGACAGGGGACACTCCATACCAATGGCATGATTTATTATTTGACGTGTCGGTTTGTTCCACCTTTTTCCCTTAAATCAGCTCATGATGTGTTGGGTGAGATTGGGGTGTATTTGAGAGAAACAAAGGAAATGGATTAAATCTTGAAATGTAAAAATAGGAGCAAATAGAAAATCTTTTTTAGTATTATATGCACCTATTCAAGAAATATTACATATTATGCAGAATTATTAAAACTAATTTTAATTTTCCGTCTCTTGCCAAGTACATTTAATTAAATCTTGCAGGATTTAATAAGTTCACTGTGCATTTAATCTTCAACCATTAAATGTTTACAGCTGTAATAAACACCAAGCAATCTTTAATGCACTAAATAGAGATTGTAGGTTTAGTACATTTCAATAAAAGAATATGGTGGTACTAGAACTGGAATATTGATAAAAGAAACTCTATAAAGGAGAGCCAGATTAATAAATGTTGTATACAGGATGTACTTGTATACTTTGTATTTGTGTGAAGTACCTGTTAAATGTCAGCCCTTATTAATAAAAGAGAAAAAATAACTCAATAACATCTTGATTGCAGTATTTCTCTCCTATGAGTCATCCTATTGTATGAACTCCTTCAGTCCTTAATCAGGAAAAATTCTTGTAAACCTCAATAGGAGCTTTGACTGTGTAAGTCTCTAGGGTTGGGCCCTTGATGATCATATTTATAGAGGCAAAAGAGGGGCCAGACCCTGCCCTTGACACAGCACAAGGAATGAAAGACACTACCTGGTGCATAATCTGGAAAAGAGAGGAGTAAGGTGCCCACAAGGAGGTCTGGCAGTGCCTTATGGGACATATTTTGATGTATCTGTGAGCACAACGAATGTGCACATCCAAAATTTGCTACTTAACGGTTGCTGCTGATGGCAGCTTTCCCACTGGCTGGCTAAGCATGGGGGATAAACACGTCCCTTCCTGCAGAATAACAAATACCCCAGGGGGGGCATGTTTGGTTGGCTGGTGAGTTAGCGAGCCCTGTGATTCAGTATTTATCTTTACTTTATGGAGCTATTTGATTTGGCATGCTTGTTCTGGAGGAAGAGTCTCTTTAACCTCTCTTCCCCAACCTTGAATATCAGTGCAGCAGAGGGTAGCCCTACCCCTTCCATGTGGGGTAATTTTGAAGTATATCTAAAATATAACTGTCTACCACATGCTTGCAAACAGTGTAAGGGTTTTCTGTAGTGCTTTGAAATATAATCACAAAATTCCAAAATGGAAAAAAAAGGGTGAGGGAGAGCTAAACTTACAGTGTATTCCTGGCATGAATAAGGCCTTTTGTCTTTAGGTCCAGTCCTTTTATACTGGGGAACAGAGATGAATGAGTGCCAGTCCTCATGTCTCTGACAGAATATTTTTTTCATGAAAAGAATTCTTGAGAAGTGTCTTTAACAGTTACGGCTGGAGGTTTCAATGTGTATTGTGAGCTCTCTCAATGCTTAATTTGTCAGGGAGCTGGCTCATTAACATACATTTTTTCTTCCTACTGTTTAGGTAGCATTTTAGTTAAACAGGTATTAACAGAAACAGAAAAGAGTTTTAAACAGTCTGAATAGAAACTGCTCCCATCTCAGCTTTTGTTAGCTTGGTATCTGGGGTGGCCTATTCCTCCTGCTAGTTCTCCAACTGACCATAGAATCATACAAGAGGAAAGGAGTAGATAAGGTTTGGACTTCTGATGCAAAAAAAAAAAGGTGTCACTGAGCAAGGGAGGGAACAAACAAACATTCAGGCTTTATTTACAAATTTTAAAGAAGCAAAAAAGGGCAAAACTCCATTTTTCCCCCCTTTGGGGATAACCTTTAACCAGGCACAGCTCCCATTGAGTTCAACTGTGCCTGTCTGAGGATTTTAGGATTGGTCCCTAAAAAGAAAATAATGGCATAAAGCAAAAAGTATAAACATAGGAGCCTGATTCTCCTCTCATTCACACTGATTTTCTACCAGTTTAATTCCTTTGACCTCAGTGGAATTAATCCTGATTTACATTGGTGAAAGTGAGAGGGTAATCAACCCTTACATTTTTCTAGCATTTCTAGTGACAAAAAGCAAAGATTGTGTAGTTACTCTGGACATGTCCTAGAGCCGTTGAGATAACATATAGCCTTTATAATATGTGCAGCTTGGGTGTATTTTACTCTTTATGAGTTCCAAAACAAATTCAACCCACTGACACCTACCAAGCATTTTTTTCAAACCACTTACACATTACTTTATACTGCCTGCTTTAATCCATTTAATCTTGTGCAAAATTTTCTGTTTTCTTCTGACAACATCCAAAATTTTGGTACTTTTGAAGATATTTTGCAGCAAACTGCTGATAATCAGGATATAGAATGAAAGTGCTGACAGATTATTAGCAGTAGAAAAATAGCTATAATGGAGGGAAACATTTTAACATAATGAATGAGTTGTTAGCATATCCAGAATTGCATGGCTGATCAGCCCTATAGAATTACTGTTTCTCTAAATATCAACAGCTTACATTTTTTAAGAGCTTTTCTTCTCAGGAGGAGAGCAGGACGTATTCAAATATATTTGAAGTGTGTATTGACATGATTCTGCAAGAACAAAAGATATAGATTGCTACATTTGTGGAATAACCATGTTTTCTGCCATGGAAAAAGAGAAAGAAAAGAGAGCAGAGCACTTTAAACCTAGAAAGGGTTTACAGTGATTGGTCATTTACATAACCTGCTTTAAAAAAATTAGGGAAATTGTCTTTTCATTTTCACAGGGCATTTAAAACATTTATTTGAATCATATTTTTATTTCTCCATGTGGCCAAATATCGACCTACCTTTGTAAATCTGGGAGGCTGTGATCTAGAGGAATTTGAATTTAGGAAGTCCAGCATTTCATTCCTGGCTTGGCCAAGAGCTAGTTGTGAGGTCTTGGACATATCATTTCAACTCCTTGTATCTGTTTTCTTTGGGTGTGCAATGGGGAGAATTATACTTTCCTACATTTAGGCCAGATTGCATTCTCTAGATCCATACAGAGTGGGGGCTCTCTGTGTGCTAATATTCACCCCTCATTCCTTATGGAACAGGGGCTCAGCTGCCCTCACAGCACTTTTCCCTATCCCCCAGCCACTGCAAATTCTTCCCCATATTGTGTGAAGCCCATGATGGGGGAGAAGACTGGGAAGAAAAGTGGGTGGCACGATGGGGTGCACATCATCTTCCCTCCGGTCTTATGGAAATGTAGTGAGAAAAGATCATACAGCTTCAGGCTATATGTAACTTTCATATGTAGACCACCACAGAGATCCTGAGGGGCAGCTGAAGCTGTGGGGAGGTAGGGTAGTTCAGCTTCAATGAAGCCATGCTGCCAGGTAGCTGGGGCTGCTGGGCACCCAGAGATAGTGTGGAGGAACAGGTGTCCTGCAGATCCCCAGGGAACCACCAGATTTGAGGGGAAGCTGGTGGTGTTTCCCAAATGGGAGGTATCAGTCCACCAGGGTGATTTACAAGTGAAGGGGATTTCTGTGAGGGGATATTCACTGAGACCTACCCAGAGACCTTTTCTACCCAGAGACCTTTTCATGGGTTTCCCAGTTGGAGGGAATCACCTTATTGTATATTACACAGCAACAGAAGTGTGCCCTCACTGAGTGTTGTGAGTAATTAATTAATGTTTGTGCATCACTTTGAAGCTGTGAAGTGCTAGACAAATGGTAAGTATTATAATTATTTCAATATAGGATTTTATGAGTCATTTTTTTGCAGTTGTGCTATTGTCTGTAATTTGTTTAGTGCAATGTGGTAACGTCTCTAGTACAGAGCAGTGACTTATCCCTTAATAGATCGTTATGAAGGGCCTGATCCTAGACTCAAGTATGCACAAAACTCACTTCACTTCACTAGATGCAGGGTTGGGTCCCAATACAGATACATATACTGAGCTCAATATGGTAAGTATGTCATCAAACATGTTTGAATCTGGGCATATATTTGTGTGTGAAACTAAGTCGTCCTCACTGAGCATGAAACAGCCCAAAACCTAGAGACTCTCTCTCCCTCATGAACACCCAGATTACAAGCTCCATAAAGGATAGAAATCTCCTGACCACATAGCAAACTCCACAGGTGAAACACAGCATTGTGTTTATTCACAAAAAAGTGCCCTAGAGGGAATCTGATTTTGCATGGGAAGGAGGATAAAGTCACCGAGAAATTAAAGGAGTAGCCCCTTGATGTGTATGGCATAATGTGGTATATTTTCAAAGCCGTGAGGCAAGCTTTTAATAAATTTCATTATTTCTGGGATTTGTGCATGTAATTACCCCCACAGTACTTTCAAAATGTAGTCTAATATGCCTTTACATGATTACAGAGTATATGACACGATGGTGCATGCAGTGAATAAATGTGGAGACATTTAAACCACATAATTAACCATTCTTCTTGTAGCCATATAAATCTATCTAATCTGTCTATCTCAGTACTTATATGGCACCCTCTTTAAGAAAATGAGGTATATGTCAATACAAGAGACCCTTCACAGGTATTTTGTATATAGTGTCACATTACTGGTACACACATATTTGATATAATTGAAAAGAGGTATGGTACAGTTTCTGCCAATCTCTTTCTTCAATGTGCAACAAATAAATAGGGCCACTGGAAATACATACTACTACCAGAATTCCCATCTCACCATGAATTTAAGGTTCTCTGTGGATTTCAGTGTGTTTTGAATAATGTAAAGTTTGATTAGGAAAAGTTTCTACCGATACAAATTGAGATTTTATCCCTCTGACAGTGAATGAATGCAGTGCTCTGTTCCCAGCTACGGAGACAAACAAAATGAAACAATAACTCTCAGAGAAGCATGAACCTCCTGCCATTCACCTTGCTGAGGCACTAACTCTGAAGGCTGAAAAAATGACAATTTTAAATGTCAGCATTAACTATTTCCCAGCTGCTTTCTCTAATAGAAACCCCCTAATGCTTTATTCACTGTGTCCATTTGAAAAGTCATTCTATGCACTTAGCATTGTATTAAAAAGATACATGTAACTGAATGCTCTCTGAAAGATTAGAGTTTGTTTCTTCCACATAATCCAGTAGGGAGAAGAACTAAAAAAGATGATTCTAAGTTGCCTGAAAGATCTTTGTGGGGGTGGTGGGGTAGGGGTGTGGGGCGGTGGGCAGGAGGCAAAGGTAGATTTCAAGGGGGAAATGAAAGATTTCATGGAGATGTGGAAGGAGATTTTATATATATAAATAAAAGCGTGACAAGTCAACTTTATGTAAAGCTATTAAGTATGGATACAAATCTGTACTAAATAATTTGCTAGTGTTTTCATAGCTGACTGAGTGCATTTACTTTAAAATAATTCTGCAGATTTTCCTACAGATATTCAAAAAATTGCTACACAATATGATACAGAGTTTGCCAAAAGTTTCTTCTGATTTCCAATGGTTTTAATGAAAAATCTGTCCTTCCCTTGATACTCTTAATCATCCAGTGTAATTCTTTAAAAAGCAGATGAGGCTCCGTGGGTAACTTTGAAAAATATTTCTGCCTTTACTTGGTATATTTATTTCCTCATTATGGACTAAGTTCTGAGAGGTGGTGAATGACCACCTGAAACTGAAGTCAGCACCTTCAGAATTCAGCTCTAAATTACTAGAGCCAGCTATATGGAAAGTCGATCTTTGAGTCTCAAGTGTTAATCTATGCGCTCTCTGTGTTCCACACCTGAAATCATAATATGCCCTTTGTGACATTACAATAATTTCAACAGTATCCAATTGTGATCTCCCAAACGAAGGTATTGAGACAAAGAGGAGAATAATAAATAGGTGCTGGTGAACTCTTAAAAATTGATATGCTCTTTCCACGTACATGTCTCTAAATGGAGGGGAAAATAAACAGGGGAAAACAAATGGGCCTAAATTTTCAGAATTGATTACTGATTCGGGATGCCTCAGTTTTTGGGTGTCCAGTTGGACACATGTTGAAGGGTCCTTATTTTCAGAAAGTGTTGTGCACCCAGCCTGGTTTACAATGCCATAAACGAGAGAACTACTCAGCCTCTGTAGGAGGGCTCTGCTCACTGCAGTGTTTGCTTAACAAAGAGGTTTACAAACTGAAGCCTGAATGCTAATCTTCAGGGACTGGAAGTGAGCTGACACCTGCAGGTTCTCTTGGGGTCTTGTGTTTAACTAATGGAAATCTCCATGGGGAAGACTTACCAGCAGACATCACCCCACCTAATAGAAAAAACAGGTGAAACATAGTGTGCCTGGCTGGAGAAAAAAAAATTAATCTTTTTGATGGTCTTTGTACCATACTGCCTAAAACCCAGGTAGTCCCTCTGCCTTTTACAGGCATTCAACTTTGCTGCAGGCTGTGGGATAGACTTGCAACATCCTTTCAGCAAAGAACCTGCTAGGGGAAAAGTTTTAATCCACTGTCATTCATCTACAGCTTATATATACTTATCCCAGAAATCATGGGTTATATTTCTGGCAATACATTAAGAGACTACGTTTGTGGGACAGATAGCGGAAATGTTAAAAAAAAAAATAGGGTAAGTGAAGTGCAAAGGAGGTTAAAAATTCTGTTTAATGAAATACCAAGAATTCCAGGATCCGGACTAGAAGACCAGTGCTCCATAAAGACTGTTGATTGCTTCCCCAGGCCATCAGTGCTGCCATTCACTATCCAGAGAAGTTAATTGTAGCACAGTACACAGATAAAATTAACTTTTAAAAACAACTTTAAAATGTATAAAAATGGGCTGGCTAACCTGATTATTCTCAATTTTACAATGGGATGATATACCTTTCATTTGAGTTATCTAGATATCATCCAAAATGTAGACATACAGAGAGAGACAGGAGCATTTCAGAAAATTGACAGCTTTGTGGGTGAGTTGAAAGATGAAGCAAAATATATTAAAAATACCAGAGAGAGGGAGTGAAGCACAGAAATGCAGGGAACCTGGTGATTAAGGGTGTTGTCAATAGACTCTGACAGTAGGCATGCTCTCAGAGCTGAGGTATTTCAAATACAGACAGTATCATACTGGAAAGATAAACACATCTTTGTAGTGACTCCCTCATTGGGTTTGACTAATTTTACCCCAGTTGTCCTCAAGTCAATGAAATTAGGTTTTAAAATGGTATCTGTGATGTATTCTTAAGTTGGTATGCGTACTATGGCTTTACTTTGGTCAGGACTATCTTAGAGAGGTGTGTTCCATCCTTTGCATTTTAACATACCACTGAAAGAGCTTGAGGATGTCAAGCAGTCCGATTAAGTTCTGAGTTGTGGTGTGATTATGTTATCTCTTCAGAAAGAGCATATCGCAAAACTAAGTAACATTCAAATCATGATGCTAATTGTTCCTTGGTCTGCTGAGTGTAGTATCCTGCCTCTGACAGTGGCCAGTAATACCTGATGCCTCAGAGAAATGCTGTACCACACCCACCATAATGCATCTTACCAATTGAGTAATGATATGGGGATAAAATTCCTGCCTAACGCCTGCAGGCAATCAGCTTATTGCCTGACACATTTGAGGTCTGATTTCCCTTGTATCATTCTCTTCACCTGCATAAGAGCAAATGTTAAAAGATTATAAAATGAGCCAATCCTTTGAAAAATCCTGTTGAATTATTTTTGTGATGACCTCTAACAGTTTGACTGTAATACATTTTGAATTCACAGTTTGACTGTAATACATTGCACAAAGAAGATTTCATTGTATTTGTTTTACATTTGCCACCTTTCTTTTTCATTTAGATTACCTTCTTGGACTTGCACTGTGGGAGAGAGCATAAAGAAGTAGCTGATCAGTTTTCTACTACACCCTTCCTGATTTTACCTTAGTCAGTCATGGCCCTTTCTTTCTATTAGCAAGGTTAAGTAAGCCATCTTTGTAGTGTCTCATTGCAGTAAGAATCATCATGTCTCTAATCATCATTATTAATGCTCTTCTCTGGGCCTTCTTTGTTGTGCTTAGGTGCAGTGGTCTTCGATCACCTCTTAGATAGTAAATGTTGCACCGCATACCACATGGGTTCAATAATGATGCAGCAGCCAGTACTTCCTTGCTTTTATCTGTTTATCACACACTCACAGTTTAAATCTAACAAGCTTTTTGCATTTAATTTCTCCTCTTTTGAAGTTCTGGCTTCTAAAAAAAATAGGGAGGTATGGAGGTGGTGACCCATTCACTGAAGTATGTAACAGCCAACATGATTCAGAGCCACCATAATGTTTCATATATTGAAATATTAATAGATATGCATTCTGGGGAAAATCCAGTCCCAACAACCAGATAAGAACTATGCCCTGCGGAGATCTGATGGAGCTGTGGGAGGAAATCCTCTGACACCACGCTAAACAGCAATAGTATAGCCATTGTGGGGCTACAACTGTAGCCTCAGCAACTGTTATGCCCCTTTTTCCAGGAGGGGCGTAGATGATGGGCTGGCACTACTGCAAATCAATTGGCCCCTGCTGCAAATTACGGACGCTACAGAATGGTGGTGTATGACATGCTGGGTTTGCCAGAGACATTATATCCGCCTCCGCCTCTCCCCATTTAGGCTTCCCAAATCCTTCTACCCTCTCTTCACAGCAGAATGATATCGATTCTACTGCAATCAGGGCTCTGTGCCGATAGAATGGAGTGGCAGAATATACACTCAAATATACATATCTATATACACAGAGAGAGAGAGAGAAAATATTGATTCGGTGTAAATTAATGACACTCTTAGTACCTCCCATATAAATTAAATTTAAAGGCCTCCTATATAATGGTTTATGGTGTTCCAGGGCCCATTGAAATCTTGAATCAGCAAATGTTAAACCCAAATGATTCTGATCAAATAGCAACTTTGTGGTGGATGTGTTCTGTTCTTTGTGTGGGGCTTCGTTTCATACACACTGCCAGGTACACCATATTTTGTTCTTGCTATGCAAAATAACCCATGCTTCACCTTAAACTATTATGCTAAAAACATGATATTTTTGTCAAAAAGAAGTAATGAACATGAACAGTAGCTACATTTCTAAATGAATTAACTTGGTTATTTTTTAATTCAAAATTATCCAGATACACTAGCTGGCAATTTTTCCTTTGTTTTCAGAGATGGGCTTGTTATGTTGACATAACTGAAAGTGCTTCATTTGCACATAGGGTTTATAAAATGAATGACAGATGTGTTCTGGGAAGAATATCTTCCTTTTTCAAAGAATAATATAGATGTGCAAGTGAGAGTTATGTGAGATCCCTAGGAATGGGACAAAGTGGTGTAGCAATTCAGGATTTTGGAAAATGCTGCTGTTTTGTCACTTGCCAATAGATTGTTATTCATAGGTATGCTTTTATCTCATTATTTTAAATTCCATGAAGTCATTTATTCAAATTAAACAAACAAACCCAAATACAAATGTGATAGACGTCTTATAAATACCTAGCGGTGAGACTGTGACAAGCTATTATGTTCCCACAATTTAAAAGCAGTTAAATTGATCATTTTCTCATTGCGCTTAAAATCTTTGTTCCTTGGCTGAAGACTTTTGGGATGAAATTTTCAAAAGTAGTCTCCAGCACCATACTCACAATTTGGCATGAGCAAACAAGATTTGCATCTATGTAGGGAGGCGGTGTGGTTCCGCGGTGCCCCGGAGTGGGACGAGCTCCACCAGACACCAGAGTGGGTGGAGCCAGAGCACTCCAAGCCCGCCCCACAGAGGGTCAGAGGTTGGACAGGAAGTATAAGAGCTCAACCCTGGAGCTCCCTTGAGAGGCAGCTGCTGGAGCAGCCAGACACCTCTGGCCCAGCTCCTGCTGGGGAGACTCCAGCAAGCAGCGGCAGACCTGGAGACTGGCCTGACCAGCCAATACTAGATGTGGACCAGTGTGTGGGAGAGTTGCTGAGCCTACCTCTCGCCAGCTACCCTGAGGATCCAATGGTGATCAACCCCCCTGAGGACGCCACCTTGACCCAGGTACCTCCAGAGGGGGAGTTGGGAAGTAGCCTGGGGGCAGCCAACCCAACAATGTCAGTGTATTGCGGCCAGGATCCCCACTGACTCAGCAGTGGGCCTTTTGGCTGCTCCTAGGGCCCCGGGCTGGGACGCAGTGGAGTGGGAGGGCCTGCGTCCCAATGCGTGGGTGGCAGTCTCCCCCTCTCCTAGGCCACTCTGTGCCTGAAGCCTGAGTATGCTCTTCACCTGTGTTTGCTCAGCCCCTGCCTGAGGGCCTGAGCTGTGACTCTTTACTGCCCCTCCCTGACCCAAGGACTGGGCTTATTAACTGCCAATTGTTCCCTGTGTTTGCTCAGCCCCTGCCTAAGGGCCTGAGCTATGACTCTTTACTGCCCCGCCCTGACCCAGGGCCTGGACTAGTTATCTATTAATTATTACCTGTGTATGATCAGCCCCCTGCCCGACAGCTTGAGCCAGGACACATGCGACCTGACTGATTCCCCAAGGGGCCGTGTAAGGACTAAGGGAGGCGGTGTGGTTTCCCGCTGCTCTGGAGAGAGACGAACCCTGATGAACTCTCTCTACAATCTACAAATTGGGTTACTAGGCAGAGAGAGGCAGCTGCAGTTGTTGGTTCAATACTAGGCCTTGATACTACAGTCAGATCTAGTAGCTCAGACCTGAAGCCTTTGTAGTGCCACTTTGATATCAATGCACTTATCTGCTTGCAAGTTCAGGGCTTGAGAAGGCTTGGGGACATTGAAAATGTATTCCATTAGGCAGACTACCTGCACCAATTTTTGTAAAAGACTTTTTACAGGTTTATTGTTGGAAAGTGCAGTACAGAGTACTGATTGTACTGAGTCATTGATCGATAATTGTGTATCCTCCAGCCTTCAGTTTTAGTAATAATTTGTTATGTATATGGTGAGCATAAGGATATAATTACCTCAATTTTGACTTGCATAGAAGTAAATGAGAATGGAATGAGACACTTAATGTTTATCAGATTATATTCTCTCTGTGAAGGGATTATATACCCTTGATTTTCTTGTGCAGCTCCTTTCTTCTGTCCAATCATATTAGGCTACCAGTTTGGTAGATCTTATATAGCAATAATGTTAATTTGAAAATACTATTTTCAGAAAGATATAATGGTATTAGCCTCTCTAGGTATGACATTGTGTGGGAATGATATTGCATAAATAAAGTCTCTTCCTCACTTCACATTTAATGGCATCATGCACAAACCAGGACAGATCTTCTAGCTCTAGTCTGATTTATTTGATTTATAAAATGAACTAATTGGAAACCACTGTGTGTATGTAGAATTACAAAACAAACATTAAGCACAATATTGCAAACACTAATATAGCTTCAATGGGACTACTCACGGGAGCAAATTTACTCATATGCATGTCTGGAAGATCAGATCTCCGAGTAACAAGGAACAATTTGCGGCCGGGACAGGTACTATGAAATGTTAAGGACTGTGTAAAAGCATACCATTTTTTTTTTTTACATTTTTCACAACATTTTTACCATGCTAATTTGTCCTTTCTCCACACCCCAAGGTGTCACAATTTCATTATAATTTTTAAAACACTGTATTTTCACTGTGAAAATATTGGACACATGAAAAGCTCTCATGTTTTATTAGTGAAAATAATTGTGATGAATGGGCTTACTAGGTGTGAAAATGGGGTCCCATTAAAAAAAGCTCAGATTTTGACCATTTCGTGGTTTGTTGCAAATATTTTCCCCAATCCTAAACATTATATTGAACATGTTAACACAACCTTAGTCATATTGTTGCAAACAGTGACCTTAAGTTGCTTGACTTCCAGAGCTAGCAGAGCAAGTAAGAAGTGACTTGTATCAGTAACCCCCTGTCTTATTTATGGATGGAAGTCATACTTAAGCTGTGTTTGGCTTCATTTTGGTTCCAGCACTGCAGCTAAGTCAATATGGATTTCCATAATGGAGAGAAACCCTCTTGTAATGAACTCTGATTCTTTGCTACTAACAGTGCTCACTGTTTACAGTGAAACATTACATAAGCCCCAATCATATAAGTGATAATAATAGTCTCTCCAGTTATAACTCATCTCCAGAAATAATAAAATTGTACTCTAGAAAATGGCTTCATTTAGCATTCCTATGTGCGTAATGTGTGAAGGGTTTGGGTTTTTTTTAATTTTGTAATATTTCCCCCTCTCTTGGTCAGTAATCTCAGTACTATATCTTTTTTTCTTCAATGTAAAAATGAGTTGATATTTATTTTGTTTTTTAATGTACTATATGACATAATTGCATCATATTATACAAATGCATACTAGTCAGAATCAGTGATGTTAACTATTATTACTGTGTAATAGTCTAGTATTTTAACTGTAAGATCTCCATTGTATTGCATTAATGCCTTTCTCCTATTAATTTCATATTACTAGGAAGAAACTCAGTAGGGAATTGAGAGTACAATATGCTAACAGTTTCGTATCCTATTGGTGATACTTTATAATATTATAAATTAACTGTTCTAGATATCAGAAAAATTGCAGAAGAAATAGGATGGGAATAACCACTTATTATTTTTGCTACCATTGGTAGTATTTCTGACAAATCAAGGTGACCCTTACATTACCAAGATAATCTCTACATGGTAAACAAATAGTTGGTTAACATCCAGGATGCTTTGTGCTCTAGAATCTCTATAATATGGCATTAGTCCCTGGGGCACATGCATTCAGCTGAGCACATTTGTTTTGGTTCATGACCTTTTAAAAGATGGAAAGTGGGTAACATAGTTCACCCAGGTGGTACTAGGTGCCCTCAGGTGAAGTCCTCAGATGGTTGGAGGGATTACATGATCTGGAAGGGTCATGCAACTAAGGGATCAGGTGGCTGCCTGTGGGGATTATATACACAGTAGCTTGAACTCACTTAGAGAGGTGAATGGTGAGGGAATTATTAGTGTGGGTCTTTGCCACAGCAGCCTGCAGAAGGACTACTGGGGTGTGACTGGTAGAAGTCCTTGTACAGAGGAAGCTGATGATGCAGAAACCAAGAAGTAAGATTACCAGGGTGACTGTGAAGCTCTGAAAAAGGGCCAGAAAGGATGTGGCGAGCCCAGATACAAAGGCAAAGAGCAAATACATTTGGTTTAATGATATTAAGAAAAAGAAAACAAGTAAAGAAGAAGTGGGACTGCTAAACATTGAGGATTGGATGGAGATTAAAGATAATCTAGGAATGGCCCAACACCTAAACAATTACTTTGCCTCAGTTTTTAATCAGGCTAATGAAAAATTTAGGGGTAGTGGCAGGATGGCTAATGACAATGATGATATGGAGGTAGAAATGACCACATCCAAAGTGGAAGTCAAACACAAACACTTTAATGGACTAAATCAGGGGGCCTGGATAATCTCCATCCTGGAATATTAAAGGAACTGGCACATGAAATTGCGAGTCCAACAGCAAAGATTTTTAATGAATCTGTAAATTCGGGGGTCGTACCATATGACTGGAGAATTGCTAACATAGTTCTTATTTTTAAGAAAGGGAAAAAAGATCCAGGAATCTACAGGCCTTTTAGTTTGACCTCAATTGTATGCAATGTCTTGGAACAAATTTTGAAAGAGAAAGTAGTTAAGGACCTGCAAGTGAAAGGCAATTAGGATAAAATACAACATGGTTTTACAAAAGGGAGATTGTGCCAGACGAACCTGATTTCCTTCTTCGAGAAAATAACTGATTTTTTTAGACTAAGGAAATGCGGTAGATCTAATTTACCTGGATTTCAGTAAGACATTTGATACAGTTCTACATGGGAAATTATTTGTTAAATTGGAAAAGATGGGGATTAATATGAGAATTGAAAGGTGGATAAGGAACTGGTTAAAGAGGAGACTACAACAGGTCATACCAAAAGGTGAAATGTCAGGCTGGAAGGAGGTTACTACTGGAGTTCCTCAGGGATTGGTCTTGGGACTAATCATATTTAATGTTTTTATTACTGACCTTGGCACAAGAAGTGAGAGTTGCTAATAAAATTTGTGGGTGACACAAAATTGAGCAGTCTTACCAATGCAGAGGAGGACTGGAATCTCATACAAGAAGATCTGGAGGACCTTCTAAACTGGAGTAATAGAAATGGGATGAAATTTAATAGTGCAAAGTGCAAGGTTATGCATTTAAGGACTAACAACAAGAATTTTTGCTATAAACTGGGGATTTATCAGTTGGAAGTGACAGAGGAGAAGAAAGACCTGGATGTATTGGTTGATCACGGGATGACTATGAACAGCCAATGTGATGCGGCTGTGAAAAAGGCTAATGCAATCCTAGCATTCATCAGGCATTTCCACTAGAGGCAGAGAAGTGTTAGTATCATTATACAAGGCACTGGTGAGACCTCATCTGAAATACTGTGTGCAATTCTGGTCTCTCGTGTTTAAGAAAGATGAATTCAAACTGGAACAGAAGCAGAGAAGGGCTATGAAGATCTGAGGAATGCAAAATCTACCTTATGAGAGGAGACTCAAAGTGCTTGGCTTATTTAGCCTAACCAAGAGAAGGCTGAGGAGAGAGATGACTGCTCTCTGTAAATACATCAGAGGGATAAAGACCAGGGAGGGAGAGGAGCTATTTAAGCACCTATGTGGACCCCAGAACAAATGGATCTACACTGGCCATCAACAAGTTTGGGCTCAAAATTAGGTGAAGGTTTCTAACCATCAGGGGAGTGAAGTTCTGCAGTAGCCTCCCTCTCCTCCCCCCCCCACCACCCAGGGGAGCAGTGGTGGCAAAAACCTAACTGGCTTCAAGACTGAGCTTGATAAGTTTATGGAGGGGATGGTATGACAGGGCTGCCTACAGTGGCGTGTGGCCCATCAGCAACTGCCAGTAGCAAAAATCCCCAATGGCCAGAGACGGAACACTAGATGGGGAAGGCTCTGAATTACTATGGAGAATTCTTTCCCAGCTATCTGCCTGGTGATCTTGCCCACATGCTCAGGGTATAACTGATCACCATATTTGGGGTTGGGAAGAAATTTTTCTCTAGGTCAGATTGGCAAAGACCCTGGGGGGGTTTCATCTTCCTCTGCAGTGTGGGGTATGGGTCACTTGCAGGTTTAAACTAGTGTAAGTGGTGAATTCTCTGTAACTTGAAGTCTTTAAACCATGATTTGAGGACTTCAGTAACTCAGCCAGAGGTTAGGGGTCTCTTACGGGAGTGGGTGGGTTAGGTTCTGTGGCTTGCAAAGTGCAGAAGGTCAGACTAGATGACTGATGGTTTCTTCTGACCTATTAAGAAACCAGACCCTGGAAAGTTAGTCTTTAGTTGAACACACAGTTGTGTGAGGGGTGAGTACTTCAAGAAGTGCAGAAAAAGGGGAAACTGAGGCATAGGAGTATACCCAGAGAGGATACAGTGCATGACGATCACATTGGATTCTACCTATGAGAGAACGCCCAGTTCTGCTAATGATTAAATTGATGTCAAAATTCCCATTGATGTCATTGGGAGCAGGATTGGTCTTCAGTGGAGCTTTGTTGATTTACAGTAGTGAGGATTTGGCCTTAATGTGCCAAAGTAAACTTATTCATGAACATCCAGTAAATCAGGTGAGTACTGCATGTGCATTTTTGCATGCATGTCCGGGGCTTCTTTTTGAAAATCTCTCTCACTGCTTATCTGCATTTCAAAAGTTTAGAAAATGTCAGGAAAAAATAAACATGTATATTTTTATCATGATAAAGAGTAATTTAAGAATTTTGCAAGTTGGTTTCAATTGTGACACTTTTTAAATTGTTTTAATTTGTTTTTGTTCTGGAAAAAGGCTCTGTAAAAAGAAGCTTTTACAAGAAAAATCTAAGGGTTCAGACCTGCCATTTTCTCTGTTGGGGGGACTAGGCAGCCTGCTCAAGAAGCTTTGCATGTGTCTACACTGAGATAAAAGATCTGCAGCATGGCTGCAGCTGACCTGGGTCAGCTGGCTTGAGCTTGTGGGGTTCAGGTTGCTGGGCTAAAATTGTAGCATAGACATTTGGGTTTGGACTGGAGCCTGTGCTCTGAAACCCCACTAGGGGGGCAAGTCTCAGGCCTGGTCTTCACTATGAGTTTGTCTGATTTAGCAGTGTTTGTCTGATTTAGCAGAGTTAAATCAATTAACCCTGCACCTGTCCACACAACGAAGCAATTTTTTTCAACATAAAGGGCTCTTAAAACAGATTTCTGTACTCCTCCCCAATGAGGGGATTAGCGCTGAAATAGACATCGCCGTTTCAAATTAGGGTTAGTGTGGACGCAATTCAAAGGTATTGGCCTCCAGGAGCTATTCCACAGTGCACCATTGTGACTGCTCTGGACAGCACTCTGAACTCGGATGCACTGGCTAGGTGTACAGGAAAAGCCCCGGGAACTTTAGAATCTCATTTCCTGTTTGGCCATGCAGAGCTCATCAGCAGAGGTGACCATGCAGAGCTCATCAGCACAGGTGACCATGCAGTCCCAGAATCAAAAAAGAGCTCCAGCATGGACCGAATGGGAGGTACTGGATCTGGTCGCTGTATGGGGAGAGGAATCCGTGCTATCAGAACTACGTTCCAAAAGATGAAATGCCAAAATATTTAAAAAAATCTCCGAAGCCATGAGGAACAGAGGCTACAGCAGGGATGCAACACACTGCCGCATGAAACTTAAGGAGCTCAGACAAGCATACCAGAAAACCAAAGAATCAAATGGACGCTCCGGGAAAGCGCCCCAGACATGCCGCTTCTAAGCTGAGCTACATGCAATGCTAGGGGGGGCTGCCACCCTTGTCTGTGGACTCCGATGATGGGGTACTCTCCGCCATGCCTGAGGATTTTGCAGACGGGAAAGATGAGGAGGAGGACAAGCTTGAGGAGAGCACAGCACACCATTCTCCCTGACAGCTAGGATCTTTTTATCATCCTGACTGAATTACCCTCCCAACCCAACGAAGCTGGAGAAGGGACCTCTGGTGAGTGTACCTCTTTAAATATAATACATGTTATAAAAGCAAGCATTTTTTAATAATTAAGTAGCCCTGAGGACTTGGGATGCATTCGTGGCCAGTACCACTACTGGAAAAGTCTGTTAAAGTGTCTGGGGACGGAGCCGAAATCCTCCGGGGACATCTCCATGAAGCTCTCCTGGAGGTACTCTAAAAGCCTTTGCAGAAGGTTTCTGGGGAGAGCAGGCTTATTCCATCCTCCATGGTAGGACACTTTACCACACCATACTAGTAGCAAGTAATCTGGCATAATTGCATGACAAAGCCTGGCAGCATATGGTCCTGGTGTCTACTGGCATTCAAGCAACATCCATTCTTTATCTCTGTGTTATCCTCAGAGTGATATTGTTCATGGTAACCTGGTTGAAATAGGGGAATTTAATTAAGGGAACATTCAGAGGTAGCCATTCCTACTGGGCTGTTTGCCTGTGGCTAAAAATAAATCCTCCCTGCAGTTAGCCACGCAGTGGGGGGCATTGGCGCTGAGCTGTTCGTGTTTGGCTAGCAGGGATCTTCCCTGATACCAGCCACGTGGTGGGGTGAGGGGTAAAGCAATCATCCCAGAGAATTGTATGGGGGCAGTTAGTTTGGTTTCTGCTGCTGCACGTTAACAGGAAAACCACAGCACTAAATAGCCAACTCAACATGCATTGCTTGGTACAGGAGAGGAGGGCGCTGCTGTTATGAAGGTTGCAGAAGCCGAAAGACTATGGCTTACCATGGCTGCCTGCAAGCCGAATTCTGTTGCCTGGCACTGTGTGTGTGATCTCTAACATCAAAGCTGCAGGCACTCAATATAAGATACAAAATGTGACCTTGTACCAAAATCACATGTGCTATGTAACGTGAATAGTGTTCACTGTGAAAGAGTATAGCCATTGTTCTGTAAAATTTATCTTTTTAAATACTTCACTCCCTCTTTTTCCTCCAGCAGCTGCAAATGTTTCAAGCCTCCCTCCTCCGTCCCAAAGGCTATCTCAGATAAGGCAGTGAGAAAAACGCACGTGCAATGAAATGTTCTCTGAGCTCATGCAGTCGTCCAGCACTGACAGAGCTCAGCAGAATGTGTGGAGGAACACAATAGCAGAGTACAGGAAAGTGGCTGATGAACATGAGGAGAGGTGGCGGCAGGAAGATCAGAGGAGGCATGAGGCAACGCTGGGGCTACTGTGGGATCAAACGGACATGCTTCGGTGTCTGGAGGTTCATGAACGGCAGCAGGATAACAGACTGCCGCTGCAGCCCCTGTTTAACTTTCCTCCCTCCTCCCCAAGTTCCATAAGCCCAAGAACACAGGTGGGGGGGGGAGACTCCGGGCACCCAACCACTCCACCCTAGTGGACAGCCCAAGCAACAGAAGGCTGTCATTCAACAAGTTTTAAAGTGGCCTTTTCCTTCCCTCCTTCCACACCCCACCTGGGCTACCTTGTGCGTTATCTCCCTATTTTTATAATCAATTAATAAAGAATACATTTTTTAAAATAGTGACTTTATTTCCTTTGCAAGCAAGCTGTGATCGAAGGGGGAAGGGTGGGTGGCTTACAGGGAATTTAGAGTCAACCAAGAGTGTGGGTTTTCATCAAGGAGAAACAAACAGAAGTGTCACATGGTACCCTGGCCAGTCATGAAACTGGTTTTCAAAGCTTCTCTGATGTGCAGTGCTTCCTGCTGTGCTCTTCTAACTGCCTTGGTATCTGGCTGCACATATTCAGCAGCCAGGCAATTTGCCTCAACCTCCCACCCCACCATAAACATCTCCCCCTTACTCTTACAGAGATTGTAGAGCACACAGCAAGCAGCAATAACAATGGGAATATTGGTTTCCCTGAGGTCTGAGCAAGTCAGTAAACTGCGCCAGCAACCCTTTAAATGTCCAAATGCACACTCTACCACCATTCTGCACTTGCTCAGCCTGTAGTTGAACAGCTCCTGACTACTGTCCAGGGTGCCTGTGTACGGCTTCATGAGCCAGGGCATTAAGGGGTAGGCTGGGTCCCCAAGGCAAACTATAGGCATTTCAACATCCCGAACAGTTATTTTCTGGTCTGGGAAGTAAATCCCTTCCTGCAGCTGTTTAAACAGATCAGAGTTCCTGAAGACATGAGCGTCATGAACCTTTCCCGGCCATCCCACTTTGATGTTGGTGAAACGTCCCTTGTGATCCACCAGTGCTTGCAGCACCATTGAAAAGTATCCCTTGCAGTTTATGTACTGGCTGCCCTGGTGGTCCAGTCCCAAGATAGGGATATGCGTTCCGTCTATAGCCCCACCACAGTTGAGTAATCCCATTGCAGCAAAGCCATCTAGTATGACCTGCACATTTCCCAGAGTCACTACCTTTGATAGCAGCAGATCAATGATTGCGTTGGCTACTTGCATCACAGCAACCCCCGCAGTAGATTTGCCCACTCCAAATTGATTACCGACTAACTGGTAGCTGTCTGGCATTGCAAGCTTCCACAGGGCTATTGCCACTCGCTTGTGAACTGTGAGGGCTGCTCTCATATTGGCATTCTTGTGCTTCAGGGCAGGGGAAAGCAAGTCACAAAGTTCCATGAAAGTGCCCTTACGCAGGCGAAAGTTTCAGAGCCACTGGGAATCATCCCAAACCTGCAACACAATGTGGTCCCACCACTCTGTGCTTGTTTCCCGGGCCCAGAATCAGCATTCCATGGCATGAACCTGCCCCAGTAACACCAGGATCTCCAAATTGTTGAGGACTGTTGGTTTTAGAGAAATCTGTGTTCATGTCCTCATCACCGTGCTGCCGTCACCTTCTCGCCTGGTTTTTCAGGTGCTGGTTCTGCATAAACTGCATGATGATGTGTGAGGTGTTTACAGTGGTCATAACTGCTGCAGTGAGCTGAACAGGCTATGGCGTGCTATGGCATCTGCTCAGGCAATCCAGGGAAAAGGGCGCAAAATGATTGTCTGCTCTTGCTTTCAGGGAGGGAGGGTTGACATTTATCCATAACCACCCCAACAAACTTTTGGTCCCATCAGGCATTGGGAGCTCAGCCCAGAATTCCAGTGGGCAGCGGGGACTGCGGGAACTGTGGCTTAGCTACCCACAGTGCACCGCTTGGAATGTCGACACTTGCCGCGGTACTGTGGATGCACAGCGCCGAATTAATGTGCTTCCTGTGGACACATGCACTCGACTTTACACAATCTGTTCCCAAAAATCGACTTCTGTAAAATCAGAGTACTTTCGTAGTGTAGACATGGCCTCAGAGCCCAGGCTCTAGCCCTAGTCTGAATGTCCACACTGAAATTTTCAGCCTCGCAGCCCAAGCCCCACAAGGCCAAAGCAAATGACACAGGCTCTGAGACTCTGTGCCCCAGGTTTTTTATTGCAGTGTAGATGCACCCTTTGAGATAAAGGGGAGTAGAGAGGTGGGGCAATAGAGAGCAAAATAGGGATGAGAGAGGATTGACTTGGGAGAAGGGAAACATACTGCAGAGGAGAAGAAACCAAAAGGAAGAAAATGATTGATGCAAAGAGGAAGGGAAAGAATAAGGGAGTTCCTGTGGTGCAAGGCTTTGTGAATCCACCACATCTTGACAATGCTGGCTTCACAGAGGATTGATGCTCACAGGCGACATAAACGGTGAGATTTGGTTTTTGGTCATATACAAGTTAAAATAATTACTTCATAGATATAGTAATAATATTTAAGAGGATTAGTAGTAAAATTTGCCCACAGCCAATGCCCCTTTGTATCACATGGACTTAGGCCTGATCCACATGCAGTTTTTGCACCTGACTTAACTATTTCAGTTTAGTATGTGATTTTTCATCAAAATAGTTAAATAGGTACAACCCCTAGTGTGGATGCAGTTATATCAGTATAAAGATGACTAGTGCTTATTCCTGTAAATGTATGGGAATAAGCTCTACTTGCATAAGCATCTTTCAACTTGATATAGTTAAAGCCGTACAAAATTGTGTTTAGACAAGACCTTGCATTAAGATACATCGTGCAACTTACTATACTTGACAAATCCACATCAGTGGGTAGCCTTGCATTTCAGAACAGGGGACCTTAGCTGCCACAGTCTCACACACATTCTGCACAGTGGGGCCACTCAGATTTAAGACTTGCACCCTGTATATGAGCAATATGTACTTTACGCATACTGTAGTCAGAAATATTCCATCATAACTCTGAAAAGATCAGAATGGGACTCTTAAAATATGGCTTTTTCAATTCTGTGACAAAGACAAAAGAGCTTTTTATGTACTTTGGAGGCTCACTAGTCTATGAAAAGGGGAGACTGATGTTGGCGGTGAATCAGAGACAGCCTCTGGAATATGGGCTTATCTCTAATATACATGATGTCGCATCACGTTCAGCCTAGTCAAGCTCGGGCTTGTATTAGAGTGAATGGAGTGCATGGGTTGTGGACTACTGGGATATTACATTTAGTAGCATCGATTTTAGAGCTGCATTTCAAGTTTATTTACAGAGCAAACACATTCCTTAAATAGCACACATTCTTTTTCCAAAATTATATGCAGAAATTGTAACTGATGTATTTCTACCGTAAAATTACCCTCATGTATGCATAACTGTGTTACTGTAGAGAGTATTAACTAGAGTCCTTTGATTTGGAAGCATTTTTAAATATTGTAAATATATATTCTAACCAATCCAAATATATACTTTAAAGAGACCACTTTAAGCACCTTCTCCTAGTTCTTCTTGGTGTCTGCTACTCTGGAATGATTATTTATTTGTATTATGGTAACCCTTGTTACCCCAGGACTCCATTGTTCCAGGTAGCTTACTAAAAACGTGCCCAGAGATCTTACAATATAGGTTGTAAATAAACCTAGGTGGAATAATAAATCAGTAGATACTAAATAAATTGTTATTTATAATAGGTCCAATCTTCTATTCCTTATTCAGTTTTCACTCAAACTTCTGTTGACATCAACAGGAAATGGACAAGTAAAAATCAGTATTCATGAATTTTCAGTTTTATGGCACTCATCATTGTAGTATCTGAGTACCTCATCAACATTAATGAATTTAGTTTCACATCACCCCTGTGAAGTAGGGATGTATCATTATCCCATGTAACAGATGATTCAGTGGTTTCTCCATGTTTGCACAGTAAACCTGTGCAGAGCTGCAAAAAGAAACTCGATTAGTTGACTCCCACTCTTGTACCTCAACCACACTCTGCCTTCTTCCTTTGTTTAAGTAAGGATCTGAGGATTTGGATCATTATATACACACACACACACACACTCATGTATTATCCCTTTTCCACCTCACCTGTGGATATCTACTTGTTCACCTTAAAAACCTACATAAGGTACCTGATGATGTCAGCAAAGTATAGATCTTTTACAGTACTCTGTGCACTTCTTATGTTTAATTTTACAAGAGACAATACAAAATGGGCTGACTCTGAGAATAAAAATTTGTGCCTGTGGATTTTAATTGGCTGTCTCCATTAGGAAAGAATTGTACATGTGGTAATAAATGCCAGATAGTGAGAAGTACAAAATCTCAAGGTTTGTGATTTACATCCGAAAGCAACAAAGCTACAGCACTGCAGTGCAGATAAACCCCAGACCCAAACACATCTCTATTGTATGTACTATACTGTGTACACATCACATTTGTATATTGCGCCCATTGAAATATATTTGACTTAGGGATTTGGAAAATTCCAGCAAAGTGGACAAATATTTGGAGAGGTCTAAGAACAACAATAATTTTGTTCAGTGATTTTGCTCTTTTCTCAGTTTTTTTGGATTTCATTGTAATCATGTATATATTATGCTGATAATGACAGCACATGTCCTATGGCTGGAAGATACAACAGCCAAGTTCTGAGAGGGGTGGGTCAGAAATGACAGGTGACACATTTCAGCAATCTGATTGGGCTACAGTTACAGAGTATTGCTTTTCTTTGGTGAGAGGAATAAATTCAGATTTATAGGTAGCAATGAAAGGATGGCCATCATACTACATACTTGATAGTCAGGAATGTTCATATAATCCTTTCATAAAAGGGAGCGGGAGGGCTGATTTTACTCAGTTGAAACTGTCTGTCTTTTTTGGCCCTTCTGGGAACATATTTTCTAGCAAGCAATTACAACATAAATGCACCATTATCACAGAATTGGATAAATGAATGAATAAATAGCATAGTTTAAGTAAGGAAATGTACAGAAGAAGATGCTACTGTTTAAAAAAACATCTCAGGTAATGTAGTGTAAAAAAAGAGGAGCTAATAACATGGAGAAATAATTGTCAGATAGCAGAGAAAGAGAAAGAAGAGAATCACAAGCTGGTATACAGTGCCTCTCTGAATCTGCTGAGAAGAGACTGACCGATGGAAACTAACTAGCATACACTCATCATATTCTCCTGAGGGAGTCTCCCAAATGCAATGGAGGCATCTTGCTGATAGTTTTGTGATAAATTGTCTGAAAAAGGGAGATAATTTAGATCTTCCAATCCACAATGAAACAGTGATAAACTAAGGCATAAGACATATTTAAAAATACTAATAAAGCATTTAATGGATACTCTATTTTTCTCTGTGGTTGCAGAACTGAATTATTCAGTATCAATTACAAACCAAATATTAATGCACAGTGAATAATTCACAATGAATATTGTATTCAATTAATGTAACTTGTCCTGCTGCTTCAAGAATACCCTCAAATTTAATTTTCCTTCAAATTTGATATAGTTTTATTTCCTCAGATATATTTGTTATTTAAAAGTATTTTGCAATAAAATTGCAGGGCTTTTAACCATTTTTGAGCAAGCCATTTTTTTTTAAATCTGTGTGCATTCAAGATTTGTTGTTCAGATTGTGTAGGTTAGTGGTGATAGGTCCTAGAAGCTAAAGACAAAAAGATGCACATTGTAATTTTTATATCTATCTATATTTTTACTTTCCTTCTTTCACGAAGTCATTGATATAATTTAAGGTCCTGTTCCTGCAAGTTACTTAATTTCTAACAGAAGCAGGATCATAGCTTCAGTTTTCTGGCAGATGACTCCCAAAATTCTGTTTCTGTAAGTACATTGAGTAGTCAGTTATACTTTGACTGGTTTTTCCCTTTCAAAAGTAAAACAACACAACATGAGTCCATTCTGACCCATCTCAGATGTTCTTCTACTAATTGGGATGCAGTGTGGCTGTCATAAATATAAAGGGAAGGGTAAACACCTTTAAAATCTCTCCTGGCCAGAGGAAAAACCCTTTCACCTGTAAAGGGTTAAGAAGCTAGGATAACCTCGCTGGCACCTGACCAAAATGACCAATGAGGAGACAAGATACTTTCAAAGCGGGAGGCGGGGAAGAAACAAAGGTTATCTCTGTCTGTGTGTTGTTTTTTGCCAGGAACAGAAAAGGAATGGAGTCTTAGAATTTAGTAAGTAATCTAGCTAGATATGCGTTAGAGTCTGTTTTGTTTAAATGGCTGATAAAATAAGCTGTGCTGAATGGAATGTATATTCCTGTTTTTGTGTCTTTTTGTAACTTAAGGTTTTGCCTAGAGGGATTCTCTGTGTTTTGAATCTGATTACCCTGTAAGGTATTTACCATCCTGATTTTACAGAGGTGATTCTTTTACTTTTTCTTCAATTAAAATTCTTCTTTTAAGAACCTAATTGCTTTTTCATTGTTCTTAAGATCCAAGGGTTTGGGTCTGTGTTCACCTATGCAAATTGGTGAGGATTTTTATCAAGCCTTCCCCAGGAAAGGGGGTGTAGGGTTTGGGGAGGATTTTTTGGGGAAAGACATTTCCAAGCGGGCTCTTTCCTTGTTATATATTTGTTAGACGCTTGGTGGTGGCAGCAATAAAGTCCAAGGGCAAAAGGTAAAATAGTTTGTACCTTGGGGAAGTTTAACCTAAGCTGGTAAAAATAAGCTTAGGGGGTTTTCATGCAGGTCCCCTCATCTGTACCCTAGAGTTCAGAGTGCGGAAGGAACCTTGACAGTGGCCAAGTGGACAGAGCACTGGACTGGGACTCAGGATAGCTGAGTTCTATTTCTGACTTGGCTGCTGGGTGACCTTGGGCCAGTCATTTTTCACCGTTCTATGCCTCAGTTTCACCATTTGTAAAAGGGGAATAATGATAGTGCTCTCCCATTGTCAGATCTACCAATGAAAACCCTTCTGCTACATATTATTATTATTATTATTTTAGTGGTAGTAGTAGTACACAAGGGAGAGAGTATTTAAGTGTGAACCAAATAGAAATCGGTTTGCCTCAAACTAACTTCCTCTTCTTTAGTGCGCATACCTCATTGCAGGGAAGATTGGCAACCAGAGCTGGGAGGTACAGTCTGAAAAAAGGGAAAAATTATTTGAATTCAAGGATTGCCCCAGGGTCCCTTTCTATTTTCAAAATTGAAAATGGGCCCATTGTGGTAGAAAAATCAGTGATATATTTTTTAAAAATTAAGGGAAATTGCCCCTCTTTTCCAGCAAAAAGATGCCAGATGTTGAACAGTGCTTACTTTGACATTAAAAATATGCAAGAATGTGCAGTTTTCAGTTTTTCAATGCAAAAATAGCCATTTTTTTTTTACAAAAGCAAAAATCTGGGATGCAGTAGTAGTGTGCAAAATTGCACAGAACTGAGATTACTCATACTGAATTTGCCAAGATAAAAATGATGAGTTTGGCATTGCTCTTAAAAGCCACCTAGCGGCCTGGAGTAACCCATAGTCCTAAACTGGAACCTTCTTCCTTCCCTAAGTGTCTATTTTCTGCCACAGATGCTTCTGGTGATTGAAAGACTCTTACTACATATGCTAGGTGTCATTACAATAAGGTTTTTAGTCTGTTTAGCTTTGAACTGGAAACAGCACCTTTCACTCCTTTTTTTAAAAAAAATACCCTGTTGACCTAACATATTTTGGACTGAGTAGGGCCCCCATACTGTATGTGGATCCACACAGCTAATTGCTTCAGTCTAGCAACAGAAGAACAACAGTCTGTAGACGTTTTATGATCCATTTCCCATCCAAACATATGGGGTAGCTGGCTCTGTCCAAAACACACTGATTGCGCCATACCCTCAGTAGCACACATGCAGCCCCACAAAAGATGATAGGGTTACACTGGTGTAACTAAAGGCAGAATATGGCTCCACGGATAATTTAAAAATACTGCTGTAGCTTCAGTAATTCCCCTGTTTACTGCGGCCCTATTCCTAATGCCCGATTCTTTTACCACTTACCCTGGTTTTACACCAACATAATTCTACTGACTACAGTGGAGTTACTAGCAAGACCAGAATCAGGATTTATGATACTGTGACAAATGTTAATGGGGCAAATAATCCTCATTTACATACCAGCTTCCAAGTGAAGCCAGTGGTGTAAATGAGAGGAGAATTTGGCCCCATTGGAGTCAGTGCGGCTCTGGGCAAACATGGATCCACTCACACAGACTCAGCTGCAGGATCACTGTCTCATCAGGTAGCTCTAGCTCTTATCACATACACAATAACTTTAAGCACATGATTGCAGCAGCCATGCTTGCAAGGAAACGTGGGGGGAGGGATTTGGTTTAAATTACTTTAAATTGAAAAAGAAAAATGCAAGGAGCAAGAACCAACCATTTCTACTGTTGTTAAGGTGTACACAGTAAACTTAAGGAGGTGAGGAGAGGAAGCATAACGAGTTGATACGTGCTAGAATGCAAGCTTTTCTCTGGAAAGGGGCTGTACAAATTACTTTGAAAAGAAACCTGTTTATTGTGTTTCATTAACTCCATATTAATTTTGTTCGCCAGCGAAGTAAAATAATAGTTTTCTAACTACTAGAACCCAACTGGGGATCTGAAAGTCACAAGGGGTTCTCTCCATCTCATGTCTCATAGTAAAGATGCTGCAGACAAAATTTATACCCTTGGTTACATCCATTGGTGATGTTGCATGGGCCATAATTTGGCCTGAAGCAGCTTACTGCATGGGAAGACAGAAACCAGTTCTCAGCTTCTCACATTTCCTTTGCAAGGTTGGCAGTTAGAAAAATTGCTTTTTAACTTGGAAACACAGCACATTACATGGTCATCGATAACTGGGGGTTTGGAGGGCTTTAGCCCTTCCGAAAAATTTAGATTGCTTTAATATATAAAGGAAACACTGAGTTTGGAACAGAAGCTCATTTATCTCACTTTATTAAAAGTGCATAAATTTAGTTATGATACAAAACTACTCATTAAAAGTGAAATTCGGCATCTATTATTATTTTTAACTCCAGCCTCTCCAAATAAAAAAAGCTGTCTATGCCCCTGCAGTGGCAATTTCCATAGTGAAGGATGAGCAGAGCTAAACATCAGAGTACATCAAAGCTATACAGCAGAGTAACACTATAGAAATACACCTATTAATAAAGGAGGTGGAATGGGAGAATAATGACGGATTCCAAAGTGGCTGAGTAGATGAACTGCTTATATAAAAATGTCTAACCTAGAAAAATACAAAAAAGAGTTATAGATAACTAAAAAGTAGTGAAGAACAAGAAAACTTAACTTAACAAAAAGCAAGTAGAAGAAGACCTAGAAAATTTATCAACAAATCTGCATATTTTACCCAATAAATCATCAAGTGTTTAATTGTCTGTACTCTGGCTGGAAAACTAAGATTGCAGAAGTTAGAAAAGAAACAGAAGAATATGCTTGATGAGTACTCTGAGTAAACTAAATTTACCATTCAGCAAGCATAAAGAAAAGAGGAAATAGAGGTATGATTTGTGAACATGTTCAATACTACATGTTAGTATCAAGTATAACACTGACAGACCCTGGTCATCGGAGGGCACAATTGAACATGGGATGTCCTGGAGCTTGGTGTATGAGCCTCTACTGCAGGTGCAAAAAGCCACATGGCCCTTAGCTAAGGCTGTAGCAGACTCATTAATCTCTAAGTGGTCTCAGTGCCACTAGAGGGGACAGAGCACCACACCAGGAGTGTGTGGATTACACAAAAACTGAGAATATTTAGGATGTAGAGCCCAAAGTAAAATAAGTTATTGGTTACACACTTCTGACAGATTACAGTCATAATGAAAAAGGCTCTTCTGTAATCATGAGAGAGAAAACTGATGACCCTAAGTCATTAAGAACTACTCTCAAATGTGTGTTTGATTTGTATAAATACCAAATGGGACACTGAAGAATTATTTTTGTCCGTGTCGTAGTTCCAGGGATTTTGTGTCTATAGTTGCAGTTCCTGGCGTAACAGCAGTTCTAGTGTGCAATAAATTGATGAATATTATGAGCAGCTGTGAGCCTGAACTAATATAGTTAGCCAAGATTATGACAATGCTGAAAGATGAAGATGATGCATTTGTTGATGTACAAGCTAGACTGGAATGAATTTGCTCTGCGTATAACTAAAGGCACTTGGACTGAGTACAGTTGGTTGGAAAACATGTTCTGTGAAACTTTTGCAAAAAAAAAGTATTTGTCATCTTTCATCGAAATTTCATTCACAATAATTTTCTGCCAGTTCTAGTACTAAGGACTTTATGTTTGGGTTTTTGATTCAGTACTTGCTCAGAAATAGTGATAGTAAGAAAGTTAGGGGAGAGGGTTGAATTTTGAGAGCATTTACATTAGTTTAAAAATGTCGATTTCCTTGCTATTCAGTCTTCCTAAGAGCAGGAATATCATTATTCACACAAAAGACAAAGTAATTTGAAAGGTTTGAATGACACAAGATAGAGCTGCTAATGACAGAGTCTAACTTCAATTAAGCAAACAATAAAAGCCATTAATAACAGCTCAAAATATCACTGGTGATTGGAACTCACTTGCCAAATTGAATGGATTTGTGGTGTGCCATAGACTGAGTTTATTTTGTGTTTGTTTACATATTACTCATGCTATCTTGTTGTCTGTTAATTTGGTATCCACAATTCTTTAGCTTCCTAATCCAGATTTGATTGCTGAACTTCATACCATATATCAATACCAAGAGAACAAATATTGACAATGCACACTTACAATATATCCAATGACTACTGAGATCAAGTCTCAACAGTAGCCATAGGAATTGCTTTGCATGTTAATAAACTTCTGCAGCCATGAAGAAGATGAGTGGTATCATCTAGAATTGATGACAATATAACTGTGCTACATGTAAAAAGGAACTTTTTGTGGTTATAGACTAACATAGCTGCTACTCTGAAACCTATTATTAAGAACAGGCAGTGATCCACAGTGGGACAAAAAGTGATTGAAATCTTCGACGATGATCATGATGATGATGATAGTGGAGCATCATATTGCTACAGGTTTGGATAATAATGCATGCATAGGTTCATTGAAAACCAGAACTCTGGACTAAGTGATATCTTAATTTATAAAGGCTATAACTCTAGAGCACTGATTGATACTTATATAAATATCACCATTTTCACCTTCTTTTCACCATCCATTTTAAGGAAATTACATGTCCTTAAAAATATATAATTATTCATCGAACTTAATTTGAAGGAAAATATATTACCAATATGCTACATGCTATTATAAAACATAGACTCACCCTAATTTAGAGCAAGCTGTTGGCTTACATTGTGTTTAGCTGCATGCCAAAGAGAAGCTGTAGGTGGAACTTTTCTGTCCTGATTTTGGCTCTAAATAAAACTTGAAGAGAGGCCACTCCATGTGTAGGCAGGGCACAAGTGTTAGAGGATGTGGACTTCACCTTAAGGAACACACGCTCCCATTCCAGGCAATGACAAATATTCCTCTCCCCATACAGAATTCATGCTCCTAACAAGGATAATTTCAGTGGTGTTATTGTTGGTCAGAAAATGGACTGTATATCAGCACCACTTTTGTAGCATATATGTGATCCTCTGTTGCGGGTATTTATGCAGTGAGGAAAAATTTGGTCCATAACATTTTCTTTTTATACTTATAGTCCAGGTTTTATAGTGCCTGCTCACACAAAACCACCTCATGCTTTTTACTTTGTTTGAGCAGATCCACCTTAAAGGGAATAATATAGTACTGAGTCTACCCTCACACAGGTTTTACACCAGTGTAACATAATTGATTTCCATTAAATTATTCTCCATTTAAACTGGTGTCAGTTATATCAAAAACAGGGTCATTATTCCCAGCTGTTATCATTAGAGTTGGTGAATTGTTTTTTAGTCCAAAAATGTCTATTTGTCAAAACAAACTGTTCAGGGGAAAGGGTCAGTTTTAACCAATTTTTTGACTAAAAAATTATGTTGAAAAAAATGAAATAATTGAAAAGTCATGTTTAGACATTTTTCAGTTAAAATTTTCATTTTCCTGATTCTAAGTGACTACTTTTTGTTTCAAAATGTAATTACAGTAAAAAATTTAAAAATTAAACATTGTCAAAATCAAATAGAAACATTTAGAAATGATCAGAACAAAGCATTTTGGTTGACCCAAACAGACATTTATTTATTTATTTATTTTGGTTTCTTGTTTCATGACATTTTTCAAGATTTTCATGTTTTGTCCTGATTCAGAACAGAAATTTTTTTCGAATTCTCAAATAGTTTCACAGGATGGAAAAACTGTTCCCCACTCCATTTTAGTTATCATTTCTCAGAATTACACTATCTACATTTTTCTGCATGCACAATAACAGATATAAATATATTGGGTAGCTGATGTAGCGGGGTGGTCACCCTGCTCCAGCCCTGAAGGAGTTAAAACAGCCCTGGGAGAGAAAGGGGTCAAAAGCAGCCCTGGAGAGGGCTGTGGCTGAGAAAGGCTAGGCTGATTGGAGAAGCAGCCACAGCTGGAGCCACGCCCCAATCAGGCCACAGTTGGCCCTATAAGAGGGCTGAGGGCCAGGAGCTGGAAGAATCTCACTCTAGCCCTGGAGTGGGAAGGGCTAGCTGTCGGGGAGCAAGGTACCTGAGGTAGAGCAATGCTGGGGAAGTTCAGAGGGTTAGCTCAGTGGTTTGAGCATTGGCCTGTTTAAACCCAGGGTTGTAAGCTCAATCCTTGAGGGGGCTATTGAGAGATCTGAGGCAAAAATTGGGGATTGGCCCTGCTTTGAGCAAGGGGTTTGGACTAGATGACCTCCTGAGGTCCCTTCCAACCCTGATATTTTATGATTGGGTAGCTGGTGGAGCCCATTGCTATAATAAAGGGCTTCAGTAATGGGTTAGAAGAAAGGGTGACAAAGCAGCAATAGGGTGGAGATCTCTCAGGAAGGAATGACACTCTGCCAATAGGGAAGGTTGTGGAACATGCTCTGAAATGTGGTAGGAGATTATCCAGATCCACTCATAGTTTCCATCCTCTTGGCTGAGGATAGGGACCCACGTCCTTTTGAGGATCAGGCAATACGGCTCTCATTTCTGATCTCTGGCCTGGCATTTTCCCCAACGTCATCACAGACAGAATGTGGGTCCTCAGGTCCCTTTTGCCAGCAGCAGGGACTAGAGACTGCAGAAGGAAGCTGGTAGCTCAAGTTGAGCCCTCCATTCCCCCTCTAAGTTTCACTGGGGGGGGGAATTCATAATTGTTCATTCTGGAAAGGTCTTTGGTGACCTATCCTAGCCTCTTCTGGACTCACAAACAAATGTTGATTCCCCCCCCCCACCATAACAATTAATTCTATTCTTATGTAGCTACACATTTGTGAAGCGGTACATTATCCTTCCTTAGTTAACGAATGGCAAGATGGTACCAGAGGGGAGAAAATAGCTATTTACAGGGATATTTGCATTTTACTTTGTGGTCACACATTTCTTGAAGCCCTTTTGTTTTCTGTGACTTAATTGGAACGGTTTGAAAAGACAAACCCCCTATTGGGGTACATTGTTTGCTTTCTGTATGTGCATTTGGTGAACCCCTTACCTTGAGTGAATGAATTTTGTGAAAGAAGTCACTTTTTCCTTTTTGGCTAGCCAGCTGCTTCTTCTTTGGGCTTCCTCTTTCTTGTGAGTTGGATTGGAAAACCTCCTTCTAATATGGTAGCACTTCCCTGTTATATACAGGAACAACCAGGAACCATTTAGTATTCACTCTGATGGGGTGGGTCATTTTTTAACAGCAGGAACGAAATGTAGCAGAGATAACAATTTCCTGCAATGCCTTTGGGAGATATTGCTGTATTAAGTTTATGTATCAGTGTGGATCAGGGATTGTATATAATTCCATGGTGGGTGGGACCATAGCTTCAACAGCAGTGGTGGGCAGCCTGCGGTCTACAGGCCGCACATGACCTGTAAGGGTAATCTGCTGGTGGGCCGCAAGACAGTTTGTTTACATTGACCTTCCACAGGCACGGCTGCTTGCACCTCCCAGTGGCCGCAGTTCTCTGTTCCCAGCCAATGGGAGCTGCGGGAAGCAGCAGCCGGCTTATTATCATGATATGATGCAATATTGATGCTGTTTTTTTAAGGAAGCTAGGCTTGATGGGATAGCTGATTTAAATATAATGCCTGTTCTTGCAGAACATGTGTTTGTAGGTAAGAGTTGTAGATGTAGAGCTACCTCTTCACAGATGGTAATCTTAGAATGGAAACACTAATGTCAGATGGAATTACTTTATGTTGCATGCTCACTGTTGGATGCATTTGTTTGCTTGTTTGTTTGTCTCATCTCAAGAATGAAATTGTTGATTTTTGCTAATTGTAGCGCTGAGTCACATATTTGTTTTATGCAGCCGCTTCACCCTGCTCACAACCCACAGTTTATTACAAAGTCTTAGGCTACCGATTATTTTTGCAAACCAGACATAAATACCACCAAAATGTGGGTGGACCAAAAAAAGCTTTTTGTTATTAGTGCAATGTCTTTTGTATATGAGTTTTTCTATTTTACAAAATAACACTGACAAGGTTCTGAGCTCCAGTTCCTCTTTTTCATCTAAAAATAACATTTCTCTTCTGTAAAATGATGCACTGTAGTTTCCTGTGACAGAAACTGAACATCTCCTGTGTTGCACATCAAGGAATCATGTGCTGCATAGCCCCATAAGGTGGATCAACAATGGGGCTTGGAGAGCGTGAGTCTCCTGCTGGATCCCTGTTGTAACCCTTTTATCGTTTGTATATCCAGCCACTCCACTCCCAGAGCTTACTTTCTTGAGGGGGAGAGGATGGAGAAGTAATTTTGAGTGAAGATTTGATCCTGAATTAATTAAAATGTAGTGCATGGGCCTAGAATGTTTGATTTTTTTTTATCTAAGTAGGAAACATTTAGAATCCCTAGAATTCTAGATCCCCATGCAAAAAACTGATGCGTAAATTTGTCATTCAGATTTGATGAAGGATGATTTCTCTTCACTAACTAAAAAGCACAGATCCAAATACTAGCTTTTCAATATCAAAAATTAGTAGGCTCTAGAGCGCCAATTAAACATTATCTTGTTAATGTCCTCCTTTTATTGTACGATATAACCCTCACAAGCTAAGTAGATGGTGTTATCAGGCTAATTTTGGGACCACTATCATTATAATGTAGTTTTTTCAATGACGTGGTAGACCAGGTGGCAAGACAGCATGGCTTTGCATTGCCAAGGTGCAAAACAAATTCAATGTTCAATCAACCTGAGAGAAAAAGGACAATTCTCATTTGCATAAACATGTAGCCACGGAAACTAGATGCACAGAGGTATGAGGAAAAGAGCTCTATTTTACATGATGTGCATAGAATATTTGACAGTTTAGATTGGAGGCGTCATTGATGTGGGTAGGAATGGTGCAGTTGGTTGCCATGGATATGATTTTCCATACTGGCAGTGCAAAGATTGGCAGGGATGGATGCTGGAGAAAAAAAAAAAAGACACACAAAAACGCCCAAACCACTGTAACACTCTGGCAGCCTCATTCTTTTCTTTTGTTGAAAAGCTACGCATCTTTTCGGTGCTAATGACAGCTCATCTAGCATGCAGTGTAATGTAGAAACATTGATATTTCTATAACAAATCATTTATGTACAACATATATTTATACTCTGCGCACACACATATATAAAATATATATTTATACATTTATTTTACATAGTGATATAGATGGATATAAAGGAATAGATATATAATATGTAAATATATGTATATATTCCAGATTATTTTCTCTGATCTAACATATAATCTAAAAAAAAAAAAAACCCTCAAAACCCAGCATATGTATACATCCACACATGCATGCACATGCTAATTTTAACTGGTAAGAAAAGTATAAGACGGTATGAATCTGAATCAACAGAATTAGCAAGCAACAAAGAAAAACAAAGAGGAATGGCTTGTATGGAGGGTGTATAGTTCACAAACTGGTCACTAGTTCACAAACTAACTGGTCAGAATGCTGTTCACCAATACAAAAATGTGTTTTTATGACTTTACAGCTTTTAATATACGGTTTGAACATGCCAGGTGCTGAGCACTCTGGATCTGATTTAGCAAAACATTTAAGCATGTGTTTAATTTTAAGCATGTGAATAGTCCCATTAAAGTCATAGACCTATTCACAGGTTTAAAGTTAAGTGCTTTGCTGAATGGCCACCAAACTGCTAAGCAACTGGCAGAATCCAGGCCATATTTCCTTATACATTACCTTACTAGAAATCAAAAATAGACTATTTTTATCTTTTCCTCAAAATAGCTCAATACCTTTGGCCAAATGCAACTCTCAGTTACACCGGAGCAACTCCTGGCCCCATGTAAATGAGTGCTCATTCATTCATAATCTTCTAGGTATCTATATAAATGTCTAGATTTGGCTTGTATTGTAGCAGGTGCCATTTAGAAATAATGTGATTTAGTTTTTACAAAAATTGATTAAAAATATAATGTTGTTTGGTTTTAGTTTTTAACAAGAACTGCAGCTTAGATTTATCCTTTGAACATAGGCAGCTAGATTCAGCTTTTGGTTTGGCGCGTGCAAAACCAGTAAAGCAAAGTGTTGGGGGATGAGTGGGAAATATCAGCATTAGGTGGTGGTCAAGTAAATAGCAACTGAGTGAGGAGATCTGAATTCTCTTGCTAGCTCTACCACTGACTTTCTGTGTGACCTTAAGCAAATCAGTTAACTTCTCTGTGCTTGTGTGTCCCCAGTTGTAAATAGGGATAATTATACTGTGTAAGCTTGGGATCTATAGATGAAAAGGCCCTATGTGAATGCAAGGTATTCATGTTTATTAAACTCGTGTTTTTCCTTAGTTGTTGAGATGTAATGAGTAGGATGCCTAAGGATCCCATTTTTTTCTGGAGAAGGCCCTCCAACCTTGTATGCTCACTGCTGGTTCCCCCATTAGTCTTGTGGGAAATACTGAATAGGAAAGAAATGAGCTACCAAACCACCAGCAAGGGAGCCTGATCCAAAGCTTTTTGCAGGCAGTTGAAAGGCTGATTTCAATGGGATTTGGATCAGGCCCAGCGTGAGAGCTGGCAGAACTGACATAAAGTGACATTGGAGTGATTTAGAGTGGGGTCTGGTGTGCGGTGGGGCTTCAGCATCTGAGAATGTGTGAGATGTAAAGAGGGGGGGGGGGAAAGGGAGAAGTGTAGACAGAGCCTCCTAGCAGCACTAAGGAAAGCTCCGGTTTACAGAATATGTACAATTTCTGCACAATGCTCCACTGACCTGCCTGATCAGAAGGAACCATTTCAAAGTTGTTCAGTCCCTATGCCAGTTCAACCCTTGTGCCTTCTGCTGAGAATGCCCTCCAGATGCCAGTTGTGATGGAGGACTGTTTCTGTTGTTGGGATTTAATTCCAGACTTTAGGTCTTTGTGGAAGCAACTCCACAATAATCCATGGGCTAGAGGGCAGATTATTTCCTCTTCCCTATCCCCACCATCTCCTCATGTGTCTGCTCAGTATCCAGCCTGGGTATGAGGGCTGGGTAGTAGGCTCTGGATTTGTCCTTTTATTTGTACTGTACACCTGGTTCAAACAAAACATGGAAAGCAGCTTGTGTCTCCAAATTAAAATGATCTTTAGTCATGATGTAGGAACATAGGAGAAGGATGTGAATTGTTGCTGTATTGGGTGAACACCTGCAATATTTCAAACTGTGAGATAATTCTTCTGAGGTCAGAAGGGGAATTCTGCCAACATCTGTTTTCCATGGACAAACATCCACTTGCCTAAATTGCACTCAAAAACTGGTGTGTAGTCCCATGCAGTGTGGCGTCTGTTTTCATCTTGAATCAAGTACACAAAACAAAGTCTGACCCAAATCTATTCATTTTTAGGTATTAATACATTGGGTCACCATCTAATCTAATTAATGATTGCACTGAGATCAGAATCTGGAACAAGAAGCATTTATTGTCAGCGTTTTCAGCTGTGAATTGGTGCTGGTTATAATAATCAATTCAAGTTGCTGTTTATTCTGGTTGATTTAAATGTCCTAATTCCATTCTCTGTCATACTCTTCTTCTTCTTTCAGGGGTAAACTATTTGCCAGCCTCCCTCCCTAAATAAACTTCAGGAAAAAATTTAGATTTCAGTTTTCGACTAGCATCGCCAGTACCACCTCAAAAGAGCTTTATAATGACATTTCCATCTTTTGTACAGAACACAAACCTGTTCCTTGTTTTTCTGAATCATTCAAATTAAGGCTTGAGATGAAGAAAAAAATAAACAGTCAGATGGATGTATTCTGACATTTAATTATATATTAATAATTGCTCACAACAATGTTTCTTTTCATATCAGAGTCCAAAGGAACCAGGAGGCAAAGCTATGCACTGTTTGTCTCACCCAAATTGAGAACGCAGTGTAACTCTGATCTCAAAAGAGATGTTGAGAGAAGTTCTCATTATCTTATGAAACTAGTCCTATTTTTTCAAATATATTACATTTTTGTCATCTGTATCTTTAAAAAAATTAAGCCATCTACCCCTTGCAATGGTAACAATGGATATATCAATTGAATTTTCCATTGCCTGCATTATCTTTCTAAAAAGAGATGTCAGGATGTCCAGCCAACCAAGTGATCCACTGGCTGAACATTTTTGGATGCTTCTTAATTTTATGATAGTTCCTGATCCATGTTGCTACTAGTAAGTTGGCTGTAAGATGAAAATGGAGCTCTAACATGAGGAGACTGCAGAGTATCATTGACTGTTATGCTGGAATTCCTTTCCATCCAGTGAAATTGTAACAAGTGCTAGAAATAATTCCTTCCTTTTTCCCACCCATTAAAGTGAAGATTGTGTTTCTAACTTTCTTTCAGGCTACCTACAATTGATGGAGAAAGGAGACTTGACTTATATGATCATTTCAGGGAAACTAATATTTATCTGAGTTCAGAAATGCACATTTCATCCAAGATTAACGGCAAACTTATATTTTCAGAGCTTCAAAATGGCACGTCACCATATTTACTATGTTACTGCACTATATCTCCCATGATGAGTCAAACCGTGTGCCACTATGAACTTACTGTTATCCTGTCTGCTCAACACTTACTGTTATCCGATGATGCCCTTCACAATTCAAATTAAGTTTGAACTCGATGTCACAACTGCTAAGCCACTATTCATCAATTTTTTCATGGTACAGTTACATGCCATGACTTTTTCTAATGTGTTTATCTCTATCATTAATTTTACCTTCAGATATATTAATACTGAGTGATATGATTTACAGCTTAATAGAATGACTTTTTAAAACACTAGATAAACTAGTAAATCACTTGTAAGAGCCTGCAGTTCAGCAGGTGGACTTAATTTTCTTTCTTTATTTGCAATCCTGAGTGGCTTCCTTGAACTGATCTCATGTGAACTTGATGGGATACTGTATATTTTTGGCTATGGTAATGTATAGTAGGAGGGAAATAGCAGCCATCCATGGCTTCTTTTAAAGCTTCCCATGCATAGGCTGCTATATTTCCCTGAAAATAAAATGATAATATTTATGTATTTATTTATAAGGCACCTATAGTGGTAACATAAGGGTGGATATTACATAGACTAAAATTGTAATCCTCCACAGCAATTGAATTGTAGCCAGAAGACCAAGTGTTAGAAGATTTCAAGGCCTGTAGTTACTGAAAAGCCAGGCAAATGTGTCTTACATTTTGCTCTAAAACTTTGGGCTTGGGTTTATATCTAGCAGGAGAGAATCCCAGAAAAAGGTGTCCAGTACGAGAATCCATGATGCCCAGTCATTATTTCCCATCAGCTTCACCCTTGGGACAGATAATCAAAGTGTTTCCGTTGTCCTTTTGAGGTAACTGGGACTTACCCTTTCCTCCTTTAAATCCCTCAAAATCCACTTCTTTCATCTTGCTTTCCACCATAGACCTCCACTCTGATACTATCTCATTCTCAGTTTGAAAACCTGCCCTCCCCAATGTTTGTAAGATTAGGTCATGAAATAATAGATACCTACAGACTTTATTTATTTTAACTTGTGTCCACTTTGCAGTAGAATAAATGTTTTTTGGGATGAGGCCAGAGTCGTCTCATTTTAAAAATCTCACTACTTGATAAAGCAGGAACACAGGGATTTTCAAAGCTCTCACCAAAGTACTGACAGAGAGGAAATTAAACAATCCAGATAAGGATCTGACAACACCTTTCACAAGTAATGTATGCACAGACAATTACTTGCTGTGAATATGATTAATGAAATTTTAACTTTGCACATAGTCAACCAATTCATCGTACAATAATCTAATTTTTCTAGGAATGATGCATGAGGCAGGGGTGTGTGTGGTCCAGAAAGAATAAGGTTTACAGTTTTCTAAAATTCCATAATCATAGAATCATAGAATATCAGGGTTGGAAGGGACCCCAGAAGGTCATCTAGTCCAACCCCCTGCTCGAAGATAATCCTGTTTATCTGCCATCTCTCCATAAACAGTGACTGCTCCCTCAGAAATTCAAAGATCCAGTGGCTTCTTCAAACCTTCCTTCTGATTGTAAGAGTGTTATGTTCATCCAACCAGGGGGCAGAAACAATACCACATGACATATGCGACCAATCCCAACAAGCCAATGCAACACCAATTTTGAATATAAAGTATCGAGTTCTTGTAGCAAAATTTCCCCAGTTCATGGGGGGAAAAGTTGTAAAAAAATTGATAAATAATTTCGAAGAAATTCAAAGAACATGTAATCTGCTTAGGGATATTCCATGTGTAAATAAAGAAACTTAATGATTTGCTAAAAATACCTTGCTTGGTGTTGGTAATAATAATGATCTATAATTAGCACCTTCATTTTCAAATGGCAGCCCATGCAGCATAGTGTGCACATACTTTCATTAGTCTGACCTACTTAGAGGTGTTTTGTGCTAGCTGAAGCTTACAAAGTGGCCTTCTGTGGTATTTCTGGGTAGACTTCATTTGAGTCGTCTAGATTTGAGATGACAAAGGCATGAATAACTGTGGAGACATCTACATTGTGGAATAATGAGCACAATCACTTGGCCAGAAAAAAAAAAGAAAAGAAAGACGGCTTTTGTAAGTACTCTACTATTTAGGAGAAGAGATCAGTCTAGCAGGTCACCATGATAGTGAACCACTCTGACAACTGGTCTGGGGCCTTTAAGCATTACCAGAATATAAAGAAATAACAATAGTAACAGGAAGGCAAATGCTGTCTGCTAGAGGTCTGTCAGATATTGCACAAGCAGGTTTTGTATTCTATCCTTATATACTGAGAAGGAGACGTACAGATGAGTATTATTGGCATAGTCATGATGTTATGGCCCTTAGCTCCTCACAGTGCCCTCCAGTGGCTTCATATTTTATACATGCTGGATATAAACTTAAATGCAGGTTGTGAGCATTTTATGAGTCAAAGTTACTAGTGCATTTCATAGGACAGACACCATGGGGGACCCTGAAATAAAAAGTTACAAAAACTTTCTTTATCTTTAGAATTATTCTGATACAGGTTACAACAAAAGAGGTTTTCAGAGGTATTTGTTTTGATACCATAAACTAGGTCTAATTTCTGATATTTTATTTCCAGAATAGACTGTTTTGGTAATTAGGAAAAAATCTATTGAGCTATCTAGTCCATCCCCTGCCTCTACAGGACTGTTCCCTAGTCCATACAGTATGTTTTTCTAGAGCTTTGTCCATAAATGTCACATGAACTCATAGATTTTCTGTATCCCATAAGGCTGAAGCTGGGCAACTAGAACAGCAGGTTTGAATTTGTAGGTTTAACCACAATATTATGTCAAGAAAATCATCTCCTGCTCATTTTTTCTGCCAATGTCAGGGGATGGAAAATTGGTCACTGCAGCCACCCTCTTGTCTGGAACTTCTGCTTTTTTCTTGTGAAGAACTGAAAAAAGACTTTAGATCCTCTGGTTCTTGTGAAGAAGACTTTGTTGCTTAGAAGCTTAACGGGCATGAGCAATATGCTCCTGTGGCTGACCATGATGGGGCACACCTGCTAGTCCCTAAAAAAATAAACTTTTAGGGCTTAGTCCTAATGAGGGAGTACTTCACAGAGCTGCATAGCTTACAGAAGATGTCATGTGCACACATTTAATGAAGTCTTAGGGCATGCCTACACTACAAACTTAAGTTGACATCCAGCTGCCGCAGTAATTAAGTCGGTAGTACGTGTCCACACCACATTCCTTGTGTTGATGGAGTGCGTCCTCACTAGCAGTGCTTGCACTGATGCAGACAGCAGTGCACTGTGGGTAGCTATGCCACAGTGCAACTTGCCGCAAGAAGTTTAGGGAAGGGCTTGCAATGCCTCATACGACCAAAACATTTTTGCAGAGGGGACTGGGAACATGGCTTCAACGTCCCATGATACAGTTTTCTCCTTCCCCTGATTTCAAAAGGCTGGCATAGTGGCATGTATGTCATATCCTGAGATGCATGGACCCTACTCAGCTGTGCACTATTGTTGTGAGCATTACAAACATCACGTGCCTTATCCTGCAGTATTTACAATACATGCAATGTCCTTCAGGCAGCCCTGCTGCAAGCCATAGATGGAAACAATTCCCAGTTGCTGCTGGCAGTCATGCAGCAGCTGAACCTGGTGGAGCGACATTTCTGGTCCTGAGAAACAAGCACTGACTGATGGGATCACATTGTTATGCAGTTATGGGATGACGACCAGTGTCTGCAGAACTTTCATATACACAAGGCCACTTTCCAGGAACTGTGTGCGGAGCTCTCCCCAGCCCTGCAGCACAGCCACATTAAATGAGATCTGGTCTGACAGTGGAGAATTGAGTGGCAATCACTGTGTGGAAACTTGCAATGCCAGACTGCTACCGGTCAGTGGGGAACCAATTTGGAGTTGGTAAATCCACCATGGGGGGCTGTTGTGATCCAAGTATTCAGAGCATTCATCTCCTTTTGCAAAGAAGGGTTATAACTCTGGGCAACGTGCAAAAGATACTGGATGGGTTTTGTCATGATGGTGGGGTGATAGATGACACGCATATCCTTATCTTGGCACCATATCACCTTGCCAAAGAGTACATAAACAAAAAGGAATATTTTTCAATGGTGTTACAAGGGCTGGTGGATTACCGGGACCATGTTACCGACGTGGTTGGTCAAGGAAGGTGCATGATGTGTGCATCTTTAAGAACAGAGGTCTGTTCAGTAACTTCAAGCAGGGACTTTCTTTCCAGACTGAAAAATAACCATTGGTGATGTTGAAATGCCAATAGTGATCCTGGGAGACCCAGCCTACACCTTACTCCCATGGCTCATGAAGCCAGACACCTGGACAGCAGAAAGGATTGGTTCAACAAGAGGCTCAGCAAGTGCAGAATGGTGGCAGAATATGCCTTTGGGTGCTTAAAGGGTCGCTGGTGCAGTTTGCTTACTAGGTTAGATCTCAGTGAAAGTAATAGCCCCATGGTTATAGTTGCCTGCTGTGTGCTTCATAATATCTGTGAGGCAAAGGGAGAGAAGTTTCTACAGGGGTGGGGCATGGAGGCAGATGGGCTGTCTGCTAATTTTGAGCAGCCAGATATCACGGCTATAAGAAGATCTTAGTGTGGACCACTCTGTCTCAGGGAGGCTTTGAAAACCCAATTCGGTAATGAGCAATGGTAATGTGTGCAGCTTCTCCATACTGTGCCTTCCCATAGTGTGAACCTTGCTGAGGCTGCTGGGTTTTTAACTCCAGCACCTCCCCTCTGTTGCCTCAGTTTCCCTGTCCCTTCCCTTCTCTCCTCCCCCCATTTAAAATTAATAAAGATTAATTCATTCTCAAAACATGGACTTTTATTGAGCAAACATACTGAAACTTAAAGATAACAAATAGAATTTAACCTTGGACACACGGTGGAATAAAATTGGGAGGGGAAAAACACATTAATCTTGTCTTTAAAAGCACAGTAGCCTTGCTTGTCACACATCATCATATATGCGGCTTTTTTTCTTAGGACCCTCCCCTGGAGTTGAGTGGAAGGGATATTACATTCCCTGCCTCACCTCCTGGAATGTTTGGGAGAGGGGGAGGGGGAGGGGAAATACGGCAATGTTGGAATGCTGTTGTGCAGGGGCTGCAGAGGGAGTCTAGCCTCAAAGTGTTTCTCCTGAAGGTCAGCCAGATGCCTCAAAATGTCTGTTTCTCCCTTCAGAATCCCCAGCATCTGCTGCCTGCCATGCTCATGCTCCTGGGCTGCTCTCCTGCTCGCCATGTCCATGTCCAGTTTTATAGAGCGAGAAATCCTCCATGCCTTCTGCTGAGGATCTGCTGTCCCAGCGGCATTCATTATCTCATTAAACATATCATCACGTGATCTCTTTCACCTTTGTCTTATCTGGGAGAGCCTCTCTGCTGGTGTGGAGGAAGAGCTGAAGGCCGCACTTTCAGCTATAAGCCATGGAAAGTACAAAGCAACTACTGTCAGTACAGACCAGTGTCTAGTGCAGAGTTGCTATATAAAAACCACTCCCCTTATTCAAGGAAGTTTAAGGCAGAACATTTTCATTTACACAAGGTATTCCTTGAACTGGTTTGCTGTCCCAGCCACAGTGAATATGGCCCTATGTCATGAGCACCAGATCATCAGCAGCATTGGGTGGGCAACCTGTGGCAGGACCAGAGGTAGTCAGGGGGCCATGCCACCTCCTCTTTGTAACATGGATGTTGTCTGGAGATCAGGGACCAGTGCTCACTCTCCCAAACTGTAAGCCTTGGCAAAGGCTGTGCTGGGGGAATGTTTGTGGCAGCGAGTGGGCACCACAGAATTTTCCTTCCCTCCAACCCACCCTGGTGCCACTGCTGCTAGTCATTGCCCAAGGCTTGCAGTTACTAAAGGTCAACACTGACCCCTGCCACCCAAACTACAGCCATGTTTTGGAAACCGGTGGTGAAGGGGCAGAAAATCATAATGGTGGGGGAGCATAGGCACTTTTATTTGCATAGGCACTATTGTTTGTGGTCCGAGCAGTTGAGATGAAAACTACCACTATCCTTAAGTGACCCGAGCTGATTTGACTCTCCTGAGAGTGACAGAGCAGGCAAGGGAACAGATGCTGTAAGTGTCCGGATACAGACCATATCCTTATGCTGTTATGCTGTGTACTGTGATGCTGTCAGCTGAATTAATACTGAAGTGCTGTGGGAAAGTGTCCTACCATGGTGGAAGGTGGAAGAAACAAGGCAGCCCTTCCCAGAAACCTTCTGCCATGAATTGCAGAATACCTCCACAAAAGTTTCTTGGAGAGCTCTCTGGAGGATTCCCAGACCATCCCTATGTACATAAACAGTCTTTTTCATGGGGCACCCTCTGCCTATCTGGTGTAGCCACTGAGAAGCAGATAGCCATTTTACCTTACCTTGTTAATTTTAATTCAAAATAGAATATAAGAACATGTGACCCCAAAATATTGCTTGAAATTGCATACTCACCAGAGGTTCCTTCCCCAGCATCACACTCAGCCACAATGCTGTTCTGCAACTGGTTGGACTGCTCTGAGGTTACAAACAGCTCCTGGCTGTCTGGGAGAATGAATTCCTCGCCTGCCTGTCTTCCATTTTTCTCCTCCTCCTCTTCCTTGTCCAAGACCTCCTCTTGAGTGTTGTCTGCTCTGGCTTGGCACTCCAACTCCTCAGAGGTATCCAAGCTGCTGTTGGGTGTCATGGTGGGGTTGCTGCTGAAAATTGCATGCAGCTCACTGTAGAGGTGGCATATCTGCAGTGCTGCACCAGAGCGACTCTTTGCGTCCCTTACCTTCTGGTACACCTGCCGCAGTTCCTTGATTTTCATGCGGCACTGCTGCATGTCCCTGGTCTAGCCCTTCTCCCCCATACACTGCATGACCAGCTCATGGATGTCTGTTTCTATGGCTGGATCGGAGCTGTGCCTGCAAAGCTTCTTCTCCCCACAGACCAAGAAGATCCACCACTTCTTGTGTATTCCAGGCTGGAGTGCATTTGGAGCATGGAGCTGCATGATCAGCTGGGCAAGCGAGCTCTCCACCCCAAAAAAACAGGAAATGGAAATTCAAAAATGTGTGGTCCTTTAACAGGGGAGTGGCTGTTTCCTGTGTACCTGGCTGCTGCCTGTTGTGCAATGGAGTTGAAAACCTTTACCAGAGCGGTCACAGCAGAGCATTGTGGGACACCTCCTGAAGGCCAGTTAGGTCAACGTAAGCACACAGTGTCTACATTGCCTCTGTGACACCCTAACAACATTGAATTAAGCACTACACCTCTCACAGGGGTGGAGTAATTAAGTCGATATAGCAGGCGAGTTTTGTCAGTAGAAGGGACCTGGTAGTGTAGACACATTCATTATGAGGTCGACGTAAGGCAGCTTACATCAACCTAACTGTGTAGTGTAGACCAGGCCTTAGTTGTATTTTGCACACTTTTACCGAGCAACTGAGCCACACTTCAAAGTTTAAATGTTTTGAGTGATCTCACTGGTCCTGTCTGGAAAATCTTCAGTAGCTGGTTGAAGGCAGAAGAAGTCAATAAACTTCTGAGTGGAATAAGTCTCTAATGTATGTCAGGAAACACTTTTTTTGTGTGTGGTGTTAATTCTGTTTCCATTCTATTTGTACACTTTCATGACCACAATTTTCTCCTTGTCAGACTGCTCATTTACTATAGCCCACAGCAGTTAATTTCTCCAACTCTCCCTCCCACTACTTCAGTCCATTTGTTTAGTTGACTTGCTTTTGATGCACGCAGGGCTGTCACTTGCTAAGACTCCTGGACATGTCATGCATTTTTATTGTTATAAGGGATATTGATAGGTTACTAGTGTTTATATTCCATATGCAAATTGTACCAAAGTTTCTACCTCTAGGGAAATGGTCAAATTTGTCTTATGATCACTAAATGTAATAGGTTATTTAAATTATTTTCTATCTTTTGCCATAAAGTCAAACTGAAGCAGCTAAAAATCTTACATGACCTATAAATGACTTTCCCATCAAGAAGGATACAACTTAAACCACTAATGAACAATGAAGTCAAAAGAACATCAAGAAAAAACAAGGTGATATCTGTTATAAGTTAACTATTGGCCCCATCCTCCCCATCATTCTTAATACATATACACATCGGAACACTCTCCCCAGACTATTGTGTTAATATTTTAGGTAACCTACCGCTGACAAGAATTGGAATCCTTCAGACTTTTTACACAAAACTAGTCTTAATCCACTTAATTTTCTACGTTATCTCATTCTACAGCTGTGCATAGCCTTGCAATTCCAGTTCTCACAGCATTTACTGAATTTTCCTTTTGGTTTGTTTCATGCACAAATTGCAAACCATAGATTCATAAATAGTCCATGTTTGCATGATGCAAAATCTTACATTTACAAATTACTGTCTTTGCAGTTCATTGCGAACATGTAGCCATTGCCTGGGAGTTTGTCTAAGGTCACTTGAGACCATAGAATATCACTATTTAGGGATAGGACCATTTGTGGGTCCTCAGTTGTGGGTAGAGGAGAATGTATAGTGGAGCTGGTTGGAAAAGAGATTCCCCCCAACCATTTTTGTCAGATTTTGAAATTTCAGTGATGTAGGTAGTTAAAGATACAAAATGCTGCAACCTGTCTAGTAAGCAAGACAAATCATTGACAGCATAGTCTCACCAGTGCTTAACACTATACATTTGTTGTCTATGCAGTCCTGAGTTTAAATCAAAGTCACCCATTTACTGTGTTCTAAATGGGCTATATTAAGGACCACCTCTTGCTCCACACTCTGGAGTGGCACCTGCATAGCACATTTAACAGGGGCTCTTTCGTTGTCAGAGTCCTGGACTCGTTTTATATGAACTGAGGACCAGTCTTTTCCAATGGAGGGCCCAGGGCTATGGAAGTAGTTTCCAGGGACAGCCTGTCTTAACAAGTTAAACTGGTAAGGTGCTCTCACGTACTGCAAAGCATAGGCAGTCTGCTTATGGATAGGGAGGATGCCAAGTCCAGTTGGCATTTTAACCTCTTAATAAGAGACTACTAAAGGAGGAAATGAGATATTCTCCTGTTGAAAAGTGTCCAGATACTACAGTGATGAGTGCTTCCAACATGCACATAGAGTTAATATATATTAAAATTAATAATATTGATAGGTTAGATTGTGCTTTAACTTGCATAGGAGATGGGGAATATGGACTATGGAAAGAGAGATGGAGTGATGCCCCAAGCCCCAGCAAATCAAGGGGATCGAATGGAACTGTAATTTATGAATCAAGAGGAGAGAAAGGAAGAGATGGCACTAGCCACAAATCAGAATGAGAGCTATGCCCCTACAGCACAGTGTTTTGACTAGTCTAGTTTTTTAAACTATGAGCCCATTCAAGGGTAAATTTGTATATTAACTTGTATTAAGGGAAGCTTCTGTATTAAATTATTAAGACTCATTCCCAGAAGCATCAAGAGTTTAACAAATGACAGAGATATTCAGAAGTTGAGACTCCCTGAATGTTACTAAGAAAAACATATAGAAATTACAACAGTAAATTATTCCTGACAGTATGCAATAAATTAAAATAAAATATAACCCTGCCTTGCATAAATGCTCACCAATGTGAGTAAGGGTTTTACAATCAGATCCAAAGGCATCAAGCATCTGGCAGAGACATGCTGGGAACCTCACAGAAAATGTGACGCTTTCTCTCCATTTTTGTGCTGTGCTACTGTGCTGAAATTGTTCTATAGGGTGACCTAGGCTGAACTGAAAATTAAATCTGGAGTGGTTCAGGGTACGTGTAGGGACTTCTTATGGAAGGAAAACAGCTCTTTTAAAACAATATTTGTTTGCTTGTTGCTATGAATTATTTTTTAACTTGGTCTCCAGCCTTGCTTGCCTTCATTCTGTGTCAGTGACTTTCTCTTGAATCTTACCAATAACAACATGTAAGGTTTCATTTTTATTACTTAAACTCTCTGCTAGCTTTTTACCTTCAGTAACTGCTTTTGAGTTTCTTTGTCCTCACTTGAGGCAGGAGTTCCCCTCCGTAGGATTGTGAGTAGGAAGATGGTGCCAATCAGCTGCATGATGGATGTTGATTAACTGCAAACTGCGAAATAGCTTTGTGTCCTATCACCATCTTTTTTTCTGAGGCTTGACAGGGAGGAGAAGGTTCAGAGTGGGCAAGCTTAGCCCACATAAGAGCAGAGTTATTGCCAGCTCAGTTTATGTTATGCAGCAGATCCTCTGCTAACATACTGCCAATGTCACATGACTTCCAGTTTTCTTTTAAATGTCATAAGTGATGAGACTTTCAACATTTCTCTTGGAAGATTGTTCCGCATCCCAACAGATCTGACACTCAGGAAGTTTTTCCTGACATTCAGCCTGAATTTTTCCTTTTTAAAATATTCTCCAATGATTCCAAGTTATTTTCCTTTGTTCTATCTCAATTGTTCTATCTCCTGCTTCAAGCAGGGGGTTGGACTAGATGACCTTCTGGGGTCCCTTCCAACCCTGATATTCTATGAATTCATCTTCATACTGGATATCTACAACCTTCAAAAATGAGTATGAGTATGTTCAACCCCAAAAGCCCCGATCAGAATTGGGGCTCCTTTGTGCTAGTTGCTATGCAAATATTTGGGTGAGTATATGAGTTGTTAGGCCATGATCTACTAAGTCCTGATTCTTGAGCTCAAGCTGCAGCAACTCATAGCTCTGGAAGTTCCCAGTTGATTTCCTGGTGTGTCTGCCAGATGGTAGCTGTCACATAAGTGGGGGCTCATCCATGATTCAAACCTTTGAGCAGAGGAAGTATGTAACCTACTAGTGTGTCTGGGGGAGTGTTAGAGGTAATCCTCTTTGCTGATCCACAAGGTATATGACTTGTTACAGCCCCAGCTCCTGGGCTTTAGCACAAGCTGTAGCAGATCATGCTTTTATCCCTGGGGGCCCCCGTTCAGTCTTCAGTGTGTTGGCCAACATAGCAGCCATCACATCTACAGTAGGATTTTTGTGTCATTGTCCCCTGTTGACACAACCAGGGTCAACTCCATCCAGAGCATCCATAGATGATGGGGGTGCTAGCATAGATAGGGCTCTAGGCAACTGTCAATGTTTTAAGCACCATGTTGTATAACTCTAAGAGCAGACTTCATTAGCACAGTAGTAAAATTACCGGCAGCTTTTGGCAACTTATCTGTTCTAGTCTTCCCACCCTTGGCAAAGGAAAGTATTAACCAGTGTGAGTAAGGGTGACAGAATCCTGTGCTAAAGCCCTGAGAAAGTGGATAGAAGGTAGCCAGTTTAAAAATGACAGGGGAAAGGAGTCCAATTCTGTGCTGAATAATTTCCCTTCCTTTCCACCTACTCAGTATTCTGCAAAAATATTCAGCTATAAATGTTTTAAAATCCAAACAAGTTTTTTTGTTTTTTTTGCAGATCCTTTTCCTATTCCCACAGATATTAACAATAGTTTGTCATAGCCATATCTCTAACTTTCCTTCTCCAAAAGAGTTACATGATTAACCCGATTTTCTGGCAGTCCTATTAGCAGTGTAAAAATGCCATTTGTTTGCACAAGTAGGCCTAGGTTGAGACTTTAGACATAGCATGGAGCAGAAGGTAGTGCTGTGCCACCCCTGAAGTAACCTTGGGAGTCACTGTAACACCCTGAGTCACAGTTTCTCACCTGCTTCCTCCTAGCTCTGTGGGAATAGTGACACCCCCATGCCAGCTCAGCTGTGCTAGCCACGGTATAGAGGTGTAGAGAGTAAGGCTCCACATATTTCTTGCTTCTCCTTGTCCACTGTTCCAGGAAAGGAGTAAACAATCAAGTAGCTCTACTTACTCCTGTACTCCCAGGCTAAAGGCCTGGGTAGCCCACACAATGGTTTAAAGGTGTAGTGGTGTTTTTCCCTTTTGTTGTCTTGCAGGAGTGTACAGTCTAAATCACAGTCTAGCCTCTGGGTAAAAGAACATTCTGCCTTACATGAGGTTTAGACTTCACACTTTCATTTCAAGGTACTTGATGCATTAATCCCTAGTGCCCACGATACTGTGCTGTTGTTAATCCTGATACTGCAATAGAGTTAATACACAATAGCAAGAAGAATCTCATTATTCCAGCATTCTTAACTAGTATCACGGGCAAGAGAAAATGTGTATGGAGCAATCCCAGGATACCAGTGCTCAGCACTAGGTTCACACAGTACTCTGTGATTTTTAACACTGGAGTACTTTGCTTGAGATCACTCCCTTTTAAAATCAGCACTGAAAACCTGATATTGGATATGTTCACAATGAAGTTTGTCCCTCCATAATTTGATTTACGGGAAGAAGAGGGCAAAACGTTAATAGCTAAGAGCTGTTCAGTAGTATTTAATTCCTCAAAAGTTGAAATCCTTCACTTAAATGTGCAGGCTTTATTTACCTCTGCTTTCACCTTTTGTTGAAATATGGATAGCTGAACTGCAGGGGGGATTCACCCCCAGTAGATGACAGAGTGAGTTCCTACACATTTCTATTGCATCTGAGACTCCTGGCACTGACTGTCCAGGGGATGCTCTGAATTAGCGCATCCCACAATTGCCCATCCCCTCACTGACCAGCACTGCCTACTGTTGAAACTGCTTTAGCATGGATCTGTGTCCCAGGGTCCCAAGCTCACTGAGCAAAATTTCTGCTTTTAACTGTTGAAAATGATCTCCTTAAATACATGTATAGATGACACATTCAGCCACACTCCCTCAGATTTCTTCTCTCTTTTACGCTTGCAAAAGAGCTCTTTTGTGCTCTTTAGCAACCCGTTTAAAAACTGTGGGCAAGGTCTCCTAGGTTACCCAGAAAGATCTATAGCTGCCCATTTGGTCTGTGTAACTCTGTGGCATCTATTAGAAAATTTAATCCTGCAAATCCAGAGTTTGACAGAGTACATTTTATCTATAAAAGCATTTACCTATACAAAAGACTCGCTATAGTTCTCTCTTTTAAGAACACTAGAAAATCATAGAAATAGTAGCACCACATAAGACTAAATAAATCAAACTTCAGATCATCAGTGTAAAAATGACAAAGGCTATTAAGATTTTAGAGACAATAGTCTAACAGAAGCCGACAATGTAGAACCAAACAGGATCAAAAATAAAACAACAGTACTAAGAGGAGCTGTAGAACAATGAACATATATTATCTTTGAACCCAGTAAAAATAAAATCAATCTAATGAATTCTGGAGTATCCAGCATATGGTAGAGACTTTTTAAAGGAAACAGTATTAATATTTCATTATTAACAGCTTTAAAAACTAACTGTCTGGTCAAGAGAATAATTGCTGACAAATTACCAGTATCTAAATTAAAGCGAATTTAATTAATCATCTTTCAGTCTACTGTCTTCATGCTCCATAGAAATAAAAACCATGATTGAGATATGTCAGATCAATTGTTCGATGTCGGATGGTTTGGCTCTTGAGGTGCAACTGTCTGCTCAAGTGTCTGAACAAGAGTACATGAACTGCCTCCCTCTCTTTTGTAGAGAAACTAAGGTCCTCAAGGTGTTTAGCCGAGGGTAGCATATGGCATTTGGTTGGCTTTGTGCAATCCCTACATTCTAGTGGCCGAAAAGGAGTGTTTAGGTGTGTTTCTGGGGGAACTGGGCACTCAGAAATAATATGTAGTAACTATAAAGATCTTTTTATTCAGAGTTCAAAGCACTTTACAAAGAAGGGTAAGTATTACTGTTCCCATTTCACAGATGGGGAGACTGAGGTACTAAGGTTAAGCAACTAGCCCCAGGTTACACAAAGGGTAAGTGGCAGGCCCATACTCTAACTACTGGGACATGCTGCCTCACTGAGAACTAGAGGGAGAAAGAGAGTTCCATAAACAGAGAGAGGGAGAATAAAGAAAAAGATTTTATACCAAGGCCAAATAAATTACACAGGAGTCAAGTTGTGTTTGTAATCTATCAAGGCTAAGCATTTTAAAATTGTTTTTGTCCTGTAATTTATAAAGTAATTCTAAAAATCAATTATGCATAATTTCCAAAAAATACCCAGTATGTTTGCCAGAAACTGGGATGGGCGACACGGGATGGATGACTTGATGATTACCTCTTCTGTTCATTCCCTCTGGGGCACCTGGCATTGGTCACTGTCAGAAGACAGGATACTGGGCTAGATGGACCTTTGGTCTGACTCAGTATGGCCATTCTTACGTTCTTATGTTTTCCATAAAATAACATTTTAAATTAGATATTAGAATCCAAGGCCTTGTCTATGATGGTGGCAGCATGCAGGGTATGTGTAGCCTTTCCCCACTGCCTCCTTCCTGCCAGAGCCTTTCCCCATTGCTGGAGCCTTTCCCTGCAGCATGGATAGGCTCTGGCAGCTCCCTGGGTCAGGGAAAGGCTCTGGCAGTGTGGAGGCAATGGGACATTACACTGTTAAAAACATCAGTGTTGCTGGGATAGGCACTTTTGGGTGTGAAAAAAGAGCAATGCAGGCCATATACCCTAAGGATTCAGGCATGTCTTTACTGTACTGGCCTAAGCAGCACCTTGCCATCTATACTGCTATTTATACCTGTGCTAGGGGGACGTGCAGTGTCTGTATTCTACACGCTGCCAGGAAGTGTGGAGATAACCTTAGAGTTCTATTAAGTTCACACCTGTAAGTGTCTTAAAACAAACCAACAACAGAGTTAGGACTCTAAGTCCATTTCTCTTCCTCACAGTGTGTAGGGTGTGCACCTGGAAGGAGACTAAGGCCTGCTTTTCCTCCTATTGAGATCAATATAAAAACACCCATTGACTTCAATGGGATAGGACTGGGCCCTTCACCACTCGGTTCTAGTGCAAGCTGTCATTTTGGTTGGGTTTTGTAGGGTTGGGGTGTTTGTTTTGTCTTGTTTTGCCTTTGAACTCACTACTCCTTATGGCATGCATGTTGCTCTTACAGGAAGAATAGTACAGTGCAATTTTCCACTAGGGTCTAAAAATATTGTGTGTAAAATCTATGCCATCTACTATGAAAGAGAGTTTTGGAAGAAACTGTGAGTTACAAATATTTATAATATCTATTTGGTTAAAAAGCAGGAATTCTGATTCTCACAGGGAAATTACCCTTGAAAACTAAGGCTCCAATCTCAGTCATGTAAATAGCCTAATTACTGGTATGAAATGTTACTCCTATTGGGCTAGAGATCTGTCACACCCCTTTACTTAGCTGCACTGGGCAGTAAGATTTGTCATACTCCCCAGTTGGCCTCTGCTCGGATTGTGCCAGCTGTGGGAAGTAAAATAGAGGTTACACACCTGATATTCCCTCACTGTGCAAGTGGATGAGGAAGGGATGGAGAGTGGGAGGAGCCACTAGCATGGCAGCCAGCTAGATACACATGGGGAATGAGCTATTTCACAAAAAGGGTTGAAGTAATTTATTTCTCAGGGATAAGAAAGGGAGGCATTCCTCCTCTGAGTGCATGTCAGCACTGTAATCACGGGATGTGATTGCAGCGCAAGTAGACATACCTGAGCTAGCAAACTGCAGCAGAGCCTGCTTCACGGCAGGCTGTACAAGGCCACCCAGAAGCCTGGTAATTACACCTGGAGGCAGCCCCCACTGAAGCATGCACTGCTTTGGCTTCACTGCTCCAGTACGCCCAAGATAGCAAGATTAAAGATAGCTTGGATATGTCTACACTAGCTGCAGTCACACAGTTGCAATTCATTCGCTGGCCTGCTCCTGGGGCAGTGCAGTTAAACGTTTCCCCTTGCTTAGGGCAGATTGAAAAATTACAATCCAGCCATTATGACGGTGCAGTGTTTCGTGGTGGTTGCACTTTAGTTGCTTTGTGCACCATTGTTTGTGTAGCACCATGTATTCTTTGAAGTTCAGGGAAATTTTTTAAGTATTATCTATCGCATTAGCAGAATGGGTGAATGATTTGTAATGGATATATTTTTCAAAAAATTTTTACTCTTTTTGTTCCATTTTTTCTGTTCCTTTCAAACTGTTTGAAGCCAGGTTGTAATTTTCTCAGATTCATTTCTCGTTTGAAATTATTCACCATGTAAGTTCTGTGAATAATTCTTAGTCTGTAGCTCATTTGTGAGCAGTTTGTTGTGTAATTCTGATATTCAAAATTTGAGCTGTTTTGCTTGAACATACAGTTCACACAGACTGTTTCTGTACCACTTTGGATGAACATAGTCCTTGGAATTAGATTTCCGATGTGAATACTAATTCTAATTAACTATCTACAAATAGTCTGCATTATCAATTAAAAATGTACTGTTTTGTCAAACATTCCTGCCAAATAAACTCACTTCCTAGATATTTACAAGAATACTTGCTAGAATATTCACAGGAAGCATAAACAAAAGGGAGTATGAATACTGTCAAATGTATTTGTTTTAAAATGTGAACAAATATTGGTGATTTCATCTCTCCCACCCAGATTTTTACCACGCTGATGATTATTATTACCATCTTATCTAATAGTTTAGCATTGGTAAAGGATTAGAATATTTTTACTGCCCAGCCATCACATTGATACTGGAATTGGTTTTACCCATTCTGTAGGGTTTGGGTTTTTATTTTAGTAATGATAAATATTGTGATAGATGGCAGTTCATCTCAGTTAATTGCACTAAAAAGCAAAAAGGCTTATTCCTAAGGAATATTCACAGCTTGTATAAATACAAATCTTTTTCTTTTCAGTTTATATAGTAAGCCATTCTTAGTCTAAAGGATCACTCTGTCTACAGTCACAGTCCTTGGTAAGCTGCCAAACACAATAGGGCAATAATTAACATGTGCCAGGGATTCATCAACATGCACAGTGGTAGAGGGCAATAGCAGGCACTTTTTTTTCTTCTTTCCATGTCTGTGTAATTCATGAAAGATCTCCAGTATGTAAATCAGTTCCTGCTAAACACCCAGTAATACAATTCCTTTTATTTTCCAGGGCTGTTGTCGAATTTCTTGCACATTCAGGAAAGACATTTACTCTGTCTCTTTTTTTCATGTTCAGAATCCATTTGCAGACTGCAGATGGTAAAAATAACATATTTGTTTACTTGCCATACAGACTGCTCTGTAAATAAATCATCTGATAAACTACAAAACAGGAGCAGAATGAGATTCATTTCCCTTAATGTTGTACCAGTGGGAATAGTGGAATTACTCTCCCTGTTAGCCCAGGGTGACAGTAAGCTGGCCTGCTAACTTATGTGAATGTAAAGAGAAATACTGTAAGTCATATTGTAGCTAGCTTTTACCACCCAGCAGCAGGTAGTCAAATAAATCAGAGACGTAAATTAAATTTCAATTAGTCTTCAGGTAGACCTTCTTTCCCTTTTATCTGTAAGGAAACCAAACTTCCTTCCCATCTCTTTTGTTGTTATTGTTATTAAAATGTATCCGCATTTAAGTGAAACCCCAAGCATTTGCCTCTGTTATTTACTTTTGACCCTAATGCTAGGGGAGTATGGAAGCTCTCCAGTTAGGTTACCCATATCATTCACTTGCAGGAAATAACACAGGAATACTGGCAGATGGTAATACAGAGGAGTTCTGTTGTGCAGTTATATCATATAAACCTGCACAACAGTAAGATAGCCAGTCTGCCTGCCTGAACATTCTAGGATCTTGATTTTTTCCTTCCATCTTTCTCTCTTATTCTCCAATTCATCCTCATTCTTCCTTCCATATGCCCTAACCAGATCCTTCTCTGTTCCCTTGATACAAATGTTCTTTTCCCTTGATCTTCCTTCTCCTAATCCAAATCTCTCTTTTTGACACCATCAAGTTCACTGCATTTGGAAATATTCCACTGGGGTCTAAGGTCTTTCCCTTATTCCACATTTCTAGCTGTTTCTGATTTCTTAAGTTTCCCCAGGAAGAGATGCCTCAAAATTTGTCCTCTTTTACCTTGGAGCAAGGGAGACACATCTGTGGCCCAAATTCATTCCTAGTATAACTCCATTAACTGGCCCAAAAGCTAGACAGATGGATTTTAGCATTGGTACTTCTACTGGGACACAGGAAGAGGAAGGTGTTGTGCTTATTGAAATCTAAAAAGACCTTTGAGTCTGTTTCCATCTGAAAATTGGGCTGAATTTGGGCTGAACACTGAAAATTGGCACATGTTTCTTAACTAGTTTGTGCATATTAAGCCGCTGGCTGTATAGAAATGAGCAGAAATAAATCTGTATTTTAGCTTTGCCATAAAATGAAAACTGTATTTCTGTATAAGATTTGATTCTGTTAAGGAGCTCTCACCAAGCCATGACATTTAACTCATGACGTGTTATTTTGGTATGATGTCACTGTGTTGCATGGGCCCCAATGACCAAGACATAAGGCTGTCCCAAAGAAAAATTGCAACAGCCCTGCAAAAATGAGGACAGCTAGAAATCCAACTTGCCATGATACTTTCATGCGGCAAGAGGAAATAAAGATTGATATCATACCATTGATCTGTAGCTGCACTCGTTAATATTAGTGGGAGCTGTGCATACAGATACACACATAAAAATGATAAAAATTTCCCAGCTGTATAATTAACTAATTATAAATAACTATAACTTTGAGCTAATAAGTTGAAGAATACCCAAAAAGTCATTTGCAATTGTGCTGTACTGTGTTGTGCTTAACTTCTAAATGGTGTGCAAATCCCCTTTTTCTTTCACTTCTATTACAATGACTGCCTTTAAGAAGTCAGAATGTGACCTCATTTTACACAAAGTGATATCTGAGAATGATACCACAGTTTCCCTCAACACTTAGAACAAGCTATAACTGTGGTAACTGTATGGTAACAATGACTATTTAATGATGGCCACTGAATTTTTTGAGCCTGACGATGTGCTCAACAGAATACAGAATATGGTGAGTACAAAGTGCCTACCCAGAGGGCTTTCAAGCCAACATATGTAATGCTTTCTATACACTATCTCTAAATATAAATTAAAGGCCTGGGTCTCCTCTAACTTATGGCAGTATTACACCAGTGTTACTTTATTGGCTTTAGCTGAGTCACTCTTGAGATACATCAGTGTAACTGAGATCAGAGTCAGTACCATTGGAATGTCTCTAAACAATCATAATACATTCAGGGCAAATCTAGAATCTCCATATTATGCCTCTGGTTTAGCTATAAACAAGTTGCTTCTTAAATGCAAAGGATTTTTGAAAAATCATTTTATGTTTTGTTTGTTGCTTTTAATTCTGGTGTTATATCCATGGAATTCTAAGCGCTCAGATTCTATGGTGATGAGTTTGGTCTAAATCTGTCCAGCTAGACACATATGCTTTGATACAACTTTAACAAAGGGGAAAATGAAAAGCAAAAGGTTATTTAGATTTTTCTTGCACAATGGTATTTGCTAGTGCTGTCCATTTCCTTCAGCTTCTGCCCACTTTTACAACTGATCAGGGTCTGGTATACAATCTGAATAAAATAATGGGGACTGTTCACCCACTGATCCTTGAGGAATCTATGCAGTAACTCCCAATAACACTAATGGAAGTTATGCATTTAAGATCCCTTGTACATACAGCCTGACAGGTTACCTCTCTCTACTCCTATATTGTATATTTAATCATCAGGTGACAACAATGCATTTATTGCTAGCATTTAACATAGTGAAATGTTACATTGTGATATTCTAAAACACTGAATTATATCAACACAGGGCAATAAAAAGGCTCCAAAGATGACAGTGGCAGGCATCTTCATAAACATTCAAGGGCAAATGAAACCAACACAGAAATCCAAAGATATCAGAAAGTATACAAGCACTGCGTCAGACCCTATTTAGAGAAGCAAATAATCTGTGCCGACATTTGACTCTGGCCATGTGACCTGAATATGCACTAGCACTGAAAATTGACTCTCCCATCACATTATCATTGCATGACAGAGAACAACAACAATACCTAACTTCTGCTGAGGAGCCACTTGAGAGTGTTGTGAGGAATCATTTCAACTATACAGTATGATAGGATATTTTTATTTATTATTATAACTATTACGTGTATGGTGTCAATAGTGTACATTTATGTATGTATTAATTTCATTTATAATATATCTTTTAAAAAGCACATATCCCAAGATGTAGGTGCTTTCGCCATAAGCGACAAATACAGTCACTTTAAAAAGTGGTATTTCCTCCCCCGAAAAGAGAAAGCAATCATTATCAGAATAGACATGGCCCTGAGCCAAATAATTAGTTTACTGCCCCAACGACCTAGTCTGAGGGACTGTTTCAGCAAGATACTTAAGCCTGTACCTCACTTGATGTGTATGTAGAGCTGGTGGAAATTCCACCCCCCAAAAAACCCAAACCAAAAACAAGACAAAAAAAAACCCCACCACAACAAATGTTGCAGGACTTTTTAATAATTTTAAATATTTTTTAATTTAAAGTAGTCAAATTTCATCAAATTTTCAATTGTCAAAAGATTTCAAATCACCTGAGAATGTTCTGGCTTTTATCACCAAATGTAAATTTCATTAAAAAAATTCATTCAAAACTCAAACTCCAAGAAATTTTAACTAGCTGTAAGCATGTGAATACTCCCACTGAAATCAATGTGATGACTCACATGCTGAAATGTAGGCATGTGCTTATTTGCTTTGCTGGACTTGAGAGTCGGAGACTAAAGGCACAAAGGATCCAAAACAGAACAGTTTAATACAGATTATTATTACTGGTAGTATTGTGGTAGCACCTGGGAGCCCTAGTCATGGACAAGGACCCCATTGTGCTAGGCATTGTACAAATACAGAACAAACAGACTGTGCCCCAGAGGACTTACAAGCTAAGTAACAGAGCTAATACACTGTCACTTATGGTCATTGAGGCTAGAATCATGCACGGGATGTGAGAGTTTGTAGGGTTGCTTGTTTTGGTTTTGGTTTATTTTGATTTTAAGAGGTGAGGGACAGAGCTCGCTGTATATTGATGGGGTGATTACTCCAAGCTTAAAAAGCAATGTCCATATATGGAGTTGAGATCGATTGTGTGTTCTTTTGTATAACCCACATATATAATAAGTGAAAATTACTATTATTAGTATTTTAAAGAAATATTATTTTAAATAAAAAATGCTGGCAGTATGGAGTAGCGAAAGGAGATGGAGTGGTCAAGAGAAGAAAGTAGGACAGGGTGGTCTGGGTGTGAAAGCAGGTGGAGGAGAGATAAGGACAAAGACGTAGGTAGAGTTATAAGAGCTTTGAAAGGGAAGAGTAGAAGTGTAAATAAATGTCAGAGACAAAGAAAGGGCAGAGAGAGAAGTAAAATAGGTGGATAGATGTAGATACACAAACTTTATGCTTGTGAGAGGGTCCTGAAGTGGGAATCCAGAGCTTTGGGTTCTGTTCCCAGATCTGTCACTGACTTCTTGTGTGACCTTGGGTAAATGACCTCAACACCCTATTTGTCTGTCTTGCCTAGTTAGACTCTAAGCTTTTTAAGATAGTGACTGTTTCTCACTTTTGCAGGTATATAGTGCCTACCACAATGGGGCTCTGATCTGAATTAGAGATTCTAGGCACTACTGAAACACAAATAAATAAATAAATAATCCTTTGTACTAATTATTCAAATTTGTCCAAAAAGTACATAGAAAAAAGACATTGTTTTCATATTTGACTTTAGCTACAACTTTTAAAATTTTAAGTGAACAACTGACAGCAAAATTGGGCCCCAGAACTTAGAGGATAAAGAAGAATTCAGATACTATGATGATGGGTCATTAACAGACAGCTTACCTTGAGACTAGTAACACCTTCTTCAGCCAAGAACTAGTTCTTATGAATAAAAGAATGTTCACACAACCATAATGGTGATGCAACAGCAATAACTCACATGACAAAAACAACTTACAAATAAATGGAGAATCTTGAATGTTTAAAAAAAGGAAGAAATTCAAAAACTGAAAATAAATTGTAAACTCTCATTACTGAACTTAATATTTTGCAATGGACATGATTTATTGAGCAGACAGTCCCCATCTTACTTTAACTTAATCCTTCTTTTATCCTCCTTCAGTTCCTTGGTATATGAGTTAGACCAATTTAGACTCCCTTACACAGAAGTAGCACAGGTTAATGAGGTCTAAATTATACCTTGGGGCAGATCCTCAGGTGGTGTAAATTGTCATAGTTCTATTTAAGTCAGTGTAACTGTGGCAGTTTACACCAGCTGAGGATCTGTCTTCTAGCTTACTGGAGTAGACTATCAGTGCTCAGAATAAAAATAATAGTACCAATATAATGAAAAATACACTATCAGAAAACACCCAGATGCTCAGCTGGAGATGATTTCCCTAAATCCCAGAATACCTTCAAACTCTGGGGAAGTTTAGATCCAGACCTGAAATTCAGGCAGTTCCTCGTCTCTGTCATGTACTGAACCAAAACCAAGGATGTGAACAGCACCTCACTGCAGCAGCTCTTCTTAATGAAGGAAATATTTGCAAGTAACTAGAGATGTATAACAAATTTTTTGCGTATCCTGTAAATCAAAATAGGTGAATTCACATACATTTTTGTTTTTTAACATATATTTTTGTGAAAAAGAGTGAATACTTTCTGGCAGGACATGTGCATGTGGTTTGCTAAAAATGAAAAGAAACCGTTTTCCTCTTTGGAAAGATGAAAGGCATGTATCACAGCAGGGAACAGACCCAGGGTTGCATTCAGCTTATGACATTCTTTGGACTTGTTCTAAATCTTACCCATATGACAAGCAGCCAGCCAGGGGAGGATTTGGTGAGAAAGGAAGCGTGTACCTCTGTCTGAAGAAAAATCAGTGGCAATACCTGAATAAATGGGCAAATAGTAAGAAGAAAACTGATTCCACTTTATTTACTGCTTCATGGCTTAAACACATTTGGGTGTGTATATTTCTTTTTTTTTTTGCCAGAAGAACTATATGGTTTGTTTTTTGTTTTCTGTTAGTGAGCTGCTTCTCTTCTTGATCCTGTCTGTCAACTATCATTCACTTTGGGTTTTAAAATGTTGTGTGACAAAAATAAGATCAAGAGCTTAGCGAATGAAACATTTCATATTAGGAACCAAAGCAGAATGGATCTGAGAGAAGACTCTTGCCTGTTAAGTGGACCCCATTAAAAACGGAACATGAACTACCACAGTAATTACATTTATTGCAAAATTTCCCAATCTATGTATAGAGAATAGTATAGATACCATAGTAAAAGTAAATATTATGTTGTAAACTGATTTACAAGCTGCATTGAGTGTTAAAAATGTAAGGCTTGATAGAAAACCCACTGAAGTCAGTGGAAAAAGTCCCACTGATTTCAGTGAACTTTGGATCAAGCCCTGAGTATTTGTCCTAACATGGAGCTCAGTAGAGCTTGTAAATCAATTAGTAAATTTTTGGAATCCACCCTGATGAAAGTAGGAACTATGTTGTTATGCTTTCCTATATATTTGTATAGCACTTACCACATTCTACTGGAATAAAAATAATACGTAATAATTATTGTCTACGCTAGTGCATGCTGGAGCTGCATAAAATGTTACAGTTGTTGTTTGCAGGGGTTTGTGCAAATCTTTTTTTTCTTATTTTGATATGCATGGTATGCTTAGTTCCACTTTGAGATTCTTGCACAAATGATTAACCCTAAAAACCCAGCCAATGCCACCAGGCAAAGAAACCTATTTCATATCAAATCACAAATCAACCCAAGTTTAGATGAAACACATCCACATTTGCAAACCTCTCCAGAATAAGGTTTCAGGTGTTTAACACTACAAGACCTGAAATCAATGAGTTTTGCTTGGTTTCATTACAAATTTTTTCACTTCTCTATCAGATATCCAGTGCTCAGCACCTCTATCTCCCATTGGGACTCAGGATGTTAATTCTCTTCCCTAGTTTCTTATGCAGGCACAGATGTAAGCATACAATTAGTCCCACAAATTTGTGAGCAGAGCTTTTACAAACATTGCCCCGAAATGTTCAAATAGGATGAGAAGATAAAATGAATGGACTGAAGTCAGAATTGTGCCAGTAGGTGTGATTATGGAAAATAATCCATTGGGAGAGTGTGGAAACGAAGGTTTTCATAACTTATTTTAATTTGTCTATCATTTACGAGTGAGGTACCTCAGAATTCCAACTTGATTGAACTTGAGGTAGCTACCAGATGAAGCTACAAGCCTAGAGTGGTAAGAGTTGTATAACCTCCATAACTACAGTGTGGTACATCTCAGTTAGCAGTGTTCCTCTGCTGGGACAAATGTGTTCTAGTATTTTATATGTTCCTGGTCAGTGACATAAAAACCACCCAGTTGCAGTCTGCCATTCAGAAAGAATATTTCTATAAAGAAAAAGATGTGAAAATGTAGGCATTCAAGTGAAAATTCAATCCTTCACAGTACAGAGCTTCTGCGAAGTCTTTTAAATGACCCTTTTTATCATGGTGCCATGTCTGTACCTTTCTGAATAGTGAGACCTGGTAAGAAAAATAGATGTATGTATACAAGTGGTTGAGTAATGTATTACTCATGTGCACTTTGTTCTTTTTGGCAAACTGACCTTATCAAAGGGAAGAAAGCTATACATTGTGACAAGCTGAGCCTTATGGGAAAGGCTGAATTAGAAGTGAGTGAGATTTCTCTGTTATCTTGTGTTAAATGATGATCAGTGAGAATAATCTTTTTCTCCTCTGAGAGGCGATGATGCTAAAGCAATGTCACTCACTTTCTCTTTTTTACTTTTTCTTTTTTTAATCAATAGCTCAAATACCATGTATAGCTTGATTTGAGGATCAGGCACAATTTATGATAACAATAGTAATAATAAATATGGACCTTCTGATTACTTGTCATTTTTCATTGATGAACAAATTTAGATTTTTGAATGGCGCCAGGTAAAAGAAAATTAAAAAGAAAAAGGGAATAAAGAGAATGGCGACTAGATTTGTCACCATCACATGGTTCACCATACTTTTCATTTGTTGGCTTTAGTGTTATACTGAAATTGGAAGCCCATAAAGGTCATTTATGGAACCACAGTGCAGGGTACTACTAACCAATAGGCCCACAGTTTCTGGGTCTAGAGCACAAAGAGGTTAGGGGCTGCCATTTTGATGAGAATGTGGGAAGCCAGTTTGTGAAGCTGCCAAGCAGGAGCAGCTCAAATGACAGGTCACTGGCTCCATTTCTTTAGCAGCTGCAGCTCTGCCATTTGGCCTGGGGAGGAGCTGCAGCTGAATGATGGCAATGCAGGGTTAGGGAACAGCATGCATTGCTGATGGCAGTGCAGAGGGACTGGAGAGGCCTGCCTAGAGGAGTGGGATGTGGAGAAAAAATCTGAAGATCCAAAGAACAAATGCAGCTGTTTAAAAAGCATATTTTTTGGGATACTGTTAAAGATACGGGGCTTATCTAAAATGTTAGGGCCTATTGACGCTCACTGGGTTGACCAGCACTGGCTCAATGGAAATACTAGCTATATATCTTATTAAACATCATAACACTATCAAATCTTTATTAAAATCTATTGACTGTATGTGACACTAACTTCCAGTAGAGAATTTGACACATGCAGTGTAAAAATAACTTCCTTTTATTTGATTAAAATTTTCCTGCCATTAACTCCATTGGGTGCTTCCTTTTTCTTGCCTTATGGAAAAACATGAAAGAGGGTCTGATCATTTAATCTACATAATTTTAAATACCTCACGTATGTCTCCTCTGACTCCTCCCCTTTCAAAATTGATTAATCCTAGTTTTTGCAGTCTCATTTTAAGGAAGTTTACCAATACTGTAAAAGAAGGTCTTCTGTCAGTGATTTATATCCTCCTGTTATGACTTTACTAACACTACTCTAAGATCTTGCAAGTACTTTCATTGCCTGTTTTACCTGCAACAGTTCCAAAAACCTCCACCTTTGGTTTCCCTGAAACTGACATTCAATTTGGTTGTTGATATATCAATAACAACCAAAAATGATAAAAAATTATCGTTTTCAGAAGGTGTATGTACATATATTGAGTTTATTTTAACTGCATTCTTTATAGTCCACTGACGCTGCACAAATGAACTCCAGATTTTAATAGTCTATAGTTCATAGAGTTCTGGAATGTTATTAAGATCTTCAAATATCATAATCATAATCAGCTTCACCCATTCAAGGCCAGGAAAATAAAGTAGTTCTAGCCAGTAGGGCCTTGAATATAATCACAATTTTAAGATCATCAGGGCAGATCCTGGGACTGACTCAAGATTTCACTCATTCCTTATTCAGGCAAGTGCCTATTGATTTCAATGACTGAGTACAAATTTAGTAAAGATTTTTACTTTACCGCAACTTGTTGATATACCAGGAGCCAATACTGTGACTGATAAATAGGAATGACATGACTGACTAATTTTGATCAAGGGAGTAGCTTAGCCCTGCATTGTAAATCTCTCGAACGGGGTGTATCAAAGCACCAAGAGGAGGAAGGCTGGTGTGGAAAGCATAACACTATCAAATTTGTCTTGATCTTCAGTCGTTGAGATGACTAGAGCATCCATTCTCAGATGGGAAGTTAGCTGGATCATTTATTAAATTTTTCTGTGTTCAACTAATTTCAGGTGGTGTTTTTTTCCAGTGACTGAGAGGAAATCATTCTGTTCACTTTCACTTTTGACAAAGAAATCAGGAATTGGAGTCAGGTCTCATGAATTTGCTCACAACACCGCAAACCTTCTTAATTTAGAGTAGGTTGTGCTGGTGAGGGAGTGGCATCATATGTGAAAGAAAGCATACTCAAATAGAATAAAAATCTTAACTGAATCAATTGTACCATAGAATCTCTAGGGATAGAAATTCCATGCTTGAACAACATGCGTACAGCAGTAAGAATATACTACCAAACAGCTAACTACGATGGTGAGAGGTGACCCCGGCAATTACAGTGCTGGGCGAATGGGTTGAAACTATAGTAAAGAGCAAAACTGTCAGACACATAGATGAACATAATTTGTTGGAGAATAGTCAACATGGTTTTTGTAAAGGGAAATCATGCCTCAACAATCTACTAGAATTATTCGAGAGGGTCAATAAGCATGTGGACAAGGGGGATCCAGTAGATATAGTGTATTTAGATTTTCAGAAAGCCTTTGACAAGGTCCCTCACCAAAGACTCTTAAGCAAAGTAAGCAATCTTGGGATAAGAGGGAAGGTTCTCTCATGGACTAGTGGGTAAAAGATAGGAAACAAAGGGTAGGAATAAATGGTAAGTTTTCAAAATGGAGAGAAGTAAATAGTGGTGTCCCCCAGGGGTCTGTACTGGGCCCAGTCCTATTCAACATATTCATAAATTATCTGGAAAAAAGAGGTAAACAATGAGACGACAAAATTTGCAGATGATACAAAACTACTCAAGATAGTTAAGTCCCAGGCAGACTGCAAAGAGCTACAAAAGAATCTCTCAAAACTGGGTGACTGGGCAACAAAATGGCAGATGAAATTCAATGTTGATAAATGCAAAGTAATGCACATTGGATAACATAATCCAACTATAGATATAAAATGATGGGGGTCTAAATTAGCTGTTACCACTCAAGAAAGAGTGAAAATATCCACTCAATGTGCAGCAGCAGTTAAAAAAAGTGAACAGAATGTTGGGAATCATTAAGAGTCTCATGGGAGACTTCAATCACCCTGATATCTGCTGGGAGAGCAATACAGCGGTGCACAGGCAATCCAGGAAGTTTTTGGAAAATGTAGGGGACAATTTCCTGGTGCAAGTGCTGGAGGAACCAACTAGGGGCAGAGCTCTTCTTGACCTGCTGCTCACAAACCGGGAAGAATTAGTAGGGGAAGCAAAAGTGAATGGGAACCTGGGAGTCAGTGACCACGAAATGGTCGAGTTCAGGATCCTAACACAAGGAAGAAAGGAGAGCAGCAGAATACAGACCCTGGACTTCAGAAAAGCAGACTTTGACTCCCTCAGGGAACTGATGGGCAAGATCCCCTGGGAGAATAACATGAGGGGGAAAGGAGTCCAGGAGAGCTGGCTGTATTTTAAAGAATCCTTATTGAGGTTACAGGGACAAACCATCCTGATGTGTAGAAAGAATAGTAAATATGGCAGGTGACCAGCTTGGCTTAACAGTGAAATCCTTGCTGCTCTTAAATACAAAAAAGAAGCTTACAAGAAGTGGAAGACTGGACAAATGACCAGGGATGAGTATAAAAATATTGCTTGGGCTTGCAGGAGTAAAATCAGGAAGGCCAAATCACATCTGGAGTTGCAGCTAGCAAGAGATGTTAAGAGTAACAAGAAGGGTTTCTTCAGGTATGTTAGCAACAAGAAGAAAGTCAAGAAACGTGTGGGCCCCTTACTGAATGAGGGAGGCAACCTAGTGACAGAGGATGTGGAAAAAGCTAATGTACTCAATGCTTTTTTTGCCTCTGTCTTCACGAACAAGGTCAGCTCCCAGACAACTGCACTGGGCAGCACAGCATGGGGAGGAGGTGGCCAGCCCTCTGTGAAGGAAGAAGTGGTTCGGGACTATTTAGAAAAACTGGACATGCACAAGTACACGGGGCCGGATGCGTTGCATCTGAGAGTGCTAAAGGAGTTGGCGGCTGTGATTGCAGAGCCATTGGGCATTATCTTGAAAACTCATGGTGATCGGGGGAAATCCCAGATGACTGGAAAAAGGTTAATGTAGTGCCCATCTTTAAAAAAGGGAAGAAGGAGGATCCTGGGAACTACAGGCCAGTCAGCCTCACCTCAGTCCCTGGAAAAATCATGGAGCAGGTCCTCAAGGAATCAATTCTGAAGCACTTAGAGGAGAGGAGAGTGATCAGGAACAGTCAGCATGGATTCACCAAGGGCAAGTCATGCCTGATTAATCTAATTGCCTTCTATGACAAGATAACTGGCTCTGTGGATGAAGGGAAAGCAGTGGACGTGTTGTTCCTTGATTTTAGCAAAGCTTTTGACACAGTCTCCCACAGTATTCTTGCCAGCAAGTTAAAGAAGTATGGGCTGGATGAATGGACTATAAGGTGGATAGAAAGCTGGCTAGATTGTTGGGCTCAACGGGTAGTGATCCATGGCTCCATGTCTAGTTGGCAGCCGGTATCAAGTGGAGTGCCCCAGGGGTTGGTCCTGGGGCCGGTTTTGTTCAATATCTTCATAAATGATCTAGAGGATGATGTGGATTGCACCCTCAGCAAGTTTGCAGATGACACTAAACTGGGAGGAGTGGTAGATACGCTGGAGGGTAGGGATAGGATACAGAGGGACCTAGACAAATTGGAGGATTGGGCCAAAAGAAATCTGATGAGGTTCAACAAGGACAAGTGCAGAGTCCTGCACTTAGGACGGAAGAATCCAATGCACCACTACAGACTAGGGCTCAGCAGCAGTTCTGCAGAAAAGGACCTAGGGGTTACAGTGGACAAGAAGTTGGATATGAGTCAACAGTGTGCCCTTGTTGCCAAGAAGGCCAATGGCATTTTGGGATGTATAAGTAGGGGCATTGCCAGCAGATCGAGGGACGTGATCGTTCCCCTCTATTGGTGAGGCCTCATCTGGAGTACTGTGTCCAGTTTTGGGCCCCACACTACAAGAAGGATGTGGAAAAATTGGAAAGAGTCCAGCGGAGGGCAACAAAAATGATTAGGGGACTGGAACACATGACTTATGAGGAGAGGCTGAGGGAACTGGGGATGTTTAGTCTTCAGAAGAGAAGAATGAGGGGGGATTTGGTAGCTGCTTTCAACTACCTGAAAGGGGGTTCCAAAGAGGATGGCTCTAGACTGTTCTCAGTGGTAGCAGATGACAGAACAAGGAGTAATGGTCTCAAGCTGCAGTGAGGGAGATTTAGGTTGGATATTAGGAAAAACTGTTTCACTATGAGGGTTCTGAAACACTGGAATGCGTTACCTAGGGAGGTGGTGGAATCTCCTTCCCTAGAAGTTTTTGAAGTCAGGCTTGACAAAGCCCTGGCTGGGGTGATTTAGTCGGGGATCGGTCCTGCTTTGAGCAGGGGGTTGGACTAGATGACATCCTGAGGTCCCTTCCAACCCTGATATTCTATGATTCTATGAAGAAAGGAATAGATAATAAGACAGAAAATACCATATTGCCTCTTTATAAATCCATGGTATGCCTACATCTTGAATTCTGTGTGTAGATATGGTTGCCCCATCTCAAAAAAGATATATTGGACTTGGAACAGGTTCAGAAAAGGACAACAAAAATGATTGAGGTATGGAATGGCTTTCATATGAGGAGAGAACAATAAGACTGGGACTTTTCAGCTTGGAAAAGAGATGACTAAGGTGGGATATGAGTGAGGTATATAAAATCATGACTGGTGTGGAGAAAGTAAATAAGGAAGTGTTATTTACTCCTTCTCATAACACAAGAACTGGGGGCCACCAAATGAAATTAATAGGCAGCAGGTTTAAAACAAAAAAAGAAGTATTTCTTTACACAACACACAGTCAACCTGTGGAGCTCCTTGCCAGAGGATGTTGTGAAGGCCAAGACAGGGTTCAAAAAAGAACTAGATACATTCATGGAGGATAGGTCCATTAATGGCTATTAGCCAGGGTGGGCAGGGATGGTGTCCCTAGCCTTTGTTTGTCAGAAGCTGGGAATGGGCAACAGGGCATGAATCATTTGATGACTACCTGTTCTGTTCATTCCCTCTGTGGCACCTGGAATTGGCCACTGTCGGAAGACAGGATGCTGGGCTAGATGGACCTTTGGTCTGACCCAGTATGGCTGTTCCTATGTTCTTATGACAGAGACAGTGAAATGCTCAGAGAGATTACAGAGGTTACAAAGACAGAAAATGCAATAATAGTGGAGGACTTAAACTATCCTGATATGGACTGGGTATACATCACCTCAGGAAGGGATGCAGAGATAACATTTTAAAAACTCTTGTCTTTGTTGTGCAATTTGGGTCAAATCCAGCAATCGCTATGCAGTCAAAACTATCGTTGACTTCAGTGGAATAATATTTGGCCCTTTGTACCAGATGTGTAGGCAACAAGGGTAAGGTTTTTTAAATGGGTGCCTAAATAAACGGTCTGATTTTCAAGTTAATAGGTACTCCTGGTTGCTCATCTTTTTTCAAAATCAAGCCACTTATGTTGTATAGTGTGGTCCAGCACAGGCTATCCTACAGCATGGCATCACAATCATTCTGGACTCAGTTTCTCTGCTCTGACAAGTGGATACACACACCACACAGCATGTGTGAAGTGAGCACACACACACACATATATATGTCGGCATTTCAAATAAAATCCCCCCCTCTTGGGGTCTAGTTTTTTAATGTTATAACAGAGAAAATGAACATACAGTTCCTCAGGCCTTCTTAGTCTCACAGCATCCTCCACAGGACAGCAGGGGTCTATGCAGCCCTCCTTCCCTGGACTGTACCACTTCTGCCCTTAATGCAGGGTTCACACAACCCTCCTTCTAGGAACAGCACCTTATAGTCTTTTATCCCCTGGCACATGCAGTCCTACTTCTATAGCTTGGCCTTGAATCCTATCAAGATTCCCCATTTGCCACTATTTTGGCTGTACTGCCAAAGAGCCTGCCTCCTGTACAAGTCTCTCTCATTGCGTAAGCAGGCAGTCTGTCTTAAACAAACTATTGCCTTGGGGTGCTGTTACATGACTCTTAGTCACCTGACTTAGGAACAAGGTGGAGCAAGAGGGCTTCTGCCCCCCTATAGGTTCAGCTCACTCTATGATGAGGAGCCTGAGCCCACATTTAAAAAAAAAAAAGTCTTAGACTATATGTATCTCTAGCACTTAGTCTCTCTGTGTCCTTAGCAGTGGAGAAGCAAACTGACCGATATGCTTTCAGAAATAAGAATATCAATTGTAAAGAAGCAAAAGGGCCTGGAACATATTCAAGGACACAGCTTTGTTCACCCTATCTGAATTTGTGGTGGCATTTTGAAATAGAACAGCACTAGAAATAAATCTTTTGGAATATCTATAAGGAACTCTATGATTAATATAACCACTGAGTGGGTGGTATAATTAATCACCTCACAGCAGCGTGGCTGAAACAGTATTTCTTTGAATAGAGAAAAACCTCAAGGTAAAATAAGTTGTCTAGATTCTACTTGTAGGAGCGACTTTCCTAAATGTTCTTGAGCAATATCATGAATATAGCAATAGTCAATTGTCTGTCTGTTTACCACATTTATAAAGTGTCCCTCACCATAGTACAGTGGCTGTCATTAAAAAGTCATCATTTATTGACATTTACTATGCCATGAAAGATTGTAGCTATCGTGTAGGGAAGTACTCGGGTACTTCTGACTGCATAGTGTGATAAGTATTGGCAAATGCTGACTTTTAATGGTGACCACTGTATGTATGTATGTAATCCAAGATTACAAATTTCATCATTTTGTCTGGAAGGGCCCTGTTCCTCAGATTTCTTATATTAAAGCAACTGTTACTTAATTGGATTGGCACTCTGTTGTTTGTTTTATTTCTATGTGGTCACAAAACCTGATCCAAAGCCGATGGAAGTCAATTGGGAATGTTCCCATTGACTTCAGTGGGCTTTGGATCAAGTCCACAGTGCACTCTACTGCTTTGAACATGAGGTATTTTATGTTGGAGTCAAGTCCTGTAATGTTTTTAGTGATAGGGTGTCTGCCCCATAAGGACAGTACTGCCTACAGGTCATTCCTTCCTGTCATGTGACAAGGCCTTTAAGAGTTTGGAGTGGTCTTATACACAAGACTGAGGAGATATGGGGAGAGAGGAAAGAGGTCCTGGGAAAAAGTCTGCTTTACAGAGGAAAACTGTAGGGACAGTTTAGAAGATAGCCCATGTGCCAGAAAAGTTGAAAGGGAGGTCTACTTGTGTGATCTGACTTTGGGGCTGACTAAAGTACACCATGAAAGGGCGCTGTTCAGTATACTTTATTAAAACTCTTATTCAAAGAACCCGAGGCAGAGGTGCAATGGTGACACTGCACTGTACTGCCAGGGAGAACTCTAGGGGTGAAGGCCAACCCTAGAGCTGCCGGCTAGAGGCTGAATGTCCTCATTTTCTACTGAAGTCAAGAGGAGGTGAAGGTGCATAGAACCTTTCAGGATTGAGACCTTCAAAGAGCTACTATAGGAACAGGTCAAAACTAGAAAAGGAAGAAAAATAAACAGAGGACAATGGTAAATTCCCACAACTTTTTTTCATGCCAACCTGGTTAATCCATGCTTGACTTCCTTGTATTGTACACTATCCTGAATATCTGAAAGATGTATGTTAAAGTCACATTATACACACAGATGATAATGTGTTAATTTGGAAAGGTTTAATCTAACAGTAATTCTCAACCTGATGACATTTAGCCAGTTCTCACTGAATGTATCTGTCCTCCTGCGTTGCTAGATTCCTAAGGTCTGCCTTAGTGATAGTTTTCTCCGTTTATTTTAAGTAAGGTAAATAATTATAGTGTGGAATTTTATTTCATCTTATTTTTTTATTTTGGGTTTCTTTTATTTTTCAGAGAATTGATCAAGTGTAAGAGAAGGCAAATTTGTTTTGAAGTAATGCCCCATAAGGCTGTAAACACTGCTGGAATTTCTGCTCCCACTGTAATCAGCAAATCCCCTATTGAAGTTAATGTAGGAGCGCTGGATTCTTAGTATGTTATCAGCCTGACTAGAGGTGAACCAATTTATGCAGCTCCACATGAAGATTTAAATGTGACCAGCAAGCTCCGTATCCATACTCAAGTGTGCACACACAGACACATACAGTATACATGAAAAATATAGAGCTATATTATAAAAATATAGAGGTATTTTTATACCACATTCTCCCACAGTTGGGTCAGAGATAAGTTTCTGTTTTATACAGAAAAAAGTGCCAGATTTTAAAAGCTCTCTGTGTGACACTTATGCCATGGTTTTCAAAGAGCTCAGCACACAAAATGTGCTGCTAAGCACTTTTGAAACGATGGCACTGACTGTTATTACTGAGCATTTTTGAAAATCTGGCCCATTGTGACCAGGATCCAGTCCTGCTCCCACTGATGTCATTGGGAATATTTCTATTAATTTTTAGGGGAGTAAGATTGGCATTATAACATAGTTTGAGCAGCAATTGTAATGAACCTATCACGATGGTATCTGTGTTGACTCAGTTTCATAAAAGGAAGGTCAATGAATTATAAATACATAAAAAATACAAAAAAAATCAGGTATACAAATTTAGTGGTATGTAATATATGGTGGAAATGATATTTTAGACTTAAATAGAACTTTTGCACGTGTGGAGCTCAAAGAACTTTGAAAAGCTGGGTAAGCATTGCTATCCTCAATTTATGGGTGGGATAGCTAAGGTACCAAGAGATTAAGTAACTCGTTGTCAGAACCGGTGTATAGCATTAACCAGATGTTTCTCTGGTTCCTTAGCAATATTAATTTTAATTCTTTGAACTTTGAAGGGTAGAGAGGTATCACATGCAACAAGATAAAGATGTAAATGAAAATTCTAATAGAACAATATAAATATATTTCCACAAATCTGTGGAAAAATAACTGACAGTTGTCATTTTGCTGTGCAACCTTGACATTAGAATTTTGCTGCAGTAGAAATAGATAGAAATCAGATCCTTCTAGTCCAAAAGCATAGACTCTGATCACCTGAGCTGAAGGAAAAAAATCTTTTATTTCTTAGAAGTACAGAGCCAGTGAAACACAGATGAGCAATTCTGGTTATGCCCAGTAGACAGCTCTGATTTGCTATATTAGCTATATTAGCTGGTTTATTACAATACTTTATAATAGGAATATTGTATATTTCATGAATTGACATATGTCATTTAACCTGTTTTGATCAATACAGTGTCTCCCTGAACACTAACTGAATGGAAAGCATGTCTTGTGCTGTGCACTCTAGGATGGAAGGTGATTGGGAAGTAAAGTGAGGGACATGTGATATGAGAGGAGTTGTCAAAAACAAACAAAAAAATATATTTTTAAAGAAATGAACCTGGGCAAGAAATAAGCAGGGAGTGAAACAAAGGAATGAGATGAGTAGATACCCTCATGGTGTGAAATACACACAACATATTAGGAGCCACAGAGCCCTGACTCTGCAATTGATAGGATTTATTGTCTACAATTTAAGTGGCAAAGATCAAGGAGCTTTTACTCACATAAGTAATCCCATGAAGTCAATGGGACTAATCTCTTGAGGAAGGGTAGCAGGCCAAAGCTCCAGCATTCAGAAAATAAGCTTTTAAATAAGATTTAGAATTAAGAAAAACATCAGAAGCAGGTAACTACAGGATATTTTTTTTTACCAAAGAGATAAAATACTAAAATCAATAATATAATACTAGGCAATTTGTCAGATATTAGGCATAATTTTGCAGCTCTATGTAAGAAGCTGTTTCCATAATGTGAATATCTGTATCTTCTACACAATAATTATGAAGTTTTTAGTTCCTAATAGGAGGAAATGTAAAAAGGAAACCTGGGAGTCTATTCTATCCAGACTGACGTTCAAAATACAGTGTGCGATTTAGATATGAAAGTAGTGGAATATAAGCCCCCTTTCTAGCTTATGCAAAATTCTTATTCAGCTTATCTAGGTTGTGCATCCAGGTTTTGCTCTCAGGATGTGAAAGTCCAAAAGGGCAAAGAATGAGTCACAAGATGAGAATCTTCACAAAACAGACACGTTACATCAATGTAGAAAAGCAAGAATTGGGGAACTGCATATGATACTGGGGTTTTAACGTGAAGAACCAAAATTTGGGATAACTTAGTCTTACTGGACAGCTACTCTTCTTTGGGAATTCTTCCAGTGTGTAGAACTCATTATGTTTTCCTTAGTTCTTAGGCATAGTTCTATACAACTTCTGCCATCTGTCTTATTTTTTTAAAACCCTGTTATTATTCTAAAAGTCTCTGTCTGCTGTATCATTCAATATTCAGATTGTGATGTAATTCAAGATCTTATTCCAAAGCCAGGTTTATTAGTATCCTAAAGTCTAGTACTTAGAGCAGTTGCTTGTTAGTCACATTATAGTTACTATGAATATTTGTTGTTCATTTGATTTGATAGTGCACAAATGGGTTCATGAAGACCACCACTGACTTTTAAAAAAACAAATATATGCTGATAAATTAGGCTCTGATCCTGCAGTGGGCTCTGTGTGGAGGGACTCATACACCTGCACAGAGCCCCACTAAGTTCTTTGCCAAAGCAGCCTGTTCACATTGTATCAGTTACAGGATGGGGCCTAAGGATCCTTCAATAAGCTCCATGAAGACTGACCCTGTTGTCCTCACAGAGCCCCATTTACTTCAGTGGAGCCCTAAGGAGATGCCAAGGTTTGCCCTCATGGAGCTCACTGCATGATTAGGCTCTAATGTATCAGTATTTATTTTATTTTATTTATTTTTCTTTCTTTAGGTGTTTACAGTAATAAAAGAGGGCTCCTATCCAATAGGATTTTAGATATGATCTGTACCCACTAGTTATCTATTTGTAGTATTATACTGGATTTTCCCTATTGTAGCTTATCAATAGCCAAAGTGTGCCCCTGGATCCACCGTCCAAGTGTTTGCTGCCATCCCAGTGTTGTTAATAATAATAAAAAATTGTATTTATAAAGTCTATCCCCCCTGCAGCCAATGCCCTTTGTGCAATAAAATTAAGAATATTATAAAAACAATATACAACCAGATAAAAAGCCAAATAAAATGCTTTGGAAACAGCACATGTATTTGGCAGGGCTTAGAGTTATCTTGCTATGCAAGGGCTAACAGAGATTTGAAACCAAAAAATACCTCTGATAAAATGGGGTCTTCAGATAATTTTTAAAAGTGAGGAGAGATGAGCTGAGGAAGAACAAAATTCATATTGTCACAGCAAATCTGATCATCAGCTAATCCAAAGAGTCATGACAGAATTCCCAGGCAGCAGGTTGCATCAGAGCAGAAATTCCTACCAGGACAGGGATTGAGGAGTAAGTCTTTAACATAGATGCAGAAGATGAATATCTCAGGTCATGCAAAAAAGCCACCTAAGCATCACCAGCACACTGTAAAGTCAGTTATTCTGCATGGCTCTGTGAAACCAACCTATTTATCTTCATTAAGTGCTGATGGAGGCTATTTCTCCATTTGTTAATAATTATAGTGTGAAATGCACATCTGGCATTAAGATTTGTAATGTGGTCAAAATGAGGAATTCCTGGGCCAGCGTCTGAGGGAGGAGGGGTGGGAATAAAACACACAAGTCTGTATGTATTTGTAAGAGGACTGTTGCCCCCTTACTGACATTCAGAGGGGGTGTTTTGGTTGGTTAGCTCCCAGTACTAAAAGGGGAAGGGTCTATGGGAAACCAGGACCCTGAGACTGATAGTCCCCAGGAACAATGGGGAGAGGCCAATGCTCCAGCTCAGCCTGAATGACAGGGCGAGCAGGCTAATCAGGGAGTCAGGAGGCCAGGGAGGTCCCGTCCTCCATGTGAGCTGGATTTGCCTGGGTCAGACAGAGTGGGTCTGAGCTAAGGAGAAAGCTGGGGCCCAAGCTAAACTGGGGAGCAGAGCTGGGCCAGATCCAGAGGGACCAGAAAAGCAGCCCAGGAAGCAGGTCAGTGCTGGGAGCAGAGTCACAGAAGCAGCCTGCAGAGCAGACCTGTCCTGGGAGCAGAGCTGCAGCAACCAGAGGCAAAGGGGCCAAAGAAGCAGCCCAGGGAGCTGGAGGCAGAGCAGCAGCAGTGCAGAGACAGAGTGGTGGAGCTGCAGCTCGAGCAGTCCAGAGCTGGGTGGGGTGAGCAGCTGGGGAGTGCGAGGGGGACCCTGGGCAGCAGGCCGAGCACAGGGAGATGCCTCAGCCAAGAGGCTCTGCAGGCCAGGCTTGGATCGTAACCCTGATGGGGTGGGGGCAACACTGGGAAGAAGGGTCCTACCACTTAGAGCCTGAGAGCAGGAGGCCATCACCAGAGCAAGTGTCCAACCCACAGCATCCCTGCAGCACAGCCAGGGCCTGAGAAGAAGGCCTGGGACTTACAAGGAACAGACTGTGAACTGCCCAGACATTCCAGAGACGCTGTTTGTGATGTTCCTGCCACAGAGCGGGATGATGTGTTTCCTTTAACCTTTCTCATTTTTCCTTATTCTTTTTAAAATTAATTGTTGGTTAAATAACTTGCATTTGCTTTAACTTGTATGTAATGATCAGTGGGTCAGAGAAGTGCCCAGTGCAGAGAGAGTACCCCGGAGTGGGGACACCCTAGCCCCTGTCCTAGGTGACCACAACAGGGTTGGGGGTCGAGCCCCGAGGAATCCTGGGCCCAGCCTTGTTGGGTTATGAGGACTCTGCCAGACAGGAGAGTGGAAGAGGAGTCCTCAAGGGCAGGGAGGCCACTGGGTAAAGGAAGTGGGAGTGAGGACTCAGATCCTTTCGGTAGCCCACTTCTCCGGGGTAGTGCAGAGGCCAGGAAAGTTCCCCACAATAGCGGGACTATTCCTCCACTTACATATGTGTTAAAAATGCACTAGTGCCAATTAGCTATGACCATTCTTGGTTCAAGAAAGGGTAAGTGTCTGTTTCATACTGTTTTAGCTTCCAAACCTCTGAAGACTAGGATCCTGTGCAATTAAATGCCCATGTAAAAAGATATACACATATTTAATTTAAACATTGTAAATCCATTGTGAGTCCAAAACTAAACGTGTCCATCTTTTCTGCATCAGGACCTTAATTTGCACAAGAAAATGAAGTATTTGTGTTCACAAGTGGCCAGCTGGGTGTCTAACTAGCCATCTTCACTTGTAAAAATTATTCATATCAGATTTAATCATGAAACTGATGCTATAGAAAGTTATTTACACTAAAGGAATGATTCCCACAGCATTTTAAGTTTCTTGCATTTCTTTTTGTGTTCCTCACTTTGGGTTTTTGACATACATTTGGATCTGGATAGGTTAAAAGGTATATTTTGAAAACGAGGCCCTGCATATTCAAAATGGTGTGCGTGGTGCTATTTGGAATGGAATTGCTCCAGAAAGATAATGTTCCTGAGAGCAGTGGTTTTGGAAGTACAAAACACCAACAATCAGTCAGCGTTATCTTATGTTGTGGCCTAATTACTCCAAAATTTGGCCCATTATTGTTTGAGGAAGTTTTTGCGTGTGTTAGTAGTGCTGGTCCTGGATCTTAGTCTGGAAAAATTTGAATTTAGTGTGAGATTTATAAAGGTCCTTTCTTATATGGTGGTTTTGGATAAAATCCACTAGATGGCACGAGAGCACTGCTCTGGGACCTCTGCAGTGGTGCATTATAAAGCATCAGTTTGTTCTTTCTATTCATGTGTTTGAACAGTGTTGATTCATGTATGTTGCACTTTCTTTCAGAAGGATCTTACAGTCACATGCCTCTTGCAGGACACAAAGGGGGTTGTTGTTTTTTCTGTCATGGAAAAATGGACTTAAATTTGGAATTGTAATAGTTAAATTCTATTTTGTTGGGGGGGTGGGGGAGTTGTGAAACTTTACCTTTGGGAACTTTAGGGGCCATTCTGATATTTGTTATGGTTTGTATTTCTATTTTGGGATTGTCTTAATAGGCAGTTTCGGTAAAATGTATGACTTCCTCTAGCATTATTCTGGTATAAAAACAAATCTATATAAAGTTTGTATATTCTTAACCATACCTCTCAATGTCCCCATATTTTTTTAATAAAAAATTCTCTTTGTCTTTACCATTTCTGGCAGTATAGTGTTCCTCATTAAGGTCTGGAATAGGAAGAGCAGAATTTAAGGCTGGCTATCAAAATGATAGCTGAACATTCTTTTAATATCTTTAATAGCAAGGCTACAGGAAATGTGTAGCTTCCCTAATTTTTATTACCATTCTCTTCAAATACTGTGTCATGTCCCTTATATTTTAGAATGTTTTCTCTGATTTTCAGGATAGAGACTTGAAAGACTCTTCTCAACACTCCCCTAAATTGGTGGATGCTTATACCTTTGGGGTCAAATTCACCCCATAGATGTCATATGGATTCATGGATGTCAATGGAGTTACATCAGGGATGGATTTGGCTCACTGTCTCTATATTTTCACAACATACCTATCAGCTTTTTACCACTACCTATCTGCACCTCCACAATATGGAAAATTATCGTATTCTTGCACAGTTTATCACTTCCTCCATCACAAAATGTCCATTTAAAAGCTGTTTTGATCTTTTGGATAAGTGCCTTGATTTAAAATAATAGCAAAAAAGTAAAATTAAGCCTGTAAGCTCAGCAGTGCATGAATGACAAATCTGTTGTAGTTTGGAGTATATTTTAAGAAACTCTTTTTAAACCTCTTATAGCAAATTTACATATGCTCAGAAAAGATATTACACACTGAGAAACTGAGCAGCATAATTTATTTCATGTGTTTATACAGATATAATAGATTTCACGGTCTTTGATTTGCTATCATGTGAGTTCTTATAATCAAAAAGGTTTTTAAACGTATTTCTATTTTGGGATTTTCTAAAGCCATGTAAAATACAGTGGTTTGTTTCACAGGGGCTTGAATTAAGATTTTCTTTGGTAACTCTCCAAGTTCACATTGGAACGATGTGAAATTGAAAACTTCACAAAACTTTGACAGCAAACCCTAACCTGGCTTGAAGCAGGGCCCAGGTGTGCTTGAGGTTTGTGAACCTTTTGATGAACCTAGCTCAAGTTGTTAGTTTGTAACAAAATCTGAAACTGAGCAAGCTTTGCAGGATGTTGGGCTTGAATGTAGACATTTCACATGGCTTTAGTTTTTTTTTTCCTTTGAATAAGGAATTTTGCTATAAAGCACCTAGATCTGATTCACTTCCAGATGACAGAAACCAGGCTGCATCCTCCAGTCCAGTGTGGGTCTTGGGGATGGCCACAAAGAGCTGCTCCTACTCAGCCTCTGACAGTGGGGTTCAAACTCCTGTGGGTAGATCTGACTGTACAGCAACAGGTCTTAAAAACCTATCAATCTTATCTAAGATAAATAAACACAGTTACTTGCGTAGCTACAGTATTCCCTTTTATTTCCCTATTCTTACTAACCAGAATACTGAAAAGGTAACCTTATATAAATTTTATAGAATTTAATAGGGTTTAAACAAGGTTCTATAGAAATGTAACCAGAACTTCTAGAAGTTACACTTAAAACTACAGGACCAGACCCTCAACTGATATAAATCACCATTGTTCCCTGGCTGCAGTGAAGCTATGCTTCTATAGACCAGCTGATTTGGCCCACCCAATGAAATACTATGTATAGGGTTTTTGATTCTTCCTATGGAATTTTCTATCCAATTCTATAAGATTGTCCAAAAACATCTTAGCAGGTTTTATTGACTCTTGTAGGACTTTTCCGTAAGTATAGTGAAAAGCAAACATTTTTCTTATGAAACTGAAAAGTTTTTAAGAGCAACCATTGAATGCAATGCTGCTTAACACAAAATTTCAAGAAGTTTATGGATTTCTAATAGAGAGAAGCTGAAACAATGTAGGAAGGCTTAGGTACTTGTAACAGTGTGTCCCTGTAAGGTTCTATATTTTTGTAACCAAAAGCAGCATGGGTTGGAAGGAACCATCAGTACTACAAGAGATTCTGAAGAAGCAGATGCCTAGAGATCTGGCCATAAAATACTACTAAACTTGTTCCTCTGAGTGTGCCTGGAGTAGTTTTCCACACAACGACTAAGGTATTATATGGTGACACCCATCTATCTGTGTTTAGATAGATTTTATTGCCAACACATCAACTTCTCCCTGCTAAAAAACTAGGCATTGCATCTGTTCACCTGAATCAGCCTTGAGAGAGTTGATCTTAATCCCCTTCAGCGTTAGCACATACAAGGACCACCAAATGTACTGCACTATGCAATTCATATCCAGAGGGGCATATGGGTTACACATGCATATCAAGGAAGCTGGCCTTTGCTCACAAGCTACTTGCTCAGTGAAATAGTCTTGTCCAAGAATTTGTAGCAATACCAGCTGCCATTTCAAATGGTCTCTGATTATGATATGGACAAAATCATACCTGCAGTGCCAAGAAGCACAACTTAAAAATGACAAAAACTTGTTTTACAGTTTTGACACTGAACTGAAATATTTTGAAAAGCCTGTCTGATATGACAAGGAGTCCGGTGGCACCTTAAAGACTAACAGATTTATTTGCGCATAAGCTTTTGTGGGTAAAACCAACTTCTTCAGATGCGGGTTTTACCCACAAAAGCTTACGCCCAAATAAATCTGTTAGTCTTTAAGGTGTCACCAGAGCCCTTGTTGTTTTTGGGGATACAGACTTACCCAGCTACCCCTGATGTTTGATATGGTTTCTGTAACTTCTGTATTAAAATTTGAGAGATATTAGTGCCATATTTACATTTTTGTAGGGTTGGAGAACAACAGTAGTTTATATCCCTCTCAGCTGTGGGAATATGGAGGGGAGAGTACAGATGGGAATAGAAGTACTGGGAGGCTACAGTTAAATTGATGACTGAAGATTGAGTTGGAAAAGGGAAATAAAAGACTTTGTTTTTCCGGTGTATATGTATAATTAGATTTGCGGGGGGGGGGGGTTTGATTGTATTAGGTGATATTTTGTTTTCTGTAATACTATTATAAAATAAAGTCTGTGTATTCAAAAAATAGCTCCCATAGGCACCACCACCTCCTCCCGTTCCCTCCACCCTATGAATTTGTATTGTTTTCCTTAGGGTTTTTATGTGGTCTTGTGATTTTTTTATCTTGATTGGCTTATTTTACTGCATTTATGCTGAATATTAATCTGTAACGACAAGGAACACATCACAGACCTCAACAGTACTGATCCCTGAACTTGCATTCTCCCCAAAAATTTCATTTTGTGGGGTCCATCGTTTGTGATGATTCAGCCAAGTCAGCAACTATTCTGAACAAAAATAGAAATACCACATTAAAAATGTAGTGTACTCACTTCAGTATATCTAACTATACTTTTTTTAAAATTGATTTTCATCTTTTGCTCTCTTGAAATTTAGGGATAATGGCATGGATTTCATTTTTAATTGCATTAAAACATCACAAAATATTACAATGGTAAAGTAAGACAAAGTATAGGAAGGAAAGGAGAATTTTGTTGTAAAAGTTCACATCAGCTAGATACCATGGGGCAAATTCATCATGGTGTAACTCTACCAGGGTCTCTGGTGGTGAAACAGAAATGAAGTTAGCCCATTAAGCATAAATTTAATTTCACAGCAACATCACAGGCTTTACAGAGTGCAGAATCTCATGTCTTTAACATACAAAATAAAGAAGAAAGGAAAAGGAAGACACATAATTAATGTTTTTGAACTTCTTTCTAGGCACACTGGGCACTTATTTCATTTCACAACATCACAGCAACCTATCTCAACAGTCAAGCTAATACTGCCCTGAAAACCAACAAGAAGCCACCTTAACAATCTTGTGATTTCATCCTTGCACATATTTTCATGAAGTCCCATCTAGCTAGCAAACTGCCCTAGGCTATTAGTCTGCAACAAAGCTCGGCCTCACTCTCAAGAAAAGAGAACACAGAATGCCATCAATAGCCACTCTCATACGCTGTGGAAGATCTTTTGTTTTTTAAAGCAGCATGAGTTAGATGACCACATTGCCATCTCTGCTGTATGTGTTGTTACTCTGAAAGGTCTTCTGAAGTACAGTGATGTGTACAATGCTGGTTCGCCAGATGAGTTAAATAGCCCTACAAAAGCACTGGCATTATGTCTCTACCTGTTTGCCCTTAATTTAAAAAGCAAGAATGACTATTCTAGAAACAACAAGAACTAAACAAATGGAAACCCCAGAATATCCTAGGCACCAAAACTGGGAGTAAGAAATTTGAGAAGGAAACACTAGAAGAGGGATAGGTTCTGATGCCTTCAAAGGCAGAGAAGAAAAAAAATATATAACAAATAAAACTTAGAACAACAGGGAAAATGTGAGGCTAATTCTTTCCATCCCCCGTGCTGACAGAAGTCAAAAATTTTATATGCAAGGTTATTTACTCTATGTGTAACACAATAATAATTCTAGAAACTGTACCCTCTGTTACAGTACTCCGTCTGACAAAGGTCCACCACACCAATAGTAGTATTGATATATATTATTTCTAGATGTGTTTTGTTAACCAAAGAAAATCAGTGCAGTCTCTACATTGAATGAACTGTTAAGCTATAGATCTCAACTTACAGCAATCACTGTCACCTACACCTTTGAAGGAACCTCCCAACCATTTTTTATGGAAGGGCAGAGAATCTGACAGTGACACAAAGCCTGAGCTGGGAGGGGAGAGAAAGTGAGGCCATAGTGAATCTGACTCATCCCTGAAGTAGTATATACAATATTATTTGTATGAATATCGGAGGAGAATCCTCTTTTATAAAAAAAAGAAGAAGACTGACTAAAAATTGGAGCCCCTGGACACTACTTTAATACCAAAACTAATATCAGGCTCTGGTATTTGACTTTTGCATGGCATTTGCAGTATTCCTTACATTTAGATGGAAAACCACACAAATACTGTGGTAAATTTAACTACCAAGAACACTGTTAACTCTATAGTGAAGCCTGCTGTACAAAATAAGTGTGAAGAAATCTTCCCACGCTGTAAACTCAGGCCACTGGATTTTGTACCAAACCTCAACAGCTGATGCCACTGTTGCTGCCAGTCTTCTTGCATTGCAAATCACAAGCCACTTCCAGAATTTCATCCTGTAAATCCCGTATCCATTGAAGTCAATGGCAAAACTCCCTTTGATGTCAGCGGGGCTAGGATTTCACCATGATGTTGAAGGAAGAGGAGGAGGAAGGAGGAACACTGATGATACAATCAAACATTTTATCACATGTTGGTGCCAACATTTGATGTCCAATGAAAAATGTTAGCCTAAGCTAATCATGCAGGTCTTGTACTTCAGTTGCCCTTCGATTACATGTTCATATTTCCTGTATGACACGTAGGATATTAAAACTCTTGTAAGTAGTGCTGTATAGTCTATTTGTATATGATAAACATATAGTGATTGTCATGGTATTCTTGTAAACTAACACTGAAACCATGCCATTATCCCACTACTCTTTCGTCCCAGATCCACTAAAAAACAGCATTTTTTCCCCTTTATGTCCTCTTCTACTCCTCATCTTCCCTACACAGACACTTTTTCCTACTGAGTCAGTAGTGCAGGAAGGTTTTAACATAATACCCAGTCTAACTCTGACAGCCAGTTTTGGATAATCTCTCCCAGAAATCAGACACCCAACCTGCTGTTTTTTAAATGCCCAGGGACTGAGTTATCTGACTGCCTACACCAATTTGGTGTTGCCAAAAAGGATCAGGTTCTTCATTGTTAGTCCACCTCTATTTTGCAGGAGAATTATTGTAAAGAGTAATTTATTTTATTTGAGGCCTTGTATTCTGTGGCCTTCATCTAATGAACTGACTGAACACTGGCTTTAGAAAACAATAGAATGAAAAAACATATAGTTTAATTTTATATAGCAGCCTTCATATGGTATACCACAAAATGCTCAACTGGGGCCCAATCCAAAGCCCAGAGACTTCAATGGGAAGACTCCTATTGACTTCAATGAGCTTTAGTTCCTTTATTTTCTGTGAGACACGACAACCATTTCTACAGGGTGGTATACTAGACAACATCTTTTTAAAGTGTATATAAACCTAACAATTTTTTTAATCAAAATTCAGGATCTGATTCTGCCATTGAAACAAGTGGAACTCTATGTGTGAAGAAAGACAGTACTCAGTTTGAGTGAGGGTGACACAAGTGTTCCCTACAAGAACTGATACACAAGTTGAAAGATTGGGGCTATTTACAATAAGCATTTTTGGCTATCCCTAGTCTGGGATTCTTCCTCCCCGCCCCGCCTTTTGACATTAGAATAAAGAAATTAAAATAATTGGTCAGACCCCTGGCTGATATAATCAGTGTAGCTCTATTGAAGCCAAAGGAATTACAGTGATTTGCACCAGCTGAGCCTCAGGTCCAATATTTTATAGCATAAATGGAAGAGAGAATTTCCTTTAATTTGTTGTACATTATCAATAAAAAATAGATACAAATGTGTCAATTGGGCCAGCAGTATTTTCTATCTCTGATATTTTGTGTTCAATATTTTTCACTGCTCTTTGAACATTGTTTTGTTTGCAAAGTACTTTTTTTAATTATAGCATGAATTGTTCACAATTCTATAAAAATAGGCAAATGTTTTTAAAATATGCCTAATAATAAAAAGGCACATTTTTAAAGGGGAAAATATATAAACTGGCTTGATGGAGTAGGTAAATGTTTTTCAGGGAATAATGTTCATGCAACAGAAAGTGGGCAAATAATGCAGAGTACAAAATGAATGCATGTCTCTTCAGAATAGTACAAGCTCTCTTTTGACATGCAAGCAATTCAGTAAGGAGGGAAAAGACTTGAAATTGAATTTAGCTGATGCAAATGAAATTAAAGCTAAATTGGTTGTCACATCAAGCTGATGTTAACTATGTAAATGTTGCTGTTTGTTAAACTACCATTGAGAGTTTAGAATGTGATCAAAAATAAAGTTCTCTTATTATTCATTTAAAATATAAACTGTGCATTTAAAAGAACATAGATCAAGATTATTCCCCCTGCTTATGCCTTTAAAATTAAATTTAAAATATCCCCTACTTTTTGACAGTATTTTTCAGTATTTAAGTCCACATATACTGTAGCTCCATGCTACCAAAAAAAAAAAAAAAAAAGAGAAAGAGAGAGAGGCTTTTCTGGGTAAGCAGTATCCCATTACATCATTGCTTCAAATGCATTCATTCTCTACAATATTGTTGGCTGTTTCAGGTTAACTACCAAAATCATTTGCCTGAGAAGCGAGATTTAATTGTCTTACAACTACCTCTGTGAAGTACAATAGGGATTACAAGTACCCATTGATTATACTATTGGGTAGAATAAGGCACTCTTATTCTAGCATTTCTCATTCATTTTGTCATTGCATTCTCTTTGAAAGAGACCAAATGGGTCCCAGCAGGTGAAAGCCAAGAAACCTGAAAGGCCCCCTTTGATGAATGACAATACCACAACTGCCCTCCCCCCATTTTTGGAGATTATAAAACCTTATTAAATCATGCCCTGTGAGATATTGATTGAGAGGGAGCTAAACTAAAACCAACAATAGCAGCATGGATCAGAGAACAGTGCTTTCATCAATGGGCACTAAACACAGCTAAGCTTTCCAGTTCTTTTTGGTGGTTTTTTTTTAACTATTTATTTACTTTTGTTTAAACCATTATACAAGAAAGTCATACAATTATACCAACATTGTCAATCACAAATAGCCAATAGCTGTCCCTGTAGAACTAGCAATTCATCTTTTAGACTGTAGCAGGATATTACACAAACAACATTATACTTAAAGTTAGTAGTCTAGATTTTTTTAAAACAATTCTGAGTAATTAGCACAACTGTCACTGACTTCAGGACCCCCTTCACAATGACAAGGCTGTTTGGGAATAACTTGCATGAAAAGAACAGATTAAGACATTTGCTAAAGATAGCTGTGAGAAACAGAGAAGAAAACTCACCCATATTTTAAAGCTATATTTGATTTTAGACTTTTTTGTTGCTTGGCTGTCATGTTAGCCATCTGCGAACCCCACTGCAAACACTCCCTTTATGACAATCACCTCAGTATTACTTGAATCTGCCTGCTTTGGAGGAGACCTCTATAATAAGACTGTGTGTTAATTAACTGTCAGTAGATTTTTTTTAAAAGCATACTGCATCTCAGACAGTGGAAGAAAATGACAAAACATGAAGAAGTTTACATCTAATATTACAAATATCTGCCCTACCATAAGAACAAAAGTTAGGCCTGGCCCTGAAGAATTTTTTTGCTTTAAATACTTTGCTATTGATTTCATTTTCCCCTTTCCTGCCAGATGTCTACAGGTGATCACATTTGTTCCCTGCCATAGGCAGATCCTGTGAAAGAGGAAAAGGGGAATAATAATTTAATGATGGAAACAACCCATTTTGAAACAGGCATGATTGTATCCTGATAATAATTGATTGCTAAAGTCAACAAACTATGTTAAAATGATGCTTTTAAAATTAACCTTGGTTGAAGAATGAAATCAGCATCCAGATTATGATACCAATATTAATGTTGTTGTTAATTTTTTATCAAAGATAAGCAGTTTTGCTGTTTATTATTAATAGCCTTATTTGTGGGAGTAGTACACCCAATATGTAAAAGGCCTTCTCTGCCAACCATAAGTACAATTATGGAATTGCTGAAATTAAGCATTGTGGTTATTCACTGAAACAAATAAATTGTCATCTTTCTGGTAGCTAAAATTTGTTTTGATATCTGATAGTTATAAAACAAAATTAGATGCATTAAAAATATGTGGGCATAATATCAGCACAGGAAATGTAACAGGACTCTTGTTGATGTTTAAAATGGTAGTCTCAAAAACATCTGACAGAAGAAAATCCTGGAAAGATATATAATTCTGCAAAATAATAGAAATATAATGCTTTCAAAAGGGGTACAAAAAAGAATTAATTATGTTATAATCATATGTTTATGTCCATATTTATTTTTGATTGATTTATAATCTCTTTTTCCTAATAGCTGCCTTGCTGCTATTTAATATTTTCCATTTGTTTATCTTCTTCATGTCAAGACTAGCAGTATTATCCTGTGATTTTATACTGCACATTGCATTCATCTAAAACATTAATAAATACTTATAACAATCCTCACCTATTTATCTAACTGCACATCCCGATGTGTATAAAATGCAATAGTTAAATATTTAAATAAAAAATATCAAGTTCTACATCTGTTTTTTACTAATTTTTGTTAATAACAATACTTTTGATAATGATAAAATTCATTATATATATATATATATATAAGAGAAATGGAATTTGAAAGCAGAGAGTTTCCAGTCATATTACAGTCATATCAGTGAAATTTACAGATAAGCTTTATAGCACAGTGTCTTGAACAGATTTTATAAATATAGCATGCCAATTACAGAGCTTTAAATTTTTATATGCTGCTCAGGATGAATAATTAACTGGCTGAAACCTATTGCTAATTGTATTTTCATTTGATTTGACTTTTCAAGCGAAAATGTTACATGCTAGTTTTATACTAATGATTATCCATTTCTGTGCAGATCCATGTTGCCTGTAAGAAAGTCTAACATAATTCTTTGGTTGTATGAGAATCTTGTAATTCAACCATCATCTATTGCTTTTCAAACTCTATCTATCCTCTGTCCTTAAAGAGCTCTGTTAAAATAGAATCTGATGGATCAGGATGTTATTAGACTATTACTTTCTGTATCAAATTTTCTGTCCCTCCTTTCCTTTCTCTGGGAAAAGACATGCAGTAATTCTTACATATCTTTCTTCCAAATTACATTATAAATTCTGAGAAATATTATTGTAAACTAAGTGATGATAAACTAAACTGAACGATTGTACTTCCACTTACCTTCTGCCAATTACCTACAGTGGTTATAATCAGTACTGATATACTTGTAGTTTCTTATGTGCTTTTAGTCATCTGTTTATTTCCTATTCAATTACATATTGGCAAATTCCTACAAAAATGGTGAAATTAAAATAGCTTAGGATAAATCAGTGAAAAATCCCAATCAATATTTTTTCAAATGTAAATTTTAAATGATTTACAGTACATCTAATTTTATACAGGAACCAGTACTGTGATGTCAAGCACTTACTTTAACATTTCATCAGCATTTAACTTCTCTGTGCTCTCAGATCAGTTCATGTAAGTGAGCTGAAGTCTATTGCCCTTGTTATACAAAACCATGAATCATCAGGCCCTATCACCTTATGATGATATCAATTTCCATTTAATAGAAGGATTTAATAATTGGGCTATAAGGCTGTTTCAGCCAATAAGAAATGAAAAGACGTAGTAATGTCTGGGTATTTTACTAATATAACTATGTATGCATAGGTATAAAATATGCCCCCCAAATTAGTTATAAAAATATAAAGTATGTTTAAAGATTTAAAATTAAATACATTCACTAAATCATCACAAATGTCATTCACAGAGAGCACTTGAATTTTAAAGGTCAATTTCCATTAATTTCTTCCTCATATTTACACATTTTTAGTTGCTTAGGTTTGTATTCTGCTCTTGCTAGATTCATTAACTCCTACTACAATTAAATTTGCGCATATGCATCAAAGGAAGATTAGTCCTCAGCGGCCAAATATTGTTTCCTTGCAAAACCTGAGTGAATGGACTTTGTTTCAACGTGGTCTCTGTGTTTGTAAGCGATGGAAATTTTCTTCCAATGCTGCAGAGCACCAGCAGAACTTGATCTGTGGCTGCTGCCTTCTTGTAGTCTCTGGACTTCAGTATCCTAAGACTCATCCCTGAAAGGAAATCTGCTTGATGGATCATCATTCTCCCACTCACAAACATAACTGCAGTAGCATGGAGGTAGAGCACAGTTCCAGTGTACAGAAGGCTCCAACGTGGAGGTAGAAAACAGTTCCAGTGTACCAAAGGTCTCTGCATCCTAGCCTCCCATGGTGCTCCTTATTCTGAAAAGCACTGAGTACCCTCACCTTCCTTTGAAATCAATGGGGGTAGAGACCTCTAAGTAACTCAGGATTTAGAATTTATACCCCACTTCCCAGGTGGCATCAGAAGTAGATTAGCAAGTTTGGTAGCCATTTTACCTGGCCCTGTTGCTCTCTCAGGACATAGAATCATAGAATATCAGGGTTGGAAGGGACCTCAGGAGGTCATCTAGTCCAACCCCCTGCTCAAAGCAGGACCCAATCCCCAACTAAATCATCCCAGCCAAGGCTTTGTCAAGCCTGACCTTAAAAACTTCTAAAGAAGGAGATTCCACCACCTCCCTAGGTAATGCATTCCAGTGTTTCACCACCCTCCTAGTGAAAAAGTTTTTCTTAATATCCAACCTAAACCTCCCCCACTGCAACTTGAGACCATTATGATATGGACAATACCCATGTTCTCGTAGGATGCATTTGACTCTGTGATGTAAACCCCAAAGTGCACAAAATGACTTGGTGGATTCAAATGTGTGTTCATAAATTCACCTTTTTTTCTTTTATATAAAAATGTTAAATTCAGTTCAAAATCTATGCTAAAGTAACAGAAGTTAAACATGCCACATACATCAGGAAATTAAAAGTGATGTTTTCCACATCAACTTTAACTTACACGACTATATTAAAGCATAGATTTAACATATATACAAGATGTTTTAGACATTAGGGAGCTGTTGCTCTGCTCTTTTACATGGGCTTTTTTGCCAGTGTAATCACCTGGTGAATGAGGCCGTAAAAAGGGGCCCATATACAGTTGTATGAGAATTTTCACACTCTTGTGTGTGCATTCTGAACTATGTCATCACGTTAACATAATTTGTGCATTTCTTTTTCTCTACTCAAAAAAAGATAAAATGATGTTGATGTCACTTCTATAAACACAACCAAATGTGCATGTTAAATTCTCAGCTATAACTTGGCATTAATATTTTTCACCTTGATATCTCTTATTCACCCTCTAAATTTCTTGCAATCCCTTTTTCATTAATACTTGTGACGATTTAGCATTTACCCACTACTGTTGCTTGCTGAATAGATGGTTATTCTAGTCACAGAACTCAATTTCCATACATTAGTAACAATCCCAAATAATTGTAATGTATGATAATGTAAGGAAAGTTAGGCTTTCTTGTTCAGTTTCTGGGGAGGAGTCATTTTATATCATTAAGTTACAGTATCATCACTTTGTACCAAAGTCTGTGGATCAGACTACCTATTGCTGGCTGATTATTCACTCAGAAAAAGAACAGAAAGATCTCCAGAATGCCTCTAAATGGAATATCTGTATCTCTAAAATGCCCATCACCACAGCATCTAGGCACCAAAATTCTAATAGAGAGTGTAATGACTTGACTACAGTGTGAAGGTGGTGGATTGTGAAAACTCATCAATGCACTTGATAAAGGCAGTTTTAACCCATTTTTGATAGAATATAGAGAAATGTGCAAATATGACATTGTGGCACACAGAAGAAAAATACTGAACACATACAGTAATTTAACTGTACAAACTATCCATTCTGAATTAATAATGCTGTTAGAAACGTGTTGCCAATTAATGTACAGGGATGGTGGTTAGTGATGTGTGAAAAATTTGAAAAGCTTGGAAATGGAGGGTTTTGTATTTTTGTTTTGAAATTTCATTAGATGCTTAATATCACCGAGAGCCACAATCACTGGCAGACAGACCAGCACTGGAACTTCATGCTTATGTAATTCATACACTAGGCATTTCCATTTTACCGTAAGGGCCTGAGTCTAAGGTGTTGAGCACTTTCGATGCCTAGTGAAACCAGTGAAGATTGAGGACATTCAGCACCTTGCAGGACTGAACCCTTAATGATGGCTCAAAGCACAGTGTGGTTTGGTCTGCTACCTATTAAAGGGGAAGAATAGAATCTTTCCGCTGTCTTGAGACTGGGCTTTGGGGCTGCTCAAGAACACACAGATGAAAAGGAAGAGCATGATGCTGCCCAGTACAGTTCAAGTCTGAGATCCTACAGAAAAGGGAGCCATATAAATGCATAGGTAGCATAGTATGGTTTGCATTGATAAAGTTTGCTGTAAAAGCTAGGTACCATAGGCTTAGTGTGATGTTAACTGGCTCATTCCATCGTTTATTTTTATTTAGTTATTTGCATACACATAAGACATTTAAAATGCCTATTCAGGGCTTTAGGTATCTTTCCCAAGTATTAAAAATACATTGCCAAATAATACATACAAAGAAAAACACAACAGCTTCCCTGGAATCAAGAAGAGAGGGAAATATTCCAGCAATCATTCCCAACTCTTGTGCAAAAAGCTTTCAGCATACCCTACCCTGAAAGTCTGGAAAGAAGAAATGGCCTTTTCAGTGTGTCTTGGAGGTCAACCAGCCATTGCTATTACAGAACAGGGGAGAGAATCCCCTCATGAAGAAGCTGCTGCCAGTAGCTTCCTGTTTCAAAGGGGCTCTAACTTTCGACCCTCCATGGGTCATAAGTGCAGCTGCATGGCATTACTATTATATTATTATTTGCTATTATCTATTTCAGATATTTATTGAGTGCCAACAGTGTTCTTGACAGTGCAGATAGCGAAAGGCCTGATTGCTGCTCCAATAAGCATATGTTCTAAGGGCCCAGTTCTGCAAACAAACATTTACACATATGCTTAAATTAATGCACTGTGAGCAGTTCCACTGAATGTGGTAGAAAGCAATAGGCCTGTAATGTCAATGGGACTATTCACATTGTGTAAAGTTAAGCATAAGTTTTGTAGGGCCTAAATAATCAATATTCACACTTATCCCATTTATTTGTTGCATTTTCTCTATATCCAATGTTTAGTTGCCCGAAAACTAATTATTTTCACTATTTTTTCCTCAGTAGCTGCAAGTGTATTTATACAATGTATTTGACAAGAGACTTCAGAGTATGTTATATGAGGTCCATTCATTTCTAATATGTTTTCTAGAGACTGGGTCTGGTACTTGTGACACTGGACCCCATATTTGTCAAAGTAATTTATTATAGTATGGTTATGGCATAATTATGATGCATTTTGTACAAGCTAAGTCATGTGAGGTGTCATTTGAATAGTTATGATTTGCTGAATATGATTATCCTATTTATATGCATGTATCATTTTTGAATCTGAACTTATGAACACTGACTGGAGATCTGTATTTCAAATGGGCTTACTCTGGAAAACACCCACAGCCAGCCTTTCAGGTACAACAATGAAGAAGCCAGACGCAGCTGATGGCCCATCAGCAAAGATAATGGACTGTGGAATAGCTTAACCTTCCCATGGGCATTTTGGTCAGCATGTAAGCAATGGCTGCTTTAACACTGCAAGGTTCCATGACCAGACCACATATCTCTGGACTCCATCTTGGGATGTCAGTATTTTTCCACAAACTGGTCTGGGAACCAAGTTTTGAAATAAAGGGTTCCCACAATATGCTAAAACTATATAAGGCAGGGAGTGATATCATCTGTTGTTCTTTTCTCCCCACACAAAAAGATTCCTGGAAACACCTGAGGAACAAAGACAGAACTGGGGGAAGTGCTGGACCATGGCTAAAGGAATTTCTAGCCTATGTATGAAGGACCTGGGGATTTCACACTATAAAGCAAGTACAGCTTGTCCCTTAAGAATCTGCATCCTGTTTGTATCACCAAGCAGGTTGAGAATTTGCTAATTCATATCCTATTTTTCTAGTATTTTAGGCTTAGTTTGCTTTTTGTTTATTTGTTAGATAATCTGCTTTGATCTGTTTCTTATCACTTATAACCACTTAAAATCTATCTTTCGTAGCATGGGCGGCGGGTGAAGTGCTGGTTGGGGGAGGCTAGCCTCTGGATGGCCCCGCCACCCCCCAAGAACCCATCCCCCTTCTCCTGTCGGGCGCTTCACCCCCGGAGCACTGGGTAGTCGGGCGACATGCCCTCCTGACCCTCGTGTGCAAGGCGGGCAGGCAGCTTTCACCCTCCCACCCCGCAGCTCAGGGCAGGCAGCACGTGCCCCCCCCACTCCCAAGCCCAGCGCCCCCAGCCATCCCAAGTCCCAGCCACCCCAGCCCCAGCAGATTTTCCTGAAGAGGAGCAACCTTCCTGGGCTGGAGCCCAGTGGGGAAAGCAAGCAGGAGGGGGCTTCAGGGAGGAGAATGGATGGGGCCACACCAGGATATGTGGGGAGACACAGCCTTTCCCAGCCTATGGATCGTGACACCCATGTTTTGTAGTTAATAAACTTGTTTTTGCTTTATCTAAACCAGTGAGTTGGAGCCAAGTGCATGGGAAATCATATCTCATGGGGCAAAGGTTGTTGCATATTCCTCCCTACATTGGGGGGGGGGGGAGCGAAGTCCATGAGCGTACTCTGTACAAATCCCTGTGCATTGCAAGATGGTATAATTCTGGGTTTATGTTCCAGTATTGGGGGGGGGGGAGGTTAGGCTGGGAAGCTGGTGGTTATTTTGGCTGTAGCCTCTCTATTATTGGTTTATGCAGTGGCTGGTTGGAGAGCCTGCATGTAACTGCTGCAGCTGGGTGTGTCCCTACCTGTGTGTATGCTGGTGGAAGTGTAAGACCGGGAGTGGGTCTGCATCTTGTCACAGCAACACAGTGTGAGAGAGATCCCAGGCAGGTAGGTCAGAGGGCTCAGTGGTACCCCAGTTCCAGGTGGCTCCCCAAGGGGAACCCATCACAGTACTCGCAAAAAGAAAAGGAGTACTTGTGGCACCTTAGAGACTAACCAATTTATTAGAGCATAAGCTTTCGTGAGCTACAGCTCACTTCCTCAGATGCATATCGTGGAAACTGCAGCAGGCTTTATATATACACAGAGAATATGAAACAATACCTACTCCCACCCCACTGTCCTGCTGGTAATAGCTTATCTAAAGTGATCATCAGGTGGGCCATTTCCAGCACAAATCCAGGTTTTCTCACCCTCCACTCCCCCACACAAATTCACTCTCCTGCTGGTGATAGCCCATCCAAAGTGACAACTCTTTACACAATGTGCATGACAATCAAGTTGGGCTATTTCCTGCACAAATCCAGGTTTTCTCACATTCCCCCCACCTCCATACACACACAAACTCACTCTCCTGCTTGATTGTCATGCACATTGTGTAAAGAGTTGTCACTTTGGATGGGCTATCACCAGCAGGAGAGTGAATTTGTGTGGGGGGGTGGAGGGTGAGAAAACCTGGATTTGTGCTGGAAATAGCCCACCTGATGATCACTTTAGATAAGCTATTACCAGCAGGACAGTGGGGTGGGAGTAGGTATTGTTTCATATTCTCTGTGTATATATAAAGCCTGCTGCAGTTTCCACGATATGCATCTGAGGAAGTGAGCTGTAGCTCACGAAAGCTTATGCTCTAATAAATTGGTTAGTCTCTAAGGTGCCACAAGTACTCCTTTTCTTTTTGCGAATACAGACTAACACGGCTGTTACTCTGAAACCATCACAGTACTGTCTTACTAAAATATCTTCCAGAAATTAAAACCACTGTGAGCCTGGTTATTTAGAATTATAAAGCTTAATGAAATATGTGAGCACAAAAAGGAAAAGATATAAATTATTTGTGTGCCAAAAAGGGAACTGTGGGAAGGGCACGTAACAGGAAACCAGTTTTCTTCTGATATAATGGAGAGCTAGCTGGCTGTTATCTACTCACTGTCTTCTAGAAGATGAAAAGTCACATGAGTCATGTTGTTTCCTTCCTGGGTTAAGATTTTCTATCTGTAAAATATAGGAATAGCACTTTCAGTTAATACCTGAGGTAACAGACAGAAGGAAGCTTGCTTCTGAAGAGACCCATTTCTTGACAGAATGTGAACAGCATAACCACCAGTTTTGTATTCTATTCAAACTGTCAGTAGGCAGACAACTTATAATTGCTAACAACAATGATAGACGTTATCATTTTCCTTTGGAAACAAAAACAACTCTTGCTTGTGATTTTTGTTTCCACGTCTTGCTGTGTGATGAATTTTCCTAACTGCGGTACATAAAGGCTAGTCCTTATCTATATCCCAAGTCTTTCAGTTACACCTTATGCTGGACTCTCAGCAAGAGAACATAGATGTCAGGCATTTAATTTTAGAGCAGAGCTTCTTTTCAAAGCAGTTTTGCTCTCTGTTGGGTTGTTCTGCTTACAATGGCTGCTAACACATGCACTGCTCATGATAATCGTAACTGACTGAACACTGAGTCCCCTCTGAAGCTGGACTCTCATCTGTCATTGTTCTGCTGAGTACATATGTGGTATGTTATGTAAGTTGGTACTAAATTAATTTTAGTGCATATGTTCCAAAAAACTGTCAACGATGTTTAGTTATGTAATCAACTGATCTGATTTTTTTTTAAATCAACTCATTATTGCTTCAAGTGGGTTTAAAAATAAATGTGAAGAAACAGGTTGTGAGGCTGCTTTGTTGTTTAGCTAGTTGACTTTTTTTCTTTGCCAGTTCATTTTGTTTGTTTTGTACTTTTTCCTCTTTACTCAGTAGCATTCCTCTCCCCTCCCACACTTGCCCTTATAGTTTTCTTAGCACCAGGGCTGAAAGTGGCACCGGCTGGTGGCAGCTTCACCACAGCAATGTCTCACTAATACTAACTATTGTCTTGATGTGCTAATTCATCGGTGTCATGTCATGTAATTTCCATCTTGGGCAAAAGATCCCTTTCCCAGCAATGCTGATATCCAAGACATTGCTGATGAATACTGTTCGTGTTTTCTGAGGCCATACTTCCGGATAAGAAGGGAGAAAGACAAGAGCCTGCATGAAAACTGCATGTTGTGTCATCAGTATATCTGTCTTGTATATTCAATAAACAATGTGAAGAAAGGAAGAGAAATAGAAGGTAAATTGAAGCAGCTGTAGATTCTACACTTTATTCCCTTTTACCAAGTTGGGCCCTGCAATGGCCTGGCACCCACCTCTTGTGAGCACCCCTTCTGTCAAGTGGAGTCTTTAAACAGTCCCAGCCCTGGTATTGCGCCATATACCCAGAGCTTCCTCCCTGGAGCCAACAGTTTTGCCCTCTTGGTCTGTTCTGGCCTCAGCTCTCCAGTTGGGCCACAAAATAGTTCAGATCCCCCTCTGGGGTTTATTTTACTGTCTGATCGTAGGCCACTTCCACAGTGCCTATGGTGTGGGGGAGGGAGGGAGTGTTGGACCTGGGCCCTCCCACTGCTCCAGGTGTCAGCCCAGGCGTCCTAAGAATAGCAGCCATGCAGCACCATGTCCCTTTAGTGAAACTGCCTTCAATTCCCTGGACCACTTCTCCACACCCTGCATCAATGCTTCACCCTTAGCTCAGAGCTTTTCTGTGTTCAGGCTCAGCAGCCAGAGAGGAGCTCTTCCTCGCTCCCCTGGTCCCTGCCAGCACTGAGCTGTCTGAGGTGCTGCAGTTCCCTTTGGTCAGCCAGGAGTACCAACTGCACTTCTCTGGATCCATCAAGGAACTGACTGTCTATGGCTCTGCAGCTCCTTTTCATATGGCTATCCTAGCCTTTATTGACTGCTCCCTGCAACCTCTCTGATTGGCTAACCTTTTTCAGCCTCTCTAGGACACTCAGAAGACTTAGCTCCTCTGCTCCTTTCCTGGGACGAGTGTCACAGGACCCTGAGGCCTCCAGCAGGGAGCTTCTGGGCCTAGTCCACCCCATCACAGGCCCCAATCCTGCACTGAAAACTGTGCAGGTCAACTTCTGGTTTACCCAGAGCCCTAATGACTTATTCAGGACCTTAATGGCTCTCTGTGGGCATAGAGAGCATCACATCCTGTTTTCACTGTAGGATCAGGATATCAAAGAGTAACACATTTCAAACCTCAGGCTAGCAGGCATCTGTACATATGAAATCCTGGTGATTGATTTCTCTCCAAAAGCTTCCTCAAGGAGCAGAATTACAGTACATTGAAATGATGGGTTTGTTTAAGTCATACTGTAACATATACATTGAATTCTTCAGCTATGTTGACTAGTAGTCTGCGCACCAGAATAGGAAACAAAGAACACTTGAACTGTAATTCTCTGACGTTGACTCTTTTTGTGGCCTCTGTGGTTCTGTTTCCCCTTCTATAAAATGGGGGGTTGATAATTGTCTACCTCAGAGATGGTGTTTTCAGTACTAATAAGTTAATGTTTGTAAAGCACTTTGAATATGAAATCACTAAGCATTGGTATTATAATTCCTTAATAATCTGATTATGGGAAAATAGTTATACTGTGGTTTTAATTCTGAACAAAATATGCCTGTAATATGATTTTCTCCATTGCTTTCTATTAATAAACTAAATAACTGTCACCAAACTACTTCTTTCTTATTTGCTCACTCTAAACACACAAGCACATAAAATGTGAAAAACTGAAGTTTTTTTAGAGAAATTCTAATCTGGTGAGAACCATGGTGTTATTCCTAGGTGGATGAATTGGTATGGGAAAAACAAATACGACCCAATTTAAATGGAAAAAATGCTAAAACTTTTGAGTTTTACAAAAGTTTGTTATATTTTTGTACCTATGAACTTTCTCAGTGTGCTTCTATTCTATTTAGGTTCTTATGTCACTCTCATTACCATATTATCTTACTGCACTACTGAAAAGTGCTCTGTGATATAACTAAAATCTGTCACATGTAGTTTGTTCTCTTTCACATCCTCCCCCATGGCTTAAACTGGAAGAAACTAACTCAGAGTAGAAAGGCTATTTTTGTGATATTTCCCACATGGTCATAACTGAGAAGCACTGCACCTAAATTCTTGTGAAGAACACTATACTCTTGATATTTCCAAAATGTCCCCTAGACAAGTAATGGGGCTTGATGAATTGGTGAAAAAAATCACAAAATATGTCACCAGTTTCTCACAGGCAGTTGCTGTACCACCCTTTGGAATCTGATTGTGGGCTATGAGACATTTTGCTGACATTGACCGTCTTCAGGCACGGCCCCCTGCAGCTCCCAGTGGTCACGATTCACCATTCCCGGCCAATGGGAGCTATGGGAAGCGGCTGGTCGCAGGGATGTGCTGGCTGCTGCTTCCCACAACTCCCATTGGCCAGGAACGGCGAACCGCAGCCACTGGGAGCTGCAAGGGCCTGTGCCTGAGGACAGTCCACATTAACAAAATGTCTCGCAGCCTGCAATCAGATTACCCTGATGGGCCGCATACGTCTCGTGGGCTGCAGGTTACCACCACTGCTCTGGAATCTTTGGCTGTACCTTCAGGTGTTAAAGAAACCCATAAGCAGAGATACTTTCTTCTTCAAATTTTGGATAGTTTTCATAGGCCTGTGATAAATACCCCTCTTCCCACAGTACAGCACTATGAGCATAGCTCATTGCTACTGTTCGCATTCCCCTCCCCCCACAACATGTCAAAGAGAACATAACACAATGCAGGCACTCCTAAGTGAGTGACTTTTCTTAATGGCTTCTATTAATGCCCTTAAGCATTGGAGAAATCAAAACCAATGCCATGTGATTTATGTGACCAATCACAACCATCCAATCCAGCTCCACATTTTTAAAAAGTAATGAAAAAAATGTTCCCATTACTTCATATATATAATGTTGATTTTAAAAAATCATAATTTGTACAGTTGGTTCAATCTTGTGCATTTTTAACCAAAAACAAGCATCTTTTGTTGAAACAACATTTTGCTATGAATTTTTCACCCAGCTCTAAGTGCAGAAAGATTCAAAGTAAATCAAAAACCTTTAAACAAGTCAGCAGCAGGATAATGGCCTGTAGCATTTAGAAAGATGTATGGCACCTACATGCATTGTCTGAAATTTTCAGATGTTTATTTTCATTGTTGCTAATTTGTAGACACCTCATAATGCTCAGGTGAAAGAGGTAACCAGGTCTTCCTTCTTTATGGAAAAGTTACAGTTAAATTCTTTTCCTTCTTTCTGTTACTAATAGTGCACCTTGCCTCCACATTATTTTCTCTTGCAAGTATTCCTCAGCTTTCAACTCCTATTGTTTTCCCTGTTCTGCCAGCTAATTAAATACATAAACCTGTGAGAAAGCCACACTTAAAACCACCCTGCTAACAAAGAAGATTTCTCAATAAACCTGATATTGAATATGTTTCAGATGCCTGATGAAACCTCTTCTTGAAGAAATACATTTAGCCATGCTGCTGTCACTTAAAGTTAGTGATTGCCCATAACTATAAGGTAGAGGTTGATCACTAGCCAAGAGCATCTGAGTGCAAAAAAGTTTTAATGAATGTTCTGTGTTTCTAAAAATGTGACACTTGCACACACTTTGGTAGAAATAAGAACTTTATGGAGTGGGCACTTACAACATTTTGTCTATTGTTGCTAAATAAACTCATTCCTGTCATTAACAACAAGATGTTATGGAAATGGAAACCCAATCTATAGATTTTGTCACCATCTGGGGCTTAGATGCCAAGATGATAGTGCTTTAAAAATATCTTCTGGGTGGATGAAGCCAGAGACAATATGTGCAATCAAAACACTCCTTTACTGTCTTTGTCTGCTTCAAACAGCAAGTGTGTTCACTCTTATACCGACTTTATTAAACATGCCCTTTGTGTGTTTGCTCTGTAAATGTTTCTGTTTTGCAGTAAGTAATATAATTATGTACAGGAATATTTACTGTCTGCTGTAAATATAATTAATTAGTCCTGGTATACGTAATTTTTATTTTATTCGGTGTGCTATAAATCATTTTTTATTTCAGCAAGTGGTACAGTAAAAAGCCTAGTAAACTAAATGTTGTTTGAATTAACATTGCTAAATAATTGAACAAAGAAGTTCTGAGTAAATGATGTGGAAAAAATATCTAACATCGCTCTTATCAAAATGAAAGTTGTTTAAAAACTGAACCTCATTTTCAGCATTAGCATCTAGCGCAAGCAACCATTTCCTTACTTTTTTCAGGAAAACATTTTCTCAAACCACAAAATAAATAAATACCATTACAGAATTTGACATTTTATGCCAGTTCTGGCATTAGCATGGTGAGTTACTATCTGCTTAATTGCAGGTGAATCTGCAAATGAACAAACCTACCCTACTGCAGTGCAAGGACCTTGATGGGTTGGTGGGGAGCTATGGCAACTGACTCTCCATTGTCCAAGAGATTCAACCCTGTCAGCTGCATGTGGTCAAATAACAAATAATTATTCACAAATAATGTACTGACTCAATTACTTGGTGAATATGGTTAGACTATATCTTTAGATCTCATCAAAATAGAGCAAGTAATGAACATTCAAATATTCATAGAATAAATAAATAATATTAATATTATTCAAACAGCTCTACTAATAACTGTTCTGGTAGTTTACTGATAAACCTCAGGAAATGAAATAACAGGTTGGCCATTGGAGTATGCTTCAGAAGAACCGGGCTCAAGCACAAATAAGGACTCGTTAAACTCTGGAAATAGGCATTCTGTTGTACTATAATAAAGGCAAAGAAGTATTTTACCTGTAATGTAGATTTTGTGAAGAACCTCCTCACAGAGTTGTTCAGGATGTTAAAAAGCTTGATTGTTCCATGATCTGTGTAGTGTTTGAAACAGACTCATCAAGTGAGTGCTGTGAGCAACTTTCCATCTTCACTGAAAAAATAAGTCACATTAACTGCAGTTTCTTTAGATCAGCTAGACAGTGACAGATGAAGAAGGCACAAATGAACCCACTAAGCAGGCTGAATTTATAAGTGTCTCATTTGTGGCATATAGAGACTTGTCCTGGATTTTGGGAGCTTGTGAAAGTCAATAGTGCAATCCCATTGGATGGGCTGTTGTGTTAATTTTGATGGAATAAATGGGCCCAGAGAGTCAAAGGTGTTAACATGATCCTGTCACCACACAACAGTGAACAGTCAATACGGTTTGGGGTTTTCAGTATAGAGATCTTGGCCTGCTTAGTCCTGTGGCAAACACATTAGAAAATTCATGCCAAAGTTTGGAAATGTGTTGATTAGGATTCACTAGAGAAAAAAGAATCAGAATGAGCCATACATGTTCTGGAATTGAAATTGAGCAGTTATGCAGAAAAATCTCAATTAAAACCTATGAAAGTCTCTTTTCAGAGAGAGGATATCTGTTAGGGTCTCTAATTGTTTCAGGAAACCCTGGGTGGTGGAGAAGAAACTGTTAGTTCTGTTCAGTTCTGAGTTTTGAAAGATAGTCATTTTTCCTGCTTTTGACAAAACAGACAAACACAAGAGGGACTAAATGATAGCATAGTAAAGCTGGGGAAAATATGGCTTTTGTTGATGTTCTGAGGATACCACATGACTGGCCAGTCACAGACGGATGCTCTGGATTGGCAGGTCAGCCACAACAGATGTCGTTTTAACCTCTGTATCCTTTCCCCAGTTTGGAACATCATTTGGCTGGTCTAGTCAGGTCCTTCTCTTTTTAACTTCTCTTTCTCAGGCTGGGCAGAGCTGGATGCGGAGTATCATCTCATTGTGCTGGTGTTGTGCAATACAGCTGGTCTTAGGAGCAAGTGAAAATCCAAGAAAGAGAGACAGGATAAGAGGAAGATAGTGAGTGGATGGAAAGAAACAATGAAGACAGAGCAGTATCTCTTGCTTCAGGCTGAAGTCTCTCTTGGGGCAGTGGTGATGGTCAGGCTGTGATGTTGCACTCCATATAAAAAAGAAGCTTACAAGAAGTGGAAGGTTGGACATATGACCAGGGAAGAGTATAAAAATATTGCTCGGGCATGTAGGAATGATATCAGGAGGGCCAAATCGCACCTGGAGCTGCAGCTAGCAAGAGATGTCAAGAGTAACAAGAAGGGTTTCTTCAGGTATGTTGGCAACAAGAAGAAAGCCAAGGAAAGTGTGGGCCCCTTACTGAATGAGGGAGGCAACCTAGTGACAGAGGATGTGGAAAAAGCTAATGTACGCAATGCTTTTTTTGCCTCTGTCTTCACTAACAAGGTCAGCTCCCAGACTGCTGCGCTGGGCATCACAAAATGGGGAAGAGATGGCCAGCCCTCTGTGGAGATAGAGGTGGTTAGGGACTATTTAGAAAAGCTGGACGTGCACAAGTCCATGGGGCCGGACGAGTTGCATCCGAGAGTGCTGAAGGAATTGGCGGCTGTGATTGCAGAGCCATTGGCCATTATCTTTGAAAACTCGTGGCGAACCGGGGAAGTCCCGGATGACTGGAAAAAGGCTAATGTAGTGCCAATCTTTAAAAAAGGGAAGAAGGAGGATCCTGGGAACTACAGGCCAGTCAGCCTCACCTCAGTCCCTGGAAAAATCATGGAGCAGGTCCTCAAAGAATCAATCCTGAAGCACTTGCATGAGAGGAAACTTGCATGATCAGGAACAGCCAGCATGGATTCACCAAGGGAAGGTCATGCCTGACTAATCTAATCGCCTTTTATGATGAGATTACTGGTTCTGTGGATGAAGGGAAAGCAGTGGATGTATTGTTTCTTGACTTTAGCAAAGCTTTTGACACGGTCTCCCACAGTATTCTTGTCAGCAAGTTAAGGAAGTATGGGCTGGATGAATGCACTATAAGGTGGGTAGAAAGCTGGCTAGATTGTCGGGCTCAACGGGTAGTGATCAATGGCTCCATGTCTAGTTGGCAGCCGGTATCAAGTGGAGTGCCCCAAGGGTCGGTCCTGGGGCCGGTTTTGTTCAATATCTTCATAAATGATCTGGAGGATGGTGTGGATTGCACTCTCAGCAAAATTGTGGATGATACTAAACTGGGAGGAGTGGTAGATACGCTGGAGGGGAGGGATAGGATACAGAAGAACCTAGACAAATTGGAGGATTGGGCCAAAAGAAATCTGATGAGGTTCAATAAGGATAAGTGCAGGGTCCTGCACTTAGGATGGAAGAATCCAATGCACCGCTACAGACTAGGGACCGAATGGCTAGGCAGCAGTTCTGCGGAAAAGGACCTAGGGGTGACAGTGGACGAGAAGCTGGATATGAGTCAGCAGTGTGCCCTTGTTGCCAAGAAGGCCAATGGCATTTTGGGATGTATAAGTAGGGGCATAGCGAGCAGATCGAGGGACGTGATCGTTCCCCTCTATTCGACATTGGTGAGGCCTCATCTGGAGTACTGTGTCCAGTTTTGGGCCCCACACTTCAAGAAGGATGTGGATAATTTGGAGAGAGTCCAGCGAAGGGCAACAAAAATGATTAGGGGTCTAGAACACATGACTTATGAGGAGAGGCTGAGGGAGCTGGGATTGTTTAGCCTGCAGAAGAGAAGAATGAGGGGGGATTTGATAGCTGCTTTCAACTACCTGAAAGGGGGTTCCAAAGAGGATGGCTCTAGACTGTTCTCAGTGGTAGAAGAGGACAGAACGAGGAGTAATGGTCTCAAGTTGCAGTGGGGGAGGTTTAGATTGGATATTAGGAAAAACTTTTTCACTAAGAGGGTGGTGAAATACTGGAATGCGTTACCTAGGGAGGTAGAATCTCCTTCCTTAGAGGTTTTTAAGGTCAGGCTTGACAAAGCCCTGGCTGGGATGATTTAACTGGGAATTGGTCCTGCTTCGAGCAGGGGGTTGGACTAGATGACCTTCAGGGGTCCCTTCCAACCCTGATATTCTATGATACTATGATATGCTTTATGAAAATATGCTTATGAATATGACATAACTGGGATATGCTTTATGCTAAATACCCCTTGTATGGTGTCATTAGAAAGCTTGTAATCTACTAAGTATGTTCATCCTATTTGTTTGCATGTATTATTTCTATATCTGGAGTTAGGAGAATAAGATATAAACTCGTATCACTGATGTAAACATATTAAGTGGAGGCCATTAAGGGTGCTCCAGAAACAATCAGTTGTAAATGGCCTTAGTTACTTGAAAGCCTTCCTGTGTACATGTGGGCCAGCCCATGGAGAATGAAGATTAGGGGCCTTACAGTGACATGCGACATCCATCTTACATCTGGTACTTTTCCATTTAGAAGGAGGGGTGGGGATCCAGAGAGACAAAAGATTCCTGCCTTGTGCCAAAGCTATAAAACGGGGGTGGAGCAGGACAAAAGGGTTGGCCAGTCATGAGAAAACCCCTAGTTACCACCTGAGATGTCTGCTGGAACTAACAAGGGCTGTACCAGGGAAAAGGATTGAGCCCAGACTAGGAAGGAGTCTAGTCTGTGAAAGAAGCTTTTTGGAACATCTCTGAGGGTGAGATATTACCTGTAATCAGTTTCTTAATGTAATAGGCTAAGACTTTCGTGTTTTTGCTTTATTTTGTGTGGTGACCTACTTTGTTCTGTCTGTTATTACTTGAACCACTTAAATCCTACTTTTATACTTAATAAAATCACTTTTGTTTATTAATAAACCCAGAGTAAGTGATTAATACCTGGAGGAGCAAACAGCTGTGCATATCTTTCTATCGGTGTTATAGAGGGAGGACAATTATGAATTTACCCTGTATAAGCTTTATGCAGAGTAAAACAGATTTATTTGGGGTTCAGACTCCCAGAAAGGCTGAACACTGGGTGCTGGGAAAGTTCCTGTTAACTGAGAAGCCCCTGGGCTGAGTGAATCTCCGTTTCAGTGAACTGCTGAGAGGCATGACCCAACATCTGGGTCTGTGCTGGAGCTGACTGGAGTGTCTAACTCAGCAAGACAGGAGTGGAGGGGCTCCTGTTCTGGCAGGAGGGCTGTTCTCAGTGATATCCCAGCTCATCGAGTGACAGTCTTGAGAGGAGTCTCTGTGACCAAACCCATCACACAGTATACCCAATACTGTGCTGAAGTCTGGGTGTCATGATGATGTGATAGTTCTCAAGGCTCAAGAACTAAGGACAGAGTCTCTGGAGCAAATTGGAGATCTACTGACTTTTCCCCTTCCTCTGGGAATCCCTCCGTGCCCCATTTTTTTTAAGGATCCCCAAAAGGGGCAATGCACAGACTAGCCCATCTTCTCATTATTTTGTCCACCAATTAGACCTAATTTCCAACACACTAATTTTGGTCCACTGATTTCCAGTCCCACACATCTTTTGTTGATCAGACATGATTTCAGCACAGTCTGTGAGTTAAAACAGTAGGCCTTTTTGTTTGGATTAACACAGTTTTTGTCTGTTAAGGAATAATTAGTCATGGTGTGAAAGGTAAAGTTCTGCAATGGATAAGAACTGGTTAAGAGGCATAAAACAACAAGTAGAAATAAATGGTCAATTTTAACTACGGCAAAAGGTTAACAGTTGGATGCCCCAGGGTTCGGTACAAGGACCATCTTGTTTAATATATTATACTAATAAACTGAAGGAGGTGTGCACAGTGAGGTGGCAAAATGTGCAGATGTCAGAAAACAATTTAGTAGCTGAAGACTAGAAAGACTACATGACCTCCAGAAGAACCTTAAAAACAGGTTGGTAATTGGGGAACATAATGGTATATTTCAGAGGAACAGCCGTGTTAGTCTGTATTCGCAAAAAGAAAAGGAGTACTTGTGGCACCTTAGAGACTAACCAATTTATTTGAGCATGAGCTTTCGTGAGCTACAGCTCACTTCATCAGATGTTTACCGTGGAAACTGCAGCAGACTTTATATACACACAGAAATCATGAAACAATACCTCCTCCCACCCCACTGTCCTGCTGGTAATAGCTTATCTAAAGTGATCAACAGGTGGGCCATTTCCAGCACAAATCCAGGTTTTCTCACCCTCCACCCCCCCACACAAATTCAATATTGTGAAATTCAATGTTGTGAAGTTCAAGGTAACATGCATTGGAAGAAATAGTTGAAATATCCACGCACCTTTCCAAGTTCTAAACTAAATACAGCCAGTCATGCACATGCAGTGGTCAAAAAAGCCAATAAGGTATCAAAACATGTAAAGACATGGATAGAAAATGATACTGTAAATATTATTTAAAGTCATGGTATTCCGTCAAATATATATATAGCAGAAATTGAATAAGTCCAGGTATGCACAATGAAAATAATTAAATGCATGGAAAGAATTTTGTTTGAAGAGACACTGAGCCTGTTCTGTTTAGAGAAGAGCCAAATAAGAGGGCATACAATAAAGGCACACAGAATAAATCACATAGAGAAGACAAATCATGCTCTTTTATTTTATAATACAAAAACATGAGGACATTCAATGAAATTGCAAGGCAACAAATGTAAAACCAATACAAGGGAAGCTGTTTTGTGGAATGTATGATTTATGTGTGGAACTCATCGCCACCACATGTCATTCAGGCCAAGAGCTTAGCAGGGACTCTAAAAAGATTTAGACATTTATATGAATAATGAGAACATCCATAGTTACATTACACAGGCAGTCTATTCAATGAGAGATGTAAACTCCAGTACTTCTGGAATAAGCCAATCACTAACTGATAGGGTTGGGGGGGAAATCCTTTATGGGCAGTTTAATCCATAATTGTCTGGACTTTCCTGAGAAGTGTCTGACAGTGTCCTCGGACACTGCTACCTGGACCCTCGGTAGTTTCTATGCTGTTTTCATATTTAACATCTAGTTAATAGTGGAAAAGTTATTTTCAGTTAAATTAGGTCCCAGCTTTGAAATGCAGCAGCTAATTCTTTTTTAGCTTCCTTTTCTAAATCTGTTACAGAGGCTTTGAACAATGAGACTGAAATAACATTTCAAGTACATCACTGTGCCTAATGAATTACAGAGCTCTTGATTAATGGCACTTGTTCAACATCACAGTGACAGAAGTATGAAGTGTAAAACAAATGGTGTTTTGGCCTGGTGTGTTTTCTCCTATGAGACAGACCTGGCACCATCAGAAGTGATTTTTTTTTTATTATCTTTTCTTCTGTTCATCTGCTGTTGTATTTTTCATTCTACAAGTGTGCACTTTTGTCTTGTGCTGGTGCTTGCTATCAGAGTAGTTATCATTGAAGAGGTTTGCTGCAGATTCCACTGAAACATCACTACTGAGCATCAACTCTGCAATCACTAAGCCTCAATCCTGTATCCTAACACGTAGCACATGGGAGGGGGGAAGAGAAGCTGGAGGCATATGCTGGTCAGAACCCTTAGCAAACAACTAGGTTGCAGGAATATCTATCATAATGGCACTGGTGAATTGCAGTTGACGAGGCATACTGCACAGTGCTGGATCAGAGTTTATGTATTTTACTAACCTTATTTCACTGTACAGTTTTATAGGGGCCCCAAAGCTGCACCAGTTTGAAATAAATACCTTCTAAGCTGTATATCAGACAGTGACACTGGTTCTTGGACCATCCCTGTACGTACAGTTGTTGCCTGTATTTTTTCTACTGCTTCTGGACTAAAGAGGTCACTCTCCTGCGTGCTGAGAGGCATGAAGCTGGCAGTGAGACCAAGATACAATAGTCAATTTTGCCTTTTGTTAGCTTCTTGCAAGTAACTCGGTCCACTGGTGATTGGAATGTTCAACACCATTGTCAGCTATCTCTGCTCTCCAGCTTTCCTCCTTCCTAGCAGAAAGATCTGTGACATAGATTTTACAAACAGCAAAGACAAGCCTACCTTTGTTTTCAGATTTTTTTTTGTTCATTATTATGTTCTCGTGGCCAATGAACACAATTGATCTCTACAGGGAAATGTTGCCAACATGAATGGGTCCAATCCCAATCTTTTTATACTCGCTCCCTAGTCACACCAAACTCCCATTGAAGACTGCATCTATGCCTGAGTTCGAAGTGTTGAGTAGGACCTTGTATGAATAAAAATAGTATCTGAACTTATGCTGACTAGGATCAAAAAATAATCCAAAACATAATGGCAATCTGTCTTCATGCTTTGATATATATAAGCATCAGGAAGAGATTTCTCCCACATGGTACAGTAAATGTAAAGTTATGCATATTACTGAGAGATTAGTGGCAGGGTACTAAAGGGACCACTGGTCTCTTTTACTTTGGTAATGCATTTAGATTTTAAAAAATGGTTTTCAGTATTATAAAGCTCTCTCTATCTGTTAACAGGGGGCTAAATAATTTGTAAAATCTGCTCTAGCAATATCTTCAGAGGCTATTTCCTCAGTTAGAACATAGAGCATGGTTCTGTAGATGCAAAATTTGGGACACAGTTAATAGTTAAATATCTAAATGGTGACATTTGTGCCTAACGTTAATTGAGAGTGTGATTTTGTGTCTGCAAAAATAGAGGCATTGCTAAAAAGCAATCTATGCCTGAGTTCGAAGTGTTGAGTAGGACCTTGTATGAATAAAAATAGTATCTGAACTTATGCTGACTAGGATCAAAAAATAATCCAAAACACAATGGCAATAAAAAGCAAAGCCATTATGCCCAAGAACATTGAGGCGAGACCCCTTAGAATATAGACCAGACTATTATCTTGTGTTCCTTAGGGAGCAGATGTAGCTTAAATGTTAGAGCAGGGAACTGGGAATCAAGAGACCTGAGTTTCTCAGTTCTGCCAAAGAGTTACTGTGTGGCTTTTACTAATCACATAACTGCTCCCTGGCTCAGTTTTACAAATGGGAGTCATATTCTTACTTTCCTCATAGTGACACTGTGGGAATTCATTAATGCTCGTAAAGCCCTTTGAGATCCTTGGGTTAGAGATGCCATAAAAATGCAAAGTATTATTACAATTGCAATAATTTTAATGAGTGGAAAAGTATATATAAGCTTTGTGGCCAAAGGAGACACAAATGTTTATTATGCTAATCTTTTACAGCCTCCTTTGATTTCTCCCTGAGGACAAAAACAATGAGGAGTCGTTGTGGCACCTCAGAAACTAACAAATTTATTTGGGCATAAGCTTTTGTGGGCTAAAACCCACTTCAGATGCATGGAGTGGAAAATACAGTAGAGAGGTATAAAAATAGAGCATTTGAAAAGATGGGAGTTGCCTTACCAAGTGGTGTGGGGGTCAGTACTAATGAGCCAATTCAATTAATGTGGAAGTGTGCCATTCTCAACAGTTGACAAGAACTTTTGTAGTAATAATGAGGCCAATGTAATCAAGGTGGCCCATTTCAAACAGTTGACAAGAAGGTGTGAGTATCAGCAGGGGGAAATTAGTTTTTGTAGTGACCCATCCACTCCCAGTCTTTATTCAGGCCTAATTTGATGGTATCCAGTTTGCAAATTAATTCCAGTTCTGCAGTTTCTCATTGAAGTCTGTTTCTGAAGTTTTCTTGTTGAAGAATTGCCACTTTTAAATCTGTTATTGAGTGTCCAGAGAGATTGAAGTGTTCTCCTACTGGTTTTTGAATGTTGTAATTCTTGATGTCAGATTTGTGTCCATTTATTCTTTTGCATTGAAACTGTCCAGTTTGTCCAATGTACATGGCCAAGGGGCATTGCTGGCACATGATGGTATATATCATATTGGTAGATGTGCAGGTGAACAAGCCCCTGATGGTGTGGCTGATGTGGTTAGGTCCTATGATGGTGTCCCTTGAATAGATATGTGGACAGAGTTGGCACTGGGGTTTGTTGCAGGGTTTGGTTCCTGGGTTGGTATTTTTGTTGTGTGATCTGTAGTTGCTGGTGAGTATTTGCTTCAGGTTGGGGGGCTGTCTGTAAGCGAGGACTGGCCTGTCTCCCAAGATCTGTGAGAGTGAGGGTTCATCCTTCAGGATAGGTTGTAGATCCTTGATGTTGCACTGGAGAGGTTTTAGTTGGGGGATGTAGGTGACGACTAGTGGAGTTCTATTACTTTCTTTGTTGGGTCTTAGTAGGTGACTTCTGGGGACAATCTGTCGAAACTGTATAATTTTACCTACCTTTCCATTTAGACATATAGCTCACAGATTGAGAGCAAGGTCAGGATTTCATATTTTTTATTAAAAGCTTTTTTCTCCTAGATGTGACTCTGGCAAACATATCTCACATTATAAGGTAATATTTAAGTGTTTGCTCGGTAACAGATAGGGGAAAAGCACTAACAAGTATGATATACTAGTTTCCAAAAGGAGGTGTTATGTCCTGCCCTGCTAAGAAGGCCCATCAACACCAGATGAACTATTGTGGAGCATCAGAGGATGAAAGACTTTATAGATTGCTCTTCTCTCCTCCCTACCCAAGAGGAGACATGCAAGTGAATTCCTCACAACAGCTGAATTTGTAACTCAAAGCAGAAGGAGGGAAGGAATAAAAAGCCCTAACAAGGAGGGACTGTATCTTTTATGCTGCTTAGACTCTGAGGGTCCAGGATTACTAAGCATAAGCGAAAGATTCCCAGTGCTTGGGCTGGGTTAGCCCTAAAGGACATATAGAGCTTGCTTATCATAGAAGCTTCTATTACATTTTGAAATTGAAAATTGGAACTCATTTGTGTGTATATATGTTTAGCTGCTTTAACCATGTAAATAACTTTTTTATTTCCTTTTCCTAATTAATAAATCTTTAGATAGGTTAATACAGGATTAGCTACAAGTGTTATCTTTGGTGCGAGACCTAAAGTGCAATTGTCTTGGAGTAAAGGATTGGTCATAACCTGAATATTGGTGTAAGGGATCATCTATCACAAAGGCAAACTTGGCTAGGTAACAAGCTAGGAGTACCCAAGGCGACTGTCTGTGACATGAGCTGTAGCTCACGAAAGCTTATGCTCAAATACATTTGTTAGTCTCTAGGGTGCCACAAGTACTCATTTTCTTTTCATGGTAAGGCTGTTATAGCACCTGAGGAGTTTACACTTGATACTTAGCTGGTGAAATCTAAGTATAGAACTCACAATCAGTTTGGGGTTTGTGCCTTTTTAACAATCTGCCCTGAGGCTGGTATTCATGCTTTTGAGCCACTGCAGGACAGTTTGACTCTGGGTGCCATCAGTTTAATCATCGTGACCCACCATAACATACTTGGGGTAATGCCGGATGGATGGACAGACTGAAAAAATCAAACCTTTGCATGTAGAGAGCCCTAAATAGGAGGACCAAGACTTAGAATTGTATCAATTAAATAAGTAGCAAACTGAACTGATATTGCATGAGGAATACATGAAGCACCTGTGATATTGCAGTGTAATATACGAAGCACCTGTGAGATATATTCTCCATTAAAGAGACAGGTCATTGTGGGCTGGCCAAGCTTCAACTTCTGTGTTGTTTCCATTGTCATCCCTAGATAGAAATTGTCGAAGTAATCCTGTCTTGAAGCAGCAAAAGCATGGATCATAATGGCCAGATAGATGTCTGAAAGAAGTGGGAGAATTTGTCCGGCCATCAGAGATAGAAAGAGATGTTTCTGGTTAACCCTGCAACAAAGGCATCCAGTCATAAGTATGAAAAGCTCTGAACCTTGAACATCCCACATGTACTTTACATTTTATTCTTCTTTTCTCTCTAATACTACAATTGCTACCTACTTTTCTGTGTTTCTGCTGTGTTTTTGGTCTGTCACCAGAGTAACTTTCTAAACTACTATTGTCATCTTTAGATACTTTTTTGGTTTCTCTTGGGAAATGTTTGTTAATACTACTTGTTGTTTGGAGCTCACCATTTGGGTTTTGTTTGCTTGTCTTCCCAAAGTTATTTCAAGTTCTCGTGTCCCAATAATGGCTGATAAGGCATTAATCTGATTTGAAGTACTCTGGGCATAGGATACAGTACTCAACATTCACAGCTGTCTTACTGTCTTTGTGGAGTGCCATCCATGTAATGCCTTTGGTGATGTAATGGAAGGGTCAGGATATACCGTGTTGTTATCAATAGGGCTTCAGGAGCACCCAAGTTGTAGGATGTCTGCAGTGTGCCCTAGGGCAGTAAGGGAGCTTTCAATAAACTGATGCTTTGATCAAGGGAAAGAAAGATCAGAACACAGAATTTTGACATCACATACACACACACACACATATCATACCACACACTTGGTGGTTTTGAGCATTTTGAATATATTTGAACTACCACAGGTTTTGTCTTCAGGCATTTACAGTGGTGCTTTTCTTTCTGTTGCACTGGATTTTTGGCTAATAATCCTTGGATTTTATCAGGTTAAAAAAGTGCAATGAATTGTGTGGTGATTTATGAACATGGATGAAAATTCACTGGAAACAAGACTAAGGCCCAAACCCCCTTCATTTGTGACTTAAGTCAGATGTGAGCCTAGAGGACAAATGCTGCAGCCCTTACTTCTAGGACAGGCTTAGCATAGAAGCAAAAAACACTTCTCAGGTGAAGCTTAGGAAACTGAGAGCTCAAATGAATAAGCACCCTGTGTTCCCAAACTTTGCCACTCCTGACTCATAGAAAGCATCTATCCCTGAACTTGGGAGCACACTTATTTCAGGGCTAGGACTGAAGCTACTCCTTTGCATGATCCCAGGATGGTAGGGGAAGATGGCCTATTTGTTTTTTTTTAACTTTTTTAAAAATAGGTGTGTGTGAGTGGGTTGTGCTGGTGAAATGAGATTGGGGGGGGGGGGCAGGGGGAGGGAGAGAGAGCCTGATTGCTGGAGAATGTGCACAAGGATCAGTGCTTTCTTCACCATCATCAGAGCCCAAGGAGGACCCCCATGATGTTCTGCACCCTGTGACCTCTTTTTTTAGTGTTTGTTGAGATGAGTCTCCAGATATTGATGGTCCTTTCCATCCTGACCTATCAAATATGGAGCTTGGAGCCACAGAGTACCATACAAATCTGTGCCACAAAACCTGTACAATTTTTCAGTGGCTGGCTGAGATTCAGAGCAGAATCTTTCCTAGTGCTAGGACCCCAGGAGGACACAGAGCATACAGCTGTAGAGGGATTCAGGATCTAATTTTTAGTTCCTTTTTCAGAATCAGTGCAATTTGAGATACAAAGAAGAAATCAATAGCTCCTGTATACAAATACATAATGCTCATTTGTGAAGTGTGACTAGCTACCTACAGTAGGTATTAATTGGAGATAACAGAAAACAAGCTTCATACTTACTGCGGAATGTCAAAATCTATGTTTGTGCTGGATTCACAAAAAAAGGGGGGGACCTCTTTTTCTTCTAATCAGTTCTGCTTCTCTTTTTTTCCACTATGAGTGAAACACATTTTTCACCAGTGAAGACGCTTTGTGCTCAGCAAAAACTAAATTTACACATGACACTGGCTAATGACTGCTGAAGTTCAGAAAGTTAATTCCAGTTGCCATGACACTTCTTTGCAGGTTGCTCTTTAGCAGCATCCAAGATCAGGAGTATTCAGACAGGAGAGAGCTTGTCGAGGAAGATATGCCTGGCGTTTTTGGATGAAAAATAGCTCAAGGACACTTCCGATAATCCTACCTAAGAAGCAAAACCAGCTAAATGTTTTATACTTTAGAATTAATTGTATTATTTTTCCTTGGCAAAGCTGTAAAGCAGAAGAAATAAATGATGGAGAGGAGGATTATTACATGGGGGAATTTTTCTTAAGGATCATATTTTTCTTGTTTTACTGAAAGATTTCTTCAAACTCCAACCAGAAAATGGCAAAGGTGAAAGAACTGTGGCAGTCCTCGCCATCCACTTTTTGTTTTGAAACTTTATTAAGGCCAGGTTACATTAAAAGTTAACATACTGTATCATACATTATGTATTACTTATTTAGGATCAGGTTAATATTCAAAGAACCCGGCTAAAGATTCTGGCTTGCTAACTGGGGAGCCCTCCACCTCTGAGCATGCAGAAAAAGGTGACCAACGTTTGAAATACCTATCCTCTTTTTTGCATTTCTCTCCTATACATACTTGGTACGAAAGCTTTTGAATTGAATGAGTTAGCAAATGGAGTTAGCAAATGGCAAACAAATGCTAAAATGACACATTCCCTCAAGTGAACTCACAGAGGAAAATGATAAAAATCAAAACCACCATTTCACCTATGGGTGAGCACTTTTCACAAAGCAATCACTCTATAGCTGACCTATCAGCCCTCGTCCTCGAGGAAACCTGCACAACACTTTCAAAAGATGAGCCTGAGAGCTTAAATTCATAACTTTGCTAGACATGAAAAATCAGGGACGGAAGAGAGACACTAGAATTATGGCTTATTAAAAAATCTATAACTCACTAACAAGTCCCGCTCCAGCTGCTTCCCCCCCCCCCCTTCCTTTCCCCTCTGTGACTGGAGGGATGTTAATTGGCCACTTCACCTGGAATGGTCCCTTGAACTATGTATTAACTACTTATGCTAAACAATCTGTTCTATCTTGTATTTAACTGTGACACTCTGAGTACCTTTCCCAGACCTGAAGAAGAGCTCTGTGGGGCTTGAAAGCTTGTCTGTCTCACTAACTGAAGTTATATCAGTCAAACATATTACTTCACCCAGCTTGTCTCTCTAACATTCCCTCCTAATCTATTTCTTTAGTGAAAGAGATACAAGAAGCATAGCTCAGGAGGTAGCTGAAAAGAGTGTGCCACTGGGTCCGACAGAGGTAATTCCTGAAACATACAAGACTGTAGCTATTGGCACAGCTGTGTACTCCTTACACAGGCTCTATCATCTCTATGACTGACTTTACTAGCAGCACCAGAACCACATGCCTTGGCTCACAATCCTTGTGGAGGAGCTGAGAATTAGGTAGTATCTTGTTCCAGCTCTAGGCCCTATCGCACCTTCCCAAGTATACAAGAAGCAAAGGCAGCTAGAAAGAGTAAATTTAAAATATGTGCCACTTTTCAAAGAAACAGCAATAGGATCCTTTCTCCCCAGCCATGCCTTTAACACTGTAGCAAAGACCGCATTAGGATTCGGTGGTCATGGAGTTTTCTATGGGGTTGGTACTGGGGTTGGAGTCTAAAGCTTTACCTCCATTATTGTCCTTCTCTAACAATTGGGTGATTTCTCAAAGCACAGTTGCCAACTCTCATGATTTTGTCATGAGTCTCATGAAAATTACTGTTTTTCTTAAAGCCCCAGTTCCTGGAGTCAAGTGGATGTGTGATGATTTCAGCCTTCATTCTTAAAGAAAAAGTACTTTCTGACTCTTGAGGCTGTGGAGAAAGCTTCAAAATGTGACCCCAGTGCACCCTAAAGTCTCAGAAAGAAGACGGCAAATAAAAAGAACAAAAAACCCTATTATTTTTACATAATCTCAAGCTTTTAAAGCCCATCACATGATTTTTGGTGAGTCTGATATGTGATTTAGGAACATTTGGGGTTGGCAATACTGTCGAAGTTCCAGCATTGTATTTATCTCCCAGAATCTCCTGAGCTCCTTCTTATGGCTCTTCATTAAAAAGAATGGACTAAGACATCACCAAGCACTGTAGGTTATTTTAAAGTGTTAGTGAGGTGCTCAGCTACTAGAGTGAAGAGTGTCATTTACAAAAGCCTGTAAACAACTAAACAAATCCCAATATAACTTTCACTGCCAAGAAGTTTATTGTGATGCTCAGCCTGTTTTCCATTTCTTGATTCCTAGTTATGTCCTCTTTCTCCACTGTAGATAATTCCTCTTCCTTTCTGAAGTTTATTAGTACATTGTTGTTATGTCCTCTTGAGTTGTCACTTACCTATACTATATATATTTAGCTCTTTTAAACATTCCTTATAAGTCAATCACTTCTATCCCCAGATAATTTTTGTTGCTCCTCTCTCAACAACACTGTAAAATGTCAGTTTCTGTCTGGTACTGTGGTTCACAGAACAGAACACACTGTTCCAAGTGCAGTCACACACAAGCCATAGTGAGAGGAGCTATTACTTCCCTGCTCTGTGATGTGATGCCTCCGCATATCTCTCTGTCTATTTTTAGCTCATCAATTGCCATGGTACTTAGGCACCAAACACAAGAATTCCAAGGCTCAGCCTTGCCAGCTCCACCTTCATTGAAGTTGTATTCCACTGGTGTTCTTCAGGACAGGAAGATAATTCTCCAGCCATTGGGCTATTGCCTCTCTTGGGCTGTTCAAAAAGTTTTGTCCTGCAGTTTTCAAGGAGGCACAATACAAAATCATCTCAGTCTTCTGCCATCAGGATTTCTATCTCCAGGCTCCTTTCACTGAAAATGCCTTGCATCCAGCTCTAAGGAGCTTTGTCCTGGGTACTGTCAGTGATATCATCCTTCTTGGTCAGCATTGTGGAATGGTGCAGAAGGAGAGGTGATCAGACTTTAACCCACTGAAACTTCAAAGATGAGGATGAGAGGTGATATTCTCAGACCCAGGATGGAGCATTGTACAGGGACTCTAAAAGGATTCTCCCAGTGTGGAGTTTGAGAAAGATGGCTGCAGGGTGTTGTCTGAGGACCCCTCACAAGTGCTGGCATGGGGGGCATGCCAGAGGTGAGAGGCACATTGGGTGTGTGGCCACAGCTAGTGGCATTGTAGAGATTCTGGGCAGTGCTGCCTCCAATAGCAGGCTGGGAATAGGCTGCCCCAGGACTGTCTAAATTATGTCAGAGGCCATGCTGGTCCTGGATCAGCCTAGAATTTGGAGGGCACAAATGTGGCTTAAAGCCAACTTTGCCCACCCTCCCCTGGGCTGTGAGTTCTGGAGTACACCTCTTGGATCCAGAACCAGGCTTTAAATTGGAACAGTGACCTTGAATGGTGAGGTCAGTGTAGTGCAGTGAATGCTGTTTTCATGTGGTCTTGCCTAACTGATCCATTTAGGAGATAAACTGCTGAGTGTTGCATCAGCTGCAGCTCTTACAAAGCCAGTACCAACACAATTTTCATGTTTTGCAAAATAGTGGTGAGAAGTAGACTAATTCAGCACAAAAATGAATAAATTAATAAATAAAATTAAAAACCCTAAAAATGATGTCTGGTTAGGGAAACACTATGAAATTGCACAAAAAATTATATTTGGTGATATTACTACACATTGGCAATATTGCCGGATTTTGTAAAATTCACCATGTGGGATTCTCCAGTCTTCCAGATTCACTTTGCACCAATATCAAGCTTAGACCAATGGCAGATGTTAGAATGGGCCCCCTTATGCTCTAATTTCTGCTGGGGTCAGGTAAGCCAGGACCTAGGGAGGTGGTAGAATCTCCTTCCTTGGAGGTTTTTAAGGTCAGGCTTGACAAAGCCCTGGCTGGGATGATTTAACTGGGAATTGGTCCTGCTTCGAACAGGGGGTTGGACTAGATGACCTTCAGGGGTCCCTTCCAACCCTGATATTCTATGATTCTATGATTCTATGACTGTTCCCAGGAGCCTCCACCGTCCAGTGAAGATTTGGGACAGAGTCTTCACCTTTCTCCTCCGTGTGAAAAGTTTGTCAAGAGCAAATTGTCAGTAACATTAAGAGCTGTATTAATATTTTCTAAACGTACTCCTACTGCTGCTAAAAGGGCTGTTTTACAAAGCAGAGGGAGTTAGCAGGTGTCTCCTCTACATCAGCAATAGCAGCAGCAGTTAGTAGTAGTACAATACCTGACTTTAGAAGGCCCCATCTATTCTAAAAATATAATCATGTCAGGGGACCAAGTTACAATATGTTTGTCCCTTGACCGAAACACAACATGATTCTATTTTGTAGTCTTGATGTGCCCTTAACTACATTCCACAGCAAGACTTAAAGGTTAAGGTTACTATCTGTACTGTACAATGGAACTGTGTGGTCACTGGATCCCCTGACACGGCTGCATTTGTAGTATATAAGAGTCTTATATATGCTAGATGCCATAAATCTCTGTCTCTCTCCCCGCTCCCCTTCCCCAACCCCCACCAGTCACAGGCAAACTCATATATGCATGCTTGCTGCCCGCAGGGTATCTCCAGAGAACTGTGCTTCTCCATTTACTGTAATAGGAAGTACTTTGATTTAATGACAGGGTCATTGTCTGTCAAAATCAGGAGATCAGAAGATTCACAGTTAACTAGTAACAACAAGTAATCAAAATGCTTTATAGCGCAATTTGAATGACCCAGGTCCTCCATCTCATTAGGCACTGATAAAGAAAACATTTTTTATTGTACCATCCATAAATTTAGTTGCTATTTTGATGTTTTTTTAGGTTCCTTCATCTCATGATGCTTAACTCCGTGCAAATACACAAAGTGTTGCCAATTTTATCAAAGAATAGCTGGAAATCTGGAAAGAACAAGAAGCGTGACCTTGTTCAATGGCTGTCAATATTTTAATAGATACCTTTCAGTCCTTCCCTACTTCCATGCAGAGTAATGACTGTAAGGCAAGGAGCAGAGAGAGAAAGGTGGGAGTTACACTACAAATGATAAACCTCTAGTGATCTGAACTCTGTTAGTATGATCATGTTATAGAAATAAATGCTAATTGAAGCCTTACTGTTTTACATCAGTGTAGTTTTTGTACATCATAGTTTGATGTATTTTAAAGAGTGCATTTAAGAAGGAAAGGTACTGTAGAGAGAGAGTATTAGAAACCAAAAGTCTATTTAATGATTAAGGTTCTGTTATGGGGCATATGCACTTCAGTATATCTGTGTCTCCTTTGGCATCTATTTTTAGGACCTACAGTATGAATTATCATCTTCATGCTGACAACACCACATCAAGACCGTGTCTGCACCATCAGCTGATCCGGATAGGACGTTATAGTTCTGCCATCATGCCCCTGAAATGCAAAGGTAGATGTCACAGAATTTTTCAAAAATGAATGTTGAAATGTTGAAAATTGGTTCCCCTAATTTATTAAAATCTGTTCTGGACTTTAAAGGAGGTTTTTTTTCCTTCCTGGGCACTAATCAGATCATCCCTTCCAAAGTTAATTTCTTTAATGTTAAATGATGTACAAAGCATGTGTGGAAAATAGCTTGTCACCTTAGGCCCCTGGTGTTTCATAACGTGGTAGTAGAAATTGCTGCTGAGGAACATGCATGGCCCAACAGCAGCGAAGGGGCTGATCGTTTGTTTGTTCCTGCTCTTTTTAAATATCTACCTAAGAAATAATAGTGGACTGGGACCATTTTTAATCTAACCAGATGGAAAACTGGTGCTGCATGCTTTTGTGACTTTCTAGAACATTTAACTCTGCCTGCCTCTTTCCATAATAAGTTTCTATAGCACCATCAAACGTTGCAGAATCCCCTTACATGGATACTTCCCACGTCCAGGGCTGATTTAACTCAACACAGTACTCCTATGCAGTCCTCAAGAAAGCAAAAAGCAAGGCAACTCTTGCAGTTCTGCAATGGCAAATGAAATGATTGTGGAGTAAAAACCAAGAAGCACCTGAGCATGCACACCCGAAACAACTGAGTCTGTGAAAATACAGCCCTATAGGGTGCTGACTTTAATTGTTATGTGGCACTTAAAAATCTTGGTGATAAGTATGTTAGAAAAACCTTGAATAAATAGGTAGATGGAGGACAAAATACTTAGGGCCTGATCGAAAGCCTAGACTTCAATTAAAGTTAAGTATGTGCTTAAGTACTTTATGAATGGAGTCTTAGAGCTGTATCCATTGCAGGGCAGTACTGTGGAAAAGTGAAATGAGAAGTTAGGAGCATCTAAAAAATCCAGGAAAAATGCTGGAACTTAGTTTCTGCCAGGGAAACAGTACTACCTCTCAGCTCTCCTGACTTCTTGCTCTCTTTGATTGCTGCTTTCCCTGAGGTGTACCATCAACTGGATTTTCACCTTGGCAGTCCATTTTATCGTGTTGTTTGGTGGCCACACTTAGCAGCAGCAGTACATGCTCATATCCCTAGCTTCTTGGCTATGTTTCAGATTTTAATGTTGCTCAGGGTTTGGGGGTTATGTTTTTAAGGAAGTTAATTAAACTAGCCTCTTTTTAATTATTTTTTTAAATAACCATATGACAAGCTGCAACAAGACAAGAAATCCTTCCTGCTTCCTTTAGTGCCCTTTCTCTGCTATAATACTAGAACAGGTAGGGTAGCCCCATCATCTGTACAATGAATCACAAGAGAGGGCCAGCGAATGGTGACCAAGCACCTGTTCCTGCATGCTGTGGGCATGGACAGACCCTGGGGCCTACTCAGAACCCGACTGACCTCAGTGAGGCCCCAGGCACCTTCAGATACTCATCCACACACAACTTGCAAGATCAGTGTTCAAGTCAAATACTTTGGAGGCACTTTTAAAAGGCCCGGGCTATTTTATGAACATTAACAATAGTTGTAGCTAGGTAAACTAAGAAAAAAAGATAATCAAATCTCATACTTCAGGGCAGCTCAAAGAGGTATCCCACTCCTCTTTGTTCCCAAACACCCACCCATGCACCCACACCCACACACACACATACACACACTTCACATAGGATATTAAAGAATTACACACACACACACACTTCATAGAAGATATTAAAGAATTGGAATGGTGCATTATATATTTTTCATCCTCCTCCAAAGAACGAAGTATTGGCCACCTCTTATGTAGCACTTTTCATCTATATATCTCAAAGTGCTTTACAAAGGAGATCAGTATAAGTATCTCAATTTTACAGATGAGGAAATTAAGGCACAGAGAGGCCACTAGGCCACTGAGAGAGAAGGAGCCAGAATGCTGGCCTCCTGAGGTGTGCTCAAGTACTTTAACCACTGGACCACACTTAATAGAGATCTGGGTTTCCAGGAAAAGAATATTCAGTTTTAGGTCTGAAAAAAATTGGCCATCCAGCTTCAACTTTGCAAACTATTCATTTAAAGTGATCCACAGAATATCAGATCCCTCTCTTGATTTCTTTTTGATTAACCATTTTTTATTATTTTTCTTAGGTCAATAAAACATAGAACAAATACACCATGTATAATGAACATGTTGATTTAAGTTATAAAATTAGCATGGAATGTTATATGAATAAAATAATTAGTTAGTAGTATGGTATGTGCCTTACTATTAGTAGTAAACTTGCTATCAGTCCTAATGTAATATATTTTCATCAGAAGCTGTGACAGTTCCCCAAAAGCAATGATAGCTACTGACATATGGGGTACCATTTGAGCTTTTGAGGACCTCAAAGGCCCAATGCTGCAAAGCACTTAAGCCTGTGCTTAACTTTAAGCATGTGAATAATCCTATTAAAACCAATGGACTACTCACATGTTTAAGTGCTTTGCTTCACTGGGGCCACGGACTGTTGTTAATGTCCACTGTGGAAAAAAAGCAGGCACAACCACATGATCAAACTATGGGTCAAATTAAGACCCAGATTAAGACCCAATACATAATCTTTTGGATACAGAGGAAGAAGAAGGAAAGGGGAAGGATTGTGTGTGTGAAATCCTGGCCCTGTTGAAATCAATGGGAGTAGTGCCATTGACATCAATGGAGTCAGAACTTCACCCAGTTTATCATAGGATCATAGAATCACAGAAGATCAGGGTTGGAAGAGACCTTAGGAGGTCATCTAGTCCAACCCCCTGCTTAAAGCAGGACCAACCCCAACTAAATCATCCCAGCCAGGGCTTTGTCTAAAACTAGGGCCAAAGTCAAAGATAGCTTCTTGAATATATGTGAAAAGAAACTTTCAGCATAGCAACAGTCTATAACTGAGACCAGTGAGCCACTCAGAACTGGGGTGGGATCGTCTGGGGTTTCCATTTTTGGAATGACTCTTCTGGCAATTAGTAAATCACTAAGCATAGGCCTCCCTTGCCATTTAGGTAATTTAATAATATTAAATGTTTCTAAAATAAGAAGTGGGTTATAAAGTATATCATTTAACTTAAGAGTAATTTGTTCAGTTGCTTAAATTGCCCCAAAGGATTTTATCATGGTACAGTCCTACAGCATAGATATAGCAATAGCGTACCCATAACCCCTGAGTCTTTAATTCTAGAAGATGCCATAATAGCCTCTCATCTTAATTTTTCCCATTTCTAGCTAATGGCTTTATTTTCTCCATATGTACTTGGCAAGTCTTTGTAATATGTAGATTCTGGAGTTCACTTTTATCATCTCTGTAAGTATTACTTGAAGGTGTGTTGCTAGAGAGTCACAAATAGGAATATCTTGTCCTTAAGTAAGGCCCTTCACAATTAAGTTTCTCCTTACCTATCCTTTCTATTAGTTTATCACAGTGTTGATCCCCACTGTCACTCTGCCAATGATACCCGCCTCAATCGCCCATTTGCCTACTGCTTTTGTAAGTACCTCTGCTCCTTCCAGCTTGCTGCCCCATGTGCATGGGATAAACTCCTTATTAAAATCCTTAAAGCCACTATCGTTGTCTTCCCCTTCCTGGGCTATATCTCCTGAGATGCACAGCACAAAGTCTACCCCCTGGCTGAGGCCTCTACATGCTACTCTAATACTACTTGATTAATAATTAGTGGCTTTCCTCCCAAGGTTTCAAACTTATTCCTAAATTATAATAAAGCTATTTTGAGTCTTCACCCAGATATACTATTCCAGGATTTGCTCTTCTCAGATGTCATCAACTAAGCTGCATCTGGGATAGGAGACCTCCAGGTGTTGTTACAAGTTGGTGAGTCCATAGGTGGTTTGCTCCTCTTTTGAGTCAGTAGTGACTAGGTCAGGGGTAGGCAACCTATGGCACGCATCCCGAAGGTGGCACACGAGCTGATTTTCAGTGGCATTCACATTGCCTGGGTCCTGGCCACCAGACTGGGGGGTTCTGCATTTTAATTTAATTTTAAATGAAGTTTCTTAAACATTTTAAAAACCTTATTTACTTTACATACAACAATAGTTTATTTATATATTATGGACTTATAGAAAGAGCCCTTCTAAATACATTAAAATGTATTACTGGCATGCAAAACCTTAAATTAGAGTGACTAAATGAAGACTTGGCACACCACTTCTGAAAGATTGCTGACCCCTGGACTAGGTGGTACAGGCTGCCACAGTGCTGGACATGCCCCCTTTCAGGTGAAAAGTAATACTAAGACCCTGATCACTAATGGAATTAAAAATACTATGGCACTATACATATGATTAGGTTAATCTTCATATCCTGGCTAAACTTCCCAGGTAACTGGACTTAATCTACCTAAAATATTCCCTTCGTAGTTCCAATTGGAAGCTTTTCCCTCCTAAAGATAGTAGTGGTACAAGCTCAGAAGGACTGACACCCTCTACCATAAAGATGGCTGCCTATCAGCCATGACTACGTTGTCCTTGTATATACTTTGGAAGTGGGACCCTTTGACAGAAAAGTGATAAATACACATGGGGTGAATTTCTGGCCCCGCTGAAATCAGTGAGAGTTTTGCCATTGATGGGGCCAGGATTTCACCCATGCGGTATTATTACAAGTTGTTCACATTGTATCTGTCATTAAAACATAACAGAATTTAAGATTACAGTATTTTGTGTTTAACTTTTTATGTTTCAGTGCTAATGTTCATCTCATATTGGTAGTGAAGCACCCTGGGAAATATTACCTGAAATGAAAAAATAGAGGTATATGTATTTTTTTAAATAAACTACTGGCTACATATGCTATACCTAAGGAGATAACTGTAGGAGGTTAACCCACGCTGTTCTGCTTCCTCCTCTGTGATCCTGAAGGATGGCCCTCCAAGAGGATGCAGTCTCTCTTTATACTTTTCTCCACCATGTATTCCACCACAACTGCAATAGCTGCATGTTTTAGAGCTACCTACAATACTTCAAACCCTGGGTGTGCCCAAGGAATTAAATAGCATTGCTGGGATTTTAAAATACTCTGACAAACTACCAGCAGGCAATTAAAATATTCCATTTCCTCCAAGAACCTACTACTTTTGTGCAATGTGATGCAAAGTAAACCAAATGTTTATTTTGTTGAAAAGCAAAGCTTTCCAGGTTAACATAACAATCGGTAGAGCTATCACAAAATTCCTAGTTCCAGGAAACATTTTTCCTTTTGCAACACCAACTATCACTATCGTCCCCTTCTATCTGTCCATTTCTTCTCTTCTCCATTCTTTCCCAACTGTATGTTCCTTTATGTTTGTTATCCTCATTTTTCCTCTTCTCTCCATCCCTATCCTTTCCAGATTAAGATTTTTATATTTTTAAGTGTAAGTGTGAGAAGACTAAGGGAAACAACAAGCAATATGTAACACAGTAGACACATGCCCCACAAATATACACATATATCTCATATGTGCAGGGGATATCATGTGATAAATTGAGGAGTCACACTAAATGTATCCTGTTGGAGTCAATGAGACTCAGGATCTCTGAAAATCAGGTCAGTTACACTCTGAATCACCAAAGTACCTAAACTAATGACTAACTTAAAACATATGAATAGTCCTATTGACTTCAGTGCTAGAAATTAAGCCCATGTTTAAGTGCTCTACTTTATTGAGTAGGGGTTGCTTTAAGCATGTACTTAAAGTTAAACATGTGCTTACGTGCTATGCTGAGTCAATAGAATTTTAGATACCTAGGCACCCAAGTTTCAGAATTTTAAGCCCCATTTCAGTAGTTCACTATCATCAGCATTTTAAAATTAATTGAATATACCACTTTTTCACCAGATCAAAACCAGTAGTTTTGGATATGCAGACTTTTAATTCAGTATTGCTAAGTGCAAGCATTCAGAAATCATGAGAAAAGGAAAGAAAGGAAAATCAGGATGGGAAGTAAATATTACATGTTTGTGGGGCTTTTAAAATTAGTTTTGTTGTTGTTGTTTTGCCTTCTAGTGTTTGAGCTCTCAGGGTTCATGTTTTAAGGCTTTTCTCTACAACTCCGAGGGCTACACCCCTTACTTTATTTTAATGAAAGGTGAGACTCGTATATAGCACATGACTTCAGGAGCTGAGGCTTTAAGACAAACACCAAATACCATTAGACTCATGATAAAATCATGAGTTGGCAACACTCATTAACATATATTAATCTCTGAATATAATTGCAACTCTACATTATTCTTATTCATGTCCCATTCCATTGATGAGTTTGGATCATTTTATATTTGTACTATTAAGCTTATGGTACAGTTTTGACTAGCTCTGTAATCAGATAGTTTTTATTTTGGAATATATTTCTTTGAGACTAGGCTTCTCTAAAAAGTATCTAACATCAGTTATTTTTTCAACATTTACATTATATGATATGGATTTACCAATATTGGTTCCAATTTATAAAATATGAATAGTTCATTTTATCTATAATATAATTTTATTATAAATATTTGTCACTTCATAACTAATTAGTCACAATTTAACTCATTTCACATTTTAATATAGATGATATTATCATGTGACATCTTGTGGTTACAAATTCCTAGTAACATGATTTTATGTTAAGCTGAAATTTATCATTTCAGAGTCTCTTTTTTCAACGTTATTTACAAAACAATTTTACTTTCATAGAGTTTTTACTGGAGACAATATACTTGAGTTTTCTGTATATTAATTGTATTAATTACTGTGTATGCAATAATTATTTTTCTCTATAGAATCTTAAAAATCAAATGTAGTATTAACACAGATTTATATAACAATTAGCTTAGAATTCCTGCTAAAAAAACATTTATTTGAAGAGTCAGTGCTTGCCTTTCAAGTTCCTTTTCATTCATGTAGATTTTAATTTCCTAATAATGCTCTTTTCCTTAAATTCTCTCTTCTTTTATCCATTGAACTGTAACTTATTATAAGTAATTTTAGCTTTTTATTATGATTATTAGAAACATCCCTTCCATCTACAGCCCAAGAGCAGTTACTTATTCCATAAACTCACTGACAAGTTTGTGGTTTCAAAGCTAGTTTTCTGATCTTCTGGTCCCCCATGATTTATTTTGGGGAAATATGCTAAAACTGCTCCTTTTCATTTCTGTTTTTAACTTAAACTTTAAATATTCTATCTGTACATCTTATGGGCTTGTTTCTCATCACACATTCTGTTGTAAATCCATAGGGACATCTATGATGCTACACCAGCATAATACTGATTTGAGAGGAGAATCAGGTCTAATATTTCTAAATAATCTTTAACACATTAGATGGTTATATTGACAGTTTATTTTTACTCCATCAGTGTTCTGCATTCTATAAGTATTTACAAACAGGTCAGAGGTGGTAGAAGCTCCCTTTGAATTGGGGGGTGGGGTGGGAGAGCAGGAAATGTATGAACCATGGGGAGCACGGAGAGCTAGGGGCAGAGGGGGGAAGGAAGGGTGTTTAGGGAAGTCAGGGTGGGTGCTATGCATGGGAGCGAGGGAGTTAGGGCAGACATCAGGATGGGTTCTCTGCATAGGGAGTGGGGAACAGTCAGGATGTCAGGGATAGGATGGTGAGCAGGATGGGCTCTGTACTGGGAGCGACGGGAATTACTGAGACTTGGCCGAGGGCACCTGGCTCCAGGCTGGGAAAAGTCTCTCACATGACAGGGAGTTGCTGACAGTCCCCGAGTTCCTACCTGCTCCCTGGCCCAATCCTGGGTGCCAGGGTGACCTCCACAGCCGCTCTGGGTCCCGCTCTCACCTCCATCTCCAGCAGCCACAGAGCCCCTCCTAAGTAAGTGAAACACTTAAGAATGACCCGGGGGGGTGAAGGGGTGGCACAGATGAGCTCTGACAAAATTTCCACTGAAGGAGTGGTAGCCCCTCCCCCAGCCTGGTCCCACCACCCTTGAAACAGGAATTAATTAATGTCTGCTTAATATTAATATAGTCCACACTTTATGGGCTGCTTCCATCTACTCCCCCCACTTCTCATTTCAACTGCTCCTTAAGATTCAGGGCTGGATTCTCCCTTGGGTGGTAATCAGCATAGAACTCCATCAAAGTCAGTTTCCACCCAGCAGAGAATCTGACCCTCAGTTCTCCACAAAGATCACAAATATTGATCCATGTGAGTCAAATGATCTCTGCCTCTCAACACTTTATGAAGGGAACTGAAAATAACATTTAAAAAAAAAAGAAATTCTAAATTAATGCCATCTCCTGGGTCTTCCTGTGCACTTTCTTGTCTCAGTGTCTACCTTAGACTGTAAGGCAAGGACTGCCTTTATTTGTGACTTCTGCAGTGCCGAATATATCAGCAGCATTTAACAGATAATGAGAAGCATCGGGAATAATAATCATATACTTAAAAATAGGATAAAATTTGTGACATTTTCTGTTGTTTTTATTGGGGGAGAGGGGTGGTGTTAACATATTTGGAGTCCTGCAGTTTCACTCTGAGCTAAAGTACGGTTGTCAGCATCCCTTCCTAGGGGCAATGAGGGATCTCTTACCCAGCTCACTAAATAGCCAAGGGACACATCAGGACTAGAAGAATTTCTGCTCCAAATACACTACTGGAAGTGGAGGTTGGCATATTCTGCTTGCCTAGAACACTTTTTAGAACAGAGGAGAAAGGGGCCAGATGAACAGTCTGGTTGGAGAGGCTACCCAGTGTCTCTCAGTGACTTAGGAAGGTAGCAGAGGTGTCCCTGTGGCCCCAAGAACAGAATGGGGGGAGAGATGAAGAAGAACCTCAAGGATATCAAAGGTAAAATATGCATGGAGGGAGGGGAGTGGCTAGGGACTTGGAGAGCTATGAAAGCATGCCCTTGGAGCTTTAGGTTCAACTCCCATGTGAAGGATCCAATACCTCTCCTACAGACTGCACATCAATTTTAATTTCTTTAGCTGATTTCCAGTTTTATAGAATTAACTTTTTCCCAATTAGACTAGCCCTTAAAATAAAATGCCCTTGATCTTTGCTAATATTTGTAATAGAATCCAAATCCCCAAGGATAAAGATAGTAGGATTCAGAGGCAAGTCAGTGCTCATTTTTGTATTTACTTTTCTATTACTTTTCATCAGAATTAAAACACGTCTGGGCCCTGATTCACCCCTGGAAGCCCACATGAACGATTCACAGGAGTCACCAGACCCCATGCTGAGAAGGCCACAACCTCTGTTCTACCAGGGGGCCTTAGAAGGGGAAATTCTGGATACAGAAGACATATGAACAGGGTCTGATTCACCACATCCCCACCACAAAGGCTCCTATCGAGCTTCAACCCTGAATTAAAACTGCTCTCCCACAAATAAACACAGAGAAGGGATGATGCAGTAGAAACTTGTTAGTGAACTTGGACATTTCCACCATATCTCCTGAATTATTTTCCTCAAAATTTACCTTGTCAAATCCTCCATCCTGCACAACAGCACACATTCCACAATTTTATTCTATTCAGGTTCTTATAATACGATCATCACTGAATCTGGGCACCTTCCAGTAGTGGATGAGGTACTGAGACTAACAGCTGTCATGTATTATTTGTTTTCTCATTCTCTCCCCAGTGGGATAAGTATGTGCAGTGGAGTGTCTTGTTTTGGTAGGGTTTGGCTTTTCAGTGTTTTTTTTTAAAGGTGTAATGGCTATTCTGTGAAGTTGTAATGGTTCACAAATTATGCTGGGAGCTGGGCAGGCACCTGATGAGGAGCAGAATTAGGGAGATAGAAAGATGGTTTAAGTTACCTTTGCCTCTACCCCATTTCCAGCACCCAGGATAGAAAAGCATGTCTTTCCATACCTTCTACAGAACTCCTCAGATAAAGGCACCTACCATGCTCAAGCTGTCCCTAAAAAGTTTTCAACTGCTTTTATTACTAGGGGTTACTCTTTACTAGAGTGGAAAAGGGTATTTTTGGGAATGTGTTAGGTAGCACATTCTAAGTGACACATCTTAAATTTCTAATGTAGAAAAGGCAAGTTGTACTTAAGATGGGGGCTGGCTGGTCAAGTCGAAGCCTCTAATCCAAACAAATCCTAGGTGGCTGGAGTCTTTTAACATTTTTTTTACCTCTGAATGTCTCTGCCTTTTGTAGTTCCTAACAATGTATAAAATTGAACGGTCTGATTGTACAACCCCCTTCATTACAATGCTGCTGAGCTGGAACTGAAGGGTGCTCAGTGGAGCTCCAGATGTTAAGGTGTCCTTATGCTACTTTTATACTCCCACAATACTTGGGCAGTTTTATAGCCAGGCCATTCCTTCAACAAACCAGAGCAGCCTTAAGGTTGCTCTAATTTGCACTGGTTGCATACAGTCCCAAAGGGCTGACCTGACAACTAGGAATCACAATATGTAGAGAAGCCCTATCATACTATCTTTTCCCTAGCCATGTCCTCCTTTGCTGGCAGCCAAGCGAAGGGCTGATATGGGAACCACTTTGGTGAGTCTCTGCCACCCAGGGATTCCCCTCTACAAGGTGTTCCTCACTAGCCAAATTAGCTTGTTTTAGGGCAGATTTACATCACTGGACCAGTCTAAAAATGCCCTATTGCAGGGGAAGACTGGGGCCTAACTGTCCACAGTTTGTTAATCTGGAAACCTTCCACTCAGTTGATGTGGAGGGAAAGAACTGCTAATTAATGGCTAATTAATGGCTAATTAATGGCAACATGTGCAACTCCCTTCACATAATCATCCTGATTCTTCACAGCCAAAAGTGTGGAGTATTGTGTGTATAAAGTGAAAGTTAAAAAGTAATGTGCAGGACAGGGGGTGAATGGGAATTAGATAAAGCTCATCTGAGTGGCCTGCAAGCACAAACCCATTCTCCAGCCATGTCTTATTTATTTTATCCCCTTGTAAGTAAGAAAACAGACCATATGGATAATAATGCTTAGGATTCAACCCTATTGCACCCGCACATAGCCTCCACTTGGGCTGAAGTGTAACCACTTTACACAAGCTGCTGTGTACAATGCAAGGATCCTTGCAAGCAAGATGAAGCCTAATATGGAAATATGATCTGTTGCTTCCCTGTCATTGCTGAGACCACTAGCAATAATCCTCTGCCCTTTCACATTTGTGTAGCGGTCATATTCACTGGGGATCTGGCTTAATGAGTGGTACTTAGTATGTACATAGGCTTTCTGTCATTCCCTCCTCCCTATCTCCCATTCTGATTTTTCAGGCACCAACATCCAGTGCATCGAAGTAGATTTCACAAAATGTTGCACACACAGCAAGAAAAAGGTAATGATCTGTGTTGGTTTGTGAGAGCATTCACATTTCAAATACATTTATAATTCTAATAAATTAAAGGAGTGTTAAACCATAACAAAAGTAAAATAAAATGAAAGGCTAAAACTGCAAACAAATAAAACTGTCATTAGGCATAACCTAAGCAGGCTGTACAAGTTAAATGCAGTTACACATATTGGCCAATAAACAATGAAGTATCGTCAAGTACTTTAACTAAAAGGGTTTCCATGCATGTGCAATGCACTGAAGTCACAGCAAAATCCCTGATGCTTTGTGTATAATAGAAAGCTCTTGGACAGCACAGTGCCAGAAAATTAGTATTTGTTGCTTTTTGAATTAGCTTGATGAGGCACGTCCCCCATAACAGCGCATTCAATGGCTGTTTTGACCAGTGACCTAAAAATGCACTTGCACCAATTTATGTGAAAATTTCCACGGTCCATAAATCTGGTATTTTGCCATGGAAATGCAGGATCAGGTTCTCTGTCCCACTGAGGTTCTTTTGTGCTTCTCTGGTGTAATAAAGCCTTAAGACCATCTTGATTGGCCACTTGAGGCTTTTCAATGCCCTGGGGAATCCTCAGTGGGCTTAGCACCAGTATATTAGCTCCTTTGCCATCCCAAGTAATGGCTGGGGAAAAGTGGGTGTGGCCAGATTGTCTTTGCTGCTGGAATGGCACCTTGAGACTATGGACCGGCACTGTTATATAAAATGGCCTTCTGAGATTATGTGAGTTGTTCAACTTCACAAAGAAAATCTGTGGCAGGGCTGGAACAGACCTCCTGAATCCCAGTCCAGTGCCTTAACCTCAAAGTCATTTTTCCTCTCCAATAACATTATAATATTATTAACAATTATTCTCTACTCCTTTTAATATACCCCAGCATTTCACAAGGGTTTTTAAGTGCTGCTGAGAATTGAGCAGATGTCTTCATTGTTGGTTTCGGTTGTCTTTGTGTTTTCCCCCTCACCAGTCTTTTATGTCACATCTGCATGACAAGAAAATACTCAATAATTTACCTAAAGAGTGGGAATAAAGTTTGTTTCTCCTCTCCCTATGGACCATGGCTCAAACTCTTAAAAGTGACTTGTTTTATCCTGGACAACCCTACTACCTGCCTACTCTCTTCCCTGCTTACACAAGGGTTTAACGCATCTTCCTTTGTCCCTTTGGGCTATGTTTATCTGGGTTGGCCACAGGAGTTACTGTGTGGGAAAAATCTTGCTGCTTACAATTGAAAATTGTTCAAAAAGGAAAAAAATCTTTCCTTACAGTCTGAATAACTGTGCAGTGTATAAAGGAGTCCTGTGGGGAGACAGTGATTCAACAGCCACAGTTCCCGGGGCACTGTAGGGGACAATGAGAAGTGGATCCAGGGGGTATCCTCAGAAGCAAAAGCCGGCACAGCACTGTACAGACAGCCCCATTAAAGCAGAACTCTACTGCATTCTGGAGCTGCACACCTTCTGTGTGGGTTCCCTTAATCCTACCCTCCCCACATATTGGAACTATACTTGTTCCATTGCATCTGGGGAGCTCAGTGCATCTGGAGGAGAAGGCAGGATTTGTCCTTAAATAGAAAAGCTCACATATTAGGGGTAAAACATCCCTCATAGACTATTAGTAGACTAGTCAGTAAGGGCTCTTTATGCAGTATAGTGAAATTCTCCCCATTGCAGAGGGCTAGCACAAGAATGGTGTACCATTTAAAGCCTTCTTAAGTCTCCAAAATAGGGATTAACTGCTGCATAGGCTTCCTGCTGGCCCACTGCACAAGGGTGAATATCACCCTATGAGAACAAGAATCTGTGAACTTTTCCAAACTATTGCTTAACCAGTTAGGGTAGCAATTAAATATTCCAAATGCATGTAACTGATCTCTTGGTTTGTCAGCCTTCATGTTGCCAATTTTGTAACATATGTCTGTGGGTCCAATTGACCTTCAAGCTAGAGTCTGAATATCCTAGGCTGTATGTCACCTTTTCTAGAGCTTTATCTCCTGTTAGAAAGAGAAATATAATTATTAGCACATTGTTCTGCTCAGCTGACATAGGATCTGATATTTCAGAAATGCTTTTGAGATGCCTAAATTGATTTGATAGTGTGAACTGAAAGATGCAGCATCTTTAAAGCATTAGTAATTAAAAGGAATAAGAGGTGCAGTTTGATCAGCGTGATGCTATAGCTGAAAATAAAACACCTTAAGATGATGAAGCTAATAGCTAATGAAAGAAATGATGGCACATAAGATGTACACTGAATGATTGGCCAACTCTCACCCTGACAGAGACAATTTAATTACATTTCATTATGATAGCATCACCACTTGCAAGACTGTAGGGGTCTGTCAGTTTCCATTTTAAAACATGATTTTTGAGGTTTAAAATGTTGGCCCATTCCAAATCTCAACAGGCTCAGACCTGACATATCATATAAAATGCCAGCTAAGTGAAATCTTTTTTTCTAGCTGAAGATATTGTAATCCTTAGAGCCATTATTAAACTTCAAAGAAAATGCAGTATTACCAACCCCAAACATCCAAAAAATAGTCAGCTCTCCAAAAATTGTGAGATGATCTTAAAAATCATGAGATTTCTAAGACTAATACATCTGGAGTTCTTTTTATTTGCCATCTTGATTTGTGAGCCTTTTGTGTCCACTCACTACATTTTCAGGCTTTTCCCACAACCACGAGGCTAAGAACATTACATGTTTTTCTTCTTTTAGTGCAAGCTGAGATTCTCAGCTCCAAGTTCTCGGGTTTTAAGAAAAATAGTAAATGTGGTGAGACTCGTGATAAAATTCACAGTTGGCAACATGCAACTTTCAAACTGTTTCAGATACTTTATTGCCAACTTCCAGGCTGAATAGTAATCAATAATTATTATAATGTTAGCTTCCAGGAAGGTGCATAAAAGTAATGCTATTCACTGGACTGGGAGACACTCTCATAACATTTCCAAAAGGGGAAAGCAAGAGACCACAGTCCCTTGAAAGAATTAGAGTACACATGCTCACTGAGAAGTACATGCAAAATAACTGGTAAAACAATAGTAAGAGTCTGACAAGCTGAGATTAGAGTCTGGACTGGCAGCCAGGATTCTTAGGCTCTATTCCTCCCTACATAACTTACTTCTTGTGTGATATTGAGCAAGTCTTTTAACCTCCTAGTCTAGCTACTTGAACAAAGATATGACAATACTTGCCTGCCTCACAGGAGTGCTGTGAGGGTTAATTGGTTCACTAATGTTTGTAAAGCACTTTAAGAACCTTGGATGAAAATGACATATGCTGTTAGTGGAATTCACCCATGGTGCAGTGGTCCAGTGCAAGACCCTTTGCATTCTGAAGGGGCACCCTGGGCACAGCGGATAAGCAGGTATACCTGAGCACTGAATCAAGGGTGTCATTCTGGCTCCACATAGGCTAACACGCAAAGGGGACAGGCATATGGAGGATCTCTGGATTCAAATTTATGTAGTTCCAGTTGCTCAAAATCCCTTGCAAATGGAGCAGGGAGACTGAATGATATTCCAGCCCATACGCTGAAATTCCATAGGCTGGAATAGAGGCTGCAGGAGAACAGCCCCACACCTGGCCCAGTTTTCATTTCCCCACCTTCTCTGAAGCGTACCCAAATGTAGCCCAAGTACTCCGGCTTGCCTTATGCGGGTGTATGGTATTATTACAAAGGCAAGGAAACTAAGTTAAAGGCTACTGCATTGTATGAAGTCTTCCCTCTGGGACTCTGGAAGCAATTGTTGATTTTGCATAGCTACCACAAGAACAGCAAGATTTGGAAAGAATATATGAGTTAAGGATGATGGAGCAACCACAGCATTGACTGTACTTCTTTACAGTATATTTTGTGGATATCAGCCCATAATGTGGTGCTAACTGGGAGCGGGGACTTGTATGAGCTCCCATCTATTTTAATCTCAGTTTTAAGGTTTCATGTAGTTATTGAAAATACTGCAATATGAAATGCAATGAGATAATTGTTCTTTTTATGTTCATTGCTAAAGGTTAGGGCTTCATGTTTCTCACTTAGAGTTGGTTGGAAAATTTCCATTAAAATGAAATTTCAAGAAAAAACAGCAAAAAATATTTTAGCAAAGATTTCAGTGAACATTTCCTGCCATTTTCTGACCAGCTCTTGTGTCCCTGAAATATGAATTTTATTTTCCCTTGAATAGTTTTAAAAATGATCGTCTTCTACTGAATTCCTACCACTTGGACATTTTAGTCCTTTACGCAATGATACAAGTTATTATTGAAGCATAAATTCCAATAAGCATTTGGATCTTTTATTTTGTTCTAATCCACATTCTACAGCTTTTTTCATTTCATAACTCACGTTTACCTCAATCAGTTCTTTAGGAGCGGTATGTGTTGCAGAAGATAACTAACTAAACAGCTCAAAATCGTCTAGAAAATCATAAGAAAATAAAACACCATAGCAACGATATCTACCTTAAAGCTTGACCACCAATTCTTTATGTACATGCAGCTGTTGCTACAGCTGTTAATAATGATGGACTTAATAATGACATGTAAATAATTGATATTATGGTTACAGTTACCTGGGTCACATAAGGAAAGCAAGACAAAGCAAAAACTTCAGTATTTCTAACAAGAACAAGACATAAATTTTTTGTCCTGCTCAGGTTTTCTTTTCTGATGTTCCTAATGTTTTACACATTCATACTGCAAATCTTATGTGACTGTCAGTATCTACAGGTAACATATATCTAGGCTTTTGAAAAATTCAAGGTCCGTTATATAATGACTATATCAACACACCTAAAGCTATGAGTTGTAAAAAAAGAAACTAAATATGATCTGAGTCAATATAGAGCAAATTACTGACAAATCTGTCTCCAATATAGTGTCCACGCTGTTGTTTTATTATTGACTGAATGTTTTTTATTTTCCAGCACAAAGTAATAATAGTGGAATAGCCACCACCTCGTTACCCAGTGTTGGTAACAATGCAGTGAGAACATGAAATTTGCCATCTCAAAATAATACTCTTTTCATGGAATGCTCCCTAAAGCAGTACATCCGGGGGGGCTAAAAATGAATATGCTTAAGATGATGACAGTGGTACTAAGCTTTCATGCCTGTCTATCTGTCTGCCTTCTATCTGACCCTAAATTAGGCCTCAGAAGGTATAGTTTTTAATACAGATACTGGGTACAATGTACCTTCTCACAATTAGTAGAAAGTGCTGTTTTGTAATTAAAGGATGAAGTGGGGCGTGATGAACATATGGAAAAGGAGACCCTTAATAAGCGATGGAGCCTTCAAAAGAAATTGCTAATTAGTATGCATCTGATGTGTACTATCCCAATTTTAAGACTTTGCCTTGAATAAATTGCTATGTTGGGTGTTCGAAGGAGTGGTGAGATTAGCATTTACAAAGGGGGCAATTTTCTGTCTTCTTGACTCTGTTAAATGGAGGAAATAACTTCCAAGACTGAAGCAGTAGTTAGCCCATCAATCATTCTCACAGCTGGAAACTGGGGATCCCAAATGCTGAGATGAGTTAATCCGTCAGTTAATAAGTTCATAGTGGCACCATATGGCGCTGGGCCACTCCACACTGGGACAAGGACAGAACTGTTTACACAGGCATGCTGCTTTCTCAGGTACCTCCCTGCTGACAGAACCCTTTGTTCTGAAGGATCAATTTACTTTGCACAGTAAATTGACTGAATTGATCAGTTCAGAGCATATAATTGTTGGCTAATCCTGTGGAATCATGTCCTATCCATATGGAAGGGACAAAGGGTGCTGACAGTGGTCTAGTTTCTTGCTCCATCTCTGAGGCTATTTTCTCTGGACATGATGGACACTGATTAAACCTGCCAGTAGGTGGATACACAGCCTGTATTGACTTTAATTGACAGAGGTAATAGGAGGCCCAGCTTCCTCCAGCAAGGCAGTTTTATGTGTCTTTATTCTACTGCTATCATTACTTCTCTTAGGACAAAAAAACACATAAAGGTCGATCCCATCAATTTAAATGCTGGATCACTTAACTCATATACCTGTCTTAATCATAAAGGGGCATGCTTTTACAAATCTCCAAATCAAACTAGTCAATCCATAGCTTCTTGTTTTAAAGTAAGACACTACAAAAACCACATTAAAGTACTTAAGCCTACAAAACCGAGGAAATTTAATATTAAGACAGAAATGTGGCATATGTCCAATAGTTAGGCATCTTACTCAGGTGGTTAAACCTACACCCAGTTTTATCTAGGTATTGCAGAACATATCACTTTTCAGCTTTAATTCTAAACTTCTTCACTTCTGTAAGTCCCCCTGAAACCCTTCTTTTCAATACAGGATGTGTACATGCAGGATGTAACTCACTTTGATTTGGGTTTCATTATTTTCCTTAGTACCAGATAAAAGCAATGTGCAAGTGTAAAAGACATACAATTCAATTATATTATCATCTCTTGAGTCAGTAGTTTCTTTTCCATGACAGTGTGTCTAGAATTATTTCAGTTAAGGTTTTGATAGAAAATGGTACCGTGCATGAGAAAATGCCATTTACTTGCCAAAAATGTTTAAATAATTACTTCAAAATACCAAAAGTAAGTTGTTTGGAAACGGCAATGGTCCTTTAAATACAACATTGTTGTAGTGCTGTGTCCTTCATCAACATTACAAATCGTATTTGTTAGGATATTTTGCCTTTTCTATGGACCTAGGTACTTGTCATTGTGTAATCTGAGCATCTTCTCTCGATTATTCCTCATTACAGACCTGATTTAACACTCATTGAAGTCAATGGATTGTCTTCAATGGATGCTGGATCCGGCCCTATAAAGGAACATTTCCTAGGGGGGAAATTTAACCAGTTTGAACAAACATGGGTGAATGTTCAGGGACAAATAATAATTCACTCAACTTTGGCTCATCTTTCAGACGTTGGAATATAATTATGTAGTAAGTATTATTTTAATTATTTTGCATGCCTTTTTGATATGTACCCTGTGCTCAATATATAGAAATATAAGATCTCCCTCAATTTTTTATGTTATTCAAGAAACTTTAAAGGTTTAAACATCTCTGTCCAAATGTAAACAGCCTCAGTAAATGGCTAAAAGCTGCTTTTTATGCAGCCACAATATTAATTCTTTTGCTTGCATCAGCAACTTATCTCCTCAAATGCAGATGTTCTTCTTTTTTAACTCAGCAGAGGTTTAACTTCCAGCTCATTAACATTTTCACAAATTCCCAGCACTCTACACATTCTGGAACTGCAGATCCAAAATGGTTTTGTCTCTATATCTGGGTTTCGTTTTGTCCTCTTCCCCCAGAGACTGTGATCATAAGATTTAATGAAATATGACAAAGTCTGATGCAGAAAAGGAAAGAAAAAATGTGAGGAGTTTTCTTAATGTGCTCTCTGACTCCTAAAAAAATGAATAAAAAAATGGAGGATCTGGAATTTTTAGCTGCACAATACTAACTTCAGATACCATGACCAGAGGTGGAATATGGAAGAGGATACTTTGAAAGAAAAGATCCCATTTGGCTGGGCCCTTAGGATTCAGTTGTAATTTGCTTTAATTCCCTTCCACCAGTTACTAGCAGACCATACAGTATTAATGGGAAATTCCGGATAACAAATTCAGCCCCCTCAGCAGAGATGTACTGGAGGGAAATCTTATGGGCTTTTAGTAGCTTTTCATCAAAATTCTCCCAACAAATTGAAGGGAAAATTTAGTTCACCTCCTCTAAGTGTGCAGCTAAATCCCCAATGTCAGAGATGGATCACCCTTAGAGCTCATAAAAATACTTCTCAGAAGCAATTTAGAATGAATCAGAGTGTGCCAAATGGCAGGTATCTTCAAAAAACCAGGGGAGGTACAGTACTCTCGGCTCCCAATTCAAATTTTACAGGTAACAGACTGTCCTACTGACATGTTGCAGTATTTCCCAAAATGGGAAGTGGGCTCCCTTTCAAATCCAGACGACTTCACTTTGTTAAGTGGCAGCTCCTTCTTTGTTTTAGTTAGAAAGAGCTTTTGTGTAAGCCAGAAATAAACGAAGACATCTCTCGGTCCCACATTGTTCCTCTCTGCAAAATATATTTCAGATTTGTAAGAACCCTAAAAAACTGGCATTTGGTATTTTCATGCCTACATGTGCATGCATTGTTATATTTGATCATAAGAAAGGGTATGTCTGGATTTGCTGTTTTACATCTGATGCCAGCCAGTGCCATGCCTGCCACTGCCACCTTCTAGTGTTGCATTTTCTTTGCTATCACATATCCCACAGCACCACTGTTTGGCATCACCAAGATATGGGAGAAATATAGACCTCTGAGAGCTTGATTTTTGCAAGATGAGTGCAGCTGATTAATTCACCATACATGTTTGAAACTTCTAAATAAATTTGAGCAACTAGATAATACTGTGTATTCAGGTAGTATTACCTCCATGAAAGGAGTTTAATGAGCAGATGAGTATGTTTTAGTTTAGACCTACCATAAAGGTCTCTTGGAAGAATTCCCATTTCAAAGATAAACTGAATATTCTTAGGCTCTAATTTATATGTTTACATTTTAAATGTGCTTAAATCTATTCCTGTTCAAAGTTTAAAGTTAAGCACGTATTTAAGTGCTTTGCTGAGTCAGACCCTTAGAGCTCTATTCTGCGTGGTACTGAACAATCAGGCTTTGATGCCTCAAAGCACTTAAGGACATAGTTAAATTTAATCAGGAGCTTAAGTCTCATCGTGGTTACTCTTCTTGCTTGTTCTTCAGGTGAATTCTGAATGTCCAAGTAATGGATCTTGTCTGTGGAGGAAACAAAGGATATTATCCTAAAGTGTATGACTACATCCTTTGAATCATGAGTCTGTAATTAAGCAGATTTTTACATATTTGGGGAAGGCTAGTTCTGTACACAATTATTTGCGAAGGAAAGAGAAAAATTAGGAAGTTCTTTGTGATTCAGCTCAAGCAGCAGTGTGAGTGTGCAAGATGCATTGGAGTAAACTGGGACAGTGTAGCTAGTAAAATATGATCATTTTCATCTTCAGAAAAAAGAGTGGATTTAAGAAATGCACCATTGTGTGACTATGAAATAAGTAAAAAAAAAAAAAGACAAAATTCTACGTAACATGGCTCACAGTCACAGATAGTCTATCTTTATTCATGCCATAAATGCAAAGAGGCTGCCTGGCATGAATGAGATATTCTTGAATTTCCTATGTTGAGTTGTTTGGTTTTTGGTTTAGTTTGCACTAAAATCCAAATGTTATTTTTTTGTTTGGATTATACTTGTTTTATAAGGGTAAACCTACTGGTAAAAAAAAACCTTTAGATGAATTAATATATAAATTGCTCTGAGAGTAAAATATAAAAGATAACATTTTAAAAAAAGAAATAATTTATTATGTAGCCAGGTGTTAAGAAAAGCTTTAAGTCTAGTGGTAACTATGCTAGTAAGCTCCAAGCACTTTGCATGGTTTAAAAAAAGCCTGATCTTCACCTGGTACAAATCAGCATTGTTCCACCTACTTCAGTTTACACCAGCTGAGGATCTGGCTGTGTATTAATTTATCAAGAGACATGTTGTGAGCACAAGCAGTAATATTGTCTTTTCGACTTTGATATTAGGTATAGTTTCATTTTCAAATTGCCAGAAAAAAGTGGTCTGTAATACAGCTCATCTTCACTTGCCCAATTTTTCACTTCCTAAAATCAAAAGCTTTTGATTTACAGATGACCCAAAGCATCTTACAATAATAAACACACACATACACATATATTTGCATTCCTAACTAAAATAAGGCCAAAACAACTCCCCTCCATTGAAACATACTATAATAGTCTACATCCTAGACATTGCAGCAGCACTATTATAAAATGTACTCATTGGACTGTTACTTTAGAAAGATGTAGAACATTTGTATATATACGGTATTGGTTGGTTTGAGCTGAGATTCAGCAGAAAGCAAATTTTTATAGATGAGTTATACAAACCTCTCAAAAGCAGGCTTTCTAATGGAAATGCTGACACACACTCATATAGAAGGACATGAAAATCATGGCTGTAACAAAATAATATGAGCTTTATTTCTTTTTCTGAAGTATGTGTGGTTTAGAAATTTATGGAGACATCACATGGGAACTACAACTTCTAGTGTATGGACTGGCAACTTGCACTGCTCTTGTTTGACCTAGTTACAGCTAAAAAGAACGTGTAGGGGGAGGGGGAATCTGCTGCACACTATTACTCTCGGACCATCAGCACTCCCTGTAACATTGCCAATAACAAATTCTCTGGATAATGTGTTTAATATAGCTCTCCCAAATGTGGAGGGAAAATGTATAAAGCTGTCCCTGGGTTTATTAACCTACACATACAACATGTGATAGGACAATTTTTTCTAAATTCAGAGTACTTCGAAAGGTAATCTGAACATCAGCATTAGTGTGTTCGGACAGAAAGCAGCAAATCATTGCCTTCTGCACAGATAAAATGCTGATACACATTCTAATGGTTAAAGCAAACAGACTGATTCCACATTCTAGAATTTGTCTTCTTTTACTGTTGCAACTCACTGAACTATTCCAAATAGTCCAGAATGTTGCAGCATATTTTCCCTATCTGGAAGGCATTATTATTTACTATTTACTTGTGTAACACACTGGCCAAGTGTATGTGTGTCCCGCCTTTATCTGATTGATCTACGGAGGATAGTCCTGCTGCTGCCCTCACCTAATGGATTTAGGGCTAGAGTCACAAAGAAGCTTAGACATGATGACATTCAGCATCATCACATCTAACTTTAGGCACTTAGAAAATCACTGGGATTCTCAAAGCCTGAGTTCAGTGCCTATGCTCCCTATGCAATGAATGGGGAGAGACAGGTGCCTCAGAATGGGATTCACAAAAGCCAGCATGCTAGGCAGCTCCTTGTCTAAAATAGCCAACAGGAGATGCCACGCCAAGGGCTAAGCCTTGCTAAGCCTTGCCCCTCTCAGAGATAGGTGCCAAGACCAAGCTGCAGTGAGGTGCCTCCCCCTGCTTGGGATTCTTAGCTGCAAACCCTCTCTTGGTGCTGGGTGCCTAGGTCGTATTAGCAATGGGGAGGGGGATTATGGTGGTGGTGCCCCCCTTATAACTTTTAGTCGAGTGGTTAGGGTACTCACCTGGGATATGGGAGATCCCCCATTCAAGTCCCCACTCTAGCTGAGGGAGAACAGAGATTTGAAGGGGAAGCTGCCACCTCTCAGATGAGTGCTCTAATCTCTGGCCTATCGGGTATTTCTGAGGTGGTGTTCCCTCAGTACCTCCTGTTGAAGCTATTCCTCTGTGCATTATTACCAATATGTATATATATATTGGCTCAGGTGAGCTGTAATCCTGGGTCCCCCAGGTGAGTGCTCTGACCACTAGGCTACAGAGTCATGCTCATGTCTGTTTCCAATGTGCTCTCTGGCCCAGTGGTTCCTTCATTATTTACCCACAGTGGAACAGCTTCAACAGGTGATATTGGGGGAGCCGTACACCAGAATATCTCATAGCCCAGTAGGCAGAGCACACACTGCCAGATTCCAGTTCAAATCCCCTTTTTCCCCTCACGTGGAGGGGGGATGTGAAGCAGGGGTCACTCGTGCTAGGTGAGTGGTCTAGCCACTCTTGTGTAACCTTACTTGTAGAGGCCTGATGTCTGAGCATGCTTACTGGAGCAGGCCCTGCAGGTGATTTAGGAGGAAGACCACCTGGTTTATGCATCATTCTGGGGCTAAGGTGTTTGAATGCCTGGCATGGGTCTGCAGTGTGTATGCTCAGAGACAGAAACATAGGTGCCTAGGCAACTTTTACAGCAAAAATATAGACATCTGCAAGGATTTAGCAGCTGGGGGTGGGGTGGGAGGAGGGGAGTGTGTTGTGAATTCAAGTGTGACCTGATTCTGGGATTTAGCCACCTAAAGAGACAGTTAGGCACCTAAGTTCTTTGGCAGATCTAGCCCTTAGTCTTCAAATTCAAGTAGTAGAAGCCTATACTTTGGAGACAGAAGCCCATAGGTTTAATCCCTGCTGATGACCGAGTCAGATTACTGCAGTACCCGGAGCCCCAATCAGAATCTGAGCTCTATATTCTTACAAATATATAGTAAGAGACAGTCCCTGTTTCAAAGAGATATATATATTTTGGCCATAAAACTTTAAAATTTTAAATTTAAAAATGAGAACAAAAAGAGACATCATCACAGAGAAAAATAGAGGGACCAGTTCTGGGCTGTGCTCCAGTTACTTTGCATTGTTGCTGGTGCAAACCAAACTTAAGCCTGGTGAACCCAACCTCCAAAGTGTTTCTCCTGCATAGACTGTTCCTTGGGTATATTCCTTCACCCCACCCTCAGCTCCTGTCATAAGGGGCATGACCAGTCGAAAGAAGCTCTGGCCAAAGCAGTTTATTTAAATCTGAAAGTCTAAACAATTTAATGCTGAGAGAGTTTATGCCGGAGAAGCCTGTCACGTAATGTCTCATGGCAGACTGCACTCTCAAATCTTCCTTTATAAAATACTGCAATATTTTCTTACCTTTGTTAAATTCCTTGGAAGAGTATGATCTTGTAGGAAATGTCTGACCTTATTCAAAATATGGTTGTCATGTAAAGTCCAGGACGGCAATATTGTGAAGGAGCAAAGGGAGCAAGCAACATTCTCTGATCTATTCACTCTTTATCTTTGGAAGGTATCTGAATGTCAATTTCCAGCTTAGTATGCATATAATACTTAGAACTGGAATCTATATGCATTCCCACGATAAAAGGTGACTCTCTCCTTCCTGTACAGCCAGAGAGTGACAGTCGTAAGGAACTAGAGTGGAGGCAGAATGCTTCCTCCAAAACCTGAAGTATATAATTTGTCAGTAAAACTATTAAGAAAATGAGTCTCTTCTGCCCTTTTGTTTGCCAACCCTAATTTTCAAAAGCAGGGCTCTTCTTGTAAAAATAAACTCTATGGATAGCAATACCACTTATCTGCTGGAATCTCAGACTCTCATTGACTGAAGTACTATAAAGCAGCGAGATTGCATAAACAATAGACCTATATGATCTGTAGTGTCCTCAGTGGATCATCTAATCCAATTTCTCTGTTTCCCATATTTTTAGATTTACAGATGTTTCTTCAGAACCTTCAAAAGCAATTCTCCTATATTAATGCATAATTTACAGACAATAACTCACAGGCTGCTTACTGCAGATCCTGTAGGGCAAATTCTGCTCTTACTTATATCAATATAAAATCACAGTAATTCCCATTGACTTCAGTACTTCAATTGCTTTCAGTTGTGCCCATGTGAAATTTGAGGAACTTCAGTGATTGCAATGGAGTTACTCCAGTGTAACTGAGAGCAATGGAAACACTCAGATCAAAGGAGTTACTTCAGTTACACTGGTATAACAGAGCCGAATTTAGCCTGGAGCTGCCAGGATATACACCAGCTGAGGATCTGGCCCTATGTGCTTATATGAGGTCTGTTAACATCTCCATTGAGGTCACTGAGATTTTTGCCCAAAAACATAGTGCTGTACAGTGCCTTATGTGGGTAAGGTGTTAATCTGTAATAATTAAATTCACTGTGTGCTTTTGTCACTGACACACAGACAGACACACTCTGATTATTGCTTGTAAGAACTTTGCTTTCAGAATTGGATCATGCCCACTTTTCCCAGTGGAGATTTGAAAATACAAAATGTATCATACCATTCTGATAAGCTCCAAGGAACCGTCCAGTTTGCATAGTACATAGCAACAAGTGACCTGTTAAATGATGACAAATCCTTTAGCTTCTGGCTTTAGACCTTTGACCCCTTGACATTAGGCTGTATCCAGGGAGCAGTCTTGAGAGAAGAATGCAATAAACTGCTTGTAATCTAGTGGTCTCAAAAGAAATTACATCAAAACCAGCTGCTACACCTCTAGTCATTAAAGACTGACAACTTGTTAACTAAAATAGGGCCATTATATTGTGAAAGGCTTGATTTTGCAGTAGCTAAAGACCCATCTCTTTCCCCCTTTCAGAAACCCGAGCAAATGCCATTGCAAGTAAACATGTTCATTCACCGTTTAAAGGTATGTAAGTAAACTGTGGTTGACTGCAGCATCACTTTTTGATTTTTGATACGTTGAGTTGTGCTAATTAATACTGTGATTACTCAAACTGTGTGATTCCACATTTCTAATTGCATCTGAATTGATATCTAATATTATTCGCTTTGATTTTCAAGCAATGCAAGATTGCAAGATTTCAATTGTTTTTTTTTTCTTCTTTTAAAACCAGTAGAAGTAGATATAAGGGTTTTATCATGAAATAGAATCTACATTTGCTATTTGGATGCTTCTTTGTGCTAGAACTTGCTAAGGATTTGAGCCAGAAGCTGCAGCAGACTGTGCCTGACAATTGATATACCAAAGCTTTGCTATGGGACACTTAAAATACAACATACATCTTTCTAGGGAGTCCATCCATCCACACAAGCATTTGAAATACAACAAACATCACTACTAGGCTTAAGGGAGGAAAGTGAAAGTAGGTGCATGAAGAGCACATCAATGGTTGAAAAACATGTGATGAATACATTCTGCTAAGTGCCTCTTAGGAACGAAGCTGGTACAAAGGCAACAGTGCTGAGAGCATCCACAGAAGCAATTGGAATTGCCACCACTGGGAAATATATCCCTTGAGAAAGGAAAAGAAAAGAGCAATGACAACAGCCATTAATGTTGCACCAAATTGGGAGTCAATGATATCAAAACTAATTATCTACAGCCCAGCTCACCAATTGCGTAGGTAAAGAGGAGGAAAGCTTAGGAAAAGGAAGAAGGTTAAGCCTTCATGGCAGTCAATAATAGTTGGCTGGAGGGACCCTTCTCTACTCTACTCTTATTGTTAAGGTGTCCCTAAATATGACCACTATCTATATTTTGGTTCCCAGCTATACACCAAAGGCAAAATCCTGGCCCCATTGAAGTCTACGGGAGTTTTGCCATTGACTTCAAGGGGGCTGGGATTTCACCTCGAGTCCTGTTAAGATGTAATAGTAATAATGATTAATACCTCTTTAGTTTATGCAGATGTTCTGCTTCCAAATGGATGTTGTGAAAAGGGGAAATGTATGTTTCCTGCTGATGCAGGTAAGAAATGTATAGAAACTGAGAGTACCTAATGAGATGAGACAAAAATATTGAGCTACTATGAAGTCAAACATTATTCCTGAAAAGCAGGTGAGGTTTTCTGGAAGTCTGTTTGCCCTTGTGTATTAAGGAAGATTGGCCTCATGGAAAATGCTTGCAGGGATTGAGTGTGAAAGTCACAAAGCATATGTGTTGGTGGAAGACATGCAAGACAGGGAAGGCGGCAAAACAGCAGAGAAAATTATCAGCTGTTAAATTGGAGTCCCAGCTGCAAAACACCCAACCACTGGTTGTCAAAAAATAAGGTAGTGTTATTATGCAAGTTAATACTTTAATATTGCACTAGCTCAAAGTAGAGGGAGCTTTACAGTGACTTTACATAGGAGTAAGAGTTTTTTCAGAGAAGAATTTTTCTGTTGCAGATTTGTTCAGCATTTGTCTTAGGAACTACTTATGCTTATGTTCATATGCGGCCACTTGAGATCTATTTTACCCCCATGCTACTCTCAAAATTTCCTATGGACCAGCATCATGATGAGCAGTTCAGGCCTTACAATACCCTTATGAATCACTACTGCAGAAGGGATGGAACAGATGAATAGCCATTGTTTGGTTGTTTAAAGCACCAAGTTGTGTTTAAAGCACCAATATTGAGGAAACAAGTGGAAAGCAGGACTCACTATTCTAGTGGAGCAAATCCCTGTGCAGTCAATAAACAACCTTAAACAAATGATCTGAAAGAAAAGCACTACACTAAGGCTCCCCAATATCGAGGAATTGTCATCACAATCCTTTGGCCACATTGCATGGGGACACACTTCTGTAACCATTTATAAAAGAAACACACTGGCACAGATATCTAATCTATCTATACACGATCACAAACACACATTCACAAGAACACTTTTCTTAAAGTCCTTTTTTCTGTTGGGGTGAGGGAGAAATAAGAGGAACCAAACAGACACAAAGTACAAGGATGGGGGTTATCAGAGAAACTTCTCTTTGCTTCCAGCATTGCTCCTAGCAGAGAAATATGCTGTCATTTCTTGCCTGTTGCTCCCTGACATTATAACCCATATATGTTATGCCAACCTTCCTTCCCAATTACTCCTAAGCTGCCACTCCCCAAACCATAAAGGCACACATGCTCCTTTGGTTTGCATGGGCCATTCTTTTTACTTTTTTCTTAAAGACGATAAAAATATTAAGTCACCTACTCTGACAATGTAAATTCACTCTAGGCTGAGGTGAATGTGACCCTAAAATTCCATTTGTTAGTCTCTAAGGTGCCACAAGTACTCCTCGTTCTTTTTTCAAAATAAAAATGATTTTAAATCAGATTACTTCCTGATGGGAATTTTGTAGGATGTTCTGCCTCATCATGGAAGGGGTGGACTTTCCTTTCCTTACTGTGGAATATTAAAACAAAAAATAATAAGCAGAGGGTTTTAGCCTCTGGATCCACATACTGAGGGAGGTACTATCTCCTTAAATGTACAGGAGGCCAAATGTAACATTCCTTCTTGAAAGAAACTCAGTTGGGACCCAAAACCAAAGCAGCTTGAAGTCAAGTGGAATAGAACTTTAGGTTAATAAGAGATGTTGGTGTATTGGACTCTTGAGGTTAATCCTTAAAATTACTTTGGAAAAAAATTTGCTTGTGAAACCCTGTGAACTAAATGATATTCTCACCTCTGACCTTTCTTTTATGTATTAATTTAGTATTTATTAATACCTATGTGCCAGTTTATTTTCTGGGATGAAGGATGCTCTCTAGTTGTCCATGAACATGTGCATATAAAAATACAGATTTCCGTAGTCTACATGCTATGGACTAATTTTGCACAGCAGTGGCAGTAAAGGGAGTTGCATTTCTCATCTTAAAGGTATGGGCACAAAGACTGGCATTGTTAGATGTCATTACTAAGTGAGATCTTTGTATTTCAGTGTTGCACTTCAGATTAGAGCAGCCTCATAGATGATTTAGTTTATGCAGCCACTTAAACCAATTTTACCTAACAACCAGCCAGAGAATATGCCCTATGTCAATTTTTGCATACTATACCCCTTTTGGAATTTACAAATCAGCTCACAGAGCCAGCCAGCACAGGTGCAACTACATCTATACAAGAGAAAAATCATTTCAAGAGTACAGAGTGGGTGGTGTCCAACTTTACACAGATGTAGCTGTTTACTAGCTGTATATTTGATACAACCAGTAGATAATTGAACACTCTGTATAAGTGAGCAAAGCATGACCCTAATGCTAGCCAATGCTATCAGCATTTTGATTTCACTAATAAATTCATCCTGTGTCTAATGCTTATTTACAGTAAGGCCCCTTTACACCACTGTGACAGTATAAAAGAGCCTTAAAATGTGTACAAATAAGGGCCTCTGCCCGTTCTAGTGGTGGAAAGGAGTCTTAGTGTAAATGAGAATCAGGCTTTAAAATAAAGAATTTGAATGAAGTTTTAAATGCTTTCCTTTATATTTCTGAAGTGAGTTGTTTTGTTTCAGTTTAGATGGCTATCTTTTATTTGTTAGGATTTCAGCTGCACATGAAGTTCAGACTCTGGGCAGCTTTTTTACTTACCATATTGCATTTTGTGAAACCCTGGCATGGCCCTCTGTTGCTCTCTGAAGATTTATTTTATAGACTGAAATGTATGTTTTAGGGACCAGTGATGTAGAAACTGACAGCCTTCAGGGTGTAGTTGTCTTTGTCTGAGTCACTTGTAAACTGCTGCAACCAAATGACAGTTTACCAGCATGCAAAGCCCTTAGAAATGCACAACTGACTGTGAATGTATTGGAACATGAGATATCTGATCTCATTTGCTGTTTGTTGTACCTGCTTAAGTTTATCAATCAAAGCCTACAAGCAGGGAACAAAATACAGTTATCTGACTGAAATCAGACTTCAGTCTTCTGTCCAATACAGCACATAATAAAGTGTAGATACTATCTCATATCATCTAGATTATAAAGCCTGCACACCAGCTGTTAAAACCTGAGCACTGCACAGTGGTTAGCAGGCTACCTCTCAAGGCAAACTAGAGAGAAATATAACTGCAGCCTATATATATAGAAACGTAGATATTATATGTAGATTACTCTTTTCTTGCTTGCATTAGTTTTACACCAGTATAACTTCATTAAAGTCAAAAGAGCTACTATGGATTTACAGGAGTGTGAAAGAAGAATCTGACCCTGAATCTACGAACTCAGTACATAATAGGGTTCATTCTTGAGTGAACAGGTTTTGAAAAAACAAGTCTCCTCTGCTCTCCTGCCTCTTTTATTTGAAATTGCCTCACAATACTCTGGAATATATCCACTAAGTAATTTCTGTAACTAAGTAGCTGAGTTCGGGAAAATCTGAGATCTTGTTAGAAGTCACAGTTGGGTAAAACTTTCTGATTTTTTTTTAATTGGTTCAATCCAAATCTTACTGAAGTCAACAGAAAAAATTCCATTGAGTTTAATGGAAGATGAACTTGGTCCGAAGCAGTGTTAGTATTCTTTTAAAAGAAAGCTTGGAAACCTATAGGTTTGTAAAATAGTTTGTGTTTTGTTTACATTCAATATAGCCATGGTTCATATTTGACATAAACCATTTCACCTATTATACACCCTCGATTCTGGCTCAATGGTGGTGTTAATATTGACTAACGCGATAGTTTACATTTTCTTGCTGCATTTAATTTACTCATCAATTTTCCATTAAATTTTTAATTCTTTTTATAGCCTGCTTCATACAGCCTTTATACATTCTTTCCACACTAAAATAAACTTGATTTGCTTGCCACAAAGAGTTATCCGCATTTGTTAAATGATTAGTAGGTGGCATGTTTTGTTGCATTTACTTAAAAATAAAAAAGCAAATTTTTAGAAAGGCTTTTGTCAGAAATATGAACACCACCTCCATAGCTTTCATCTCCTGTTTTGACAGCTCATTGAATACTCTCACAACTTTTCCTATACAGTAATATCTCCCATTAATTAATACCTTTTCTCTGCTCCCAGTTTTGATAGATTTGCCGGAATTGTTAACACAACACTCACAATGATAATTGTTTGGATATATTTTGTCGGTGTGTCTAAAGATCTTGAATAGTAAATGTTGTCTAAAGGGGAAATTAATGTGAATATTGGAAGAGAAATGAATGTTATTAAAGTTTTGTTGTAGAAAGAAACAGTCCTGGTTTACATTTCATTATTATTTCTTCAGCTTTGTAGAAAACTTTGGTGAAACATTTTTTTCTTTGCATGAATCAGCTAAGATGGTAGAATTTTCATGCTTGTAGTTTTTGTGAATCCAGAGAAGCTGTTTCACTAGTTTGCTTCTCATGCTCTTTTGTTGGGTTGTCTATGGAAGGAACCCACACACAAATTTCAGGAGTCAGAAATATTTTTCTAGGAGACAGGTACAGAATGTGTGCTTGCAAGACACTGGAAATAAAGAGTGAGGGTGAAATCCAACCCCTAGTGATGTCAATGGAAAAACTTCCACTACCTTCAATGGTCAATGCGAGGTGACTTGGGTCCTATATGCATTTCTGCTTCCCTACTGCCACCCCTGTGATATTTATCAATAGGGGATTGCATAAGTGCACCAAACTGGCTGTGACATTGCACCCCATAATGCTTTATGGAAATATGCTTATGAATGCAAATATGACATAACTGGAATATGTTTTATGCTACATATGCCATGTAACATATCTCTGCAAAGGTTATGATCTATTGAATATATTCATCCTATTTGTATGCATGTATCATTTTGCATTTGAAGTTATGACTATTGACTGTGTACTTGTTTGATTTTAAGTAGCCTTAGTAAGGCATTTGGGCAGCTTCTTTAGAAAGGAATTTGCAAGTTAAGTGCCCAGTCCAGAAACACTTAATGGACAATTGATCTTGGAAGGCTCCAATCCATGTAAGAAGTCTACCTGAGGATGTTCAAGGTAGCATGTGAACAATGGCTGCTACCTGTAAGTTCTGAGTCATGCGTGGACATGTGACTTGCCCTTGTGACTCCAAAACTCCATCTTGTAGCTGGGATTCTACACAGGGGGTGGGAGGGGTGTCAACCCACAAGATAAAGTCTATTTAAACTCCTGGGAGACCCCTCCATTTGGTCTTCAGCTGGCTCAAGAGATATCCTTTGGGGGTGGAGAGGCTATCTAAAAGAAACTGGAACAATGGACAGTAACCATGGGGGTGTGAGTGATTGCTGGACCTGGACTAGAAGGAGGCTAGTCTGTAAAAGAGGCGTATTGGAACATCTCTGAGGGTGAGATTTTATCTGTATTCCGCTGCTTACTGTATTAGGTTTAGATTTGCATGCTTTATTTTATTTGCTTGGTAATTCACTTTGTTCTGTCTGTTATCACCTGGAACCACTTAAATCCTACTTTTTGTATTTAATAAAATCACTTTTTACTTATTAATTAACCCAGAGTATGTATTAATACCTGGGGGTGGGGGGGTGGGGAGGACAAACAGCTGTGCATATCTCTCTATCAGTGTTATAGAAGGCAGACAATTTATGAATTTATCCTGTATAAGATTTATACAGAGTAAAATGGATTTATTTGGGGTTTAGACCCCATTGGGAGTTGGGCATCTGAATGTTGGAGACAGGAACACTTCTTAAACTGTTTTCAGTTAAGCCTGCAGCTTTTGGGAGACATAATTCAGACATGGGTCTGGGTTTGTAACAGGCTAGCATGTCTGGCTCAAACCAGGCAGGGCACTGAAGTCCCAAGCTACCAGGGAAAATGGGCTTAGAGGTAGTCTAGGCATATCAGCTTGCAGTTCCCAAAGGGGGGGTTGCCGTCACACTGGCAAAATAATTCAAGGCTGAAATCTGCAGTGAAACAAGTTGTGGATATAGCTTGGAAGGGACAAGCTTCTAACTTTATCTTTCCTCTCCAAACAACACATACGTGGGAAGCAGCTACTCATCCATCTTAACGAGGTGCCCAGGACCGAATGAATAATGGTTTCAAATGATCAAATTGTGAATGTAAGTAATGTGCATGCACTCAAACACAATTGGTAATTTGCATATGAAAATCAGTTAATTTCACACCCAGATGTGTGCTGCTACAGGCGATTACTGATTGCTGCGTGGAAATGAGGATTTTGTGCACTAAGGGCTTGTCCACACTGGCAATTTACAGCGCTGCAACTTTCTTGCTCAGGGGCGGTAAAAAACACCTCCCTGACCGCAGCAAGTTTCAGCGCTATGAAGCGCCGGGGTAAACAGTGCACCAGCTCTGGGAGCCATGCTCCCCTCATAGAGGTGGTTTTTCTAGCTGTCTCCCAGTGTTGGCGCCGCGACCACACAAGACACATTGAAGCGCTGCCGCAGCAGTGCTTGAGCATTGCCAGTGCAGTCTAGCTCTCAGAGGGTGACGTATTTTCTGTGGGCACAATTAAGACACACATGAAAAATTTGCCTTAACATTATCAGACTGTTCTCTTGCTTCTCTCCAAAATAAACCTGCCCCTTCTGATGTCACCCTATGAGGTATGTCCCAATTCCCTGCTCCACCACTGACTTCCTGTGTGACCTTGGGCAAATCACTTAGGCCTTGTCTACACAGGGGAAATTCACAGGCATAGCTATTATGATTATTTGGATAATCATAGTCCATACAAGCCCAGTCCTGCACCAGGATCATGTTGTTCTAAACTATTCTGGACTAATGTAGCTATTACAGAATAACTGCCCAGTTTGGACACTCTATTCTGAAACACAAAAGTTATTTTCTACCGATTGCCTGAAGTCCGACTGTGTATCAGGTGGTTGGGGAAAGAGAGTAAGAGCTATGTCCTGTGTATACTACACATAGCAGTTAAGCACTCCGGGCCTGATCCAATGATTCCTACTGACTTCAGTGGGCTCTGGATCAGGTCCTAGATGAGGAAAGCTAAAAATATAAAGAGATGCAAACAGTGTGAACTTGTGATGTATGGAAGAGAGCACCACTATCCCCTAATGAGAAAAAGCAGAAGGCATGCTGTTAAATTTGACTTCCGGCATTATTATTTTAAGCAACAAAATGTCGTACCAATAACCCACATCTCCTGCCACTCAAACCCAGAGAAGAATTAAACTAGCCAGTAAATATATTACACACTTGCCTAGAAAAAAATGAATGTGATGACAAAGAAATGATATGTGCCATAGGGGCATCATGTCAGAAGTACTACCACCAAAAGTAACATTCATAGGAAATGATATCACAGCATCCACGAATACTTTTTTCTCCCGTGGATACTGGATGCGTGCTTTCTCCCATGCCACCCCTCATGCTTGGGAGAAGCTCCGCATAAACATCTGCAATCTAACAATGTATCCTCCTTGAAAACCCTCCTTTAAACTCTCCTTTGCCATGATGCCTACAAAAATATTGACAATGGTTAGGCTGCTGGTGTGCTGAAACCAATGCCTCTCCTGCTGACCAATCTTGTCTCATTGGGTACATCTACACTGGAATAAAAGACACACAGCACGGCCATCACCAGGATCAGCTGACTCAGGCTCATGGTGCTTGGGCTGTGGGACTAAATATTGCTGTGTAGACATTCAGGCTCAGACTGAAGCCCAGGCTCTGGGACTCTCCCCTCTCACAGGGTCCCAGAGCTTGGGTCCAGCCCAAACGCCTACATAGCAATTTTACAGCCCTGCAGCCTGAGCCCTGTGAGCCTGAGTCAGCTGACCTGGGCCGGCTGTGGGTGTTTAATTGCTGCGTAGATGTACTGTAGGTTTCCTTGCACTCTCCCGTCTGTCTGTATGTATCCATTTGTTGTCTCTTGTCTTATACTTACATTGAAACCTCTTTGAGGCAGAGACTGTCTTTTTGTTCTGTGTTTGTACAGGACCTAGCACAAGAGGGTCCTAGGTAATGACTAGGACTCCTAGGCACTATGAAAATGCACAAAATAAATAATAATAATTAATAATAATTAACAATACTGTCAGCTATACCAATGGAGTATTGCCATTTAGAATAATGTACACGATTTTCAACTAACACCAGGAAATAATGCAGAAATGAATGTCCCAAGCAGTATTTACCCATATTTACCTTGCATTTGTCACTGTTTTTCAGCAAAAACTAAGTTGTGCGCAAATAATTCAGATTGATTATGTGCCACAGCATCTGAAACCTGCCATTCCTGGTGGGAAACTGTAGGTGTTGCTGAAGCTGCATAGTTGGGAAGGAGAGGCAGGTGGCCTAAAGGTCCCTTAAATTTATTGGTTAATATTTTTTAGTCCCGTCTCAGATATCCTTGGCTTTCCTTCTTGGATGATATACTTCAGAATGTATTTGGATTTGATGCATTCCTCAGTTGTTTGGATTTTTTAAAGTAAATTCCCCAGAAAACCAGCATAAGTGGATTTTAACTTGTTAGTGAAGCATGCCCTAAGAGAAACTGTGTAAAGTAGTGAACAGCCTGCAAGAGCTACGGATTATCTTTAAATTGAGAAAAGAAAGATCTGTAGAAAGTTTATTGTGTTCCAGAGGACTTGAGAGTTAATGAAAGTGAGTCTCTTTACTACACTTTAAAGGGAAGTTGGTTAAAGAGACAATACTCTAAAGTCAATACTTGAAGATTAGCCTTCATCACTTTTTTTTCCTACTGACCAATTCTCTGAGCACAATCTGTTTCCAGTCTTTTTGTCATCAGAGTGAAAAGGTCAGTGGCCTTTGACATGGCATGAGCCACTGAGTGAATCCAGGGAAACGACACCACCAGAAAGAAAGACAGAGAACAGAGCTGTGCTTAAAACAACTTCAGAATTGCAACAACCTCCAAGCAAAGGAAGTTGTTCAGAGGTCCCAGGGAGTAAGGACATTGTTTAGCCCCTTGACTTCCTTTGAACTATTGGATGCCTACCGTCTTTAAGAACTTTGTACTGATATGTCCACATACCCTGTTCAGGCATTTCAGGTTAGGATATCAAAATGCCACTCTCATGAAGCATCTTTAGAACAATCTAAAAATAGGGGTGTCAACAATAACACTCAGAGAATGGAAAAGTTCCATCAGCCTAACACAGATTAATAAAGAGACTTACACTTACCACAATGGGAGAAAACACAGCATGAAACATGAAAAAAGTTGGTATTTTCTAGACATATCTAGTGAAAGAATGACTATAATCTAGTTCCTTTATACTAATATAGCCTTACTCATCAAAACAGACTAAAACCACTTCCCTCTAAAGCATGGTTTACGATGAGATAACGTATTTGTAACTTAGGGCAGATCTACACTTAAAATACTGCACCAGCGCAGCTGCACTGCTGTAGCACTTAAGTGAAGATGCTTCTACACAGACAGGAGAGCTTCTCCCATATCCCACCTCCCCAAGAGGCAGTAGCTATGCCAATGGGAGAAGCTCTCCTGTCGACACAGCACTGTCTACACAGGGGGTTAGGTCGGTATAACAAATCACTCAGGAATGCGGACTTTTCGCATCCCTAAGCAACGTTGTTACACCAATATAGGTCTGTAGTGTAGACCTGACCTTAGATAAGAATTATATTAGCATTATGAAGCAAAATTAGATGTATGTTCTTCCCTAGGTTTCTCCTTTCTGTACGTGAAGTTGCTTATTATAGAAGCTCAATAAAATAAGAATAGGGTGGGCCAAATTTATTTTACTAGTACACAGGTTATTATGGGGAGGAAGTGCATGGGATGTTAATCAAGGGAAAGGCTAAATATTTCAGCATGTGTCTATGATAGGAAAACTTGTTGACAATGACCTATTTTTCAGCATCAAGGTCCTCCAAGCAGAGTTGTTGGTTTTTCCATTCGATCAATGCAGTGGGTGAGTTACTGTGCAGCCTCATCTCTCCCCTCCAACCCTCCTCATCCCACCCCATTCCCAAAGGATGATGAATCCTGTTGGATTCTAGAAATCTGGAGACTAATACTGTCCTATCATTGTACTAGGCCTGGTGTGGCATTACAACCACTTGTGGTGTATGTTCATGCTATGGGCTCTATTTGTCACCTCCATCTGCATTACTCTCCCAGATTTACCATTATTTACTAATAGGCTGAAACAAATGCAGTGTGAAGGAAGGAGGACCAGATCTTCCCTGGCCTAAGCAAGTTCAACTCTTACGCTAGGAACGAATCTGGCTAATGGACAAGAGCATCAGTGAGAGAGGTCCAGTGCTAAAGCCTTTGGATTGCATCAAAGATGGTTTGCCAAACCAAGGCCTTATCTGCAGTGAACACGAAAAGGTCATTCTTTTCCTTCACCGAACTACCTTATCTACAAAGTCACAAGCAGACTATACCAGGTGGTGGACCATCTGACTAACCCAGCATGATTCCATCACAGTTAAGAAGAGTGGAATGTTTTGTGATACAAGGAGCTTTCAATCAGTTTTGCAAATAAACAATTTGCAAAGGTTTCAGGGTAGTCTCTCTGATGCTATGGAAGGAGTGTCAAAGCAGGAGGAAGAGAATGCACCATTTCCCCAGACTGAGTTTCATTTATTTACATAACCAACACTTCAAATTGCCATAAGAGAGGTCCACTTGACCTTCTGTGAGATGGGCCGTTGCTCTGGCCTTCACGGGTGGTGGAATTCCTAGGCCCTGAACTGATGGGGACGATTAGTATCTATGTTAGGGAGGGCTAGTTGTTAGCAGTGCTTAAACATGCTGTGGTCCAGCCCTTGATAACAAAAAATAATTTAACATTAATGATCTTAATAGTTACCTCCCTTTTCTGTGGAAGGTCATTGAAAAGATGGTTCAACTATAGTGCACAGCACAGAAGAATGTTATAATTCTATACCTGCAGAGCTTCACTCTATTTCACCACATGCATCTCTGGATATCTACTTCTGCTGGAAAAATTGTGGGGACAAAGGCAATTCAGCATTTATTAACTGACACAGTCCAGTGGTTCAAGTCTTGACAGAGGTGGTTTGTGATTTATCCACTCTGCCTGTGTCCCAAGCACCTTTCAAACCCCCATTTAATTCACTTTGGGATTGAGATGGATGAGCTTTTTCTATTTTTTTTTTTTTTTTTTTGGTGTTTAAGTAATTACTACTCCTTTTTCACAGTTAAAAACAAAATACAAAACAAATCTCTCATGATGATGCAGAAGACTGCTGAAACTATGACAATGGAGAGAGAGAGATTTAGAGAGAGACAGATTCACCCAGGCTGGATCAGGGAGTTGCTTATTATATCTGATTGCACGAGCCGATCCTCTTATCTAGCAGGGAGAAATCACCTGGAAGAACAGAAGGTTGTAGTGCCACCTGACTTCCTGTGGGATCCTGCAGGGTGTGGAGAGGGGATCAGCTTAATATCAACTTGTGGCCTCAAATGTCTAGATTTTTCATGGAGAAAAAAGCTTGTTTCACCTTACTTTTTGTTTGTTATTGAATTTTAAAATAATTTAAATGTCTTCCTTTGGTAGATTACCAATGAAGAACTTCACAGAAGAAATGTAGTATAAGGAGGAATTTGACTAGAAGATGGCTGACGGGGTGCAGTAGGGAACTGTTCCAAGCAAATGAGGTAGCATGGAAGAAGCATGAAGACAAGACTGGAGACGGCAGATAATATTCAATGCCTACAATAAGCCTTGATGACTGCATGTCATATTTTAATATCACTTTTATTATCCCTGATTTATTACAATAAAAAGTGACTTTTTAAAAAAATGAAAAATAGGCAAATGAAAATGTGGAGACTTTTCCTGTTTTAATGGCACTGTTACATAATGTCTTGGGTGCGGGGGAGAGTTTCTTGTGAGTAAGTTTTTAGTGTAAGAAGAAAGGCTGTGGTGCTGATGGTTTTCTGATGTAGTCTCCTTGGGGGAGTTCTGGCAAGCAGCAACAATGCCTGAATTTCTCTAACTAGAGTTAATCCTTGAAGCACCGTTGCTCCCTGGGAACTGAGCAATGATGTTGGACCAATCCTTGAAAGAAGGGATTGCCTGCATACTGTTGTGACTACCTGTGTTCTAGGACTGGTGTATCTATGTAAATAAAACAAGTTGAACTAAGAATACACTCAGATTCTATGTCACTGATTTCTCCTTCAAGAGGGAGCCATTCTGCAAAGCTCCAAAATCTGCTACTGCATGGCAGAAAGGTGACATTATCTCTCCATCGATCTACTTATAATGTACTTATCACCATGACATTGGAGTGCCTAGCTGAGTTCTAGCACATTATAATAGTAGTAGCAGCTTTTTGAGATAGATTTTGTGTGGGGACTGAAATTCTAGAGTGTAGACACTCCTTTTTAGGCTTCCCAAAGTTTTAACTGAAGAGATTGAATACTCATCTTTCTTGCTATTCCTAAGAACATACTCCCAAGTGCAAGTGTGCAAAATTTACAGAGGTGATAATGAGCTACATGAAATATCTGCTATTACACAAACAGGTTAACATCAGCAATTAAAAGGATAATTATGTAACTACATGCTGCTCAAAGGCATGATTTAAATCATGATCTTATGTCTGATTCACATGTAATGTAAATGCTTAACAAGGACCTAATAGTGTGTACTGAAGGAACAGCTGATATACAAAGTGATGTACTGCATTGTCAGTGATTTTGGTATTAATGATATCATATCAATTTTCTGTGTACATATTTTTACAAACAACAGGGCAATTAATAGTTAAGATTAGTTCTAGGCTCAAAAGTAACAATGTAAAAATGGCACTTTCTTACTCAACAGATCTGTTTCTATCTGCTGACCGTAATAGCTAACACATTTTTACTACTTTTTCTTCCTGTTACCCTGCATAGTCAACACAACTAAGAGAGAGCGGTGAGCTGAATTTTATTCCTTCATAGGCATCATCAACAGATTTACTAATGCAGTTTCAGTCAGATACCTCTGTGCACCCCACTACAGACTGAGGTTGTACCAGTGTAATTGAAGACATTAATTTGGCTTGCAAAACTTTTCTTAATGACAGGTTTCAGAGGAACAGCCGTGTTAGTCTGTATTCGCAAAAAGAAAAGGAGTACTTGTGGCACCTTAGAGACTAACCAATTTATTTGAGCATGAGCTTTCGTGAGCTAAACATCTGATGAAGTGAGCTGTAGCTCACGAAAGCTCATGCTCAAATAAATTGGTTAGTCTCTAAGGTGCCACAAGTACTCCTTTTCTTTTTGCGAAAACTTTTCTTATTGCAGATAATGCCCCAAAAGGAAAGAACTCATCTTGACTGTCAGATCCAAGGTGGGATTTGCAAGGCTGGGAGTTAGAAACACAGTGCACATTGAATATAGAAATCATTGACAGATAATACATGTGGAACTCTACAGAGCCATTTTTATTGTTGCTTTTCAGCATAAAGCCACATTTTAGTTATCCTATTTTTTATACTACTGTTTATTGTTATGATGAGATCAGAGCATAAAATACACATGAACATACACCTGCAGCGATGTCTTCCTCCAAAATGGTATTTTTTATATAGGGCTTAATCACCCAAACAATGCATTACTACACCTGTTCTCTCCTCACTTTCAATGCAGACACTAAAGAGTTAGTTTCCCTCTCCACTTTCCAACAGACAATGGATGTATCCTGCTCCTGAGTCCCTAACAAACATAAAACAAAATCATTGTGTGAGTGAAACGTTAGCCCAAAATAAGACTTCCATGGAAAAGTCATATGGAATTTAAGAAGTGTTAAGCAACTAAGAGTGTTCTATACAAATTTAACAAAGTTCCTTAGAAATTTCCCTAAAACCCTATAGAATGTAATACAACAATATAGCTTTTTCAATCAGTTTTTTAATCATATAGAATTCTATAATAGGTATATAATTATCTAAAAATTATATAGAAAAATTCAAAATACTTATAGGAAGACTTGCAATTTTCTTATATGTTTGGTGGGATTTTTCAATAAAGACAATGATGGATTATAAAACTTTAATAATCTCCCCCTTTTAAAAAAGGTTGTGAATTAAGTGTCATAGAGAAGGTAGATCACAAACGTCTATTCGCCCTGTCTCATATTACTAGGACAAGAGACTATTAATGAAATTGAATAACTGGCAAATTCAAAGGTGATAAAATACTTATTCTCATGAGGCACAGTTAGCCTGTGGAACTCATTGCCAAATATACAATTATATAAAAGCTACCAGAATTGAAAAAAAGTTATTGGACTTTACATGGATAAGAACAATATCCAGCTATAATAGCAAATATTTAAAAAGAAGCATTCTGGGAGGGATAAAAACTCTCATGTGTCAATGCATAAGTCAATCTTTAGCTATACAGTGTTAGGAGAAAACTTTCACTTGGGGCAGGCAAGCTCAAAACTGCCTCCTGTAGTGCTTCTTCCTTCTGCCCTTGAAGCAGTTGGTACTAGCCACTGGCAGATACTACAGAACATGAACCACTAGCCTGATCAAAAGTCTTCCGGGAGCACCAAACACTTCTGTGACCACATCCTGCTCAACAGAATTGTGGCCTTTGACCTCTTCATCAAAGTTCCAAGGATTAATAGGACCTGGTGGCAGTGAGAGTTTTGCTGGACTGAGAAAAACAGGTTGAAGAGAGCGGCTTGCTGACAGCCACTCGGCCACCAGTGAGTCCCAGGGTAGGTCTACACTTACAGCGGCGAGTACAGATACTGCATGCCCAGCGAGCACAGGTATAAATAGCAGTGTAGGCAGCGAGACACTGCTTAGGAGAGAAAAGTAGAGACAAGCCAGAACCTTAGGGTGTATACCCTAGATGGCTTGCGACAAATCCAAGCAGAGCCTTCCATGTCCACACTGCTATTTTTAGCAGTGTAGTGTCCCTAGGGTTGCCAACTTTCTAATCGCACAAAGCTGAACACCGTAGCCCTGCCCCTTCCCCGAGGCCCCATCCCTTCCCAAGGCCCCGCTCCCCGCTCCCTACATTCCACCTCCCTCGGTGGCTTGCTCTCCTCTACCCTCACTCACTTTCACTGGGCTGGGGCAGAGGGTTGGGGTGAGGGCTGTAACTGAGGGTGCGGGCTTCGGGGTAGGGCCAGAAATGAGGGGTTCAGAGCATGGGAGGGGGCTCTGGGATGGGGCAGGGAGTTGGAATGCAGGAGGGAGTGAGGGTTCCGGCTGTGGGGGGTGGGGTGGGCTCCGTGATGGGGCTAGGGATGAGGGATTTGGGGTGCAGAAGGGGGCTCCAGGCTGGGGGGTGGGGCCAAGGGATTCGGAATGTGGGAGGGGACTGTGGGTTGAGGCAGGCGTTGGGGCGTGGGAGGGGATATAGGCTCTGGGTTGGGGGTGTGGGCTCTGGGGTGGGGCCAGGGATGAGGGGTTTGGGGTGCAGGAGGGGGATTCAGGTTTGGGGGGTTCAGGGCTGGGGCAGGGGGTTGGGGTTCAGGGTTGGGGCATGGGCTTACCTTGGGCAGCTCCCGGTCAGAGGCGCAGTGGGGCTAAGGCAGGCTCCCTGCACTGCACTGGCTGCACTGTGCCCCAGAAGCAGCCAGCAGGTCCGGCTCCTAGGTGGAGGGTGGGGGCAGGAGTCTCTATGTGCTGCTCTCACCTCAGGCACTGCCCCTCCCCCACAATTCCCATTGGCCGCGGTGGCCAATGGGAGTGCGGAGCCAGTGCTTGGAGCGGGTGCAGTGTGCGGAGCCCCGTGCCTCCCCCCGCACCTAGGAGCCGGCCCTGCTGGCTGTCTCTGGGGCGCAGCATGGTGCTGGGACAGGTAGGTACATCGACATGTGGCGATGGATGCATCGGCGGTTGATTTAGCGGATCCAGTGAAGACTCCAAGGGCTCCAAACCTTGCAGATGGGTTGGAAATACTTTAGCTGATGAGGGCCCCATCAGACTGAGGGGTGACCTCTAGTAGGCTTTTAGCATGTGCATAGGAATTTTTAAATGTCTTCTCTGTGATGCTTTCACCTTAAGAATAAGGTGCTTGTTTAGAAAGAGTTGTGTGGTAACTTGTAACTGCTGGCAATACACTGACAATAGACCTTGGACAGAAAGCAACGCACAGGTGCTAGCCATTAGGCAGACTGATTTGCTGAGGATATCACAGTGTGAAGTGGGGAACTGTGCAGCCTTAAAACCCCCTGGTCAGAGGGAGAGAGATGTGGGTCTCCACCCAAAAGCAGGGACTGTTGGGAACTGGATAACTTAAGTGGGTGCCCTTGAGGGACCTCAGAGTGGGAATATAGTTGCAAAAAGAAAAGGAGGACTTGTGGCACCTTAGAGACTAACAAACTTATTTGAGCATAAGCTTTCGTGAGCTACAGCTCGTGTCATCGGATGCATCTGATGAAGTGAGCTGTAGCTCACGAAAGCTTATGCTCAAATAAATTTGTTAGTCTCTAAGGTGCCACATGTACTCCTTTTCTTTTTTGCGGATACAGACTAACACGGCTGCTACTCTGAAACCTGTCAATATAGTTGCAGTTATTCTGAAATTGTGTCCTATTTTATTACAACATTTCCCTGCCAAACATTCTCAGGAGTGCTTTACATTATCAGAACAAACTTTTACTGACAGATCTGTTATCCTATGGGCTAGACAATGTAGCCTTGTAACATTTGATGGCTACATTTGATGGCTTTTTCATGGAGATCACAAAGTCTGCCTTCATCATGATTGCTTTCCACTTCTCCCCTACATTTTGTCCATCCAGAGATCTTCCTTTTTCTTTAATCCAGTTACTACTAACAGTCAGTGCCTTTGGATAGTATATAGGCATCCAAATGCAGTAACTCTTCGATACTACAAGGTGTGCCCCAGGAGACTTTACATATGTCAAAGAAGCAAAAAAGAGTCGAGAATTTCCAAGTAAGGATGATAGGTAGGAGAAGCTGACCAAGGGCAGCTGAATTAAAATTAGGGGAGGAGCTTTCTGAATCGGAATGGCAGATGGGTAAAAGGACTGGAACATAATCAGACTGCTAGTAATTGCCTTAGAAATGGAAAGAGAAGTGATTAAGTCAGAAGTAACTACTGTATATCTGTAGATGGGGAAATTACTTTTGATCTGATGCAAGTAGATATAGCATAAGTTGTAGAAATACAAATAAATAACTCAAAAAAGGAACTGAGGGAATCAGAAGTAAGTTCATGCAAAATAAGAAAATGATGTGAAAACCAACAGGCTGAAGAAATAAAATTAGTGAGAGGCCCCCAAAGAAAATCACTAAATAATGCATGCGTCTCTTGAAATGTGTTCTTCCTGAAATGTGTTAGAGAGACTGAATCAATGAAAATATGAAACCCTTACATTCATTAGCAAATGCATTTGAAGACATAACATTGTCAATTGAGACATCAATAAACGTTAAAAGCTGGGAAACATAAATCACTAAGTCAGGCAAGAAATCTCTAATAAAAACATGTGTAAGCTTCGTTGGGCAACATATAATCACAAGAGCAAAAGAGAGACAAGAACAGATCAAAGTGTCATTCTCAAATTTCAAAGGTCAGGAACCTGGGTCCCAGTCTCACATGAATGAAAGACTCATACAGTTCCACCACACCTGCATTTACTTCTTTTGATGAAAAAGTGGAATGGGAACTAGTCTCCAACAAAAAGGACACAAAATTCTGCCAGCTACGTCTCTGAAATCCCATTCATAATTAAATTCAACTCTGATATTACATAACATTGGAGTGGGTGTGACTTAGAAATGATAATGATTTACCTAGACTTTCACAATGCTCATTTAATTTACAGTAATCTTATTCAATGGAGCTGTGGAGCTGTCCATGAGTTACGTAACGCATGAGAGGGTGGGTGAGTTTTAATTTTGCATGTCTGTTTCAGTGTTACAAGCAGTGGGTGGGTCCTGAAAATCACCAAAATATGTGTTATGCAATTCATGGACAGCCTCTCGGAGTTCAAAATTACCTATACTACAGAAGCTCATTTTGGTGATATTATACTTACTTACTTACTTACTTGAATAGCAATGGGAAAAGGAGAAGAAATCAAGATTGCAGTGCCATTAAAGATTTGACAGCACAAGACATTTATCATAGATGACAGACTGAAATGCTGGATTATGAATTTCCTACATTAAAAAATAAAATAAAAATAATAAAATCATGACGTTCTCTCTATTGGAATATGACCTGCTCACACTGACCACAAATATTTAAGTCTGTCTGCTGGCTACCTGAGCAATATCATAATATAATAAAAGCAAAAAACATTTTAAAGCTAAAGGCCAGATAAAGGTACAGACCAGAATTAGTAGATACTCCTGAGCCAGTTTTGGATAAACCACAATTGGTAGCAAGAGGCATCTAAACCCAGATGTTCTCACTTTTTCTCAAAATTATCCTCTGAGCTGTTGACATTTCTCCTCAGAAGTAGCATCCATGCCTCTAGGACATATGGTAAGGTTCCAACTATTATTAATAATGTTAATGAAAATTGCTGGCTGTTTTCCCCTGTGGACTTCTAATAGATAAACCATTTGCCCGAGCAGCTGACAGAGCTTTCTTCTGCTGAAACTCGGTAGATTTCTATATCATGAAGCTTTTTGGTGCACCTTGGATAACCCTTTCCAGCCCTTTAGAAAACTTTCCATGCAAATAGCAATTTTCAGATACTTATAGCACAGACAAATTTGAGTGAATTTTCATGAGGATGGCTCAAGTCCTGTCTTTTCACAAACTAGCAAGGTTTCCTGCCAGCTTGCCTGGCAGGCTGTTGGGGAGTTTGCTTCCAGAGTTTGCGACACTAGGGCAATCCCACCATGAGGAGTGCCCCAGGGCTGGGAACCCTGGGTTTCCAGGGATTCCTAGCTTCAGCCAAGGCTCCCTGAGAGCCCCATATCAATCTGGGGGCTCTCCGACCTGCTAGGCTCTCCGCTCTGTGGCAGGGAGCCTGGGAGCCCTGGCTGAAGCCCAGGGAGCCCCACAGAGTAAAGGACAGAGCTGGGTGCAATTATTTCAGCAAACTGTAAATTCACCAGAAATACATTGTTTAGGGCACTGGAACAATTTGTGAATTCCGTGAGTAGTTTCAGCTGGAAAACCTGAAAAAACATTTTGGAAATGTCAAAATGGTTTGTTTCAAAATGTTTCAACATTTTGTTTTGAAATGACATTTCAAAACAAAATTTCATTTCAAATCACCATTCCAAATGCTTTCTTTGACCTGAATGAACAACATTTTTCCCATTTTTTGTTTATTTGAGAAAAACAGACAAATTCAGTTTTTGTTTGAAACAAAAACCAAAAATCAATGATTTCCTCAGCTCTAGTCAGAGGTGGCCAGGGAGTTCCTAGAGTCAAGGCAGCTGGCTGCTCTGTTTTGTTTAGAAAAAAAAAATCAAACCAAAAACACAGTGTCTGGATTTTCTTTCTGTGGGAAGTTTTGAAATGTCATGTTTTTGTTTCAGTTCAGACTCAAAACTTTCTTGAAATGTCAGAATTTCCCATGGAATTCCAGGAATTCTGAGTTCCAATCAGTTCTACCAGCAGCCACACTCTGCATTCGAGTCAATTACATTATTTCCCCCTAACATCTTTCTCAGAAAGAGCGGAAATATTTTTTCTGAAACTTTCCAAAAATATTCCACCTGAGGCAGACACACAACACAGAAAATTTCATCCCAAATACAGAGACGACCCATACCTGCTGATAGTGGGAAGGGGCACAATTTAAAGGTTCGGCCACCCCCGGAGTAGCTGGAGTCACTCTCCCCCCCTCACTCTCAGTTTCCCCTTTCAGAAAGCAGCAGTCCTGCCCTGCAACAACCAGGAGGCCTGGCTGCACCATATGACCGAGCTGGGCCAGCAAACTCCGGCAGAAATCTGGGGGGCACGTGACCCTCATGTGCTGCCCCCACATGTCGCCTCTGCCCAAATAGTTTAAGTCTGGGAAAGTTATGAGCAAACAGAAAACATGGTCTTATAATAAAGTGTTAGGACAATTTAGCTATGGGTAGTACCGCCATCTCGGCCAGATATCAAGAACGGGTCAGAGCTTCAGCTGGAGTAAATCAGCATAGTACCACTGAATTCCATGTAGCTATGCTGATTTGCAGCTGGTGAAAATTTGGCCCAGTGGCCCCTAGAAAATTCATGTTTATTTATCATTCCAGAATACAAAGCCCAGGATGTTAAATAGCTACAAGAAAACTGCATCTACTTTGGTCACTACAGTGCTCTGAAAGTTCACATGGTGAGAAGCATTTGTCATCTTGCAGAAGCTGTGAATTGTAGTTGAAAATACATTTTTAATTTAAAACTGGCACTTCTGAGCCTTTTCTGTTATCAGCTACCATCCTGCTGACAATTCACATAATTTGTGACTGTAGCAGTATGAGAGTCCAATAGCAGAAATTATCAGTCCAATTTCATCCTGCTTTAACTGCTTCACTGCCGATCCGTCGTTGCACTGGCACTGCCAGAACAGCATGCATTGGCCTCCACTGCACAACAGGAAGATTGCATATGCTAATATATCGCTAATTTTGCCAGTAGTCAGTTCCAAATGCTCACCCTGACCTTGAAATGGATGGCACACGCCTGGTGCATGCCTTCCTATGCTGCTTCCAAGGGCTCCGATACGACTGGCACCTCCTTTATCTCCATCCAAGATGTCTTTCGTGATACCTCTCCAGGCTGCCGGTCTTCTACCAGGACCTCCTCCGAACCTCGAAACTGGTCTCGGCAACCAAGTTCATGGCAGCCACCAAGGGGGGCGGATCTCATCGCGGAACCTCTACTACACAACCCCCAACTCCGTGTGCAGGTGGCGGAGACCTGCTCAGTGCAACAGAGGCTGGTCCTAGCAGAAGTCACCAGAGTCAGAGACCTATTGGACTATGACAGGGGAGATTGGCTGGATCCACTGATGCTCGCTCAGCGCATGGGGCTCTCCGGCCCTCGTACTCCCGCCACCTACTTCAGGAGGTGAGGGCCACTTTACTGCCCACTGCTCAGGCCTACCTTGACTGAGTCCTGCAAGAGGGTGCCCCCCGCCCACCTTGCACCCCAGGCCCTCCAGACATTTTCTTCGGGCCCCTGCCCCTTGGCCCCACATGGCCATCCCACCCCTTCACGACTTGCAGCTGGCTAATTTCCAGACCGTGCCAAGGAAACATCTGTACACACTCATGCTCCACACCCTTCACATCCCCACACTCATGTCCTGCCCCAATACAATGTGGTGGGACCACCTCTGCCTCAGGAGAGTGAGGCACCCCAGTGGGCCAGCCTATACTCCAACCTGGTCCCGAGGCCCACTGGGGATATCAGCTGGCGGCTCCTTCACTGGGCCGTGAGCATGGGCATGTTCTTGGCATGGTTCACCCCCATCCTGGACACCTGCCCTTTTGTGGTGCAAGGGAGACCCTGGCACACATGTATCTGGAGTGCACCAGGTTGCAGCCCCTATTCCGGCTCTTCCAGAACCTCCTGCTGAGGTTCTGGCTGCACTTCTCCCCACACTTATTTATATTCGCACACCCTATTTGTGGTCCCACTAAGTCGCGAGACCGCCTCGTCAGTCTCCTCCTGGCACTAGCCAAAGTAGCCATCTATACCACCAGGAAGAGGATGGTAGACGAGGGAGTGTTCTGTGACTGTGGAGCCTATTTCCGCTGCTCCCTGGTCTCACGTATCTGGGCAGAGTTCCTCTGGGTGGCATCCGCTGGCTCCCTTGACGCCTTTGAGGAGCAGTGGGCTCTGTCCGGGGTTCTCTGCTCAGTGTCCCCATCCGGTTCCCTTCGTTTAGCCCTGTGACCTCACTCCCGTCCCTGTTATATCTTTAGTTGTCCCCCATACTTAATCGAGATCCCGGACATTGTGGATCCTCCCCTTAGGCTGGGGGAGGTCCTCCAGGATCCCAACAGGCTGACCTTGAAATGAAGAAACCTCATGCAGCCTTTGTGGAGGCAGAAATTCACTCAGAAATAACTACAACCTCTTTATCAGTAATACACAATCACCTTTATCAACAACAGTCATCTTTCTCAGCAACCTGACAGTCCCAGTGACCTTCCAGCCTCAATCTCTGAGTCCCAAATCCCAAACAGGGTAACCTTCTGCCCCACGAACTTGTCACTGGTACTTAGGCATAGTGCAAGCCTGGAGTGCTAGGCCCTGCTCACTGCTGTATTAGGTGGCATCCATCCAAATGATCAATGTGCTATTTAGGGCTCCTGTGTTAGGTCTAGGCTGACCTGGCTGTGGCCATGGCTCCTGCTCGCTTCCTGCTCCAGGTCCGGGCTGCGTTGGGCAAGACCTGATCTTTCCAGCAATAGCAACTTGTATTCCAGTCTTCGCATGCATGTCCGATTTTCATCCTTGCCCCTGTGTGAGCCGGTTGACCCAGATAAGTACTCTAGAATGACATTCCTGCTCTCCAACGGGATGGCTATTTAGATAGCAGCAGGAAGTCAGGGGTGGGATTACTTCCCAATCCTCCAGGACCAGCTCCCTTTTCTAGCCCATTCCCACATTAATCAGGGCTCAGGAAGGTACAGCTGACCCTGCCATGCTATAGCCATTCCACATTACAGCAGCACATCATGACATACAGGTACATGAATCCACTTTGGCAGTAATCTATTGCCTGACATAACTGGTGTAAACAGCAGACACAAGGCAGTCCTGGCATGACTGAGATACTGGAATGGGTATACATACCCCACACTGGAGAAGAAGGGGTTAAGAAGCAGCTCTAAATCCAGGAGGCCCAGCCTTGCCGCAGCTGCACAAGCTGGAGAAGGAGCTCAAAAAAGGAAACAGAGCAGCTCCGAAGGTGTTAAACAGTGGAAGGGAGCAGTCTTGTGCTATGGGGAAGTAACACCACATCAGTATTGACCTGCCTAAGACTGCAAAAGTCAGAAACCTTATTTTGTGTTCAGTTCTTCAATTTACCCTGGGGAAAAAAGGGGACTCAAGTTGGAAGAGATTCAGGGAAACAGTTGCTTAGTACCCCAAGGTGTTGAGTGTAGCTGTCCACCATTGGGCCCTGGATTGGAGCCTGGTGGAGAGAGTGGGAATGGGCTCCTCTACCAACTCCTAAAGAGGGGACAACAATAGGAGTTTATTCCTCAGTGGGGGGACCAGGTGGGGAAGGCTCCAAACGTACAAGGACCCTAAGACCCTTACCTAAGAAAAAGCCCTGAAGCCCTTGCACGCATAGGAAGACTTTCGAATTATTGGACTCTTTTTGTGTATACTCCTCAAGGGGTGGACTTGAACATGTGACCTGGCTGGAGGTCTGAGTTGCCAACGAAGGGACAGACCACCACAGGGCAGAGCTATGGTAAAAAAGGAGGCATGTATGAGAGGAAGGCAACCTGCTGCACCACTGCCTGACCACTAGGCAACACTGACAGTGAGTGTTCCCCTTCAGAGGTGCTCTGTGAAGCAGGATGTATGGGAGTCTCAGGCAGCCTGCCACAAACTATTGCGCAGGAAGGTCTGGAAGCTGAGGGTCAGGAAGGAAATCTCAGGAGAGTTTCATCATCCAGAAGGGAGATCAATTGGCTATTTGGAGTGGGGTTGGAAAAGTTGAGGGGAAAGGGGGTTGAGTCTGAAGGTTCACAGTCTGAAGTGGTGTGGGGGACTATAAGCATGTTCTGGGAGAGAATGGTGCTAAAAGGAGGTCCCTGGAAGTGCAGAGCCCTGTGTAATTGCACATTAGGACATACCTAGGGCTTGCTTTGGACAACTGTGAAGTCGTTAGTACAGGTTTCAAAGACCTTACCGTTTAATATTTAAATAAATGTTTAAACATTTATGTTCTTCTTCTAGCTGATAGACCCATCTTGGATGAGGCTGGAAGATTTACAGCCTCCATGAAATTGTGCTCTTACTGCTGTATGATGATAATAATTTGTACTTTTATAGCATATTTCATCTGAAGAGCTCAAAGCACTTTACAAATGTACAGTAATTAGTAAAGCGTCACAACATCCCTGTGGTGCAGGGGCTATATTATTATATTAATTTAACAGCTGTTAAAAGTGAAACACAAAAATGTTAATTCTGTCCCTAACATTAAATAGAGTGGAGTCTGCGGTGTCCCCCAGCCAGGGCCACGATAAAAGGGGCCCAAGTTATTACATCAACAGAGCCCCATCATCATCCAGCATCTTAAAATCTACATCATGCAGGGCTGGTGTGAAAGCAGTAAACTACTACTATTTCAGCTTGTGTCTACCGCCTTCAATTCCAGTGTGGATGGAAAGTGTTTGTGCACTAGTCCCAGTGATGCCGCCCCCCTCTCCCGCACAAACACACACTTCTATCCTACAGCACACCAGTGAAGGCTTAGTATCTGGTCTAATTTCTGCATGCTACTGCATAGTGAGTCTAGTTTGCTGGAAGCCACTTACCTTTACAAACAGTGTTGCACGTACTATGGAACCTATTCAATCGCTGTTTTGCCAGCTGCATCTTCTTCTCCAGGGATCTAGTTTATTCAGATCAAGCATGTCTCAGAACAATCCTGGCATCCTTTCTTTCAAAAAGCACATTTCTCTCTGTTTTTGGGCCCCTTTGCACTAAGATATTTTTGAGCTTTGCCTCCAGTAAATAAGATTACTTAGTCCAAATGAATATAAGAACATAAGAACAGCCATACTGGGTCACACCAAAGGTCCATCGAGCCCAGTATCCTGTCTTCTGACAGTGACCAATCCCAGGCGCCCCAGAGGAAATGAACAGAACAGGTAATCACCACGTGATCCATCCCCTGTTGCTGATTCCCAGTTTCTGGCAGATGAATTGCTCATTGCAGTAATAATTCAGGAACTGCAGCTCTCAATCTCTGCCTCTCCCTGGGTATTGCCAAAACAACCTCTACACCTCTTCAGGAACCTTGTGGCTACTTCTCAAAGCCCCAGCAAAAAGCTTTCTTGCTGACCGAGGAGTGAGTCTCCTTGGTCTCTAATCTCTGAAAAGGACTAGGAAATGGCACAAGTTTCCAGTTTCCCAAGGGAATTAAGGAAGTTTATTCTCTTCACCTACAGCCCCTCCAGACTTCTATAAAGGTCTTTCCAAATCTGCCATAAGCCACTGCATCAAGGAACTGTGAAGGGAACTGTAATAGATACTCAGAAGACAGTGTAACTCCAAGGGTACATTAAAGAGCAAGTGTGGATGCAAGGCAAAACTGCACCTGAAACAGCATGGCTAATATAGATATACTGCTCCAATGCTTTTCCACCAGTTCATTTACCAATTCTTCAGTTCTCTGGTGTAAAAATGGACTGGGAAAAATCTCTGTTTTAATCTTTTTTATATCAATATGGCTGAAGGCAAAAGAATCAGAAACTTTAAAAAGGTATTTGTCTTCCCTTCTTAAATAATTAAATTTCTAAAAGCAATAAAATCTTTTATCTATCAGATAAGGACTTTGCAGTCCATTAAATGCCTTAGGCCCTTAATCTCCCAAATGGGCCCCGAATCATAGAATTTGAGAAGTTAAAGTTGGAAAACACCTAGGTCATCTAGTTTATCTCCCTGCCAAATGCAGGATTATTCCCCAGAGTATATTTTGTAGTGCTATTTCCAGGCTAACTTCAAATGTATAAAGTGATAGGGCTTTCACTACTTCGCTGAGAAAATTATTACAGTCTAAGAGACAGCTCCATTAGGAATTTTTCCTGATATCTATCCTAAATTTAACTTTTCTTCCTTTCATCCCATCACTTCTGGTTATGTCCTCTTGTTCTATCCTAAACAATAGCCCTGCCTGCTGCGATTTACAGTTATCGCATGTCTCACCTTAGTCACTTGTTTACCCAAGTGAATAATAACAGGCTACTCAGTTGGTCGTTATTGCTCTTACTGTTCTTAAAAACTAGGCAATAATGTGCTACTTCTGCATGCACAGTACTGAAAAGTGAGATGAAAATTTTGAAATGGGCAAGAAGAACATTAATGCACAAATAAAATATGAAATGTTTTGTCATGTTTTATTAGTAGTTTTCATGTTAGCATCATTTTGTATTAGTCTTTGTTTTCATTAATCTGATATGAAAATTGCTGAAATGATTGCATGGTCATATCTTGTTAAGGCAATCAAATGCTAAAATTCTATGATATTAATATAAGATGATAGAAAATCGCTGATACTATAGAAAGTTGCTAATATGTTACGATAGATCATCCAAGAAAAGTTTATGTTGCTTTCATGTACTTTTTCTGAACTATTTCACTCCTACTTACAGAGGGAATATAGGGTTACATAGAGATGAGAAAGAAGAGCCTGCTGCTAGTCCTATGTTAGATTCTCTTACTACTCTCATGGTTTTGGGTTGCTCTGATCCAAAGTCCATTGAATTCAGTGGCAGTCTTTCTGTAGTTTTTCCATTGACTTCAGATGTCTGCATTTTTCTAGGAAAAATATAACATTCATATATTTCCCCCTGAATACACTGCTATGCTGCTATTGGATCAATCATAATATTAAAAGCTTTTTTTAGTTTAATAATACCTTTAGAGACATATGTGCTTTGCTACCCAGTTATGGTATATATTGGGAAACAAACAACATAAACATATTACTTCAGCTTTTAAGAACAGGTAATACTTGTTCTGATTTGCAGGAAACTTCAGCAGTGACAGAAAGGTTGGTATACAGTACTTATATTCTCTATCAGTACAACTTTCCATTCTTGCTTTCAAGAATGACTTGCTTTTGACATGAAAAAGCAGGGTAATGTTTCTATCCAACCAAGTTTTGATTTTCTAGTCATCAGAAATTCAGACGCAGTACAATTTTTCTTCATCCATGATTCATTGATTTTTATAAAAGCTACTTCAGGCCAACCTGGCAAACCAACATTTGGCTAAGAGATGTATCAGTTTTGCAACCAGTTCTCTGGTGCTGACAAATGAGTTGTCTAATGATGTCAAGTGTTTGGGTGAAATTTTAATTTAATCTGTTTCATGTAGGATGTCTCCTCTATTAACAGTCAACCTGAAGGTTTTTAGATTGGCATGTGAAATTATTATGCTCCCCCATGAAAAGTGTTTTGGGGGTTAAATTTAAAATTGAATGTTATCGGCCCTTGAATCTGGAGATCACAAAAATGGAACTTACCCTTCTGCCATCGCCAATTTTTGCTGGATCTCTAAGGCCCTGAATCTGAAGTTTCAGACCTTATTCATGTGAATAGTCTGATTAAAATCAAGGGAGTTAATCTGGATTTACGCTAATGTAATTAAAATTTAAGAATTGTAGTTCACCCCTGATTCTAGGCCTTCTTGGTTTGCTCCCTGGATTCCTTCTTCTAATGTTGTCAGTTTGTCCAAATTTCTTTGTGAAAGGAAGATTCTGTAAGTGGACTGGAAGTGAAATACAGAGGGTTGTTTTTTTTAACACTCTTGCAAAAAAAACCCAAACATTATTCTGGGATGTATTAGCAGGAGTGTTGTAAGCAAGACACAAGAAGAAGTTCTTCCATGCTACTCTGTGCCAATTAGGCCTCAACTGGAGTATTGTGTACAGTTCTGGGCACCACATTTCAGGAAAGATGCCGACAAACTGGAGAAAGTCCAGAGAAGAGCAACAAAAATGATTAAAGGTCTAGAAAATATGACTGTGAGGGAAGACTGAAAAAATTGGGTTTGTTTAGTCTGGAGAAGAGAAGACTGAGAAGGGACACGATAACAGTTTTCAAGTATATAAAAGGTTGTTAGAAGGAGAAGGGAGAAAAATTGTTCTCCGTAAGCTCTGAGGATAGGACAAGAAGCAATGGGCTTAAATTGCAGCAAGAGCAGTTTAGGTTGGACATTAGGAAAAACTTCCTGTCAGGGTGGTTAACCACTGGAATAAATCGCCTAGAGAAGTTGTGGAATCTCTGTCATTGGAGATTTTTAAGAGCAGTTTAGACCACCTGACAGGGATGGTCCAGATAGGGGTGAAAGTAAAATTGAACTCTTACCAGTACGGGGGCTGGCTCTGGCCCCCCTGGAAGGGGCAGGGCCTCAGGCAGAAGGGGCAGGGCTCGGAGTCATCATCCCCCAGCCAGCCCATCTGCGCTGCCTGGCCCGCACTGCCTGGGGCTCTAGTGGCGATTTAAAGGGCCCGGGGCGCCAGAGTCCCGGGCCCTTTTAAATCGCCGGCCCCAGGGCAGCTGCTCCTTTTGCCCCTCCTGTAGGTGGCCCGGGGGGTGAGGGGGCAAAAGGGGCAACGACATTCAGCACTTTAAGCGGGGTCCTTTTTACTTTTTACCAGTATGCTGTACCGGCCCGTACCGCCTTACTTTCACCCCGTGTCTAGATAATACTTAGTCCTGCCATGAGTGCAGGGGACTGGACTAGATGACCTCTCGAGGTCCCTTCCAGTCCTATGACTCTATGATTCTATGAATGTTAGGTTGTCAAAAGTTGAGGCTGATAGGAACAGGCAGGGTGAAGATGAATTATGTACACTGAATTCACACAAATGATACTTAGGCACCTAACTCTCATTGCAAGTCAATGGGAATTAGGGACCAAACTGCCATGGTACTTTGAAAATCTCCCCCAGGCACATTTTATGCAAAATGTCAAGACTTCACAGCCTATGTACAGATATATCATGAACCATGATCACTTTTCTACATAAACTGAGGTGTGTGTTTGATAACAGAATTCAAACAATACCCATAATCCAGAACCCATTCCTGTTAATGGGAGCTGGGAGCTGTGTTCATTAGTTACCTCTTCCAGACCCTACTTCCCTAATGGACACTGGCAAAAATAGACACATATGTACTGAGAGGGGGCGGGGGGGAAGGCTTGAAAACCACCAGATTAGCAGGCATGTGGAGGGGAGGGGTATCACCTTCCTCTGCAGCATGGTTTGTCTGCTGGGATTATCACATTTTAAAATGCATAAAATAATTGATTTTTAAAAGTGTTATTTATATGCCTTTTTAAAAAAGATGCTTATTTTAAATCCCTGAAAGATTTTTTTAAAAAAGACTCTGTTCAAATTAGGTATGCTAAATTCTAATGTTTATCTTAATGTAACATTTCATAGACTGAAGAAATCTTTTTACTCCAAGATGACATTATCTATCGTTTACAAAATGATTATGATGATTGCTTGGAGGGTTTGGCTTAGGAAATCTAGTCCTGACACACTTTACTTTTGTAGAAAACTAAATTTATCTCAATTGGCTCTTAATGTTATCTGAAGAAGGGAGCTATTTAAAATTAGCTGCCAGACACAGAAATAATCTTAATTGAAATTAGAATATATGTCATGTACTGGCTAACTGGCTAACCTGACTTTTGGATACTACAAATATTATAACACAATTTACTAGTACCTGAAATATATTTTAGTCTGGGATTTAGAGAAACCTATGTGTTCTTTTCATGTATTCAGTACAATGTTCCAGTATTCTGAAAACATTTTTAGAAAACAAGATATATGATACTGCTAACTTTTGGAGGGCCCTTTGGAGTGCTTTGTAGGATCAGTAAAACAAATTAACTGGAATAACAGCTGGACTAATCATGTGCAAGTTTAAAAAGCTGAGACTTGTGTTTAGGTTTCTAAAATGCCAGTGGACTCAGCTAATTACCACATGCTGTCACAGTTAGAGCAGCCAGGTCATGTTATCAAGAGCTTTATTGTCCAACGGCAAAGAAAACAATGGGAGGAAAATGCTCGATACCTGAAATAAAGATTTTGGGCAGCAGACAAGTCCAGTCCCTTCCCCTCTTGAGTGCCAATCTGAGGATAGTTTATTCAGATGTGACAATTAAGCCTCAGGCATTTGGAGAGACTCTATCATTTTGAATTAATTTGTGTGCAGTTTTTAAAGTGTTTCCATCTTAGAGTGAAGGATTTGCAACATGCTTCCATGAGACATTTATAATCTTACTCACTTTACTCCATCATTCAAATTAGAGCATCTGAGCTTCTCTGTAGTAGGATTCCTGGAATTTCAGCATATGTAACTGCTAGGCCAGATTCTGCTCAGACCCCATGAGCTTTTGATTTCTCTATCACTTACACGAGTGTAAATCCAGAGTAACTGTCTGAAGTCAATGCTGTTACACAAACTTAATTGCTATCTGAGATCAGAACCACTCCCTGGCCCCTCAGAAAGGTCAAAACGGGTTGCATGAGATGTAAGTGAGAGAAGAATAGGCCCAGAATATTATGAAGAAATCAATGTCGGAAAATGACAACAGTTTTTATCCACCTGCGGGGTTAATTGTAATTTTAAAAGATTTTCATTTGTCTCTATTATTTTTCCAAAATTGTCAAGATGATTATGTATTACTGAAATGCAGAATTTAGGGGGACTTTCTTGGGTGGAAGTTAAGAAAAAAATAATATTGTAATTCACTTGATCAACGTATTTAAAATTCCATGGTCTGAACACTTAGGATGAAGTGATGTACCCTACCTTGGTTTTGCCACATAGGTCCTGGTGTACACAAATCACAGGCTTTAAATTTACACAATAACACGCTTCATTATCAACCACAAAGACAGCAGGGCAAATTCAAAATAAGACTGCTTTGTTCCACCTAGGATCTTGGTAATATCCCTTATAAATCAGTATCATGTATATGGCTTCTTGCTCTCTAGCTCTGCATAAAGCATTGACTATACACACTACTTTCTTGCTGCTTTCTATTTGAAGAGTTATGCTACTTTTTTTAAGAAAGAGAAAAAATATGGGTTATGAATATTGACACAGAAGCTATTCTTTGTTTATTGAAGTCTTGTTTACATAAAAGCTCTTCACGGGCTACCCCCTAAGTCTAGAGGTCCTAAACTAGTGTCAGGGAGCTGTCTGGGTATTTTTTCCCACGTATTGCACTGCTAGTCTGCCAACAATAGAGACCCATTAACGTTTGGCCCTTCAAGTTAGACCAGCCCAAGCCTCAGTGGCAGGACGTCTGCCCAATATGTAAAATAATGGAATGAATGGATTCCTTGGAAACAATGATAACAAGACCTGGCTGAACTAACTGTGACAGCATGTGGTAATTTTCCAGCCCGCTGACCCTGTAAAAAGAGCTTGAACACAAAGCTTAGACTGCAGGGTGGGTTGGCCTGAATAGCTGCAAACAAGTGCAGAATATCTGATGATGTCATACACACAATTTGACAGATGGGGTGGGATTTTTTTTAACTTGCATTTAACTATTTATTTTCCAGTAAGTTCGGACTCCCTGAGTTCAGCCGTGTAATCATCGCCTGCTTTAAAAATACAACAAAACAGTGTCGTCCTGTGTTAGAGTCAAGTAACAGCCTAATTTCATGTCAAAAAATTATATCAGTTACTGGTGAGGTGAATGCTTAGGAAATGGCGGGAGAGACTTGCAGTAGACTTTGCATCATCTCTGCATTCAGTCCAGGGGCCAGGTTTTGAATCTAGCTCCTTCTGAATTCTAATACACACTTTGAATAGCATAAAGAAGTATTGTCATTGCCTCAGTCTAGTCATTACATCACAGAAAACAGACAACCAAAGTCATCTAAACTGATTACTAATTGAGTTTTGGTGTCTGGGAATTAAATAGATTAAAACACGTTTGTTTGTTTTTTTAGTATTTGAAAATTTGTGTCTCTCTGAGTATATGAGCGATTATAAGTACTCCTGTGTCTATTTGCATAACTTAAGTGGACGTGTTCATTATCATGTGTGAAACTGTGAATTAGAAAGAGGTACTTTTACTATGTCTAAAACTGAGATGGACTTCCTAAATGCACCCACTGTAGCATACTATACATAAAATGTGTACATATTTTGATTACATCTCTCTTCCTCTCCTTCACCCTTCTAGTGCTGTTAATCTTTTAGATTGTGAGCATTTTGGTACCATGCTAGGTATATTGTGAAATAGTAATAATAGAAGTGTATGTGTGTATTATATAAACATATATGCTTAAAAAAAAAGAAATACATATAATTTATATCTAATTTTCCCCTAAACTATCCATCATTAGTTGGCCAAAATGAGGACAAATAATGACAAAATTTATAAAGATCAAAGAGAAGTTTGAATTAAAAAAAAAATCATGGGGCCAAATTCTGAGCCCATTACACAGTTTTGACTTGGTCCTTAATTACATTCAGTGTAGCTTATCAATCATACAAACGATTGGTGTCAACATTTTTTTCAAAACAAGAAGCTCTGTTAAGCCCCATATATCCAGTGTAACAGAAAAGTGTGAATGATTGCTTTTATTTTTTAAGACCAGTGAAAGGAGTTAGATAGCTCTATGCATATCTTAAAATGTTAGGCAATTTTATTGCCTTTTCTCTTTCCATTGTAATGCATCCCATTAGAACTATAAACTTGCATTTTTTGCTATCTACAAGTTTGTGCCATTTGACAAGGAAAGAAGACTGCCTTCTCTTACACATCCATTTTGGTTGATCCATTGAGTGATCTGCAAATGAAAAACAAATTGGACCTTTGCCCTTTTTTGCTTCTTGCTGATGCATAGAGGAGGTTTGAATATTGGGGGGGGAGTGGTCAAAAGGTTTTTATGAGTTGTTTTTAAAAATACCTGAGAAATTTGCGTCTTTTCTGCCCGTGAAGACCCTATGGTGATGGGAGAACTAATAAAATGATATCATAAAACAAGAGTCAAAGGAATTAACACTGAGCAGCTGAAAGGTGGAAGGATTTCTAATCCAATTATTTAATACTCTTTGTTTTCTGTTTGGTTTTGTTAACACCAATTAACTTCAATGACCAAATTAACATTTTGGAGAAAAGAAGTCTGTGTTATAGATTCAACAGCTTCACGAAATCAGTTTAGTGTATAAGAGTATAATATACATCCGATGAAGTGAGCTGTAGCTCATGAAAGCTTATGCTCAAATAAATTTGTTAGTCTCTAAGGTGCCACAAGTACGCCTTTTCTTTGTGGATACAGACTAACACGGCTGCTACTCTGATACACATCTCTGACTCCCAAAAGGTCCTCTACCAAGAACATACTTGGCATTCCTGCTATTGCTGAAGAATATGCTGCAGAATAGGTTGGGAATAATTCTTTTTCAGGTAAAGAACTCTTATAACCATCATGTAATGAAAATGAGCCAACAAAATGGAACTATGGAAACAGATGACTCAGAACTTCTAATTTTGGTTACTATAAATGAGACCTGACAGAGAGTTCAGTCTGCCTGCAATTTTGCTGAGCAAAACACATTGCACTTTGACTTATGGGACATTGACTGCATCCTACAATTAATCAAGAAAACATTTGCAATGGGGCAGAAAATGGCCCGTCAAACCATGGTTGATGACTTTTTAATTTTAAAAAAACAATTTTAAAATGTCTACATTTTTTTAAAATGAGTAAATGCATCAAGTGTTTAATTTTTAATTGAATAAATGAATTGTATGCATCATTATTATTATGAATTAAGGCCCACTAAGTAACTTTTTAATGCAAATGATTAAGATCATATATTGTATAATTAAATAATGCAAATGGTTTCTTTTTTAAAAAAAAAGTGGTGAAAAATTAAGTAAAGAATTGCATATTGTAGTATAAGGTATAATTTGAAATTAATGTACATTTCAATGTGATACAGTGTTAACGAGGTGTATCCACGTTAATGTTCAAATAAAATGTGTCTAAGTATATATGACCTGGATTTTTCTAAAATAATTTTGTACAATGGGTCATTGTTTGTTTTGGTTTTTCCCCAGCATAGCACATAGTGATTTCTATTCATGACTATTTATTTTTATGTACTTCTGAATCAGGAAATTTAAAATTAGTATTAAGATAATAGGCTAAGATAAATTACTCACATGGGTAAGGATTAAGTATAAAGTGTGTTTGTGCTATGTAAAGTACACAGTATTATTAAAATATTTCAGATGTGTTTGTTAAAATGTTTCTCTGGCTCTATCTCTGTATGTGTATTTATATCTATATCTCTTTGGGTGTGTACTAGTAAAAGTACTGTACATATGTATTTATCTTAAACAGTAGCTTTTTTCTCCCCCTCCCCCACGATTGCCGGTCCTCAGAAGCCAATGCTATACGAGTCTGTAGTTCTGTGCTATGAACATGATTAAACCATTAGACCTGACAAGTTGATTGTGTTTACAAAAGGTCAGGATCTGCTGTAGTTACGCTTTATCTTCATCATGTGTCACAGGTTGGGGTCCTTTCCATAGTCAGTCACTTTGTTGTCAGCATCTGTACTCTTCACATTTAACGAGGAGAGTCAAATTCCAACATTCATTTTAGGAATCCCTGTTGCTTTTCATTTTATTAATAAAATATTCTTTTTCCACCAAAGCTCTGATTTCAAGAGAAAAAAAAAGATTTATAATACTGACAATGGAGTTTGCATATGCCCATGAGAACATATTCCTGTTTATTTTTATTTTGCTGTCATAGTTCCTTGGACAAAACCTCCACTAGCAGAAAGTCCCTGGAGGGAGAGGGAAGGGCAGAAGTAAAGCAGGGTCCACATGCACACACAGCTTCCCTCCTCCAGGTAGCCAAGATGGCTGTAAAACTGATTGATGTCACTGAGGTGGGTGGGAGCCTGGGTAAGGTTTCTAAGAGATGTATTGATCCATGGGAGGTCTGTAATGGAAAGACAGCATGTTCTTCCTGGGCGTGAATCTTCCCCACCCCACACCCTTCAGCGCTCTACAGACCTCGGTGAAGACGTGGAGAAAATCTTTCCTAGTGGCTATGTAAGAGTGCATATTAGAGATGTCATGGACATGGCCTCAAAGATTTTCATGCTTACAAATATAAAATACTTCTTACCAGAGTAACAGATAACCTTCATAGAAGTGATGGCCATGTGGGTGACTTACTAGGAAACCAAAGTCAGGCCTAATTTGCATAAGCATATATACAGGATTATAATCACAGAGAAATGCACCAATGTTTTTTTTATTTGTAGAGGACTGTACATATGTAAAGTGCTTTAAAATGCAAATAATACTTTGCATTTCTGTAGGATTCAACATTCTCAAAGCTCTTTATTTATATATCTCACCAAATTAAACATAACAGCTTCCAAGCAAGGTAAGTAATTACTATTATTCCTATTATACTATTATAATTAGAGTAGAAAAATACAGCAGATATATAAAGTAACCTGTCCAACATCACACAAAGATGCAGCTGGAATAGGGATAAAACTAAGGTATCTCAGTTTTGTTCTTTAACCATCTTCCAAAATCTACTAATTCAGTAATAAAAAATAAGATTATGCTTAGATTATCCTTATGCTTGCTAGAATTTTTTTTAAAAAAAGTATTTGCTTGATACGTGCATTTAGACAAAAAAAGTTTTAATTTGGAATATATATTTAGAATAACAGTTAAATTTATAATAACAGTTAAAATAACCAGGCATTGCTACATAAGCCATAAAAGGTTTTAATTTAGCGTTACCAAATTCCAAGTTAGAATGAGTGCTTAAGTTTCAGTCTACAAAGAAGTGGGGGCAGGAGGGGCAGGAAGAAAGCATATATGGCCTTATCTATATTCAGAATTAGTTTTAAATCAGTTAAATTAAATCGATACAACCCCTATGTGGACATACTTAAATTGGTTTGCACTTGGCTTATGCTAATTTTGCTTCATTCAGTTTTCATTAAAGCAATGCAAAGCTGACTCTTGATCTTTCAGAACAATACTTTTTCACAGTTGGCAAAGGGGAGATGTTTTCATTGTTTGGAAATTTCAAAGAAGGCTTTGAGGTATCATTTTTACTATTACCATTATTAATGTATCTTTTGATTATTTAAGCACTGGTTCTAAGTGCTAAATAGTCAAAAATGTCAGGCCATGGTCCAAAGTGACCAGGTGCATGATAACCATGAAAGTGAAGCTTGTGATGTTTTACAGACTCCAAGAATAGAGGGGTTAAACTGGACTTATAGTGGGTCACCCCATCGTTTTTAGAGGGATTTTTTTTCTTTTTATTTAAAGGATTCTAATCTCTCTATATTATCTGCAATTGACTAAGCAGTTATGATTTGTCCTTTTTCAACAAATTGGGTCCATTTCCTAGTTTCATAGGCTTAGCCTTTTTCCCCCCTGCTGTTTAAAACAAGGTATTTCTTGTTTCAATGTAAGTTCTTGATTTCTTGCCTTATCTCTGCTAATTAACGATACCAGCAGAGGAACCCTGAGATGTTTACATAGCTTTATTCACCTTGTATTCACTTTCCTGTGTTGTGCATTATCTGCATTTGGGGATGGATCCTGGAAAGTGCTAAACACCTAGTTGAAGATACTCGGCTTTGTCAGATCCTGTTAAAGAAAATGGATGTTAAGTGCACTCAGCAACTCCAGCAGGTGCTCAGCACTTCACAGTATTGAGCTATGACGCTTATTGCATGCTCTTAAAAAAATAATAATAATAAAATGACAGATTTCACACAGTTTCTTACTATTCTGACCCCTCCTCCATGCTTATTTTCTGTAATGCTCTGTTCCTTAGAGAAATGGAGGAACCAAAAGAGAAATACTTTTAAAACATTAAAAAAAAATTAAAGGCTTCAGGCCAACGAAGGCCTGCATGAAATGTGAGGTCTTGTGAGCGTCACAAACTTTTAGAAATGTTTTACAACTTTGCAAAACACATTCAAGTTTTGTGAAACCATTTTCTATAAATCATACTAAAGAGAGATTCAGCATAACAAATTACCTTTTTCCAGTTTGGAATACCTGTGCTATGTAAAGAGTGAAGAAAATCATGGAAGTGTGTTGTTATTAATTCTATCCAGAAATGAAAATAACTGGACCAGTGACCAGTTGCCTTTGACATGGAATACTTTGGCCTTGTCTAGATGAATAGTTAGACATGGTAAGCTGGGGTATAAATCTACAGCACACTAGCATGCCACATACCAACTGCCTGCGTAGACCCTGCTACACTACTCTAAAACTCTCTAATGCACATTGGCCTACTGCTTCAAAGCAGAGTAGATCAGTGCTCACTAAGAGTTTGTCTACACTTACATTTTATAGCGCTCTAACTTGCTGGCTCAGGGATGTGAAAAATTACCCCCCTGAGCACACCAAGTCTGAGCGCTTTAAAGCACTGGTGTAGACAGGCTCCAAGTGCTTGGATGTGACAGATTTCTGTTACCAATCTGCGTGAGGCGCCAGGTGGTCAGGCTGAGGCCACAGGATCTATAAGGGAGGAGATGACGTAACACACCAAGTGTCTAAATTTTAAAACTTTATTGATGAAATAATAAAATAACAGCAGAGAGTGGTGGGTGCTCCCCACGTCACTCAGAGGAAGGAAGAAAGCATTAGTGCCCCAAGCCCTAACCCACTTTCATATTCACATACGCCCGACCCAAAGCTGGCCAAGCCTGGGTGTAATGTAAGAAGAAGAGAGGAGGAAGGGTGGACATGAGTGCTGTCCTGGGCTCAGGTCGTACGAGGATCCACTGTGATCTCCAAGTTGCTCCAGCTCTCAGGAGGGTTTTAAGTCCCAGGCTCCTTGGGGAGTTGCTTCGTTCAGGGACCTCTGCTCCTGGTGCCCTCTGTACCAGTCCATGGCTTTCCATGGTGGCTTCAGTTTTCTCAAAACACCCCGGCTCCAGGGATGCAAGGCTTGGCTCCCCCTCTTGCCGTCTCGTCGGTGTTTTCAATCTCTGCAGTCTTCAACCTTGTTTTCTTCTTTGCTGGCCTCGCTTGTTATGGGCTGGCCCTGCAGGTCTGTTCAGTTGAATCTCCCTTTCTCACGGCTGATCGGTGGATTCTGGGCCCCCCTCTTTCTTGGCAGGCAGACGAGAGTCAGATGTGTGCCATGGCCTTGAACTGGCTGGAGTCAGCGTCTTATCTTTGGGCCTAGCAGGAGTGTGGAGTTAACCCATTCTCTGCTCTCTTCCGTCTCCCCCCCCCCCCCCCCCGTCTCCCCCTGGTCTCTCACAACCTGCAAAGGAATCCTCCATTCCACACTCACTCACATCTTTGACCCTTTCCAAAACACCCTGCAATGCTTGCAACAGCTTGAGCAATATACAATGCTGATCTGCCTTCCCCAGGGGACCCTTTGAGGGAGGGGGCCATCAGGGTGTGACAGGAAGCCGCGATCCCAGCCCTCGGAGCTAATCCCCTCGTGAAGGTGGATTACCAGGACCTCTGGGAGAGCTTTCTCCCAGCACTCACCTGCGACCACACTCGCACTTCAAAGCGCTGCTGCAGAAGCGTTCCCACGACAGCACTTTGAAGTTTCCAGTGTAGCCATGCCCTAAGGAACTTTTAGTGCACAGCAGCGGGATCCATACAGACAGTTAGTGCTCGGCATGCTACAGCGCTGTTGATTTAAACTCCAGCTTGCCAGGTACTAACTGTTCATCTAGACAAGCCCTTAGATAGTAAACTCTTTGTGGCAGGGAAGATCTTTTTGTTCTGTGTTTACACAGCATCTAACACAATGGGGTTCTGGTCTATGACTAGAACCCCACTAATACACATGAATAAATAATAATAATAATAATGACTGTAGAAATTAATAGGCCATGCATAGGATATATTGAAACCTGCAACAATTTACATAATATTCAGAGCCATGATGGAAGCCACTTATCCACTGTACCATATGGCTGGCCTCACTCACAGACTGGGCCTAACAACTCACAACAAAGGGTGAATATAGACTCATGGGGGAGAGTGTGTATGTTTTTGTTGCTTTGCCTAAAGATGTGTAACTCTTGTATGCTTTGAGAGTAGGAGTTACTATAGTTTTAGATATTCCTTTGCAAAGCCTGTGTTCCTTACTTTACCTGCAATGAAGAGTTCAACAGGGGTATTGAACTCCTGTATTCCATACAGGAAATGGAAGGAGGGGCATGTCACCAAGGAAGTATACATGGGAACAGCACGAGTGTGTAGGGACAAAAATCAGGAAAGCCAAGATAAAGTATGAGTTACAGGTGGCAAGGAATGTTAGAGACAACAAGAAGGGGTTCTTTAAATATGTCAGACAAAAAAAGAAAGATCAAAGATGGTAGGGGTCCGCTGCTCAGTGGGGAAGGTAAGCTGCTAATGGAAGATGATAGGAAGGCAGAGCTGCTCAGTGCTTACTTTGCTTCATCTTCTCATAAAAGATAATATGAGATCGGATGACTAGCAAAGTTACCACACACAAAAGGAAAGAGATGCAGATCGGGATAAGTAAAGAACATGTCAGTGTTCTTCTGATCAATTTGAATGAATTCAAATCAGTGGGACCTGATGCTATTCACCCGAGGGTACTGAAGGAATTAACTGAAGAAATCACAGAGCCACTGTCAATAATATTTGCAAACTCGTGGATGACAGGAAAGGTCCCAGAAGACTGGGGAAGGGCTACTACCGTGATGGCCATTTTTAAGAAGGGGGGGAAAGGAGGAGCTAGGAACCTATAAACCAGTCAGTCTGACTTCGATATCTAAGCAGCTACTAGAGCAATGTACAAAACATTTGATTTGTGAATACCTGAAGGATGAAGGGATGATCACTAGCAGCCAGCATAATTTACCAAGAACAAATCATGCCAAACAAGCTTGATTTCCTCCTTTGACAAGTAACTGGTTTGGTGGATAGGAGGAATGGGGTGGACATAATATACCTGGACTTCAGCAAGCCTTTTGACACAGTCCCACGTGCCATTCTCATATGTAATCTGGAGAAATGCGGGCTTGGCGGAACTACCATTGAGTGGATATATAATTGGTTAAATTGCAAACACAGAGTAACTGTTAATGGAATGATGTCAGATTGGAGGGAGGTCTCGAGTGGGGTTCCACAGGGATCTGTTCTGGGTCCAGTGTTGTTTAACTTCATTATTAATGACCTGGATGTAGGAATAGAGAGTGTACTGATCAAATGACACAAAGCTGTAGGTGTAGCCAACACTTTGGAAGACAGAGCTAAGATTCAGAGAAATCTTGATAAATTGGAGAACTGGGCTATAGACAACAAAATGAAATTAAACAAAGACAATGTAAGGTGTCTTAGGGAAGAAAAATCAAATACACAAATACAGAATGGGGGATAACGGGCTTGGCAGCAGCAATGCTGAGAAGGATCTGGTGGATCGCAACCTCAGCATGAGTCAGCAATATGCTGCTGTTGCAAAAAATGCAAATGAAATTTTAGGTTGCATTAACAGAGGCATAACATGCAAGTCACAGGAGGTGATAGGACTGCTGTACTCAGCACTGGTTAGGTCTCAGCTGGAGACCTGTGCCCAATTTTGGTCACCAAAGTATAAAAAGTACGTAGAGAAACTGGAAAAGATCCAGAGGTGAGCAACAAATATGATCAAAGAGATGGAATGCAAACCATATGAGCAAAGGCTGAAGGAACTGGGTATGTTTCGTTTAGAAAAGAGAAGATTAAGGGGGAACATGATAGCGATCTTCAAATACTTGAAAGTCTGCTATAAAAAGATGGAGAAAAGTTGTTCTCTCTCTTGCCACAGAGGGCAGGACAAGAGGCAATGGGTTCAAACTACAGAATAGCAGATTTAGATTAAATCTCAGGAAAAACTTCCTAATTGTAAGAACAGTAGGACAATGGAACAGATGCCTCAGGAGATTGTGGAAGCTCTTTCACTAGAGCTTTTCAAAAGAAGGCTGGATAGCCATCACTCTTGGATGTTTAGTCACAACAAATGCTGCATCTTGAGTTTGACTAGATAACCCTTGTGGTCTCTTCTAACCCTATGATTCTATGATTGTTTTGCAGCCAATGCCAACCACAGTCTTCCTGACTATATAACTTACAGAACTTAAGAACATAAGAATGGCCATACTGGGTCAGACCAAAGGTCCATCTTCCAACAGTGGCCAATGCCAAGTACCCCAGAGGGAAAGAATAGAGCATGTAATCATCAAGTGATCCATTCCCTGTTGCCCATTCCCAGCTTCTGGCAAACAGAGGCTAGGGACACAGTCCCTGCCCATCCTGTCTAATAGCCATTGATGGACCTATCCTCCATGAATTTATCTAGTTCTTTTTTGAACCCTGTTATAGTCTTGGCCTTCACAACACACTCTGGAAAGGAGTTCCACAGGCTGACTGTGTATTGTGTGAAAAAAAAATGCATTTTTCTCCTCCAGAGTTCATCCACATACTTCTACCTGGGAAAGGTCAAAACCAAATTCCTATTTCCACCACTAAAGATACTCTCCAATGCCAATATTGAATAGCGATGCTAAAAATGAAGGTGAAAAAGTCTTGCTGTGATAACATCTCAATAAAGGAGTGCGGCAGTTCAATCACTGATGCCAACATAACATGATGAGGGGTATGGTATGGATAGACAAAGATGAGACATTCTAAATAAGAAAGCAAGAAAACTGAAGTTAAATTAAAAAAAATCCTTACTTTACAGACCTAAAAATCACACCTTGAAAACTGTATATATGATGCCAATACTTACAAAATAGGCAATGCTTCTACTAAAGTATTCAGGTTCTAAGAAAGATTTTGGTGAAAAGATTATTTAAAAATCTGAGAAAATCACAATCATTTTGGGGGAAAAAATATTTATGGTACTACTGTCCTCCTTCCTTTTCTGATCTACATGGAAAAGGTCCATGGATTTGTCTGGGAAAAGCCTAATTGATAAATCCATATTTTTAAATTCTTTATAATATCAAAGAAATTAACTTCTTAACTATCTATCTAGGTTCTGATATAGCTGCTGTAACTGTAGTATCTGAGGCCTCATAGACATTCATGGATTTATCTTCTCAGCCTCTATGTGTCATAGGTAAGCATTGGTATGCCCATTTTATAGCTGGGACACTGAAGTACAGGAAGTTTCAGTGATTTGCCCAAAAATCACACACGAAATCCGCAGTAGAGTCTGCAATTGAACCTCTTTCTTGGGACAGAAAAATCACAAAATAATCATCAATAATGATGAAGCACAATGTCACAGGGTCCAATCCAAATTCTATTGAAGTCAGAGGCCCATAGTGAACCAACAAATCCCTCTGAAATTAATTGATACTGGCCTGGTGGCAACATGTTACCACATGCAAAAACAAAGGACAGGGCATAAGCAAACAGTATAACACATAGAAGAGGATGAACCAATTGAAGATGTAAAGCACCACCGGCTCTATAAGTCAGCATTTATATCTGTACAGCCAGGTGTAACAGTTGTATATTAAATATATACTAAGCTATAGGACACAATGTGGGATCGTACTCATTAAATAAAAAAACTTATAGAAAAGAAATAACTTCAATACATTTAAAGCATGTTGTTTAACTAAGCTTAACTCTGTTTCACCATAACTTTCTTGTTCTGTATTATACAGACTAGAAGCAAATGTAGCAGCGGGTGGCTGCTCTTACTCTTATAATAAGATTTTGCCAAAATGATTTTTGTCAAATGCAACATTTTCACTAGCCCACATTCCGCATTCTAGGCTGAAGATCCAAAAGGTAAATCTGATATGAACAGTATACAACAGCTTGATGACCACTCCATATGCTAAATGTAAGATCAATGTTGGTTTATCTTTCGGAATTAGGAGATTATTTTCTGATATGTCTTACAACACTGATGTCAGCAAAGGATAATGTGACTAGTGTGACAGCTCTTTGAAATTTTATCCAAGCCACATTAAAAGCGCCAGTATTCGAGCTTTCTTTCTCTTCTTTTATGATCAAATTTAAACAGGTAACACTTGTGCCTTCTTGTTGGCTGAATAAAGAGTGACATCTCCTTCTTCAAAGAGAATGGCAAAAATAGATAAAAAAACTACTAATTTTGTAGGTATGAAAACCATTTTACCCAAACCCTGAGTCTTTAGAGAAGCTATAATCGTCACAGATGGTCCACTTAAGGCTGTTAATGTATAAAGTATCGCCTGCTGTGCCTTACAAGGCTATAATTTTCACCTGGGGGTTCCTCTGACTAAACAGCTCAATTGAGCTCTTTTGGTTTATGACATCAGAGGAATCCTCAGTGAAATTATAACCTTGGGAATTCCCTGCAGGTGCTTTTATTTCTACTGCAGACTCTGGAACAACTTACATATCACTGCAGAGGAAGTTAACAGTAAGCAATAATATAGTGTAATGTTTAATTAATGTACAAGATCTGCAGCTTTGGGTTATATCATGTGGGTATCAAAACAATAGTTTTAAAAAGAATATATTTTTTATTTGTGTGTGCGTGCTCATGTTATTTATAGTGGGTCAAGCAATTTCTTTAGAAAAACATTAATTGTGGTCTAAATTGTAGGACTCTAGTTTGCCCCAAGGAAGGGATAGTGCGCATTTGTGCCACCACAGGAGCAGACCAGGCACTAAGAAATGGGTTTGATTCTCTTCTCTGCCAAAGCTGATCTTGGCTCAAGGAATAAGGGACCATTAGGTGGCCAGTTACAGCTACCTGATGGCTCCCTAACCTCAACAATGCTGAAAGTTGCTGCAGGGCAGCTTTATGTTCTGATATTGTCTTGAAGCCTTAATAGACTATGGCAATGGAAGGAAGGTGTGACAGAGTTCTCCTGCCCCTGCTTCCTGCCAACCCCCTGTTGCCCCAGACATCCTCCTATGACATGGAAATTCTGGCTGAACTGTGGCCCTGGAGAGAATCTGGCCTGGTGACACAATGAGTTATAATTCAGGCCCTGGTTTCCCTCTTGCTTCAGGGGGGAATTAATCTGTGCCAGTCTTTTACATGGTGCAGGTTACTGCCCCGTCCGCACATGCACCGGTTCAGCTGCACCGATTTACATGTGGAACATGGAAGAGTCGGAAGCACCACCCCGTCCCGCCCACAATTCCTGTCTACTCACACCCGCACAAGAGGAGGGACAGCTGACATATGCAGGCTGCTCCCTCCACCCCCACCAACATACACACACACAGACACACACAGCAGAAGGGAGAGTAAAGCAAATCATAAACTTGCTCTAGAATTTAGCTTCTTTTTTGGTTACCAAATCATTTGTGAACCAAGTCGAACTTCCATTAATACATGCTGTATTTGTAAGTATTCACTGAATAGTTTTGAAGCATAGTGTTCAATATAATGGTTCTTTGGAACCTGTTGCTGTTGACTATTTGGCAGCCATTTTTGTTGAATGATTTGCCACCTCAGTCACACGATACTGTTACTGTTATATAATTGGATGACTGATACTTTTCAAACAGAACAATAGATAATGCACTTTTAGTACAAATGCTCTCATGAATACACATTTTGTGTGAAAATCATTAAATATTCAGGGTTCCCAAACACACTATTGTATTCCACAGTATACCTGTACAACACATAATAATACCCATAAATCACAGGGATTGGAACGCAGCCCTTTTATCTTTGGAAATATTAATGAATCAGGTTTTTGTGTGTGTGTGTTTACCATCTGACCTGCTCTAATAATTTTGGGTGCTTGGTATGCTTATGACCATTAATGAGTGAGAGAAAAAGAAAAGGTACAGTATATAACTGTGATAGTCCTAGAATCCCAAAATATCACAATATTTTGGGTCATTACTTTTATTGTCTGGATAAAAGATTGTTGTTTAGCAGATATCATTCTGTTACATGTGTGACAGGGGTCAGGCCAGATGGCTATAGGAGAGTAATTTTTTTTTGAAGCAAAAAAGGTATTTTTTTTATTTGCATAATACACTGACAAAACAAAACAACAGCATATGCAATGTGTAACACAGCAACCAATCACAAATGTTTTCTCATTAGCTTCAGGGGAGGGATGTGTTCAAGCTTGCCTGGGCCCAGAGCGGGGGGGCTTCCTCGACTCTCATGGTCTTCCACCCTTCCGAGTTACCTGGTGGTCCACAGTGAGGGGGCTTCATCGACTCTCAAGGTCTGCCACCCCCTCGAGTTACCTGGCGCCATGCCCGAGTGTCACCAACAATTCCCTCCTCTGAAAGCACCCAACAAAAGGGGAAGGCTGTGGGGTGGACAACCTGGGGGGGGGGCATGTGCACCCACGTGTGAAAGTATCCCTCTAAGGTGGTGGTGTCCGCAGCAGCAATGGCTGGGGCTGGGGTCCCTTACTCTTTCCCCAAATCAAAGGGTCAAAACAAAGGGGACACTGAGCAGAGAGCCCAGACAGCACCCACCACTCCTCAAAAGCATCAAGGGAGTCGGTTGTCGCTGCCCAGAGGAACTCCGCCTGGATACGTGAACGGACCGAGGATCGGAAAATGGCCCCACAGTCACAGGAAACTCCAACCTCCTCTCTCTGGTTTTATAAATGGCCATTTTAGCCAGGGCCAGGAGGAGGTTAACTAGGTGATCCCGCGACTTTGTGAGGCCACGGATGGGGAGTGCATAAATAAAAAGGTGAGGGGAAAAATGCAACCAAAAACGTAATGAAAGATTTGTGAGGAGCTGGAACAGGGGCTGCAGCCTGGCACACTCCAAATATACATGTGCCAGGGTTTCCCTCACACCACAAAAGGGACAAGTCTCTGGGATGGGGTTGAACCGCGCCAAGTACGTGCCCATAGTCACAGCTCCATGAAGGAGCCGCAAACTCATGTCCCCGACGGGCCTCAGAACCAAGGTGGAATATAGGCTGGCCCACCGGGGCTGCTCACCCTCCAAAGGTGGCAGAACGTCTCGCCACTTTGTGTCGGAGTGGGACACTAGGGTGAGGGCATGAAGGGTGTGGAGCACGAGCGTGTACAGATGTTTCCTTGGTGCAGTTTGGAAGCATACTGGCTGCAGTTCATGCAGCCGGCTCACCATAAAGGGGTGAGGGGGTCGATTGGGTCTACGGGGCAGGGGTCCAATTAAAAGGTCCGGCGGGCCTGGGGTGGGGGGGGCGTGCCCTCAAGCAGGACCCGATCGAGATAAGCTCTAGCAGTGGGCGGCAAAGCGGCCTTCACCTCCTGAAGTACGCGCCGGGGGGTACGAGGTCTGGAGAGCCCCATGCGCTGAGCAAGCGTCAGGGGATCCAGCCAGTCTCCCTGGTCGTAGTCCAGGAGGTGTCCGACTCTCATGACTTCTGCCAGGATCAAGCTCTGGCGCACTGAGCGGGACTCCGCCACCTGCACACGGAGCTGGGGATTGTGCAGCAGGGGCGCTGCAAGGAGATCTGCCCCATTGGTGGCTGCCACGGACCTGGTCATTAAAAACAGTTTCCAAGTCCGGAGGAGGTCCTGGTAGAAGACCGGCAGCCCGGAGAGGTCTCGCAGAAGACCTCCCGGACGGAGATAAAAGAGCTGCTGGTCATATCGGAGCCCTCGGATGCGGCGCAGGATGGCGTGTGCCAGTATGCTGCACGCCGAACTGCCTGCACCATAAAGGAGCCTCTGTAGGGCCTGGAGGCAGCAGACGTGGACCTGAGTGTGCAGACACTTCAGGCCCTGTCCTCCTTCCTTCAGGGGTAGATGAAGAACCCCTACAGAGGCCCAGTGCTTTCCTGACCAAAAGAACCCCAGAATTGATGTCCGGAGGTTGGTCAGGAAACCCAGGGCCGGGACCCGGGTGTTGAGCCAGTACCAGAGCATGGCTAGGACTAGCTGATTAAGCACCAGCGCTCTCCCTTGGAGGGAGAGACATCGGAGTAGTCCTGTCCATTTCTGGAGCAGCTCTATCACCCCGCCCTCTAAGTTTTCCCAGTTCTCTGGCGGAGAGGGATGCGTGGCAGAAAGGTAAATGCCGAGGTAAAGCAGCGGACCTGCGCTCCACCGGATGGTCTGAAGCATGGGTGGGAGGGAACTCACCTGCCGCCAGTCTCCTACCGTCAAGCCAGAGCTCTTGACCCAGTTGACCCAGGCGGAGGAGTCTGCCGAATAGATGGCCTGGCAAGCCTCCACCCGCTCCAAGTCGCCCGGGTCCTGGACCACGGGGAGCATGTCATTGGCGTATGCCGACAGGACCAGCCGCAGCTTCGGCTCCCACAGCACCAACCCTGTCAACCTCCTGCAGAGGAGACAGAGGAAGGGCTCAATCACCAGAGCGTACAGCTGGCCTTAGAGGGGGCACCCCTGCCGTACTCCTCGCCCAAAGTTGACCGGTTTGGTCAGGGTCCAGTTGAGCTTAACCAGACACTCTGTGGAAGCGTACAGCACCCAGAGAAAACCAACAAACTGGGGTCCGAAGCCAAATGCCCTCAGAGTGCTCTGGAGGTACCCATGGTCCACCCTATCGAAATCCTTCTCCTAATCTAGGGACAGGAGGGCGAACGATAGACCATCTCTACACCCGAGTTCCAAAAGGTCCCAAACCAGAAATAGGTTATCAAAGCTACTGCGGTCTGGGACGGTGTAGGTCTGGTCACCGTCCGCCAGCACAGACCCTAGCCGCAGCGAGATTGCTTTCACTACGATTTTGTAGTCCATGCTGAGGAGCGAGACGGGACGCCAATTTTGTAAATTGTGGAGGTCCCCCTTCTTCGGCAGTAAGGGGAGCACAGCTCACCTGCATGAAAGAGGGAGGACCCCGCTCTGCAGAGACTCGGCCCAGACGGTGACTAGGTCTGGGCCAAGGACATCCCAAAACACGTGGTAGAACTCCACGGTCAGCCCGTCCATGCCTGGAGACTTATTAGTGGGCATACGACGAAGGGCTTCCGAGAACTCGGCCAGAGTGAGAGGCAACTCTAGCTGATCTCAGTCGCTTGCGCTGACCGTAGGGAGCTCCTCCCGGAGCACTCTGCAAGCGCCAGGGTCGGTCGGATCCGGGGAGAAAAGACTTGTGTAGAAGGCTTGGGCCCTCCCGCACATCTCCTGGTTCCATGAGGGGGGTGCCGTCTTCTGCCACGAGGCAGGTGACATGTTTCTTGGCCCCCCTCATTTTCTCCAGAGCATAGAAGAAGCGGGAGCCGCGATCCATCTCCCGAAGGAGGCGAATGCAGGATCGAACAGAGGCGCCCCGGGCCCAATGGTCCTTGAGGGCCCGGAGCTCCTCCCGCTTCTCCCAGCATGCTCTGCAGAGGAGCGGGTCCTCAGGGCTGGCAGCCAGATGCCTCTCCAACTCTGAGACTTTCCATTCCAACTGCTCTATCGCCGCATTTCTCCATCGGCTGGTGCCCCGGGTGTAGTCGCAGCAGAAAAGCCGGGCGCGCACCTTCCCCAGGTCCCACCATCGCAGCGCCGAGGGAAAGACGCCGCTGCCCTCGCCAGGCCAGCCAGAATTCCCGGAAGGACGTCACGAAGCCCTCATCCTCCAACAGGCTGTTGTTAAAATGCCAGTAGGCTGGCCCCAGCCTCTCTGCACAGAAGGAGGCTGTCACGGTGGCTAGATAATGGTCAGAAAATGGGGCCAGCCGAATGCTGGAGGAGTGGGCTCGTGAGAGATGGAAGTGTGATAAATAAATGCGGTCCAACCGGGAGTGGCTCAACCGATGGGCTTCCACCCGGACAAAGGTGAACATGGAAGTGTCATCCGGGTGGTGGTCGCGCCAGATGTCCACTATGGAGTGATGTTCGACTATCTCCTGGAGCGTGTCCGCGGTGGCCGGGCTCTGTCAGTCCCCGAGCGGTCCTGTTCCTCGAGGGTGGTATTAAAGTCCCCTCCCAGGCACTCATGAGAATCTAAGGTGCCAAGGAAGGCGGACGCCCGCTGGTAGAATTGCAGCCGCTCCGGGCCCGATGTCGGGGCATAGAAGTTAACGAGGTTAGCCACGAGCCCCTCCATATGGACTCAGAGATGCAGCAGGCGACCCGGCACGGCCTCAGCGACCCCTAGCACCTTGGGCCGTAGGTCGGGGGAGAACAGGGTCGCCACTCCAGCCTGTCGAACTGTGGCATGGCTAAAGTAGACCCTTTCCCCCCACTCCAGCCGTCAACTGTCTTCGGCGTTTGGGTCCGTCCGGGTCTCCTGCAGGAAAACCACAGAGTACCCTAACTCCCGGAGGAAGGAGAGCACCTGGGACCTGCGAAGCGCCATCTTACAACCCCGGGTGTTCAACGTTGTGATGGTGAGAGGTGTCATGGGGAGGGTCGGGGGGTCCTCACTGGCAGGGACGCTCGCATCTCCCAGCGGGCCGTGCAGCAGTCCGTGACCCATCCCATAGGTGAGTAATTGTTCACAGAAGACACGGACCCGCCAGTAGGCCGCGGCATCCTGCTTCCCCATCCCTTTACTTTCCCCCATGAGGGCCCTTGTGGCCCGGAGGATTTGAGAAAAGTCCTCCCATCAAGTTGTACCTTGTTGCGGGAGCCACGGACATCCTCTAAAAATGTCCGCAGCTCTCCTCGCAGCGCATGGGGGCGTGGGGTTACGGTTTCCCGGTTGTTCCCAGGTGGGGCCCTTGGTGCAGCCCTGTGGCCCACTAAAACGGGCAAGCAGGGTGCGGAATCCCGACGGGGTGCCTGATGAACTGGAGCTTCTAGGCCCGCCTCAGGCTCTGGGGCGATAGGGGGCGGTGGAGGGAAAATAGCACCTCCTAATGGGTTGGGGCAGGAAAACACAAAGGCCGCTCCCTGGGGGTCATCAGTTGAGAAAGGGAAGGAGACAGCCCCGGGGGCAGCAATGACATTGCAGGAGGTAAATTGGATAGGGGTAGGGGCAGGGGCAGAGGCAGAGGCGAGGTTCTGGGTTTCAGGAGGCAAGCAGCTAGATGGTGGCATCTTCCGATCAGACTCAAGAGTTAAGGGGGTGGGGAAGGAGCTCTCAGTGACACTGGGCGCGCGCTCTGTGGTGGATTTAGCAGCCACAGCATCAGGAGGTGGATTATCTTCTGTAGGGCCCCCGCCCGGGAGGGAAGTCGATTGCTCCGCACCAACGGGGGGTGCCCCTGGCGACACGTGCCCCAGCGGCATGGCGCTGGCTGTCACCTGAGCAGGCTCGGTGGTCATCAGCGGGGTGCCATCAGCGGCTGGGTTGGTGGAGGAGTCCAGGGGATCCTCGGAGGTGGGAGCGGAAGCAGCAGTTAAGGGGAGGGAGCATGGGGAAAAGAGGGGTGGAGTGGGGTCGCCCAGATTGAGATTTGCTGGCAAAAGGTAGTCCTCCCCCTGGGCGACCGGGGTCAGATCTAAGGCCTTGATCTCCTCCAACATGGAGGAGAGGACACTTTCCGCCGCCCCGGGGTTCTCCCCGCTGGCACCCGCCACGCCGGTTGCCTCGGGGTTCACGGGGGCTTCAGGACAGAAGGGGCTTCCTCGACGGTCTCGGAGGGGAGGGTCTCCCGTGGAGGGGAGACACTACCCTCCGGTGCTGCCACGTCTTTCCCAGCTGACACTGGTGGAGGGGACACACTCGTGGGCAAAGCGGAAGGTTCGGCATCAGTTCCCCCTTCCTGGTCTTCCGTGGGGCCTCCGCCTCGGGTAGATGAGGTGGAGCTCGAGCCTTCCACTTGCCTCGCTTCCCCTGGACTAGGGCCCAGTGCTCCATGGCATCATCTGGGGGCTGGTTAGCAGGGGTCGTGTCAGGGGGTAAAGGCGATGGTTCAGGGATTTTGGGAGGGGGAACAGTGGGGCAGCATAAGGGAGGGAGGATTCTCCTTGGGGCAGGCTCTCTCCCATGTCTGGTGGTATCTCTGCCACACCCTCCTCCATAGGCCCCACTAGATTGTCAGCAGTGAGGGTGGGGCTCTCCCGCTCATCTGGGCGTTGTAAGGGAGGTGCCCCTTGGGACTGAGTGGGAGTAGCGGTGGTCTGAAGAGGAGGGGGGGCGGATTTGGGTACCGGGCGGCTAGGGGCATCGGCAATGACGGGGCTGATGTCCTGCCGGGTCTCGGGGATCCCAGGTGCCCCTCCTTGCCGGGCTAAGGGGCAGTGCCTCTGGACATGCCCTGACGCCCAGCAGAGGTAGCACCAGGCTTCCCCCGTGGAAAACTACACCAGGTAATGGGCCCCCGGGTGGGGGACTAGGAAGGACCCTTCAAGCACCACTCCGTCACGCACCGCCGACGGCAGTAAAAATTGCACTTGCCGGTGGAAGGAAAAAATGTGACGGAGGGTGGGGTCCTTGCAGCCCAACGGGAGAGGGCTGATAACAGAAACAGGTTTCCCCAGGATGGAAAGGGTGAGTAGCAGGGCATCATTGGGGAGAAAAGGAGGGACAGACGTCAGGACCAGGCGGACACCCAGGTCCTCTAGCGGCTCTAGGGGGACAAACCCCACCACCACCACCTCCAGGCCCCTCTCCACCGCTTCCTGGGCGGCAGCCTCCGATGCTAAAAAGAAAACGACCTTCCAGTACATTTTGGAGGCCGCCACAATGGCTGAGGGCCCCACCACCCTCACCAACGCCCACACGTAGGTCTCCACATGGGGCAAGGCGGGCACCAGGAGGCATCGGACACCGTGCTTCCTTGTCATGGTGGGAAAGGGGCCCTGGCCACTATCGATGTGGCGGAGGCCGTGGGTGGGAGAGATGACGAGGCAGCAGGCGGGGGGGCTGCCGCCGCCCAGGCATACGTCCTGGGGGCTGAGGGAGGGACATCCACAGAGCTGGTGGAGGGGGCAGTGGGGGAGGACGCCATGGTTGGTGGTGGGGCTGCAGCGGTGGGGGTGGCCCCTGCCATGGAGGGCCCGGTGGTTTTAGTGGGGCCCTTCCCCCTCTTCTTGCCCTGGCCTTTCCCGCCGGCTGGGGGGGCTTCCCTAGAGTCTGGGGAGGCGATGGGCATGACAGCGGCAGAGGTCACCTTGGTGCCCTCCATTGCCGATGCCCCAGTGGGGGCAGTGGCAGGTGATTAACAAGAGTTGGGGTCAGATAGAAAGGGACAAGCTGTGGGGTGGACAATTCGTGGGGGGGCACATGAACCACCGTACGCTTGTCCAGAGAGTCCTGTTTGGTTGGCTGGTGCTTCTGGCCCGCGCGGTGGAATCAGGGCGAGCAGCTGAGTCCAGAGGCAGATGTTAGACAGCCAGAAAAGATGGTGGAGTTGGGGGGTGAAGATCATAGTGTGGGGGTTGGGAGGACACAGATGGATCAGGGGGCAGCTCCGTGCCACACCCCCTGTGCCCCTACAAACACAGTTAAGACACAGTCAAGGCCTCCCCCCACACGAGAGCACAGTTCGAAAGTTACTCAGTCTTAGGCCCCCTTCACAGCGATTTGTAGATTCCCCAGGCGGTGTTCCTCCAGTGGACGGCTTTTTCTCTGTCTGTTCCGAGCTTTCTTTTTTGCGTTCCGGAAATGCCGGAGCAAGTGATAAGAGTCCTCTCAACTGGAGACGGGTCCGCAGACAAACAGCAAGCGGCTGGGGCTGGGGGCTGGGTCCTTCCACTCCCCCCCCCCCGGGGAAGCGGGCCAGCAGGCCCCCCCTCTCTCCGGGGGGGGGGGTTCAGCTGGAGCGGCAGCAGCATCCGAGGGCGGGCGGGGGGGAGCTAACAGCCGGCTGGCAGCTGGCCAGCACTCTCGCAACAGCAGAGAAAGAAAAAAAAACAACAAAAAGAAAAGAAACGGGGGAGAGCGTCTGGCCCGGTCAGGGGAGAAGCCGAAAGCAGGGGCAAAAAGCAAGGAAAGCCCAGGCCAGAGGGCAGCAGCAGGAGAGCAGGCTAAGTAGGTCCCTTTTCCCTGGGTAAGGTAACAGGGAAGGTTTTTTTTTTGAAACAGAAAGAAAGTTTATTGGTAACGCTTACAGAATTACCAAAGGAAACAAAACAACTATGCAACAAAACAATGCAAACAGAAGGTATAACACAGCAGCTTTCAGGAGGGAGAAGTGTTCAGGCTAGCCTGGGCCCAGAGCGGGGGGGCTTCCTCGACACTCGTGGTCTTCCACCCTCCTGAGTTACCTGGTGGCCTAGAGCGGGGGGGCTTCCTCAACACTCATGGTCTTCCACCCCCTCGAGTTACCTAGTGCCGCGCCCAGTGTCACCAATCCTCCCTCTCCTGAGAGTGCCCGGTAAGATGGGCACGGCTGCGGGGTGGGCAGTTTAGGGGTGGGGGAGGTAGACACCCATGTATTATAGGACCCCTCCTAGATGACAGGAATGATGGTATCCACAGCGGCATCGGCTGGGGCTGGCGTCTCTCACTCTTCCCCTCAATCAAAGGGTCAGACGGAGGGAACCAGACGGGGTCACCGAGCAGAGAACCCCACACAGCGCCCACCGCTCCTCGAAGGCGTCAAGGGAGTCGGTGGAGGCCGCACAGAGGAACTCCGCCCGGATACGTGAATGTACTGAGGATCGGAAAAAGGCCCCACAATCGCAGGACGTTTCATGGGCCAACCTCCTCTCTCTGGTTTTATAAATGGCTGTTTTAGCCAAGGCTAGGAGGAGGTTGACCAGAAGATCCCGCGACTTTGTGGGGCCACGGATGGGAAGTGTATAGATAAAAAGGCGAGGGGAGAAATGAAGCCAGAAGCGTAATAAAATATTTGTGAGGAGCCGGAAAAGGGGCTTCAATCTGGCACACTCTAAATATATGTGCACCAGGGTTTCCCTCACATTACAGAAAGGACAAGTGTCCGGGATGGGGGTAAACCGTGTCAGAAACACACCCGTGCTCACAGCTCTGTGAAGGAGCCGCCAACTGATGTCCCCGACGGGCCTTGGGACCAAGGTGGAATACAGGCTGGCCCACCGAGGTTGCTCACCCTCCAAAGGTGGCAGGAGGTCCCGCCACTTTGTATCGGGGCGGGACACCAGGGTGTGGGCGTGAAGGGTGTGAAGCATAAGTGTATATAAGTATTGCCGTGGTGCAATTTGAAAGCTAACCGGCTGCAGTTCGTGCAGCCGGCTTGCAGTGAAAGGGTGAGGGGTTTGTTGGGATCTATGGCGTAGGGGCCCGATGGAAAGGTCCGGCGGGCCTGGGGTAAGGGATGGGCGGGGTGCGCCCTCGCACAAGGCTCGGCTAACATAAGCCCGAGCAGCGGGGGTCAAGGCGGCCTTCACCTCCTGAAGTACGCGCCGGGGGGTACGGAGGCTGGAGAGCCCCATGCGCCGAGCGAGCGTCAGGGGATCCAGCCAGTCTCTCCGGTCGTAGTCCAGGAGGTCTCCGACCCTCGTGACTTCCGCCAGGACCAACCTCTGGCGCACCGAGCTGGACTCCGCCACCTGCACATGGAGCTGGGGGTTGTGTAGCAGGGGCTCCGTGAGGAGATCTGCTCCCACGGTGGCCGCCACGGACCTGGTTGTTAGAAACAGTTTCCAGGTCCGGAGGAGGTCCTGGTAGAAGACCGGCAGCCCGGAGAGGTCTCGCGGAAAACCTCTCGGACAGAGATAAAAGAGCTGCCGGTCATATCGGAGCCCTTGGAAGTGGCGCAGGAAGGCGTGCGCCAGTGTGCTCCACGCCGAACTACATGCACTGTAAAAGAGCCTCTGCAGGGCCTGGAGGCGGAAAACGCGGACCTGAGTGTACAGACACTTCAGGCCCTGCCCTCCTTCCTTCAGGGGTAGATGAAGAACTCCAACAGGGGCCCAGTGCATTCCTGACCAGAAGAACTCTAGAATCAATCTCCGGAGGTGGGTCAGGAAACCCGGGGCCGGGGCTCTGCACCAACCAGAGCGTGGACAGGACTAGTTGGTTAAGCACCAGTGCTCTCCCTCGGAGAGAGAGACATCGGAGTAGCCTCGTCCATCTCCGGATCCGCTCTATCACCCCGCCCTCTAAATTTTGCCAGTTCTCCGGCGGGGAAGGGTGCGTGGCAGAAAGGTAAACGCCGAGATAGAGCAGTGGACCCGCACTCCACCGGATGGTCTAAAGTGCGGGTGGGAGGGAGCCTACCTGCCGCCAGTCCCCTACCGCCAAGCCAGAGCTCTTGACCCAGTTGACTCGGGCGGAGGAGGCTGCCAAATAGATGGCTTGGCATGCCTCCACCCGCGCCAAGTCGCCCGGGTCCTGGACCACGAGGAGTAAGTCATCGGCGTACGCCGACAGGACCAGCCGCAGCTCCGGCTCCCGCAGCACCAACCCTGTCATCCTCCTGCGGAGGAGACAGAGGAAAGGCTCGATCGCCAGAGCGTACAACTGGCCCGAGAGGGGGCACCCCTGCCGCACTCCTCGCCCGAAGCTGACCTGTTCAGTCAGGGTCCAGTTGAGCCTAACCAAACACTCCGCGGAGGCATACAGCACCCGGAGAAAACTCACAAACTGAGGTCCGAATCCAAACGCCTGCAGAGTGCTCAGGAGGTACCCATGGTCTACTCTATCGAACGCCTTCTCCTGATCAAGAGACAGGAGGGCGAACGATAGACCATCTCTCCGCCCGAGTTCCAAAAGGTCTTGGACTAGAAAGAGGTTGTCAAAAATGCTGCGACCCGGGACAGTATAGGTCTGGTCTGGGTGGATCACGTCTGCAATCACGGACCCTAGCCGCAGCGGGATTGCTTTCGCTACGATTTTGTAATCCGTGCTAAGGAGTGAGACGGGACACCAGTTTCGTAGATCGCGGAGGTCCCCCTTCTTCGGCAGCAAAGCGAGCACTGCTCGCCTGCACGACAGAGGGAGGACCCCGCTCTGCAAGGACTCAGCCCAGACGGTGACTAGGTCTGGGCCGAGAATGTCCCAGAACGCGCGGTAAAACTCCACGGTCAGCCCGTCCATGCCCGGAGATTTATTGGTGGGCATGCGACGGAGGGCTTCCGAGAACTCGGCCAGGGTGAGAGGCAGCTCTAGTCGGTCTCAGTCGCCCACGCTGACCGTGGGGAGTTCCTCCCAGAGCACCCCGCAAGCGCCAGGATCGGTCGGGTCCGGGGAGAAAAGGCTTGTGTAGAAGTCACGGGCCCTCCCACACATCTCCTCTGGATCCGTGACGGGGGTGCCGTCTTCCGCAAGAAGGCAGGTGACGTGTTTCTTGGCCCCCCTCATTTTCTCCAGGGCATAGAAGAAGCGGGAGCCGCGGTCCATCTCCCGAAGGAGGCGGATGCGGGACCGAACGAAGGCACCTCGGGCCCGGTGGTCCTCAAGGGCCCGGAGCTCCTCCCACTTCTCCCGGCACGCTCCGCAGAGGGACGGGTCCTTGGGATCGGCGGCCAGGCGCCTCTCCATCTCAAAGACCTCCCGTTCCAACTGCTCTATCACCGCATTTCACCGTCGGCTGGTGCCCCGAGTGTAGTCACGGCAGAAGAGCTTGGCGCGCACCTTCCCGAGATCCCACCATCGCCGCACCGAGGGAAAGGCTCTCGCCAGGCCAGCCAGAACTCCTGGAAGGACGTCACAAAGCTCTCGTCTTCCAACAGGCTGTTATTAAAGTGCCCAATAGGCCGGCCCCGGTCTCTCTGCACGGAGGGAGACCGTTACGGTGACTAAATGATGATCGGAGAATGGGGCCGGCCGAATGGCGGAGAAGTGGGCCTGTGAAAGATGGAAACGGGATAAGTAAATACAGTCCAACCAAGTGTGGTGTGACCGATGGGCCTCCACCCGGACAAAGGTGAACGTGGAGATGTCATCTGGGTGATGGTCACGCCAGACGTCCACTAGGGAGTGATGTTCAACTATCCCTTGGAGAATATTCGCAGCGGCCGGGTTCGGTTCGGCCCCTGAGTGGTCCCGTTCCTCGAGGGTGGTGTTAAAGTCCCCTCCCAGGACCAGGCACTCGTGCGAATCCAGGGTGCCGAGAAAGTCGGACACCTGCTGATAAAATTGTGGCCGCCTGGAGCTCATTTGCGGGGCATAGATGTTCACAAGATTAACCACGAGCCCCTCCATACAGACTCGAAGGTGCAGCAGGTGGCCCTGCACGGCCTCATTGACCCCTAGCACCTCAGGCCGTAGGTTGGGGAAGAACAGGGTCGCCACTCCAGCTTGCCAGGTTGCGAAGTGGCTAAAGTATACCCCATCCCCCCACTCCAGCCGCCACCTGTCCTCGGCGGCCGGGTCCGTATGGGTCTCCTGAAGGAAAACTACAGAGTACCTCCCTTCCCGAAGGTAAGAGAGCACCTGGGACCTGCGGAGAGCCATCCTACAGCCCCTGGTATTCAGGGTCGCAATAAGAAGAGGCGTCATGCGGAGGGCTGGGGGGTGGGGGCTTCGTGTTGGCGGGGGTGTTCAACCCGTCAACCCATCCCGTGGGTGAGTAGATCGCGTCGGAAGCTGCGGGCTCGCTCGTAGGCCACAGCACCATGCCTTCCTTGTCCCCTGCCCTCCTTTATAAGGGCCCTTGTGGACTGGAGGATTTGATCAAAGTCCCCCCATAGCTGAAGAGCCAGCTGTGCCCTATCGCGGGCGCCATGGGTGTGCTCTAGGAACTTCCGTAGTGCATGCCGCAGCTCATGCGGGGGTGGGGTTACAATTCCCGAGGTGTTCCCTGATGGGACTCTTAATACAGCCTCGTGGTCCGCTAAGGCGGGTAGACAGGGTGTGGACCACCGACGGGGCGTCTGACAGGCTGGGGTTATTAAATTCATTTCACGCCTTGGGGTGGAGGGGGATGGCAGGGGAAAAATTGCCACTCCTAATGGGTTGCGGCTAGAAAGTGCAAAGACTGCTCCCTGGGGGGAATTTGCGAAAGGCGGAAAGGAAATAACCCCAGGGGCGGCATTAACATTGCAGGAGGAGGGGACTTGGGCAGGGGCAGGGGTGGGGGCAGGGGCAGGGATAAGGCTCTGGGGTTCAGGAGGCAAGCAACTAAAGGAAAGTGCCTCCTGAGCAGAGTCAAGGGTTAAGGGGTAAGGGAGGGGGCTCCCAATAATGCTAGACGCTGGCTCCATGGTGGTCTTAGCGGCCATGGCATCAGGTGGTGGACCACCTTCTGCAGGGTGCTCACCCGGGAAGGCAATTAGGGGGAGGGAGCATGGGGAAAGGGAGGCTGGGGTAAAGTTGCCCAGCTTGAGGCCAGCCGGCAGCAGATCATCCCCCCCTGGGTGACCAGGGTCAAATCTAAGGCCTCAATTTCCGCGTACACAGGGGAGAGGCCAGCTCCTGCCACCCCGGGGGCCTCTCCTCTAGGGCCCGCCTCAACGGTCGCCTCGGGGTCCGCGGGGAGTTCGGGTGGTATCCAGGCAGAAGGGGCGTCCTCAGAAGTCTCGGAGGGGAGGGTCTCCCGTGGAGGGGGATTCTGCCCTCCAATGCCAGTCCGTCTTCCCCTCCCGACACCAGCGGATGGATCTCGCTCGTGGCCGTGGTGGGAGGCTCGATAGCAGTGCCCCCTTTCCTGGTCTTCCGGGGGGGCTTCCGTGTCGGATGGATGCAGTGGAGCTCGAGCCTTCCGCTTGCCTCGCTTCCCCTGGACTAGGGTCCAGCCCTCCATAGCATCATCTGGGGGCTGATTAGCAGGGGTTGTGTCGGGGGGCGGAGGCGATGGTTCAGGGGTTCAGGGGGGTAGCGGTGAGGCAGCATGAGGGGCGGGGGTTTCTCCTTGGGGCGGGCCCTTTCCTATACCCGGTAATATCCTTGCCACACCCTCCTCCATGGGCTCTGTTGGATTGGTACTAGCAAGGGTGGAACTCCCTTGCTCGCCCGGGCATTGTAGGGAAGGTATTTCTTGGGCCCGGACGGGAGCAGCGATGGGTCGAGTAGGAGGAGGGTTGGTTTCAAGTGCCGGGCAGCCAGGGGCGTCAGCAGCGATGGGGCCGATGTCCTGCTGGGTCTCGGAGGTTTCGGGTGACCCTCCCCCCCGGGCCAAAGGGCAGTCTCTGCGGACATGCCCCGCTGAACGGCAGAGGTAGCACCGGGCCTCTCCGGTAGAGTAAAAGACCCGATAGCGGGCTCCCTGGTAGGGGACTAGAAAAGACCCCTCGAGCGCCTCTTCGTCACGCACCCCTGCCGGCGGTAGAAGCTGCACTTGCCAGCGGAACGAAAAAATGTGACGGAGGGTGGGGTCCTTGCAGCCCAACGGGAGAGGGCTGATGACAGAAACAAGTTTCCCCAGAGTGGAGAGGGCGGGTAACAGGGCAGCATTGGGTAAGAAGGGAGGAACGGAGGTAAGGACGAGGCGAACGCCCAGGTCTTCTAACGGTTCTAGGGGGACAAACAACCCCCTCCCCTACCGTCAGGCCCCTCTCCACCGCCTCCTGGGCGGCATCCTCCGAGGCTAAGAAAAAAATGACCTTCCCATACATCTTGGAGGCCGCCACAATAGCCGTGGGTCCTACCACCTTCGCCAACGCCTGCACGTATGTCTCCACGTGGGGCGAGGCGGGCACCAGGAGGCAACAGACGCCATGCCTCCTGGTCAAGTCGGGGAAAGGGCCCCGGCCGCTGGTGATGGTGGCAGAGGCAGGGTGGGGGCGAGATGACGAGGCGGCAGGCAGGGGGGAGCCCGCTGCCGCCCAGGCATACGTCCTGGGGGGCCGGGGGAGGGACAATCGCAGAGCTGGTGGAGGGAAATGCAGGGTGAGGCACCACGGTTGATGACGAGGCCACAGCGGTGGGGGCAGCCCCTGCCATTGAGGGCTTAGTGGTTTTAGCGGGGCCCTTTCCTTTCCACCCACCCCGGCCCTTCTGGCGAACCGGGGGGGGGGTTCTAGAATCTGGGTGGGCGGTGGGTGCAGCAGCAGCAGCAATCACCCTGGTGCCTCCTGCTACCGTTGCCCCAGCAGGGGGGGTGGCAAGTATCTTGACAATAGTGGTAGGGGGAGACCTTGGGGGTCAGGCAGGGGTGGTGGTGGGGGAGGGACAACTAATTTTGTTGAAGCAGTCTCACCCCTCTCGTTCCCCGCCATTGTGAGCAGGGAGAGACAGGGAGACACCGGAAGGAGGAGGGGGGAGGGGAGAAAGCGGAGTAGCCCCTCCTTCCGCTAGGCTGAGGGTGGGGGGGGGGGGAATGCCAAGGGGGTTGGACTGGGGGGGGGGAACAAAATCGGGGTCCAGTAATAGGGGCAATCTGGGGGGGGGGTGCAGACCCACACACGTTTGTCCAAAGAGTCTCGGGTGGTCAGCTGTTATGTCCGGTTCGGAAGGCAAAGTTCAAAGTGAACAGGTGGATCCGAAGGGAGATGGCAGGTTGCCAGCAGGGACAGATGGCGGGGGGGCCGTGACAGTTGTAGTAAGGGTGGGGAGTTAGCGGCACCGATGGATCGGGGAGGGGGGGGTCTCCACACCACACCCCCTGTGCCGCCACAAACGCAAGTAACCACAGTCAAACTCCCCCCCACGAGAGTATAATTCAGAAAATTACTCAGTCTTACGGCCCCCTTCATGATGATTTATAGCTGTCCTGGATTATTTCTCCTGTCTTCTGAAATCTTCTTCTCCGGCTGTGTTGGCTGTGTTCCAAGGCTTCCGGCATGCTGAGAATGTTGTAAAGTCTGAGCTGCTAGCAAAACGGCTGGGTCTGGGGGTTTCCACTCCCCACTCCGGACAGCAAAATCGGCAGTCTTCCCCCCCCTCCTCCGGGAGCTCAGCTGAGGCAAATAGCTGTGCCCGAAGGCAGGCATGGGGGGGGGTGGGTGCTGGCGGCAAGCTGAGGGCCGAAGCACGTAGACGGGAAAAAAAATACAAAAAATGAAAAGAAACCAAAAAAAGCATCTGGCCCGGTCGGGGGCGGGGACTAAGGCAGGTGCAAAAAGTAAGAAAAATCCGGGCCAGGGGGCTTTAGGAAAGAATAGAAAGCAGATAGCTGAGGAGCAAGGGAGAGACGTTCCGTTTCCCAACAGGGACGGTTCCAGAACAATCAGGAACCTTCTGGAGACAATTAAGACAGGCTAATCAGGGCACCTGGATTTTAAAAAGGAGCTCACTTCAGTTTGTGGTGTCATGTGAGGAGTTGGGAGCAAGAGGCACTAGGAGCTGAGAGTGAGAACGTGGACTGTTGGAGGAGTACAAGCATTATCAGACACCAGGAGGAAGGTCCTATGGTGAGGATAAAGAAGGTGTTGGGAAGAGGCCATGGGGAAGTAGCCCAGGGAGTTGTAGCTGTCACACAGCTGTTCCAGGAGGCACTCTAGACAGCTGCATTCCATAGGGCTGTCTAGAGTGGGCTGGAACCCGGAGTAGAGGGTGGGCCCGGGTTTCCCCCAAGTCCTCCCAACTCCTTGTCAGACACAGGAGTCATCGACCTGGACTGTGGGTTCAGAAAAACAGCCAAGCTGAGGGCTGCCGTGAAGCTCCAAGGCGAGCAAATCCGCCAATAAGCGCAAGACCCACCAAGGTAGAGCAGGAACATTGTCACACATGACTATAAAGTTCCTGGGTGTACCCCAACCAACCAACACATTTTAAAACTTGACATGACTGTTTAAAATCATTTAGTTAAAATGTGGTTGTGTTCACTTTTTAAAGCACATCCATATTGCCTACCCTAACAACTGCTAAGGTGAGTTCTTAGTCATTTTAAAGGGCAATACACACAGAGAAAACAAAAGGCAGTTTCATATCTAACCATAGCACACTTATCACTTGTGGTTATTGAAAATCCCAGAGCATTTTTCATAAGAGAAGGGATGTTAACCCCAGTGTTCTGCAGAAACTGCAATTCAGGTAATTCTGCATGGTTAAGTTCCTCTGGAGCTTTAATTGATTAATTTATCCTTCACTTTGTGTCTTAAAATGATTGTGCATGTTACTAGGCAATTTCATAAGCTGCTGAGCTTCACCCCAGAAGTGGCAGCATTTTAATGGTGGAACCAACCATGAAGATACCATGTTGATGAGTACAGTATGAACCTTGAACTGAATATAATAGGATATATTTCTTGCATACAGTATCACAAGGGTATTATGAAGCATATTAGGTATAAAATATTTTGAGATCATCTTTTTATGAGGCAGTATATTATTTATTATTATTAGAAAACTCCGTTCCATTTTCTTCAGATATTTCAAGAACATTCTTCTATATAGATTTTATTACAACTCCAAGTGACGTTGTTGATGTCATCATTACTGTTATTATGCTTTAAATTATAAATATTTTGGCTAACTTTATATTATCTTGCATAGTGATGCAGGAACTGATTTGGATAAAATGGAAAGCAATATGATTGTTCACTCTAAAGCTCAGCCAAACTTTAAAAAAAAAATCTTTGAAGCCATTGAGCTCACTTTGCTTTCAGTTTTGCTTCTGCACTTCCCAATTCCTGCTTCTACAAGAAGTAGAGTATCAAAATGTAAAAGGCTATATACATGGAGCATTTCTAACTGGCAACCAATACTTAATGGAAATCTCACAGGAAAGCCTGATTTCTAAGTGAAAGAGGCTCCAAATACTCACCAAATAAGCCTGCAAACTTTTGGATGCCAATCTGAATCAATTCTTCAAACCTTTGGAAGTTCACCCATCACTTATTATTAGCATTGGCTTTATTTTAGTTCCATTTTAGCTCTAGCCCAATCCCACTGTGTTATTCAAGCTAAACTCTCTTGGACTTCAACAGCAATTGTGGTTTAGGCAGAGGCCCATGAAGAGGCCCTTTAGCATTATTTGATATTAAAACAAATTCAAACTGTTTGTATTCTACAGTAGTGCTTTATTTTTCTTTATTAGTCTTCTTTTATCTCTCAGTGTTCGCATACATCAGTATTTTGTAACACTGTTGCTCAAACCAAACAGCCTTGTCACTGTTTCATTCGTCATATCATTCATAAATCATGATTTTTAGGGGTTAATATTTCAACAGTTGTAAATCACATCTTGCTGAAATGAAACAGCCTGGATTTGACTCTATTCTTTTTCCTCCAAAATTGGCTTTAACCCAGTAAATGCTTTTTGAATGATAAGACACCATAATGGCCAGTAAGTTCTTCAGAAAGTTGTTCTCAGGAATAATTCAAATAACTTCACTGCCCAAGGAAGTAAAGAAAGAGGATATTGTATTATAATTAAAATATTATCAATTCTGATGGTGCTAGTGAGACAAAGTTAGTATTATCAGCAAGATTAGGAAATCACATTGCTCCAGAGTAGAAGCAAAAATGTGTAATTCTCTAATTGTAAAAAGCCTTCCCCATTAATAATTTCTCTTTGTTTTTAAAAGCCTAAATGGACTTTCTCTGGCTTACCTCACTCTATTCTATTCAGGTTCTCATGCCACACTCATTGCCATGGTACCTGAGTGCCTCATTGACATTGTCCTGCTCTATTCTCTTTCTCTTCTTTCCATTCATTCAGCAATGGCCTCTTTACACAACCTTACTCAAGTCCCAACACTGTTAGTTTGAGAATCTTCTTCTCTGCAACTTGAGCCATCAGGGGAACCTTTACTGTATCACTAGGTCTCAGCAACGCTGCAATCTGATTTCAAATCTCAGCTGAGAGCATATATTTTGCCCTTTATAAATCTGCATTTCTCTCCTTCTAGTATTATCTAATTCTGTAAATTATTTTGAGATGCCTTTTTTCTGAAAGACACTCTACACAAAAGACACCCACTTCTGCTGTACTCATAAAGGCCTCAAGCAGGCACCTTGCCTTCTGTTGTGCAGGAGGAGCCAAGCTGCAGTTCAGCGCATGGAAAGTAGTCTCCATTTCCTACACATGGAGTCAGATCTAGTGGCACATAGAGCAAGTGGAGTAAATCTCCTCTAATTTTGGGCAGCATAAGACTCAGGGAATTCTGGTCCCACTGAAATCAATGGCAAAGCTATCATTGAGTTCAATAAGGTCAGGATGGCAACCAGGGAGTGGTTGTGAAGAGCTCAAGTTCTGCATTTATGCTTTAACACCACCACCGCCCCCCCCCCCCATTTTACCTTGTCCCAGTTTTGTAGAGATGGACATAATCTGGCCCGAATTATCTGCTTAGTTAATGCACTTCAAAAATGTGTGTGTTAAGTATTAATAGTAATTGATAGAGCTAGTCAGAAAATTTCCCTGGATTTTATTTTTACAAAAAAGAGTTTTTGAAAAAAATTTCTGGAGAGCAAATTACAGTTTTTCAACCTGCTCTAATAAATAATTGCAAACAATTGTCTATGTTGTTAACAAGTTGTACGTAGGATCTGTCAGATCATCTGTGCAGGAATGAGATCTGTAGAAATGAATCCGTTCTCGGGACCCTTTAATGTAACAGGCTGCAATTTGAATAAAAGTTTTTTTGTCTAAAGACTTTTTCTTTGGTTATTTTTCATCACAAAAGTTTTTAAATGTTTTACCAAGACAACATTCTACTCCTCTTTCTTTCCCCTACAGTAATGTTTTGTGTAGGAATCCCAAATAGACCTAATAAATGCACCTCATGAACCACTTTATGACCCCTCATATAACACTTCAGATGACTGTTTAATTTCCTATTTAAAACAAATTAACTGTTGCATACTCTAATCAGGACACAAAAGAACCCAGACCTTGTCTGGAAGTATGTGGGGGTTACTCAGAGGTTGTCCAGATTGATGATTCCATTGGGTGTGTGACCTTAAGATGAACTTTGACTAAACTTTGCTCTTTGTGCAGTTGGCAGTCTGTATTTGGAAAGTGTCAATTGTCTACAGTCTGCATGTTAAATATAAGGCATATGTTTGTATGGGTTTGGGGCTTATTTATTTTTACAGAAACCAAAAGCTTCCCCAATCTCATTTATATAAAGTTTTATCAATAATTCCATAGCTATTTCAGTCTCCTTTATCATGCACTTATTTACTTAAATAATATGTCAATCAGCTCTGATTTTCTCACCATTTCCTCTCCTTCTAAGCTGTGTATCATCATCATCAAGGCAAGTGTGATGAGCAGCCATTGTGCCTTGATTGGTAAATTTCCATGACAGTTTTTGCAAGGTTGCTTTATGACTAATGCTCTGTTTTAATCATAGCTGTCATGGGAGTCAGGAATTCCATTTTATCGGGTTTTTTAACCATTTTGAAATTTTTGGATTTGAACCAGTTTCAAGGAGAACATTCAGCTCTGCCAAGCTAACCAATGCTGTTTGCAGTGTTGTTGTAACCATGTTGATCACAGGATGTGAAAGAGACAAGATGGGGAAGGTAATATCTTTTACTGGATCAACTTCTGTTGGTGAAAGAGACAAGCTTTTGAGCTACCCAAAGCTCTTGTTCAGGTCACAGAAGAGCTCTGTGCAGCTCGAAAGCTTGTCTCTTTCACCAACAGAAATTGATCCAACAAAAGATATTACCTCACCCATCTTGTCTCTTTCAATCTAAATAATGGATAGTATGGCAGGCCAACAGATAGCCAGAATTCAGCAACCACACTTGCAATACACAAGAAGATCAGTGAGAACTTTAATTCCTCCACAGTTTAGTAATTCCCATAATGATTGACTTTTCCTAAACATTGCCAGGAGGAAATCACAGACTTTTTTATTAAAGAATGTGGCATCACCACTGATTTATATGCCAATATGTGTGATTTCAGAACAGAGAAATGCAACAAATTCACTAAAGTAGACCTAAGAAGGAGTGATCAAAATTATTTCATCAAAATATTTTTTTCAAACAAAAAATGGCTTTTTGACCAAAATGAAAACTTTTGCTTTGGTCAACATTTTCTGTTTTCCCCAAAAAAACTTTTACTGAACATTAAAATGTTTACCAAGATATTTTTTGAAATCGGAAAATGTTTTCATTTTCAGTTTATTTTCTTGTGAAAATTTTCACAGGAAGTTTTTAAAAAATTCAATATTTTCCATAAAAAATAATTGGCATTTTCAAATCTGCTGTAACCTGAACTCACATAAGTAATTCCCAAAAATATTGTTCCTGAAAAGATTATTCACATAATTCTATTTGAGACTCTACTGACATGAAGGGGTGGGGAAAGGACTTTTCTAATCTTTGGGCATGATTGTCACTACTGTGCACCTCATGTAGTCAATAAATGACAAATTGAATGCAAAGTGCCTATCAAAGACTGAAGTTCTGATCTAGACTACACAAAGTACCAGGCAGAGGAAAATCAGATTCACTGAGAGTTTACACTGCTCCCAAAAGTAAGAACATAAAAATGGCTACACTGGGTTCAACCAATGATCCATCTAGTCCCAGTATCCTATCCTCTGAGAGTGGCCAATGCCAGATGCTTCAAAGGGAATTAACAGAATAGGGCAATTATCAAGTGATCCATCTCCTGTCATCAAGTCCCAGCATCTGGCCGTGAGAGTCTTAGGGATACCCAGAGAATGGTGTTGCATCTCTGATCATCTTGGCTAACTATCATTGATTGACCTATCCTCCATGAACTTATCTAATTCTTTTTTGAACCCAGTTATAGTTTTGGCCTTCACAATATCCCCTCGCCACAAGTTCCATGGGTTGACTGTGCATAGTGTGAAGAAGTACTTCCTTTTGTTTATTTTAAACCTGCTCTGTATTAATTTCATTGACCCATGGGGCTTGTGTTATGTAAAGGAGTAAATAAACTTCCCTATTCATGATTATAGACCTCTATCATATCCCCACTTAGTCATCTCTTTTCCAAGCTGAACAGAGCCAGTCTTTTTAATCTCTCCTCATCTGGAAGCTGTTCCATACCCTTAATCATTTTTGTTGCCATTCTCTGTACCTTTTCCAATTCCAATATATCTTTTTTGAGATGGGGCAACCACATCTGCATGCACTATTCAAGGTGGGGGCATACCATGGATTTATATAGTAGCGTTATGATGTTTACTGTCTTATTATCTCTCCCTTTCCTAATGGTTTCTAACATTCTGTTCGCGTTTTTGACTACTGCTGCATAGTGAGCAGATGTTTTCAGAGAACCATCCACAATGACTTCAAGATCCCTTTCTTGAGTGGTAACAGCTAATTTTGCCCCCATCATTTTGTATGTATAATTGGGATTATGTTTTTCAATGTGCATCACTTTGCATTTATCAACATTGAATTTAGGCATCACAGGATCTGCCCTGTGCCTTCAGATGGGGCATAAGCAGCAGAAGCAAATGATCACTTAAGAAGCCATACTTTTTGTACAAATAACTGGAGTAATAAAAGATCGGAGAAGAGAATTTTAAAAAACCCCACATCTAGGAATGTTTCCAAGCACGTCTGCCACAGTTTTTTGTATGAGATGTCACAGCTCTTTAAGGGTCATTTCAAATCACACCAGGAGTCTGTAACTTGGCACCATGGGCTATAAATCTGGAAGTAATTTTCAAAGAGTTGTTATGAGCTATTTGTCATAGCTGTGAACGCTGGTTAAAAAATAAAAGAAAGAAAGAAACCTAAAGAAAATAAAGCACCTTAACACTCAAGCTTCAACTCACAAATATGCTGCCCTCTGCCTGGTAGCCTCACTCTTTATTGCAGATCTGAATATCTAGGCTTCCCTCACTTAACTTTGAAGAATGAGTCTAATTCTAATTTTGAAGAATGAACCCAATTAAAAGAAAATAAATATTAAAACAAAGAAATATTTAAAGCTCCAGCACCACCACAATAAAATCCTGAAGGGATTATAGTGAATTCTCAGAGGCTGGTAGGAAGGATGGAAGGAAGGCCTGGTAGGAAACTGTATACCAATTTTTCAGTCACATTGCAGCGAACAATGATGCTAAGAACAATGTATATGCAAGTGTAGGCAGGATCAGATATTTCTGGCAAATTCCTGAGCCCCTCTCTTCCTTACCACTTACACAGAGTGTTCGCAAAGGTGTAGTTGCACCATTGTTGGAAAACAGATATACAGAAAAAGCCAGAGAGAACTGAGAAACTTCTAAACTGATAGCACCCTTTTCCAGTCTGCAACAATCAAAGGAGCCAAAGGGAGATAGGCCTAGAGCCTCAAAGGGTCTGTCCACACTGCAATAAAACACCCACTGGCTGGCCCACGTCAGATGACTCAGGCTGCCAGGCTCAGGTGGTGGGGCTGTCAAATTGTAACGTTCAGGCTTGAGCTGGAGCCTGGGCTCTTGGACACTCCAGGGTCAGCCTTGTCAGTTCTGGGGTTCCAGAACCCAAGTTCCAGCCCAAGCCCAAATGTCTACACTGCAATGTTGTAGCCCTGCAGCCTGAACCCCATAAGAAAAAGTCAGCTGATATGGGTCAACTGCAAGTGTTTTATTGAAGTGTAGATATACCCAAAGGTATTTAGAAAATCAATTGGAGTTATAGCGTTAGCTGTGGCTATCTAGAGTCACTGTATAGATGGGCCATTGGGGAGAAATATAAAAGCTCTGGGCTGGCATTTGACAGGACATGGGACCCTAACTCCTGTAGATGCCTTTGCAAATCCGAGCCTTTAATCTCCCTTACTGTATACACCATACCATGCCTCTGTGGTATATAGAATATACAACATTTTGTGTCCCACAGTTAGGTGTCTTCAGGGCATAACATCTTATTTATTGTTAAGATAGCTTAGGAGGGAGATCCGTCATAATGAGAAAGTTCACAGAACAATTAGGAAACACTTTATTATGTAACAACGCATGTGCATTAGGGAAACAAAGTCCCAAAAAGAGAGGCATAAAAATACTTACTGGAAGCTGGAATTCATAGTTTTTAGCACAGAGACATTTTCTACAACCTGTTTCAAGATGCTATTTTTTTTTATTTAAAACCAGTTGTAATATAAATATATTAAACATATAGAAATAGAAATTGGCAATTGTCTATCAAGCATAGGGCTTCTTTAACATTTATTAATCACTTTGCAATGATTATCTGTTAGCCATAGAATTCAGCTTTACTAATAAGTTTTTGTATTTAAATCTCAATAGCTACATTATGCTCCATAGCTCCACTATACTGGTTTGCTTAATCTGTGTCTATGTGCCCAGGCAGGAATTGTGATCCAGACATGACATCCCCTTTGTGATACCTTTTGCACGTTTTCCAATTTCCAAACATAGAACATTCTCCCAGTGAAGTCAGTGGTCAAACTCCCAGAAACTCTCAGACTTCAGTGGAAGCAGGATTGGACTCCCAGAATAGCTCATATCCGGTAAAATGCCCTATCCATATGTGTAAATAAATGAAACAAAATGGGGATTTAATATTCCCACTGCATGAGAAATTCTCTTATCAATCATTTGCTTCCCCATTGACTGGATAATCAGGCCAATAGATGTCAAGCAAGCCTCAAAGTCTGGGATATTATTTCAGAAATGTGACATCAATGTAATTATTTTGCTTTAGCTAGGCAACCCTTGAGGAATTTCTTTCATCTTCCATGATATTCTAAGCACCTCTTTTATAATGTATATCCCTGTCCTGATGAAGTTCTTAGTTTCTTTACCAGCCCTAGCACATTCTTTAAGTGGCCCCCATTTAACTTTATACCTGAGTTCTGAGGTCAATTCAGTTCAGTTTTGCACACTCACTGAATAGCAATTCTTTCTCCTCTTCCCAATAGACTTCCCTATTCATATTTGAATACACTTCAAAGATTTCTATACTAAAACTTTAAACCAATGTTGAAAACATTTATTTCCATCACAATTTTTCCAGCTAGAGAAGCATCCAAATGACATCCAAATCAATATATAATGATCCCTGAGACTTTTCATCATTAATAAAAGCTGAACTTTCCTTGGCCTTCCTTCTAAATTCTTCTGGTGGAGTAGCAAAATTCTCTGTGACTAGGTTTACCAAGTTTTCACTAGTAGTCTGGTTAACAATAGTATCTCACTAGAATTCTTGAATTTCTAAAGATTCACTCAGTGATACCATTCTTGTAAGTAGATCCACTCATGAAGAGTGTCTTTTTCCTCACAAACAAAGATGAAGTACATTTCCAGGTCCATATTATTGTAACTTTCCACATCTTATAATTCTATCATCTTTTACTTGCTGGGGAGGGGGATTGCTCTTGAAGAATCTTAGGCCTTGTTTCAAACCAAGGTAAGTTGCACCACTACAAATCATGCTGCATGACTAGACGGGGTTGCAGCTACACCGATGGATGAAATCCCAGTGCAGACGAGCCCTAAGATAACTCTCCCTATCCAGCTACATTCTAGAATATACATTCTTCTCATGCCAATATAACAACTAGGGGTATGTCTACACTTCAGCAGCTACAGCAGGATAGCCATGGTGCTGTAGTTGTGCCACTGTAGCACAGTAGTGTAGACACTTCCTACAATAACAGAAGGGTTTTTCCATTGATGTACCACCTCCAAGAGATGGTAGCTAGGTCGATGGAATAATTCTTCTGTTGACTTCCCTGCCTCTATAGTGGGCTTAGATTGACCTAACTACATCACATATGGCGCAAAAATTTTCACCACCCTGGGTGATACAACTAGGTGATCTAATTTTTAGGCATAGACCAGGCTAGATAAGAAGCGTAACAGTTTGTGGCCAGTGATAAAACCTAATTTAATATCTAAAATAATTTGGCAAGATAGCAATGACAAGTAAAAGCTTCAAATGGGTGTTTGTTTAAAATGTAATAAGATACAATTATTTGCCATTTCATTAGCATATAAAAAGTAAGAAATAAGAGCACGTTTGACGTTTAAAAAATAAATGAGAAAACTCCCCAGTACATAGATTCACTTCGTGTAAATCTATTCATCGCTCATTTTCTAGTAAGCCTTTTTTGGAGGACAGGAGGAGTGATTCCACAGTGTCCACTCAAAGGTACTGTATTTAGGGGAGAGGATTGTTCACACTCTTTACCTAAAGTGTTCTTTTTCCCCACCCCCATAAAAGAACAGTCAGTTATTAATCTGCAGACATAAGAGCAACCTGTTATTTTAGCACTGGGACTTTGACTTGCTGGGACTGAAGCTCTAGAATTTAGGAGTGTGATTATTTAGTGCTCTCATACAATTGTAATGTTGGTACATTAGAGTTCTGTAAGACAGCTGATGCATAGTACTGTACCCTTCTGAATCAGCAATGCTGTAGCTCTGTTTCTTAGGTGCAAGTGCCTGAGTGTAGGGAAGAAACTTTCATGGACCTTAGACAACATATGATTGAATTTCAAAAGATTTAGAAAGTACTCCATAGTAGAGGGCCTGATCCAAAGCTCATTGATTTCAGTGGGAATCTTTTCACTGGTGTCACTAATGCTTATGGAACTCATACTCTCATTCTGAGTTTTCAGTTATTTTTATGGAATATTTTCAGTCAAGAGCTAAAAAAATTATAATAATTAATATACTGGAATAATACCTAAATTCTATCTAATTTTAAGATGGTGTCTTCCCTCATCTTACCCGAAAGGCTGAACATAGGAGATGAGACCACTATATTGCCTTAAATGGCATTGCTTGCAGTGGTTCTCAAATGAAATTTTGTTGTGGCTGCATGTGCAACCACTGCGAATTCGCAGTAGCCGCACTTTTGACAGTTAAAATATTATACTAGTGACAGTCTAGTCGCATGTCGGTTTGGAAGTGTCATGTAAATAAAATAATAAATCTTGTCAAGGTAAAGAATAATATGTTCTATTAATAATACCACAAAAGTTACATGGCTATTACTCACTATTATCAATTTTTTTTAAAGTTTGTTGTAACAAGATTTTTTTGTAGCCAAATAGTTGTAAATATGTATGAACTTTTTTTTATTTCAAAAGGGTCTTGAAAGGGAACTGTTCAACGCTTCAACTTCCAGTGCAGATTGTGGTGGCTGCATGCCTCCAACAGTCATGGTGGCTGCAAATGAAATCCCCTGGTGGCCACATACAGTCACCATGGCCGCACCTGAGACTCACTGGAGAGCCTGAACTGCAAGCTTGTCACTGACAGACTAGCTACTGCCTCAGGTAAGTGTACTATCTCGTGCTCTTGGATGAGATTGCTATTTGGTATATTAACTCTGAAAAGTTACTGTGATTTAGTCACTCAGCTTTCTATGTCATGGATTGTTAGGGTTAGGTTGTAATTCTTTTAAATAAATGACATCAATGATCTTGGGTATAAACATTTTCCTGAAGTTAATACAAAAGTATTAGAAATGTATTATACAAACGTTTTTTGCACCAGGAAGAACTAGCAACATGAACTTAAGAGAAGGAAGAGGTTTTCCAGTATGAGGAAGAGATAATGGGGATCATATAAGGATAATTCCTGGTCTTGGAAAATCACTGTTGAATAAGACACATTGGACGAAACTCAGAGGCCACATAAATGATGATTAACACATCAGTAAGTGGGTGTGAGTGTGACTAAGCATAAGTAGGTGTATCTTACAAGCCAAGAGGATTCATACTCATTTTAAGGATTTTACGAGGATTTTAAGGTCAATAGGAACTGTTCTAATCAACCTAGCCCAATGATCTGTGGTTGAACTAGAGCATACATTTTAGAAAGACATCCAATTTTGACTTCTAGACTCAAAGCAGAAGTATCCCTCCCCAGTTTTTTTGTTTGTTTCATCCTCAGGTTGGTTGCTTTTTCTGCTATATTAACTTAAAGCCTACCCCAGCCCCAATAACTTTACATAGTTAAGATCTTGCAATATGTAAACATAAAATATGCAATCTGTCTTTGATTTGAGCCATGATACTGCTTTGCTTTGAAATCATAGCTATATTACAAAACTGACAGCTTTAATGGAAAAAGTAGGTTTCAAAAGCTGCTGTTGAAAACACACTGAATAATTCTCCAAATCGTTAATATTTTACTACCCCAATATTCAGGATGGCAGTAAGAAACACAGCATTGCTTTATTCTCCATGTTTTGAGAGAGAGAGAGAAATTCAGTAGTGATCAAATATGCATTTGTTATACAGTAAAACCTATGTAATCTCTTGTTTTAAGAGACCACTCCAAAATAGTTGATTATTTGGTCCCTTTAGCGGTTTCTTAAGGGGGCCCTGAAGGTTGTATCCTTTTTTCCCTTCTTTCTGATATATAACAAAGACATATAAGGTCTTTAGGGGGGAAAAAGCAGTTAGTATTTTTTCTTCTTCACCAACTCCTTAAAAATATTCCAAATCTGACCTTCTTGTTTTTCCGGGAGGTCTCAGAGGGTATGTCTATACTGCCCCTGGGAGTGAATTTCCATGTGGGTAGGCAGACACACGCTAGCTCTGTTTGAGCTAGCATGCTAAAAATAGCCATGTAGCAGGGGTAGGATGGGCAGCAACTCAGGCTAGCCACCAAATACATAGTGAAAAGGTCCAGGCAGGTTAGTGTTCATGCTGCTAGCCCATGCTGCTTCCCATGCTACCTGGCTACACTGCCATTTTTTGCACACTAGCTCAAGCAGAGCTAGCACATATCCACCTACCACAGAAAAGTAAGTGCTTTTCCGTTTTCATTGGGTAGAAACAGATGCATTAGTGAGTAATTCATTTGTGAAACATCTCTAATGGGTTGTGTGCTTACAGTGTTGAAAATGAGCCAAGTGTACAACCATAACTTGCAACAGCATGTTTTTCTAAAGTCAAATGCAAAATGTTTAGGTAATGAAACATTAGATTCACCTGTAAGCAGGCAGCAAATTACTGAAGGCCCTATTGTGGTTTTACATAAATCGGGGTGTATTATAGCGTAGCTTGTAAAACTGACTGCACCCAGTGCATGCAGCCTCAAGCATGCATGAGGTCAAAAATGGGCTCTTTATGGCCCAGTTTTACCCACAGCGCTCCAGTATTGCATTAAATGTCAATTGGTAAGGAACTGGTTTCTGCGAGAACAAATTAAGGAGGAGGTGGAAGAAGGAAGATGGGACAACCTTATGGTATGAGAACCCTTCCCTGGTTCCATAATGATAGTGAAAGGCAGCCAGCACTAAAGAAGATAATTTTTCCATTGACTATGAGAATCCTGGTACCAAAGCTTTGTCTTCACATTGCTCTCATAAGTATCTCTTGGTGCCAACTTCCTCTCAGCTCTGAAACTCCAAAACTTCTTACAGATCAACTTAGGAACATAAGGTAGGATCTGCCACACCAGATCAAACCAGTGGTCCAGCTAATCTGATATCTAGGAGCCCTAAGAAATGCTTCACAGGAGGAATAAGAAACCTTGTAACGGAATAACCTGCCTTGAGGGAAGCGTTTTCCTCAATTCCATTAGTTAATGGTTGGTTGAGTGGGGAAGCTGGTACTGGTGGAGTACTAGCCCAAGAGGTACTCTGGCACTAAGTAGGGATAAGTGACAAACATCTTCTGCAAGTGGGATATTGTGACCCTAAGAACTCCTCAATGCCAACTGGCAAAGTGTTCACTCTTCTGTAACAGTAGCACCTGACAGGACTTACAAAGTCATTACACCCAACACATTGCTCTCAGTATCTCCTCACAAGCCTGACAAACTCACTACACCCCACACATTGCTTTCATAGTATTTATTGAAAAGGGCAAGTGAGGTATCTAATAAAAACTTATGTCACACTGACCCTCATAATCATTGCAAGATATGTGATTCACCTGTCTATGTGTCAGCCATGTAGATTAAGCATTGTAATGGAAGCCCCATTTACATACAAAGTCAATAGGGGAAAGGGAAATCAACAAGAGACGAGACGCTGAAGAATAAACCCCAAGGAGCCATTCTGACTCTGGGGACACAACCATGAACCTTGGAGGTATGAGAAGAAGGCAAAAAGATACCATTCTATCTTTCACAGAGGATGCAAAAATGGACAGCACTTTTTGTATTCATGAAAGGAGGATCCCAGCCATGTTGGTTGGAGATACTGGAAGATTGCTTTAAGTAAGGTAAGCTACTTTAGACAAAAGTTTTTAGCCTGTTAAAATTAAGTTTTGATTCTAAGAAGAGTGTTATACTTTGTTTTATATGGAATCATTTCTGTTTCCATCATTATCCTTATTCACTAGCTCTTAATCTTCGATAATATTTATGATTGTTTTCACTATAAATATATCTCAGTGCTGTGATGTTATATTGGAACTGAGTCTCAGTTGAACTAAACAAACTGGTGTGTACATTGTTTTTTTGGGAACAGTTTACCTGGTAATTTCTGGGAGTGTTCAGGGGTTAAGGGCTGAACATTGCAGGGGAGTGTTCCAAGGACTTGGTGTGTGTGTGTATCACTAGACTACACAGAGATGGCAAATTCTGCCGGGACCTGAAGGCCATGCTTGTGTGACCAGTAGCTGTTGGTTTCAGGTTGCTGAGCTACAGCAGGCACAGAGAAGACTGCTTCATGCTAAGGGCAGGTAGTGGTGAGGTGGCTCACAACTCTGGCTATCCCTGTAGAGTGTCACAGATACCACTGAACTCAGTCTTTTTACCAAATCCTCCCAGAGTCCCAAGATATTGATTTATATGGGGACACAGAATATAACCAAAAGCCATTTGGACCTAAGAGTGCCAGTGGAATTGCAAACATTATACAGTAAATGACAAAGTTATTAAATTTATTAAAATAACATTTAGTACCTCTGATTACAGCCATCTAAATGTGCTGAGTTTTGAGCTTAATCCATGGCGAGATATAAAAGCAGTTCTACCATCAATTTGGTGGAGCAAGGAAATGAAGAGGCTTTGGGCCATGGCATCTTATATAACCTCAAGTTGAATGCTCATTGCCATGAGAGTGATTGGGAGGCCCCGCAGATAGAAGCTACCTTATTAGAGGGCTCCAAGTTCAATACAAAAGGTGCATGAGCACCCAATAGTTGGGCTCTATGCCGACCATAGTTGAAAGACCTTTGGTTTACATTTCATCAACCTCATCTATATCAAAGTAGAAACAGGTCTATGTTGAAATATGGGAAAGTTAAATTCTCCTTTTGTCAAGAGCAACTCTACCCCAACATCAACAGCTATGCCATTAAACCATCAGCTTGCATGTGAAGGCCTTCCTGAAATGTATAAAACCTGCAGTTGGCTTGAAAGTCAAGACATGGTCTAATACAGAACTGGACGCTTCCTACATTGCCTCAGTAACACTGACATACCCAGCTAGTTAACTGTTTTCATCTTGTCTATGCAGAGGAGAAGAGTCCCAACTTGATATAATGCTTGACAGATGGGATGGCATGTTCATAAGGCACACACACACACACGTACACACACAAGCCAATGCTGCCACAGTATTTGGTGGTGTCAACTCAGATTATAAATCTGTGATAGCAAATTGCCAGCATACCTGCAGCCTGACTCCAAAGCTCATGCTTTAATAGGATTGAGTAATGATCCTTTGTCCAAAGAAGGAGATTGATGATGAATAAATAAGATGCAGCATCATGCTCCAAATAGTAGGGTGATAGTGTATCTTACTGTTGGGGGTAGAAAATGACTAGTATTCCTTTAGCTCTTCTCCATGTATCCTGAGACCAGGTCCCCTACCTCTGAAGCTTAGTCTTTAGAAACACAAGTAAGTTAATCACATAATCCTTTAGTTTTGTCTATAAATCCGTGCGTCCCAATAGTATTGATTAATAGCTTGAAGTGAAAGTTTTTTGGAACTAAGTAGCAGGTGGTACAATCTGCCTCTACACACCATCTCCCTGCAGGGAAAGTGATTCTTACAAACAACAGATGGGTGGTACAATGGAGATAGTCCTGTGACTGAAGCTGCACTACAATCAGAGGGTTGTTTTGTTTTGTTTTGTTTTAATTTAATAGCAGTGTGATAGGTTAATGAAATCAGTGGGGAAAATCTATGGGTCGCATTGGTGGGGGAGTTACAGCATGTCATTCAATCTGGAAGTCACTGTAAACTGGAACTTTAGTCAGCGTGATTTATTAACACAGAATGAGACAGAACAAATGTTCTGTGGTTAGTTCAGATACTCCTTGAAGAAGGCATATTTTGCTAGAGTCAGACACAGAGACAAATGTATCATGTGACCCTCAGAACCGAACTGTTGAATGAATGCATTAGAGAAGGGTGGTAACTATTCAAATATATTTGTAGACTCCAGATTGATGGAAAGTCATGGGAAGACAGGAAAAATGGTTGGGTTTTGTGTTTTTCTGAGAAACATTCGCCTGGCATTTGTCTGCCTGCGTCATCAACTGTGGTATCTCATTCTGCTGCCACCCAGATTCCCATTCACTGGTTTGTTTAACCTCGAAGTGGGAAAGTAACTAACACAAATACATTCATTGTCCATGCTCTGGTAGAATTAAGATTCAGAATACACTCTCTGCATTTTAATGAGATTTGTTATGCACTGTGTTGTGTGGCTGTCCTATTTCTCCTGCAGCCTTTCCTAAGAATGGTAAAAGTGCAAGATGAGAATTGTTAAGCCCATATATACAAAGTGCACTGTGTTTAAATAATGTTAGGGTTGTGACAGAAATGGAGAAATCTCCAGAAACTCACAGTTCAAACTGACACTCCATCCTCACTGATGCTATTGTGAATAAAAAGGAAAAAAAAATGGGACATCATGTCTGAATTGTGTACTCTACCCAACAATCTGGAGAAGCTGTGCGTATTGAGCCAATACGGTATGTGTTTTAACAACGCAAAGCATTTACCCAGTAGACAGAAAAAGTGGAACTAATCGGCTTGACAATGGGTAGATTTTAAAAAATGGGTAATTTTATAACTACTGTCTTCTAAAATGAATGATGTTAACTTGATTGCCCACAACAGCTTTGAATCACAAACATTTGTGTACTGTATCATACTGCTTTCTGCCATGGATTGCCAGGATGTATTTTTTTAAAAAAACAGATATGAAAGACATCACAGTCCAATAGAAAATTGTATGCTTAAAGGCAATAGCAGGAATTCCTGGCTCTTCCTTATGGTATGCTGTCTAGCTTTTAGAGTAACAGCCGTGTTAGTCTGTATTCGCAAAAAGAAAAGGAGTACTTGTGGCACCTTAGAGACTAACCAATTTATTTGAGCATGAGCTTTCGTGAGCTACAGCTCACTTCATCGGATGCATACCGTGGAAACTGCAGCAGACTTTATATACACACAGAGATCATGAAACAATACCTCCTCCCACCCCACTGTCCTGCTGGTAATAGCTTATCTAAAGTGATCATCAAGTTGGGCCATTTCCAGCACAAATCCAGGTTTTCTCACCCTCCGCCCCCCCACACACAAACTCACTCTCCTGCTGGTAATAGCCCATCCAAAGTGACAACTCTCTACACAATGTGCATGATAATCAAGGTGGGCCATTTGCTGCACAAATCCAGGTTCTCTCACCCCCTCACCCCCCTCCAAAAAACATACACAAACTCACTCTCCTGCTGGTAATAGCTCATCCAAAGTGACCACTCTCCCTACAATGTGCATGGTAATCAAGGTGGGCCATGTCCAGCACAAATCCAGGCTTTCTCACCCCCCCTTTTTCACTTTGAGTTTGTGTGTGTGTGTGTGTCCCAGGGAAAAGGGGGGGGGTGAGAAAGCCTAGATTTGTGCTGGAAATGGCCCACCTTGATTACCATGCACACTGTAGGGATAGTGGTCACTTTGGATGAGCTATTACCAGCAGGAGAGTGAGTTTGTGTGTATATGGGGGTGGGGGGGTGAGAAAACCTGGATTTGTGCTGGAAATGGCCCACCTTGATTATCATGCACATTGTGTAGAGAGTTGTCACTTTGGATGGGCTATTACCAGCAGGAGAGTGAGTTTGTGTGTGGGGGGGTGTAGGGTGAAAAAACCTGGATTTGTGCTGGAAATGGCCCAACTTGATGATCACTTTAGATAAGCTATTACCAGCAGGACAGTGGGATGGGAGGAGGTATTGTTTCATGATCTCTGTGTGTATATAAAGTCTGCTGCAGTTTCCACGGTATGCATCCGATGAAGTGAGCTGTAGCTCACGAAAGCTCATGCTCAAATAAATTGGTTAGTCTCTAAGGTGCCACAAGTACTCCTTTTCTTTTTGTCTAGCTTTTGTCTTCTTACAATTCCTATTGCTCAAGAAATGGTGCATACTGATCTTAACTTTAGCAAATTGTTCAGAGAAGATGATCAGGACACCAAGGGTGCAATTCTGGCCCCACTGAAGACAATGCACTATCCTGGGACTGGAGAGACCTGGGTTCAACTTCTTGCTCCACCACTGACTTCCTGTGTGACCTTGGCCAACTCACTTACAGCCTATCCATATGCTGCCAGCAAAGCACACAAGAGGTAAGTGATTTGTAAAGTGCTCTAAGATGTTGCACTCTAATTGCCCCCAGACCTTGCTAGCATGTAGTTCTTAGGGCTATGACAACATGAAATAGGTACCTTTTAGAGCACAGCGGTAGGGTTTACACAGCACAGTCAGAAAGCAGATCATTAGTGAGCTTTACAAATCATACCCCACACCATGCAGACAAGACCTTGGACTCTCTGTGCCTCAGTTCCCCATCTGTAAAATGGGGATAACAGAATGCCCAACCTCACAGGGGTGTTGTGAGGATAAATTCATTAAAGATTGTGAAGTGCTCAGATCCTATGGTTATGGGGGCATATAAGTACCTTAGGTAGATAAATGTAGCTACTGTCTGTGAAAAGCCATGGGAGGAAAACAATTATAAATCACTGTGGATTTGGCTGCAATATAACCAATAAAAGTAGAACACTCTGTACTTCACCACCAGCTCCCCTGAGAGATCCAATCCCAACCTTTGTAACTTGAAAGCTTTGTAGGCTTGTCCAGAAAAGACCATGTGGTTCTTCCAAATTCAGGCTATTTATACAGGCAATCACATGAAAGAATTGTAGCTCAAATTGCAATTTGTTTACTACAAACCTGAAGTCTTTAAATAATCTCCTGAAAGTTCTTATAATCCTTATCTTTTACTTGGAAGCTGTCAAGCATATGGCATGCCAAGTTGGCACTCAACATGATGGGCTGATATCCCAACCTAGAGCAGTTTAATGTAAGATGTACTATTAGACCCCCGATGATGATGTAGTTAATATTAGTTGTATTTTTCATGATGTCTGGGCACATAGCCATAAATTGGCAATCTAAAATTATTTAATTTTCATGCAAGTACTTAAATGTTTACTAAAGATTAGCATTTTAATTAGTCTATATTTTTCCCTAGGACAATTGGCATTTACTGTTGCCTGATTGAAAAGACATAGGGGCAAATCCTGCTCATTTACTTCACTAGGATTAACTCATATGGATAGAGTAAGCAGGATATGCTCCACAAAGTAAAATAATTTGGGATTGTGAAATTGCGTTAAGCAAAATGAGTCAGTCAATTCTTCAATTTAAAGTAAGAGGAAGCAGTGTTTAGCCCCTTTTTAAATCTCAAGAGCTAGTAAATAAAGCCCTTACAACCTCTACCTTATCCATTTGTATACATGCTTATTTTAGTTGTTCCTGGTATATTAAGGAATCCGTCATGCTGACTCTTTTATACTATGTATATTGATTTCTGAATACGATCAAAAGAAATAAGGCAAGAAAATACAAAACACTTCAGAGGCTTGTATTTGTAGTTTGGTAACATAGTGATTATAAACTCTTTATGAGTGATCTCTTTCACACATACACACACACACTTCAAATATACCTCACCCCAGCCTCAGAAGTTGCACCTGCAATTTTGTATCTACAATTATTGTTGCCTGCAATTTTGCAAATGACAAATAATGGAATGAAGACATCTCCTTCATTAGCAGGAATAATTGGGTAATTCATTCTACATTCTATTATTTGCATTCATAATTGATTGCACTTGCAGCATTATGAGTGCAAATAATTGTAGGTGCAAAATTCTGGGTTCAGTCTTAAAAGCTGTTTTTTTTTAAATTTGGCAAGATTGTGGCACAAACATACCAATCAGTGCAAGCCTGCTTAAAATGATGGCTGGCGTGCTAGCATTAACTCTTCTAGAGAAACTCATAACAGATACTGTGCTGATCTAAGAACCCAACAATGAATCAAAGAATATCAGGGTTCGAAGGGACCTCAGGAGGTCATCTAGTCCAACCCCCTGCTCAAGCAGGACCAATCTCCAACTAAATCATCCCAGCCAGGGCTTTGTCAAGCCTGACCTTAAATCCTATAAGGAAGAAGATTCCACCACCTCCCTATGTAACCCATTCCAGTGCTTCACCACCCTCCCAGTGAAAAAGTTTTTTCCTAATATCCAACTTAAACCTCCCCCACTGAAACTTGAGACCATTACTCCTTGTTCAATCATCTGCTACCACTGAGAACAGTCTAGATTCATCCTCTTTGGAACCCCCTTTCAGGTAGTTGAAAGCAGCTATCAAATCTCCCCTCATTCTTCTCTTCTGCAGACTAAATAATCCCAGTTCCTTCGGACTCTTCTCATAAATCATGTGCTCCAGGCCCCTAATCATTTTTGTTGCCCTCTGCTGGACACTTTCCAATTTTTCCACATCTTTCTTGTAGTGTGAGGCCCAAAACTGGACATAGTACTCCAGATGAAGCATCACCAATGCCGAATAGAGGGGAATGATCACTTCCCTTGATCTGCTGGCCTTATACTCAGAATGATATTGAAATTAATGGGTCTAAGCCTATTTAGAGCACTTCTTTTCAGGAGCTTTGATATTATAGTGATGTGCAGGAGTAAAACCCCTGAATTAGGAATGGGACCTTAGTTATGAATGGAAACAATTCTTAAAAATTGTTTTTATACTCAAGTAGAAGATGGTTGAATTGATTGTGAATAGCCTTATACTTAGGTTTAGGACAAATTTCAGCCTAGAATGGGTTTTTATGAATGCGTTCTAAATCCCTGAAAACTGAGAGGGATTGTGATGCAAAAGATCAAAAATATAAAGTGTATTATTCATCTACTTTCACATAATTGACCCTTTAATTCTATTAGAATCTGTGGTTCAGTAAAGAGAAGATGACACAACCTTAACTATAATGGCACTAGCAGGTACTAGTATAATAAATCTGCTATACACCAAGGTAGACTTTGATACCTGGAATGGGGAAAGATAGATCATGACCTGGCTGGAGGGCCAAGTCATGAAGAGGAGGCTGCAGTGCCTGGAGTGAGAGAGGGGCCACAGGGAAAGAGAGAGTGGCAGCAGGGCATGCAGCGAGCAGCAGAGAAGGGCCTCAGACCTGGAAAGAGCTAAACCCAAGACCAGCCAGGAGAAGGTACCACTGCAGTGAGTGGACTCTGTGACAGAGGGTCATATGAATTGGCCTATGAAGGGACTTTGGTTTGATGGATATTATTTTTGCTTTAACTTATTTAGGTAGAGTTTTATTCCATATTCTCCTAACTCATCCTATGATATATCACAAATTGGTCGCCAAACGATTCAGTGACATGTCTTCAGCTTATTGGAAGATAAGAACTATGGACCAGACCCTCAATGGTATTCAGGAACCTAATTCTCATACTTCAATGGAGTTAAGCACCTTAATACCTTTGAGGATCGGGACCCCTTTCTCCTTATGCCTTCCAGATGGAAGGATTTGGCTCCTCAGGAAACGTCTGATTTGTTTAGAAGGAACACTAGGGATGTATTAAAGGGTTGGCTGAGATCTGAACTACAGAAACATCAACTGATACAGAACTTTGATCAAGAATCAGCAGGCTGAGAAGCAAGCCAAAGGCCGAGGTCAAGATTTTCAAATATGCAAGATAATGTTAGCTTCTGAATCCATAGCATCTGAATAAGTGGCCTGATTATCCATAGTGCTGAGCACCCAAGAACTCCCAAAGAAGCCACTGGGAGCTGCTGGGCTATTACCTCTTTGAAGCAGAGGAGTGAACTCTTGGTTCCATTGAAGTCAATGGCAAAACCCTCAATGGCTTCAGTGGGGCCAGGATTTCACCCTAGGTCACTTACTTAGCAGCAAAATATGGCCTTAGACTATTAACTTTAGGCACCCATCTTTTGAAAATCTTGGAGGTAACACTTGATTACAATTGTAAATTATAAGGTTCTGCTTTATGTAACTGGATTATGGGTCCTAAATTATGACAGGCATCGGTTCATTGTTGTCCCATTAAGGTATGTAATAATAAGTTGCAGTGGAAGGCTAGTTGGGTAATCTAATTGAGAACGCTCAACTCAGTGAAGAAATAAAAACTTGATGTTGACACAAATCTAAACTGTTTTTTTCAAGGTTTGAAAACGTTATGCTTTGTGAGTTACAGCCCTGCCATACTTTGGCACTGGAAGGCATTCCTTACTGCTGTCAAGGCAAGGATGAAAATGATGCATCTAGAATTGGTGTTGCTTTAGCCTGCTATGCTGAAGCTTTACTGTAGAGGTTGTTATTAGTATTTTGTTTTCCTGTGCAGGTTATTGTGTTTTAGGATATAAAAAGGTACTGGATCCAAAATCAGAGCTGACTTATACTCCACACAGTCCCTTGGATTTCAAAGGATTGGACAGGATATAAAATTAGAGCCATATTTAGCCCTGACAATGTGAAAAATTAAGATTGGGGGAACTGAATAGCAACCATCCTGAATCTCAGTCCAGCCCCTGATTTTAAGCAAACCCAGAGCCTGTTTTAAGGTTCAGATTGGTCCAGGGAAGGGGAAAATTACTAAATTTGCAGTTCTTCTGTGAAGATACCATCTAGTAGGATTCTCACTGCCAGATTTTAGCTCCTGAGCACAAGAGTGGCAGAACTCCTCTAGCTCTTTAGCTGTTAAAAGTTTCACAACCCTTAAGGGCAAGGAAGGGAAGGTAGGATTTGAGCCATGCCCACTGCTGGCTGTTGTGACACACCGCATTTGGATGATAAATGCTGTCCCTGAACATTCCAATATGTTGCTTCAGTTGAATTGTAAGAGAAGCCTCTAGAAAGAAAGCCAATTCAAAATGATCAACATCAGATTCAAAACTGTGCCACTGAGTAAAATGAAAAACAGGGTTGCAAGAGGAAAGCACCTCAAAAAGAGGAGAGAAGTAATTGAGACTCAGGCAAATAACATGCTTATTGAAGCAGAATTACAGATAAGTAATTTCCCTGTCTCTTAAGATTCCATCTATGCAGGATTCTCACTACCGGAGAGTAAAAAAGCTTGAAGAATGACACAAAAGGAAAGCACTGCTATAATGAACAGCAACAACATGGCCAATGTCAACAGTGTGAACAAGATGGTTTGGGTTTCTTTGTTTCTCTCCATCATATAAAGATACCACTGGATCTCAAGCTCAATATCAGGAGCAACACAAAGTCTATAGAGTAAGCTCACAGCTATAGGAGGGGGAAATTGGCTACTGAAAATAAAGACCATCCCAAAATAAAACAAAACTACACTGTGTGGTTGGAAGAGTTTGCCTCCCTTACCTTGGAAATAAGTTCTAGAGCACAGAGAGTTTGAGACTGGATTCTATCCCAAAGGTTGAACCCAAGCAATAATAATGCCTCATAAACTTATGGAGAGAGACCCATGTAGCTGCTTTTCAGATTTTTGTGATGGAAACATCTTGAGGCAGGCAGAAATAGCAGCCTTGCCTTAAATGAGCCTTGATATGGCTTTCTAGTATTTAGTAGGCCAGGCCATAACAATGTGAAATGCTATCAGAGATCCATTGAGATGACCTTGTTGGAAACAGCATTGCCCAGTGCATTGGCATCAAAGAAACAAAGTTGTGTGGACAGTCTAAGGGCTTGTGTGCTTGCAAAGTAAAATCCCAGGGACACTTTATCTAGAGCTGATTAGAATGTTTCAAATTTTGAAAAATTTCAGTTATGATAAACCAGTTTAAAAAAAAAGAAAAAAAGGAATGTTGGCAACATTTTTACTGTTTTTTGACCAGCTCCCCTTGAACATCAAATGTATAGAGCAGGATCTCACCAGGATGGGCATGCAGACACAGGAAAAATATCAACAGGTTAAAAGTTCATGAACGTGTTTCTCTGCACCTAACCTCTGAAGAGAAATTTGAAACGAGTCTGCTGCACCACCTTATCCTTGTAAAGTCAGACATAAGGTGAATCAGGCATTACCATTTGAAGTTCGTTCACTCTGAGCTAATATCACTGCCACCAAGACCTTCTCTTAACTAAAGTCTGCAAGAATGAGTAATTCAAAGGAGCTGTTATCTAAAAGGTTATTGACATTTTCATTTACCAAAATTTCAATTTTGATGATGTAGTTAATAAAAATTAGATGGGGGGGGGTCCAGAGAAATTACACAAAAAAGTTAAAATAATAGAATCATAGAAATCTAGACCTGAAATGGACCTCAAAAGGTCATCTGGTTCAAAATCATTCCTCCTCCTCCCCGTGCACTGAAGTGGGATTAAGTATACCTAGGCCATCCTTGGCAGGTTTTTGTCTAACCCATTCTTAAAAATCTCAGTGATGAGGATTCCAGAACCTCCCTAGGTCACTTGTTCTAAGTCTTAACTATCTTTATAGTTAGTTTTTTTTCCTAATATCTAACCTAAATATCCCTTGCTGCAAAGTAAGCTAGTTACTTCATCTTGCCCTCTCTGGACATGAAGAACAATTGATCCGTCATCTTTATATCAGCCTTTTCATATTGGAAGACTGTAATGTCTCACTTCAGTCTTCCCTTTTCTGCCCAATGCTTTTAACCTTTCCTCATAGGTCTTGTTTTCTAAACCTCTTATTTCTGTTGCTCTCCTCTGGACTCTCCCCAGTTTATCCACATCTTCTGAAAAGGGGTCTGTTTCAAACATCTTGAAAGGAAAATAACTTTGAAATATTTTGCAAAAATAGATATTTGATCAGTGCTAATCACCAACCACTTATATTTAAGAGACGATTACCAAATGGTCCCTTATTCCCATGCCAAATCATCTTAATGAGGTCACTTATTCTTTATACTGTAATTTATAACTGCTTTGTTATGGAAGGGCTCTGTATTATAGTTTTATCTCTGATATAAAACTGTGTATTCTGGTTCTCAGATCATCTGAAGGCTACTTTAAGTTCTGATAGTTATTATGTGTGTCGTATTAATATATATATAAAAAAATCTGTGCCTCCAAAGAAAAACCTTCTTAGAATGGAAACAATTTATACTGCATGTTTAGGTGTGTGGAGTAGAAAGATGTAAGGTAGCATGTGGGAATCATGGCAAGAAAACAAATTGCTGCAGTTTTACTATGCCATTTTTTAAAATTTAATTTAAATTCTGTAGCTACCCAATGCTGATGTCAAAATGAACATGGAAGAGCATGCAGCATTCTTCATTATAGATTTTAGCTTCATGAAGATAGAGCTAGACAGCAATCTATTTTATTACCAAAATCCATGGTGGATAAGTGAGTGGACAAACTGTAACTGAGGAAAGGTATGGGCCTTGATAATGGGAGTGACAACGACAGGATTACGACATTTTTTTGGAAAACTCACTATAAGCATTTGCAAGCCTGCACAGACTGTGAGAGCCTAAGGAATTTAGAGAGCTCCAAAGTTAACTTGAGATTTAGGCCAATTTTATTCATATAATGAAAAAAAAATCTTGGTCTTTACTCACTCATGCTTCTGTGTCATTCCAGATTAGTTTATGTCACTCATACAAGCTGACAATCAGATCTCACAGATGAAAATCTGTAGGGATGTGGTACACTACTGCAGATGTTCACAAACCACATTTCATGAAATTGTCATGCAAGATATTGAAATAATTATTTGGTAACAGAAGTAAAGAAAATATCAGTATAGGTAGTGACAGTGTGCTGACAAAAGTTATCACATGGGAAACTGATGATTTTGGGGGTGATCTGTAGCTTGCCAGAGGCTATACATGGGGTTTCTGCTAGCTCTTCATAGGGAAAGAACTATTTAAGCTGCCCTTAAATAAAAGCTTCCTGCCTAGTCCATCCTAACTATTTTGGTGGGTTGTGGGAGATGTCAATATATTTGTGAAAATATATCCTTAGTAACATTTTATCAATCAATAGCGTTGGAATAGGCCCTATTGATATAAAATAACAACAGTGTTTGGTTTTGGTGGGTTTTTTTGGAGGGATGGGGTGTGTTTTGCTTGGGGTTGTTCCCCAATGCTCTGTTTCATTCTGAGCCCAGGCAGGAAGTGAAACTTACTGGATTCATGATCTCTCAAGAGCTGCTCACTGCCCACATTTCGGAGAGAACGTATCAATGGAGTAGTGAGGGATGGACACTACAAAGTGGCTGGGAAGTATGGGTGAGGGGAACCAATAAAAAATAGTATGATGAAAAGCAAAGAATAAGCAGCAGGGGAACACCACAAGGGTGGAGAAGAACTCTGGGCCAGATTCTGTTATTCTTTACAACCATGTAATCCCATTAAAGCATGTAGGTAATGCTGGTGGGAGTGCTTTCCCCAGAAAGGTGAAAGGGAGAATGTTATATCAATTGGAGTTGAAGAGAGAACTCCAACTGGAGAGTTAGGGAGAAAGAGGTAAATCAGGCTAGAGCCTCCAATAATTCTCCATCTCCCGCCAGGCTGGTTGTGACTATTAATTAATGTTTGTAAAGTACTATATACATATACAAACTCTGTAGAGTATGCACAATTCTCCAGAGATTGGAGGTCTAATGCTCTCCACATCCTCCTCACTCATTTGGACAATGATTGCTTGCAAAATGTTAAATAACATTGGTAAATCTGCTGAAGAACCAGCCCAAGATGCTGAGTTCCCCTAGTGCAGCATGAATCTGCAGAGTTGGGGGTAGCACCTCAAGAACCTCACACAAACAGTGGGAGCATCTCCAAAGCATTCATCTCCGTAACAGGCTGGCTTTTTGCCCATGGTGCAGTCATCATGATGGTTAGGAGTTGGTTGCCTTTTGGTGGGTTGGCAAAAAATATTTGCTGCTGGTCCGGCCAGAAACACTGAGGCCATATCTACAGTACAAAGTTATGTTGAACTAAGTTACGCTGGCATACAGTTACGTTGCCAGCCTTGTGACATCACTTGTATATGTGCATACTGCACTCCTTGTGTCGGCGGTGCATGCATCAATGCAGAGGTCCATGTGGGGTATTGTGGGACAGCTCCTGGAGGCCAGTAACAGCTGATGTAAGTAACAGTGTCTACACTGACACTGCATTAACCTATCTACATCATCCATGACTCTATACCACTCAGGAGGTGGTGCTATTAGTTTGACCGAGTAGGACAGTTACATTTGTGGGAGCAAAATTTAACATAGGCACATCTATAACTAAATTGATGTAAGCTGTCTTGAGTTGACTTAACTGGTAGTGTAAACCAGGCTTAAGACTAGCTATGCCCCTGTGATGAGGAATTTGCCTGGAGGAAGAGAGGGAATGGGAAAATGGAAAAGGGAGAAAATGAGAGCCATCAGAGGAGAAAAAGAGGAAAAGGATAGAGAGATGGGCAGAGGAAGGCATAATCAAAGATAAATAAGAACAATTGGAGATGGTGAAAATGTGAGGGAGGAGAAGCTATTTAGCAAGAACATGGGAGAATCAGAAATTATGAAAATGGAGGGTAGAGAGAGGGCCTGGGAAAGATGAGACTGAAAGAGACCAGGGGAAGGAGTAGGAGTTGGGGAAAGAAAGTGGGTGAGAAAAGAAGAAATACAGGGCTGAAGGAAGGAAGGAAGGAAGGAAGGAAGAGTTAACAGAGATGGGAGAAGTTAAAAGGAAGAAAGAACAAATATACAGAAAAGAAAAAACTGTGTTGAAGAAAAAGATGAAAGCAGAAACTACAGAATTAATGATCTAAGGATCTAAGTTTATATGAAAAATCAGGCTAAGGAGAAAGAGATAGCAGAAAAAGGAAAGTAAAAGGGATACACACACCATTATACTAGGAGGAAAAAGGAGGCTGATGAAAGGGAAAGTGGGGGGGAAGGGAAAAAAATAAAATTACACTATAGAAAACTTGGTACCCAAATTTGATAATAAAATATGCTGATTGCATATATTTGCACATTTTCAAGGTGTACCTACACAATCTCACCCACCTACGTTCAGTCACAAACCCTGCAGCTTCGTTGTAAAATCCTAAATCCACAACTGGGTATGTTTATCTCCTGGGAAAGGCTACTGATAGGCAGCACTGCATGTATCTACCCTTCATTAGACTGATTCCTACAGGCATTTGTCCTTCCTAGTTATGCATAGGAATCCCATATGGCACAATCTGGATTGGATAGAAGATAATTCTACATAAAGTGGACATAATCTGGAATTTACATAAAGGCAGAAACATGCATGTAGAGATATTGATATTGTAGAGCTAACAGTGTTTTGTTCCCATACTTCATTCAAGCCCAGGGAACAAGTGGCTCAGTGTCTATAGGTATGGTAGCTGTCGGTGAGATGATTTAATGAGACAGGAAAAGAAAGTATAAAAAGGAGACAATACTTACTGATTTTAAAACGGTATGAAATCTGAAAACTGTTCCAGGGCTACTGGTATACCAATCCATGACGTGATATACTTACCCTTTCACTCTTGGAAAATGAGTATTTACCAGGCTACCAGGCAAATAAATGTTTTAGGAGGATCTGCAGAATAAATGTGTGTCCCTCACCTTAAAAAAAAGGTGAGTATAAAAACAATTTTGCTGTAGCCCATACTTTTGTTGTAATTGTTATTTTATTCATTTCTTAAATGTCTAAAATATAAGCTTTCATGACAGACAGACATCTTCAGGATAAGATACCTGCCTCATGTCCACACAAACCATAAGAGAGTTATCAGTATTATACAGCAGAGAGCTTTAATAAGTTTTAGGATTGGCCTACACACAAACTTGCACTGAATTTCAGTTTGTGTGCTTCAGTTCAAGTTTGTAAATACAAGTTTTCCGAATAAAAGTGTTCACACAGACTTGCACCAATGTGAATTACAACGCTCATTGTTATTTCACTGCAATTTTGGGTGTAGGGGCCCTTTGTCTTAGAAAAATAAGCTCTTTCCATACTACCTGTACAAGTGTATCAGACAGGGGAAACTGTAATCATATCATTGACTTCCATATCACTGATCATCCAGTTTTCAGAACTTGGTCAGACATGTGCAGCTGCATAAATGTGCATGCACCCATTACACCAGTAAAACTCATGAGTATCTGTCTTATAGTTATCCATTTCTCAAACACAGAGGCAGGATCTTTTGTGTATACTGGGCATTCGTGCATTTTTGCAGGACCACTCACTGAAGCGGACATTTTAAAATTTCACTCCTAAGGTAAACTTCCCATTTCCTCTAACCAGTGTGTTCCAAGTTAGACAGCCACAGTGCAAAAAGAAACTCTATTTTTCAGTATTTCTTGTGTAATATACTGACTAGAGTTTGTTTAGGCCTAGAACAGAGAATATTAGACCTCTTCATGTGTGTATGATCATGTCCCCACACAGTGGTTGCTCCAGGGAGGATCTAAGAAGGTATTACTAGAGCCTTGCATGGAGAGTAGTCTTTATTTCAACTGATAAGAGTCTGTTTGTCTCTCCTCCTCCCTTCACCACAGCATTTTAAATCTATTGATTAAGTTGTTATATGGCCTTCAGTGAGTCTCTCCCAGAACTATGGAGTATTCAACCAGAATATTTGTCTCTCCCTCCCTCATCTTTAGTGAGCAGAGACTGAATCTTTCTGTTGCTGATGGTGCTTTCTACTGGTTTTATTGTAGCTACATCAACAAGTGGGGTTTATATTTTGCTCCAAAGGCTCTAAGATTTGTGGCCATCCTGATCTCTTCCAGGATGGAACTCCAAATTTGTAGGCAGGTTGCTGAGAAAGTGGTGTCTCCTTCAAATAAAAGTTTCACTCTTGAGGTTGACAGTTGCATGATAAAGTAGAATGTAACAGTCATGGAGGGTCATGACCACACAGTGTGAGGCAGCCCCTCAAGTTACTTGAGCCAGCCCCATGAAGATGAAGACTGAAAAACTGAATTTGACAGAGTGCCGGTGAGGAGAACAGGACACTTTGGTGATGTGGTCTCAGCAGTCTGTGTTGATAAGCAGACAGGCTGCTGAGTTCTAAACTGGTTGTAATGGTTTTGAGGTCAGTGTTTCACACGTAGGTACAGAGAATTACAATAAGCAAGACTGGGACATGAATACATGGATCACCATGGCTAAACTTGACTCTAGCAGAAAGAATATCCTTCATTCTGTCTTTGCTGTTGACTGAAAGCCATGGTATGTGGAGTAGCTGAAGGCAGTGAAGTCTTATCATGGATCATTCCACACATGGTATCAGAGAAATTACTGTCCAGATTTGGGGGCAGAGAAAAACAGATCAGGTTCATCTTCTCCTTAGAGCAAGTCAATTAACAGGTTCAAAAAGATATAACTGCCTGGAACTATATATGCAGATTTTATTAGCTTATTTACTGCAGTCATTTTGTTCTGGAAAAATTTTTTTAATCCAGTTGAAATAGGTCCTAGTTGCTGTTACCATGTTTTGCTGTTTCATTAAAGAAATATTAAAATGAACAGTTTTCCCTCCTTGGAAATTTGAGCTTTCCTTTCAAGGAACATCTTTCTCTTCCTTCTTAAAGTAACACTGAATCATAAACAAAATTCTGGGTAGTTGCAAACAAAGCTCTTTATGGACCATAATGAAATAGCTATTTATTGGTCTTGGGGGTAATGACAGGAGACAGACTAATTATTCTATGCAAATTGTTAAATGAATTTCCTCCTGGCCTGCTTTGGAAAAAACACATGGGAAGAGAAAGCTTTGTGAAAGGAAATCTCCATAAGGATTCCCCCAAGGACGTTTCACTACATTGTCCCTTCAGGAAGGGAAGATTCACCCCCAACCCTTTCACTCCTGTCTGTAGAAGCTCTGAAAACACCAGGCGGCCAAGGACATCCACCGTAACAACCAACTCCTCCACGCTGACACTGCCCTCTGGTGGGCCTTTCATCGGCTTGCTGGCAGAGATTCACCCCCCCACCTATAATTGCCCCTGTGATGTACAAAGGGGAATTCACAGAAAAGACAGTACACATCTAGGTTGCGTTATTGTAAGTAGCTTACCTTCTCTTCACCAGGTGCCACTTCACATACATTGAAATGTCAACCCCCTTCTAGAGTAACAGAAGTCCAAACCAAATACCACACCACTCCATCACTTTCCCTAGGCTACAGCCTCTCTAGGGTCTAGATAATCTTCTCAGATACTGAGGTTCACAAAGTCCTTTGTCTTCCTGCATCCTCTCTAGGACTCTCATCTCTAGGATCTGTGCAATGTTCTCTTCTTGGTTGCAGGGGTTCATTCCTTCTGAGTGCCAAAGGGAAGCTCATGCCCTCCCTCTATCATAGACCCCTCTTCACAGTTCTGGATTGGTTCTCCAGACTCCTCAATGGAGAGTGAGACCAACACAGAGACCCCTGCCCTGCTGACAACAAGGGCTATTCCCCTTTCTGAGGGCCGGAGCATTATTATAACTTGCTTATCTCTTCCCATCAGGTGTGGCCCTTAGCCTACTGTTCCCATCAGTCCCTTTGAAAATTACATGATGCCCTGGTTCTAGGCCCAGGCAGTAACAGATAGTGCTGAGCCTGAGTCTGCCCTTAGGGGGCCAGCATACCTTGTTACGTTGACTAATTTCCACAGGGTGTGAATGCTGATAGCTATAGTGGAAAGGAATGATGATTCACATCCTCTGGGTCTCAGTTTCCATCCTGCACACTCTTTTCCTGGGCCTGCCCAGGCTCTACCTCTCCTCCAGCATGGATCCTAAACTATGCAGGCAAGTCTCCGCAGCGTACAGAGCTGGGGTAAAGTGGTAGATGAAGGGAGGAGATCTACATGTGAAGGTTTCCCTTTATATGAAGATCTGTCCCCCTGGGTCTAGTGACCCAAACAGTGCACTAATGGGGATACTAGCTCTTGGAAACAGATTCCAAGGGGAAACGTTTAATTCCATTTGGGTTAATATGCCTGAACTATATAGCGTTGAGCTGTAATTAGAGCCAGGTGAAACTCTGCTGTTTCACTTCACAGATGGTTTCACAAATTCTTTTTGTGGGTTCATAACCTAGCCCCAATACTGCAGGTTCTCTAGGCTCCAAACACCAACCGGGGCCCTGAATTTCGTTCTGAGTTTCCAGTCCAAACTGGAAATTGAGTTGGCTCAAAGGGTTTATAAACTTGGCAAACATTTCAGTAAACCTGGATGAGTTTGGGTTCCTATGAACATGAAAACTGGTGAGATTTGCCTGTTGTGGGGTTTGTTCTGAAAGGTTCACTCAGTCACCTGTAGTTGTAACTCTAATAGAGGTGCACAAGAAGGCATCAAGAAAAGTAGTACTTGTGGCACCTTAGGGACTAACCAATTTATTTGAGCATGAGCTTTCGTGAGCTACAGCTCACTTCATCGGATGCATACCGTGGAAACTGCAGCAGACTTTATATACACACAGAGAATATGAAACAATACCTCCTCCCACCCCACTGTCCTGCTGGTAATAGCTTATCTAAAGTGATCATCAAGTTGGGCCATTTCCAGCACAAATCCAGGTTTTCTCGCCCTCCACCCCTCCACACAAATTCACTCTCCTGCTGGTGATAGCCCATCCAAAGTGACAACTCTCCACACAATGTGCATGACAATCAAGTTGGGCCATTTCCTGCACAAATCCAGGTTCTCTCACCCCCCCCCACCCCCCTCTCAAAAACCACACACACAAACTCACTATCCCGCTGGCAATAGCTCATCCAAAGTGACCACTCTCCCCACAATGCGCATGATAATCAAGGTGGGCCACCCCCAGCACAAATCTTCATATTCTCTGTGTGTATATAAAGTCTGCTGCAGTTTCCACGGTATGCATCCGATGAAGTGAGCTGTAGCTCACGAAAGCTCATGCTCAGATAAATTGGTTAGTCTCTAAGGTGCCACAAGTACTCCTTTTCTTTTTGCGAATACAGACTAACACGGCTGTTACTCTGAAAGAAGGCATCAATTATTCATTTAAGATCAAATTTAGCCCAGTGTTGAAATTGTTCATTTTGCCTGTTTTTCCTCTTTCCACCTTTCACCTGCCTGAATTTCAAATACAATCATATTTCAGAGATATTCCCACTGGGGCCCCAAATCATAGTTGCCCTGTGGCCCCCTTTCCTTCACAGGGCATGGGCCCCCCAGAGGAAAAATACACAGTGCAGAAGGCCCTTCCCCCTAGATGCAGAACCAGCATTGCCAGGGCTGCACTTCCCTGACAGCACCCACCGCGTGTGTGGTTGGGGTGGGGAAGGAGATAGCATACTGGGGCATTTTGGTGGGAGGGGGCCCACTGTGAGAGGGAGGGTCTGTGTGGGGTCAGGATGGTTTGTGCACCTCAACTATTCCTTAGCTGCCACAGGGCTCATATAAGCTTTGGGCAACAGGGCGCAAGTCAAAACAGCCTTGTATGCAGCTCCTAAGTAATACAAGGGGCTGAACTGGTACCCAGCAACTACAGGACAAGGGGAATATAAGCCACCCTTTCCATCTCTTTGCTGAGCTGTGCACCGGTACAGGGATGAATTCAGACCGGTAAGTCTTTAGTGAACACCAATTCAAGCGTTACAGCTAGATACATCATTTTTATTTCAAATGTGCACTTTTTAAAAACCCATATCCAAAACTAGCCAATGTTGTCTAAAGCCAAGTTTGTTATTTGAAGAGTATTTATTTCATACCTCCCAATGCATTTCACAGGCAGTCATGTTTCTATGACTAGGCTGTGCTGTGCCCGCCCTCCCAAAGAGCCTTTGTAACATCAGAAACTAATGATATGTTAGTTAGGTGACTTAGAGATCAGCAACTTGGAAGTGGATACTTTGGCTGTGCACTAAACATCATCTCCATTGTGTTTTTATTTGTCTTACATAATCCTTGAATTTTATATCAATTTCATAAAAAACGTCAATCAAGACTATTTTTTTCCAAAAAGAAAGCAATATGTGTTTTACGAACTACTGCCCACAAGGATTCTCAGAAATTCAGAATGCGATAGTTTAGTTCAAACCTACATCTTATAGCCTCAGCCACAGAAACCCTCTGGTGCACAGGTCAGTTGACGATAGCTTTAATGAGAACATCCTCCCTGGGTGGTGTAGGTTTTACTCCTATTTGTACTTTTGCGATGCTTTGATACAAAACCACAAATGTTTCTTTTCTTATCCTGTGCTACTTTAGATTTCAAACTTGCCTGAAAGACTCTGCACACAGGACCCCTGCTTTCTAAAATACTTCAGATTCTTGTAAAGCCAAATGTATTCTGCTGCTGGTTCTTTTTAGAATACAGTTGATTCCAGGGGTAAGATCACCCTTTGGTCATTTACCAGGCAGACTATACAATGTATTAATGCTTTTCAGCCCTGTCATCTTCCTACTATCACTATGGTATTCTGCACGAGCAATATTTACCATCTTGTCAGCCAGTGAGTGGCAATCGGCTTCATGAAATGGTCTGTCATTCAGTACAAACCATAATCATGAAGATATCAACCTGAGATATGCTTGTTTATTGCACTTGTATTATCAAACTGTATAAATGCTTAAAAAACCCTGTAGCACAGATGAGCTGGAACAGTGACTATTAGCTGGGGGGAAAAATACTGAGCATGACTCGTATTTACACTAAAGCCCTTTACACCATTCTGGCAGTAAAGATGCCTTGAAGTGGGAGTAAATGTAATTAGTTTACTCTCACTTTAAGGCCCCTGTATACTACTAGAGTGGTGTAAATAAGAATCAGGCCCAAGCATGTTTACCAATTGCCTTCATATTGGTCGTGATAAAATTAGATTAATTCAGTGTGGGTTAGATAGTGAACATAATTTCACACTATTGCCGTTGCGAATCTAAAAAACGATTTGAGTGCCAGGATTTCTAGAAATAGCACTGACAAGAAACGCCATCAGGAGGGTAAACTGCTTTGTTCTCTTGTTGAATATGAACATCTAGAGGGGCCCATCTAAAATGAGATACCTTCTTCTGCCACGACCTCCCAGCTGCTTTTTTGGATTGCAGGAGGTGCCGGTGAGAAGCACAGCATGACTTTTCGAAGGGTTCTCTCAAGCTTCTATGTTCTAAAGCACTGGAGGAATTCAATGAAAGTTCTAATGCTTCACGAAACAACTGTTTGCGGGTTTGTTTTTTCCAGAGAAATCAGTCAAAAGGAGGAGAGGAGAAAAAGTTACTGGTACTTTACAACTTCGGAAATGAGAACAGATACAGTAAATAAAATTCCACATACAGTGACAAATACACAGTAGCTTTACTAGCTACGGCATACTGTAACTTTAAAAAAAATTGACTAAAACATTCTTGCCCCGACCGCTTTGTACTGCTCCATGAAGCTAGCTTAATGATCCTTTCCCCTGGCATAGAAGACTATATGGCAGCTCTGTGATTCCTCTATACCATCAACCCTCCTGTTCAATAGGGTATGGCCAGGGGTTCCCTGCACTGGGGCATTCCCTGGCTGCAGGAAAGATCCTTTGGGGGGCGGCTAAAGTTAAAGCAGCCATGAGGTTTCTCTCATTTATGCAAAGAGCAGCCCCAAGATTGGAGAAGCATAAAATGCCTTTAATCACCATTACATCCCCTTCCATAGCTGTGCAAAGTGCAGCTTGACCTCTGCTTAAGTTATGGACCTCTACCTATAGCTGGATCAATCTCTCAAGATTAGAGTCCTTTATTAATACATTTTGCTTTACACAGACAGAAATCAAGTAAAGAAACAGTATTTAAATGCAGTTTTTAACATGGTTGAGCTGACCAATATGGACAAAGTCAAATTAACATATTTTTAAATGTCCTAATTTAGGGCTAAGCTGACTGGCCCAAATCCTAGTAAGAAAGTGAATTTACATGGTCCCTCAATTCAGTCTGAAGCTCAGTGTAGATGTGGTCTTAGAAGCTCTTACTTCCCTTTCCCCTCCTTTTATCTGTTTTCTTCCTCTCATTCTCCTACCCTTAGTCCAGACCATCTTTTTTCCCCCATCCTTTCTCTTTCACGCCCTGTCACTGTTTACTCACACACACTTCTCTCTTTCTGGTCTTCCCCTCCCGCCCACCCCCCCCCCCCCCGAGCCTTTTCTTTGTCTAGTCACTTCCAATCCAATAACTGCTATTGTTCTCCTAAATCTCTGCTTGCTTCTCCCTGGCCCTGCCACCTATTCATACTGCACACCTGTGGTGAAGCTGCCTATGGGAAAGATGAGGGTGCTGACTATCCTGCTACTAGAATGAGTTGGGCCAGCCCCCAGGTGGCTTACCTACATGATCTTCAAGCACCATCCCTTTAGTTAGGGAATCTTTCAAAAAGCTAGTTTCATGAGTACATTTTGAACTCACAAATTTTGCATGATGTGAAAATGTGCTCCTGAATATATTCTCCTGTTGCTAGTGATTATCAATTTGCAGCATGCTGCAGGCTACAAATCCCATGCAAATAACTTCCAGAATTCAGCTTCGGTTAAAACTGAGAGCCCTTGGACAATTCGGACCATCAAAAAAAAAGCCTTACATATAATGTTTTTTAAATAAAGATATTATTGGGGGAGGCGGTTAGGGGCATTATTATTTCTTAAATTAGTGGGAGAGATGAACTGCAAATTTAGTCTAAATCATCTGCAAATGAAATACTGCATTGCTTGCTTGTTAGCATGAATGTATTGCATGATAACACTCGCTGTATGCTATGTAGCATAAGGAGTTGCTAGGTTACACAGAGCATCAGGAATTCAGGGAACAATGTACTTATATCTTTTTCAATTTTGAAAAATAAAATAGGTATTGACATAAAATACAGTGTGGCACTGAAGTAATTTTGTAGTAGAGAGATCAGAGGAAGGCGGCCTTTCATCTCAGTGACAGCAGTTTACTTCTTGTTGTGACTTACAGAGGGCAATGGCGGGACAGCCCACCAGGATGTCAGTCTGAAGGAGAATGTTTACAGCTCCTGTACCCCAGCAACTGTTTCTTGAGGCAGATTCTCCAAAGCCATTGAGCAGCTGCTGTTCTGAGCCATGTCAACTGGTCCTACAGAAACTCATGACAGCTCCAATGATGTATGGGCCTGGAATGGAAAAAACAAGCCTTTCATGTTCAAAGCATATCTGACAGGTCTAGTGGAGGCTCTCAGCCTACTGGTGCTGTGCCTTGAGTTTTATTATTGTTGTTATTATCTTCCTGCTCATAGATAATGTAATAATTTACAGTCAGACATTGTATGACCTGAATGATTGATGTCACTTGGGCATGAATAACCATTTCTGTAGGTTTAATAATGAACCTCTAGCAAGACACAGCATGGGGGAAAACTCATGCATAAAAGCGGCCTCTCTTTTGATATCCTGCTCAAGACGGTAAGCTGAAGTTTCTAGAACTTGTGGCTCATGTGTTCCTGATATGCTAAAACAATCACTTGATGTACAGGGGAAATATGGACTAGTGCACAGACTCACTAGTGAAAACTAATGTCATGCTCCCTTATTTCAAACTTAGGAACTAGAGTCATAGTACATGAGGCCATGAGCATGCCCCCCCTCTTTATTTTTAGCAGCAGCATGTTGACTTGTTTTTGTAAGTAAGAGCGTTCTCACTGTTTTACATTTATACTAAGGGTGGAAGGACATTCTAATATTCTGGACCTCTGAACAGTCAGAGGACATTAAGGAGATTACCTCAAAGTGAGCTATGATCCACTAGTAGGCTATTGTCTTACAAAGATCCCCCGGACTCTACATAATATACACTGCATTCACTTTTAATATTGTTGTTGCACCACTCCAAGCACTCCTCAGAAAAACCCAAAGAGAATCACTGTTCAGGTCAATGTGATTCTTAAGGCTTGGACACAGTGTGCTGTTAAAATGTCTCATTTGTCTGGAATAGTTTATTTCAGTAAATAACAGCATTTCTGTACTGTTGATGCTTTTCACATCCGTCTTTTCAAATTGCCAGCAGATTTTAGATTTTTTTTTAAAGTATATGAACAAAGGTTGCATTTTTGTTGTTGATTTCTTATGACACTGTAAATTACAAGGGCAGTTCTTGAAACTTTTGTAAATTCTACAAGAACCCCAGAGTAAAGTGATGTTTTATAATTAGTGATGGGTGAATTTCAACAGGATCAGGAGTTTGGTTCAGTTCAGGGAAGCACTGAAAAGTTGATGCTTTTCCAAAGCTTACCTGAACTATCAGAACCAATTAGGTTTATAAAATGTGTTGGAAATCTCACACAACAAGGATTTCTGAGGAAGTTTGGATACTTTTAGCATCTATTAAGCTGTAAATACTATTCTTCAGAGGGTGCAAATCAACATAGCAAAGTCAACAGAGCTACATCGAGTTAGATCAGCCAAGGATCTGGCCCTAGAACAGCATTTCTTATTCTGTTCTACCATATCCTGCTTAAGATGGAATCTATAAATGCAATAGTAGACAGTGAGGGAAAAAACAAAAAGATCCTAATTAGGATCACTATGAGTGTTAAATCTGGCTGGATGGATGCAAAGTTATTTTATTACCTTTTTACTTACAATCAGCAAGACTGTCCTTACCCCTATACCTCCTAAATCCCCTGTGCATGCTACACGCCCAGCAGATCCCAGTGCTCGTGGGAGAGCTGCCCACACAGGTGACCAGGGACTGGACAGAGACCCCACTCCAACATACCAATCCCATAGCTCAGTGAGCATGGAGGGAGATGTCATGTATTGATATAGACCAGTAAACGATTAACAAGAGGAGCGCCAAATAAGTCAGAGTTCCCCCTCACAGAGTCTGCCCCTAACTCACGGCAATCTAAATTTAGAACCTAGCCCAATTTAGCAGTTTAGACAATTTATACTACATAATGCTTGAGTACCAAAACAACAACGACAGCCTGTGAAAACATGCACATTTTGCATCCAACAGTCTATAACTTACTGTCTTTCTTCCTGCACTGACTTAATTTTTCTGTTCATCTGATAAAAAGTAATTTGAAAACATTTTCTAGATTATAGAATGTCAAATGATAGCCTGGAGAACATAAAATCAAATTATTTTTAATTTTCAAATACTTAAGAACTCAAGTTATTTTCCAACATTAAACTTTCAGTAAGACAGTCTTATTACGATCCTAAGTAGTAACAGAAAATGACATTTTGTGTTGCTTGGTTTCCAGGATATTTTTGCTATATTTCAAAGTGCTTTTCTATTCTGAGAGGAGAATTTGTAAAAATGGTATCTTGGAGTATATATATTTTTCATCTCCCAAAGACTTCCAGATCCAAATCTGAACACTTTACAAGCAGAGATTTTTTTCCTAACTCCTATTAGACTTATTTGTTATGTTCCTTCTCTGCAAAGGGCTTGACTTGTTCTCTGCCATACAGATGTTATTCAAGGAGGCTGAAGTAAAGTTAGCTGTATGAATATATTTAATCTATGGTATGTGTATAGACACAACACACTTATCACCTTTGTAGCTAAGCTTTGGTACTTAAGATTTCTATGAAGAAGAATACTTAGGTAAAAGGTGAAGGATCTGTACTAGCTGATGAATAATCTGTCTATGTGCTGGGATGTGGGGTGGGGGGGTAACACCATTTACGAGCCTATGGGTCAATATAATATCTTCTGTTAGAGACAGTGTGCCAGAATTTTCTCCCCTCTACTACTAAGGAGAGCAAGGGCAGCAGAGGGAAGATAATAGGTCTACACACCACCTTTCCACTCCCCTGATACTGAGCCAGTCAGAAATGGGCTGCTCTCTGTTTTGCCTGCTGCAACAGTCCCTTAGGCACTAGTCTGTTGACTGTATGCCGTCCCACCCCACCCACACCCACCTTTAGTACATTGTCTCCCTGACCGCCACCCCGGATACATCCCTTACATAGGGGGGTGGGCAGGCAAGCTGATAGCATGAAACCAGGAGGAATCTGTAGGAGGAACCTTGTGCTAAGCCAGAGGAAGGCAGCTGGGGACAAGAATTTGTCCCAATGTGAACTTGTCTGTCATCACATTCTAGACACCTTAACTACATTCTGCTTCCTATGAGATTGCCTCTCTCTTCTAGTTGTGGGCTGCGTATGCGATGCTCACAAATCTTGGACATCTCAGTAACGTGGTTTTGAGAAACAGACCAAATGGAAACAATTTCATTCCAGCAGCATGCCTGCAACATACCCTGGTATACCCTGGTGAATGATCTTCCAGAAAACTTTGTGTGCTGGAGTTTCCAATACTCCGCACAGTGGGACTTGTTTCCTTCCTAACACACAAGGCCAGGTTGTGAAATGCACTCTTGTGGATGTACAGTGGGAGGAGCATTCAGTGACCTGCCCCTCTCCTTCCATAGCCTGTCACAACAGCAAACACTGTACTAACTGTATTGGTTACAAAGCCACACTAGCACAACTTTCTCGGGCAACCAAGCCTTAAGCCACACTCCAAGCTGAAGTCACATGAGCCCAGGTCCCAGCCCAAATAATCAGGGAATGGGCTGGACACATACATAGATTTTTGGCAGAACTGTCCGTGGAGACACCATGTCCTCACCAGGCCCCGCCTCCCCCTGCCCACCACCACAACCAGCAGTTACAGAAAGGATAACAGATGGATCCATGCATCAGGAGATCCTCCATCCCCAAACACCCATGACCCTTCCCCAACCCTCTGTGTGGTACCATGCAGGGAGACTACTCAAAGCATAGCTCTGTGCCATGCAGGGAGTATGCACCCCTTGCCTGGGTGCCCAAATTCTGCCTGTTCTTGTGTAGCAGAACTGCACAGTTTCCAGAGTCAGGGACCCCCAGCAGCTGTGGAAGCTACGGCAGGATTGGTGTCATAACAATAGTCCTGCAGATTCCTGAAGAGATTTGTTCTGGAGCTGGGCAGATGCTGAGTTGACAAACTGGAGGGTTGTCCAATATGCTCTAACAGGAATATAATTAACCCCCTGACACCTGGTTCATAGGGATGTAATGTATACACCACAATGCACAGAATCCTGTCAGTTTAAAAATGTAGATTTCTAATTGAGTCAATAAGGGTGTCTGCCCTGCAATTCTGCCTTCCCAAACAGGTCAACTATGCACACTTTTATTTACCTAGCAGTGATAGACATGCTGTAAATACTCAAATCATCTGGATTTAGCCTCTCTGAAGTAAACTATTATACTATTTTAGATTATAATGCATGACACTCACCAGATTGACAGATGTGCCCTGTCTAGGGTAGCATACATACTTGCATATACCTGACTAACTATACAGGGTGTGTATAAAGAGTTTGATTTTCCATTTCAGTTGGAAAGGTGTCTTTATAAAGTTATTCATCAATTCCTCTAATCCCTTTCCAGTCAGGGTAGCAGCACATTGTTCCTACGTCTGAGAAGCATATATCTGAGCCATAACTGAGCTAGCATTACAGTAATACCAGATCCTTGAAATAGGCTTAAAAACCAAGAAAAATGTGGGGGAAAATTATATGTAAAGATGGGATACACAATGCAGACCTCCTGCAGTGAATTTATTAGGTTTTTAGAAAGAAATAGAAGATACAGGATAATAGATGGCCCCAGAGCGACTACAAAAGCAGTAATCCATGTGAGGGGCTCTGCTGATGTCATGAACAGTGAAAGGACAGGTCAAGGGGTTTATGGACAGTGGTAGAGCTTTGCGAATGAATTCAGCCACATAGCCATCCAAGCCAAGATCATTGAGTGGATTTTTCAAATTACATTCACTTATTTCTTTATTTGAACTATGCAGAGAAATCCAAACCATGAAGCAAGAGAAAAATGTACATAAAGAAATGCAATTAGAAAAAATAAAGCTGCGAGGCTATTCCCTTCCTTATCGTTCAGATACACCACAATTCACATGTACCTTAGCACCACAGCTTAGCAACTACTCTATGTGAAATCAAAGCACTTGGCCACACTCCAAAAGCAAGTCTATATGATCTGAGTCACCTGAACAACCTCATTGACTTATATAATTTAGGACTGATTCATCCCTACTGGCAGAAGGAGGTGGAATTTGCTAATAGTGGCTAGTGCAGATAAGAGGGGGGAAAGTAAGTACTATTTCTATTAAATTGTGTTTAAGGCTCCATAGCCCCCTCTATGGTAGGCTGCCTGGGGATTCACTGAATAGCACATCCTGGGACACACCGCCCCCACCCTCTGACCAGCACTTTTTTATGGCTGTGCTGGTTGACTGCCATGCTTCCTTCCCGTAAAAAGGAAGTTGTGGACATGTTACACAACTTCTCTGGGCAGACTTTTTGCCATCAAGAGCCCTTCCATTTGGGTTATCCAGCTTCTGACAGAGTAACTTGGGGCTGCATCTGACCCACAGTTCTCTAAATTAGGACCTTTAAAGTCATCGTTTTTAAAAGAGGCATGTGAACTGCATGCGATCTGCATGCCTCTAGTTGGAAATACTCGTCTAACTTGCATGCCTCTGTAGGAACACAACTGTAGTCTTCTTAGAGAAAACCATGACTCAGCTCATATCAGAAGTGTATGGTATCACACATATCTAATATGCTAACTACAACATGCTATCATACCTGTAAAAGATATGGCAAGAACAGTAACAATTTCTGGCAGAAGCCAGTCATTTTAATATCATGAGATGGGTCCATATGTTAAAATGCAAGGATGAATTCACTTCCTTGGGACTTGCAATCTACCTTGAGTAAGGAGCACAGCAGAGACTGAATTAGACTGTGCTGGTTGGTGTTTTGTGGGGGTGAAGCCAAGGATCTGACTACTCCCTGAACTTGCCCACCTACTTTCCAACCATCTGTGTGGAAGGGAAATAGTAGCCTATGGGTTCTCTCTTCTATACTGTGACATATGAGGTAGATACCTGTGCAGAGGAGTCAGGGGCACCAAATACTCCCTTATGCAGGTGCATAGACTGGTTCATGAGTGAGCCCTTATGTATCAGTGATCCACAAAAAACAGGCAATAAACTTTATTTAGGGCTAGAATAAAACAGTCCCTTAAAAGATCTGACAGACAGGCATATACTGCGCTCTGTGCTCTATGTGCAGTTTCACATTTGGTGACCATTGGTTAATTTTGGTCATCTGGACAGTACAGCTGGTTGCAAAATAATTTTTTTCACCAAAAAATGTTAAAATTGTTTCCATTTTTCTGGGTTCAAAATGAACCCACTTGACATTTTTGCTACATTTTCTGAGATTTTTTTTAAACCAAAACATTAAGGGTTTTTTTTTGTTTTGTTTTTTGGGGTTTTTTTTAGTTTTTGGCCCAAAGGCCATTTTTCTACGAAAACCTTTTGGACACAAAAATTTTACACCCTACCCCCCCTTGTGGGCAGGGAGGAGATTAGTGGTTGCAGTGCAATGTCGTTGTGACCTTACAAAAGCAGAGAGAGACAGCAAAAAATGTACTTACTCATAAGACGCAACATTATCCTCACTTAGGAAAGGGAAAGAGCTGGGATTTGCCTTATTAATGCCTTAATGCAGCAGTTTTATTACCAAATGTATGTGTTTCTTTGGGAGACGTAAACGCCAAAGCTTTTAAACGTGAGCTTTTAAAAACACAGTCTCGGTGCTTCAGACAAGTATCTTCCCCTTAAATTCACAGAAAATTTCTGTGACTCACTTACTGCTTTGAAAAGCTCAGGCTCAAGTCATACACATCTATCAGTCTTTTCATGCACATCTGAACACAATTGGAAGGTCATGATTTGGTGATGTGAAGCACTTTTTAATGTATAAATATTTCTATAATTTTTGTAGTCAAGTGGCCCCCCACACACACACCCATGGTAGGAATAATGGAAGAATTAAAATAGTTGTGGAAAAAGGAAGGAACACCCTGAAAGACCCCCTCATTTAGGAACAATGGACTATAGTACCATTCACTAATCAAAATTTCCCAATAATCAAATCATGCACCAACACTGCAAAACATAAAAGATCACTGTATTCAACCAACACACCCACGTAGCAAAAAAAATCCTCACTACCCGAACCAGGCACTGACACTGCAAAACAAAACAAAATCCACCGACCATATTAAAAGTCTAATCCCACATGGATGAACATCCACCAAAGGTAATGCTGAAGGAATGGTTAGCAAAGTAAGAGGAAAACTAGGAGAAGACAGGAGCCAGATTCTCACACCAGCTGAGAATCTGTCCCAGAGTCTGAAAGAGGATCTCAAGAAGATGTGTATGGTCAATGTCACATATAGTAGAAAGATCAAGGAGAATGTATGAAATCTTAGATTTGGAAAGGAAACTATCATTAATGACTTTTGTAAAGGCAGTTTCAGTGATTGGAAAGGGTGACAGCCAGACTGGTGGGATCCAAAGAAATGGCTGGAGGTGAGGAAGCCTGGGCACTGGGACTAGAAACCACTCTCCAGAAGCTTGGAGACAAAGCAGTTGAAGGAGACAAGATGATGAAGAGACATGGACTTTAGTGAGGAGGAGTATTTTTTAGAATATAGGAAACAGTTGCATGTTTGAATGCAGAAGGGAAGAAGCCAGAGAAGAGGCATGAGGAAGGAAACAGAGGAAGTTGGAAGACATGAGAGGATGGGGGTAAAGTTGACAAGTGGAGAGACTTGAAGTAGACAGAAGTTTGTAGACCTCAAAGCAGGTCACAGTGTTAGAGAACAACACTGAAAAGTAGGGAGGATGGTGACAAAAGAGAGATGGGGTGAAGGGAGAGAAAAAAAGGAAAGTTTGAGGGTTTAAACAAAGTCAAAGGTGGCAAAGAGTTTTTGAGGTTTAGAAGCCTGGGAACAGACAAAGGAGGGGAAACAGAATGACTTGGCCAAGAAGAGGGCAGCACTGAAGGAAGAAAGGTCAATTACAGTTGAGAGAGTTGGCAAGATGACACAGTGCGCATCACTCACCACCAGACTGGCACCTCCTCCTGGTCATTCTGGGGATTAGCTCAAGGCCAACACAGCCTCCCTAGGGCTCTATTAAACCATTACTGGCCTCTGTGGAGCAGATGCCCCATCACACAAGGTCACAGGGGACTTCCTGAAGATGCAGCAGAGCAAGAACAGGAGCAGATATAATAGAAGCCAGGAAAGAGTAAAGGATGTGGATGCTATAGAGAGCTCGCCTCCCCACCAGCCTACTATTCCCTCTGGGACCTCTGGGGCTCCTGGGCACTCCAGGGTCCCTGCATTTTTCCCTCCTCCTCTCACTATAGCAGTGGCAGCAGCGGAGCAATGGATGGTTCCGGGAAAAAGTTACAAGGAAGGTCAGTGTGCTGTCTGTCTCCCACACATACTAGACAGCTGCTAACTGGAAAGAAAAGGAACAAATGAAGGTCCTCAGAGGTGGCAGGGGGGAGCCAGGGACTTCAAATTGTGGGGATATATTCTCCTTCTGAACCATTCAATATTGTTTTTGTCTTGATAAGGCAATAATTAATAACTGATTATTAATTGTTACTGTAGAAAGAACAACAAACATCAGAGCCCACTAAACTAGGCGAAGGGCACAAATCAGACACCAAGAACATAGGTCCTGGTGAGTAGCATCAGTCATCAGAAAAAGGAAAATCATGTGTGTAATAGACAGGGCATTCAGGCATGACCACTGCACTATATATAGATTTTCAAAGAAACTCCCACAGAGCTCTGGTAAAAGGTCTTCCCCTCCCATGCTAACAAGTTTTTCTTGGTTTGGCTCCTCTACAGTTGCCGAAGCATGGCGCGGGGTGGGGGAGGGAATGTACATTGGTCAAACTGGACAGTCTCTACGTAAAAGAATAAATGGACACAAATCAGATGTCAAGAATTAGAACATTCATAAACCAGTCGGAGAACACTGCAATCTCTCTGGTAACTCGATTACAGACCTAAAAGACGCAATATTACAATGAAAAAGACTTCAAAAACAGACTCCAATGAGAGACTGCTGAATTGGAATTAATTTGCAAACTGGATACAATTAACTTAGGCTTGAATAGAGACTGGGAGTGGATGGGTCATTACACATAGTAAAACTATTTCCCCATGTTTATTCCTCCCCCCCCACACACACACACACTGTTCCACATACGTTCTTGTCACCTGCTGGAAATGGCCCACCTTTATTATCACTACAAAAGGTTTTCTCCCCCCGCCCCCTTGCTGGTATTAGCTCATCTTAAGTGATCACTCTCCTTACAGTGTGTATGATAACACCCATTGTTTCATGTTCTGTGTGTATATAAACCTCCCCCCGGTATTTTCCACTGAATGCACCCGATGAAGTGAGCTATAGCTCACGAAAGCTTATGCCCAAATAAATTTGTTAGTCTCTAAGGTGCCACAAGTACTCCTTTCCTATTGTAATGGGGCATGCTGCGGGGGAGATTAACATGTAGGTATTGATATCCACATTCTTGAATTGATATTAGAGTAAACAGCAGAATTTCGGTCTTTTTTTTTTTAATGTTATTCACGGAGGATGGCTGTTGACATTTTACAAAGCAAACTCTAAATGTACTTAAACAGATGAGTAAAACATTAAAATTAAAAATCACCCCACTTTTTCTCCAAGTGCCTTTTTCAAATGGCACGGAGAACTTTACACAAGCTACAGGAACCTCTACTTTTAATTCCTAAGGGCAATGATATTCATCAGTACATCTAGCAGTCTAGTCAGGTATTGCTGAGTCAACCCAGTTCTGGGACTTTCCTTGCTTGCTAACACAGTGCACAGGCCTTGAGATGTCATTATTTCACTGTTATGATATGTCTTAAACTGCAGCTGATTTATTGCAACTTGGAGCAAAGGTTTAAAAATCCTTAGCAACATATTCATATTCACTATTTTTAAAATGCAAACCTGAAGTGCCAATTCATTTGAGGAAGTAGCTTCCCTTTCATGGTGAGGTATTTTTTCTGTTTGATGTAAGCATTTTCAGTTATATAAGGATCCAAAGATACTGAATTTCATAAAACACTGAAATCTAATTTTGTTTTTTGCAGAGCAATTGCACAGATAATCTCAAGCATGATATGCTGATATTTACATCACCCATGTTCTAAAAATGCCATGCTTATGTTGCAGAAAAATATATGATATGCCTTACCACTTCAGCCCATTGGTTGAGCAAGTTTAGCATCCTGCCACCAGCAGTGAACCGATATTTGAATTTCCAGGAGATAGTGAAAAAAGCACCACCACCACTTGTATCATAATGTACCTACTCAGTTGTGCAATGTTGTATATTGGCAAGTAAATAGTAAATAGTTTGTAAATAGTCATGTTTACTGTTGTTGCCCTAATCTGAATAGAACTGTCTGCATAATCAGTGTGATCCATCTCCTATTAAGACCATCCACCCACCAGATAAATATTCTGAAGTTCTAGTCAACCCAGTTACACTACTTAGACCATGTACAGAACTCTTAGGGGGAGTGGAATATGCGAGTGTGGACTGAGGGCAGTACGTGGCCCTGAGTGTCACCTGTTAGAGGTCACTATGCATTATCTATCTCTTAAGAAAAAATATTATTTTGTGTACATTTATGCAAACTTTGACATCCATCTACAGAAATTACTTTCACACTGTAGTGATTGGAACTAGTCACTCCTAGATAATGTTTTCAAATGTGCCTAAGTGACTTAGGAGCCTAACTTCTATTTTCACACAAAGTCTCATTGATTTTCAATAAGATTTAGGCTCCCAAGTACCTAAGTCATTTTTGAAAATGGGACTTAGGCTCCTAAGTGAGAGAGGTGCTTTTGAAATGTTTCCTTTACAGTTTTTCAGAAGATAGCTTGTTCCTGGATTCCTGGAACATATAAACAGAAAAGTCATTCTTTGTTCTTTTTTGCAAAAAAGAACAGTCTCCAGGAATGCCTTTTTTTGCCAGTTTTTGATGAAACCAGAATAGAGGAACTCTGTGTTACAAAGAATGGAATCCATCTGCTGTTCTAGAACCACCTCACCAAACTCATCCTCATTTGACTCAAGCACTGAAAATAAGGGAAAGCCAACTCAGTTCAGAGCTGACCTGCAACATTACCCAACTGAAACCAAAGCTTTTAAGCAGCTCAGGAAATATAGGTCCATTTTCCCAAAAGACTCATTATCTCTTTTTCCTGCCCCCTCACCTTTTGATTGCAAGGCCTGGCTCATGTGTTGCTAATGAACTCTGGTACATCTGCAACAGTGATGCTTTGGGGTGCACAGCTCTCTTGGGAATTCCCAAATTTCACACAGCCTCGGTCTTCCTAGATACACTAGATGTTTTAAAGTATTACAGCGAGGAACCTATAAATCAAGATATTCAAAAGGAGAGACAAATCTAGTCTTACTGCTGCCTCCTGCTGCTCTTAAGTAAAGGCTGTGGAGCCTTCCTCCTCCCCACATAAGAGTGCAGCAAAGGATGGCAAACCTTCCCCAGGAGGACTCATGAATTGTGCTGGAGTCTGTAAATTGCTGCTGCAAAGGAAAGCCTCCCCAAAACAAAATCCTTTCCTGTTCCTAATGGGGAAGAGGAAGAAGAGGGGTACAGGAAAAGAGGGGGAATCAGAAAAATCTAGAGTCTATTCCTGGCTCTGTCATAGACCCACTGTGTGACCTTGGTCAAATCTCTTGCCAACACTGTGCGCCTGTTTCCGCATCTGTCAAAGAGGGGTAAGAATATTTACCTACCTAGAATGGGAGATGTGAACGTTAATTCACCAATGTTAATGTGATCCACTTAGAAATTCTTGGGTGGAAGGGACTTATAGAAATGCAAAAGATTGTACTGTATGGGGAGATGAGGGACACGGAGAGGGACTTACTGTGGGAAGGGAGAGGCCATGAATAACTTCACTGGGGTTTCCAATATCTTCAAGCTGGCCCTGGTTCCAGTTTTGTCCTTCATCTTGTTTTTTATTAGTTTCTAAATTATTTCCCACATACAGTATTCTCTGCTATTCCCCTGTGTTTTCTTCATCTAGATCCACAACCTGGCTGCTCCCCTGTCACCTCAGCCTGCTACTCTCTTTGAAGCACTCACTGGCTCCAACACTGTTTGATGCCAGCTCCACATTCTTGCAGCTTAAAGATCTACATGCTTGATGTGCAAGGCAAATACGCCCTGTAGCTGTGTGCTTGCCCAATCATCCATCATCCTCCTGCTTTTGGAACACGTAGAGTATATTGGTGTGCTAGGGAGAAATTAATCTGGTGTAACTGGGGGGGAGAGGGGGAGGAGGGGTGTCAAGACCACTTCAAAAGAAATCTGCATGCAGATACCTTCCCTGCAGCAGCAACAACATCCACCCTTTCCCCCCTTGCTCAGCAAGCCACAAACTTGACCTTCCAGAGCGTTTCAAGGATAGCAACTCTCTAGCCCCCTCCATTTCCTTCCAAAAGAGCTGTGCGTTCCTCCTTCAGGGAAATCAGCTCCGGATGGAACCAGCGCTCCAAACCGCGCATGCTGAGCCGGGCAGACACAGGCAAAGGAGGGAGGTGGCTCATGAGCACATGCATGACATACCTAACGCTGACCTCATGCAGAGGCAGCTGTGGCAGAAAGAAAAGGAGACGGGGGGCGGGGGGGGGAAGAAGAGGAGCAGAGGGGTGGGGCACAGAATTCATGAGCTGGAGAGGTGATTTGCATCCCCTCTGATGATTGGCTGCCGGGTGGGGGCGTGAGAGGGAGGTTTTGTCTGACTGGTTTGCATTGGAAGAAAGGGCGTTAATTCCGCGAAAGAGCCGAATGGTACGCGGGGAGGCGCTCAGTGCTGCCAGGACCACTAGGGGGAGCGGTGCCCCCTCTTTGCCCTGCATCTTTCCCCTCTCGCTGCCCATCGCCGCCGTACAAGCCTAGAGAGTGCCGAGAAACGTGATCCTCTGCACCGCGGTTATAACCCCCCCCCTTCTCTCTCGTCCGCCTTCATGGGGGATCCGCTCTTTTCATTACACGTTATCACCTCAGTAAATATTCCGAGCTTTACAAGAAAAGCATTTCGGCAAAAGGAAGGGCAGGAGAATAAGGAGAGTGCGTGAAAGAGAAGGTGAACGTGAAGAACACACACCTACATCTAACCAGAGACCCCCTCACACCCCACCTGCAGCCAGACACACACACCCGCCCCACACTAATCCAATCCTATACCCTTCATTGGCAGGACAAGCTTCACAAGTGTTCCTACTGTAAAAAAGACAATTCCCAGGCTCCGGCGCGGCGAAGTACATCAAGCCTCGTGATCCGCCGTCTCATGCACAACAGCCACACACAAATGCACATCCACACACAGATAGGAACACGCCCGTGTATCCACACAGCCAGTCGGACACAACAGTTAGGGGCGCACATAAGTTTGGGCCGAGATCAAAGAAACAGTATAAACTAATTCACCTCATATGAGCTGTAGCTGTTTCCGAAGGATGCTTTCAAGGATACCCCTGAAAGCTTCACCTGAAAGGCAAAGAAGCCACTTTTTCAAAAAAGTAGATCCAGCTTGTGGCATTTGGTAAAAGAGGGAAGATTTGCTTTAAAAAAAAGAAAGTCGGTATGTGCACTGTCGTATGTTTTCCTGTGTCTTTGGGATACACAGCTCTTCAGAAGCCCCTCGCTTAGCTGGCATGGACTGCACACAATAGGCATAATTAAACATTCCATATCAGAAGAGCTACCTCTGTATTTACCATTCTGTTCAAATGTTTGATCGCTTTACTTGCTGACATTTTTATAGGGGGAAGGGATGAGGGACACTTTCTAGGAATTTAGTACAGAGGAGAACAGGAGAGTGAAGCTTTAGGTGCCTCCCCGCTTTTAGATTGCATGTTTCGTTTGCTACAGTTAATGTATGAGATCATCGCTATTTATTATCATTATGAGGAGATCTTACAACCCTATGTAGGAAAAAACGGGGGGGGGGGGGTTTCCCAGGTCAAATTTTATTTTTTTACACGCAAAAGAGATCACTTCCCAAAAGATATCAAAATCATTAAAACCGCCTTCACTTTTATTTTGTTCTCATGACTCATTTGTAATTTATATTAAACTCGTTTTCTTCCATTATTTCATCAACTGTGACTTTAGACATATATTAGAGAAGTAGTAAAATACTAGTTACCAATGCCATTTCAAAGCTTGATTTAAGTCATTACTTAATTACAAAAATAACCTCCCAAGGACTGAGTACTTTCATTGAAGCGATCATTCGGAACAATTTGTGTACAAATAAAAAATGCTTCACATTTTAAAAAGTGCGAATACGTGTGTGTGCAAAAAAGTGCTTTAACGGTCCAACATAAAGTACTAGTTCACAGGAGTATATCCATAATGTAGCAGAATCATTCTCACGCTCACATCATTATTACAAACAATAAGTAAGCCATTGTCAAGAGGAACATGTAGAAAACTGAAATTGATACCTAAAGTGAATAAGAAGTGTGACAAACTACTTATAAAGTGATTATTGCTATACTATAAGCGTTACTTCAACGCTTTCAAGGAGAAAAGTACAAAATACATCAGACTCCTACCCAAAAATAAATAAATAAATAAATAAAAATAAAATAGCTTTCTAAATTATTCTCTTAATTACTCTCTGGAATCCAGTTCCCTAATTGATATTATTTTTAACAAGGTGCTATGTTTGTCCAGAAGCCGATCTGGAGTTTAAACAAGAGGATTTAAGAATATTCAAGGTTGGGAAATTTTCTTCTGTGGCCGTCCCTCGTCGTCCTCCAAAAAATAAAGATAAAAAATTCAGAACGCGTGGGAGGAACTACTGCTCTACTGCCTAGGGGAAAATATGGTTCCAAGTAACATGACTGCAGCTTGAGACCGCTTTCATTTTGTTTTAATTTAGCAAAAACAAATCTCAGCAATCTTCTCTCCGATGTCTTGATGTATACAGATTCAGAGTCATCAGCCATCAAATGTCGCTGGCTATCCACACAATAAACCTCATTCGCAATATGCAGACACCTATGTTTATAGTTTAAACATAGATTGCATTGCAAATTCTAAATGCATGGAAGTAATTGTAATTTCTAGGGGAGTGGCACATGACAAGAGCCCATGGTGAGGTGTGGGGTTTTGGTTGAGTAATCCAGGTTGCTGTTTTCCTTCTATGGTGCTGAAGTGAATCATCCCATTGCAAAATCTTGGGGCTGTTTGGCTCTCTTGCAGGTAAAAATCAAGGAACCTAATTACGGGTTAAGAGTTCTCTCTTTAAAATTAACATTCTGCTTAATTAGAACTTTTCCGCAGTGAAGGGGAGGGAAACATATTCATGAAACTGGTGCTTAAATAAAACATCATCCTGCGGAGGCAGAGGGAAGCGGTCGTGAGCTCTCTTTTCCTCCCTTAAAACAAACCACCCTCTATGTTTTGCTACTGTAGAAAACACCCGGGGGTAATTGAGGACACTTCCCGAGTTCTGTGATACTTTCCTCACTGCTCACTCAGATTCAGAGAGATTTAGCCACAGACATTTTGTTAAACCCCGCAAAAGAATGAAAGATACTTATCATGCGTCCGCTGTCTAGTGCAATGTGCTGTAGCCAATTATAAGCAATTGAAGCAATCATCGCTGTTATGGGAGAGGGAGGGAGGATTTCAAATAGGAATCCTATAGCTTCAGGACGCTAATTTGGGGAGATTGGGGGGAGAAGCCTCTACCAAGGTTAGATGAGGGAGAGGAGAGGAGAAATCTACAGCATCAATCCAACTTTGTTTGCTTTCAAACCCCCAAATGCAGTTTTGGTGACACCCGTCACAAGTCCACTCCTTAGTTTGTTCAGTACACGGTTAAAATAAGGGCCAAAGGATCCATGCCCTAAAATAGGGGGCTCCTGAATGGGACTGGACACGATGAGCATTAGCAGAGGGTCACCTGGAAGCTTCGCTGGGCTGTAGTTTCAAACCACAGCTGCTAGTTTGAGAGAGGAATGGGGCTTACTGGTGCCACCGCCCCAGGAGAGGGTTCGGCCGCTGGGTTACAGTTCTCCTAAGTGCTCGCTCGGACCCCGGCTGCTGCTGTTCTATTGAGTTCTAGGAGCAGAGCATCAGGGAGCCAGAGCGTGTCCCAACGCATGAAGACGAATAATGTGCCGACAATGCTAAAGAGGCTTGTTTGCCATGAATTCTACCCTTATTCCTCCTCTTCAGCTTCAGATCTGCTTGGAGGGGAGCATCAAAGCACTGACGTGTTTTCCCAACACAACTTTAAAAAGAAATATTTTTAGCAAAGGGAAAGTTGGAAGCGTGAGGAGGCGATGGCAGTTGTCACAGTGTAGCTACAAACAGAACATGAATTTATGCAAGAATCAAAACAAGCAAACAAGCCAGCTTCTGCTGGATCAGTATATTTCAAGATGTTCCCAAATAGCCACCATGGCGACCTTGCCAACCTCTCCTACTGCTAAGCTAAAAGGTTGCAAGGTTGGCCCACAGCACAGAAATTCCCAGTGTAATTTCTCCAGGCAGTGGGACAGCTGCGAATGCATCTGTTCAGGGCCTGATCCTGGTCCCCTTGAACGCAATGGCACTCTCCTTTGACTTCAAGATGATAAAGATTAGGCCAAACATGCGCACTTAAGCCTTCTTTTACCTCTCAGGAAAACTTGCCTGATTCTGTGAAGCGTTTTTACAGCCTGCTGCATCCATCCTCTACACAAAGTCTAAGAAAGGGTGATGCCAGAGTACAGGAGGTTAGAGAGAATATTGTTTATCTGATCTTTTAGCAGAACATTTAAGAGTTGATGGGGAGGAAAAGCACACAACAGCTGGGGGGGGGGGGAGAGAGAACATTTCCTTACTACTTCACTGTACAGAGTGTGTTACATGACTAACGTTTACGCTGCGAGAAGGCAAACAGCCAGTTTCCACACTGAAAAATTTACAGTGCTGGATAAAGAAATAGCCTTTGGTTTCTGGGAAAGATCGCTTAACTGAGAGTACTTATGTTCCAAGCTAGCAAAAATGTTTGGGGTTTAGATCTGTGTTTTGGTGGGACTTAAACATACATTTAAGTACTTCTAGACTGTGTACTAGCCGAGACACATATTAAATGGATACTTTGCGAGATATTTAAAATATTTTTACCCTTATACAGTTCAAAAATATATCCAAAATTTGTATTTACAGCAATCTAATTGCAAAAAGCTGACATGAAGGTGTTTTGTTTGTTTTTACAGCAAAGAGATTTCACTCATGTTTTAACTTAATTTCAAATTAACTTTAAGTCTAACAAGTGGCATATTAAGACTTTTTAAAAAAAAGTGAAAGACCCTAATATCTGTAAACATAGTGCAATAAAAAAAAGGATCTATTCTACTCTGTAGAGGAGTTTCTTACATAACTGGATTAAAATAGCCTGAGAAGTCTATGCACAGTGCCTGAATAATTTAACAGATATAACTCTGATACCCAGTGAAAAGTTGTGCTTTGTTGGGTGATATGAAACATCAATACCAAATCATGTTTGTCTTGTTTTTCATAATTCTTTGTTTATGAATCCTGAAAATTGTGTAGCCCATAATTAGTCCAGTATTTGCTGTTCTACTGTAAAAAAAAGTTCACTACCAAATGTAAGTCTTGTAACAATAAATATCACCTCATTGATATAAATGCTACAAGAAAGCTACAAGATTTCCCCCCATCCCAGAATTTTGAGGCATCAATTCATTATATTTCAAAAGAAAAACAGATGTAAAAGAAATTATGGCTAACAAACTTTCACATAAAGCTGATCTGCTCCCCAAATCTCCTCCCCACACTGTCCTTCAACTATACAGTAAACACTATAATTATCATAAATTTCAAACTTTTTCATATTAAATCACATTTCCAAACTGTGCAGCATAATAGACAAATGAGGGGCACATTTAGAAAACTGCCAACAAAATGTTTAGCTTTATGATTGAAAATAATATTCCCAGAATAATTTGGAAAGTTTTTGAAGCACACAATAATTAGGTTGGCATAATAAACATTGTAACTGTGACTGTTGCAAAAAATTCTCTACTTTTGCTGCCATCTTTTTAAAAAAATTACAGACTGCACAGCACAGGGAATACAGGATTGTAAATAGGACTGCAAACTTAGTATTCAATATTGAAAATTGTTAGCATTGTTGTTGAAATTGCTATTCACAGATGAATTTCGCAATCGATGCAATATTCAGAATTAGTGCTAAAGATGGTAAACACAAATCTCCATTTAAATAAAAATGTGTCAAATATGCAGACATTTTGCAACAGTCACAAAGCACAAAATATTCAGTGTATTTGAATTTTACAGGTTCACTGGTTTTGTTTTTGCAAAAGTTGTAATTGTTAATACAAAACAAATTAGAGTCTAGAGATTTTTGTTAGTTCTTCTGTACCGCTGAGAACACCTAGACTTTGTGGGTCTGCTGTCAATCATTGTTTCTCTCAAGTAAGATTTAACGAGCTAGTGTAGGAAAAGCTCTATTCACATCCAGTACTTCTAACAGGTATGGTAACTCCATCTCACATAGATGAAACACTTCATGGAAAGTTTCTTTGTAGGACCCCAGACACTGTGTGAACTAAAGGAGAGTTGTACTGGCTTCTCCATGCCATTGGAAACATTTTGTTCCAGAAAACATAAAGCTCGTGGAAGTTCATGGGAAAGGTCTGCCATGTCAGAATCATGTGCTTTTGGTAATGGCTTGAAAGTGTTCAGTCAAGGAATACATGGCTGGTTGAGTTGAGTGCATTAATACCATTCATTATTTTGTAATTTTCTCTTGAGAACAGATGGTTCATTTCACAAATTATGCAATCAAGGACTGTCTAAGATGTGGGCTATGATAGTATCCTTGTGGCTGTCACTTTCCTCCTGTTGTCTCCATAACTACCGAGATTCTTTTCACCCCTTCTTGCACACGGATCATTTAATTTGAGTGACATTTTTAGGAGTCATTTGACTACAATAAAAACAGTTTGTTTTCACTTCAGCCAAAATTCTGATAAATTCGTTCTCAGGTTACTAGTGACAAACACATCCTTTGACAATAATAGTGGCTCTTCTCCTCCCGAATATCTCAGCACTCCATCGTAGGAACTAGAAGATTATTTTCACCTAAAATAGAGCAGGAAATGAGTATACTGCCAGTCAGCCCATTGTTATTTCATCTGATTGCACAAGCTAACTGGAGTCAGGCCCCAGACGTAGCTGGATGGGAGCCCTCCATGGACAACCCAGAAAGCTGCAGGAAGTAGTTTAGAGATTCAGTAGGTGGCACTCGGACAGAACTGAATTAATTCCCCCATATGATGTAGCAGATATTGTGTTGCAATTGAGACATCAAGTGAGGTCATTACACTTGTGATTATTAAAAATTCCATGGCATTTTTCACAAGGTAAGGGCGAATTCAAGCGAGAGTAATTACATTCTATCTAGTAACAATTCCCTTTGCAGATGATTGTTCTTCTGCAACAAACCGTTGCATAGCGTGGCCATCTACTGTTACAAAATTGTTGTGTCCCAACTCCATAGTGGTTGTATTTCAGTGGTGATTCCTTCCCTTCATCCTGTGTAGTCTGTGAAATGCTCTGGGTGAAAAGAACTATAAAAATGTAATAAATACAAAACCCTCACAAAAATACTGAGAGCCAGACCTTAGGCCCCTTTTCCAGCTGCTTTGAACTGCTCAGGTACCACAAAAGCAACTGGAAATGCGGCAGATGGCAATTTCCATAGCATAGTTGAATTCCTTTGGTGGTAAAAGCTGGTTTGCCCAGCTCCATGTCACCCGTTCCCAGCCCACCCAGGTAAAGGAAGTATGCTAGGGGTATGCTGAGGCAGTAGGGACCTGGCCAGTGCCCCTGGCACTCTGGTAATCCCTGGTCAGTCCAGGCTCCTCTAAACTGACCACTCCCCTGTCTCACCAGGTGTCCCTGTCTTGAGGAAGCAGAAAGATGGCTTAGGCCTGTGCTAAACATAGCTTGGCTGGGTCCAAGAATCAGATTCAGGATATTTGTCATAGATCTGGGAATGCAAACCCTGTGTTTCATTGGGGTTTTTCATTAATTAATTAATTGATTAATTAGCAGCAGTAGTAGTATTCTGACAGTGTTTCCAGTGGAAAGGTGCGTGGGGGAGCCTCTCTCTAGCACACCAGCAAATACAATACAAACAGGCTACTTAACTATTAAACTTGGGACATTTTGGTGGAATGCCACTTGAAATAAACAGACACCAACATCAAAATTCAGTAAAAGCCTTGTTATCTGGCATGTTGGGGAAATGGGGGATGCTGGTTAGTCAAAAATTCTGGTTAACTAAGGAGTTACACTTACCAATGGAATACCAATTTTCAAAGAATTAGAATACAATCAAATGAATACCGTATAAAATAGTATGCAGGTACTCACCAATCCAGTGGTAGTACTGCACTGCAGAGTGGTTGGTTTCTTGAAGCACTTAGGTATATACAGGTAAAGTTTTCTAGACAATAGGTTATCTTATGACACTACATATCACTATGGGTACTGCATGGCATACACCTAGATCACTAAATATACACAACACTAAAACTATCCTGAACATAATTTAATCTTTCTTTGATGATTCGGAAGGCACTTCAGGATCTTGCAGTGCCTCAGCATCATCATCATCATCATCAACAATTATCACCGTAGATGTAGGAGGTGTAAGAGATTGGGCTGAATCTGTAACGACCCTATGGACACACCCTGGAAGCTGCTTTTTTGAATAAATCCCTGAGATCAGCTTGCTTACTTGTCTTCTGCCTCTTTTGCATAAAAGTAGAGTGCAGAATGTGCAATTGCATAACCTCCTGGGCAGTCCCAGTTACTAGATTGTATTGGGAGATATCAGAAATGCCGGTTAATAGAGCTTTCCTGTTGATAAAGTGCCAGATAACACAGCTTTTAGTGTATATAAATGTTGAAATTTGAATATAAGTATACAGCTTTTGGCACTGTAACATCAAGGAATGAAGGTAGTTAGTCAGAACGAGTAAACAAAGACAGCATACTTAGCTGCTGGTGGCTATTAAAGAATGTTTACTACTCGCATCAGTAGCTGCCTCAAAGACTTGGCCAACACAATCTTGTGTTTGTTGTGCAGGCCAAAACACTTGTAAGCATCTTATTACTACTTGTCTGAGGCTCTCTTCATCCAGTTGTGAAAAGCAAAGAGCTTTTGTAAAATTGTCCCATTAGAGGAGCACCAAAGTCTGTGCAAGATCTTCTCTAATATTGTTTTATCTACAGTAAAAGAAAACTCCACTTTCTTTTATGATCTGATCTTGAAGCATCTCTGAAATTGTCTGAAGTATTTCATTTGGCATAGTGTCACTCAGTGGCAATTTCAGAAGTGGTAAGTGCTACTTTGCATTATATCACCTTATATTTTTCCATAGAGACGTAACAACGGAGCACTCCAGGGACTCCTGGGGACCCTTTGTTAAATTTCCAGACAAATTGAAGGGAAGGTTGGGCTGAGTTCCCTGCTCCAACAGAATTCAGCTCAACTCTGGACTCTGCTAAATAATCCTTGCTAGAGATTAGTTTTATTTCTGGGGTTATAAAAATACTTCAGAAGAACAAAATATTGTCCTTGGGCATGCACAAGACTGCAAAAATGGCAAGTATTTTCTAAAAGATCTCCAGTCCCTTTCCCCCTGGCCATCCAAGTTCTCCTCATGGAACACCTCACACATTCACTATGGTTTTCAGGAACAAAGTAGAAACATTTCCAGCAAATGCACTTAATATAACCTGATTTGCCATTTGGTGCTGCTGCTGCTGCTCCTCCCTTACATTATGGGTATGATGAAGCATTTTTGTTTACAAGGGAAAACAAAAGAATACATTCCTCTGTCCCTCACTCCTCCACACAACAAGCACGTTCACCCTTACCACAGACTAAGTGGGGGGAGGGAATTTGTGAGGGACCCACTAGTCCAAATATTGGCAGCATATCATTGCCCTCCAGTTCTGAGTGGCCCTCTGTACATTAGTTACTTGTTGTACAGCTCCTTAAGAGCCAAGTGCTTACAAAGACCAATTCACTTTTTCAAATTAATTTAGTACCCATGGAAGGTACTAGGACTGACAGCTCTGGTTACTCAAACTGTTTATCCCAGAATGGGTACACCACAGGCAGTGCAACATCCCTCCCACAGCCTACCACTATGCCTGATTTTCTGACCTGGCAGGAGTACTTCCAGAGATGAGGAGGTAGTTTTAGACTCCATAGGCCAAATCCAATTGCTACCGAAATCACAGAGCATTTCCATGTACTTCAAATAGAGTTGGCTCATGCCCCATGACCATTCAGTTCTTAGCCTTTGTTCTGAGACTTACATCAGTGCTAATTATTGCCAGATGTGGTATTTACTGTGCTATGGACACCCGTCTCCAAGGAAATGAACTGAGTTCAATCAATGGCTATGGAACAGACGTCAACTGGTGATAGCAGGCTGCCCTGGGTTGGATTTGCACAGGCCATCTAGAGGCAAATGGTGCTGTATTACCAGTTCTCCAGGCCAGTCAGTCACCTCACCATTCTGAGATAATCTGGAAACAATCTGTTGTAGCCTAAATCATAATTGAAGGTGAGGGAAAAGGAATCTTTCTATGCCTACCTCTGCTTCATGAAGTAGTTGCAGCATTCAGAGTTCCTGAGTTGATTCACTCACTCACATTCCTGACACAGCTCTTAAAAAAAATCTTGCCACTTATTGCCTGACAGCAAATGTGCCAACAGTCAGCTGATAAATAAGAACTTCTGTGAAGAGTGACAAGACACTAACCCTGTCACAGATTGTCTGCCTGGCAGACAACAGTGAAGCATGTTTCCAGCCAGAGGAATTGGAAGATTTATTTACTTTTTGAAAATCGTTGTTGTCTGGTTACCTCAATTCTGAACTAGAACAGAAATTTGAAGGCTTTTTTCTAGTTAAGATTTTTATTGACAATTATTTTTAAAAGAACATAAGTACATACATGGTACCATGTACATGGAAGTATTAAATTAAAAAACAACCTAAGTTTTCTCCCCCAACAAATCCTGTCCCAAATTTCAATTTGGTTAAATAGTACAACAATGGGGATAACTAGATCCTAATTATTTCACTGTCTCCCAAAAACCTTTGATCAGTTTGATGAGCAGATATGTAAGTTCTTGAGCAGATATGTAAGACCATAATTCAGCCAGGTAGTTAAGCATATGCTTAACTGTAAGCATATGAGTAATGTCACTGACTTCAGTGGTTTCAGTGGGACTCCGATGCATGTAAGTATCTTCCTGAATAAAAGCCTGTATTTCTAGGACGAAAAACTAGATGAAGAACAAAAAGTTGATAATGGGAGATATGATAATTTTAAAACTGAGACTTGTCTAGTGGCTAGAACAGAAAAGTAGGGGTTATACCACCTGAAGATCTGACTCTAAGACTTAGAACTTTTCATATCAATTCTTGGCTATGTAGCTGGTAAATTTTGCCCTCTTAAAAAAACCATTTCGTAGGAAGAGATGTTTCAAAAGGGTCCTCAATTTTGGGGTGTCTAATTTTAGAAATTCAGAGCCTGATTTTTCACTTGTAAATCTCACTGACGTTAGTAGCAGTTGTGAGTGCTTAACACCTCTAAAAACCAGGTTGTGGGTGTCTGTCAAACTAGAGGAGACTTGAAAAGTTGGTTTGTTTTTTTTTTTAAACACCTCTCTGGACCTCAGTTTATTCATCTGTAGATGAATAAACATTTCTTTTCAGAGACCCATCAACTGAGGGCTATTACTGAGGTAGGCACCTCCAAGTCTATTGCAGTAACTTGTGGATCAGAATCTTTAGAATTTAAATTTCTTCCCACAGCACATGGAGCAGATACAGGTCCCAAAAACTGGATTTGCTTTTTCCTCCAACATGAGTAATAGGATAGACTCAGTTTGGGAAAGAAACTAGGGCCCAGCTCAATGGGAGTTAGGTGCCTTAATATCTTTGAGGATCTGGGCCTTAGTTCTTACCTCATAATTGTGTTTCTTCTCCCTCCCACCTCTTTTTCCCCCTCTTAAAATACTGTTCTCTGTATTTGCTCTTTATTTTTTGCATACTCCATTTCCAATTTAACCTAGAAAACAATGGTAATTAGCTGTATAACCAAGCCACGGTATTTCATCTGTAGATTCCGTTGTTAAATATCTATTAGCTTGGCTCTTCAGATGAGTTATAATAGATTGTAGTTCTGAAAATAGACATAAGCTTTTTCAGTGAGTGAGGAATAGAGGGGGACTACTTCTGACTGATGCCACTTTGTAGTCTGATGCCCCGTCTCCATGACGTAACGTGAGTAGTGTTACTGAACACTGGTAAACAGCTGCTGCATTCATGGCTGTCCTAAGGTGTTGGCAGGTCTATATGAAAAGTGAGATCTCTGACATGCTTGTGGATTTCAAGAGAGTCAATCCTGATTTACACTACATAAAGTGAAAGGAGGATCAGACCCATTATCTTCAATAGATAAGGGAAAATATTTTGTTTCAATTCCCATTCTAAAAAAAAAATATTCACTGCCATGATTAATAGAAAAAGAAGTTGTTACAACGTATGCGAAAACAATTTCTGTACCTTTTGCTATAAACATGCGAGCTTATTGCATTTGTTCCTCTCCATATCTTGGATCCTACCGGATTGTGACATCAGTAGGCCCAATAAATACAAAGGTTATTTCCTCACTCCCCTTCATCTTTGCTCTAAATCTTTGATATCATTGATATCTCCTTCTTTTGCTGCTATTTGTCCATAGCAGATGCTCTTGCTTTTGCAGGAGGTGCTGATTCTGTTCAGTTACTCTGGGTGGGGCTGGCAGGCTAATGGAAAAGAACAAAAATATGAGTTGACAATCTTGTGTCCAGGGCCAAAATTAGGAGTGAGGTAGGTGCTCTGTGACATACAAACCTTAACCCAGAGTTCACAATCTTTTAAAATCTGGTGAGTGGTGGCTGCATGCATGCACTCACACAGGCACGGGGAGCAAGGATCATTAAATAATCTCAACTCCAAAACTGATAGCTTGATCCTCTTACAAGACGACATATGTATCATCTGGGCATCACCACTACCATATACATTAGTACTAAGAAACAAAATATTTGTCAGTCTAGTCCGATCTATAAAGGCCACTGCCACTTTCCTCCAAAAGACTTCTAGAATGAGCAAAAAGGTTAAAGAGCAGAAAACTGGGGGTAAGTTACAAAAAAATACATTGGTTTCTCCCCTCAGATGATACTAGGAGGGTGGGAAGAGAGCTACAATAAAAGGTGAGTAACTTTCCTTGTTGTGCTTCTTCTTTTACCATCTGATCTATAGGGAAAGTCAATGGAAAACAGCAGATGTCATGAGCAATACTTAGAGAAGGAAATACCTGATTGTATCACTTGGGGAACCTTGCAACTGAAGGAGGCACTTGCCAAATGAGAGGCAGGCCTCAAGGGCATCACTAGATGAAATACGGGTCTTTACAACAATAATGAAGATGCCCAATCCTGAGAGACTAGCATTTCTGGTGAAAGAAACCAGGAAATTGTGGGAAAGGCAAAGGACACCTATTGTGATGTGGGATAAATTGGACAACCAGGACAGGGAGAAACAGACCGTTGATAGGAGAAAAAAGGTTTCCTCTAAGAAAAAGAGAATGCCATCAGGCCAAAAGAAAAGGCTGTAGGGGTTCATGGTGTAGATGGATGTAGAGACTCAAATGAAGATGAAAAATTGCTCTGACCCAGTGAAGGGAGGGAGCCAAACCAGAGACGTCTGATAGAACCTGAAGCCTGTCCAGAGAGACCAGGGCTTTTGCCATTCTGATGTCCAGTATTATTCCCAGGTGTGAAAGGACCTGAAAAGGGAAGTAGATGGGAACTGTCCTGATTGCAAAGGAAACTGGAATGCTCGATACGCTAGTATCTTGTCCTGTAACCATTTCAGCACATCTGGATGAGGATGTGGGTGCTTTAAGTAGGTCTACACTTGTGGCAGTATGTAGAATACAGACCCTGCACACCCAGCTAGCATGGGTATAAATAGCAGTGTGGACAATGAGGCATGGCTTAGGTGAGTAGAGCACTTTACATGCCTGAACCCTATACAGTTCTCTATAATGCTGTTTTCAGCTGTGTAGTGTCCTGCTGCCTCAGCTTTTCCTCACTTCAGTGAAAGGCTTTGGCAGCAGGAAAAAGTTCTGACGGAGGGGAGGCATTGGGGAAAGATTTCTGCAATGGGGAGCTGCTGGAGCCTTTCCCCACTGCCTCCCCCAGCTGGAGCTTTTCGCTGCTGCTTGTAGCTACACATCTCAGTGACAAGAGAAGATAGAGCCTGCTTTTACTATGCCCTGTAGCTACGAATGTAGTACCTGTACCCTACATGCCACCATTTAAGCGTAAACAAGGTGTTAGGGACAGATGTATTACCCTCCTCACACTGATCAAGGTTGGTCACCAGAACCATTAGGACCTTCCTGAAGACAGGAAGGTCAGTCTAAAGACGGAAGGGAGCTATGACAACCTAGTAGTGCTGTTTGGAAAACATGCCAACAGCCAAGTGGATGGGGATGTCCTGCAGCTCAGCTGAGGAAAGAAAGTTGCCTCATAAAACAGACAGGAGAATAAGCCTGAGAGATTCCATTTGAAAGCTGCATTTGCAGAGCTCAGGAAACAGAGTTTGAGGATAGGCAAGTGTGGTATTGGGGACTGTGCCCTTAAGGGCTGATCTTCCCAAAACAAGAGAATGGGCAGAGCCCTCTGAAGCTCGTATGCACAATTAATTGTAACCAGACAGAATAAAGTGCCTTTACACTGGCCCATACACAGCCCATGTCCCTGCCCCTTTTGCCTCCCCTGTTGGCGGCCCTGCCGGTAGGGTCCGTAGCAGGGCTGCCGACAGGGGAGCAGGGAAGGGGCAGCAACGTTAAAGCGTTGCCGGGGCAGCACTTTGAGGGTCCTTAAAGTGCTGCCATGGCAAAGGACCCTCCTTAAAGTGCTGCCATGGCAAAGGACCCTCCTTAAAGTGCTGCCATGGCAAAGGACCCTCCTTAAAGTGCTGCAGTGGCTGGAGCCCTGGGTGGCAGGGGCCAGTGTGGATAGGCTGGCTGGGGGAGGATGACCCTCACAGCCCCACCCCTTCTGCCCGAAGCCCCACTCCTTCCGGGGGCCAGAGCCAGCCCCCGTACCAGTAAGAATTTATTATTACTTTCACCCCTACCCCTAGTTAGTCATTAAATGGCTCAGTTTTCAGAAGTACTTATGACTGGCCATTCCTTTTCACTTCAGTGGAAGCTGGAGATTCTCAGCATGTCTGAAAATCAGGCCATCGATGCTTTATTTCCAGTATTTTAAAACTGTATAAAAAGTACAGTATATGAAGTATGTGATAATATATTCACTTATTAAGGCATTCCTGATGAGTGCTCTGAAGAGATGACTGCATTAGACTCATAATTATGTGAAGAGCTGGGTGAATACTGATGCAAAATTTATATGAATATTGGTTCAACATTTAATGAACTTTCTTCAGCCATTTTCATGCCCTTTGGGGGAGATCCTGGCCTCACTGAAATAAATGGAGACAGGATTTCATTCCTTGTTTGCTTTCCTTGAATACCCATGCAAAGTGAATTTTAAATACTCCCGCACAAATATTCACACAAAGTGAGTTTTAATTCCACTTACCATGAAGCTTTATACCAGAAATTTGATTATAGTTTACATACGTTAACTCAGACTATCATGTGATTTCAAAAAGCAGAGTAAATGATACTAATGACAAGCTGTTAAATAATTTTGAACAAATAAATCTAAGAAAATTGCAATTTGTTTGCAGAAAATAGAAAATTTAGAATAAAATATTTATTAGGAATATTTGCTCTTCTACTCATGAGTAATATATACATGAGCTGTAGTGTTTATGATATACTGTAGATAGGACATAGCTAACACTTCCTTATGGTTTTGTGGGGAGGCTCTATTTATTTTAGAATAGAAAATGTCACAATATCAGTATCCCCTTTCAACCAGTTCCTCCACATTTGGCTTGGCTTCCACTCCTTTTCTAGATGGGCAGCCATTTGCTGTCACCACCAAGTGGACTGAAGCATTTTGAGAACTATTTTCATGTCACTTACAAAAAGGCAATAGGGATGGATAGTCAGGAAAAGAGCTATACACCAAAACCAAATAACTTATGCCAAAATAACCCAAGGACAAGCAAGTGATGGAAGAAGGTGGTGAGAGTTTTTAAAGAACATCTAAAATAGAGGATCAGTTTAAATTCAGCAACTTATGCAATGCAGTGGTGATTTTATATAAAATATGCAAGGGCAAGTGAACTCGTGCCCATGTGATTTAGCTGCTGTAAAGACTATGGATACTAAGGGGAGATAGACACTTTCAGGTGTCTTGACTCATTTTAAAAGGCACACATTTTTTCAACACTATCCAACAAAATGTCTCAAAAGCCTTTAAAAACATGATAATTAGCTTTTGGAATATCAAAAGCTTTCTCCCTCTCTGAAGGAAGTGATTAATTGTTTTTAACCTGGCTAAACCCAACAACAAAATTAGGTTGACTTTATAAGGATAGAGTTGGTATTTCCCCTCCCCCTCACCCCATGTCAGAATGATACCTGTGTGTCATGTAGGGACCCTGCATAGGTGATGGTCTTGGCAAAGGAATCTTATGGGTAGGAACATTCACAGCCAGCGCATGTAGAGAAGACAAACCTGGGAAGATTATGAGAACATTTATAGGCAGTGCATATGACTGTACTAAAAGCTCTGCTGAACTGCTACAGTGCTGCTTAAGTCAGTAACAAATTGAAGCACTTTATAAAATTTGTAGCTTTTCAATGATTTTGAATCGCTCTAAAGTGCTCGTGCTCCAACCCATATACTCTTTCTTAACCACTGCAAATATAGAAAAGGCACATCATCAAAATGACAGTAATCAGCCTGTTCACTCTCGGGTGTGAAATTGTTCTGTATTCCCACAACACATCTTGTTTTTGTTGTTTGCCATGTGCAAAAAATGGTCATAGGGACACAAAGGAAAGAAATCTATTTTCTACATCCCCATGTAACCAAAATTCTATGACGTTTTTATATAAAACTATTTTATGCCAGGCTGGCTAAGTGATCATCTGATGGCCTTTTAAACAGCCATCCCATGAACAAGAAGAGAAACAGGAATGGGGTTAAGTGAACCTGCAGGTATGTTCCCCTTAATAGTACAAGTGTTTTGTGTTGGTAGTGAGGGCAAGAGAAAAGGTATACACGGAACTGTAAAATGATGTTGTGTGTACTAAGACATACTAATATATATTAAATTAATCATTTTTCATTATGCACACCACACAGTAGGGAGCAGTATTGAATTGTCTAGTACAGGTGTTCATAACTGAAGTCCATATACATTTCTGCAGATATATCCACCTTGTTTTGCATGCATAATTACTGCGCACATATATGCAATTCTGTCCTTTGTAAATGTTTGTTTTAAATGATTTGCATGTGCAGATGTGTTAATTGTGCATTACACAAAAAAGCTGGTGGACCTCAGGCCTAAGTTTATGAATATCTAATTTTAATACAACTACCTTCCTTACACTGAAAATATATTCCTTTTCAAATTCATCAAAACCACCAGGATATAGGTGGTACAGTAGGTTAACACTAGCACATTAACTTTGACACTGAAATTCAGATTTCTGTCACCAGTTGTAACAATCTATTCTCTGTAGGCCTGATCCCAAAACCCATCAGTCTCTCATTGGCACACATTACAAAACCACAGCACAGTTTGGCATACAAGTTTGTCTTTGCCCAGTGGCTCTGAAATAGAGACGATACCGAGCTGCCTTGCCAGAATTGCAGAAGAAACTTCTGACATAGTTGAAGTAATCAGATAAACTAGGTCAGCAAAAATGAGCAAGGTGATCCAGTTGCAAACTAAATGGGCAAAACAGCAATAAGTAAGATAGCTTGGAGGGCATATGCTCAAGAGTTCAAATCTCTGGAGAACAGCGTCATGCAGTTCTAATCAATTTTTAAATGTGCTTACTTTCATTTTTTTGTAACCGAGTTCAAACTACGTATTTCACACTAATTTTGTAACTATTTATTTGCATTAAATGACATGATAAACCTGTCACTAAATTGCCAACACTTCAATTAAGATTTCTCTTCCTTTATTAAAATTAATCAGAATCCTTTCCTTTTGATTCAAATGGGTCTATGCAATCATGCATTGATGGGCATGCCTGAACTGCCTGTTTACATTACTGGGGTTCTGTGCACACGACAGTAAGAGAAAAAATCTCAAGTGCCAGAGAGATAGATTGAGTAAAAACTGGTTTCAGATGGTTGTTCACATTACTATAAATACAAGTTAAAATGAAAAACAGGAGGAAGCAGGACCAGAATAGGTGGTTTGGGGAAGATGCTCTTAAACATGAGGACCGGCAGCCCAATCAAATGACATTCTGCAGGCATCTCCAGACAGTTTAGCAGCATCATGAAAGAGGGGTCTTCATGTGTGCATGCTCAACCCACACTTTCCACAAGATCAAGGAATTGCAGTTCTCTCAAATCTCTATAAAGAAAATCCTAACAGCATAGGAGAGGAAATAGGCAGGAAGTCATTACTATGGTATGGAATAGCCTTGCCCTCCCAATTCTAATAATTCTTTATCTAACTGGGACAAGTATGTGCACTGGCCCAATGGAATGCATATATATTTGGAGAATATCTGGGCGGGAGGGGAGTCCAAGTCACTGGGGATGTGGCAAGTGAAAAAGAAAAATTTAGGAGGAAGAGGAATGTTCTCCCTTGCCTAAAATCAGTAGTTTTAATGCATTTGGAGACCGCTGTTTAGAGCGCTTCTTACCAAAGGATGCTTCTTCTGTGTTCAGCTTTAGAACATAGCGTTAATGTAAATAAATCCCACGTTTGTCCCACAGGGACACTTATCTGACTTGAGCTGCTGTTTGTGAGAACTTTTGGGATGGGGGGGGGGCACAGATGTCTGGTCTGTCTCCTTCACTTTGAACTCTAACATAAGCACATAAGAACTCTATGAGAGCTACAACTGATCAGCACCTTTGAAGTTCAGGTTACTTTTATAGATGCCCAAATATGGCTTTAAAAGGCTAACTTCAGATACCAAGGTTTGAAAACTTTGGCCTAAACCTCTCTCCACACGTTTCTCCAGCTATAAAATCAGATACTGATATTTACCCACAAACCTAATACTATTTACATTTCTGATTCAGGGTCAGTGCAAACTTAATTTTAAACATTTTTTTTAAATTGACTGACCTGCTAGAAATACACTGAAGTGATTTCATTATTTTAAAACTTCCTGAAGAAAAATTCATTTGCATAGTGGTAACCTCTCATATACAACAGCATAGTCTATTTTCAAAGTGTTCACCTTCTACCATATTTTTTCTCCCTCATTCTCTTCCAGTTAACATTTTACACCAGGTAACAGCCAGCAATTAGCCAATTATGGCTAGTTATTGTGTGCACTTCATCCTTAAAGGGACACTGTCAACATGAAATCTAGTCAATTTGGTTGAAACAAAGGTAAAAGGTTTCAGATATCACACATGCCCATGAGTTCCACTGCCAGTCTTTGAGTTAAATAACCATTTCCTTTTCCGCCTGACATGATATGAAATAGAGAAGGTAGGTGAGGTAGTATTTTTTATTGGACCAACTCCTTTAGGTGAGAAAGACAAGCTTTTGAGATTATACAGAACTCTTCTTCAAGTCTGGGAAAGGTACTCATAGAAGGAGAAACTGAGGAATCATCTGCACCCCTCATGCTCCAGAAGAGACCACCTCCAACTAGAACTCATCACATACTTCCACACACTGGAAGGAGGGGGAAAAAAAAAAATCAGGAAACCTACCTGAAGATCATGCAAGAAACCCACAGCAACTATTAAAAACCCTAATCACAGCTATCCAACACAAAAACAAAAAGTGGAACCAACTACAACAACTCCACACCTACAGAACACCTCTGTAGAGAAACCACAACACCAGGACCCACCACATGGACACTACTTGACACCCCAACATCATCACTTTATCACGACTACTCTCCAAGAGACTGAACTTCTGCCCTATCACAGAACCATATAACATACCAACATGTGGAGAACTAGAAGAATTCTTTTGCTTACTCTGCTTCACAGAATTATTTCACAACAATGACACCATTCACAGCTACCACATCCCCACTGACAATCATAAGAAAAAAAGAATCCCCTTATTGGACACCCCAGAGTGGACAAAACCACACATTTGATCATTACATTGATTGATTCAGGAAAAAAAATTGACTGAAATCCTTAAACACACCCACCACAGTCTCTTCCCTGCTGAGAAGACAGCTATACAGTCCCTAAAATCCAGCTACCAGCTATTGGATAAACGGGTGCCATTGTAGTCTTCAACCATGATGACTATGTCAGTGAGGCCAACCAATGAGATACCTGAGATACAAAGACAATATTTTCATTCTCTGGACATATGACCTAGACTCCCCCATAGATTTCCACTTCAACTACCATTCACCCAAATTCTCACTAGAACATTCCCAACTATCATCAACTTCCTGCAGTGCACGGTCAGCTTCAGCAAGGGAACCCCACAGACAACTATATGCAAGAAACCCTTAGAACATCACATCTACTTTCACAAATCCAGTAACCACCCCAAACATACCAAGAAATCGGTTATCTCCAGCCAGGCACTCAAATAACACAGAATATGCTCCAAGAAGAAAGTCTGGAATATACACCTTAACACACTTAAAATCACCTTCACCAAACAAGGGCACTCCACCAGAGAAGTAGATTGCATCATGGAAGGGACCACCCCCAAATACCCTGAGAGAACCTGCTTAAATGGAGAAACCTGCCTCCTCCCCCATAGTTGTCACCTACCACTCCACACGGTACCCATATGGGGTATCATTAAACAATTACAAGCTAGACTCAGTGGGGACTATGTCCTGAAATAATTTTTTCCTGAACCACCTCTTCTGGCCTTCAAACAACCTCCCAGCCTTGCCAAACTCATCAGCAGAAGCAAGCTCCCCACAGATGAGAACAAACCAACTCAAAGCGTCACCAGACCCTGCCCAAACAACAGATGCAAAACCTGTAGACATAGCTCCACTGCTATGATGATCAACAACCCCCCACCCCCAACAACACACCTTTTAAGATCCACAGATCTTACATGTAAACTTATTGGGATTTTTGGGCTGGCCCTTTCCCAATACCAGGAGAAAGGGGAAGGGCTGAAGAGGATCCTGAGACTGAGAGTCCTCAGGGCCTATGGAGAGAGGCCAGCAGTTCAAGTCAGTCAAATTGACAGGGCAGGCAGGCCAATGAGGGAATCAAGAGCCCATCAAGGCCCACCCTCCATGTGAGCGGTGGCTGCCAAGGCAGATTAGAGCAGAGCAAAGGAAAATGCAGCAGGCCAGAGCTAAGCGGGGGCATGGGGGAGAAGAGAACAAAGGGCCAGAACCAGAGGAGCCAAAGAAGCAGCTCCAAGGCTGAGCTGAGCTGAGCTGGAGACAGAGAAGCTGCCCAGAGCCAGGGAGCTAGAGCAGTAGAGACCAGCAGCATCGATGGTGAGCCAAGACTGAGCTCTGGGGGGACCCGTGGGACCAGAGCTGGACTAGTGGAAGGCTGGCCACGCCGCAATACTGGAGCTGAGTGGGGTGAGCACCTGGGGACCCTGCGCAGAAAGGGCCCAGTACAGGGAGATATCACAAGACAAGAAAGCCCCGAAGGCTGGACTTGGAGGGGCAGGGGTGCATGAACCTGCTGGGATGGTTGATACTGGGGAGAAGGGTCTTGCCACCTAGAACCTAAGGGTATGTAGCCACTACCAAAGCAGGTGTCTTACCCACAGTATCACTGCAACACAGCCAGGTCCTGGGAAGGAGGCCTAGGATATTTAAGCAATAGACTGTATTTTTCTTAAGTTACAGAGACTACTATTCATGATGTTTCCCATAACCATAAGGCAGGGTTCATTCTTCTTTTAACCTTTTCCATTTTTCCTTTGTTGTGTTTGGGTTTTTACAGTTGCTGTTTGAATTTAAACTAAATACAATTTATTAATGTAGTGATCACTCGGTCAGGGAAGTGGTCAGTGAGGAATGGGGACACACTAGCCCCTGTCCTATGTAACCCATCACGAAACTAGGAATCCTGCCCCCAGCCTTATTGGGGTTATGAGGACTCTGCCACACAAGAGTATGTGGAAGAGGAGTCCTTGAGGTGAGCCAAGCATCTGGGTAAAGGGAGTTAGGGTGGGGAGTCAAATCCTTTTGCTATCTGATTACATCAGGGTATATAGAACTCAAGTAAATTTCCCCACAATAGTGGGACCATTCTCCCACTTACATACACATGCAGTATACCTCATCCAGTGTACTAAATGCCCCAACAACAACTATGTGGTTGAAACAAGACAATCATTATGCTCTTGAATGAACTCTCACAGAAAAATGATTAAAGACAAAAACACCACATCACCCATGGGTGAACACTTTTCACAAAGTGATCATTCCATATCTGATCTCTCAGTCCTTATCCACAAAGGCAATCTGCACAATACCTTCAAAAGACGAGCCTGGAAGCTTAAATTCATAACTTTCCTAGACTCTAAATATCATGTACCTAATAAAAACACTGGATTTATGGCTTCTTATAGCAATCTGTAACCTACTAACCCCTCTTTTTTGTCCTGCAGAGGTGTTAACAGGCCACCTCACTTTGAATGGTCTCTTACAATACATGTTAACTACTTATGCTAAATAATCTGTTCCACCTTGTATTCAGCTGTGACACTGGTTATCTTTCCCAGAGCTGCAAAAGAGCTCTGTGTAGCTGGAAAGCTTGTCTATTTATAGGACCAGAAGTTGGTCCTACTAAAAGATATTATTTCATCCACCTTGTCTCTCTAATGTTCTGGAACCAGCACAGCTACAAAAACACTGCAAACAACTGTGCGAAATACCCACACCAAAGCAAAAATGAATCTGACCAACTATACAGTATCAACCGACTGTACTGGGGGGAAACAGTGAAATGGACTGTACACAAATTGCTGTCAAATACACACCAAAAAAAAAATCTAACTTTGCAGTTGCAGTAATCTTAAATGTTACTTGTTATAGCAGGTGTAGCACAGAACTAATTCTTTGACTGTGTCCCTTTAAATATAACATTTGGGCTAAGAACATTATACGTCATTGTGATTTAAGGTACATCAGCTCTATATCGCTCTGAAGCTGAGTGAAGCCTAGTTAGTGCTTGGAGGGGAGTAAAAGGCCATGAAAGGCCAAGGTGCCAGAGGGAGTAGAGTGTGGTATTCAGTAGACAGCACTCTTCCCTTTGGGTTACGTTTGATGCTGGGGGAAAAGTGTTGTTGTCAGTGCAGGCTTCTAGAGGAGGTGTAAGACTGAGATCCTGACAACTTAGTTATTAAAAAGTCTGTCACATCCCATAAGAATATGGGTATTCGGCTAGGATGATGGGGCTAATTCCTATTTAGGCATCTACATTCTGTTCTAATTCTCCCTGCAGCCTCAATTACCTACGTTCTTCTTCTTTACTTCTTGCTCTTCCGGGTTGTGCTACTGTGCATTGTTCCATCCCAAAGATGTATGCATTATCTTGGCGGGGGCATGATTCATATATGCACACTCAGGTAACTGCTCTGAGACTCTTTGGGATGAAAGGCACTTTATAAATCTATACTATCAGACAGACTTATACAAGGGACAAAATACACACAGTTTGGAACCAGTTTTTCAGTGACCCAGTTTATAATAGCAGACTTATGAAGCTGCTATATGTACCCTGATGCTGTTGTATTGACTGTTGGGACTGACACTTAAGTGAAACCTTCTCCATATTATGGGCTTCTTTGTAGAAATAAAAAAAATGTACAGCTTATAGCTGGAGGTAATGTGTAATAGCCAGTTATGCTCCAGGCTCCAATTCTGCAAGATACTTGAGCACATGACTAATTTTAAGCACATCACTAATTTTAAGCATATCCTCCATCTTCTCCCGCCCCCCAAATCAGTGTTCAGGTTTTTACTACATTTAGCTTACAACAATATTAGAACAATCTTGCGTGTTGCTGCCTCTCCAATTTTGAGACTGATGCTGTCGCTTGGCATTTTTATTTTTGAGTATAGAATATTAAACCATAAGTGAATAAGTGTTTTAAATTTCACCATTCACACTTTCATATACAGCAGAACAAGCTTTAAAATAGATAACTGGCAGACAAAATTTCTTTCAATATTTTAACAATTCTATTTTTATTAAGTATATGGTAAACCTTTCAAATACAAATGTATCATAGTTATTTTCTCAGGATTTGATAACCCCATCACATAGAACACAGAAATAAACCTTCTGCAATTTTTTACACTGTTGATTAGAAGAATCAGAAGAAAGATGAAAATTAGGATTCTTGAAACAAACCATCTTTTGTCAAAATTTAATTCCATGTAAGCAACACACTAGCATGTCGATGTCCTGACCATTTCAATACTTTTATTTCACAACTTCAGAAGCTTGACATGAACTAATTCGGATGTGAAAAGGTAAGAAAAGTAAATGAAAATGTTCAATATGAAGGAGAGCGTATGTTTCTGTAACTTTTCCAAAGTACCATTGTTCCCAAGCCACTTTCAATTTACATCTGTTACAGAATCTAGTTACTTGCAAAAAGAAAAGGAGTACTTGTGGCACCTTAGAGACTAACAAGGTGCATAAGTACTCCTTTTCTTTTTGTGAATACAGACTAACACGGCTGTTACTCTGAAACTAGGTACTTGCAGTTTGTAATAAATATTTGATATTTTTAAAGAGATGAGTAATTAAGTGAACACAATAGATTCAGAACATTGCATAAAACAATCCATGCAGGCCAAGGAAACCATCCTTACTAAACTGCAAACTCCACAATTACATTCTAAGTATGAGGGGAACATAGGGGTTGGGGATCTGATTTTGTGCACACACAAAAAAAGTCCACCTCAAGAAGTTGTAGAACATAGTAGGAATTTGGAGATTTCTGCAATAGCAATAATGCTTGATCCTACAGAATTTCATTTTTCTGCCTCCCACTCTATATACTCATGTGTAATGAATGAAACCATAGAATTACTGCCCAATATCCTTACTCTGCTCAATGTGCAAGTTATAGGAGCAGATGATAATTAGACTGGCACCAGTAGAGGAAGGGCAGCTGGCCAAACCGGTTCGTGCTGTGATCAAATTGTAAATCTAACTTGATACAATAATGATGACTTCGAAATCTGCAAGATTACAGGTGCTATGTTTGCTGAGCGGCTTACAACAATGTGAATGACCATGCACTTCTACTGAAACTGGCAAGAATTTAGAGAAATAGCAACATGATCTAGATCACCTCCCTGCTCCAGAATCACTGGGCAGAAAAGTCAATGGCATACTCAGTGGAAAAGATTGCCCCGAGGTTCAGTGCTATCACACTTGTAGTTTATGTCTACACAAAATGACCTACTATAATTTCCTCAGAAAGATTCATTTATGCAAACGATCTTTGCATTGTCACCTAATTGGAAAGAGTTGGACACAGCTCTCTGAGTTTACCTGAAGAATACTATTGCACATGGTACCTGAATGCCAACCTTAGTAATATACAAATATGCATCTTTCACCTGAAACATCAGGCTAAGCAAAAGCTCCAGATATTGTTGGATGGTATAATCCTAGAGCTCTATGAACACTGAGTGTACCATGGAGGTCAGATTCGACTGAACACGGATATTCAAAGAACACATCCAGAAGCTGAAAAAGCAAGTGAACTCCAGGAATTGTGTACTCTAGAAACTGGCCAGCACGAAATGGGGAGATGCCCCAAAACACTCCAAGCAATGAGTCTCACCCTGTGTTACTCAGCTGCAGAGTACTGTGCTCAGACTTGAGCCATGAACACAAAATTGATCCAGGGACCTGGAAACCAAATCCCACACTGTAGCTGTGGTCAGATATTGGCTACATGTGTTCATTCAATGTGCAGTCCCAGCTCTGTGCAGATAGCAGACCGTAACTAAACTGCCCAATATATCCAGACGTGGTTTTTAGTGAAGGCACCTAGCCAGGTTTATTGTTGACGAAGCTTGGCAATAGCACATGGCAGACTCTATGAGAATACCAAGACATATATACTCGTGACAATGGACGCAGCTCAGTCAGTGGCAGGGCTTTCTACCACTGCTCCCTAGGCTGGCCAAAGATACTCCCTCTGAGATATCCCGTGTGACACATAGCCAGAAAGGGATAAGCAGCTTGCAGGCTAATTGACCCAGAGTCAACCTTTGGAAACATGTTAGATAAGCTAGAACTTTGACATGCAAACCTATATTGATGGAAATTAAAGGTGATATTAATTGTATGTATTTACTTGTATCTTGTTTAATGATTAGCCATGTAAACAGACAGTTCCTGTGTCTCACTATAGCTATTAATTAAAAGATCAAAAGGACACCCTAACATTTAAATGAACGATAAACATAGGATATTGCTGTATTCATGTGTCTTTGAAATGTACAGCAAATCATCTGAGAATGGTGGAAAAACAGGCAATTGCCTTACGTTAATCTGTATAATTACCCACAATGCTTAGGAAATGGGTCCACTTCAAAGTCCCCATAAGTGCCTATTGTTCGCCAAAGGACTACAAGCTGTCACAAGAGGGCCTGAAACTGTATAAAAGACCCTTAGGCCCTGATCCTGTCATCTCAGATCTGCTTGAGACTTCATGCAGGGGAAGCCTAAGCCATGAGGACTGAGATCCCAGTCCTGACTGGATCACCCTGAATATAAACTTTGGACTACAACCTATGAACTATTCCTGAAAGAACTCTTTGCAACTACAAAACTCACCATCTCTGATATGAATCTGAACCTCAAGAATTGTGTTCATGTCCGTTTGTATACTGATCTTTTAAACAATACTCTCTCTCTCTTTTCTTGAATAAATTTTAGTTTAGTTAATAAGAATTGGCTGTAAGCATGTATTTGGGTAAGATCTGAAATACAGGTGAGTTGCATCATACGTGCATTTAACTTACACTAGTTCAACTATACGCGCTTGGCAAAAAAAGAAAAACAACAAGATATCTGTAAATAGCGTGGGCGATTCTGCCCACCATTCCACTCAATAAGTGTATGCCCTGAAGTGAGCGTGAGATGGGAGACGTGAATCTGCTGTTCCCTCAGTCGGTCTCAATTCCTGCATCTCTCTCATAGTGTGAGCATCTCGCTGTGCTGAGTGTGATTCTAGTGTTTAAAGATACTGTATGTATTTTTTGTACAACATGGCCCCTAAACGCAAGCCAACTACTTCATCTGGTGCTCAACTGAAGAAACAGCAATCTGTTCCAATGCTGGAGGAAAAACTGGCTGTGTTGGACTTATTGAGAGACAGTATATCAGTCTCCAACATGGCGCGTAAATATGGCCACAATGAATCTAGCATCCGTGCCATCAAGATTTGAGAGAGAGAAATTCATCAAGCCGTTGCATCAAGTGCTCCAGTGACTGCTAGCTAAGATGACGAGCCAGCTGCGTGATAAGACTTTAGTGAAGACTGAAAAGGCATTAAACTTATGGCTAGAAGACCTGAACTGTAAACGTGTGCCTATCGATGGCAACATGTTACGAGAAAAGGCTCTTAGCCTCTATGCGCTGTTCAAACCTCCTGCTGAAGAGCGACAGCCTTCTGATGAGAAGGAATTCAAAACCAGCCAAGGTTGGCTTAACAGTTTTAGGAACCGCTTCAACCTCAAAAACGTGCAGACTGCTGGTGAAGCTGCATTTGCCATTGAATAGGCAGCAAAAGCCTACCCCGAACAATTAAAGAAAATCATAGTAGAAAAGGCTATCTTCCAGAACAAGTTTTTAATGCTGAAGAGACTGAGGTCTTCTGGAAAAAAAATGCCCAACCGCACTTATACTTTGAAATCAGAAAGACAAGCCCCTGGCTGCAAAGCAGCTAAAGACCGTGTGACTGTGTTGTTTTGTAGCAATGTGGCTGGGCATTTAATAAATGCCAGGCTTGCTCTACAGGGCTGAAAATCCCCATGCCCTAAAAGGCAAGAACAAAAATCTCCTGCCTGTGTTCTGGCAATCAAATAAAAAGGCTTGGGTGACGGCAGCATTATTTCTGGATTGGCTCCACAAGTGTTTCATTCCGGAGGAAAAGCGGTACCTCGAAGAGAAAGGACTTGACTTTAAAGTGTTCCTGATCATAAGCAATGCTCCTCGCCACCCTGCAACACTCTGGTTTGCGCATAACTACGTTGAAGCAGTCTTTCTCCCCCTCAATACCACCTCCATCCTCTCAACCAAGGTGTGATTCACTGTTTCAAGGCCACATACATAAGGCTTACTTTCTCACGAATACGTAGCACTATGGATGCTGATCCCAATCTTAATGTGATGGAGTGTTGGAAGTCCTTCAACATTGCCAGTTGCATCACTTATATTAAACAGGCAATGGATGCAATCAAACCTGAAACAGTCAATGCATGTTGGCGAAACCTATGGAAAGAATGTGTGAATGATTTTAAGGGTTTCCCGACCATTGACAAAGAAGTGAAACGCATTGTTCAGGTGGCCAGGCAAGTGGGTGGCGATGGCTTCGTCGACATCCTTGAGGAAGAAATTGAAGAATTAATTGAGAGCCATAGAGAAACATTGACTAACGAACAGTTAGAGGAACTGAGAAAATAGTCTACAGAAGACGAAGATGACGACAACGAACAGGAAGAGCCAGCAAGTTGGAATCTTCATAAATTTGCAGAAGTGTCCTAAGCAGCAAAACACTTGATTTAATTTCTGAATATTATCCCTCTGTGGAACGAAGCCTCAAAAATCACACATACTAATACGGACGATTTGAGACCATATCAAGAAATGTTCGAGCAGCTCAAGAGACAACAGTGACAATTGCCGATCACCATGTTTTTCAAGGAAGCAGCAGATGAACATACTCAATCAACTTCTCAAGCTGAACCAAAGCCAACCACTTCGTCTACAACTTGCTCTTTGTCACTCAAGCTCTCTGTCATCTCCGTCTCCTGGATCGACATCAAGCCCTGACGACTCCCTGTAATTACCCCAGTAATTAAAAATACAGTACTGTAAAATTATATTTTGCATAGGTACTATTATATACTGTACATTACTGTATACATTATACATATTACTGTACAGGGTAGTATACACAAAACCAGGTACAGTATACTGTACTTTATGGGCGATTTAAGAGATTTTCAAGGGTAATTTTGACTATAAGCAATTTTTGCCTTACGCGCTGACTTTAGAACCTAACCCCTGCAAAAGATGAGACTCCACTGTATTCATTAACCTGAGAGGTAATGTGTCCAATCCTTTGGAATTGGTAGAACTTTTTTATATGATGAATAGAATTTTCAGCAATCCTCATCACATTTGACTTAGGTGTCTGGGTGGAGACCTAAGGCTGGGTTACTTTAAGGGAGGTGTGTTGTTGGCTTCTGGGTAACCAGTGAGGTATTATAGAAGCTGTTTTGTGCTGGCTTGGTAAATCTAAGTATTGGAATATCAACCAGCTTTGGGGATTGTCTGCCCCATTCTTTGCAGTTCACCCTGAGTGACCTGATCACACCCCAATACAAACAAGTTAGTACTGCCCCTTTCACATAGTTAGTTACTGCCTCCTAAGATCACTAGTTATCACCCATCATTTTGTACATGTTGGTTCAATCAAAACATCTCTATCATGTACTGTCATCCTGACCTTATCTTTTAGGAATGGTCAGGGTGTTATCCTTGAGGAATGTTTTTGTACCATCCTTAATATTAAAATGTTCTGGTACCACTTGATATCAGGAGGTGTTTGCGTGGACACTCTGAGAGTAGCACTTCTTAAGAATGTGCATTTTTGCAATATCAGCCCTGTTTCTTGCCAAATTCTGTGAGCCTCATATCAGGTCTCTGATACAAGGGTTTGTGTCTCAGGCTCTCTTCCTACTACACAGTAGCTATACTGCTTCACAGGGACCGCACCATCAATGAGACAAGATGCCTTTAGTAAAAAGGAAATAAAAACAGGTGCATGATTTAAGACACCCATTGAAAGGACACGTTCCACCATCCAGAAGGCTGAAGCCCAGAAAGAGCTTTGCCTCTGAAAATCCCTTACTTACGCCACAGTTGAGCAAAAAGAAAAGGAGTACTTGTGGCACCTTAGAGACTAACCAATTTATTTGAGCATGAGCTTTCGTGAGCTACAGTTGAGGTAAGTTACCAGATCTCTGGTGAGTTTATTAGCATGTATGTAGGCTCTTTTATTGTTTTTAATGTTTTCTCTCTAACATTTTTTACTTTAACTGTGTAGTAATTTATAACTGTGTGCAACAACACTGTTAACTGATTCAGAAAAAGAAAGAAAGCAGTCCAGGTCAGGCAGACTGCCTATTGCTGGGGATAACACAGCGAAGGCAAGGAAGGAAGAGATGCATGTCTCCACCCACTAGAGTTGATGACCAGAGGAGCTTACACTTTCTTGTCAACTGTCTAAAGGGGCCATCTTGATTCTCACTACAAAAGTTTTTTTCTCCTGCTGATAATAGCTCATCTTAATTAATTAGCCTCTTACAGTTTGCATGGCAACTTCCACCTTCTCTGTATCTATATCTATATTTATATATCTTCTTACTATATGTTCCATTCTATGCATCCGATGAAGTGGGCTGTAGCCCACGAAAGCTTATGCTCGAATAAATTTGTTAGTCTCTAAGGTGCCACAAGTACTCCTGTTCTTTTATCTTAAAGAGAAAGTTAAGAGTGACTTAATTACAGTCTCTAAGTACCTACACAGTGAACAAATATGTAATAATGGGCTTGTCACTCTAGCAGAGAAAGGCATAAACACAATCCAATGGCTGAAAGTTGAATCTAGACAAATTCAGACTGGAAATAAGGGTGTAAATATTTAACAGTGAGACTAACCAACCAATGGAACAGTTTATCAAGGATTGTGGTTGATTCTCCATCACTGACAATTTTTAAAACAAACTTTGGTGTTTTCCTGAAAGATATATTCTAGTAATTATTTTGCGGGACTTATTGCCTGTGCTACACAGAGGTCAGACTAGATGATCACAATGATCTCCTCCAACCTTAGAATCTATGAAAAAGTCTCTCTGTGAGTCCGATGCTGCAACCGGCTCTCTGTGGGCAGATCTTTGCAATTGCACAGAGCCAGTTGTAGGACTGTTACTCACATAACTAAAGCCTCATCTGCACTCAAGAGTGGTACTGCTTTAGCTATACCAGCATAAAAGCACTAAAATCCCCCCAGTGTGGATGCACCTATACTAGTATCAATGTGGTTATCCCAGGATAGCTCATTCCCAAATAGGAAGTGCAACAAGCTATGCACGTATAAGCACATTTATTCAAGTACAACTGCACCCACACTAGGTGTTGTATCAGTTTAACTATACTGATTTAAAAAAAAAAATTACCCCGACAATTATACTGGAGCAAAAATTGTGCAGACAAGGCCTATGCTTACCAATCAAGTCACACAGTAGTAATTAACCTCCCTCCCACACACAAATTGAACTAACACATTACATGTCTGCTACATTTCTTCCTTTAAAGTTTCTAAAATATGTTTTCAAAACACTTTCACACAAAAATCAAGGTGTTTGTGGGATTTTTTTTTTTAACACAGCTAAATCAATTAAACATTTTGACTAGCGCTATTCAGTTAATTAGGTTGTCAAATAGTTCCTTGGAAGTCAGTTTTGCACAAATTTGCAGAACCAGTAACTAGTATAATTTTAAGATGTATAAATATACAAAATCAAATTTAAGAATGAAACATTTATTGACCTTTGGTTTTAAAAGTTGCCTTATTTCTGATTTGGGCAGCACTGTATAAAATAATGGAAATTATACTGCAGCCCAGTATATGTTGTATAAACAAACAGTTTAAAAGGTTACAGTGCATAAAAGCAAGACATATGCTAACTAAAGATTAGAACACTTCTATTACACTTAGCAAATTCTAAACCACCAACATTGCATCAAACATTAAATCCCTCATTTGAATTAAAGCTTTAAAAAGGCAAGCAGATTAAGAACATAAGAATGACCACAGTAGGTCAAAACTAATGGTCCATCTAGCCCATCATCCTGTCTTCTAACAGGGGCCAGTGCCAGATGCTTCACAGGGAATGAACATAACGGTAATTTATTGAATGATACACCCCTCTGACATCCTGTCCCAGTTTCTGGCAGTCACACACCCAGAGCATGGGGTTTGTGTCCCTGACCATCTTGGCCATCAGCTATTGATTGACCTATCCTCTATGAATGTTACCATTTTTTTTCAAACTCACTTACACTTTTGTCCTTCACAATACCCCTGGCAATGAAGAGCCAAACAAGATTGATTGAAGTGAGTCCACGTACAGCAGTTTATCAACAGCTTTCCCTGCAGTCACTGTGGTAACCCCACTAATACTTTAGCCAATATACGTTCTCTTTTAGCACACAATTTTATTTTATGTTTGTATAATCAACCACAATCATAAATTACAAATTTTTCACCGAATGACAACTGGGGAGCTCAAAAAGCATAATCTTTGTATTTCACAGAATTTTATTAAATTAACATCAAAACTTAGTGAGCTTTATTACTATGTTCATCAACATTAGGAAAATGCTGCCTGACACATGCTAACGCTTTTCAAGCAAGATAGAAAATCATCTTAAATTCTCCAGATAAACCATTAGCAGCAATAAGCAACATAATTTCTTACACACAGTGTAAAAAAAACTAATGTATAGTAGCTTACAGGAACAAGTTTTCCCCAAACCATGTGCTATATACATTAAATATACTAATTGCTACAGCCATTTTTTAGAGCTAAAAGCTCACACTATAAGGCTTCCTTTAAGGAGTGCTTCCTTTGGTACAGACTTAATTCAATGCAAACAGTTCAAGTTACAAGCACTTTACAGGTAACATGCAGAATAATTACCTCCAGACTAGGCATCTAAAAATGTTTATTTCATCACTTTTTTTCTGCTGAATCAGACTGATCATGTTTGATAGAGTTTTTTAATCTTAAAATTTAAAGCATGCAAATTCTTATAAAAGATAGTTAAAAGTCAAGCTGGCAGCCCACTGTCCTAACAAAAGCATTCAACAGTACATAAGGCTGTTATTAAAAATACAAAATTTAAAAAACTGTACAACAGTTAACACTGGTCTCCTGTTTTGGATCCATTATGTTCAGCTCCATACGTCCAAGTAATTCCTGCTCTTTTGTATTCTAGGTTTGATCTCATTAATGCTCATGAATAGTCCCATTGAGATCAAGTTAAATACGTAAGTCCTTGCAGGACTGGAGCTCAAACTACAAACTTGTAGCAAAGCAGGTGTTAAACTTCTTTCAAAGTCAACCATTCCATTGCAGACAGTCCTAACGGTACAGAATTGTAATTTCTTTAATCTCAAGTATGGAAAAAGTGTGTAAGTGTAAGAGGAACTGAGGTGTTCTTACAAATACAGTAAAGGGAAGGCAGAATTCTTGGAATATTTATGCAATAAAATCAAAAAATAAACTTATTGGAAATAAAAAGGTATATAGAGTTAAAATATTAGCCATGAGAATTTATTTTTCCACATCATCCATCTATACATATGCACATACATACATACACACGTATTTCAATGAGTTAAAATTAAATTCCCATGGCAAGTTTTTACAGACTAGCTGATCTCTTTTTAAGAAAATGCAGGCTATCTTCTAGGTATGCATACCTACCAAGAGAAGCACAAAGGCATGTGCACAACTTTAGAAAATGTCTGCTTGAAAATGTCATTCCTAGTATCTGCTCTAGGATGTGCAGGTCCAGGCACTTTAGTAACACCTTGCATGCACAGAAGATGGAGTTTGTTCTTTGTGTAGACGTTGGTAATATTGTACCCTTATCCTCTGGTTTTGGGGTTTTTTTTTTTTTTTAAATGATGCAACTTTGCCAATACCAGTTAGGTTCCACTATGTTATCAACTTTTGGGAGCCTTCTGCAGTACAGCATAGATGGTGTGCCTGATTTTAAAGCACCACGTCATGTAACTTTGCTCAGAGCAGCTCTAATCAATATGGTGTTTTAAAACAGTGATAACTGGTAGACAATCAAATGAAGGTGCTTAATCTTGCCAAGATGGTGGAACTCAAAGCGTAAGTGGGAAATTTTTGAAAACCTACCCTAATCTAGAGAGGGGGACTTGGAAGTTTCCCGTAAATTTTGACCTTTTCCATGGGCAAATAAAGATTTTTCATCTCTTGGTCACAGTCTGTTACAGATAATTTGCTTTGTGAGCATCAATATGGTCAATGCCAGCATAGTTCTAGGAACAGGATGTGTTGATCTATGTACCCTTTGCTAACAAAAGCTATTTCAGTAGCAACAGAGCAACAATTGTCAGGTTATACATAAAATATTAATTTTTAAAGTTTCCAGTAACTATGATAGATTTAAAAAATATTTACAGTCTGGAGACATGTACAGTTTGCAATAATTTACAGTTTACAACAATTTTAACTTCAGTGAAATTCTGGGCCTAAACAATGTAATAGTATTTTTAAGTACAAATATGTCCTTATACTTAAAAGGGAATGATATACTAGGATAAAAGCGGGTTCCCCTCTCCCACATTCCTGCCACAGATAAATGTTCTCAAAAATGTTTATCTACTCATCTTATGACAATGCAAGATAAATCATGCCCATATTCCACTTTAGTTAAGACAGGAAAACCAGAAACAGGAGAAATACAGTTTTTGTTGGCACACCATGTTTACACATGTAAGAATCAGATTTACAAAAAGGAATTTTTGGTATACTTTTCTTTGTTTTACCTTTTATGAAAAATATGTACTTCAAAAGCAGATGGGTATTTACAATAAGACAATAGTACATAAGAGGTAAACAAAGTTACAAAGAATACTGAAAATTAGGGCAAAGCCTGGTTTTATAAGCATAAAACATCATAAATCAGGTTTCAAAAATACAGCAAAACTATCACACAAAGTAATTGAAAATGGCCAACCAGTAAGACTTTTCGAAAAGTTGCTTCTTTAAATGCTACAGGAGGTTTACTACTTGTGCTCCTGGAGGGATTCTGTGCCACTGTGCACGTGTACAATTCATATCCCCCGCAAAAATGTTTTACTTTCCTGCAGAAAAATGACTTTTGACAGGGAAGCAAAGGGAAGCTGCAAGAGCAGTCACTCGCCCCTTGGACATGTTGGCTTGGGTACCTGGAGCAGCCAGTGGAGATGTAAATCACTGTGAGGGAGTGGGGGCTGGGTGTGCAGGCATGCAAGCAAAAGAGACTTTGTCCCTCTCACTCGCTATTGTGGTGCATCCCATGTGGAGGGGTAGGGCTTCTGGGTGTTTGGAGGTATGTGTGAGGTAGACTCTGTCCCCTCAGAGCAGAATGTAGCAGCCTGCCAGCTTAGTTGTTCCCATCATTGTTAGTGAACTGTTCCCATTCTTAGTGAATTCCCCTCAGGAGCATAAAACAGCCTTATCAATGCTTATGGTGCTTTAGTGATTAGAACTGCTCAAAATGTTTGGACTGAAAAATTTTCCTATCAAAATGTGCTCCAAGAACTGTTTACTGTCGGCCTTTCTGGAAATGGTCAGTAGCTAATATAAATTGTGAGTTTGAATTCCCAGCCTTCACGTGCTCTTCAGTTGCCTACGATGTAATACTGAGCATACGGATGCCTATATTTGTTGACTAATAACTAGAACTAAAAAGGTCAAACCTAGCGACATATGATTAGACAAAGGGAATTTGGGGATCTCCTCCAACACTCCCTACTTCCTTTCTCCATGCATTGTATTGTAGTTTAAATAAATTACCAAAATAATTGAAACTGACATGGTCATATGGCATTATTTTGACAAAATATGCAATATTTTAAAATATTCTGCACAGAATTTTAAATTTTTTAGCACAGGATTCCCCCACGAATGTTATACCAAAGTCATGAACATACTGTGTTGTTAAGAGATATTACAGATCTCAACTTCTTCCATTTCCTGATTTTGAATAATGGGAGTCTAAACCTAAAGAACTGTTTGGCATTTACAGACTGATACCGAGTTGTACTTGTTATAAATTATACTTTTTAATTAAGTATATACTTAATATATATTATTATATAAGTATATACTTATTAAGCTTATACTTGTTATAAATTTATCAATCTGGGCTTCAAGTTTAAACAAGAATCAACATGTAGAAACAGTTGATCTAATTGGAGGCACTGACATGAATAAACACGAGGACATGTTCCATGGCAACAGGATTACAAATAAACTTAATTTTTCATTAAAAACACTGTTACAACAAAGGTATAAAAATGCATATATACTGGTTCTCAAAACAATGGCCAGTACATCATTATTCACCTGACAACCAATAATGGGAGATTTCAAAAAAGACTTGGTTTGTGGTTTACTTTTCGCTGGGCTTCAGCAAATCGCTTCAAAAGTTAGAGACTATGTGGAAAAGCGAAATTTAAACTTCCTTGTAAAAAATTTGAGCAGACTGCAGCAAGGAAGCCTTAGAGCAAAATCCTGACTGGTGCAATGTGGGCATGCTAGTGAGTAAGAACCACTTCGGGAGGCTTTTCCCATCCCACCTCACACTGGGAATGACAACTAGGTGGCAACACTGTATGGTGCTGTACTACTGGTGGGCATGCTGATGCTTTTCAAAGGAGAAGCAACCTCCATGTCACTGTACAGCGTGACTGGCTGTCCTAAGCCATCTTGCCCAACAACAGGACAGTGTATCCAATATTTCTGTAACACTTGTACTCTCCGGAGAGTACGCCTTTATCAGAGAGCCCAAGATTTTGCCCTTAATACTTCTTTGGGGGGATTTAAACTGTAGATTAAAATAACAGTTTGTTATTTTACAGTAAATGTTCATCTTAAAATTCAGAACACTAGTAATCTGCTCTCTTCCTTTTATTAAGATCCCACTCTGACTTAGGAACATTTCCTTAAGATAAAACACTTCAGCTCCTTTGGCCTTTGAGTATTTTCATTCATTATTTCTATTTTTACTATGGACATTGTTCTTCAAGCATGAGTAAAATGTTTAGGAGCTTTGTGGGGGGAAAAAAGCAATGGCAATAGACTATGTGCAGTACTAAATTTGGGGGCTATTGGTTCACATAACACAAAGTTCCTCTATGGAAAGTGAGCTAATGCTTAAAAGGGAAAAGTATAACACTAAGGGTCTTTGAGAATAAAAAGGTGTAAAGGCTTCCATTTTATGGCACCACTAACTTCACAATATTGTTATCTATGAGGACAATTTTCATAGTCATAAGTTTATTTAAAAATATTAAACCTAAGACCTCAATTAGCAATGGTGAATTCTGCGCCTATGGGTGGCCGATGTAAAGAGAGACAGACAGGTGTTTGGATGAGATTAGCTAGGATTTTCTGTATTCAATAACCATACTATATACTCAGAAGTTGAGTGTTGTGGTTTAGACAGCTAACACGTATCTTCATGGCACACTGCTTGCTTCTAGGTAAGTTTGACTTTATAATTAGGGCTTAAGTGGCTTCCTATTCACAAGTTCTCCATCTCCTTTGAATAAAGGATTGATGTTATGTAACACTGGGTTTAAGCAATGAATCTTCTAAGGCAGCTCTTCTTCCATATAATGCTGTTCATTCTCTCTCACTGATACCAAATGCCCTTTTCCTTTGTTGTACCAATTGATTCTTATGTAAGAAAGAAGTTTAAAAAAAAAAAAAAGAAAAAAAGAGAGGACACAGAATTTGTGGTTGCAAACAACTGCAAACTTTTGGGCAGCTGGGAAATCCCAAAGACCTCTTCAATTACTGAAATATACACATGATGATAGTACAGTCCAAAAGGCACTCCAAGGTACCCTGCAAAGTGAAAAATGCTGGTTTATGACTTTTTCTCCTTTCCTATGATGTATAAAAAACATTTCTAAGCTTAAAAAGAGTTCCTATCAGGAATGTCACAGCTGATCTTCCCTACTTTTTGATGAGAACTCAGAGGTCTCAAGCCTGGTCTAGACACACCCATTTAACTAAAAAGATATTATTTTAACCAATTTAGTTAAACTTGTGCAAGTTTGTGGTTTGCTATTCTTATTTCAGTTTAGTTTAATCTTGTAAAAAATAAACAGATCAAGTTAAACTGAAATAAGCCACAAACTCAATTAAGACACAAACTTCAATTTAGTTAAAATAGTGGGTTTAAAAAAAATCACACTCTCTAGTCAAGTCCTTAGGCTCACAAGCCACATCTTCTTAACTGAATGGACAGGACTGTTGAATCTTTACCAAAGACATCTTATCTCCCAGTTCTTTTTCTCAGAAAGAGGTAATTTGTGAAGAAAGCCACACAACATTTTAAGCAGCCTGACTAAAAACTGCTTTCTCTCAGTCAGGGAATTACTTGCTTTGTATTTCTGAAACCTATTAGTTTTCTGCAGCTATCCATATAATCCTCCAAGAGAAACGAAGAAAACCTTATTTTTTTTTAATGTAAAGAAGGAGAACTCCTGCCAAAGTCCATACCCCATAAGCCTTCTTTATACATAATAAAGATGCAACAACAACAAAAAAGAGCACAAACCTACTTTTTCCTTTACAGGTTACTGTTGAGAATGGCAGACAGATACACAAGGGTAAAAGATAACTAGAAATGACTTAATATGAAGCACAAAACAGGTTATTCATTCGCTCATGAAGATGCCATTCAACTATAGGTCAACAGACCTATTTTATACCATACTCATCACTATAGTAATGTCCTTTTTTACTTCTTTTTTGTCCATTTCCCCCATGTCAGAAAGATTTTCTGACCTAGATAGGTTTTGTAGAAGAAGTCCCATGGATTATGCAAGATTCTAAGTCAATGAGAAAGTCACTGAAGAGAGAATATCTTCCACCCATAGCCAACCGGAAACCTGCAGGACCACAGGGTTGGATGAACCCTGGATCAAGAAGCAATGGCTAGAAATGGTAATCAGAACAAAGATAGAAAGACAATCAAGCTGTTTCTTGATTTACCAAAGTCAGTTCTCCAGGTATATCAGTTTGATCAGTCAGAAAGACAAACTGACTGATTTTTAAAATCCTATAACCCTGATATTGACCAAAATGGACCATGAATTTGGTACGGCCCTAAGAATAAGGTTACCTTATTCTTTCATTGCTAATCATATACAACACACACCCAGCAAATGGGCCTGTCCAGTATTGCTGGACCTATCTGTCAATCATCTGAAAGGGCATTTTTCATAGGAATGTTTCAAGTTTTGAATCTATGAAGTCAAATATTCTTTAGGCCATTCAGATAGTGGTTGCCACTATCACCTATTAAAAATTAGGGTATAAGCGAAGTTTACAGCACTGTTAGCTATGAAGTACTATACTCCTATGGTAACTGGCAGGATCTAAGAGGTTTGTCAGGATATTTAAGAGGGCGTGTGCGTGCAGTGGGGGATGCAGGTGAGAAGTAGTGGTATATAAACCTTATTATGGTAACAGAAAATGAGCTAAAATATTTTTGAATGCTTTCAAAACTATTTGATGGAGAGAGAAGAATGGATAATTATCTAAAATCCTTAATTTTCAGTATTCTTTGATGCTTTGTTTTCCCATACCACAGATTTAGAACATTTAAATTAAGCATTTTGTAACAGTCTTTCCATTTGTTTACTATATTCCAAGTTTTACACAAATAATTCAAAGAAACCCAAAACCATTACCCATATTTTCTATGTATGGCTAATATTACTTTCTCATACTAAACACTGAGATATCTTTCTGCAGTGCACTTTTTTTTTTTAAAGTAAAATTTAAAAAAAATGTTACCCCACATTAATTCCCAATCCTGCATTTCTGATTACAGTATACACAAAGCAACTGAAAAAAAAAAAAAAAAGCTGTCCTTCTAATTTGTTCTCAAAATACTCCACTTAGGAACTGTTATTCAAACTGAACAAAACTTGTCAAATTAATACTTTACTCCTCCTTACTATACGTTTTAAAACTTATGTACAGAAAATATATTTCTGAGACTAAAAGATGTTCAATATTTCTACATCAGCGGGGTAACCTCACATTAGACTAACAAACAAAGATCACACAGAGCAGGAAAGATAAGATTCTGGGTCAATCTCTTTCAATAAAATTCAAAGGTTCTTTATTAAAGTTAAATACCTTTGTAGAGGCACCAAAAAATAGCCCTTCCAGCTGAATTTTCAAAAAAAAAAATTTAATTGTCATTCAAAAAGAGAACTTGAACTTATTAGGTACATATATGTCCCTGTCCCACTGCCCTGTAACATACATTCAGCAAACTTAAAGATTCAATATTTATTTTTATAGACTCCATATATATTATATATTTAATATATAATATATATTTATATATACTTACAGATACATACACACTCAGCAGGATTATAGTTATTCTTTTTAAACAGTTTGATCAGTGTTGATAATCTATTCCAAATATTTTGTGAATTCAATGGAATTTATCTATTACCTGGAAAAATGAAATTTAAAAGACCCAAATGGAATCTGTGGATCAACAGTAGCACCAATACTGTACTTGCAAGGGTTTATATGGCCATTCGTTATTTTAAAATGACCGCAGGGATTGAAACAATATATATATTTTATAATATTCTTCTTACACATGAGCATTCCTGCATTTCTTCAGCAGCAATACTTGCAGAGTCCATGCATTTGTTCCTACCCTAAATTCAAATATTACATAGCTTTCTTCACTGTAATATACAGTATTTCTTTTGTCCTGTTGGATTTTTTTTGCTTTTCAAACAGAAAAGTGATCAATATCGTTCCAACAGAAATTATTTTCTCTCCTCATTGTATGGCTCAGTTTCAAGATTGTTTAACTAGGCAGCCACCATGAGTGTTACCTGTACCTCAATACCACGAAGAGTCATCAGTCAACGACTGAAGCAGTATACAAAGTTTTGAGGGTGGCTTAGTGTTAATGGAAAGCAAGGTACCCACAGGCGCTACTCTTTTAACTAGCCCTCCAATATCAGCCACTCAAAAAAGTTAGTCACAGTTCCAATATCATAATTCAGCAGTTAGTTACCTACCATTCGGTAACAAAAGTTAAACCCACTTGTGATTTTAAACATAATATTCACCCTGAGAATACAGAGGAAGCATTTAAGAATAAAACTTGATATGTGTTTTTAATTCACGTGTGCATTCTTCCATTTTTTTCTTCAGCCCCTCTGGGGTACATGGGTTTGAACTGAGAAGTTAATTTCATACATTTCCTTTGTGAGCTGATTATTCATGCCACAGTCAGATACTGGTGATAGAAAAGCCCAAAAAGGCTTGTGGAGAAGAGGCAAGCAGCAATCCACCAAGTGAGAAAAGACAGGAGTCCTCGGAATAGGAGAGGAGTGAAAATGTTCTTTAGGCTGCCCAATGCCATTGTTATTTGTACTACAGTTACCTTCATCTTTCCATCAGCAGATGGAGAGTCAGAGTAAACTGAACTGGGAAGTGGTCTGTTCTCCACTGGAAAGTCAGAGCTAGATTCTGGATAGATGCCCCAGGAATAATTACCTGTTAAAAGTAAGATAATAAATGAAGCAACTAGATTCTAACTCCTTTTACTTTAGTCAAATCTATAAATGTAGCAACAGTATCCTCGACATATTAGAAATAGAAAATTATTTCTAAATAACTTTCTAAATATGAAATTGCAACATGCCTGATATCAACTCCCTAATTTCACTACAGCAGATCTAGTTAAGACAGTGAAAGACATATCCTTCATGATGTCTGGTTTTGCTCTAGTCTTTTATTAATACTAGAACAAAACCCATGCCTCATTTACAAATAGTGTTCAAGAAGTCCATGCAGTTTTAAGGATGTTTTAAGACTTAATGAAATCTTCTACAATGAATGTAACAGATTTCCATAAAATGATATATAAAGCATAATTGTTTATAAAATGTAAAAAGCTAACAAAAAATCCATGTTTCAATATACATAAAACATCTCAATTTGTTATACTAAATAGTTGCCTGTTGGAATATCAATCACAAATAGGAATTAACATCTGGTTAACAGGTGTCTTAAAATCAGAAAGAAGACAGAGTTGTCTTAAAGCTACTGTTTTAAATGACCAGAAAACATCTCTGTATATTATTGGTTACACATGCTTTCTTTTAATGGACAGATATAAAATGATAAAAGCCTTTCATAATAGGACTAGAAATTTTTTTGTAAACATATGCACTGTTTTCATTTATCAAATTTTGCTTACCTAATGTTTTCAAAAGCAGAGTTGTATGAAGCAGCATTACCAGAGGTGCCACATACTGCAATGCAATTACACAAAGGTAATAAAATACTCGGGCCACCTGAAACCAACAAAATCCTTATGAGTGACTTAGTGTGCAAAAATTCTCAACATAGCTGACATGTTATGAATGATCATAGCAAACATTTAAATACAATGGTCAGTAAAACAGAGCAGCTTAAAGAAATGTGATCTTTATGAGAGAAGCTTCATTCTAAAGATTTTTCCCACCAGATTTTTAGTGTCTAAAGTACTGTCTTCAAAAAGACTTTTCATGAAGAATTTCAGACTTAATAAAAATTTCATAATATTTAAAGAGCACATTACTAGTTATTTCCTTGCAAAAGGCAAAGGTAAAAAAACCCATTCATCTCACTTTTTCTAAAAAAAAAATTGCTATAATTCAATTATCTGCATTTCTATACACTAGAAGTTTGTTAAAAAGTAGTCTCAAAACTAATGTACTTTGGATAAAAATTTTCAAAAGTGCTGGAGTGACTTAGAAGCCTATGTCTCATTTTCAAAAGTGACTTAGGCAAATGCTTAAGTCCCACTGTCTTTCAATAAGACTTTGGCTCCTAAGGGTCTAAGTCAGGGTGGGCACACTTTATGGCCCGAGGGCCACATCTGGGTATGGAAATTGTATGGCGGGCCATGAACACATGGTGGAGGAGGGGAACTCTTTGGGGTGTAGCATGGATGGGCTCTATAAAGGATGTTACCAAGGGGGGGGGGAGGGAGGAGGCACTCATGGGGTGTGGCGCGGAGCGGGGGGGCTCTACATGGGTGGTACTGGGGACTCCTAGTGGCTCTGCTGGCAGTGACACCAAGGTGGCCATACCAGGCACCGCCACAGGCAGAAGTACCCTAGCTGGGATGGGTGTGGTCCCTGAGTGGTTTCGAGGCTCTCAAGGGTGGGGCCACAGGAGACTGGGAGGGGATTGGGTGTGCTGCTGCATAGAGGTGGGGTGAAGATGTGCCTGCACAGTGTGGCTCTGTGTGCCGGAGGATGGTGCTCATCAAGGGAATTTTGAATCAGCGGCTGGAGAGCACCGGGCAGGCGGAGCAGGGCAAGCCCCCGACCCTGCTCCCTTGGAAGGGGCTCGAGAGCCAGATAAAAACGTCTGATGGGCCATAGTTTGCCCACCCCAGTCTAAGTCCCTTTTGGGAAATGGGATTTAGGTGCTTTTGTTTAACAATGTGAGATATTAGTAAATGAAAATGGTCAGAAAAATGAGAAATATGAATAGAAGCTCCGTGGTTAATTTAACTGGTTAACAGAATTCACGTAAAGAATCTTCACTTCAGATTATGTTTTATTGGACTCCACTTTTAAATTTTATTTCTTCACAGGGAGTGGGTCCTCCTCTCTTAATCACTACTGTTACATTACATATAACTGTTGACCTATTTTAGGGGAAAAATAAGAGGACGAAGTCAAAAAAACAAAATCAGCAATGAAAAAGTCAACTATACGTCTTAAGTGAGAACAAAATATTGGCCTTGCCTAGAGGATGAAAAGGCATGGAATTCTTTAAAATAGCACTGAAAAGAGGGAAGGGTTTTGAGATGAAAAAATGTCAAAAAGACAGTATGGGGAAGAGAGTTCCAAAACACTGGATACCGAAGAGGAAGTATGATGACCACGAAACCAAAGCATAATAAGATGACTGCTCCCCCTTTGATAGAATATGATCAAACAGAAAAGTAGCAACCTATAAAGGAAAAGGATTTGAAGGATCATTTCCTGGTCACAGCAACAGAAGACCAAAAAGAGAGGAGGTGATACACAAATAGTCAGATAAAACAAAAACTGATTTTGTTCAGTGGCTTTGAACTGACTGAAAAGGAGGATTTTGGAAGACTGAAATAGAGGGCATTGTATGGAATAGGCTTTTGCAATATGAAAATTACAAAAAACTTATAGTTAACTGAGATATTTAGAAGATGTTGCATTTTCCAGATAACACGAGAAACATGGGTGCAGAAAGATGCTGATTAAAGAGAACATCAAGGTTCCTAACAGCAACAACTGGACTCATTCTGGTATTGACTGTGAGAAGAGCCCTGTGAATAAATCCACCTTAATCCTGAAGCCCCACATTAGTCACCATGTTTCTGACTAAAAAATATGGGCTAGAAATCCCCTTCGAAGCTCCTTAATATTTCACTGGTGACACAGATACTACACTAATGGTCATTGTGATAAGTACTATTACTGAAAAACCTAAAATAGACAAGTGCATTTTTGTGCTATATGACACTTTCCATATCACATCTCCCATGAAACTGACTAACATGTTACACTCCGTACTTCTCTGCAAAATGAGCCTGTTAGGGAAAAAGGTTTCCCCTCCCCTCTAGGGTTAGGAGGGTAGCCTTCCCTGGACTTCTGTATTAGCCAAACAAAACACAGAGTTTTGGCTCTTTGATAAAGTGAGGCACTTTAATGCTAGCAAGTACGACAGCTGAAGGGCTCACCAATTCCTTTACAGAGGAAAATGGTGAAGCCCCGAACAAAGAACAGAGATGGGCTTTTATAGCCTGGTTCAACATACAGTGTGATATCTCTTCCAGTTCAAGCCGGTTAACCCAGTCTGTTTGAAGTTCTGGGGTAGGTATAAACATGGAGGCTTATCTGTATAAGGAATTCTTTCCCCAAAGTGGGGAGTACAGGTTACACACAGTTCACATTCCTTCTACCCATAGAGGAAGACAGATAAGCATAGAAAAAAAGACAGAGGCCTAGCTTTACATGATTATAGGGTTGTTTTCTGGTTCTTTTCTTTATCATATCCCTCCCAAATAGTTACACAGTGGCCTTACACATTTCTATCCACTTATTTGGCCACAGTAATTTGACTGCTAAAAAGAAATAATTATTCAGTTGTATCATAGTAACAAGATGGACAAGTACTTGTACATGCAGGCGAGTACATTTTTTGAGACACTTACAAAATTGCCATATCGTTCAGCTCTTTAAAATGGAAGAGATTTTTTTTTTTTAAATTTATACTATTTTGTATATAATTCCTTTCACAGTTCAAGGATCTCCACACATTTAGCACAGTATACAGTCATACAACCTTACCTTTGCCTCTGTGGAAGTGGGACTATAACAGCACCCTTGCTTCTCCTAACAAATCCACCCATTTCCTCTGTGCCCACCATAAGTCCAAATCACTACTTATTAATACACTCCACAGACCTTTGCAGAAGTCTGTGTTGCACCATTCATCTTGGAAATACAGTAGCTGATTGCCAGAGATTATGCCGGACAAAGAGGTTGAGATAGGTATAGTACTGTGATTGCCTGTAGGGACTCCTTAGGATATGGAGCAAAGGAAGCACAGTTTAGTTTGTGTGGCTGTGGTGTGTGGAAAATATCAGTTCAACTCTGCATATTCTGAATTTGAGGGTTTTTCCCCTTGCAATGGGAGTCTTCTTGTAAAAGAACATACTCAGGAAACCTCTCAGTTTATGATTTTTGGATGTGAATTCTGAGCCTGTGGAAAGGTACAAGGCCTGGGCAATGTGTTGTGCCCAACAAGCTATGTTAAAATTCGTGTGCGAATCACTTCATACATTTACCATTTTTCTTCCATTCTACTTACCATTTTCTGCAGATCAACTGTACTTATTCTGCCAGCCTCCTTTTTCATCTGATCCACACATTTCTGTGCTAAATTAAGGTAGGCTTGCAGGTGTTGGCGCATCATGGCCAACCGTAAAGCGCACAATAGGATAATTATCCACAGTCGTACCGTATCAAATGTTGCTTCTGACATTCTGTGGATCAAAACAGTATAGTAATAGTCTCCAAAAGTCATCTTATACTTAATGCTATATATCTGTTTACATTATATTATCTGTACAAAAAACTTGACATGTCTTGAAGGAAATATTTAATACAATTATTTATAGCGCTCATGTGCAAGCAATATACAATTTTCCTTTCTCCCTTAGTTCCTTACACTTCCTACTCATGCCATAGCATTAGGCCTATATAAATACCCAAGTGGTTGCAACAGGAAAAACTGGGAAGTTCTGTCAATATTGACGATTTCAAGCAATCTAGAATAATAAATAAGAACTATGCATTCCAAATGCTTTAAGATTTGGAATCCTCATTATACAGCTGTAAAATATCAACTGAAGTATAGCCTAATTACATCTTTGGCCCTCTAGCCAGGTTAAATGCCACGTCACCGCAATAATTTATTTCTAAATTAAAAAAAAAACACTAAAGATTTAAGTACAAAAACTCAAATTGTAATTAAATTATTGAGTTCACTCCCAATGCAACTTTCTTTGGCATACAAAGTGGTCACAGCTATTAGACAGCTTTTATTTCTAGAAACGAAAACGTAAAAATTCAAACTTATTTTTACCGAGTTAGTTGTTTTTATTATTTATTATTATTATTATTTTTGAAACCCCATAGCGTACATGCAGCCTACACTGCGGAAGGGGTTTTTCTGTCAGTGTAGGAACACCTCCTCCCCAAAGGAAGTTAGCTACTCTACTGACCACACTGCAAGACAACACCCCAGCTACAGAGAGTTATTTGATTAGCAGCACAGCAATTCTGTTAGAGTGATTGGATTAGTGTTTGATGAATTATGCTAACTCAGCTGCTGCATCACCACTACATGACTAGCTCTCAGGTGTCAGCAGCACTTGACCTTCAACCCATACCCTGTAATAGGCCAGCTTGTTCAAGCTTAAAGCACCACTTATCACTCAAGCTAGACACTTGTGTGTGCACAGAGTTTGGACAACACTAGTTATAGCTTGACAAATACAAGCCCAGCCTATGCCATACCAGCTTCCTAGGGCTATGTTGGAATCTCTGCAGAGCCTAAGCCAAGGATTCCTTCCATGGCCAGAACCAGGGATTTTAAGGCCCCTTTACGCCACTTCAGCCCTTTTACATGGCATAAATGGAACAGAGTGGGGGTGAGAGTCTGATCCTAAGACTTCAGAACAAATGTTAAAAAGGAACCTTACAAAGGCACGCTCTCTTTGCCCAGAGGTGGGTTCATAATGTAGTCCTTGGTGATTGGTTTTACCCACAATAAGACCATAAGTAAAGGTGCCAAGAAGTTTATATGCAGCAATGTTCTGAAAGGAAAGAGAAAAGGAAAAACATATTTAATACATACAATCATTACACTGGTAATCCAGGTTTTCCTACCTCTAAATTGTTGAAAATAATGAGGCTTGGCAGAATTTGTTTTTTTAATATATTTTTGACTGATAATATACTTGTTTAATTTTAAGCATTCTTAACAATTTTTATAGATTTAAATTTTCACAGTGGCAGGAAATTATTTAATGCCAGTAGACGTTGAGAGTCAAAAAGTTAAAGCTTGACAACTGTAAAATACGAAGTTGTCAACATCACATGTAAAAATATACAAAGTAAATATCCTTAAATAAAACAAACTCAGGAAGCACTTTTCTGACTTTGCCTATCTGTAAATTTCAAACAATCATTGATGGAAACATCTTTTTTTCAGTCTGTATGTATGCTGAAATAAATGTTTACTGACATACACCAATAAAAATCAAATCCTTCCAAGCCTAAAAATAATATGGGAGTTTCTCAATAACTATGAGAAAGTAGTGGAAATAGGGATTTTTTTTCTTTTTCTTCAGCATGCTTATGGGATTTTAACAACAAAAGAATTAGCCAGTGCAATTTCATGATAATTATTAGATACTGTGGTGAAAGGTGCACAACTTTGAATAAACTCCTATTTCAGTGTATTCTAATGAACCATAAGGAAACACATGTTACACAGCAACATGGTAAGTGACAACTGTTGTAAATATCTACATTGGTATAATGTATGTTTAATCGAGGAACTCAGTATCTCAAACTGATAATTATTGAAAATATTCAATTCCATTAGTGGAAAGTGAAATAAGGAATGTATCTGAATATTTTTGTACTATTGAAAAGATAAGCTTTTGTTATCCACACAAAATCAGGGAAACATTTATCATTTCTGGCAAGTCAAATTTCCCAATTTTGTATAGATTTTCTTAATTGGGAACCTTAACTAACTCAAAGTGAAATTTGGTACTTGCATCCAATTATAGACGCTCGGAGAGAAAACGTTAAAAGAAATATAGTAGATCATTTCTAGAATAGTTACTTTTAAAGGTATTGGATTCACAGCAAATTAAACTGTATGGTTAAAATAAAAACCAAGTTGTGGGAGTGCAAAACAAGAATGAACTTTTTTTTTGTTTTTTTAAATGAAGCTGTGTTCTGTGAAGATAAAGCCCATTCTCAGTTCCTCTCATAAAGTTAATATCAGTACAACCTCAAAAGGGCTTGATTGTGCACCCACTGAAGTACAATGGAAATATTTCCATCGACTTCAGTGGGTATAGGATTAAATGTTGGTGCCAGTGCACCAATGCAATATTAGCTGAGCCAGACTGCCCATACTCCCATATCTAAAGGAAGTGCTACAATACTATAGGGGAGACAACCAGGTGAATAAAAACTTATCCTAAAAATATCAGATGTCACTCAATAAAAACTGCTAATAAGACTCTTAAAACCATCTGTATTTGTACTTTCAGAAGCATCTCATCATGCAGTCTGAGTAAATCACTGGTTCAGAAATAAAAAAGCAGTGCTAGCTATGCAGTGTTGCTAGGGAACACTACAGCATCAAGGAGCAGCTCAAAGCAGTTCAGTAGCTTGTGAAAGGCTTTTACCTGCTCTTCTGCTTATTTAAGTCACATCATTAGGTTAGTGGACTAGAATGTGTAAAGGGGTGGCAAGATTCCATTTTTGTCCATTGGAGTAGTGTGAGAAAGGCTGAAAGCACTCAAAGCAACTCGTGGAAAAGGGGTGGATGGGTAACTACAGAAAATACACACACACACACACACACACACACAAATGGTGCTGCTGAAAGAAAATTAAAAGGACTATCAAAATTAAACATTAAAAATAGCCACACAACAAGATTTTTTATTCTATACGTCACCAAGAACAAGTATAATTAAATATTAGGATATTACAGTCCAGGATTGTCAGTGGGGATTAGGTACTCAGAAAACCTGAAGGGACTTTTAAAGTGTATTAAATAAAATATTTCTGAATTTGGGCCTCTATCTAGGTAAGAAGCTAGATTTGAAAATGTGGCTTTAATCTGGTGTCAACTCCCTCTCCCCAATTAAATACCTGTGAATATATAAATAGCGTCACAAGTAATAGCCACTTACCTATTCAACCTTATTGAAAATGACACTTGGATTTTATTCTTTTATCATTTTAAAAGATGCTACTCCATGCCTGCTGCAGTTTGAACTTGCTCTTCCTACATGGTTTCCTAATTACAATGTATTTAAGGTGCAACAAATATAAAATGAAATTGCAGTTTCAGTCAGAGGTTTAAAAGAGACTGAAAATTAGGGGTTAGTTTTTTCTGCTTGATTTTGTTTTGCTTTCTTTATTGCCCTCCTGAAAACACTTCTCTCCACACTATTCTCTTTCTGTACCCTGCCCCTAATCTTACAAGCATTCAGGGAATGGAGCACATCTGAAACTGGCAGCTGTGCCTTTTTTCATCACTATTTCCTAATCTGCCAAAAATGTGACCAAAGTGGAGAAGGAGAGCCAATCAGTGTGAAGCTCCTATACAAGAAGGGGAGAAAAGAACGTTCCTTTATTGGCTCTCCAGTCATCTAGTGACGGACAGTACAGGTTGAGTAGGAAGGTATGGGTGGTGCAAAGGAAGCTGGCAGGCCTATTGGAAGACTAGAGAAAGCAGTTTGGAAATGGGGGGAGGAAGTCCTAGCGAATCACTAGTTTCTCATTGGAAATGAATTGTATTACTTCTTTGTACATAAAAAAAGATATTCAAAAGACTTAACAGCATGTATCTATGTATATATATTTTCTCTTACTGTGTTATTTTTCCTGTTGCTAAATTCAGAGCATCCAGATGCATTTGAGCCAGTCGTAAGCCAGGGAATGTCAAAAAAGCACCAATAAGTGAACAAAGAACAGCCAGGAACAATTTGAAGGTTAGTTTAGACACAGGACCCCTAAAAAAAGGGAAATTATTTTTTTTAAAATTTTAAAGGTTTTTTCCTCAACACTTCATCCCATCCCCCCAACAATTAACTATTTTTTAAAAAAACAACAGCAAAAAGGCATTCATTCAAGATTTTGAAGAAAGCAGTTTAACTCCATCTTGCTAGGATGCCAAGACTGGCTGAGCCTAGAATTACTAGCAATAGATTCAGCAACTTAGAATAAAAACCTAATAAGCCCATGCAGACTGTACATTTAAAAAAAAGGCCAGAAAAAGCTTCTATGCAGAAAAATACAAACAATCTTCCAAGAAATATATTTTGTAAATTTGGTACTATGCAGAAAATAACCTGTAAAAAAGAGACATCATTAACTGTAAAACACACAAAAAATAATCCTGCATATTGAAGTCTATGTGAAGGTCAAGGAATAAAAACAGTTAGCAGAAATAGTTAACAAACAAACAACGTTGAGAGAGAGAGAGAGAGAGAGAGAGAGAGAGAGAGAGAGAGACCGACTGACCTGTAAGATCAAACTGATCAACAGAGAAAAGCTAAAGTACATTAGCCACTGTTTTAAGTTATGCTATTTTGCTTGCATTCAACCTTTACTCACTAAGTAGCACTCAAATATATTAAACTACTGTTACTCTAGTTACCTATCACCATTAGATAAATGGATAATTTTAATTCACTTATCTCCCAAGAGGACCACTTTTTTTATTATTGAACCATGCAATATTTTTATAAATGTATAATGGACTTAAACAAAATCTAGAATCAAGTATTTGAACTTTTTGCACCCCCGTCTTCAGGATTATGCGAGAATCAAAGACCTAAATGATGCAATACAAATAGAGATTACTATTAATAGGGGGCAACAAATTATAATAGAGTCTAGGGGACCCATACAAGAGAATTTCAGTAGATGCATTCATAATCCATCTCATTCAACTCCCAAGAGATGTCATGACCATGCAATCGCTGCCTGTAAATTGCCAAGACACTGCAGTGCAGTTCAAAAGGGAATGAGGACAGACAGGCACTAACTGGAAAATTAATTAAAAAGTTAGCAAACCACAATCAGAATAATTTACAAGGAGGATAGACCACAGGTTAGGAAATGCAAAACGTTCAGTAGGTTATTTTAAAGGTTGATTTAGTTAAGACCCAGAGTCCTCAGATACCCCTTCCCAAAAATATTATATTAATATGGCAGTTTAGAATTAATACCCAAAAGAAATTCAAAGTCATGTTCCCACAACCATCACAATTCACTTCATATAAGGGTAAGTGTGACTGACATCCTCTAAATATTTTAAAACACAGATTAAAATATTACTTGCAAAAGGGACTATTTATAGTTATTGTGATAGAGTATGTAAGCAACATCACTTTGATTATAGGATATGCCTTTGTCAGTCACATAAAACTTGGGGGTCCTAAGGCAGATGGATCATATTTGCACAAGAGGCAGTATGAAACAACAGCTTGAACACAGAACTAGGAGCCAAAACTGACTTCTACTGTCAACTTTGCCACAGGCTCCATCTGTAACCTTGGGCAAAGCATTTCACCTCTCAGTCCCCTTATCTATACAGTGAGGACAATACTTACCCTCAGAGGTGTGTCGAAGTTTACGTAATATTAAGATGAAGTGGTTGTGTAAGAAGTAGTCGGAGAAAAATGCTTGTAATTTTGAACTATATTTAATAGGTTAACCTAAGACTGATTTGAATTAAAAAAAAAAAAGAAAACTAACAAAAAGCATTAGACCAAGACATGTCAAGTAATTTGAATGTAGAGCTGGATTAGTCGTATTGATCCAGTTCTTTCACATTAATAAACACAGTACAAGACCAAAGCACACAAGTGAATAATCAAGAGACAAACGCTCGCTACCAAAAAACAAGTGGTATGGTAAAAAAAAAAATTACAGTAGTGTAAAGCACACAGGTGTACTTTTCAGAAACTTACTGGGATTCCAAACCTTGCTTTTCAAGAAACTGCACAGCACTTTCTGAAAAATTTGAAAACCCTGCAGAGAGAAACAGACATTTTATTTTTAAAATCATGGTGCAAACATGGAATATCTCCTGAAAGAAAATGCTAGAAAACAGAACATCTTTTAAATAAGTTTTCATAAGTCTGGTTTAGCTCTTTCATGTGCTAATTAGCATGCCACAATGCAATAAAACTTGGTTATTAGCAGGAGTAGTCTTTGAAAACATCCCTTTGATATTTGTGCACTCCACGAACATGAATAAAATTTACATTAATTCTTTAAGAATATAAGTAATTTTTCAGCATCAGAGGAGCCTCACTTAACCATGTGAGGTTAAAAGGGGTTCAAAATAAAAAAGGTAAACAAATAGTTAACAAAAACAAATAGACTACACAGAAAAATACTCTGAAGGAAAGCAAGGCAATTACACAAGATGTACTTTTAATAAAAGATATTTGGGGATGCAGATTCAAAAGTATATCTAAAATAGAATTTGTTTTAAAACAGATACTCTTAAAAAAAGATATCTGAAGGTATAATATTGATACATGACATGAAAGTAAACAGAGCTCATAAATATTGTCATAAAATTACCTGATTCAAGTCCAAATTCTAGATAATTTTCAGTTACAATAAGGATTGCCATGGCTTTGACAAAGAAAAAAAAGCCAAAGGTGACACAGAGAGATCTTTCACCACCATCTTCTACTTTGAAGTAGTGAGTAGTCAATGAGAACAGTATCTTGCTACATAAGAAAAGTCAAGGAAAAGGAATTCTGTAGAATAAAAAGGATTATACCTTAAGTTGGCTAAGAAGTTATTACATACACTTTAGGAACCCATACTGTGGCTTTGTTTGAGATGTGCAATTGCAAACAATACAATATTTTTATTAGACCAGATACAACCAGAATTATGCTTCATAATGTTGGAACATTTAGTATACAACTGACATTTTTTGACAAAATGGGATTTTGGAAAGATGCCATTTGATAATTTTTTTGTTTTGATTTATGGCCATAAATATCCAAAATAATATTCAATCTTTTTACAAAAATTAAAATATTGTTCTATATTAAAGAACTTGTTACAAATTAATACTTCTGGGAAAAATGGAAGCTTACAAGCCAGTACACATTTTACAAAAAAATAATTGCAGAATATTTATCAAATGCTATAATTCAAGATTTAATATATGTCATGCTAATATTCAAAATAGCCAAGATTATGTCTATAAAGCAGCAAATGAATACATGCAATTCTAACCCCTAGTGGTAGTTGCACATCCCAGTCTCTGGCTTAAAGTTTAACTAAGAAAATCTTAAATGGCAAAATTCTGACTACTGAAGTCAACGACAAACTCCGATTGACTTCAACAGGGTCAAGATTTAATGATTTGTGGGAAGGAAATGATTTGTGCCCACTTTTTGCTTCTTCTTCATATAGGAAAAACCTCAAAAGTTTTATTCATCCCTTGTGTGTTTTTTACTTCGGAGAAATCAAGATGTCTAGTTTAGTCATCACTCTTTTCCTGGAGGTCTTTTTTTGGAGGACTCAGAGGCGTGGATTGGGAGCTTTCTCTATCCTTAACTGAAAAGAGGAAGTTGAATATTTAGCACAAAAGCTTTTCCTCAGATGTTTGTTAAGCCTTTGAGTTACACAAGTGTTAAAGTTCAAGTAGTCGTAGTGAAAAAAAAAATCATGTCCCCTCTCAATCAGGCTTCACTTTCTTAGTACTTATGAGGACAAACCCTACTTATTTCCAATAATTTACTTTACTCACTGAATAAAAATGGAAATTCTATAAAAATGCAGTGACCTATATATAGTTTTCTTGAAAAAAAATCAGGGTAAACAAGACAAATATTCCTTGAGAAAACTTTTTGGTATTTAAAAAAAAAAATGCTGACCACCTGGACAGTACAGAACAGCATTCAATTAACAATAACTTTATACATAAGGAGTAAGCATTTTTATTACTATGCAGTTTATCATCATGTGTTTGGGAGTTATCAACTATAGAAGTTAATTATTAGCAAACTAGAAACAAAGTCAGTAATACCTAGAAGAGAATTTCAAAAGGGAGAGGTAGAGATTCTAGGTACCTTATGCACTCTGGTAAAGTTCTTTCATATAACCAACTCGCCACAAATATGAACATCTGATAGGTCACCTGACCTTTTATCAAGCGGCTTTTAAACTTTCATTGACGACTACTCCTTTTAAATGCATTTCTAAATATAATTAGATACATAACTGCACAATAGATTAAGATTAATATTTCACGATATACCTCTTATTACTACAAGCTGCAGTCCACTATAATTGAATTTATTTTTAAAGTGCAGGAGATATCAAATCCATATTCAAACAAATAGTTGTGTCAATGAGTCTACACTATCCATTTAGAACAGAAAAAGGCCATAGACAAAACAGAGAATAACTGTAAGCCATAACCCATTTTTCCATTACACAACACCATAACCATTTATATTAGTACAATATTTTTAAGGTTATAAAAGCATTTTTAAGAACAATCTATTTTATTTAATTCATTTTAGTGAAACCTTTTGAATAGCATATGTGCTTCTGGGTGAAGACACACTTTTTCATAACAGAATATGGAGGGTTCAGTGAGGTGTTGCACTTCACTACTTTTATGTCAATGCATGTTTCACTGCATTTCACTAACACGTATATAACTAGAACAATATACCCTTTAACAAGTGGCTTTCTAAGGGATCTTAAAATTTCACCAATAAATAAACGTTTGGTGAAATTTTAAGATCACTTGTATGTGTGTGCGTGTAAATACCTTATATGAGAAAAAAAATTCTCTTGAAATTTTAAATTTAAAAGTCACACTTACTGGATTATTATAACACACTTAATACCAGTACATTGGTATTTACCTACATATTTTGAAGTGCCTTATGTAAACAGGCAAGTGTCATTGACTTTTATAGACTGGAAAACTGAGGCATAGTGTGATGAAGTAGTAAATGGCAGACTCATGAATCAAACCCAGACCTCCTGACTCCCACTTCCGTACTCAAGTCACTGAATGACAAATGGTGATATCCCACACTCACTTGACTTGTATCAGTCACTTGTGGTAATTTGTATGTTCTTCATTTTATGCAGTTTTGATAAGATTTTTTTAATTACTTAGTCACATGGGGTATTAAAAACGTGTAAAATCCGTGCAATATACTCTATTAAAGTAGAACTGAAGGGGCTTAAGTAAATAGCAATTCGGGAATTCCTTCACACTAACTTATTACATTGCTATGATACCAAAGTTAATCAATACCTTACACAGAACACAAAAATACATTTATTTTGCTGAAATGTCTGCACATGTACTCTAAAAAAAGAAAAGTAGAAGAGCAAACTAGTCACTGCATCCTATTTCTATCCGGAAATAGCTTCTTGCTCAGAGTGTAAATTTGATGCCAGTCAACTCTCAGACCTTAATTATGTCTTAACTAAAGTTCACCCATTTCACCACCCAGTCAAGTTAAGGAGACAAGAGAAGAGAAAAACCATGTGAAAAGTAACGAGTCACCTGTCTCGCTCCTGAGTTCTCATAACATGATAGGCTGCCCCCAACAATATACAAAGACATTTTTGGAAGGGAAATGATTTTTCTTAAAGGATTAGGAAACTTAAGTTACCTAAAAGGCCATCTTTTATGGTTGTACAGATGAAGACAAGCTGCTTCCAAAATGCAAAATAGCGATTTTTGACCACACAGTTAACTACCATTGCAACCATCATGATTACGTGTGGGACCCCATTTAAAAGCATGTTGCCCAGGGAAAAACAAAAAACATGCAAAAGTAAATTGTGTATTGTAAAAAACTTATTTGTCTTAAGATGTCCCAATCAATCAGATTTTTTTAGGGAATTTCCTTAGTACTTTTAAATTGAGACACATTCACTGTCCTAATAGATGCTATTGCTGAAAGATCAGTTCCCCAGTTTTTTCCCCTCTCTTGGGCCACCCCCCGAGCCCACTGCTAGGGATTTAGTTTTAAGTTTGTAGGATCTGTAAGGGTGTTGGCTATAAATTGCTACATCTAAATTGTCATCAAGTGTCTAGCCTTGGGGTGTGGTTTTTTTGTTTGTTTTTTAAAAAAGGCAGTATGAACAGCAGTCTTCAGAATCATGAAATACATCACTCTACAAGTAACTGATTATCCTCACCTACAACTAGTGGTATGCCAAGATTTGAAACACAATACAGGAACGATTTGAGCAGGGGATTGGACTAGATGACCTCCTAAGGTCTCTTCCAACCCTAAGATTCTATGAACAAAAACATACTACTCAAAACATATTGAGTTTTGACAAAGATGAAAAAGTTACTGCTTACAGTGAATCACGCATCCTCTCAAAAATATTAAATACTAGTGTGATAAGGGCCAGGTGGTTCAGCAGGCCGTCTGACTGCTGCCTCCGAGGTACAGACTGTCAGTGCAACTTCCTCAGTCTATCTGGCGATTAAAAGCTTCATTTTTCTCTTCGGCTAACAGGCAATAAAAGATCTTCCTGAACTGAAACTCAATCTCGGTTGCCAACTGTGTGATAACTTACTGGGGATGTCTATCATTATATTTTAAACTCTTGAAATTTATTGTTCATTCAAGACTAAGTTTCTGTTGAGAAACCAAAAAGTACACATGGAATCGTTTTCTGTTCAGAAGTTTATGCTATACATCTATTAGAGTGTATAGTATAGATATAGTGTATCTATACTATATGGGGGGAGGGATGGCTCAGTGGTTTGAGCACTGGCCTGCTAAACCCAGGGTTGTGAGCTCAATCCTTGAGGAGGCCATTAAGGGAGCTGAGGCAAAAATTGGGGATTGGCCCTGCTTTGAGCAGGGGGTTGGACTAGATGACCTCCTGAGGTCCCTTCCAACCCTGATATTCTAGGATTCTATTACACCACTATATAAAAAGCTACTATTTGCTTGTTGCACTGAATCACAACTCCTATAACAAATAACTGGAAACCTTTCAGATCAGTCATCACATCCAATTTCCATAGGATTCGGTTGGCATCTTTGACTGCCTAATCCTTAGTAAAACCCAACATTCAACATCAAAACAGGAAAAAAAAGCACCTATCATCAAAACAAAATAAGCTGTTCTGGAATTAACCCCTTATTGGCCATGTTGCCTTCTGTTGATTTTATGTACTTCAGAATATAAATTGTGGGCATATTTATAAAACCTGACAATTTAACTCTTTGGGTGAGAGCTGTTGGAGCAATTGATGGTGTGTTCCCTGGTCATAGGGCCATTCTGTGCTTGCACTGGCCCCTCATGTAAACTGGAGTGGAACTATACTATAATCTGGCTGCCAGAGGCCCCCATGGGCCCTGCTGGCCAGCAGGGATCACTGCTGCAATCTGGCCATGCACCCTCCAGATACAGGAAGCAGTGGCGGTGCTGATGTGGGAACCTACAGCTCCACCCCACTTCGTGAATACTCCCGATGCCTGGGGAACCCTCTAGCTTCAATTAAATCAGATTTAAATTTTCTTTGTGCTACAGCATAGTTAAGGTGGCGTAAGAGATTTTAGGGGGGGTCTAAGGAACCTTGATTTAACTGCTTGTTTCCTTTGTGCGAAAAACTATACAGTTATTCAATGAAGCACCAACACCCAGTTCTTGGCGCCCAGTATGGTTACTCATTATTTCTTCTTGCCACAAGACATCAGACTACACTCAATAACTCCATTTGTGCGACTTTTAAAAAAATTACTATTCATTTTAACAAAATCAGAATTTAGAATTAATCAAGAACTTGACAATTCATTCAAAACAAGAAGTTTGGCTAACTGTAAAAGTTTAGATATTTGCTATTATTGGGAATTACAGAATTTAACAACTTCAATTTCATTTGTGAAGCGTTAGTCTAACACGAAAGGCCACAGTATCATGGTTTTCAGGTAAAAATTAGAGCTGTTTTTTAGTTCTACACACTATTAATTTCACTAGCCTCATTCTGCAAATTACACTCTAATGAAGAGAATCTTATTAACAGATTTTCATAAACGCAAATACAGAAAAGTACTGATGCAAACAATCATTTTTTCCTCCTCTAATGGGTTTTTCCCCTTCTCTTAACCTGCAGTAGCAGTCAATGCAGACCTCCTGCCGTAAGTGCTAATTCATTTTGTCTTACAGAGCAAACTTCCTAACTCCTAGAACCAAGAAAATATGAGGTCTTTTAAAAATCCTTTCTGGGGCAGGATTTGTTATTATTCTAATTCACTATTGCTATTTTTGGCAATGAACTCCCACATATAAATCTGCTAATTACAAGAGAAGAAACCTAAAGTCAGATTTTAGTGGGCATTTATCTATATAAGTATTTCTGTAGAAATCTTAGCTATCTATGTGATTAAATCTTTTCACTTGGTCAATAGTTGGTATTTACATGTAGCAATGTCCATGTCGGGGAGTGGAGGGAGAGGTGGGAGACCAGTGAGCTCTGGAAATTAACCTATACCTGTTGTATACATTATAATATACAGTACTCCAATTTGATTTAATATAGCAGCAGGAAGGTCCAATAGCAGACAATTTTGGGTATGAACAGGTGGTTATTCAGTCCATTTGTGATGAACCTCTGAGAGCTCTAAGGTCTCTCTCACACACTAGTTTATGTAAGGTTGCATGCTGGTATTACAAAGCTTTACTCCTGAGGGAATTCTGCACCACTGCGCATGCACAGAATTTATGTCCACTGCAGATTTCTTATTTTTCTGCAGGGAAGCAGACTGACAGGGAAGCAAAGGGAAGCCACAAAAGCAGTAATGCGACCTTCCCCAGCAGTATGTTTCAGGTGCCCCTGGCAGCCGGCAGAGAGGTATATCACTGTAGGCCAGGTGGCGGGACTCGTGGCTGCTATTCTGCGCCAGGCTCAGATGCTAGTCCCGGCTGGGCTGGGAAGGATGGGACTTTCTCTTCCCCTGCACAGCATCTGGGGCTGGGTCTGACCCACCCCCAGATTCCTCCTTCAGCTGCAGGAAGCTCTGCAAACTCACACCCCCTCCCCCCAGCTTCCTGCACCCATCGCTCCTCAGCTGCAGGGGGAGGGATCTATGTACAAGAAGCTGCTTCCCCATCCACCCAACCCCTGTGTATACAGACCCCCTCATTCCCAGACCCTCCCACAGAGCCTCACCCCCCCCCCCCGCACCCAGAACCCTCATTCCCCCCTGCACCTGGACCACCCCACTGAGCCATCCAGATCCCCACCTCACCGAGCCCCAACTAGCTGCACCTGGATTGTCCCCTTCCCCCAGCATATGGATCCCCCGCCGAACTCTATCCCCCCACACACAGACCCCTCCCACTAAGCCTCCCACACCTAGACCCCCCATGCCGAGGTCTATCCTACTCCACACCCAGCCCCAATCACCTTTACCTGGACCCCTCTGAAGCGTCCTATTAGTGTTGCATCCAGAACCCCCTAACAAGCCCCTGTGCATCCTGATCCGTCCCCGCACCTGGATCCCCCAGAGCCACCCGCACCCAGATGGCCCCACACAGAACCCTCTCAACCCACACCTGGATCCCCCACACACACATTAAGCTCCTTCACACTTGGATCCTGCTGGGCTGAGCCTGCCTGCCCACACCTGGTGCACCTGACATGGAAGGGCAGAGGGTGTTTCTGGGGCAGGCCTGGTCCTTGCACTGTGTCAGGGTTGGGTGAAGCCTCACCACTAGGTCCGTGTCCTGGGAGGGGAGCGGGGGCTGCAGAGTGATCTCCCACCTCTGGGAAGCCAGTGGCCTGTGCTCCCCAATGCCATGCTGGAGCCTCCACTTTTATTTAACAAATAAAATTCACAGAATTTTTATTTTTTGGGCACGGAATGCCCTCAGGAGTAAAAGCCTGAACACATTCATATCAAAACTCTGGTAGAAAACAAGAGGATAGATGAGGCAGAATACTGACACAGGTAGTACTCAAGTCCTAAAGCCCTTTATGGGAACATGTTTTTTGGTTTAGGGTCAGAGTTTAAAGCCAGAAAGAATAATCAGATCATCTAGTGTGACCTCCTGTATATCACAAGCCACCAACATCACCCAGCACTTGCACACTAAACCCAACAACTGAACATCCCATTAATATTTCACAGCTGTCGAGGCACATACATTCCATCTCAGGAAATCAGTAATATATAGACTATCACAGGAGTCTCTTAATATATAAAAAAATCTCCAAAAGTTATGTGACAGGGTCGGGCCAGATGGCTACAGGAGAGTGATAGAAGGGAGATATATTAGCCCCAAGTTAAGTAGGTCCCTTTTCCATGGGTAAGGTAACAGAGAAGGTTCCAGAACAATCAGGAACTTTCTGGAAACAATTAAGGCAGACAGGCTGATTAGAACACCTGCAGCCAATCAAAGAGCTGCTAGAATCAATTAAGGCAGGCTAATCAGGGCACCTGGGTTTTAAAAAGGAGCTCATTTCAGTTTGTGGTGTGTCTGCGAGGAGCTGGGAGCAAGAAGTTGAGTGTGACAAGGCGTACTACTGGAAGACTGAGAAGTACAAGCATTACCAGACATCAGGAGGAAGGTCCTATGGTAAGAATAAACAAGGTGTTGGGAGAAGGCCATGGGGAAGTAGCCGAGGGAGTTGTAGCTGTAGACAGCTGCAATCCACAGGAACCTGGGCTGGAACCTGGAGTAGAGGGCAGGCCTGGATACCCTCATCCCTCCATCCACCCAACTCCCTACTTGATACCGGAGGAGTTGACCTGGACTGTGGGTTCCACCGGATGGGAAAGTCTCTGGCCTGTTCCCTGATCCACTAGGTGGATCAGCAGAGACTGCAGGGATTGTTCTTCTTCCTTTTCCCCATGCTGGCCAGTGATGAGGCTAACTGAGTGAACGGCAGATTTGAGCCACGAAAGTGGCCAAACTGAGGGCTGCCGTGAACCTCTCAGGCGAGCAAAACTGCCAATAACCGCAGGACCCACCAAGACAGAGGAGGAACTTTGTCACAGTAAGGAAACATCAAGACAAAAAATGCTGTAAACTGAAACTAAGGCTGGAATTACACATCAGGAACTTAAAGAAAAAAATCTTAGAAAAAAAGTTGTGGTGTTTTTTCCAGTGATAAAACAGGATTTTTTTAAGATAAGGGATACATTAGACAGACACACACACACAATCTTTGGAAAACAGAAAAATGAAGAGTTAAGACAGCAGTTCTCAACTTGTGAATCGCCTGCGGCCCAATCAGCACATATCTGCGTCCCATGTGACGTCCTCATAGCCAACCAGGTAGTATATATATTGTGTGGGTGCAGCCCACAACATACAGGCAACTGCATATGCGACTCACAAACGTAAATAGGTTGAGAAATACAGAGTAAAGGTACAAACTGTTTCTCATCCCACACCATCCATTACTGTCCATCCAAAATTATCAGACAGCCTTACTTTGAACACTACTTCAGCAGTGGCAGTGAGCCCTCACTAAAATGTCTACGCAATATATGTACAATCGTATAAGATATACACACCGCTCTCCCAATTCCTCCTAGTTAGAGGCAAGATGTTGGTGTTTGGTGTGCAAATGAATTCTAAGACAAGAAAACACCACCTATGCAAAACTCAATCCACCTTCTCAACACAGTTCCCTTATTACTGGTTCTCATACTTATTTGAATGGGCCCCATTTCTTTGTGTCTGTAGTCATTTACGTCCCTACAAGTACATATGCTGCTACCCAGCTCTGAAGGCAGCGCTGCACAAGCAGCATCACAGAAGTAAGGGTGGCAATGTGAAAAGTGATATTCCTCAATATCACTTTTCACAGCAGACTTAGTGCCCCATTGGCACCCTCACTTCTGCGCTGCTGCTGCCACCCCAGGGCTGACACCCGGAGCACCACCACCTCCAGGTGAGGGACTGGGATGGGGGAGCCTCCCAGTGAGGGAATGGGGGCAGGGGAGGGAAGAGAGCCTAAGTGCGGGCTGCCTCCTGGTGAGGGATTGGGGAGTTCGAGGGAGAAGGAACCTGAGCCGTGGGTCTATGGCTGTCCCCTTTATCCCTGCCGCCCAGGTGTTTATGGTCTGCACGAGCCCTAGCCACCAAGGGGTGAGGGCCGAAGCTCTTAAAAAAACCAAAACACAAAAACAAAACAAAAAACCCCACACAGCTCACACCTCCCTTGGGAGGCTCACTCTATAGTTTGTGAAGCGTTGCCTTACATCATATAAACCAGTTACCTTTACTATCCCTAGGGGTCAGATTTCCTGTAGCTACAGAAATTAATCCTTGTAATACACTTGTGCACTGGATATATACCATGTCACATAAATTGCAGTGGCCATATTTATATGTCTGCAAGCTGCTGCAGATTTCTTAAGGTATATACAAACTTCCAGAATATATGGGATTTAACATGCTTCTACATACAAAAATGTATGGATAAACTGCCAAAAATACTGGCTTAAGAGGGACACTTGTTAATACTTTGCACACATAGGCATGCCATACATGATGAAATACATGTTCATTGGTAGGTCAAAAGTAAAATACCACCCCAAGTAACCTTAATGCTGTTTCTACCATTTCCAGTATTTCAACTTTTCCCCATCCCATTCAGGATTTGCTTTGGTTTTAAAAAAGTTTTACCTTAACGAAGAAGAAGAAAAAGTCATGAAGTTCTAAGACTACAACATTAAAAAATTTCTAATCTTAAGTGAGATACTATCTGAAACCAAAAAAATCATAAAATCCATGTTATATAAGAAACTGATGAATACGCAAGACCATGCACAAAGTATTGACATGTGCAACTATCCAATGCTGAACAACTCTCTGCTCACATTTTGTTAAATCAGAGTATGGCTTTATGTATGTTGAACATCTGCTTCAATGCTATCCTATCTGGTCTTACTCCTTCAGAGTTTGTGGATGTTTACTTTATAGCCAATACACAACCACTGAAGAAGTGGGCAAATGATAATTTAGGACCATCTATACAATTATTACAGAAAGCAATCAGCAATTTTACATTTTTTTCCATCCACTAGTCCAAATAAAAAGCATTTTCCAGATTCTCTTTCTGAAGGCAAACTCTGCAGATAAGCAGAGCCATGCACATGCTAAGATCTTTTAAAAAGGAAGAGAAGCAGAGTACTGTATATAGTCTACTCCTCAACTGTAATGGTTGACTGCAGATGTACAATTTTAACAGTTGACATGAGAGCTCCATTTAATGGACTCCAGTCATATGCTGCTTTCTACATTACATTAGAATGTGTAGAGACTTATAGCATTCAAAAATATTTATTGTACATAATTTTCTTATGTATTAAAACAACAGTTCCTTAAAGTATGTATTGCAGTATGTTAAGATAAGATCTATCACATGTTGATGTGTGGTATTAAAAAAACTAGATAAAGGGGGAAAGAATAGCTCAATTAAAAAAAATCTCAATACCATACCCACTACAAACCAAACCCCCTACAGTCAGCAGTTTTGTTTTACAATCTTCCTAAAGCACAGCTTGCTTGCATATAACAATGTGGCTTATAAGCAGATTATCATCATCTTAGGAATCTGATATAGTAAGACAGCCATATATTAAATATTTTAAAACTTCATTTTTGTCTTGGAGTTTCATGCAACTGTGGTATAATTATTTCCACCAAATATTCTCTTTTGAAAGCTTGTCACAATATTTTAAAACATCTCACATGGCCAGAAAGGGACTAGAATTTGGCTCTCTTGCCTGGTTAGGTTACTTTTAATAGTTCAGCAGCATGGCACTGAGTTATTGCTGGCAATAATGTCTTCCAGAGTGATGGGGGTGCTTTTCACTGGGTCTGGATATCTGTGATCAGGAAAAAGCAAGAGCATTAGGAAATGTCGTATTTCCCTAAACTCTGATGGAGGGTCAGGTGGGATTCAGCGTGACAATGTCATGGGGAGGATAGTAAAATAATTATGACAACGACTTTATCCTGGCCAGGGAGATTTTTTTTTAAATGTGGATTTCATCAGGAATTAGACTCATAGCTTTAAAAAGGCTTTCAACAGGGTGGGTTTCTGGGGTCAATCTGGGGGTGAGATATTATTTGGTTGACTCTGTTCAGGGTTCAACACAGGATGGTGATCACGCCCAACAGCCTTTGTACTCTGCCTCAGAGGGGTTTAGGTGTCCCTAAACCTCTAACTAGCAGAAGCTGGGACTGGACAGTGAGGGATGGATCACTCAAAATTGCTCTTTTCTGTTTATTCCCTCTGAAGCAATTGGCACTGGCCACTGTCAGAGTCAGGACAGTGGTTTAGATGGACCATTGGTCTAACCCAGAATGGCCGTTCTTATATGCTGGTGTCCAGCAGCATTCCTTCACTGACCACCATAGACAAGCCAAGAGGGTGGCAATGCTGTCAGATGCTGAGAGATATGGAAGTTTGTAGAAATGGAATTTAATTACAAGGCCTTTAAATCCTTGGTCCCTTTGTTTGTGAGTAAAGGAAAACAAGGCAGGAAAAGATTTAAATCTGCTAGAAATCTAGATTGAAATATCTAATCTTAGTGCCATTTGTTTTGCTTTTTATCACTTGGGCGGATTTAATGAAAGATAAAGACTGCATTCAATAATATGAAACAAAGAATGCTAAGTCAGTGGCTAACTACGCATTGAAAAAACATAATATTTTAAGAAGAACACAGTGCCTTTCATGTATAACAAACTCAGCAAGATGACAAACGCTGGCCAATCCTGACACAGCTAGCTTCTGCTGGCTAGTCAGTACAGCATGATCTGAAGGTGGACAGTTGAGGAGGTTGCGCAGCTCTGCTTTTTACATCCAACCTAAAAATCTAGGGATTCGCCTATTCTAGAGCTAGATCTGATAGACATACTATTTAGTATGAGAACTGAGGTAAGTTTAAGTTGGACTAGTTGGGTAGTCCAACTATCCTAGCAGTGCAAATTCCCTGAGAGGATGTGTGTCAATCTTGATTTGGTTATGGCAAAGAGTATGATCAACACAGAAGGACCAATGATCTCCCCTGGGAAGTGGATGAAGACTAGGTGTCCATGCTGATATTAGATTTATCATCATCTGCAATTCCACTAACCCTGAAGTTATCAAATCACTTGCAGATCTTCATGGGACTGGAAGGTGCTTCCTACTACTGGCTTCACTCTTTCCTCTTAAAGAGAACCCAGAGGGTAATAGCTCTTCTGCCTCATGAGCTTTAATGTACAGGTCCTGGAAACTTTCTTCTATGCCACACCTCTTGTTCAGTGTTTGAGGTCTTTTAGGAAGCCTACAGAGGAAATTTGGACTAAGGGGCTTAATATGCTGATGATGCCTGCTCTTTGTTTCCATCTCATCCAATCCGGAGTGCAATTAGAGAACCTCTCTCAGTGCTTGGGTGAGTCTGGGGCAAGGAGGAAAAGTTGGCTGAGGCTCAATCCAGATAAACCTGAGAAATGTTGGGGTAAATACCCAACAGATACAGTAATGGCTGTGTCTGCACCTTTGAGACTGAAAATATGCATGTCCATCATCTGTTTCCCATAAATGCAACTTGGGGATTTTGTTGGCTTTACACTTGTTCATAGATGGAATGGAAGTTGCAACCAGGTCTGTGTTTTATCACCTGCATCTGAACAGAAGGTTGCAACCATTTCTCTCAAATGCTATCATAATCCACACCTGTCACCTATGACTTCTCCAATATATATACACATGGGCTACTCCTTAAAACTATTTGGAAAATGAATCTAGTCCAGAATGCAGCCACCCAAATGTTCAGGGGTGTATCTTTGCCCAAGCACCTGAATTATTTTTACACTAACTACATTAGCTGCCTATTGGCTTCCACACAGAGTTTAAGGTGTTGATTTTGACTTAAGGCCCTAAATGGGGAAGGCAGAAAGGGATAGGTAGGCCATACAATACTTCCACAATTATGATCAGCAGAAAAGTATGAACTGGTACTCCCTTAGAAAGTCCTATCACAAGCTCCCAGTCTTTCAATGTGAAAGCTCCTCAAGTTTTGAAATCCACTCCCCCCTTCAACTTACAATAGCTCAAATATAGCCTATGGGGGTGCTGTAAAACCTGTGTTTTTGGTTGAGGTACTGAGAAGGATGAAGTCTATGGAGCAAAGAGGTTCTTGCAGAATTAGGGACATGATTAGTTTTGTTACCTTCACTGGAGAAGGGTTGGGTTACATGTGTAGTGACGTTATTTTCTACCATGGATTGTATTTTTTTTTTAAAATACTCTCAGAGCACCTACAGCCTGGGATAGGTATCTTCTGTAGACTTTAAACTGAATCAATATAACTTTTATATTAATAAGATTTATATCCAAATCATTTATAACAATAAATAAAGACTACCTGATATACTAGCTACAGCATCATTTAAGTTGCATGAGGACTAGACACTAATTTCCAGTTACTTTCTAGTAAGACAGTACCATGCCTTGAACAAGGTCTCCCTTAGTGTGTGAAAGCCAGTGGAGAAATACGGTGTCTTTGAAGTGGACTGCTGCCGAACTTTCCATTCTTTCATAATGTGATTTAAACCACCTGCACAAACGTACATTATTCTTCCTTACCTCTGCTCTCCCAGTTGAAGTAAGGTATGTACACAACTAGTTTCCCTCTTCTTCCTTCCCTAAAAACCAGGGAAATGGTTTCATACTTCTAGAGCACATGTTGCCAAGAAAGAAGCAAGGTAATTTTGCCTATTTTAAAACCTGCATGAATATGCATTAGACCTAAATTAGATAAGTCAAATATTGGTATTTTAGGGTACAACAAAATGAGATTACATCATTTTTACATTAGTTGAATCCCTGCTTTTCAAGTACCATGCTACCAAAGCCAAGTATGACAATCCAACTAGTAACTTACTGCGAACGTTTTCTGGATCTCATCTTTTTTCAGGCTATTTCAGGTACCTTATCAGTACAATCAAGGCATACATTCTATTAGCAGATATAGATGAGCACTTTTGCATGTACAGATGCAAAAGTTGTGCTAGCTCATTAACTCAGTATCAGGGCTCCAAAGTTTTACCTGATACCAAGGATGGGTCACAACAGGAACTCTCATGGGGTATCCATCTTTGGTATTAATTCTACCAGAGCAGCTTTTGATATTTGGCTAGTAGATGTTGGAACAGCAAGGAAGTCATTCAGTCTGCCTTCTAACTCACCTCTGGGGCTGCTCCCTTCACAATCAGGTTCTCACGTAAACCAGGTGCTTCATCACCTCATATCTCTAAAGTCAACTGTTTCCTCTCCATTCCCTAAAAGTAGAAACCTGGTCATTTCTCACTGACTATTGCAACTACCTACCTCATGCATTCCTGTCTCCTACATATCCAGCTAAAGAGGCAGCTAACTGTTTGTTCTGATGTTATATGCCTCTGCATAGTTTTCACTATACTTCCACATTATGTTCAATTCTTTATCTTGGAGGTTCTGTACAATACCACCCCCACTTAGTTCTCTGCTCTCATCTGTCTACACCCCTTCTCACTTCCTAATCTGTTACCTTTCAAATGACTCCCTGTGTCTCCTCCTATTCCTATTCTCAATGTCACATTCCCCTTCAGACCTGCCTCAGGCAACAATTAGTATATTTGTCTATATGGCAGCTGGACATTGTTCTGTACTGTACTTTACTGCTCATATTAACACAAAAGATTTCTGCTACCACCTTTTAATCCTTTTTGTATCTTTTCTCCTTGATTGTACAGTTCAGCAAAACAAAGTTAGTTCAGAAATACAACAACATTGTGAGGAGACTGATATTGCAGACTTATAAATCAGCATTAACATTTCCCTTTTATAGAAAAAAATGAAGTAAAATTCACGCACTCAAATACAATCTGGTATTAAGATTAACAAACTATTGAACATAGAATACACAGCTAGACTGATAGCCACTGACATCCAGGATCCTTTTCCAAATGTTAATTCTGCAATAAACAATCCATTGTTACCATCTGCAAATTACAGGGGGATACAAGTTATCATTTGAAAAATAAATAAAATGATTTAAGAACACAGCAAAGGATACATGGCAAAAGCCAAAACAAGCAGACACCAGACTATGCTGATATTCATTTCCTGTGAGGGCTTCATCAAACTGTAGTAGGCTTCAGTTACCAAGTACACCACTGTAGCTGCAACTGTGAAATCCACCAACCACTGATATTCAGGAAAATAATGCAATGCTGAAAAATAAAGGTTTTCAGGAACCAAAAGCTTAAGTAAACTTTAAGGCAAGCAATGACAAAATGAAAGAAGACCACATGATTAAAAGAAAATATACTTAAAGTCCTTACAACTGCTGCTTCTTGATGTCCAGGCAGATCTAAGATATCCAAGTAGCAGCAGTGGCAAAACGGTGTTTTTGCTCTTCTGTACTTAATAATTTATCCAGGCCTTTTTCACTTCTGGACCGGATTATTGTAACACAAAGTACACAGGGCTAACACATGAATTCCATTCAGAGACCTCATCTAATGCACAAAGTTGAAGTATTATTTAGTATTCAGGTTTTATGCACTACTTGCTTAGTGATGCTTTATGAAAGGAGAGTCCTGCACTTAAATTCCAAAATATGAAATGATTTCCAATTTATTTCCAGCTGTAATTCAAGACAAAGCGCCAAATAGTTTGGGTTCTACCTACATTAAATTTTAAATCTGAGTGCTTAACAATTTAACCTGTAATGTATGCTTAACATTTTGTGCGGAATTGCTCCCCCTAACTTCTAAAAAAATCAAAAGATTTTTCTTCTTCAGGATTTTATAGTTTCTGCTGGCTTGCAAAATAATCTGAAATTATTTGGCTAGAAACCACTGGTATGCCATGCTTCCTGCATACTAGGTGGTTTGCATGGAGAAAACTTCTCTCCTGTGAACTTTAGCAACTGCATCAAAGTGAAGCGCCTAACTCTAAAATATAAAAAACACACACCAACCTTCCCTAACCCTTTCACACCTTACAACTTCAGAGACTAAATCAAAGGCTTCTGGCATTTTAATCACTGTAATGGCCAATTTAAGCTCGGTGGGGGTCCTCCTTCTCAACACAACATATGCCTATTAACAGCTATATGTCATGGTCCTGATATTTTAGGGACACAGCCTCCATCCCAGAAACTTAAGTTATTTTCATCTGCTTGTTTCTCTAGCATCTCCTTGTAGTTTCTAAATATTTTACTTCAGAATGTCATATCTGAGATGTTTAGGTTTCCCCACCACCACAGTGCCCATGTACTTCTAGTGGTTTTATCTGTAAAGTTTATTTTTCACATCCACCAATCATCTCATCTTCCTACAGTAGCATACAACCATATTTTGTCACGTTTTCAAGTACATTGTGTATGATCTGATCCTTTCCAGTGTCCTCTTACATTGCTAGAGATGTCTGTTGTAGCAATATATATCTGTTATGCTGGATTCCTCTCACCCATTCTTCTCTTTTATGCAGATATTGAGATATCAAGCAAGGAACGAGAGAAGAGTTTTACTTCTTGCTTTTCAGCTAATTTCCTTCCTTGTAATGAGTTGCATTTTTACATTCTCATTAACCATCAAAATATTCCAATATATATCACAAATTATATGTACTAGATAGAAAAGAACATATTGTAATCACAGAATATATCTGGGATAACATTCAACCAATTACAATAATTTATCTTACCTAAAGTGTCCACTTCAGTAACTGACTTTGTTTCCAGATGAAGATCAATATCCTTAGGAATGGTTAGGGGTTTATTTTCAATATGACCATTATATTTTCTGTAAAAGCCATGCACACAACTAATCAAAAATCTATTCACTATTAAAACATTACCTTGTTTTACATAGTAATCTCTTTAAAAGTTGTTATATGAACATTTTTCATATTTGAAGTTTTTATATATAAAAATGTAACTGGAGTTAAATTCTACACACCATTATAATAATTGAGATGAGCGTGTTTATTAGCTTTACCATGTCAAAGTTTGAAATACTATTCTGATTGTGTATGCACGTCTAAATTATCAAGCAATGCCAATCTGAGACTTTGAAGCGGAGGCTCAGGCATCTCAGCTGGAGACTGACAGAAAGCAATGTTGATGTCGTGCTGGGAGAATACCACCTGTCATCAGCTGGAGTTTGTAAGTTGCTGAGAAATATTTACTGGAATTAATGATCAGTTATCCAGCTTTGAAGATAACTGGTGTTGTTGGAAGAGAGGGTGGATCAGCAGCCCAGGACATAAGTGGTCTAGCTGAATAAGAAAAGAGGAAACATTTGGTTTCAACAGTCTATTAATATCTGAACAAATACATACAAACACTGACTGGGACCACAGCTCTCTGCAGTCTTGAAGCCTGAGAGCTTACATCTACACTGCAAAAAAAAAACAAAAAACACACCTTGCAGCACCAAATCTCAGAGCCTGGGTCTACAGCACTAAAAACAGCAGCGGAGATGTTCCCGCTGAAGCCAGAGATCAGGCTCCGATATCCGGCAAGCAGGCTGGGCTTCAGAGCTTAAGTGGGAATGTCTGCACTGCTATTTTTAGCGCCATAACACAAGCTTGAGTCTGTAGACCCAGGTTCTGAGACTCGCTGCCCTAGGTTTTATTCCCCCCCACCACCCCAACATACACATACACTGCAATGTTTGGCAAGTACAATCCAGCTCATCAGATGACGTAGATCCCTGCCACACCAGTTCTCCTGTTAACTACCAAATAAAAACGAGTTTAAGACATTTTTCTACTCCTCTAAACAACTGTTCTACACTCAGTCATACCTGCTTATTTTAGTAAAACCTTACTCTGCTTATTATCCTTATAACTGCAGACACAGCATAGCTATATCAGTGTCATATTCTTTCCTGGCTTGTGTATCAGCAGCAAGATTAACTAACCTCCAATTGCAAGGCCAACCGTGTCCAAGTTTTGCCCTCATTCAAAATTCTGCCTACCTGTGAAACAGGTGCAAATGAGGACATAATGTGTCCTGTACAAACTGTATGCACAGGCCAGACTTTCAGATACCTGGCTGAGTTTGCAGATCAGGCTGTTTGAAAAGTAATTGGCAATGTGTAAATTTTATTAACTTAAAGTAAAAAATATTTTCTGTGTAGATCTACACTTAAAATCTAGGACAGTGGTCCCCAACCTTTCTGTGGGAATAGCTTATTGCTATTCCCAGAAGACCGTGGCAGGCACCGGACACCCCGCCACCAAAATGCCACTGCCGAGCGCGGCCGCCAGAGAACCAGCCGCCAAAGTACTGCCAAGAAGCGGCAGCAGCAACAAACGCCACCGCCAAAATGCTGCCGAGAAACGGCAATGCTTCTTGGCAGCATTTCGGCGGGCAGTTCTCCAGTGGCCATGCTCGGTGGCAGCATGTCGGCGGTGCGGTGTCCTGCGGGCGCACAAAAGTGTCTCAGCGGACGCCATGGTGCCCACAGGCACCGCATTGGGGACCACAGGTCTAGGAGAAAGGATCTGTGGGATGTAAACAGCCTCAACTGGGAGGCCAGTTGACTATGGGATAGAGCTACACAGGAGACGGATCAGAGAATACATTTTTTGTAAGGTGGAGGCTCCGGGGAAAGGAAAAGGAATTACTGTGTTAACCTCTTCCCTGGACTCCTACCAGCTGATGCCATTCCATCTTGTTCCTACACAGGAGGTCCCTAACTAGCTGCAACAGAAAGAAACAAAGGCAGAGGTGAAAGTAAGCCGGTACGGTCTGATACAGCCAACCAGTAAGAGCCGGTACACAGCCAACCATACCGGCAGGACCACTGATGAGGGGGGCCAAAAGGCGCAGCTTCCCCAGGGCCCCGCAATTTAAAAGGACCCAGGGCTCCTGGCTGCCACTGCTGCTACCACTACCATGGAGCTCCGGCGATGATTTAAAGGGCCCAGGGCTCCCGGCCGCCACTACCGCAGCTGGAGCCCCTGGCCCTTTAAATCGCCGCCAGAGCCCTGGGATAGTGGTAGCAGTGGCCAGGAGCCCCGGGGCTCCGGCAGCGATTTAAAGGGCCCGGAGCTCCAGCCCTTTAAATCACTGCTGGAACCCTAGGGTAGCTCTGGCAGCAGCAGCCTGGAACCCCGGGCCCTTTAAATCACAGCCTGGCCATGCTGAAGGGCTGGCCTGGGGAGTCTGGCCCCAGCCCTGCCCCTTCTGCCTGAGACCTCACCCCTTCCAGTTGAGCCCCCACTCAGAACCCCGGCTGCCCTGTGTACTGGTAAGTCCCTTAAGTTACTTTCACCCTGAACAAAGGGTTGTCCAATACACTTTGCTGGTGAGGACATACTGGCCAAGAAAACTATTTCCTTACCCCAGCAAGATTTAAAAAATTCCTCCTGCATCCTATTTCTTCAAGCTTTGTCTAGATTTTAAGCATCATTTCTGTAGTTTCCCTTACAACAAAAAGGACACACATGCATATATATACTGAATACTTCCACTTCTGTAGGGGCTTAGCTCCAAGTTTTAAAGATCATGCTCATCACAGAGTAAGAACTGAGGCCTTCAAATCATGCCAGCATAAGAGCATTTTGTTTTTTAAAGGGAGACAGTAGTTTGGGGGTAACATCTACTAAACACCGTAAGATCATCAAAACAGAAGAATTTGGAGACTCTGAAAAAAACTAAAAGGAGTAAGCGAGCTGTAGCTCACAAAAGCTTATGCTCAAATAAATTTGTTAGTCTCTAAGGTGCCCCAAGTACTCCTTTTCTTTTTGCGGATACAAACTAACACGGCTGCTACTCTGAACCTGAAAAAACCTGTTACCTACCTTTCGTAACTATTGTTCTTCGAGATGTGTTTCTCATGTCCCTTTCAACAGGTGTGTGCGCGCGCCACGTGCATGATTGTCGGAAGGTTTTCCCCTTAGCGGTACGCGTTGGGTGAGCTGTGAAGTGTATATAGGTCCCTGCCGACTCGTCGCCTGCTCAGTTCCTTCTTGCTGGAATACTCCAACAGAGGGGAGGTGGGCGGGATTTGGAATGGACCTGAGCAACACATCTCAAAGAGCAATAGTTACGAGAGGTAGGTAACTGTTTTTTCTTCTTAGAGTGGTTGTTCATGTGCATTCCAATAGGTGAGTTCCAAGCAGTTTCCCTGCGAGAGGGGTCGGAGTTCACCTGCTTGCTGAGTGCAGGACTACCCTGCCAAAGGCTGCATCATCCCTCGCTTGCTGGGTAATGGCGTAGTGTGACGTGAAGGTGTGGATGGTGTTGGTGCCTTGCATAAGTCCTGGATAGGGACCTGCGCCAGGAATGCTACGGAGGACGCCTGTGCTCTTGTGGAGTGCGCCGTAATTGAAGGGGCTGGAATTTTTGCCAGGTCATAGCAAGTCCTGATATAGAACGTGAGCAGGGGGTTGGACTAGATGACCTCCTGAGGTCCCTTCCAACCCTGATATTCTAATCTATGATCCATGATGAAATGTGCTGGGATGAGATGGCGGGGCCCCCCCTCATCCTTTCTGCGATTGCAATAAAGAGCTGTGGTGATTTATGAAATGGCTTCGTGAGCTCAATGTAGAATGCTACGGCACGCCTAACATCCAGGGAATAGAACATGCACTCCCTGCTACTGGCATGGGGTTTAGGGAAGAACACAGGTAAAAATAGGTCTTGGTTCACATGAAACTGGGAGACTACCTTTGGCAGAAACGCGGGGTGAGGGCACAGCTGCACTTTGTCTTTATAAAAGACTGAATAGGGTGGTTTGGAAGTCAGAGCTCCGATACCCTTCTGGCCAAAGTTATGGCCACCAGAAAGGCCACCTTCCAGGAGAGATAGGACGGAGGGCAGGTTGCCATGGGCTCGAATGGGGCCCCCATGAGTGTGGACAGGACCAGGTTGAGGTCCCACTGGGGAACAGGCCGTCGTACCTAGGGATAAAGCCTGTCTAAGCCCCTAAGGAACCTGCCCACCATGGGATTACCGAACACTGACCCACCTGTTGCCCCTGGTTGAAAGGCCAAAAAGGCAGCAAGGTGTACCCTTAGAGATACTGCTAACCCCTGCTGCTTGAGGTATAACAGGTAGTCCAAAGTAAGCGAAGTTGGAGCTAGCTGTGGTTCGGTTCCCCTTTGCCAAAACCAAATGGAAAAAAGCTTCCACTTTGACAGGTACATGGCACGAGTGGAGGGTTTCCTACTTTCCAGCAGGACCTCTCTCACTGGGTCCAAACACTGAAGTTCAAGAGGGGTCAGCCATGGAGTTTCCACGCCATGAGGTGGAGGGACTCCAGACTGGGGTGTTGCAGACGGCCGTGACCCTGTGTGATTAGGGTCGGACATACAGGAAGTGCCACTAGTCTGTCAACTGAGAGGTTCAACAGCATTGTGAAGCAGTGCTGGTGGGGCCATGCTGGAGCTAGGATGATCTAGGAAGCACCATCTCAGCGAGTCTTGAGGAAGACTCTGTGTATGAGACGGAAGGGAGGGAATGCGTAAAGCAGGTGACTCGTCCATGAAAGACGTCCGCGATGGAGTCTACGCTGTGGTTCAGGAAGGAGCAGAACTACTGGCACTTCCTGTTGCTCCACTTCGCAAACAGGTCTATGTGGGGAGAGCCCCACTTCTGGAAAATCAAGTGTGCAATGTCTGGCCAGAGGTGAAACGAGCGGCTGAAGCTCCTTTTGCATTCCTAGTGTGACACCTCTAGATGCATCGACTGGGTGATGCAAAAATCCCACAGTTCAAGGGCTTCCTGGCACAGAGGAGAGGAGCGAGCATCACCCTATTTATATAGAATATTGCTGCAGTGTTGTCCATCAGCACCGACACAATTGTGCCCTGCAGGCAGGCCTGGAATGCTTGGCATGCCAGATGAACCGCCCTTAGCTCCCTTACATTGATATGCAGTTCTGTGTGGGACCATAGGCTTGGGTTCTGAGACTGCCCAGGCGTGCTCCCCAACTGACTGCCGAGGCATTTGTGATGTAGGATGGGGTTTGGCAAAGGGTACTCCCACACAAACAACTTGTGGTTGTGGCCACCAGTGGTGAGACTTGAGGATGCAATGGGGGAGAGTAACTATCATGTCCAGCGGGTCCCTGCCCAGACTGTGCACCCACGCCAACCATGACTGGAGGGGCCGAAGGCATAACCTGGTATGCTGTACCACATATGTGCAGGCTGCCATATGTCCCAATAGTTTCATGCAATTTCTGGCTGTGGTTGTGGAAATGGGCGAAGGTTCTCAATAATGTTCGTGAGTGCTTGGAAGCGCAGCTCCAGCAGGAATGCTCTGGCCTGGGTGGAGTCCAAGAGAGCCCCTATGAATTCTATTCTCTGCGTCAGGGCCCGCGTGGATTTGGGCATGTTCAGTATGAGACCCAGCCTGTGGAATGTGGCCCAGCCCAAGGACATATGCTCTGCAGCCCATGCTTGGGACTCGGCCTTGATGAGCCAGTTGGCTAGGTAGCGGAATACTCACACCTGACGTTTGCGGAGGAAGGCTGCCATGACTGCCATACACTTGGTGAATACCCCTGAGGAACCTCCTCTATTGCCCCTAGAGCGAGGAGTGATTGCACCTCCTGCAAGAGGAGTTGCTTGTGAGCATGGTCTCTGAAGGAGGGTGGGAGGGAACAGAATTGGATAGAATATCCCACCCCGACCGTGCTGAAGACCCAACAATCTGACATGATCTGGGACCAAGTACGGTAGAAGCAGAAGAGTTGATTCACAAAGGGAAGGGGTAAGGATCCGAGACAGAAACTGATGCGCTGTCTGCGGGTGCATCTTCAAAAGTTTGGCTTCGGGCCCGGGGGCTGTTTGACCAAATCCTGGTCTTGGCCTGAGGAGGACTGTGGCGGGCGCCTCCTATTATTTCTGCCCCATCTCCTTGACAAGTCTCATCTAGGAGGCCCAGAGTAGAAGCAGGATGGGGGCTGAGGCTTAAAAGGCTTTCTTGGGGGATCCACACCCTTGCACCTCAAAGACTCCAAAGTCGCCTGCGAGTCCTTAAGGCTGTGCAGGCAAGAGTCCATATTTTGGGCGAACAGGCCCACACAGTCAAAGGGGAGGTCCTGTATTGTGTTCTGGACCTCAGGGGTATCCCCGAGACCTAGAGCCATGCACTGCACCTCATTGTGATGGCAGTGGCCAGGGTGGATGACGCCGAATCCGCTGTGTCTAACAGGACCTGGAGGGAGGTTCTGGAGACGACCCTGCTCTCCTCGCAGAGCATGCTAAACTCCTTGCACGAGTCAGCCGGGAGTAACTCCTGGAACTTTGCCAACAATCTCCAAGAGTTGAAAGCATACCGCTTGAGTACCGCCTACTAGTTGGCCACTCGAAGCTGGAGGCCCCCAGTCAAATAGACATTCCGGCTGAAAAGATCCAGCTTCTTAGCGTCCCGTGACTTAGGTGCGGGACTCAGCTGTCCTTGCCACTCTTTGTGGTTGGCCACATCAACCACCAGAGTCCCCGGTTGAGAGAGAAGACTTGGTGTCTGACTCAGACCAGTAGTCTGTGCCCCACCATGGGGAGGGGTGGAGGCGGACGGTGCCGGGGAGCAGTACCGGGGAGATGGTGAGCAGCACCGTAACATCATAGGCTTGCCACGATGACGAACCAGAGGCGGTGCTGCCATCAGTGCCACAAAGGGTGCCGGAGCCACATGCGGTGCCAGGCTAGACACTGTAGCTGGTGCCGCTGACACTAGCCTGGGCTAGTGGTGCCAGGCTCCGTGCCATCATGGCAATGAGGTCTCACGCTGCCTAGCAGATGTCCAGCATGGAGGGAAGGTCGAGCTCTTCCTCCAAATCCTCCCAAGACAGGGAGTCAATCAGCACCAGACTCGACAGGCCTCCCATTGGGGCCAGAGTCAACAGTGCAGGGTCTTGAGGCCCAGACCGTGGGTGTCCCGTCAGGGGACACACACCGCTGGAGTCCCCTTGCAGCTTTTTGACAGGGGAACAACCCCTGTCTGTGTTCTTTTTCTTATGCAACACTGGGGACTGCAAATGGTGCCGCTTGGTGGCGCTGGCCTTACGGGTTGGGGAGCGGCACCGGTGCTCCTTGGAGGAGTCCTTCCTTGGTGCCGGGACATCATGCACCGAGGCTGGGGCGCTGCGCACCGATGATGCTGGTGCCGCTTCCGGTGCCAGCTGCGGGCAGAGGGCCGACTCCATCAGGAGGAGCTTCAAACGATAGTCCGCTCTCTTAGCCCAGGCCTGAAGCTCCCGCAAATTGGGCACTTATCTGTCTGATGGCCCTCTCCTAAACACTTGAAACAGGCAGCGTGTGGATCACCTGTGGGTATAGGTTTCACACACGTCTCGCACACCTTAAACCCGAGACCGGGGCATGCCCCGGTGCCTGGGGAAACTAGGCCGGGGGTGGGGGGGAAGAAGCCCCCCGAAGTAAGTCCAACTAATATACAAACTAATATATAATGAACAACTATACACACAACTAAGAAAAGTGAACCACTAGGTAGGCACTTGAGAATGCAAGAGACTGAGCTGCTCTAACGACTGGCACTGGCAGTAAGAAGGAATTGAGCAGGTAGTGGGTCAGCAGGGACGTATTTACACTGCCATAAAGGCGCCACTCCAGGAGTCTCCACAGCTGATCCGACGAATACCACGAGGGGAAAAGCCTTCTGACGATCGTGCATGCGGCGTGTGTACACACCTATTGGAATGCACATGAGCAATCAATCGAAGAAGAATATTAGGTCTCTAAAAAAAACCCATTAAACATCAGAATGAAGCAAAAAAACAATTAACACATTATAGAAAGGTATAAGCACCAAAGACGACATTTTTTTAAAAGTGTAATAAAAAGGGAAACCTTTCACTATGCTATACATTACAAAACAATATTGAATTCAACAGATTTCACTTGAACAGGAAAAATAATGCCTTCGAAAATATTTTCTATTCATGTCTCTTCAATTATTCCTATGCTTTTTGGGGTTTCTCAAGTGGAAAGAGCCAGTTAGCTCTATATTCACTATACTCAAGTATTTTAGTATAGAATAAGTTATTCAGAAACAGAAGAACTTTATAGCAATACTTATAGATCATAATCTAGTGCATCAGATACTAAATTGCAGCATAGGCTAAAACAGACCAGTCAGTTAAAAGTTTGACCTAAATCTGTTTTCAAGGAACACTTCCTTAAGACAGGAAGTCCTGAACCCCTCCTTCCAGTCCTACTTTTAAACATCTTCCTGAATTTGCCCTACTATATTTGAAATGTGTAGTTGCTACATTTTGCAACATTCTGGGGTTCTCTGGAGCAGAGTCCTTAACTTCAAGGGACACTGGAAAGGCCCAGAAGATTTAGCTTCCTTTCAGTTCCTCACCACCAGTTCCACATTTCACTTATTCAAATAAGGCAGCACCCTCTGGCATGAAGAACACTTAAGCAGTCTAGCAATCATATTCATATAAATTCAACGGCACTACCCCTTCCTACCCTTAAGCTGTGTTGTGTGTGTGTGTGTGTGTTTTTGTTCTTAAAACAAAAAAGGAACTATAGCACCTCTGAAGAAATGATTGGTATATTCCATTTCAAAAAAGACTTAACTTTGAATTAAAGGTTGCTAAATTACATCTCTCACCAACAAACCATAAAAAGCAAAGAAAGAAGCAGTAAAGCCATTGAATACCCCTTCCACACTACTACTGTCAGCTTCTCTTAAGTTCCGCCACCCACAGCTCACATCACTCCCTTCATCCTAGAGAAAACACATTTATTGGTTATATATTCATATGTTCTGATGATTATTATAAGGTTGGTGTGACTTTCATAAGTTATACAGTATGTCAATTTTATTAGTGTAAATACGATAGACACTGTCAAATTTCAAATGGTGACTGCAAGATATTTTTTCCATGTTTCAAGAAAGTTTTGTGACTAGGTGAACTATATTACTGATTGCTACTAAATTTAGTAGCAATTTTTATATAGAAAATAAAACAAGCTTGTAGCATATGCACATACTGGTGTATTATATTTCCTGTCAGAGCTGAAACTGCGTGAGTTCAATCCTTGAGGGGGCCATTTAGGGATCTGGGACAAAAATGGGAGATTGGTCCTGCTTTGAGCAGGGGGTTGGACTAGATGACCTCCTGAGGTCCCTTCCAACCCTGATATTCTATGATTCTATGACTTCTAAATGAGAGTGTAAATATGCAGGCTGTGGAAGGTCTTCAGGTTGAGACAGACTACTGATGATTGGACACTAGATGGGTATTGAGTCACTTAGCTGCTTCTTGTCTTGCTTTTTATGGTTTGCATTGGTGGGATATACAGTTCAGCAATATTAACTCAAACCTTGAAAGTTTTGGTGTAAGAATTTTTCAGATTACTAGTAAGTCTGAATCAATGATTGATAGCTATTCATATGAATACTTATCAATATTGATATATCACTAGTTTATACCTTTAATTATTTTTGCTCTAATTTGTTGAAATAAAATCAAGAAATGAGAGAAGGGCTTATTGATGACAGAAGTTTAAACATTAGAGCTGTAAAAGTTGGAGGTAATATTGCATAAATTGTTAATCTTTATTTTCAAACTTCTGCGTGAACAGATTGTCAAGTTGAATGTCAACACAAGTCAGAAGGTTAAGCTAAGCAATAAAACAGACAGACTGCTTTCACATCTGGTGAATAGATCAGAGATGTAGTTTGTGAATGATAAGATAATAGCTCTGGTAACGAAACATTAAAACGAGTTTCCTTTTAGTTACTAGAGAATATCTGAAACTCCAAATTCAATGCATATTTGCAGCAAACAAAGTAAATGGTATGCTGAAATGCAACAACAAATTTGAGACGGATACTATGAGGAAAGGCTGTGTTGACAGAATTGTTTTTAAAAAAGAATTCACATTTGAGCTTTTTTTAAACTAAAGACTGAACCAAACACTTTCAAAGCTCATTAAAAATACATTTCAAGTAGGTTAAAAACAGAAGTAGAAGGCAAATGGCAGCACACCTTGCACTCAAGCAGTGCCCTACACATTATATTACAAAATTATATCCTGGCATTGAAAAGAATGTCTTGGCAAAAATCCGGTGGGAAATAAGTCATTGCATGTAGTGTGTTAAAGTGCTTAAGATTAGTAAATAAAAATTTACCTATCTTTTTTGCTTTTCCCCCTTTGTTGCTTCCCTGCAAGAATTCGTAATTCTTCTTCAGTGGGATGTTGATACCATCGTAAACTAAAAGAGAAATTTTAAGTAAACAAAACAAAAAAGAGCAATTAAACTCTCATATTTAAGTGAGAGTTAGAAGTTACATATTAAAGCATCTGCTACTTGCTGCTTCTCAAGCAAATACTTTATCTCTGTGTTTGGGAGCGAGGGAGTGGCAGGAAACTGAACCCTGAAACGTTTACAGCTAAGCCTTCATTTCTTTTTGAGGTGAACAGAAAAAACTTTCCAAACACACACAAAAGTACTTATGTTGCTCAGTTCCTAAATTCGTAAGAGAATGCATTGACAGTCTTAAATTTTACAAGAAAAGCTCCCTTACACATTAAAACACTGAACTGGTTTAAACTGACATTACAAATACAGCAATTAAGGCCTTGTCTAAATGGAAGAAATTGGAATAGCTATGACAGTCATTACTCTGGAATAACTCCCCTGTGTGGACACTATTTTGAAAATGATTACTCCTCTCAGAAAATGAGTAATTATTCCAGAATGAAGTCACTTTTACTCCAGACTAAATTGTCTACATGTGGGAGTTACTCTGGAAGAGCTATTGGAGAAAGTATGGAGAAGATGGAGCTGGCCAACTCCTCAGGTGGCCGTATCTTCTATGCCAGATAGGATGTAACTGACTAGAACCCTAGGTCCTTCTGTTCCAAAAACAAGAGAGTTTACACAAGAGTTCCTTCTCAGTCAGGTGGTGAGCTGATACATCAGTCACATTTTCATTCTGAAATGTTGAGACTGGTAGGTAGGAGAGCCTAGGTATTAAAGAAAACACCACAATGGGAAAATATATCTGCACTTACCTTAAAGTTTCTTTTCTTAAAGTAATAAGGTCCACAGATCTGTTACAACAGGTATTTCAGCCTGCTTGTAATTAGGGGCCAGAATCAGATTGGTTGGTCACTGACAGCAAGGGAATGGCCTGCCCCCTGAAGTTCCCCTTAGTTGAGGCAACTTCCAGTCAGAATAATTTAAGTCTACTTTCCTAAATTACGGATTGTGTTAAAAATACGAGGTAAAGACAACAATTTCTCCTACTGCTGGGCATGGGAAATTCCCCGAATGAAAACAATGCCATATCACTGCATGTCAATTTCCATCTCTATTCTGGATGATGCAATTTGTCTACAGAGCAGGCCAGATCTGTGGACCTCATTACTTGAAGAAAAAAAAATATGGACAATTTTTCCTATTCTTTATTGTGCTCAGGTCTGCAGATCCATTACAATTGGATTTTCATAGCTATGTGCCTCTAGGGTGGGAAGCAGAAGCATTCTTTAAATATGGACATCTAAAACGAAGTATATTATATATACTCTATCTTTCCTGGGGCACTACAGTATTGACTTCTGCCAAAAAAAATGGCCACGGTTAAAATACTGGATTAACCAATATATAAAATATGGATGAACGAATATACCAGTGCTCATGCAGCTGCCTGGCAAATCTCAATACAAGAAACATGACTTCTCTTCCCTAAGACTGTCAGTGCTCCTAAGGACTGGACTTTACTGCTTGACAGAAGGAAGAATATTTCTTGAATTTACTTTGAGAATGAATACTATGACAATAAATTGCAGTGTTGTTGTAGCCGTGTTGTTCCCAGGATATTAGAGAAATGAAGTGGGTAAGGTAATATCTTTTATTTGATGAAAGAGACAAGCTTTCATACTACACAGAACTCTTCTTCAGGTCTGTGAAAGGTACTCATTGTCGCAACTAAATACAAGGTGGAACAGATTGTTTAGCATAAGGAGCTAATGTTGTAGAGGACCATTCAAGATGAAATGGGCAGTTAACACTCGTGCAATCATAGGAAAAAGGAGGGTTAGTAAGTTCTAGATTGTTGTATTGAACCATAAATCCAGTGAGTCTATTGAGTTCATGATTTTTGGTATCTAGCAGTTATTAATTTAAGTTCCCAGGCTCATCTTTTGAAAGTGTTGTTCAGGTTTCCTTTGAGGATGAAAACTGAGAAGTCAGATAAAGTGTGATCATTTTGTGAAAAGTATTCACCCACAGGTGATAAGGGTTTTTTTTGTTTTGTTTTGTTTTGTTTTTGTCTTTTATCATTTTTCTGTAGGAGTTAATTCAAGAGTGTAGTGACTGTCTGGTTTCACCCATATAGTTGTTATTGGGGCATTTAGTGCACTGGATGGACATACACCCCACAACTCAAAGCAGCACCAGACTCTGTCATAACAGACCCAAAAGCTGCGCACACATCTCCACTGCGACAATTATCAATACCCCCTACTACACACCTCTCAAGATCCATGTGTCCTATACATGCCTATCACAGCAGGGCTTCACAACTATATGTTGCCCTTGGAATTCCACATGGGATTTTTATGACAGTAATTAACGAAGAAAACTGACAAAAATCAATTCCTGTTCAAATATTAATATACTTGTAGATCTAATTTATTTAAGCACACAGTTAAGCTTAACTATCTTTTAGTCAGAAAGGTTTTTCTGATATTAACCTAAAGCACACTTGCTGCAAGCTAAGCCAAATCACTTCTCCTGCCCGCAGACATGGAGAACAACTGACCACCATTCTCTTTATGATGACCCTTCACATATTTGAAGACTTACGTCCTGTCCCCCACTCCCCAAAATATTTTCTTCTCTAGACTACATGTATCCAACTTTTTTCAACCTTTCCTCACAGATCAGGTTCTCTAAACCTCTTATTTTTGTTGCTCTCCTCTGGACTCTCTCCAATTTTTCCATTTCTTTCTTTTGGTTTGGTACCCAATACTGAACACACACCCCCCCCCATCTGAGGCCTCCCAGCATTCAAGAGAGAGGAATGGTTATCTCCCAGTTAATATACCGCAGGAATGACATTTGCTTCATTTGCAACAGCATCATATTGAGGACTCATTCTCTTTGTGATCCACTATAAATGCCCAGATCCTTTTCTGCAGTACTACTGCCTAGCCAACTATTGCCCATTTTGTACTTGTGCATCTGATTTTTCCTTCCTAAGTGTAGTACTTTGCACTTATCACTGAATTTCATCACATCCCTTTCAGACCAACTCTCCAACTTATCAAGATCATTTTGTATTCTAATCCTGTCCTTCAAGGTGCTTGTAACCCATCCCAGCTTCATGCCATTCACAAATTTACTAAGTGTATTCTCCACTGTGCACTTCAAGTCATTAATGTTAGCAACAAGAAGAAAGTCAAAGAAAGTGTGGGCCCCTTACTGAATGAGGGAGGCAACCTAGTAACAGAGGATGTGGAAAAAGCTAATTTACCCAATGCTTTTTTTGTCTCTGTCTTCACGAACAAGGTCAGCTCCCAGACTGTTGCACTGGGCAGCAAAGCATGGGGAGAAGGTAATCAGCCCTCTGTGGAGAAAGAAGTGGTTCGGGACCATTTAGAAAAACTGGACGAGAACAAGTCCATGGGGCCGGATGCACTGCACCCAAGAGTGCTAAAGGAGTTGGTGGATGTGATTGCAGAGCCATTGGCCATTATCTTTGAAAACTCATGGCGATCGGGGGAGGTCCCAGATGACTGGAAAAAGGCTAATGTAGTGCCCATCTTTAAAAAAGGGAAGAAGGAGGATCTTGGGAACTACAGACCAGTCAGCCTCACCTCAGTCCCTGGAAAAATCATGGAGCAGGTCCTCAAGGAATCAATTCTGAAGCACTTAGAGGAGAGGAAAGTGATCAGGAACAGTCAGCATGGATTCACCAAGGGCAAGTCATGCCTGACTAATCTAATTGCCTTCTATGACGAGATAACTGGCTCTGTGGAGGAGGGGAAAGCAGTGGACATGTTATTCCTTGACTTTAGCAAAGCTTTTGACACAGTCTCCCATAGTATTCTTGCCAGTAAGTTAAAGACGTATGGACTGCATGAATGGACTATAAGGTGGATAGAAAGTTGGCTAGACTGTCAAGCTCCAAGTCTAGTTGGCAGCCGGTATCAAGCAGAGCGCCCCAAGGGTCGGACCTCGGGCCAGTTTTGTTCAATATCTTCATTAATGATCTGGAGGATGGCGTGGATTGAACCCTCAGCAAGTTTGCAGATGACACTAAATTAGGAGGAGAAGTAGATACGCTGGAGGGTAGGGATAGGATACAGAGGGCTGTAGACAAATTAGAAGATTGGGCCAAAAGAAATCTGATGACGTTCAACAAGGACAAGTACAGAGTCCTGCACTTAGGACGGAAGAATCCCATGCACCGCTACAGACTAGGGACCGAATGGCTAGGCAGCAGTTCTGCAGAAAAGGACCTAGGGGTGACAGTGGACGAGAAGCTGGATATGAGTCAGCAGTGTGCCCTTGTTGCCAAGAAGGACAATGGCATTTTGGGATGTATAAGTAGGGGCATTGCCAGCAGATCGAGGGACGTGATCGTTCCCCTCTATTCGACATTGGTGAGGCCTTATCTGGAGTACTGTGTCCAGTTTTGGGCCTCACACTACAAGAAGGATGTGGAAAAATTGGAAAGTGTCCAGTGGAGGGCAACAAAAATGATTAGGGGACTGGAACACATAACTTATGAGGAGAGGCTGAGGGAACTGGGATTGTTTAGTCTACAGAAGAGAAGAATGAGGGGGGATTTGATAGCTGCTTTCAACTACCTGAAAGGGGGTTCCAAAGAGGATGGATCTAGACTGCTCTCAGTGGTAGCAGATGACAGAACAAGGAGTAATGGTCTCAAGCTGCAGTGGGGGAGGTTTAGGCTGGATATTAAGAAAAACTATTTCAGTAGGAGGGTGGTGAAGCACTGGAATGCATTACCTAGGGAGGTGGTGGAATCTCCTTCCTTAGAAGTTTTTAAGGTCAGGCTTGACAAAGCCATGGCTGGGGTGATTTAGTTGGGGATCAGTCCTGCTTTGAGCAGGGGGTTGGACTAGATGACCTCCTGAGGTCCCTTCCAACCCTGATATTCTATGATTAATAAAAATACTGAATAGCACCAGACAAAGGGCAGTTTTCTGTGGGACCCCCACTAAAAGTGTCCTCCCAGTTTGAAATGAATCACTGAGAACTATTCTGTGAGAATGGTTTTTCAACAGTTGTACACCCATCTTATAGCAATTTCATCTAGACCACATTTCCCTAGTTTGCTTGTGGGAACGTCATGTGCGACTGCATCAAAAGCCTTACTAAAATCAACATATATCATATCTACAGCTTCCCCCTTATCCAATAGGCCAGTAACCCTGTGAAAGAAGAAAACTAGGTTGTTTTGGCTTGATTTGTTCTTGACAAATCCATGTGGTCTAGTAATTATCACTCAATTATCTTCTAGGTACTTACAAATTGATTTGTTCTGGTATCTTTATGGGTATCTGGTTGACTGGTCTATAATTTACAAGGTCCTCCTCTTTCCCCTTTTTAAAGATAAGTACTATGTTTGCCCTTCTCCAATCCTCTGGGACCTCACCCATCTTTCATGAGCTCTTAAAAATCATCACTAATGATTCTTAGATTGCTTATTGTCCTTAAGTACTCTAGGGTGAATTTTGTCAAGTGCTGCTGATCTGAATACATTAATTTATTGAAATATTCTTTAACGTGTTCCTTCCCTAATTTGGCCTATGTTCCTTCCCCTTGGTTAATATTAATTGTGTTAAGCATCTGGTCACAGTTAACCTTTTCAGTGAAGACTGACTCAAAATAGGCATTTAACACTTCAACCTTCTTTGCATCATCCGTTATTAGTCTCTTTTCCCATTAATTAATGGACCTAGACCATCCTTTGCCTTTCCCTTACCTCTAATGTATTTATAGAGCATCTTCTTATTTCCATTTATATCCCTTACTAGTTGAACTCTTTGTCCCTTAGCCTTTCTGATTTTGTCCCTACATGATATAGCTATTCTTTTATTCTCATCCTTACCAATTTGTCCTTGTTGCCACTTCTTGATTTTCTGGTCATGAAAGAGCTACAGATACAGCTATATTGGTCTCTTACTGTTCTTCCTGTCTTTTCTCTGCATTGGTATAGTTTGCTATTGTGCCTTTAATACTGTCTCTCAGAAACTGTCATCTCTCCTGAACTCCCTTCGTCCTTAGGTTTCCTTCCTATGGGACCCATGTCAAAGTCTGCTTTTCTGAAGTCCATTGTCCTTATTCCGCTGCTCTCACTCCTTCCTTTATTTAGAATCATGAACTATCATTTTGACATCACTTTCACCCAAGTAGCCTTCCACCCTCAGATTCTCAACCAATTCCTCCCCATTAGTCAGAATCGTCTCATAAAGCTGATCTCCTGTTATTTTCCCCCACCTTCTTAAATAAAATGTCCCAAACACATTCCAAGTTCTTTTTGGACTGTGTGTTTTGCACATTACTTTCCAACTGATGTGTGTGTATTTAAAGATCCCCCATTACTACCAGGTCTTGTGTTTTGGACACTTATTTGTTCTAGAAACTCCCCCACCCTTCTCCTCCTGTGTTTGTATTTTGTTTTTTAAGGGAACATAGGAAAGGGAGGAAAAGAATGCCATTTGAACATCTTAAAACTCAAAAAACTCAACACACACCTGTTAGAGATAAATGGTGTTGGCAATTCCTTTTTCAAGTGAAGATGAAAGAGTTCATTAATTATTTTTAGAGCACTCAAACCTGTGCTGCTCTGATGCTTAATATGCTGCAGATAATGCCCAGCAATGAGAGACCTTGCACAGACAAAAGTTTAGCAGTTCCTTTTAAATTTAGGTTATCATTCCCCTCTCTTCCTTGAAACTCAACAGCTCCCAATATGCATACAAGCTAAACAGGCCATTCTCAAATATCAATATATAAATATGTACACTTTGGGACCTTCAGTTATTTTTCGAGGACAGGGGTTGGCACCATCTTATACTCAAACAACTCCTAACCTAATCAATTCCCACAACCCCACCTTGTAACAGGATGGAAATGGGTTTCTTTTTAAAGGGGAGGTAACCCTAAACTGCAGAAGAAAATGGTAGTGGAAAATCATGTAGAAATACTGGTAAGATGCCTGGAGAATGTACACATAATCCAAGTGTACTTCTTCAGAAATCATTGAAAAAAAGTGATGATTTGGGACTTTACTAATAACTTAGAAGGTTATTGTTAAAATCTGGAAAATGCCCTCTATGAGAAACAGTATAGCATTTTCTAATGATGTAGAGTTTCTTCGGAAGAATAAACCAACTACAGTTTTCTAAAATGTAAGAAAGATTTATATTCACGGTAGCTGCTGTTTTTAGTTAGTTATGGAAAATCATTCTGGGAATGCTCCCTTTGCAACACATTATGTCTGTTTGATCTATTGTTGTGAGGGAGCAGTATATTGAAATTTACACAAATCTTGCCCTATGAAGTAGTCAGAAAATAGGATTTTTGGTAAAATTTCTAAATACTGCTTATATGCAAGGTAAAACAAGAGTGGAACCACTAGGTACACGGAGTCATTGCAGAGAAAAGTTGATCACTATGGGAGAGCAAGAACTAAGCTGTATCTTAATATTAGAAAGTGCTGTACAGCTCATCTCTCTTAAAAAAGAAAAAAATGTCAGCCAACCAACAGCATGCTTAACTGTATAACAACCTTAACACTGAATGTATCCGATGAAGTGAGCTATAGCTCACGAAAGCTTATGCTCAAATAAATTTGTTAATCTCTAAGGTGCCACAAGTACTCCTTTTCTTTTTGCGAACCTTAACATAGTTCCTTTACAATGAGAATTTCATTATATTTTCAGTCTGATGTCACAATATTACAATTTTCTACATATGGTGCAAACGATGCAAGTAGTTGCATTCTGCTGGAAATGGTTGAAACCTTTCCTGATTAGTTTAATTTTCCGATTTCTAGACTCTATACCAAGTGTCACCACATCCATATATACTGTAGCAATTCATTGTTTCTTATCTTACCTGCCACTACAGAGAAGCCAACGAGCTAGAGAATAGTGAGGTATGATCTTCTGTATGACACTAGCCATCACCATGGTAACCACGAGCTGTACACCTATCACACCCTGTGGAGGAATAAGTTAAGTCAGTATATGTAAAAACCCTAAAGTACAGACCTTTTATATTTTAAAAGCAACCTTTCATAAGACGTCTAATGAAGGTTTGTTTTTGTTGTTGTTTTTTAAACGAGAGGCTTACTACATCAGTTTTATTGAATGATCTGAGACTTGCTACATTCAATCCTAGACCTGTTCTAAAAAAGGCACTGTTAGGCCATGGGACCAGTAATAAGTGTCCTGTCTGACAGCTCATGAGTCCTTAGCAGTGGCGGACTTAGGGTTAGCGGGCCCTGTGCACAGCTTCATTTTCATACACACCCCTCCCCCACTCGGGATCCAGCCAAGCAAAGGAACACTCTCTCATCTCCCCCACCCCCCGTTTTTCATTTTTTTCTTCATCCTCCTCCTATATTATAAATAATAGGAAGTAAATGACAGTACAGTGAGGTACCTTGATTGGGGCAGAATCTTGGAGGAAGTTTGGGTGTGGGATGCGGGCTCTGGGCTGGGGTGCAGAAGGGGTCATGGGATGGCACTTACCTTGGGTGGCACAGCTCCCAAAGCGATCGGCACACCCCTCGGAGGGTGGGGGGGGGGATCTCTGCAAGCCACTGCCCGCAGGCACCAGTCACACAGCTCCCATTGGCTGCAGCTCCCAGCAAATGGGAGTTGGAGTCAGCGCTCAGGGTGGGGGCAACACACAGACACACCCCCCCCTAGGGACTGCAGGGACATGCCGGCCGCTTCCACAAGCGGTGTGGAGGAAGGGAGGCAACGCAGGCAGGGAGCTGCCTTAGTCCTGCTGCTGGCACATCTCTGCACGCCCCTTCGGGTGTGGCGGGCAGGGCAGCGGGTCTCATGCACTGCCTGGGGTGGGGGCAGCACGTGGAGCCGCCTCCCCCCACCCAGCCAGGGGCATGCAGAGATGTGCCAGCAGCCGTCGGCTTCCGGGAGCAGCGTGGGGCCACTGGCCACGGTATGCAAGCAGCTTGCCTGCCTGAGCCCTGCTGCAGGGACTCAAGGGCAAGTTGTCAGATGAGATTTGTCCTGCATTTTGAGGGTCCCCGTCATTGGGGGCCCAGTGCCACCGCACTCTTTGTTTCATGGTAAATCCACCTCTGATCCTTAGTGCTAGAAATGTATCCAAGAAAGCAGGGATTTCTCTGCTTTCTAGTGGTACAAGCAATTTATTTCTGGCCGTGACATTTCACAAAATATCAGACCTCAAAATTATGTCATAGATTACCATCTTGCTTTTTGTGCTTTCTTCAATTCTGACATGATTTTAACAGCTGATACTTTACAAACCTTCTAGAGCTAACGATCTATAATATTTTTAAGAAAGCTGGAACTTCAGCTTTCAAGCAGCATAAAGCAGTTGTTCCCAACTTTAATGATTCAAGGGATAAATTAAAATCATGATGGAATTTTGACAATTTATGGTATAGGTGGAGAAAGGAAAGAAAAAAGCAAGATTGTAATGGGGGGGGGGTCGCACAACTTAAAGTCTAAAACTCTGACCACACAGCCCGTAACTCTTTGGCAAGATTAATAATGTCTTCTTATCCCTTGTCCTTGACCAAATTTTGCTCACTTGCTATCTGAACAAAAATTCAAATAAGATCACAAAAGTTTTTTTTTTTATTATTAAATTTCACTCGATGCAACTTTCATGTGATACAACTCTTTTCCTTAAAGTTCATCTACACTAAAAATTGAAATGCTTTACAAATTGTAATTCCAGTTCTGTTCTTGAACACCCTACAGCACGCTCCAAAGCTTGTAAAATCAAATATTAATGAGTTCAATATTATGATATGAGTATACTCCAGACCTTTGCTATAGCCCAGGGTTCGGGATCCATGCGCAGTCCCGCTTTAACGCGGGGGACGCGTTGCCATGGATCCCAATTTAAATATTTAAATTTGGGATCCATCACCACAACCGCGCTATACGCGAATCTGTGCTATAGCGACGCGAGCTAAAGCGAGGGTCTGGTGTATCAACTTGCTTATTTAGCGTTTGCATATTTGCTGAACCAAGCAATAGCGTTCTTAGTGGCCAAATGTAGCCCTCAGAGACCACTGCTGAATTTGATTAGCCGGCACCCCTTGACAACGTGTATCATGGTTTGATCTACACCGCTTGGATTGCCTCAAAGACCCCAAAGGTGCTCGCTGACGCACAGAGGCCTTGCCCAGTCCAGAATTGGCTAAAAAGGGGCCACTAATGATGTGGCAGGTCAAAACTGGGCAGGTGAGCATTAGGGTCTGTGATGAGGAACTGACTGGCGGATAATGTTAACCGTCAGTCTTCCTGCCACAAGGACTCTGTTAGATCGTGGCGTGGCAGCCTCAACCATAGTAGGTGTTGTGATGAAAGACGTGCAGATGACGGACTTAAAAGGTCACTGAACAAGGGCAAACTTGGGTTGGCACATATCTTCTCAAGCAGTTTGCCAACTGCAATCTCCCTTGTGATGTAAAGGGGAGCAATGTGGCTCAGAACTAGAAGCCATGAAAGATGAGTTGGTCAGAGAGTTCCTGTGATGATGCACATTGTTGAGTCGAGTTGCACGTCAACAAGTTTGATGTGTGCTGACCGACTCCATACTGGCGCATAGTACTCCGCTATTGAATTTGACATGCCAAGGACTGAGGTCCATAGGGCTGGTGCATCTGCTCCCCATGAAGAACCTGCCAGTTTGCTGTGAAGGTTGTTGCATGTATTGACCTTTGCTGCTGCCTTGTTCAGGTGACTTTTGCATGTCAGCATTCAGTCAAGAGTCACGCCTCAGTAAACAGGGTTCACTTCATGCTTCAGCTTCCGGCCATTCGTTATGACGTTAGTTCCCTTTTAGCAGCGGCTTGGTGGAGACAGAACGTGTTAGAGACTGTCTTGCTGGTGCTTGGCAGAAGGTGCCATGTCCTGCTATAGTTGGCCAGCTTGGCAGCATCGTCTGTCGGGTTTTCTCCAGTGCAGAGAAAGTCTGAGCCTGGTAGCCCGCAGCATATGTTGTCTGCATAGATGAGCTCCCACAATTGGGTTGGTGGCAGGTCATTGATGTATAGACTAAAAAGGTCGGGGCTAGAACAGATCCCTAGCATAACCTGTTCATTTGTTTTCTTCCAAGCACTTGGTTTCTCACCCACATGCATCCTGAACCATCTGTCTCAGAGGAGCAGTTCAATGGCATCAGTAACCCAGGGTGGGAGGACTCTTGATATTTTAAGAAGTAGACTCGTGTGCCATACCATATCATACGCTGCAGGGAGGTCAAGGAAAATAGCACGTGTTTTCAGATTTCTTTGAAAACCGTTTTTGATTAATGTGGTTAGAGCAAGTACTTGATTGCATGTGCTTAGACCACACTGAATGACTGCTTGATCGCCCTTCAAAATGTTCTCCACCTCTGGTGTTATTCACTGTAACATTAGGCTCTCTAGAACCTTGAGAGACAGAGAAAGCGGCAATATCAGGAGATAGCTTGATGCTATGTTTGGGTCTTTACCAGGTTTTGGGAGGCCAATAACTTTTAACATGCGCCAGATTTTCGGCAGTCTTCCTTCATTGGTGACCCTTGTGAAGAATTGAGCCAGCCAAGAGTGGACACATGGGCCAAGATGTTTCAGGAACTCTGGAAGGATGTTATCATAGCAAACAGTGGTACCAGACTTGATGTTATATAGCGCTCTGGAACTGCAAAAAGTTCAGAGCAAGCTCTGGATTTGTACGGCTGGATTTGACCTTCCCACTCACTCTGGACTCAACTATTCATTTCTTTTCCAGGTGTGTCTTTCCCCATGCGAAGCAGGTGAATGGCTACTCTCAGATGATTGGCTTGGTTTTGGTGGTTGCTGGGCTATTCCAAGGCAACAAAGTAAAACTCCAGCATTTCTGGCTGGAACAAGTAAAGTCCAGGTACTTGGTCATTTCCTTTCGTCTGGCTCAGCGAGCACAAAGCTTCAAATAAGTGGTCAGCCTTGTCCAGGTCATCAGTTGAGTCGTACTGCTTGAGTAGAGTGGCAATGGATCAGTGTTCTCGTCATGCCACCTATCAGTACATGGCACAGTCCGGGAAACTAAGGATCATCCTAGCAAACCAAATTCTGCAAGCTTATACTTGAAGAACCCTGGTATTGCCACATTCTGCTAACCCTAAGAACGTGCAATCCCGTAGCTTCCAGACCAGGGGGTCGGCAACCTACAACACACGAGCCAATTTTTAATGGCACGCTGCTACCTGCCAAGTCCCAGCCGCCGGCCCCGCTCAGCCTGCTGCTGAACCCAGGCCAGCTGCGGGCTGAGTGAGGCCGGCAGCTGGGACTCCAACAAGCAGCAGTGTGCCATTAAAAATCCTGCCCGCCCCAGCCCGCTCTTCTCTGCCCCCCCGCCCCCCCCAGGTGCGGGGTGAAGAAGCTTGGTCCTGCCAGCTGCTGCTGCAGGGCAGGCAAGTTCCCCCCTCCCCTGCCGTGCTGGGTTCCTGCCCCTCCTCCTCTCCCTCCCGCTGATCAGCTGATGGCCCTTACGGGGAAGCGGGAGAGAAGCCGAGCCACAGCGCACTCGCTGCTCCGGGGAGGAGGTGGAGAAGAGGTGGAGGCGGGGCCTTGGGGAAGGGGGGTGAAATCAGGGCATATCCCCTGCAACCCCCTGCCATGAGCTGCTCTGGGCAGTGGGCTGCGAGCAATCCCAGGACCATAGCCCAAACCCCCAACCCTCTGGCCTTACTCCTGCACCCTCCTCACACACCCCAGCGTCCCCACACCCCATGCCCTGACTCTTGCACCCCCCACATTCCCACCCCCACCCTGAGCACCAAATGGGAGCTCCTGCACCCCCCACCCCACATTCCCAACTGCACCCCTCGCACCAAACGGGAGCTGCCCAGGTAAGCGCTCCACACCCAAACCTCCTGCCCCAACCCTGAGCCCCCTCCCTCATTCTAGCTCCTGGCCAGACCCTACACCCCAACCCCCAGCCTGCTCCTTCACCCCCAGCCCTGTGCTCAGTGCACTCCCACCCTCAGCTCAATGCAAAGAGAGAGGAAGAGAATGGGCTAGAACCAAGGAGAAGGTAGGTACCCACTCTACGTGGGCAGGGCTGGGATCCCAGACCGGCAGCGGGCTGAGCGGGGCTGGCAGCCGGGACCCTGGCTGGCAGGAGCTGGCGGATGGAACCCCAAACCGGCAGTGGGCTAAGCGGCAGTCTTCTCCCTCACCCCTGCACCCATTGCCTTTGAGGCCTTTTCCTTACTGGGGAAAAAAAGTATGTTTTCAACCCAAGTTAGCTAACACAAGCTAACTAATACGAGGTAAAATCCTCATGAAAACAAGGCAGTCTGTAGTTTTCACATAACATACAGGTCCAGTGGGTGGTCTTAGGTGCTTAGAAGGTATCAGTATATTTGGGTGTCGGTTCTCACATACACACAAACTCATCTCCTTAGTCAAGTTATTGTTATGAGACATCACCAAACCTACTAAGGTTATTTGAGTCCATTATGTACATGATCAGGAATTATTGTCATTGACTGTGCAAATGGAGTTCCTCTTTCCCCAGAACTCACCAAAACACCTTCCATACCAGTTGAATGCTTTATTTCTCAAATGGAAAAAAACTACAAAGAAACATCCTATATCAAGCCTCACCATTGCATGGTGTGTTTTGGGGCATTAAAAGTAACTATATGGTTCACTCCAAACTCTCAAACTCCAAATTTAAATTTTCTTTTGTATTCTGAATATCTTTCTGGATTATGTGTGTAAAATACAGTAAAGCAAAGGCTTACATAATACCCTCACACAACATGGCTAGCAAATAGTTCCTGTGTGTGTCGCTATTCAGCATGGTGTAACATGACTGTCTTGATCTAATTTGTGGACAGTTCACCTAACTATTTTATAAAGCCCCGTGGTATGGTTTGAGAGCCTCCCAAAATTATGTGTACGCATAAAGGTATATTTGTTTGTCTCTGTTCCAGATATTTCTAGAGAAAGAAGCATATTTTATTTATTTTGAAAAAAGCTTTGCAGGCAACCTTTATACATCACAAAGCCCAAAAAGGATACACATCCTACTTAAAAACAAATCCTTTACCAATCACCTTTTAAAGCTTTAATAGATTGAGAACAGTCATGGGTTATGGCCTTTCAAGTTCTACTTTTGCCAGCTTGGGGTAAGATTTTATATAAATAACTAAAACTTGTATAATTTATTCTTCACTCAGGTTGTTGTATTTGAGCTATGCTTTTTCACAATTGTAATCTTGGTAAAGATCTGTAACACAGAAAGGCTTTCAGCAATGAGAGTGTGATTTTCAATCTTGGGCGCCGTATCATGCCAGACATTTTTCCACGATTTATTATGGGCAAGATGTTATTACTTGCAACCATTTTTTAAATCTTAAGATTTCACTCAGCAGTACCCAAAAATACAAAGTTTGTGACTTTAATGTCATGCTGCCACACAGATTGCAGTTTACTTCTCACCATTTCACAATACCACTACTAGTGACACTGCATTCAGTGGTTTAACTTAGAGGATCATGTTTCAATATGTTGAAAAAAATCCTGGTATTTCAATAAAGAAGCCATGAGGCCCTTGAAAATTACTTGAAAGGCGTTCCCCCTTAAATCTGTGAAGCAGCATAACAAGCACATCATCAGGGGAGAACTTATATAGAACATTGTATATCTTACCATTCTACTTTTGCCCATATTAATTGGTAATTGAAAGTGTTAAAGCAAGCACATAGTGAAACCACCTGAGTAAAAATCCTTTCCTCCCAATTGTTTCTTTCACTGACTTGGGATGTTTTACTAGTTCTCCATTCATCACAGGATTTATCTTCTAAACCAACAAAATTTGCAAGTCTCTCTTTGCAGGTAAAAGCTATACTGTAGTAAGAATGCCAGCATTTTTAAGCACTGATACAGAAGGGAAAAAAAAAAGGTACATTTTCTCAGAAAAGATGTTCCCTAAAGTCTCCTGGGGCAGACAAGATCTGAATTTCTAATATAAAAAGAAGCTAAGAAAAATAAAAAACATTCCCAGTCCCATTTACGGACAAAGAATATTTTTCCCTTTAAGTCCAATGTGGAAGCTAGCACAACCATTATGCAGCACTTCATTCTAATCTTTGTGACCTTTTTGCAATATAACTGTGGTACATTTTACATACAAGCCAACCACTCAATAGTTGAAAGACACGCTGTGAAGTTATTTACATTTTATTCCATAAATATATATAACCCCCCAATAAACTGCATGTGTGCCATACAAGCAAACAAATACTATAAACAAAAATGCTCAAAATTCAGAAGCAGTATCAATTTCTGAAAGGTAAGAACATTTGGAAAATAAAATTCTATACAAAGAGAGACCTTATAGGGAGGAGACCTTACACTGTAATAATCCGTTCAGAAAACTACATGTAGATTCAGAATTGGTCAACAAAAACCACTGCTTCAATACTAATTTATATCTGAGCTGTTCTCTCTCTCTCTCTCTCCTCACTACCCTTTAAAAAATAATTTCAACTCTGTACTCCAAGTGACAGCACGATTTTTCAGGAATTTGATCATCGTGCCTACAGAGCCTTTCAGCTTCAGATCACTGATACAAACCCAGACCAGGTCAATGGTGACAGAAAGTTGTTAACATCTTACAGCTGCTCAGAGGCATATGTGAAATGAGTCTGAATCAGATATCCAGCAAACAGAACCCAAATCACAAAACTGCCTCTACAATTGACAGGCAGCAGAGACACCAAAAACTGAATAGGAATGGAAACACTACTTTTTGAGCCATAGAAATGGTCCTTTCAAAAATCAGATTTAAGGCACCATGGCAGGATAGAGTGGGAAAGTTTATAGTCCCACTATAAGTATTGCACCTGTTCTCTAGATCAATCTAGTTTCAGATATTTGAACTATTTCTCATACAAATCATACACCACTTTTCACCTTACTAAATTTGTATTGCTCCCTATTCCCGACTTCGAAAGCCAATATTCTAAAATTAAATGTCATCGACCATTGTGAGCCGTGTAGCTAGGAACAATAAAGTCTCTTTTGCTTGCACAGGATATAGCACACCTTTCATTAACAGTCCCTTTAATGGAATTCAGCTGGGAAAATGTGTATGTGTTTTTCAGTGCTAGTGCTGTCACCTATGTTAAGTAGCAGGGTAGACAGGGCATGGGAATTTTTACCACATTGTCTTAAACGTTTAAAATGCTAGTAGTTGCCAGTGCATCATTTACACAAGCGCTCTTAACAATGAAGCTGAACTCATGTGGGCAAGAGTGGGAAGTTTTAGTAAAACACAGTCCTAGCACAGACAAGATGCTTCAAGGTTCCTGTTCTATTCAGGTTCCTCCTATTCTTGAAGGACCTCAAAGGTTGAGGGGAAAAAAAAAGGGGGGGGGCGGGAGGGAAGGTAGAACAAAGTGTATTCTAGAGATCATGACTTTCACATCCTTACTATTGCAAAAGGTACATAAAACTTTGATAAGTTAAAAACAAAGTGAACAGAAGTAAAGAATGAATAATTCAGATAAAGTTGCAAAACACCTGCATCACTTATCTCAGACAGATAATTGTGCTATGTTTACAAATGAAATGAAATAAAATAAAATGTTATAGATAAATACTTACCTAACACATGAGTTCTCGAAGTACTCTCAAAAAGACATTTCTATATCCTTACTTTATAGAGTGCGGTTGGATTAAATAAGTATTAGATAAGAATCAAATGAAAGCATATTAAGTAAAGATCACCAAAGTTAATAGTTGTATGCCAAGGCTCCATTTCAACATCTCTGTATTGACTTTGTCCAAGGTCATTTTCAGACAAGAACAATGAAGGATTTTTTCCTTTTGATCTCAAACATACATGTTTGGGTTTGTACCTAAAGACCAGATCCTGCAAACACTTAACTTTAAACATAGGCAATTCCACTGAAGTCAGTGAACTACTTACATGCTTAAAATTAAGCTCATAAAATAATTGTTTGCAAGATCAGGACCTTGACTGAGAATTAACACGGATACCCACAGACTGCCAAACATGAAGACCACTATATTCCTGAGAAACTGGCTAGTGGGATCCATAGCAAACTTAGTCTCATCCCTAGAAATACAAATTCAATAAGAAACTCTTTGTAAATCCACAAGTCTCAGAAATAAGATTCTGAAGCAAATGCACAAGAGTCTTCTTTGAAGTTTAATTCAGAACATACATTTACTTTAACTATACTTGCAAACCCACAAAAAAAAAAAAGCTGAAAAACTTTCAAGTGAGTTGTAAAAAACACAAGCATTGTGCTGCATTTTCAAAGCCACCAAGGCTCTTAGTAGAATGTAGTGCAATACCCTATATCTTTTCCAGTCCCAATGATGCAACAATATTTAGGGCAGCCGAAGTTAGATGTGATGGGGGAGAGGACGGGGACTGAAATGCCATCTGACAAGGGATAGGACATTTCCAAATTAAAAATTACTTCCCTTCTGTTCAGTTCAAGGTGGGGAGGAAACAGTGGCAGTATATGGTCATATGTAATACTGACTCAGAAGCATCACATTTTATTTTGAATGGGATGTACTAGCATTTAACATTTATATTCCAGTAGCACTTAGAGGCCAACCATGTTGGGACCCTAGTGTGCTAGGTGTTCTACAAACAGAGAAAATGCCAGACCCTTTTGCAAAGAACTAAAAAGGGGAATATATTCCATGGATGAGACAAAAATAAGACCTGATCTACACTAGGAACTTACATTGGTATAGCTATTTCTCTCAGGGCTGTGAATTCTTCTGTTGACCTAGCTACTGCCTCTTAGGGAAGTAGATTCCCTAAGCTGATAGGGGAACCCTTCCCACCAGCATAGGTCACGTTTACACTGTTGTGCCTTAAGTGTAGAAATGGCCTAAGATGTGTGCAATTCTTGGTCAATCTGGAACAGTAATCACAACTACCCATGTACCTACTGTTATAAAGTTGTACTTTTCTGTATGTACAGTACAACATTAATATGTACACGTGTATGCTGGAGCTTGCATCTTAGAAAAGCTCAGAGGGTCTTTTCTTATATTAAAGTACAAATCAAATATTACTCAGTGTGTAATAGCAACCCAAAATTAATGTGTGCATAGGTCACTGAGCACCAGGTAGGAAGGACAAGGAAGACAGAGACAGTGATAATTAGAGAAAATATAATGCCTTAGAGGGGACACTTTCATGTAGGCATTAACCTCACAGAACATCTGCAAGTCAAAGTCATATGATTTATATCTGGCAAGTAGGTTTAGTAAGACTGTCTTTAAAGGAAATTTAATTTCTGTATATATTAAGTGTTAATAAATCTAATTTTGAGAAAGGTAACTGCCACTTAGGGCCCCTGAACATTCCCTTTTAACAACCAAGTTTTCCTGGTTTTTGTTGCTTTCTTGTCTCTACTGTTGTGTAAGACAAAGAACCTGGGAGCATGAACAGAATCTGTAAGGGATCTGCAAGCTCAGAGTTCTCTGATGCGTATGCATATACCACCAACAGGCTCAGACATTTGAAAATGTTTGCAGCCACTTCCTATCTGAAGTCTGCCACCCCTCTAGACCCACAGAATAGTGCTCCCTGCTTCCCACTGATCTCATCACCACCACCACCTGCTCCTCCTCCGCACACCACTGTGGAAGCTTTCCATAGAGAGAGTTGGGGAAGAAAGGGATTCTGCTGTCCTCTTGCATCTCGTGCAGACACCTTTGTAAACTATTTAATACACTGTATCACCAAAGTAAAAGAGCACCACCTTGTTTCCTCTCCAAAGTCCTGGGGCTCTGGGCACGGGTGTGGATAAAAATAGGATGATTTTTTATTTAAATTAAATACAGATTTCAGAAAATGTACCTATTTAAAATTACATTTGAAATTATGACAACCTATGTTGAAGCCTAAATTTACAATAATCTATTAAAATCATTTAAATTATTTTTTTTAAAAATTCTATTAAGCAGTACATGTTTGCTGCCAAAGTTTTAATAAGTAAAACTACTGATCTGATGTAAGTCACTGGCTAAGCACCTGGAACCAGAATCTGATGAAGCTTGGGATAGCAGTAGCCTCTTCTGCATATTCTTTTCATTTCAGTTTATTCAACTAGTTCATTTCAATGATGAGTTCATTCAAAATTAAGAAACCAACTGGGAGTTGAAAGAGCAGAAAAGCTTGTTTGCTTCCAATCTATGATAAGAAGTAGGTGTGAGAAGATGAGATCTACTACTTCTAAAGTCCTGAAGGACATGGTGACTAGAAACCATCAGTTCAATTCACTAACTATAGCTAAAGCTTCCTTCATTTAATAAATCAGTTTTAAAGGAAAAGCAAGTTTTGATAAACTTTTTGATCAACTTTTTTCTTATGTATCCAGGCATTTAAGGTAGTTTTATTTAACTAATAAAGCAATTTTAAATTGATGTTTTTGTGCATTTTTAATTGTATTCAGTTTCCATCTGGATAAAGCTGAACACAAATCACAAGTTAAGAATTAATCATCCAGTAAATAAGAAATGCATCATTCATCATTTTCTAACATAATAAAAAATGCAAGATTTAAGAAGCTAAATAAATGTAAGTTAAGCTATAATTGCTTAAATAAATGTGTATAAGTATAGTGCATGCACCTGGTTAGCAAAAAGAAGCCACAGATTTAGTGTAAAAGCTAAACCGAGTTGCAAATCAACATGTTTTAATGTTACCAGCAAATAAAAATTAGATGTCAAAAATGGTATTACCTGTTTCCAAGTCACTGATAACTCGGAAGAAAATTATCTTGAATGCTTATGGATCAATGTCCTAACAGATAAAGCACAAGATGAGATATTAAATGGTGTCTGCTACTGACCACCAAATCACAGCAGGGAACAGAATGACTGCCTCCTTACAAATCTATCTACAATGCATAGGAAAAAAACTGCATAATCATGGGGGACTTCAATTGGCGTGACATATGCTGGAAGTCTCGTTACCAATAGTAAAACATCCTTGGACTTTCTAAACATTATAGAGGACAATTTCCTAATTCAGTAAGTGCAGTAGACAACACAGGAGAATTCTTTATTAGAGTGTGTCCTAACATATAAAGGAAAACTGAACACATAACTAAACGTTAATGGTAGCTTAGATATAAGCGAGCATGACTTGATCACATTTATAATGTGCAAGCATAATAAAGTCTAGACCAGTAGTATATATACTTGGTGCTTTAATAGGGTCAATTTCACAAAGCTGAAAACAACTATAAGTAAAACCAGCTGGATGAAAATTTGCATCACAACAGTCAGAATGATAATTGGAAATCATTTAAGAACACTTCACTAAGTGCCCAAAGAGTCAATCCCACATTTCAGAAAGAAGGCTTTGCTGCTTAACCGGACAGACAGGAAGAAAGCTGAACTAGTTTAGAGGGGAAGTGACAGCAGCTATAAAAAATAAAAATATATAACAAATGTGGAAGAAAGAGAAAGTAGACAGTAATGTTTATAAATCAGAAGTTAGGAATGACAGAAAATTGGGAAGGGAAGCCCAAAGACACAAGGAGAAGTCTACAGCCAACACAGTTAAAGACAATAAAGAGTTTTTAAAATATATTAAGAACAAAAAGAATACTAAACAATGGTATTCCATTACTAGATGGAAATGGTAGAATTATCAATGAACTCTTCATTATTAATAAATATTTCAGTTCTGTATTTGAGGAAAAATAAATTAGATAATCTAATCCTATGGTGGTAACACACTTTCTATTCCCCTAGTAACTTTGGAGGACGTTAAACAGAAGTTACTAAAATTAGACATTTTTAAATCAGCAAGTCCAGATAATCTGCATCCAAGAGTTTTTTGTTTTGTTTTGTTTTTTTTAAGAAGGAGCTGAGGAGCTTGCTGGACAATTAATGTTGATTTTCAATAAGTCCTGGAACACAGGTGAAGTTCCACATGATGGGAAGAAAGACTGTTGTGCCAAGTTTTAAAAAGAGTCAACAGGATGACCTGGGTAATTATAGGCCTGACAGCAATCCCGGGAAAGATAATGGAGCATCTGATATGGGACTTGATTAATAAGGAATTAAAGGAGGCTCATATAATCAACATGGGTATATGGAAAATAGAGTCTCTCAAACTAACTTGTTAGTCTCTAAGGTGCCACAAGTACTCCTTTTCTTTTTGCGGATACAGACTAACACGGCTGCTACTCTGAAATCAAACTAACTTGATACCTTTTTTAGATGAGATTATAAATTTGGTTGATAAAGGTAACCGTATTGATGTAATATACCTAGCTTTCTGTAAGGTGTTTTGACTTGGTACCATGCAACATTTGATGAAAAACAAAATATAAAATTAACATGGCAAACATTAAACAGAATAAAAACTGGCTAACTGGTAGGTCTTAAAATATCACTGTAAACAAACAATGACCATCAAGAGGGTGTGTTTCCAACAAGGATTGATTCTTGGCCCTATGCTATTTAACATTTTTATCAATGACCTGGAAGAAAACATATCTTCACTGATACAGTCTACAGATGACACCAAAATTGGGGGAGTGGTAAACAATGAAGAGCGGACCGGTCACTGATTCAGAGCCATCTGTACTGCTTCGTCAACTGCGCACAAGCAAACAATATGCATTTTAATAGGACTAAATGGAAACATGTACATGTAGGAACAAAAGATGGAGGACTCTATCCTGGAAAGCAGTGACTGAAAAAGATTTGGGGGTCATGGTGGATAATCAGATGAACATGGGCTCCCAGAGTGTGATGCGGTGGCCAAATGAGCTAAAGCGATCCTGAGATACATGAGGAGGGGAAGCCACAGTGGGAGCAGAGAGGCTATTTTACCTCTATATGTGACACTGGTGCAATCACTGCTTGAGTACTGTGTCCAGTTCTGGTAGCCACAATTAAATAAAGATGTTGATAATTGCAGATGATTTAGCGAAGAGCCATGAGAATGATCAAACAGTTAGAAAACATGCCTTACAGTGATAGACTAAAAGAGTTCAATATGTTTAGCTTAACAAAGAGAAGATTAAGGGGTGACAAGTATCTACAGGAGGAACAAATATTTAATAATGGGTTCTTCATTCTATCAGAGAAAGCTATACTATGATCCACAGGCTGGGAGTTGAATCTAGACAAATTCAGACTGGTAATAAGGCATATGTAAGGAAATAAGTGAAGGTAATTAACCACTGGAATATTTTCTCAAGTGTTATGGTGGACTCTCCATCATTAAATTTTGAAAACAAGGTTGAATGTTTTTAAAAGTTATACTCTAGGAATTATTTTGGGGAAGTTCTTTGGCCTGTATTATACAGGAGTTCAGATTAGATGATCACAATCTCTTCCAGCCTTGGAATCTCTGAAAAACTTTTCTTTAGGAAAATAACTAAAAAGTACAAATGCAAAACAAGATTAAAACTGTTAATTTACAACAATCAACCTGAGTATCAATTCCATTTTAGCCAATATTGGAGTTTTCCAGGGACTGATGAACCCCATGCATTCCCCCATTTTTGCCCGATACACACTCCATTGATGGCCATAAGCTCCTCTGAGTATCTGGGGGACGGAGAACAGTTTAGTATTCAACCCCAAGGCCTGGTTTACACTAGAAAATTAAGTTGACTTAACTACTTTGCTCAAGGTTATGAAAAATCCATACCCTTGAGCGATGTAGTTAAGTCAACCTAACCCCCAAGGTAGACAGCATAGGGTTGATGGAAGAATTCTTCCATTCACCTAGCTACCGCCTCCCAGCGAGGTGGATTACCTATGCCAATGGAAGAACTCTTTCTGTTGGTGTAGGTAGTGTCTACAGTGAAGCACACACCAGTGGCGCTGTAGCATTTTATTAAGCGTAGATATGCCCCAAGTTTATCATACAAATGGCAAGCGATCCTCCCCCACCCACCAAAAGAGGTTATTGTTCTGGACTTTTGTATCAGGTCTTGAATGCCTTTATATTCTCCTAGACTCGCAGGTGATTCATAATTTACTAAGTTTTTCCACAATTCTATTTATAAATTGGCTGTTCGTATTATAAGAAATAGAGTTTTGCTCTAGATGTTCACTCAAGGCCATCTGAGCATACAGGCAACCTATGTTGTGAAATGAAAGCTCTCTTGCAAAAGCGGATGCTAGCAATTAAGTGGACTCTACGGTTATCCTCCGGCCAAAGCCGAAGTACTTTCTATTATACATGTTACATCATCACTGAAGCAACTAACCCAGTGAGCACTGGAAGGACCCTCATAATCACTAACACATAGTACAATGCATTTTGGAATCACCTGCCACAGGGAGAACTAGTCCAGAAAGCCTAACCCAGCTATAATGGAAAGAAACCAGATTAAGTTTTGACATTCAGTATTAAATCTAAAGTGCCCACTCAGTCATGCTAAATGAAAGCAAAAAAACATCCCTAGTGAACATGTAGATGGGGATGGCTGAAGCTATCGATTTCTAAAGTATTTAAAGCTTTCATTTTATTAAAAAGTTAAATTTCTAGTCTTTGTGATTACAAAGATCTCTTTCAAAAACATGGATGGGGCACTATCTTCCCACTTCTGTGAGCAAATCTCTAGTACTTTTTTATACAGCTCTCAACACTCAGACTTTGTCTACACTAGGACTTTTGCGCAGGCTGTTAAGCACTAGTAGAGGTATTATTAGCTAGTCTGTCTCTACACCAGTGCTTTCCACTGTTGCAGCTGCATCGATACTAAACTAGACAAACTATACAAAGCGTTCTTGGGTGGACACACCCTAGAAAAGCAAAGCTAGCAAAAAACTGTTTCACCAATGCTATTCAGAGCCCTAAGAGCAAACAGGAAACTGTCAAGCATCAAGTAAACTTAACTCTCCTCCTAGACACTGAATCTGGAAAGTACAACCCAAAAAAAACAGAGGAAAAAGGTATCATAGCTGAGAAACCCCTCAGGGCAGGTGGCTTTGAGGTGCTGGGAAAGTGAGAAAAAAGTTGCTCTCCTCCTCCATTCCAGCAGCTGCAAGAGGAAGTGGTTCCCAATCTCCCAAATTACTCAGACATTGACCAGCTTGGATGATATGAAACACTAAGTTTCCAAGCAGAGTCCAAGGAGAGCATCCTTGACCCTTTGCAGCTGCTAGGTGTGAAAAATGGGACATACTGGGCTTTCCACCACTACACTGGACTTCACAGCCATACCTCCTTCCCCTGCATCTTTCATAGTGGCCTCTGGCTAATAGCTTTAGTTTACTGTTTAACAGACACCTGGTAAAAGTTTTTCAGACTCTGGATTGGGTAACAACCACATAATATACACTAGAACCTAGGCAGAAAGAGAAAAAGACTACTATGATTAGGAACCATGTTAAATGGACACAAGCTATTATTTCCCTGCCCCAATATTCTGCATCTATTTCAAATACAGTTCCAAACTACAGCCTCAATAAGCCCTTAAGAGTGGTGCAAGCATTTTACAACCTTCTGAAGCAGCATTCAATTCTCATCCCTTTAGAAAAGCCAAGCTCAAAAAAGAGGAAAGCATAAGCAAAAAATGGTAAAGCTTCATTTACTGCTTTAAGTGACAACTTTCATGTTTCTGTAATCCTATGTGAATAAAGCTACCCAGCAATAATCTCAACTCAATATTATGCAAATCAATAAGCACTGCAAGTGTCATCTGAATTTGTAAACACTGTAAAGGCAACGTGTTTTACAAGACCTATTGTGCAAATTAACATCTTTCCTAATACAAAGTAAATCAAAGTTTAATTCTTATTCAATTAAGAATAGAATATGTGAAAATGTTTGCAAGAAAAATTGCTAAAATTTAAACTTTTTTTTTTTAAACCGTATTTTCTATATGCAGTAGATACTCAGTTTCTGGCACTGTCAAAAGTTGCCTGCAGTGTCCTATTTTAAAAGTGATTTTAAATTATTTAACATGTCAAAATATTTTAATCCAAATATTTACACCAAACAACTATAGTAACTGGCTATTCTATGTGAAGTCATATTTTCTAGTTTTGAGCCTGAAGTTTTTAACAGTCCCAACTAGGCTCAAGACTTAACATATTAAAATGTATATCTTTTTAACCACATCTGTTCAAAAAAAAAATCTCACTTTATTTAAACCAGTACAACTCTGAGGACTAATCCGCACAAAAAGTTTACTGCTTTACCTATAATTACAGCAGAACAATGCCCTACAGCTGATGCAATTATACAGCTATAAATCTGCTCATACCAGTATAACTTATTCCCGTAAAAGAAGAGGAATAATATATACCACTATAAGTTGCTGTACATCAGTGTAACTACATCCACACTAGGAATTGTAACAGTACAGCTATTTAAAAGAATAAAGAAATCACACTCCTAAGAGTTATACAGGTACAAAATGTGCGTGTACACCACGCCTGAATATAGACAACGCCTCACGTAAACTTCTCATTGACATGAATTGGTACCAAGAGGCGGAGTTCCGCAGATGACTGTCAAAAATGGAACGAGGGAGGAAAAAACTCACACCTCTACTATTTTTTAGCTACAATTTTCAGCAAGTCTAGGTGACTGATCAGCAATCGCGCTACTTAAGACTCTCTTCCTCCCTCTGCCCACATGACAAGAATAATTTCATTTAAAAATATAGTTATGTAAGGTGGGCCATATCTACACAATGAAATTTTACCAAAAAATTCTCTGTAGTTGGACCTAGCATAAACAAAGAATTTTTACAAAAGCCAAAGCTTTGCCTATGCTAGAGTTTTCAGCAGTACTCACACCAGTACAGCTGAACCAGTAATAGTAGTTAGCAATTATAAGTAAAATTCTCTAGACATGGCCAGTGTTATAAAACCAACTCATTCTTCTTGCCTGTAAAAAAAAAAAAAAAATACAACTATATTGGATTCCCTACCAAGTTTCTCTAACATGACTATGGCTATGTCTTTGTGCATTTTTACATCGATAATTAACTCATTTGTGATTAATTTGAACAAAGGATCAATCTAAAGACGATCATGATTATGGCACAATGTGTGTTGACTGCACCAGAGGTTTTACTAACTAGCAGCACCAGAGTAAAATTCATGCTCAAGTTCTACTATCTAGGATCTGTTGTACTGGATAACGTATCTAGATGACACATTTAATTCTTGCATCAAAAAGGCAGCCACCACTTTCGACCAACTTATCCAGTGTATGTGGGATAAAAGAAAACCAACATTGAGCATCAAGATATGGGTGTACCAGACATTCATTTTGAGCATGCTGTTGCATAGTGGAGAGACTTGGACCACCTATGGTAGAGGTAAGAAAAGGCTAGCCACCTTCCATCCTGCATTCCAAATATCATGTGGGAAACCAAAGTTTCTAACACTGAAGTACCTGAGAAAGCAAAATTACCAAGTCTCAGACACAGACATGTCCTTGGCTTGATCATCTGTGCCCGGTGGACACGATGGACACATTCCAAAGGTCTCCTGTATGGAGAACTTGCAGATGCTCCAACATCATTAGGCCACCCTAGGTTCAATGTCAAGGATGGCTGCAAGAGAAATTTGAATACTTTCAGTGTCAACACTGCAAGCTGGGAAGATTACTCCTAGGGAAATTCTGCGCTACTGTAGTGCAGTAGAAAAATGCACCCCCTGAAGATTTTCTTTGCTTCCTTGCAGAAAATGGTTTCTATGGGGAAGCAAAGAGAAGCTGCACCAGTACTCACTCACCCCTCCCTGGCAGCTCAGCAGCTCAGCCATGTCTGTTCCGACAGCCAGGGGGAGAGGTAAAACACTGGAGGAAGGGGAATCTGGGAATGCACCCCCCGCCACAGAGGGGAGGGGAGGACAGAGACCGAGTTCCCTCTTCCCTGTACACGGAGCAGCCAGGGCTAAGTCAGATCAAGCCCCAGAAACTTCCCCTGGCTGCAGGAAGCTCTTCACCATGGAGAGGGGGTCCAGATGCACTGGGGTTGGGCAGACAGGGGGAGCAGCTTCCTGTACAATTACCCCACCTCCCACCCATGTACCCAGAACTCCCCCCACCAAGCTCTTTCTGCTTAAGGAACACCCCCCACATCCAGAATCCCCTCACCAAGTCCCCCAAATCTCTACCCCACTGAGCCTCACCCCCTGCATCAGGAGCCCCCCACCCCACTGAGCCCCAGCTAGCTGCAACCTGACCCCGCCACCCCAAGCCCCAGTCTCCCAGCCCACCTCCCCCACTGAGCCCTATCACCTTCACCTAGACTCCCCTATTGAGTCCCATTCCCCCTGCACCCAGAACCCTGCACCAAGCTCCCACATAGAATCCTGGTACACTTGAGGGGATTCTGCAACAAAAAATTTAAAAATTTTAAATTCTGGAAAGTTCTGCATATTTTAATTGTCAAAATAACAAACACTATAACAATATAGTCACACCATATTCAATTATTTTGGTAATGTATTTCATCAGCAAATAATTGAAAATGGTGTGATTATATTGTTATAGTATTTGTATTTGTCAAGGTTCCTTCCCCACTCTGAACTCTACAGCCATTTAAACAAAACAGAATCTAACGCATATCTAACTAGACTGCTTACTGACTTTTTACAGGAGTTCTGACCTGCATTCCTGCTCTGGTCCCAGCAAAAGCATCACACAGACAGACAAGACCTTTGTCCCCCCCAGCTTTCAAAGTATCTTGTCTCCTCATTGGTCATTTTGGTCAGGTGCCAGCGAGGTTATCTTAGCTTCTTAACCCTTTACAGGTGAAAGGGTTTTTCCTCTGGCCAGAAGGGATTTAAAGGTGTTTACCCTTCCCTTTATATTTATGACAGCGTTATACTGATAATTAAAATATGCAGAATTTTACAGGATTTTAGAATATTGTGCGCAGAATTTTTAATTTTGGGGGGGCAGAATTACCTCAGAAATAGAAGATGCAGATAAGCAACAGGCTACAATGGAGGGCTGTACTGCACCAGAGAGTCAAAAATGCTGAAGATAGGTAGTTGAGAGAGAGGAAAGTGGAGAGATGAAAAATGTAGCAGGCTTCGAGCACTAATAGCGTACCAGCTTCTTCTTCTGGCCCTGGCCTTATGCCTGCATTATCTGTGGCAAGCTACTATGACTTCAGAATTGGACTTTTTAAGTGTTTACAATGCTTACGCCATTGTTTTTTAAGATGGACAGTTGCCATTTCATCACACAGCTAAATCAATGTAAAATCTTAGGGGAGACAAGACTGTACTTTTTAACCTCAGTGTAACTAGTCAAAGTTAACCCTACTCACTCCCATCTGGGGTTGATCCTGCCTACCTATATCAACATAAAAGTACAGAGCCTTTTCTCTACCACAGGGGTGGGCAAACTTTTTGGGCCAAATGCCACATCTGGGTGGGGAAATTGTATGCAGGGTTGGGGCAGTGGATTGGGGTGCAGGAGGGAGTATGGGAGGGGGTGCAGTTTGCAGAAACGGGCCCAAGGCAAGGGACTGGGGCAGAGAAGGGGTGCAGACTGCGGAGGGGGCTCAGGGCAGGGATTTGGGGTGCAGGAGGGGTGCGAGGTGCAGGCAGGGAGTTGGGGTATGGAGTGCAGGAGCGGTTCGGTCTCCGGCTCAGCACCACTTACCTAAAGCGGCTCTGGGGTGGCAGCGGCACACACCGGGGCCAGGGCAGGCTCTCTGCATACCTGCCCTGGCCCCAAGCCGCACCGCTCTGGGAAGCGGTCGGAACCACAGCCCTGCGCAGCCCCTGAGGGAGGGAGGGCGGGCACAGGGCTCCGCGCGCTGCCCTTGCCACGCCTCCAGGTATCTCCCCCAAAGCTCCCATTGGCCACGGTTCCCTGTTTCCAGACACTAGAAGCTGCAGGGGGTGGTGCCGGGAGGCAAGGGCAACGCACAGAGTCCTCTGCTCCCCCACAGCCCGGGTGCCAGCCAATTCTGAGAGTGGCGCGGGGCCTGCAGCACCACGGGGGGCAATCCCATGGGCAGGATCCAAAGCCCTGAGGTGCCCGATCCAGCCAGCAGTTTGCCCACCCCTGCTCTACCAGGATTTTATAACGAGATAGCTAACATTCATTATCTCACTGTAAACACACACTTTCAGCAAGAAAGGCATAGCCATAGCCTTACATTAAGAGCCTGTCTTCACCAGACTTTTCACTGACAATTAACTCAGGGTACTTAATGTTTGTGAAGGCTTGCATGGACATATCCCCCATATGTGAACAAAGTGATCAAGTCACTCAAAGCACAAAAGTCTAGCGTAAACATACCTTAAGGGTCTCTATACAACGAAAACACTACGGTTTTAGGGGTGTTTTGGAAGGGAAGAGGATTAAATTTACCTTGGAATACCACAGTGATGATTTGAGAGCCTAAATTATACAAACTAAACTGCAATACGCTCCAACAATGATAGTCAACCAGTTACTAACTCATGATCCATTTGGCTCTCTTAGCTGCAGCTCTCTTTTTGGACTATGAAAATTTTTCAAACTATCTCAGATGTTTGAGCTGCTAAAACTAGAATGTTGAATATGCATAAAAATCTATTATAAGTTGTTACTCCTCTCTTGGCAATATCAAGATGTCTGCTACCAATCGTGATTCAAAGATCTGAATTCTCAAAACAAGTATTCCAGAATTATTTCAGAAGTCTCATTTTTAGTATGTTAACAAGCCCACAGGTTTTTATAAGCTATTTCTTGTGACCCACAGAACAATGAAATAATAAAAATAAAGTAAAGATGTTCTTCTGCACGTCATTTACCAGAATACTCTACTGCAGGGGTTCTCAATCTTTTTCTTTCTAAGCCACCCTCCCCCCCCCCCCCAATATGCTATAAAAACTCCACAGCCCTCTTGTTCCATAACAACTTTTTCTGCATATAAATGCTAGAGCCTGCATTAGGAGATAGCAAGCAAGGCAACTGCATGGAGCCCCACAAAGCTAAGCTTTGGCTTCAGCCCTGGATAGCAGGGCTCAGGGCAGTATGGCTTTGGCTTTTTGCCCTAGGCCCCGATAAATCTAATGCCAGCCCTGCTTGGCAGACCCCCTGAAATCTGCTCCCAGCACCCTAGGAGGCCTTGGACCCCTGGTTGAGAACTGCTGCTTTACAGCTCAAAACCATTTAATAGAAATCCTTGTGCCTGGGCTCTGTAAGCTGAACTGTTTGAGTCATGCTTACATACCATTGTTTTTTCCTTGAATCTTTACAAATAAAAAAATCAGTTTCTGTATAAAAGATGCTTTAGATTCCTCTCTCTAAACAAATATCAAAATATTTACTGCATTCCTTTTCAGTCCTGGTCTTTACAAGAAAAGTTGCATATGTGTAACTCAATTGATCTTAAATGTCACTAGTTACACAGGTGCAAACACCTAGCACATTCCTTGTTTACAGTTAAAAAAAGCTTAGCTCAGTTTAAGTATACTTCTGGGAGTGCACTACCAAAACTAGATCAATTCTGAATCAATTTAGTTTGTTTTCAAGCCCCCATGCCTATCCATTTTTTTTCCTTGGCCACGCCTGCTATTACTTTTAAGTCTAAGAAACAAAACCAAATGCATTACATTTAAGTTCAATAACCTTGGGTGCCCCATTAGTTACTTACAGTGGGTGGATGAAGAAACGCCAGCGAGAACATACACCAGCTCCCAGCAATTCATTAGCATGTTGGGGTCAATCCTGGCCACCAAGAGTTAACCTGATGCTCCCCCCACGCCGAAGAGTTGCAGGCACAGCTGGCGAGATCATGTCCGGGATAACACCCTCAAACCCCAGGAGAAATGCGCCGCGGTAGTGAAGAAAATCACTTCTCCCTTGGCTCGGAGACGGAATACGCAGCCACCTACCCGACCATTTCTGCCCCACGCTCGGGAACTAGGCTGAGGGGGACCCCGCCAAACCCAGCAGGAAACACAGACCGAGGAGCCTCTCACCCCAACCCTTCCCACCGGCAGGCTGCGGCACCCGCAGCGGACACAAGCCTCCTTCCCCGCGCACGCCACGAGCCCACACGCAGCTGGGACCCCGCGCGAGACACTAAGGCCCCCACAGGAGTCACCAGCCGAACCCCGGGGCCAGGCGCCGCTAGCCCATTGCGCTACCTGAACGCAGCCCCCGTGTTCCCGGGCGCCCAGCGGGGCCCCCAGGGCCCTCCCCGTCGCTCACCATGTTGCTGCCGCCTCCCGCTACCACTCCAGCCGCCCAGCCTCTCCCCGCTCCGAGCACATAAATCCGCGTGTGCCCCGCACAGGCAGCTGCCGACGGTTAGGTGGGGGGTCTCGGCACACAGCAAGCCAGGCACCCCGGCAGGCACCAGTCCCGCACCAGCTTCTGCCCGGCTCACACCTCACAAAGGTCACGCCAGGACCCCACTGCCCAAGGACCCTTAGAGCGGCTAAGCCAATTGCCTGCACAAACTGGAGCCCGCACTCCACCCCGCGCCAGCTCTACAGACACTCTCGCCTCGCCCGGGCGGCGGACAACACGCAGGCAGGGCGGACAGCCGCCTGCCCCGGACAACAGCAGCAGCTCTGCCTGCTTCTTTCCGTCAGGCGCGGCCGGGCCAGCCTACGCCGCAGACAGCTCAGGGCGGCGGGACCCCATTCACGTGACACGGGAGGTCAGCACCAGAGACCCCACGCCGCAAGGGACGGAATGATTTAGGGCGCCCACCCGAGCTCCCAACACCTTCTACCCCGCTACCCTCCCACCCGTGCCCGCGTGAGGGCGGGCGGGCTGCAGAGGAGGGTCTGGGGCAGTGAGCGCAGGTGGCTAAGCGGAGCCGGCCGGCTGTGGGAGGCCGGATCGGGAGAAGAGGTGTCGGGGCTGGAGCTGGGCCGCCTGTTCGGATCGTTCTCCGGCGGGAGGGTCAGGGGCGAGGCTAGGGCAGCCGAGCCTGAGGCATTGAGGTCACTGCCACAAGCCGCGACTCGGAGAACAGGGGAGGGCACGGTGGGGGGGATGGGAGGTGCCGCTTGTGCGCCTGCGCCGCCGTGAAGCCCACCGGCCTTCTCTTAAGCATGCGCGCTAAGAACGGCAGACATCTTGTGAAAGCTGCTGAACCCGGAAGTGGCGCGGGTGTTTTCGGGTGACAAAAGCCGCTTGTGTGGTCCCCTGTGGGGCGGGGCTCGGCGCGGCAGGGACCCGAAGCTGGTGGACCCAGCGGCTCTTCCCTGCCTTTCGCCGGGGCGGCGGCTCCCGCGGCTGCAGTTCTCTGCTTGTGGCGCAGGGGCGGCCGGTGAGCCCTGCTCGGGGCGGGGGGAGGAGGCAGCTGCATGTTGTTCGTTGGGAGCCGGGGAGCCCAGTACAACCGCCCTGCACGTGCACCGGCTCCTGTGGCGCCACGCTGTGCATACGTCACGCCGCCCTCCCAACCAACCCGTCTGCTCCCCACGCCAGCCCCAGAGGGACCTGCTGCCCGCCCCTCAGGCCATACAGAAGGGCGCGCGGGCTTAGTCCCTCTGCATTTCGCTCGCACCTCCGTAGCGATCTGCTCCGATCTGTGCTAACGTGAGGTGATCCAGCGTCATGCCCCCACCGCAGGCAATCACCCAGCACCTAGTAATTCTGTCCCTCAGCATGATCGCCCTCACACCTGCTACAGTCACGTTCTTCGTCTCCCCGGCACATAGCCACCTCTGTACGTTTTTGCCCCCAAGAATCCGTGCCCCTCGCCTTGAAGTCCGTCTACTCACCGCAAGCGCACACTGCTGTAGGGATGTGCATTACCCATAGGGTGTGGTCTCGGCCACCCTGTACTAGGACAATCCCCTTGTTCGTCATTGCAGGTGATGCTTCAGAACCAGGAGTTTTTATATCTGTTTACTGGAAGAGAGCGTTTTGGGAGCAGAATATTTTGTGCTGGTTGGAAATTGGAGTTAGTATATAATACTTTTCCCCAATGGAACTGTGAGAACTATAGCTTCTCACACTCATCCAGCCTGGAAGCAGGCCTATCTCACACACAAGAGAACATGCACTATCTGCCATCCAGTCTGGAAGCAATTGTATAGTGCACATGAGAGAATGAACTCACCAACCACCTTCCAGTCTGGAAACAACCCTACTACACAGAAACAAGAGTGCATGAGATGTCTAGACCCATTCCCACACACACAAGAAAAAAATGTGTCCACCATCACCTGGCCTGGAAATGTCACCCTGACACACATACAAGGCAGCTCACTCCTCCTTGGCCTGAAAGTAGTCCTTTCCCCATATTCCCAATACAGAGTGTTCATGGCCACCACCCTCTGGTCTGGAAATAGCTGCACCACCACCCCCCAGGCTGAAAGCTTCCCACAAATACCTGAGAAAGAGAACATGTGCCCATTGTATTGGTATCCTGGAGTTTCCTCATCCCACCCGTACACACACAAGAGAATACATGCACTCTGCTATCTGCCCTGAAGGCAGCCTACATGCACCAACCTCACTCCTATCTTAAACTAGTCCTAGAAGACAGCATGGGTTCACTTTGTTCTTGTTCATTCAGCTTAGCCCACCAAATCAATGTGTGCTCCCTTTGCTTCCATGCTGTCCCAACAGAACATGCCTTCACACCAACACCTGGCCCCAAGAAACCCTTCCCAGGAGAGCACACCCACATTGACAAACTGTAATTGAAATAATAAAGGGGAAATAATTGCTAGTAACTCTGCTTCTTTGATACCATGACACAGGATTCCCACTCTTGAAGCTGAGAATCCAGAATGTGAATTCTGCATGAATGGTGTCTTTAAAGAAAACATTTTCTGTTTATGTACATCTGTCTGTATAAAGATTAATGTAAATTGCCTGCAGAGACTCCCAAAAGTGGGGAACAACAGCAAGATATTTCAAAAACTCAAATTCTCACATATATCAGAAAATTTAGTGACATTCTAGCAATCATCATGGAGACTCAAACAGACATTCTGAATTTTTTTTTTTAAACACACAGCAACCAAAAAACCCAACTCAACATTATGAAAAAAGATTTCATTGGAACTTCATTCAGATGTAAAATCAGGGGCTAAGCCAAGATAGTTCTGGCATATTTAAATTTTAAGTTCGTAACTTTTGGATAACAAATTTGTTAAAAGTTACTTAAATTATGTATTGCAACAGACTTAAAATGGTAAAACCACTGACAGTTTTAGAGGTTGTAACATTTTAAAATAATTTATCTCAAGGCATTAATCAAAAAGGGAAGAAGGAAAAAGACCTCAAGTTACCAAAATACAAAAGGTATGTACTAACTGAAAAGATGTGACTCTCATTCATAATATAAAAACAATTAAATTGAAAAGCAACATATTTTAAACTGCTAAAATATTTTTTAACAAAATGCATAATTAATTTAAGAACTCTCTGCCACAAGATCCTGCTGGTAAGAGCTTATGACGATTTAAGAAATGATTAGGCATTGATAATGAGACCATCCATAGTTACATTAAACAGAATGAAAAATATCTTGGAGGTTGGTTTATACTCTAAAACATGAAGCTTTATATTCCTTCTAAAATATTTTTATTCCAGTTAATGGTGATTAAAGGATGTAGAATAACAGGCAACAACACACAGACACACAAGTCAACTATATGCAATGTAAGCACCATGTAGAAGTCATCTTTAAGAGGGACTTAAATATGGCCTGAGTAGGAACTTTGCAAGTGAGCTCAGGAAGATTGTACCATGGAGTATTAAATTACACTGGTAAAAGCACCTGTGTTCTGTCTATACTAGTGTTTTTTCTAGAACCTGTAGAGTTGTCTCAGTGGGAAATTTTCAGACTCATGCTAGGGTTGACAAGGCCTAATTGCCTAGGATTAGGAAATAACATCCTTTACAGTCACTTATCTTGCACTTTTTTCTGAAACAGCTGGTATCAGTCATTACTGGACACCATCATAGGGCCTAATCACATCAGCCACACTATCAGAGGCTTGTTCACCTGCGCGTCTACCAATGTGATATATGCCATCATGTGCCAGCAATGCCCCTCTGTACATGTACATCAAACTGGACAGTCTCTACGTAAAAGAATAAAGGGACACAAATCAGTCGTCAAGAATTATAACATTCAAAAACCAGTCGGAGAACACTTCAGTCTCTTTGGTCACTCAGTTACAGACCTAAAAGTTGCAATTCTTCAACAAAAAAACTTCAAAACAAGAGACTGCTGAATTGGAATTAATTTCCAAACTGGATACAATATATTAGGCTTGAATAAAGACTGGGAGTGGATGTGTCATTACACAAAGTAAAAATATTTCCCCGTGTTTATTCCGTCCCTCCCCCCCCGCCCACCACTGTTCCTCAGATGTTCTTGTCAACTCCTGAAAATGGCCCACCTTGATTATGACTACAAAAGGTCCTTCCCCCCCGCTGGTAATAGCTCACCTTACCTGATCACTCTCATTACAGTGTGTATGGTAACACCCATAGTTTCATGTTCTCTATGTATATAAATCTCCCTACTGTATTTTCCACTGAATGCATCCGATGAAGTGAGCTGTAGCTCACGAAAGCTTATGCTCAAATAAATTTGTTAGTCTCTAAGGTGTCACAAGTACTCCCTTTCTTTTTGCTACAAACTGAAGCTCTGAACAAAGGACTGAATGACCCATCCAAGCTGTGGATGTATTCCAGAGACTTGACTTAAGCCAGCACTTTATTCCATCATTATTACAAGCCTGAACCAAGAACTTTGCCATTACCGTATGTAATTAATTCCTTTAAACAATTTTAACTCTTTATAAATAACCTTTAGATTTTAGATACTAAAAGCTTGGCATCAGCGTGATTTTTGGGTAAGATCAAAGTTATATATTGACCTGGGTGTGTGGCTGGTCCTTTGGGATCAGAAGAACTTTTTATTTGATGAGACTGGTTGTAAAGAACCACTCATCTCTGAATCCAGTGGTTTTGGTGGTGATACAGGAACTGGAATGCCTGAGGAAACTGCCTTTATATTTTCTTGTTAGCCAGTGTGGTGAAACAGGAGTTTAATTTTGTGGCTGGTTTGGTATACCTTATAAAAGAATAACCACCAGTTTTCGGTTGTGTTTGCCCTATTTCTCAGCAGTTCATCCTGAATATGGCATTCTCAGTTGTGACCCACTAAGGCATGGTTACACATGGTTAGCACATATCCATTTTGTAACTGGGTAGTCTAACATGTTTGCTGTGTAGATAGAGTATCAATGGTACAGAAAGGAAGGAAACTGCTTCTAGTAAGAAAAATATTGTTGCAGCAGTTAGCTGCTATGGAAGACAAAATCTCAGCAATATTACAATATTCTTTCTAGAAGCAGTTGGCAGATTTTGGCACATTCCACTCCACTTTCTACCTGACACCTTTTATAACCTTATTTGGAAGATCCTGCTTATGTTGCCTCCCAAATAGCATCAAAATCTCCCAGAAATTTTCTAATGGAAATTTGTATGGATGACAGTTTGAGAAATCCAAAGAAGACAACCACAATATAAGGTTAATATAAGGCAATTGAAGTCATTGGAGTAGTGATAGAGAAATATGCATTCTATGACAAACCGTCCTATGCTGCTTAGAGCACATGATTGACAAAGGATGTGAGGCAGATCCAGCAGAAGTCAAGGCTATACTTAAAATGCCACCACCTAAAAATAATGTAGTTCCTTGGTATGATAAAACGTTGGGGGAAAATTGCAGGATGACATATTGGAAAGAATCAGAGATCCCAAGTCTTTCAAAATGCTGGGTGTGATCCTGGATGTTGATGTAGTAGTCTAGGCTAGGATAAGACCTATCACACCATGTGAGATCATGCAAGTCTTGCAGAATACACAGAAGGACAACTTAAAGACCCTCTCATCATGCCCACAGCTATGTTCATTATGCCTGTGAAAAGATAGTACTAGATTTGTGTGAAGAAAAGGAACATACCTCTCTAGTAGTTAGTCATTTTTCCAAATTTGTAGAAATCCTAAGTCTTGCTGCCATTATCAGGTCATAGAAATTTTTAAAAGATATATTTTCTTGTTTGGGCATTATAGAAGAAATAATTACTGGCAGTAGACCACAGTTTCCCATCTCTAACTCCCAAGCTTTTGCTATAGAGTATCACTTCACATACATCAATTCCAATCTATCCATGGTACCGATTTAGCCCCTATTACCATAGAATCCGTGCATCTCACAGTCTTTAATGTATTTGTCATCACAACACCCATCTAAGGTAAGGCACTATTCTTACCTACCTGAGGCACAGAGAGTCTCTAACTTACCGAAAGTTAAACAAGAAGTCTAGTGAAGTGGAACATTGGACAAATGACCAGGGAGGAGTATAAAAATATTGCTCAGGCATACAGGAGTGAAATCAGGAAGGCCAAATCACACCTGGAGTTGCAGCCAGCAAGAGATGCTAAGAGTAACAAGAAGGGTTTCTTCGGATATGTTAGCAATAAGAAGAAAGTCAAGGAAAGTGTGGGCCCCTTACTAATGAGGGAGGCAACCTAGTGACAGAGGATGTGGAAAAAGCTATTGTACTCAATGCTGTTTTTTGCCTCTGTCTTCACGAACAAGGTCAGCTCCCAGACTACTGCGCTGGGCAGCACAGCATGGAGAGGAGGTGAGCAGCCCTCTATGGAAAAAGAAGTGGTTTGGAACTATTTAGAAAAGCTGGATGAGCACAAGTCCATGGGGCCGGATGCACTGCATCCGAGAGTGCTAAAGGAGTTGGCAGATGTGATTGCAGAGCCATTGGCCATTATCTTTGAAAACTCCTGGCAATCGGGGGAGGTCCCAGACGACTGGAAAAAGGCTAATGTAGTGCCCATCTTTAAAAAAGGGAAGGAGGAGGATCCAGGGAACTACAGGCCAATCAGCCTCACCTCAATCCTTGGAAAAATCATGGAGCAGATCCTCAAGGAATCAATTCTGAAGCACTTAGAGGAGAGGAAAGTGATCAAGAACAGTCAGCATAGATTCACCAAGGGCAAGTCATGCCTGACTAATCTAATTGTCTTCTATGACAAGATAATTGGCTCTGTGAATGAGGGGAAAGCAGTGGACATGTTATTCCTTGACTTTAGCAAAGCTTTTGACACGGTCTCCCACAGCATTCTTGCCAGTTAAAGAAGTATGGGCTGGATGAATGGACTATAAGGTGGATAGAAAGCTGTTTAGATCGTCGGGCTCAACGGGTAGTGATCAATGGCTCCATGTCTAGTTGGCAGCCGGTATCAAGTGGAGTGACCCAAGGGTCAGTCCTGAGGCCGGTTTTGTTCAATATCTTCATTAATGATCTGGAGGATGGCGTGGACTGCACCCTCAGCAAGTTTGCAGATGACACTAAACTGGGAGGAGTAGGGTAGGGATAGGATACGTTGGAGGGTAAGGATAGGATACAGAGGGACCTAGACCAATTAGAGGATTGGGCCAAAAGAAATCTGATGAGGTTCAATAAGGACAAGTGCAGAGTCCTGCACTTAGGACGGAAGAATCCCATGCACTGCTACAGGCTAAGGACTGAATGGCTAGGCAGCAGTTCTGCAGAAAAGGACCTAGAGGTTACAGTGGACGAGAAACTGGATATGATTTAACAGTGTGCCCTTGTTGCCAAGAAGGCTAACAGGATTTTGGGCTGTATAAGTGGGGGCATTGTCAGCAGATCAAGGGATGTGATCTTTCCCCTTTATTCGACATTGGTGAGGCCTCATCTGGAGTCCTGTGTCCAGTTTTGGGCCCCTCACTACAGGAAGGATGTGGACAAATTGGAAAGTGTCCAGTGGAGGGCAACAAAATGATTAGGGGCCTGGAACACATGACTTATGAGGAGAGGCTGAGGGAACTGTGATTGTTTAGTCTGCAGAAGAGACGAATGAGGGGGGATTTGATAGCTGCTTTCAACTACCTGAAAGGGGGTTCCAAAGAGGATAGATCTAGACTGTTCTCAGTGGTACCAGATGACAGGACAAGGAGTAATGGTCTGAAGTTGCAGTGGGGGAGGTTTAGGTTGGATATTAGGAAAAACTTTTTCACTAGGAGGGTGGTGAAGAACTGGAATGCGTTATCTAGGGAGGTGGTGGAATCTCCTTCCTTTGAGGTTTTTAAGGTCAGGCTTGACAAAGCCCTGGCTGGGATGATTTAGTTGGGGATTGGTCCTGCTTTGAGCAGGGGGTTGGACTAGATGACCTCCTGAGGTCCCTTCCAAGCCTGATATTCTATGATTCTATGAAGCAGGGTCTGGAACCCAGGTTTCCCAAATCCTACAGTAGTACCTGAACCAGTGGGTAACCCTTTCCCACTATCCATAATGGAATGGCTGCACAAACCAAACACTGAAAAAATTATTAACATTTATGAAAATTTCTGTGCATATATATAGTTTATTTTTCTGTGAAAGTTCATTTAATTTTATGTTTACATATAAAACAATGAAAAACAAGTTTCTCCTATTTTTCTTTGTACATATTTAAAAGTAAATCTGTATCATGATCATATTTATGTGAAAATATATATTGTTTACAGCAAGATTAGTTATCACCAGTGGAAATATTTCACTTTTGATACTCTAGTCAAACTGGGGAGTTTCCTCTCAATTTTGCTCTTTTCCTTCTTAGTGTAGGCATCGCATGTATGGGGTCATACATCATTAATAAGGGATACTTATCTGACAGCATCAAAATATGTATGTTGTCTATGTATTAGATTTAGCACACAAATTAATGGAAATATTTGCATATATAGCCTTTACAGGATCAGGGCGTAAATTAATAGCAGAATCAAGATAAAAGCCTGAAATCCATATTTCCATTCTTCTGCTTTAGGAGAATGACTAGAACAAGTTCCATTCCCATATGTGATATCTCTTCATTTTGTTGGCAGGTTTCCAACCTAACAGCTGGAGAACATAAGAATATTGCTTAAAAGGTGATTGGACATTCAAGAAAACATGAAACAAAATGGTTTAAAAACTATTAAGATTTATTCTGTTAAATTATTAAAAGGTGTTGGTTGGTTGTTCATTTTTTTGGTAGGTGGGGTGAGTTTCGGGGTCAGAAGTTTTGAATTTCTTCTCTTTCAGTGAACCATTTTGAATCCACTGTGTAAACCAGACATTTTTCCAACATACTTACATGAAAAATCACATGTACTTGGGCTTGGAGAGTTTACTTATTTTAAAACACTGCTTCATTATGTTGTGTTAAAGAACATAAATAATTTATTTTTACTTAGGAAGGTAAGACTTTTTGTTTTGTTTACCTAACTGAGACTATATGCAAAAGTACACTTGTTTTTTGGTTACCTTGTACTCCCCTCACTGTTCTCCCACCAGTTTGCCTCTTTCATCCATCTGTTTCATCATGTCATAAAGCCAGGATTGTACGATTACAAACCCGCTGGATTCTTTTTCCTGCATGTTTGTGTAATACCTAGCAGAATGGTATCCAGATTCCTGACTGGCCCTCTTGGATGCTATTGTAAAATAATAATTTTCTATTCTGTCTACTTCCAGAGAAAAACAACCTAGTAATTTTGTTAAATCCACATTGGAATTATACATTAGTATAATGAATCATCTATGAAAATAGCCTCTCTCATATATTAGTTCCTACACGTATGACACACAAAAATATTACACACTAAGTATATAAAACATATTCTTTCCACATGAGAGGACAATGGACACATGATCAAACTGTGGACTCCAAGTTTGCTACTTAAAACAGGGCAGGTAACAGTCCTAACTGTACCCATTGTATGTCCCTTTTCAAATGGCTACTGTTATTTTGTACAAAGAAGCTAACTTGAAATTTACCTCTGATGGTGAAAACGTATTTCCTTTGTGCTCTAAGAATCAAGTTGTTCAGCAGAAAGTGCATTCTTGCTGAGCAGTGTAGGTAGAACTGAAAGGCCTGTGGTGTGTTATGATTTGGCTTAACCACTAAAAACTAAAATGAATTTTAACAATAAATCTTGTTTTATGCATCTTTTTAAATAAAACTGCACGGTTTTGATATTTTCTTCAGTTTTCACTTACTTTGTTTTAAGATACATTAAAGTGCTTTAAAGCTGGTGTTGAAGGAACAATCAGAATTTAATTATATTAGCCACAGGCGAGCATAGGCTGCAGTTTTCCAGTGTGCTATTCCTATGTGAAGATCTTATCATGAGTGAGAAGACTACAAATTGGCAAAGTGTTCCAGATACATATAGCACAAAATGTAAAGTTCTTTGCTCTTTCAGTGTTAGAGCTAATAGCATATGGTGAACAATGAACTCATATCTGCAGTGCAAGTGGGGAAAAGAGCTTATGTAGGTTTGCAGGAGCTGGACCATTGAAGGTCTTATAGGTCAGAAACAGAATTTTAAAATCAATCCACTGCTTCACAGGGAACTAGTGTAATGAACAAAGAAACTACAGTGCGTTCTGAGGCTTGGGAGCAAGTTAACAAACTGACAGCAGCATTCTTCAAAAGCTCTGCAAAAGTGCCATAGGCCTAGTCAGTGTTTGCATTCCTGAGGCATCCAAAAATATGTATTCCAAGCACTTGGACATATTATTACTTACCTTCTACTGATTCTCTCTATACAACAAAAACAGCAGCAACAACAAAGCTTTATTGCCCAAGAATATTCTGTCCCTTCACGTTTATGAATATCCTTAAGTAAACTCTACAGGAAAGAAATTACATTAAAACCTATTATAATACTAGTAAATAGGAAATCTCTTTCCCCTATTTGTAATCCATGCACATGCTTCTGCATTCCACACCAGAATGGGGATTTGTGGTGCTCCCAGGATGAATAACTGTGAGTGGGTGGGGATCAGGCAGTGACTTTCCTCTTGTTCAAGTCCAACAGTGCCAGAGGGGAAGCCTAGGGTCAGGAGAAAAGTTTCCACCCACTCTAGTATCTCTGTCGGAGGGGGAGATCAAGATCCGGTGGTGAATTTCCTATGCCTCTCTCTCTCCCATCTGAGGAAGAGATAGGGCTGGCTCATGAACAAGAGCACAGAAATGCAGGTGACACCCAAACATGTGGAATCCCAAGCAGTCACTTATTTTTCTTTTGCCTAGGCTGCCCCCAAGCCCAATTCAATAGCTTTACCACACCCCATTACTCATGCATGTTAATCACTGTGCATGTAAATCACTGTGACCCAGGGACCCTTTGGTGCCAGTTGGCAGATGGAATAAGGGGTGCATAGGGGTTTGATGTCTACATAATAGTTAGCCAAAGGCTAGCATGTGAAATCTCTACTGAGAACCCATAGCCTGCTGGTCATCATCATCATTGCAAAATGTATGTAAGGATATTATGAAAAAAATTATGTATCTATACTGAAAACTGTGTTCTTAAGGTATAGAAGTATAGGCTGGTCACCAGAAGGTGGTAAACAGATTCTAGTCAGGCAAGAGGTAGGAGACACAGTCTACACAATAGCATAATTTGCCCATCCCAAAGCGAGTGCACATAACCCACGGGATCCCCCAAATGGTGACTAAGCACAGGGTCAAGCATGACTGATTGTTTCACGGCTGTACTGTCCTCTGGGTTTCTGTGCCTTGCGGATAGCCAACAGCCTCAGGGAGCCCCTATACTGAACACTGTCCCCACATTTTCCACAGGAGTTCATCCTGGAAGATATCTCGCTGCTGAGGGTGACCTGGGAAGCAAGGGAGGTCTTCTACTGCAATGCAGCTTCTGCCCTGGCCCATATGCAGCTTGCCTGTGTGCAGCAATGGTCCCCCCACCCCTCACGGCACCATGGCACAGACAAGTTAGCTTTACTGGGGCAAGGACCACAGTGGCTCTCCTGAGAAACCTGTGCAAGCTCATTTCCCAAGTTCTGGATGAGACCTTTGAAGAGATCACTAAGGCTGATTAGTGCGATGTGAGAAAGCACATCAATGACCTATTCCGCATCTAGACATGCATGCAGCCCTAACCCTCCTCGCCCCAAGAGCCCACACCGAATAACTTCCTTCCCAAAATAAAAGCTGCTTACTGGGAACCTCCTCTGGTGTTTGTCCTTCCCCAAGCACCAGCCACTGCAACTGGCTTACCTTCCTCCTGGCTTGAGAACAGCTCCTGGGTGCATGCATCTAGGGATTCTGGGGTGTCTTCCTCTGCCTCAGCACCCTCGCTCCTGCTTTGCTCCTCCTCCTCCTCCTCCTACCTTGTTCAACTGGGCTCTGAAGTGTCCATGGTGGTACTTGGAGTGGAGGTGGGGTCACCCCCAAGAGTCGCATCCAGCTCTTTGTAGAAATGACAAGTTGCAGGGGCAGCACCGGAGTGGCTGTTTGCCTCACGGGCTTTGCTGTAGGCATTCTGCAGCTCCTTCACTTTAACCCTGCTCTGCAGAGCATCCCGGTCATGGCCCCTTTCCATCATGTCCCTTCATATCTGCCCCAAGGTATCATAATTCCTACAGCTGGAGCGCAGCTGGGACTGGACAGCTTCCTCCCCCCAAACACAGATGAGGTCCAGCACCTCACCATTGCTCCATACTGGGGATCGCTTGGCGTGTGGAGGCATGGTCACCTGGAAAGATTTGCTGAGAGCACTCCACGCCTGACTGAGCAAACAGGAAGGGGATTTTCAAAATTCCCAGAGAATTTAAAGGGCAGGTCTGACAGTTGGTCACCTGAGGGCAGGGCAGTAGAATTCAAAGTGATGACCAGAGTGGCTAGAACAGGACTTGTGGGACACTTCTGGAGGCCGATCAGAGTGCGCTAACAGACCAGGACATCCACACTGGTGCCGCAGCACTCCAGCGGGGGCGCATCAAACATTATTCCACTCGCTGAGGTGGAGTACCAGGAGCGTTCTAGCCGCAGAGTCAGAGCGCTCTATGTGCCTTGCCAGTGTGGACGGGTCATGAGTTAGAGCGCACTGGGCTGCTTTAATACGCTCTAACTCGCAAGTGTAGCCATGCCCTTAGTCTGGTATATCAGGAGAATGCAAAAAGTTGCACTGTAAGCTTCATCTAGTGGACAAGCCATGAGTATGCTTGTCTTAGGAACAGAGGATTAGAACTGGCCTGGTTGTTAAGTGCTGGGAGAAAGACTTTAGGTGAGCTAATCTTCATGAGACAAGGAGCGTGCCTTGCTTCTCAACCCAAGGCTCTGGAAGGTTTGTTATGATTTTATTGTATATGTCACCAATTGTTTCCAATATTTCTACTTACGTGCTATTACATGAATCTCTGTTCTTTGATAAATAAACTTAATGCTGATTTCACTATAAACAAATGTAAGCACTGTGAGTTGAGCAGAGCAATGGTCTTGAGGTAAAACTGGTAAGCTGTGTTGTACTGTTCCTTTGGGAACAGCAGATATGTGAATTCAGTGTGTGTCCAGTGGAACAGGAGTGGGCACTCCAGGGGGATGCTTGGACAGTTTCGGGGCTGGAGTGTGCCTATTGCCTACCTGAAGAGGTGCAGTGGAGCATAAGTAGGCTGAAAGGGGAGTGCTTGTGTTGCTTGTGGCTGGTGGAGTCAGTGAGGTTGTCCTTGCAGGCACAACCAAGGCTTCCTCACGCTAAGGGCTGGTAGTAATCAGGTGCTTTACAACCCTGGGTATCCCCAGGAAGCATCACAATCATATGTGAAATCCTCCCCTCAGAAAAATCCCCTTTTGCTTTGGAATCTAAAAAAGTTAACAATTGTTGCAGCGGAGGATACAGTTGCTATCTAATGAGTAAGAGTTAATAAACTGAAGTGGTAAACCAACATGTGAATTATGAAGGTCTTCCCTCACTAATGGGAATTATTCAGTGTCCCTCAGATGCTCATTATGTATTGTTTATACCCAGCAGTAAAGTCTGTCATTGCTTCAGTGGCATTAGCTGTAAATGATATTCTGTGATCATACAATAAAAGCTATTGAGGAGTTTTGTTCTTTGTACTTATTAATCAATCTCTCTATATGTGCATGTGCGCACACCTGCTATTTATATGAGTAACTATTCACCCTATTTAAAGTAGTGAAAACCTTGAAAACATCTTGATGCAAATTGATTATGAAGAAATCGGAATGTTGACACAAAGGACCAAATTTTGCCCCTGATGTTAATCCACTGACTTCAACAGAGTTACTTTAGAGATGAATATGGGTCAAAAGTGTCTAAAATAAATGTAGTCAAGGTTCAAATTAAAAAGTCGAGCATAACAAGGCATCTGTTGAGTGCTTTTAACGATGCCTTGGTGTGCCTTATTGTGATGCCAGAGTAGCCCTAAGGTAAAAATATGAAGAACTATACCATCCTAATATAATGAGAAGTGTCATAGAGGCAGAGTTAGCATTAGTTTTTCTGGTATGCAAAGAAGAGATCAATTAATCTGATAATCTGGCTTCTGGTAAACGATGCAAAAACAGTCATTGTTTTGGCGTTAACTAGGAATACACAATGCGGGATAACAGGACCCTTACATTTCGAATGCTTTCAATCACACCCTCTTGTCTCATTGAGATTTAAAGGAACTCTAATGTAAAATTTAAGGAAATATACTTGACAGATTTTTAAAAATATTCCTGATAGTATATTTTCCACCATACAAACAGTTCTTCTAAATTCATTTGAGCATTAGGTTTTAATATACAGAGCATACAAATGATTAGTATATATTGTAAATAGCATTTTTTTCTTAAACATTTTTATCAAATATATTTTAAACCTATTAAATAGTACACTGATAAATTAACACTGTTCTACTTAATCTTGTAAGAATAATCATAAATCGTTAGAAATTACATAGCACCTTCCATCCAATAGTCTTAATATGCTTTGCAAATGGTAAGGGCAAGTCCATGTCTGGTCTTACACAGATTTGCAACTGGGTAAGAAAGTACAAGGAACTTTCCCCCTCCTCCTCCTGTGCACGGACTGAGCAAGTTGCAGTCCTTGAATGCCTGGCCAAAAATTTCAAAAATGGGCGCCTAAAGTTAGGCTCCTATGTCCATATTTAGACATCAAATTAATGCAGCAGGGTGCTCAGCACTTTTGAAAATCTGGCCACTTATTTAGGTGCCTAAATATGGATTTAGCAGCATGACATTAGGCACCTGTTTTGGTCCCTGAGTAAAAGAGATGTGCCAAGCTAGCACCACTACAGACACCAGCCTCTCCAAAAGGATCAAACCTTTGCCTCGTACCCTGTACCAGCAAGCTGAGCTGGCTCTATGGAGAAGACAGAAAACATATTATACCTGTTCAAAGGGTGACACAGCAACCTACACGAAGGGCCACTGTTTAAGGCAGGAGTTCCTCCACCTAGCTATGGTTGTGACTTAAAGCCATGGTTAAGCCAAGGTATAAAAATATTATTTTATCCATTGTACAGATTGGACAACTGAGGCACAGAGTTATTAAGTGACTTGTTCAAAGTCATACGGGAAGCCAGTGTTAGAGCCAGAACCCCAAATCACTAGTCACTTCTGAAACTCTTGGCCTAAATACGTGGTTTTTTCCCTCCCCTTTTTTAACTATAATATTAATTTTATAAATAAATCAGACCTATTATTCTGAGTTGTTTGAAATAAATGTAGATCGTTGTGGGGTTTTTTGTTGTTTTTTTTTTTTGTAAACGTCATACGTTTCCCCAGAATGATAGTTAAAAACTCACTTTCTTAAAGGTGCAGTTGTTAGGAAAGTGACTGTAAAAATGGCATTGTGGGGACCCATATTTGTTGTCTCTTACTGATTTCCATATTAATTGTGCAGGGAGCATCTTTTTGGTCTGTGTTTGTACAGCACCAAGTACAATGGGGTCCTAGACCATTAATGGGGCTCCTACCTGTTACCATAAATAATTAGTAAATAAATAATAATAAAATAATAATAATATAATATATTATATTGTTTTTCTCTACTTCCTAACCCTGCATACCCGGGCTCTAAGAATCAAGCTGGGTTCTTTCCTTCACCAATAATAAAGGATTTGCTGCTCATGTTATGCCCTCAACTATATCTGTGCCACCCCCTCTCTTCCAATTATGTCCTGATTGACATCTATTCAGTCTCATTATCTTCAGTGGGTTTGCACAAGTGTAACTCATAGCAATTTAGTAAACAATTCTGTTGCTATATGAGAAGGAATAGAATCCAGTTTATTCTCCCACAATTATGTTGGCTCAGTCATGCTGCTGTGTTAAAACCCCAACATATTTTAAGATTTCAACAAAAGTTTATTTTAATCTATAAACATGGGACATTGTGTCCTCTGCTTTTTACACAACTTACTTTATATGAAGAAACCACAGGGGTACAGGGTGCCCAAATTACCGTGTTTAACAACTATATATAACATGTAAGGTCTAACTACATATATACAGTGCTGCTCTGGCAGGATTCTGGAGGCTTCTGAAACACAGAACACAGGGAGGACCACTAGATGACTCACAGGTTATTAAAGGGATACTATACACTACAATACATAATTTTTTTATTAAAGAAGGGTAAGATGGAGTTAAATAAATGTGTGATTATGTATGTTTAGACCTAGAAACTGGCTTATTTGGAAATTTTCTAGGATCCTGATCAAATGGGTAACTGTTATACAATTCGTTTGGAAGGTTCTTTAGAATTCTCACAAAGACATTATCTGCATTTATAGTAATCATAAATTTACTTTGGTTGGATATTTTTTGTTAAACACGGCACTGTTGTTTGAACTTTGGGATTTGAGCAGAACAGACTTTCAGTGAAAAAGGATGCCTTTCAGCACTGGGGTGAAAAAGACTTTTCCGGACTGTGACTCACCAGGCTAAAGAAAGAAAGACTAGGATTAGCCAACCAGTTTGTCCCATGGTACCTCAGTAATAGCACCTGTTCCTGTCTCCTGTAAAAGTCCAACCCTATTCACAGGATCATAGAATATCAGGGTTGGAAGAGACCTCAGGAGGTCATCTAGTCCAACCCCATGCTCAAAGCAGGACCAATCCCCAACTAAATCAGGGGATTCTGCTGTGCATCCCTCTTTCTTTTCTTTTTACCATTTATGTCCTATCATTTTTACTTTTTCGGGACTTCAAGTTTGATTGACTATTCCAAATGACTAGAGGGCTGTATTGTGGCTGTAAGAAATGAACCCAACCTGATCCTAGTATAGGAAAACTGGTGAGGGAAAGGAGAAAAGACTGGTTTCACAGCTGCAACCCAAACAATATGACCAGTCATGCCAATTGCTGACCTGGTGAGAAGAGAAAGAGAGCAGCTAAGTCTCAGACTGCAGAATCCTGAGCCTTCTGCTGTCAAAAAGCTGAAAGGGATTTTTTCTTCCTACTTTTCTGTTCTCCCAGGTGTATGTATGTCTAAATGTAACTGGATCCACCCTTTTGTAAATGTTTAATAAATATTTCAAGTATGGATACAGAAAAAAAGAAAACCAAGTCCCTTGTGCAAACCTATGTACCCAAGTTAGCTGCCAATTGTGGAATATGAGTTCAAAATAGCCTTGAAAATCCTGGTACTAGTTAAATACAACTAGTGAACAGGAACAAAAAGTAATAAAAACTTATTTTAATCACTAATGAAAGCAGATATAATTGTGAACACATAGGCTGTAGTACAATCTACCCACATAAAGTCTAAGGAATTGGGCTGTAGGCTGAAGAACTGGGGAAATTAAATCCATTCCCCAGCTGACAACCAGGGAGTGGGGTTAATGTGCAGAACTCCCAGGTGGCTATTCCAGCCTCTGGATGGGAATAGTAGCCACCAGCACCTTCACATCACATACCCAGTGGTTTGTGTCCACTGCCCATTTTCCTGCATGCAGCTCCTGTTGTGGTCTTAAAGGATGTACAGGCCCTCTCTACTGAAGTGGAATTTCATCCAGGGAGCAGACCTGTGGTTACAGTGATGCCATTTTTATACAATGTTGCCACTTTTATAAACGTTGTAAATCATATTGGGTGCCCTGGTAAATGGTATCTGATTTACATACCTCAGGCTCAGTATAACAAACTTACAGGAGTGAGGAGATGTTTTGTTTGAAAACAACTGGACACACACAGCTGAGACAGTTATCACACAGCATTTTAAAATTCTGTTTTCTTCTTTTTGTCCACCTCTCCTGAGTATTTTTGATCTTTACATCTGCATGAATGCTTATATAACACTTATTAATAGTGCATCACTTAAAAAACTCATGTAAGTTTTTCAGCAACAGCACTTTCCTGATGCTTCCATTATGCTCTAAGATCATTATAGCACTAGACCTCATCCCTCCATTTATCTTTCATTCTAATGGCCTGAAAAAAGCAAGAAGAGACCTAATAACTAAGCACTAATTATTGTAACAAATCAAACAGTAGTCCTGGGAATTCAGTCACAATCTCTTATGGGCACGGAGCTCTTAAAACTCTCTCTTTCTCTCTTCCTCTGTCATGTTCAATCATCATTGCAGTATACTTTTTAAAAATTAATTTTCTATAAGAAAATGAATCTAAACAGAGCAAACAATGGCCTTCTTCTGAATGTCAGACTTAACATGGGAGTAAAATGACATGTTGCCTTTTGATATGTCTGATCCATATTTACTGTCAACTTCAACTCACATTTATATAATATGAATATTTTAAAACAGTCATTACTATAGCTGAGTGCTTACTTGAGTAAATATTTTACAACCATCTCCCCCACCATATTCTTTTAAATGTATATGTTTGCTGATTAGCCATCTGCCTATACGGTGGATGAGCAGAAAATCAGATAACAATGGGAAACTAAAGTGATTAGATGGCTTTGTTTTGGATATTACCTATTGGGTAGCAAGAAAGATTCTTCTGAATTTACTAGTGTAGTATTGGTAAGAGTTGGTGTTTTAAAAATGGGATGATCACCTTCCCATTTTTACATTAACGTCAGCCAAGGTGTCTTTTGCCTTACAATTGGGTTAAGTACAAGACAAAATATATCTTGTTATAGAACAAGGGAAAGGTCTGGGGAAATGCTGAAACTTATCAGGTCATTTTTGGAGCTCTAAAATGAAGTTAGATATACAAATGAAAGCAACAATTACAAATGTTAGAATAAAATTGATGGTTCACACTTAAAATTACCTCATATTTATAGGTTTCAGAGTAGCAGCCGTGTTAGTCTGTATTCACAAAAAGAAGAGGAGGACTTGTGGCACCTTAGAGACTAACAAACTTATTTGAGCATAAGCTTTCGTGAGCTACAGCTCACTTCATCGAATGCATCCGATGCATATTTTCTAAATGGACAACCAACCTAATTCTCAATTACTGAGAGAGAATCTCCACTCATTGATATATTTTGCTTTCCACAGCCAAATCTCTGTACAACTGTTCATGAATGATGTATCCGAGTATTTGGATTCTAATATCTAAACTGTATTGTTAAATCTATTCACCTAAATTTGGGTTATTGCTGATTATGTACTCTATGTATCATATGACTTTTAAAAACTAACTTTCTATTTGTGGATAATCTAAGCACTATACCCAGATGTACATACACTCTTTCACCAACATATATATATAAACATTAGCTTTAATAAAAATGTTAAATATGTCACTGAGTTTGCACCATTTCACCATTATGTTGTCATTTTATATTTATTTATTAGCACACTTTGTTCCTTCTGTTTATTTACCATTGTGTGCTGGATTATTGTTCATCTGTTCTTGGATCTTGGAATGCTAAATTAATACGGTCCCTGGAATCCAAGAGCAGCCACAGTGGCTTTCTGTTCTGAGCACAGTTTGGCTGGACTGGAGAATCTGGGCTTTAAGGCTGAGCCTGGGTAAGAACTGCAGGATTTAGCCTGACATCTCTATAGAGAGAAAATGTTTCTTTGTGAAATGTTTACCATTCCAGTCCAGAGAATAACACTAATGTTTGATGAAACTCTGATCCAGCTAAGAGCCTCTGCTGCTGACATCATAAACTGTTTTCCCAAGAAAAAAGGAGCATGAGAGCTTCAATGGAATAATGCAATGGCAGTGGAATTCTGAGAGCCATTTACTTCTTGGGTGTTTAATCTTAGATTAACTATCAGTGCTTGGAAGATCGTCGGCAGCTGTACAGTAAGAATGGCAGACTCATGAAACCACTGGGGAAGAACAGTTTTCCTTGTAGGTGCTGAGGCAGGAGAAGAAAGCTTATTGAAACATCACATGAAGGCTAGAGGAGGGTTTGGTGGAGGAATTTTTCTTACTAACGGTAATGGCTGTGCCTCAGGGAGGGGGGCAGGGATGAGTTATTGAACCTGGAGGGAACGGCTATTGAATTTACTACTCAAAAAAATCCTGTTACCTATGTAGGGGAGAGGCGATTACAGAGCACGTGAGGCAGGGGGAGTAGGAGGAGGATTTACTTTGGATATGACGTACCAAAAGGATTATTGGACCTGTGACATAGTAGAAAGCAGATTACAAGGAACATTAAGAAGCCTTTCATGGCAGTAATACAGTATAGGCATTGCATCATCAAGATCCAGGAGACCTTAGGTCTCTAGTGATCTCAGTCTGCCAAGAGGTGTTTTAAAGAAATATAAAGAATTAAGGAGAGTGACAGTGCTTTAACAAGACAAATGTTTGCCTCGCACATGCCCCGCATCAGCCAAGATTAAACAGTGTGAGGATGGTGCTGTGTCAGTACCAGAAGAATGTGGAGATGAGCAAATCGACTGTCACAGATGATTTGACAAATTCTGATTTGCTTGTAGGAAAATGTCTGTTAATCCTATTAGGGAGGGAGAGACAGAGCAAGGGAAAGTCAGTTACTTGGAGCAGCTAGAAAAGTTCGGATCACAGGTGGATCTGATTTATTTTCACGCGTGTGTTTTTTGTTTGTTTGGTTGGTTGGTTTTTTTGGTCTTCCGATGCTATTAGTCAAAGTCCCTGTAATTTCAGGTGTCCGATCAAAGAATCGGTTCCTCTGAACTTCTCCAGCAGGTGCAGGAGTTGTGTACAGCCAGCCACTCGCGCAGGAGATGTCCGCTCTAGCTGAAGAGAAACAGCATTCTTCACCCTCTCAGCCTAGAGGAGAGGGAAAGAGGACCTCTTTCCCTTTGCGCGCCTGGGAAACGTTTGTTGTAACCCTTCTTCCCCAGTGTACGGCTGTTCCACCGGCAAGGACTGCCTTAGAGCCCCTGCTATGACTTGAGATGGAGACACATTCGTTCTAATGTACATGTTTATTTCTATACGCGCAGGGGGGTGGGATGCATTTTACCCAACTTAAGGCCAGTTTTCAGCATCAGATGTTATCTACAGCTGACTTTCAACGTGGAGTCAACAGCGCTGGGGTTGCAGGCTGGAGCTTTGCCCTGGCTATGATGATTTATAGGATCTTACTGGGGAGGCTAATACTTCCCTTGCATTAGCCTGTTTGGTATTTATGTGTGTTGATTCTGATAGAGCAGCGTGGCCTTTAGGTTTTTACATGTCTCCTGACCCCTTAATGCCTTAGCCAACGAGTTGTTTGTCTTTGGGGCTTTGTCGGGACATGCTTAAGGCCAATTCTCAAAGTTGTTGTTGTGTTTTGTGTTGTTTTGCACTATTGGACTAAATAATAAAAGGAGCAAAACAGCCGGATCTTTCTTTTCAAACGTCCCGATATCGGCTCGATGTTTAAAGAGCGGTCAAATACATGCCCCCAGCCTGCCATTCCAACGTGGACTGTACTGTTCAAACGCTGTACATTTACAAATAAAAGCCAGGCCAATGGGGACAACGTAGACTCCTCCAGTGTGTAATATACAAATCAGTGCACCATTAGGTAGCCTCACACACAGCTCTTCGAAGTGGTGCGATAACTCATTTATGAGGTTAAGGCAAAGAGAGAAAAGGAGAGAGGGACCAGGGGTGTTTAATTTTAAAACCCAATCCGCTGATCTTTTTGGAAATTGAAATTAGAGATTAAGGACCCGAGCCCTCTCCCTCACCCCATATTTGCCCAATTGTTCCGATGCCATCAGTGTGGTTATTTGCAGAGTAAAGCTCTACTGGGGGAGTCAAAGTGGCAGAATCTGCCCTTACATTTTCGCACAAGAACGCGTACCAGCGTTCGCTATTTGGGGACTGAGTGGCTATTGTGTGCGTTTGGGTTTTTATTTTTTTTCTTCCCTTTGGGTCTGACTGGCATTTTGCCTGTTATGGAGCAGAGTAATCCCATAACTTTTAAAGTTGTGTATTCAGAGTCTAGAGCAAAGAGAAACCGCCCCTTAAAGTGCAGTCGTTTATTGCACTTTCACTCTGCCTGTTTATTTACACCTACAGATATCTATGGATATGGACCCACACTTTGAACTAGTCCCTAAGAAAATTCCCTGGGAAAAGTGGGAAGCAACTATTCTGTTTATAACCTTTTGCTGCCTGTTCTCTTGCTAGGCATTCAAATATTACATTAATTATTGCTAATGCCTGTAACAAAGTGGACTTCATTATAGTTCAGGGGATTTTTACCCACCTTCAGCTAACATCCATAGAAAATCTAGCCGCATTTTGTACACACATAAATTGATGGATCTCTTTTTTGTTTTGTTTGATAAAGGCTGATTTTGAACGGGAGGGACATTACAGTTGTCTTGTCAGTTCAGTATGATTCGAAAGTGAGCCTGTGTAGTGCTTTAGCCTGCCCTCAGCAATCAGGCTTTAGACTCACGAGGCTTTGATTGTAGGAGTTGCCTTATTTGCATTGATGAGGATGAGCCAGCTGCTGGAGCATACAGAACTGCACCTGACACAATCACTGAGTTCAGGATTAGCACAGGGAATCAGGAATCCACTACGCTATATGGCAATCTCAGCCCTACATTAGAGTCACTCATGCAAAATGACCCAAATTTGCAATGAACACAATTAGCAATCCAAAAATGCATGTTAATTTAGGGGCTGACATTTTATTGCGTTTATTATTAAATATAACGATTATATACAGTTTAGTATGCAAGGCTGAGAAAGAATATTAAGCTCTCCTCCACCCCCCCCAACCCCAATAAACATTTGAACTGTTAGATTCCCCCTTATATTTGGGAAGGCACTAAATTTTGTATTTTGCAATACAAAGGCTCTTTTTCTGCTATTTGCTTGCAATAATAAAATATGGAGCAACCGTTTTTTAAAGGATCATTTCAGATTTATAAGATAAAAATCCTTTTGTACAGTTTTCCTTCTGTGTTCAAAACCTACACACACTTAAATCACTCACTACTCTTCTTCATAACAGGAAGCTGTTTCATCAAAGTTAAACTGGATGTGTTAGATTCTAACAAAGTAGGGTTTTCTTCCCCACAAGATTGTTGAGTGTATATTATAAAGAAAAAACTGAGGTATGTTTCCCCAGGAATTTAGTGTATGTAGGTATTGAAATTCTCACCTATGCTTTGAAAAAACATTTTGCAAAAACTGAATAAGTGATAATTCGGAGCAAAAGCTTGCAGTTCAAAAGCTAAAGCTCCCATTGGAGAACAGAAAATTTAATGAGCTTTTAATGGAATGCAATGCTCAGAGTAGTAAATTATTTGTTAGTTGACGATGCAATCAGCATGCTGATTAAGGTTGCTTGGTTTTTTACTAAACATTAACTGAATGAAAACGGTTAGTCCTTGTTGTTCTGCTTGGGGGGCTTTGGTGAAGCAAATGGACTTTCAGAACAGAGATTGTCAATAAAGGTGAGTGCTCTCCAGGTGTCATTTGAATATGGTGATAAAATACTTCTGATAAATATTTAAAAGCATTTTAAATCCACAATGTTCGCCTAGTGTATTGTGATCTCTGTTTAAAGAAACAGTGGGCCTAGAAAGGCCTCAGGACAGATCCTGTTTCTTTCTCTAGATATATAGATAGATTTTATATTTCATTGCTAATTTTAAAAAAATGTTACCTTCAAAATGCAAGTTTAAACATAAATGTATGTAAATTATAGATTTTGGGGAATTGAGCCTGCAATAGGAAACAAAAATAACTAGGACACTAAAGAAAGAATGACTATTCCCTGGTTAGATTAGAAGAAAACGTATAAATAAGCCATTTTAAATCTAGCTGAATTTTATATGTAATAAAATAATAACTGTAAAAATATTTTTTTTTTTGCTAAAAAGATGTTATTCTGAAGGAAACCCCATTTTTATATTTCAATTATGTCTTCTTCTTTTAGTGAACTGGGGGGGGGGGGGTGAACAGTGGCATTAACACCACAATAGAGAGGCTGTTTATTGTTCTCTTATGTCTGTTGACTGTAAATATTTAGTCCATTGAATCTTTAGACAAGTCTTGGATTGACTGTGCTTCTGTTTTGAAACAATGTTTATCCTTTTGGTCATCTGTTTGCTTTGATCTATAGATTTATGAGAGACAAAGGGGAATTAAAAAAAAAGAATGATAGACGAGGGGCTTTCCATTTTATGTTAACGATTGCAAAGTTCTTCTATAAATCCCAATTAGCTTAATCATCGCGTTGTCCACTAATAATGATCAGGTACCCTTAAAATCCAATAAATAACTATCTATGTGTTTTAACTATTCCTGTTTATGACCCAAGAGGTTAAAAGCCTTTGACTGGCATTTGACTTCTGACCTCATATAAATGTTATCTTATCAGTTCCTGCTTGTTAGCTTGTATTGAGTGCTTGTCCCTGATGGCTTTTAGATAAAGGGGGTTTTATTATATTTCCTATTGAAACTGAACCATTTGCTTTGTTCTTAGTCTGTAGTTTCAGCCCACATAGTAACCTTGTAACCTAACAGTTTTGCTGAATGGGCTGAAACCCAAACTATTTACATTTTATATTCAGTCTTCTTTTTATCTTAGCTCGCTGGGCAGAATCTGATGATATTGTCATGTTTTGTTTTTATTAATAATCATAAATGTAGATCATACCTACAAACTAAGCTCTGAATATCAGAGAATTTTTTTTATAGACAATTTAAAATAATTGTAGGTTTGGTCAAGGCGAGACGAGTTAATCAGATCATGTCTGGAATCCCAAATCTCAGCAATCTTAATGAAAGAGCCATTCGATACATATCTTTAAATTCTCAGATATATTATTTTAACAATCTATTTTATAAGCTTTTAAAAGAAAAGAATGGTGTAATGTTGCCCACGTCTTTCCTTGTGCACTGCAAAATGAAGTCAGGATCTCTTCTTGGCGTGTTTTTCTGTTGAACTGTGTGTCATACGTACACACGTATAGACTTGTATATATCGGTATGATGACTGACAGGTACAGTAGGCATTGCTACTGTCATATACATATGTAATGTGCACTTGTATTTATATATACCTAAATGTATTTAATAATTTTTATCATTACTTGCAGGGATTGGGGGAGGGGGGGAAGGGGAACAGCTCTAGTTCCTCTATCTGATTTGCAAAAGAATAATGTATTCCTAAAGAATAGTTTAGATTGATTTTCCTGTAGAAATTGGACTATAATCATAGGGAAAGAATGAAAAGGCAGCCATCTTGTGGGTGTCATCTTGTACTTTTTATCCTTAGTTCTTTTCCAGTCAGCCTTTCTTTGGCTATGATATTGCCTTTCACCTTAATTAGTCTTGAAGATAATACATGATATATAAAAATATATTTACATCATTCCTTATGCTAGAGGAAAAGTTGCATTCCCCTTTGGTACTTCAAGCAATCAATGTCTAGTGGTTACAAGAAAACTATGTCTGTCTTGATATTTACTCATACATATGAATGAAACATCATTTTTGCATTGCAAGGATCTGTGTTGTAACGGATTTACAAAAAGCAAAAATGTAAGCAAAATTTTATTCTTAGGAACAAGATTAATTTGTCTGCAAACTAATATGCAGATATACCACTCAATAAATAGGAAATCTGCTGCATGCTCCCATTTCCAAATTAACTTTGGGGTTTCTGATTTTATGATACCTATTGCTGGATTAATTAGTTATTGTTTTGATTGTTAATACGTCCGGCGTTGGCACTGATCAGCATGAGTGCTATGAATATAGACTTTTTTGAGATCATATTTTAGTAAAAAGTATACTTACTTCCAATTCCAACTTTATATTTCAACTATTATATTTTTAATTTTGGACATGGGTTAAAGATATCAACTGCAAAAAGAAAAATATTCTAAAAGAATACTGGTTCCTATGTAAATTAAGATATGATCAAGTGTTACCTTCTGCCTTCATAAACAAAAATTCTGCATTCACTGATATATTTTTGTTAAAGACGAAAACCAGAAATACTACCTCAAAGTTATACCAGTAAACGTGTGAGAAATACCAGGTGGACATATTCATCAATGGAAAAAATGTAGTCAGTGCTACAGTCATTTAACATGCAGACACTTTGGTTCAGTATAAATAGCCATAGAGCGTATTGATTATTGGCAATCTACAAATAAACTGTAAGAAGTAGCATGAAAAGTAGCGGGGGGTTGTTTGGAGACCTGCAAAAATATATTGGAAATTAATTTTTCATTCTTCTTTCTAAAAACTAGGTTTGAAAAGCAAAACAAAATAGCAGCACTAATTAGTGTTTGTTTGTTCAGCCCTTTGTAAATGCAAAGCTCTGTCGAAGTGCTAAGTGTTATTAATAACTCTGAGAACCCAGATAATTCGTGACTTTGGAGTTTTCAGAATAATAATATGCACACAAAGTCTACTTTCCATCCTCCGGGGAACATAAACCAAACTTTTGTTCCTTCTATTTCGGAGGGATTTTTAGAAAGCTTTTGCAGATGGTAATTGCAGAGATCTATTTCCAGGATGAAAAATAAATGAGGATTAGGAGGGAAACAAGGATACTTCCCCCAAGAAACCACTTTCTAGTGTGTATTAATAGTGTAATAGACAAAAGTGATTTTTTACACGCTTTTACTTATCAGATAGTCCCTCTGAGTCTGCTTTGATATGGACCATACTCTAATGACACTTAACCATGGGGAAATGGTTTGTTTAATTTCTAGTGAATGTGGAATTAGAATAAATACGTTTCACATCTATATTTCATCTGATTTCGTTATGGCACGAAAAAGTCACTCTACTTCAACAGTACCAGACACGGAGGGAGTATGGATCTAGACAAAACTCTTTAATTACTACTCTTACTGTGTTCTATTACATCCTCTAACACAGTATGAATATACAAAGAGAAATCCTTCAACTTTTTTTGTCTCCAAACACTAATTTTACTGTTGTTCTAGAGACTGTTGTGCAGTGTTCTTGTAAATGTGTCAAACTTTGTAGTACCTTATGAGCTTGCTTTTTATTCATCAGCGATGGTATTAATTCATGTGGCAGGCTCTCCTCCTTTCTTTCTTGAATAGGAACAGAACACCCTACAACGGATTAATTTCCTTGTATGTATAAGGATAATTAACTCATTCTCTTCCTTTTTAATGGTATTAGTATTAATGTTCTGTAGAATGGATATGCATATTTCTCCGAATCTGTTCATATTCCGACTCCACGCCCCAAATAGTCTCAACTAAATTCAGATCGCTTATCTGATTGTCTCACCACTTACAAAAAAAAAAAAAAAAAGACACAGGTCTTTTCAGGTGATGCACCTTCCCCACCAAAGAGCCCCAGTTGCAATGCAGAGAGCTAACAAAACAAGTTTGTTTGTAAGATGATCCTGCTGAACTCTCGAAAGCTGTAAAAAAGCCGTTTGGCATAAAGTCCCCTAAATCAGACCTAAATCATTTTTTCCCGCTAAGAGAGAGGAAAATAGCTAGAGAGTCTGGGGAGACACGTAAATCTTGTCCTGGGCTTTGTTCGGGCTAGGGCCGAGGGGTTGATTCTCAGTAACTCCCAGCGTATATAGCCTGTTATTTATGTCCTGGGCCCCCTGCAGTGGGTGCTACCTTGTTGTGTATGCGAATTGCTGCCACCCTTCCAAAACACCGCGCAACTCGGGAAAAGTCAAGCACGGAAAAGTCCTGATTTTCATTTAAATAGTCAAAACCATGATGCATTTGGGCTATTATGATAGGACAGCTCCCATGAAAAGATTATTTGAACTACAAAGGCATTCATTTAGGGCTGGCGATGCTGCAAAAGGGCCTGCTAGAAATTAGCAGCCTGTCCTGGTATTTGGAGAGCAAGAGTGACAACTTATTGGAAGTTCTCAAGGAATCATTTATATTTCACACTCCACTAGGCAGCTGATTTGAGATTGTCTGTTAGCATAACAAAGGCTCTGAGCCTGTGAACTTCAGAAACCTTTCGACCTCTTAGCTACTGGCATGAATAGCCCCCAGCCCTGCCTATAGAGATCTCCCAAAGCTCCCCTGTTCGTGGCTAAATTGTTAATCAGGGTAATTTAATATAGTTTTCAATATGCCTCATCTCTTATTGGGCAAGGTATTCACAGATTTCCCCCCTCCCGAAAAAAGCTCTCTTTCATTCAAGTGTGTGAGGGGCAGCTGCAGAGAGAACCTTTCGAGTCCCCCTTGAACTGCGATGTAGCCACCACTGTGGAGATCAGAAAGGGAAATTCACAAGCAGCAGCAATCCCTTTCTCTGGACTCCAACCTGAACCTGAAATTCCCGACTGTTTACACCAGCCTCCCCAGCCCTCCCAAACAGACACAACAAAAAACTCGGGTCCAGCCATAACTGAAGCAATTACACCGCCACAAAGTTCCCATATGCCACACCTCCCCTTTTCCCCACACAAGGAACCCCATCACACACAACAACAGTCATATAGCCACCTGGCCATTTACCACTCTTTATACATACATACATATATAGACACACACACTCCCTCTCTCTCTTCCAAAGTAAATTTGTTTGCTGAAAAAAGACCTATCACACATACACTCATTTTAAGCCAATTAAAATTAAAACCTAAGAGGCCTTGTAGGACTTTATTCAATAGTATGAAAAACATGTATGAAATTCAGATTTTGCAATACTGATTGATCTCAAAGGAGACAAGAAATGCCTTTCCTTCAGTTTTCACCACTGCAGCTCCGAAGGAGTAAACCCAGCTACACAGATACATTAATACAGGACTCTTATTGCAAATCATGCTTCTATTTCATATAAAGCTAAATGAAAAGAGCTATTTCAGAGGGGAAAAAATACTGAAATCACTATTTACATTTTTCCCACCTCCTCCCCTCAAATTTAAACAGGCTAATCCATGGCTTCCAACTGGGCTAGTGACTTCAAAATTAAAATCTACCCTTGATTTTTGTCCTTTCAGATATCTCCCTTTAGTCTGTGTGGTTCTTTATGCGTAATTTTTGTTCTTCCCTTGTATTGTCTGAGTTGGGGATCAGTATATTGCTTACAGTGCATCCTTGATAATCCTGGGGCAAATTCCTTTCTCCTTCTCACACCCCAAATCTGGTTATTTTAGTTTTCATCTGTGTTTTTGACTCATTGTGTTGACTAAGGTTGCTGAGCCCAAAGTTTCCCTGGTTCAAACTTTACAGAGTGTTAGAGGTATTGATTTTGGATCCCCATCCTTTGGTTTTCTGACATACACCCGATTGCTGGCTACACTGATCAGAGCTGCTGAAAGATGCGGGGACAGTGGTAGATTATTTGCTTACAACATTAGTGAAATGATCATGGGGACACAGGGTCTATTGAAGTCAACTGGAAATTTACCATTTACCTCAACTGCAGCATGTTCAGACCTTAGATATGCAATATTAATGGATATCATTATGTTTTTAACATCACATACTTCTTGTACACAGTCTAATATTTATTTTAAAGCCCTAAAATCATGTCCCAGTCACATTAATATCAAACAAGTAAAGGCAGCTTTGAGTAAAGAGCAAAGAAAACACAGCTGTGAATATAACATGTTGAAATCTCAAAAATATTCAGTATTTTTTCTTTCCAAGAAATAAAGCTTCCCTCTCGCCTCCCCCACCCCGCCCTTTGCTTTTTAGATTTTAAGTGCTTTTGCATCTGGTGTGTATAGTAATCATACAATGTTCTTCTTAATTTTGAATTTCCTTATTTAAAGTCTACAGTTCCCTTGATGTAATACTACTGTCTACCACTAATTTCCAGATTTTGGCAAAATATGTGCGTAAATGTTTCCAATAAATAGACATAACTTTTACTTTCCAAAAAATGTATCTTGAAGATTTAAAAATGAAATAAATAAGATTGTGTCTTTTTATAGCAATTCGGGGGGAACCTCTTGTTTCTTTTAACTATGAGGTGGTGAAATGACATCATTTACATTTTTTCCATGCTTTTGCTTATTATCACTTTTCTTTTTTCATTAGATTTTTTTCCTTCATTAGAATTTATGATCCATAGCCATCATTACACTTTCACATCTCTGAGTTTCTGTTGAATTTTCTTTGAGAGGTTAACAAACGTAAAAAAGGAGAAAGGATGTCTTTGCTCTATAGCATGCAAAGGTACATTGTATTAAGAATGTTTGTTTTTTATTTTTATTTCAAATTAGTTCCAGAGTCTTAATCAAAATAGTTATAAATTGAGTTGGAAATCAAGTTCATTTGGGATTAAGGAATAATGTGAGCTTCCTCCCAGAAAATAAAGAACTGTTTTGCTGCATATCAGGCTATATTTTCTTTTGGTAGTTTCAAAGCTGCTTCCATATAGTGGTACAATTTGGGCCTGTTGTATTTGAAAATAAAGGATGTATATTTGGGATGGTGTTTGACAGGGGGAATGAACGCAGACACCAGAACAATTATATTACAATCCCATTGGGAATGCCAGCACCAAATTTAGCCAGACTGATGGGGCACTGTCTAGACGGTCCCTTTTGTGTATCAGCTGTTTTTTCCCTGCTTTATTGTCCTCTCTGAATGTATGACTTGAAGCTGCATATGGATCCCACACATAACCATTCCTGCAACCCTACTTTGCTATAAAAACCTCTTATCAGCATCAGGATAATAATCAAATGCTTTGTGTATCTAATACACACACACACACACAATTATACAAATAAATAATAGTACTTTATATGTAGACACAATTATACTATTTATTAGTGTAAGTGCATGTGCAAAAGTGCACTCATACTAATAAATAGTATGATATACATGCACACTTATTGTACTAATATATAACACACACACACGTCTTATAATTAAAATGCAGTTTGGTAGAATTAGCAGTTAAGGTCGTAAGGCTGATGAATGAGAACCCTGTGTAGTGGCTGTGATTCTGGTGTACGTCTTTCTTATTAGAGAAATGTAGATTAGGGTAGAAATGTTGCTCTCTTTTCATATACTCCACCTCTTCCCAAAAGAAGATAGGAAATAAATAAAACAAGCAGGTTTTGTGAAGAGGCAATTAGGAACTATCTTACATGTAGATTACAACCTTTCATTTTTGAAAAGGGCAAAGGATAAAAAGCAGGAATATTTATGAAATGTTTACACTGTAATTAACAGCACAGACTGCTCAGTTTTTCACTTACTAAACCTAATATAGATCTGAAATTAGGCATGTTCTAATAACCCTGAGCACTGGGGGCCACTTGCTTGAATTTTGTTTAGAAAAAAAAAAGGTGCAGACAGGGCTAATATCTGAAGGGAAGTGACTACTGTATAGTTTAATATGTACTTAATCATGATGGGGAAAACATTTCTAATAATCTGAAGTCATCATGGCTAGAAACATCCAATGAAGAGGTTCTTTTTTAAAACCTCCTCGATAGCATGAGCAGGTTAGGAGACTCTACTGCACACAGTCTGGAAAAATCTGAAGTAGCGGGCCCCAGCATATGGAAATCTGCAGTGAACTTTCCAACCCCATACCCTTCACCATTTGCAAATAGCCCTGTTTTTTCTTAGGTACACTCTGAAATTATTTTCTTTGGTCACTGAGATGCCACGTTTTGCTTGTATCAAGTTAATAGCCGTATTAACTTAGTATCTGTTTTCTATCTTTGATTATCAAGGACAGTGACCATAGCATTTGGGCTTTGCTCTGGCTCCTTGCACCTTTCATTAGGCCACACCCTTTTTGACTTTACCAGTTCATTACAGGTATGGCAGTGCAATTTATGAAGTAGCATGTGGAGTCACATATTGTAGTAGTTAGCGAGGCTCTTCAGCATGCCTGCCAAGAGAACATCTCATTCTTGGGTACAAAACTTCTAGACATACTTGTGGCTTCAGTATTTTTGTTTCACCTATGTTCCCCCTTGCACTGCATGGCACCAAAGCAAGCCAAAGAGCAGAAATCCATGCCAACAGAAGACCTAATTCACAGAATTGAGGAGTGGTAACTCTGCAACATGGTTCTCCCTTTCTCTGTGGTTGCAAAAGCCCTCCCTGATACACACTGTGACCGGGGCGACACAGGGGTTTGGGGGCCATGTCAGACAATATGGAAGCAGAGCTAGGGCAGCACCATGCTCTACAAGTAGATTTCTGTGCAGAAATTATTACTGCTTCTTGCATGCCTCAGTGTTCCAACTGGATAAAATCAGGAGTACAGCTTAGGCGCCAGTGTTGAGCACCATTAGTTTAAAATAAGAACGTAACTGAAATGAACCCAGTGGACTCAGATTAGTTCTTAGTGAGCCACAAAGTGTATTCTAGCGAGCATAAGTTTATGGCCACCTTCACCCAATTCCACACTTAATCTAACAATAGTTCTACTTGCGGCATTAAAGCATAACAACTGTACTTTTACGTATTTACTTTTTTAGTCTAAGGAAGAGTCTCTCGTAGGTTGCAGCTGAAATTAGCAGAAGAAAAGGAAACTCATCAGTATAAAGGAACTTACATTTTGGCTGTATGCACTGTACTTCACCTGTGGATAAATACAGGACTCGAGATTTCAAAGTCATGATGCTCCCTGCTCCCTCATAGTCTAGCACAAAATCTCCTGCTCTGGACAATTCAGATCTGATCCATATTTGTGGCGGGCTGGGGGAGGGAGGAAGAATGTTTGTTTCCTGATTTCAGTGAATAGGGAAGGATACACAAACCTACTCAGTGATTTACTGTATACTCTGGCATGTCATGTGCATTAAACGGTTGTAGAATTATGATTGTGATGATAGGACTTGGTGCCTGAAAATCAAAATCGAAGTACAGAAGTGGTGCGGTCCACAATGACTGATAACTTCACTGTGGACACTGGTGGAAGGAGGTGCTGAGTACTACTGACACAAGGCAAAACAGGTATAGAGGAGATTCTGGAAACATTTGCTCCACACTGCTCACACCATTCAGAATATCAGGGTAAGTCAGATTCCATAATTCATAGGGAAGTCCCGGTCACCTATACAGCTGTTTCACTCATGGTGGGGGCCGTCGGGGCATCAGTGGAAGAGTCCAGCTGCTGAGGGGTAGTGACCAACTCCTGTAGCGTATGAGGAATAGACAGTCACCTGTGGGAGAGTAAAGGTTCACAGGTTAGCAACTGCCCCCAGTGTAAACCATTGCCAGTTACAATGACATATGGTGCACGGCCAGAGGCACAAGCCAATGGTTTTTCAGAACTGCATTGACAGGAAATGTGGGCAAACTAGTAGACTCAGTTGTCCCCTCACTTGCCCATTTTATATGTAAATGCAGCTGTCAATTGCTATCAGGTCCCATTACATGTATGGTATCAATTTGTTGAAGTACAACCAGCTGTTATGGTTCCCAATACAATGTAAGTTGCATTATGCTGGTGTCATTGGCAAGCTTTTCCTGTGTGCAGTGCACTGTAGGCAGCAACTCTGGTAATCTGGGAACAGTAATTTCCTTCCATTGCATAACTTGTGTGTAATAGAGACCTCTTCTGGGGGCATAGCACAATGCTGGCCGTAAAGCAAGTATGCGATGATCCATCTGTGATGGTCCAGATGAGAAGTGAATGCCATACAGTCAGATCACTTGCTGCACAAACACATTTTAGGGGATGGGGAGCTAGAATATGTATACCCTCCATTCAGGCCTGTCCACTTGCCACCTCACATAATCCAAAGCACTTGCTCTTGTGGAGCATTTTCTCCGGCAAGGGGTGCAGAGGTAGCTGTGCAGGCTGTTACTGAATGCAATGGGCTTCACACCTCCACACATTCCAGCTGATTAGCTACAGGAAGTACAGCAGTTTACAAGTAATGGTCTCCATTGCTATATAATCAAGTATCCAGTTGAGGCTATAACTGGGAAAATATAACAGGGATACCAAGTGCTCAGATATCATGGCAATGAGCGTAATATAAATGCCTAGAAAGATAAACTATATTATCAAACATTGTTTTAATAAAATACTCAGAAGTCTTCCAGAGAATCAGTCTAAGCTGAGTTGAGGAGCATGTATAATATGCACCCTTTTCATACAGTAATGCTTAAATATGACAATGCTGAAGTTACAAGAGTAGGCATGATGCACAGCCCCTCTCTCCATCTTTGTTTCTCTACTCCCAGACAGAGCAACAATCTTCTTTTCTTTCTCTTTTCCCTTCTTCTTCTTCTTTCTTTCCAAAAGAATCCTTTCAAATCGACACAGCTAATAGAGCTTTTATGGAGGTAGACCCCTACCCTGCCATAATTCTGTTTTCCAATAGCCATGTTTATTTAAGTTAGAATAAACCTATTGAAATCAGGTTGAGGACAGTTTCTTGTAATCTTGAGTTATTTATAGATAAAATGATTTACATATTTGTGAACTATCTGCTGTGAGCACAGTATTACTGCAGGTTTTTCTTTGGGGATTACAACACCGTTTAAGCTTATTTTCTTGTTTTCTACATCATGTTGTGATCTCCTAAAGGAAATAATTTATTCTCTTTTTCTTTCTCCTTAAGGTAAAATGCAACTTTTTCTACGTGTTTTCAATAGAGTAATATAGTTTATCAAATAGCTTTGTTTGAGCTAGGATTAGAGTTGTATATGGAGAGTATATGCTAAAGAAAATCACACATACACGCATGCACACAAAAGGCTCAGGAACTTTTCCTCTTGTGGTATGAGAAATCCAGAATATCTTTATATGAAAATGTTGGTATTCATCTAGCACTGAATCTTCACACTCTGGGCTGGATTCTGATCTCACACTACCATAAATTAGGATGAACTCTACAGAAGTCAACTGAATTACACAGGTGAATAAAATGGTGTGAGATCAGAATCCGGCACATATATTACAATACCAAATTGGTATGCAAAAATACTCTGCTTAAGTAAAATGGTTACAACACAAGCCACCCGTGCTAGGAAATTATCAGCTCAGAATATAGTTCTAGGTCATCATTTAATATAATTGAGAATAGGCATTGCCACACACATAGGTGAGAATTTACACTGGAAATCACAAGATAAGCTCTGGGGCCTATCTTCTATAATCAAGAATTGTGCCTCTAAATAGCCTCTAACAGCCAAAGAAGTTTGTTAGAAAATAGGTTTTGAAAAGTGATAAGTAACATTACTGGGTGAAATGTTTAACCCTAGAGCAACTGCCAGTCAGCAGAGAACTTCATAACCTCCAGAATACAGGAAAGGGAAGTACCACCCAAGATCAAAATGGATCAGGCTCAAGATACAGCTGCAGTTGCGCCACAGGAGTGCTTCAGTAGACATTACCTATGTTGAAAGAAAGGGTTCTCCCATCCGCATAGGTAATCCACCTCCCTGACAGGTGGCAGCTAAGTTGATGGCAGAATTCTTCTGTCAACTTAGTGCTGTCTACACCAGGGGTAAGGTCAGCTTAACAACACCGCTCAGAGGTGTGGATTTTTCACAGCCCTGAGAGGCATAGCTAAGCTGATGTAAGCTCCTAGTGTAGACCAGCTCTCAGGGTAGAGTTGAAGGCTGCTTAAAAGCAGGAACAGTAGGCCAGAGACAGCAGTCCGGAAACTGATTTCAGAAAGAAAGCAGGTCAGCTGAAGAGCTGGGATTGAGGGCATGTCTACACTGCAACTAGGAGCAAGACTCCCAGCTAGTGCATTAAAATAGCAGTGTGGACGTTGCGGCACTGGCAGAGGCTTGGACTCGCCACCCGAGCTTGGACCCACCCAGTGCTCTGGGTCTGAGCTCGGGTAGCTAGCCTGAGCCTCCACCAGTGCCACAATATCCACTCCAGGCTGCCTTTTTTTCAGTGCTGTACTTTGAGCCCTGCTAGTGTGAGTGTGTCTGGGAGGCTCACTCCTAGCTGCAGTGAAGACATACTCTGAAAGGCTGAAAGCCAGGCCTAGAAGCAGCCTGTTGCTGTGGAGGGGCTCAGGGGTAGCCATGGAAAGGTGGGTATTTGGAAGCAGCCTGCAAACAAGAGGGCTGTGTGCATGGGTCCAAACAAGATGGACAAAGGGAATGAACTCTGGCTGGTGAGGGCCTGGGGTGGGTGTCCCTGGCACTAGGCCGGAGGAGTCCCACCTTACAACCCCTGGACTAACCTACCCTTAGGTGCTGAATTAGGAGCTGATAGTTACAAACAAAATATAAATCTACAGCAATGTGCCTAGAGTAACTGCAGTATTTATAGGTTTCAGAGTAGCAGCCGTGTTAGTCTGTATCCGCAAAAAGAAAAGGAGTACTTGTGGCACCTTAGAGACTAGCAAATTTATTTGAGCATAAGCTTTCGTGAGCTCACGAAAGCTTATGTTCAAATAAATTTGCTAGTCTCTAAGGTGCCACAAGTACTCCTTTTCTTTTTGCAGTATTCATACGACACCTTCACCGCAAGCCTGGGAATTTAAGTTCCTACCTCTGCTAGACAACAAAAACCATGGACAGGGACACTTTGAACAGTTTGAACAGTTTGTAATACACCAGGGTGCCTGTTACCCTTAACTGTCCACTTTAAACCCTTTATGCATAACAGTCTAACCCCCAATTGCCCACTTCATTTCAAGTGACCACCTCCAACATGCATTACCCTTTCTGTTTAACAATCTGTCCTAATTCCTATTCAGCTAAGGCTTGATCTACACTAGTAATGTATGTTAGTATAACTACATTGCCCCCTTGAGTGATGTAGCTATATTGACCTAAGCCCCAGTGCAGACAACACTATGTCAACGGTGCTAATAAGTGATGGTCACATAAACACCACCTTATACCAGAAACCTACTGACCCACTATGCTTACTTACAAGCCTCCAGCTTTCATCCAGACCACACCACACGATCCATTGTCTACAGCCAAGCTCTACAATACAGCCGCATTTGCTCCAACCCCTCAGACAGAGACAAACACCTACAAGATCTCTATTAAGCATTCTTACAACTACAATACCCACCTGCTGAAGTGAAGAAACAGATTGACAGAGCCAGAAGAGTACCCAGAAGTTACCTACTACAGGACAGACCCAACAGAGAAAACAGAACGCCACTAGCCATCACCTTCAGCCCACAACTAAAACCTCTCCAGCACATCATCAAGGATCTACAACCTATCCTGAAGGATGACCCATCACTCTCACAGATCTTGGGAGACAGGCCAGTCCTTGCTTACAGACAGCCTCCCAGCCTGAAGCAAATACTCACCAGCAACCACACACCACACAACAAACACACTAACCCAGGAACCTATCCTTGCAACAAAGCCCATTGCCAACTGTGTCCACATATCTATTCAGGGGACACCATCCTAGGTCCTAATCACATCAGCCACACTATCAGAGGCTCGTTCACCTGCACATCTACCAATGTGATATATGCCATCATGTGCCAGCAATGCCCCTCTGCCATGTACATTGGCCAAACTGGACAGTTTCTACGTAAAAGAACAAATGGACACAAATCAGACATCAAGAATTATAACATTCAAAAACCAGTCGGAGAACACTTCAGTCTCTTTGGTCACTCGACTACAGACCTAAAAGTGGCAATTCTTCAACCAAAAAACTTCAAAAACAGACTCCAACGAGAGACTACTGAATTGGAATTAATTTTCAAACTGGATACAATTAACTTAGGCTTGAATAAAGACTGGGAGTGGATGTGTCATTACACAAAGTAAAGCTATTTCCCCATGTTTATTTCCCACCCTCCACACCCCACTGTTCGTCAGACGTTCTTGTTAACTGCTAGAAATGGCCCACCTTGATTATCACTACAAAAGGTCCCTCCTGCCCTCTTGCTGCTAATAGCTCCCCTTACCTGATCACTCTTGTTATGGTGTGTATAGTAACACCCATTGTTTCATGTTCTCGGTGTATATAAAATCTCCCCACTGTATTTTCCACTACATGCATCCAATGAAGTGAGCTGTAGCTCATGAAAGCTTATGCTCAAATAAATTTGTTAGTCTCTAAGATGCCACGTGTACTCCTTTTCTTGTTGTTGGTAAAGGCAGTTTTGAGTGTGTTAAAGTGTATATCCCAGGCTTTATCCTCATAACATATTATGTGGTATGTAAGGGCTTGGCTATAGATAACATTTCTTGATGTGTTTAGGGTGGTTACTAAATCTATGAAAGTAGGTGTGGTGATTTGTGGGTTTTTTTGTACATAGCTGTCTGAAGGGCTCCATTGTTGAAGCTGACTTGGTGGTGAGGAAGTTGATGCTCACATGGGAATGTTCCAGAGAGAGCTTACTGCATAGGTGCTGGTTGTTGAAGTTGTGTCCAGAGAATGAAAATGTCATTGACACATCTCAGGTATCTCATTGGTTTCATGGTGCATTTAGGGTGACCAGATGTCCTGATTTTACAGGAACAGTCCCGATTTTGGGGGGCTTTTTTGTATATAGGCATCTATTACTCCTCCCCCATCCCGATGTTTTACACTTGCTATCTAGTCACCCTAGGTGCATTTGTCCAGAAATTCTTCAAGGTGACCCATGAAGAGGTTGGCATATTGGGGAGCCATCCTAGTATCCCTAGCTCCCCTTGGGTTTGGAATGGGCCATTCTACCTTGAATGGGCCCTTACAATATGTGCTAACTACTTATGCTAAACAGTCTGTTCCACCTTGCATTTTTCTGTGAAGCTGGGAGTATCTGTCCCAGACCTGAAGAAGAGCTCTGTGTTTGGCTCGACACGTTGTCTCTCTCACCAACATAAGTTGGTCCAAAAAAAGATATTACCTCACCCACCTTGTCTCTTTAATATCCTGGGACTGACACTGCTACCACTACATTGCATATAAGTGCCAGATTCTCATTAACACATCACTTTGATAGTGTAAGAATAGTTTCTTCACACTCTAGGGCTCTTTTACACTACCGACGTCAGTGTTGTAAAAGGGCCTGAGTGTTTATGAGAATCTGGACCAATATATCTATGGATAGAGATACATATCATTATATAACTATATCATATTTTTGGAACTTAATATCATATTCATACAATATATAGGCTCATAAGAATGAGGCAAGGATTGTGTATCAACCATAATTTTGAACTGCTTAACTCTTGATGGATTGTGTCACAACTTTACTGACATCTGAACTTAGTTTTAATGACCTTTCATAGTACTTTTTCCAAAAGGGAGAAAAATCCTTACTCAAAATGTATAAGTGTTGTCACAATACAAGATAATAATGGCTCTTCAGGAAACCAGGGCAGTTGCAAGCAAATCTACACTTTTTGAAATCCATATGACTAGGGCTAGGTACTTCCTTTAGGCCTACCCTTCAGCATTTGGACTGACTATAGGGTTATTTCCCCAATCACAGATCCTTCCATAGCTATTTCAGCCAATACTGTTTGGATCTGATAAAATTCATATGGAAATATTTATACAAATTGAATGTATCATCCATGTCTTAGATAAATAAAAAAAGATTGCAACAAAAATGAATTAAAAAAGTGTGTTTTGAAGACCTTTATTTAGGGAGTTTTTAAATCGTGTTTTGTTAGATCTCCCACAGTCTAAAAACTGAAGACCTTTCTATGCTGGGTGGGCATTCAAGATGGTATAGACATTTGTAAGATAAAGTGTTTGCTCCTATATCCTTTGTCCAAATGCCCTCCTCTGGCCACTGTAGTACAGTGTGTTGTTTGCTTGTAGACTGTCATCATCTGCACCAAAGGTGTATTTTATTGATCTTGTGTCTGTGTGGTTTTTTTTTTAAACCCCCCCCCCCCACAGTTTCTCTGGCATTCTGTCAGTATAAAATATATCACTATTACACCTACATTGGAGATGTTTTTGGGTGGTAGGGCACTGTGTAATAGGGGCCTTTTGGCTCACTTTAGTATTATGTTGTTACTTTTTTAAAATGCAAAAATCAATTAGATGACAATGCAGAGAAATATTTTCCAATCTTCTTTTAAAAATATTGTAGCACCTTTTAACTTATAGGAACCAAAATGTTATCTTACATCAGAAAAAAAATGTTACATTTACTCTCTTTATTACAATTTGAGATAACTGGAAGCTTTGAGAGAAGATCATTCCCTGGCATCCAGAGTTTCAGCTAGGAGCACATTTTGTTGTCCTGAAAAATGTTAAAAAGAAAGTAATTTTTCTTATTTATAAATTCTACAATGCAAAATTAACTCCATTTTTAAAAGCAAGGTGCAAAATAAATGGAAGTTGGTTATTACATTTTAAAAGCTTTTATGGTACTTTACACAAAAACTGCAGGTCCTCAAACAAAAATGTTCGAAAGAAAACAATCCTACATTATTTGAGAGATGAACTGTAAGACGTCTTTTCTATCTCTAACATAAGTTTCCTGCACATGATACGTGGAAAGACCTTCATAATTCAAGACAACATGGACAACTAAGTCCCATATCTAAACAATTCACAGCTATGAAATTATGAGGCTGCGGTTTGGCCTACCTGATTTGGATATTTTGAGAAAATGAAGCAACCCATTAATATGTTAAGCTTAGAAAAACAGTAACTACTTTTAAAACACTACACATGTCCTTCCACATGCACATCTGCCCAATGGCATGAACGTCCATTTGAAGATAACATGCTTTTAGTAGTTTTTAAGGCTCCAATTCAGGAAAGCATCCCTATTCCAAAAGAGCACTTAACTTTAACCAGGTTTTTAACTCCCTTCCAAGTCACTGAGACTAACCAGATGCATAAAGTGTACTTAAGAGATTTTCTAATTTGGTACCTAAAAATGTAGGGCCTGACTCTGCAGGGTGTTGAGTACTTCATGGGAGTTGTTGGGAGCTGAGCACTCTCACTACTTCAATGGGTGTTAAACCCCTAGCTCCTTGCAGATTAGGGATATAAAATGATAGACAATAGAGTAACAACAATTAATTGATACCCAGCTCTTATAGTATTTTTCATCCTTAAATGTCAGAGCACTTTAGACAAGTAGTAAGTATTGTTACCCCCATTTTACAGATGAGAAAACTGAATCCCATCCTAAAGTCACTCAGGTGGTGAGACAATCAGGGTGCAGCTATCCCAAGGGGAGAACAGGGGGTCAAATAATAAACAATTAAATCAACTGATTGTATACAAAGTGATTGTATTATAAATGTGTATCAAGTAAGGTAGTTTATGAAAGCTTGTCTGACTGCCTCTCCCCTCCCAGAACACTCAAATGCAGGCAACTCTCACCTGTTCCTTGCTTCATTAAGGACAAGGGAGAACCTGTAGGTCCCAGCTGAGATGGAGTGTTAGGTGGAAATCCTCTAGTCACCCCTCTGCAATAGTCCCCTGACTTTAGTGTGGGTGGTGCCTCCACCTGGACGGGCACTGTATACACCCCCTGTACCTCAGTTGCTTCCAGGAACAAAAATATAAATATTGGATCTTACATATGCAAAAACCACCCGGACCAGAACCAAACACAATTTTCCTTAAAAGTTATTCTAGCACCAGACAATAGAAAATGCGACAGATTAATATAGGTTAAGTTGTTATAACTGTACCAGTTCAGTAGGGTGGTGCTACAATAGTTCAGTTAATGGCTGCAGCTTTCAATGGCGACATAAACCTAACCAACACTCCTAGCATTATACACACATCCACTCCATCACAGAGCGCACACGATCTCTTAAGTGTATCGTCCTGGGCCCTCTCTTGCATTGGCGCACTGAGTGAGCAGGAGTTCAGGCCAGCACTTTAAGTCTGGCAAAGGCAGGGCAGGTGAAAGGAGGAGGAGTGAGACAACTTTGTATTATGACCAGCTTACTTTGCACAATATTAGCTGGCAGTAATGACTGTTATATTAGACAGCAGTAGCCCCTAAGTTCACCCTTTTTTCTTAGACTGAACGTAGCCACACTGAGTCTAAACACCGTCTCTTCCACCCAGCAAGCATTGCCCAGGGGTAACTCACTCTTCCCTCAGTCATCTGAGCCAAATTCAAACCTGTTGCACAACTGTCTCTGGCTTCCGCTTTCAAGGGCTAGTTGTGGAGAAGGAACCCATGAGCTAGGGATCAGCACTGACAAGATGTCATTTGCAGTGTAATTTTAACCCTGGTTATAAGAACATAAAGAAAGGCCATGCTGGGTCAGACTAATGGTCCATCTGGCCCAGTATCCTGTCTTCCAACAGTGGCCAATGCATGTGCTTCAGAGGGAATGAACAGAACACGGCAATTAACCAGTGATCATCCCCTGTTGTCCAGTCGCAGCTTCGAGCAGTCAGAAGCTTAGGGATATGTACACAGACTGTACATGTATGAATTCATGTATTTGTGTAGATCTAAAACCATGCTCATAATTTGTACTGCAACATTTAGCTTCACCTCACAACAGGGAGGTGTGCAACTCCAAGCACCTAGCATTGTACAACTAGGAAAACACAAGTAATGAGCCATTAAATGGGAAAACATTGAAGCAACTTGAAACCAAAAAGAAACCCCCTGTCTAGGAAAACTAAGGGCTTGTAGTGCTGTAGCACTTCAGTGTAGACACTACCTATGCCCATGGGATGGATTCTTCCATTGGTGCAGGTAAGCCACCCTCCCAAGAGGTGGTAGCTAGGTTGGAATTCTTCTGTTGACCTAGTGCTGTCTACACAAGGACTTAGGTTGGCTGAACTACACTACTCAGGCTTTTGGATTTTTCACTCCTGACCAATGTAATTATGCCAAACTAATTTTCTAGTGTAGGCCAGGCCTAAGAAAAGAGGAAATTTCCCCCAACCTGAACCACCAAAGTTGGAGAGAAAGAAAAAAGGAAAGTGGTTTGAAGTGAAAGGTGTCCAGAACAGAGGGATAGTCTCAAAGGCCAGGGCTGGGAGCTGCTGTCTTTGAATACTGGATCCCCTGGTACAGCTAGGAGACATGCTGGGAGACTGAGCAAAGGCAATAGGTAACTTGTATTAGAAAAGGGATTTTTATCTAATGTGTAAATGACCGGAGGTTGCATCTTTATGTTTATTTCCCGTGTAACTTGTGTTTGCTTCCTGGTGCTATTTCATCTTTGAAGCTGTGATTCTTCTATTAAATAAACCATTGTTTATTTTTATGGCAAACAGGTCTCTCTTGTGCAAACTGTATGGAGTTTGTGTCCCAAAGTGAACTGATAGCGGGGGACAGATTTCACTCTTTTGCAGGGGACGAACCAGAGGGGAAAAGTCTGAGTGTCTCACAGTTAAGAACTTAGGGTAAATAAATTTGGAAAGACACAGGACTGGAAGAGTTGTTGAGGTCACCTTTCAAGAAATAACTAGGCTGGTGGAAGTCACTTGTAGGGTGGTTACTGGTGTCAGGGCTCTGAGCCATAGCAGCATAGCTGTCAGGGTTCCTTCCCCACTTTGAACTCTAGGGTACAGATGAGGGGACCCCCATGAAAGACCCCCTAAGCTTATTCTCACCAACTTAGGTTAAAATCTCCCCAAGGTACAAACTTTGCCTTGTCCTTGAACAGTATGCTGCCACCACCAAGCATTTTAAATAAAGAACAGGAAGAGAGACCCCTTGGAGACTTCTTCCCCCAAAATATGCCCCCCAAGCCCTACACACCCCCTGTCCTGGGGAGGCTTGAGAATAATATCCTAACCAATTGGTTACAAAATCATCAAAGACCCAAACCCCTGGATCTTGGAACAATGGAAAAATCAGTCAGGTTCTTAAAAGAAGGATTTTATTTAAACAAACAAACGGTAAAAATCATCTCTCTAAAATCGGGATGGAAAATACTTTACAGGGTATTCAGATTCAAAACACAGAGGATTCCCCCTCTGGGCAAAATCTTAAAGTTACAGAAAACAGGAATAAACCTCCCTCTTAAAACAGGGAAAATTCACATAAAACAAAAGATAAACTAATCCGCCTTGCCTGGCTTACCTATGCTGGTTGCAATATTGGAGACTTGGATTAGGATGGGTTGGAGCAGATGGATTTCTGTCTGGCCTCTCTCAGTCCCAAGAGAGAACAACCCCGTAAACAAAGAGCACAAACAAAAGCCCCCACCCCCCAAGATTTGAAAGTATCTCGTCCCCTTATTAGCCAGGTTAGCTGAGCTTCTTAAGCCTTTACAGGTAACAGGATGTTGCCTCTGGCCAGGAGGGATTTTATAGCACTGTATACAGAAAGGTGGTTACCCTTCCCTTTATATTTATGACAATAGCATTAAGACACAAAAGGTAACAGGTCAGACAGTGACAGAACCCATTACTCGTCCAAGTGACCTCCATAACATCACAGCTAGTCAGTGACAGAGCCAGGAATAAACCCAGGTCTCCTCAATCTCCAAAATATGTACATAAATTGTTTCTTTATGGGGAAGCTCCAGAATTTCTCAGAAGTTCTTCAGAAAGAGTGTTCATGTATGTGTGTCTGTGTTTATTTATACATATATAATGTTGCCTGTCTATTAATTGTGTATTAATTATTTTGATTACTTAAGAATTCCCCATTAACACTTGATTGATGTTCAGTAGGTTCTCATCCCAAGATCAAGCCCAGTATTATTAAAATTACTGTTCTCTTTGGAACCCTAATATGCACAGTTGCAACACTCACACTTAGGAAAACACTTTGTTTTTGTGATAGTTTTGTTAACTCAGTTAGCAAAGTTACAACCCAGCAAGGTAGATAGAGATAACACAGAATGAGTGTCTGAGCATTTATATACTCACACCATCCCCTGAACAACCAGCAGTGTTAGTAGTTATCTTCCACTTCCTCTTCCTTATCACCATCACCAGTGGTCATCATCCTGGTCCTTCCAACAGTTACATCTTCCAAGGCACAAAGGCTGGGATACAACTTTTATAATGTGTTCTACTGATACTGAATATGCATTAGGTATAGTGGGTATTTTCCTTTTTTGTATTTCCTGACCTTACTAATGTTGGGATGCTCTTCTCCCATAGATTACTAGTCAATTTACCTCAAGGTCATTAGCATATAGTTCATTGATTACCATGGCATTCTTGGGAACAGACATCTGCTTATTTTCCTAACTTAAAAATATCTAAAGCTGGTGTAAACTAGCATCTGTGGTTACCAGTCAGCAGTTTAGTCAGTACAGTCTATTTTGGGATAACTTATGATCTAGGGTTATTCCTGGTTAACTGCTTATCCCTGTTTAGCTAAGCTATTATTTTACAAGCCTCAGGCCTGTAGACTCATTGCTTTATTGCCTATGCCTGACCTAGTAAATACCTATATGCCACAATAACCATGTGGTAAATTAATTTAATATGCCCTTTTGATCACCTCATCTTCATGCTGCCCACTGATCTATCTCCTCTAGGACCTTTTCTAACAATCCAAATAGACATCATTTACAAACAAAAAACCAATCTGCTAGAGAAACGTTTCCTCCTCCTTCCCCTGCAGATTTACACCTTCCCAAAAGGATGCATCTGGGAGACAGTAACATATTTTCTTTTATGAACAATATTATGAATGTAATGTTGGATATCTTAGCACATGGCTGTTTCTACCAAACAGGAGTTGTATATCATTGAAAAATATGGATTCCCAATGGGAGCTGGCACATGCTTTGAGTCCTAGAAAAGCTTAAGGTAAGATTTTCTAGTCATCATCAAACTTCTGGATCCAGAAAAGTTACCTTACATCATTTTTAGAAGCTTTCCTGGCTGTTTCTGAGCCTGCTATAGTTGGACTGATGGTCATCTAACAAACTTGGCTTTGTAGGTATAAAAATGTTAATTGGGTCTATTTTTGTAGTACAAATATATCTGTAAAACATTCCTAAAATAGGTTTTTATAATAGTTGATTGAATATACAGAATACCAGATGGTGTGGTGCAGTGTAAAGATTTCAGTAGCACTCACACACAGTGCCCTATATAAGTCACTCATGGCTTTGTCATTCACGTGTAATGTGGCTAGCTCAGACTTAAGTGAATTAAATCTTTATACAAGACTACATCATGTGTCCTGTGTGTCTGTTTCAGGAAATATATAAGGTCCTTCTGTCACTTATTTTACCTAATACATTCCACTAGTAAAAATTAAAAGAAAACAAGGAGAAATATTTCTTTGTCTTTTGCCTCCTTCCAACATCTTTTCACTCTCTGCTCCTGCCTACTGCCTCTTTTCTTCTTCTTTCAGGTCCTTTCCATTGCTCTCCTTTCAGGTCCCTGTGTCTGTCTTTATGTCAGTTTCCTTTATTCTCTTTACACCTCTTACTGTAGGTATATCTGTAAATGTTTGGATCACATTCCTAGAAGGGTTCCCACCAGGGCAGAGTTGAAGGATAATATAGGAGAGCTTGCACAGTAAGCTGCTCTGCAAATCAAGGTCTTTGGTCTCCAGACTGTCATTCTCATATCTTTCAAGAGCACTAAAAATAAATACATAAATAAAGAACTTGAAGAAGAGCATTGGAAATGCAGCGAGAGTCCCAGATATAGCATGAGTTAAAAATTCAAGATGATGCAAGAACAGCAAAACCGCATGACAGCATGTAATAAAAATATTATGGCTGATTGCTAAAAGCACTCACATTAAGTTGTTTGACACAAAAGCAAAGCTGGTTAAGATGGGAAGATAACTTTGCCTTCTTCCCTTTTGAAGCAGACCACTGTAAACACGTTGTAATTAAAGCTGGACCAAAATAAGGGGAAAGATTTTGCAACTTTTTTCAAGTGTCAATTTCAACCAGATCTAACTGAAACATAATAGTAAATGCTTTGTACTGGCTGATTTTATAGCAAACATATTGGCTACATTTTATATATTGTAATTGTCTTGGAAGACTTCTGTCATTTTTAGCAAAATGTTTGCATTCCTTTTCATATGGCATTGTTGTCCCATTGTTCAAGTTCCAGCAGTAAAAACTAATAGTGGTGCAAGAAGATTCTCTTTTTCATTTTAGAATAGTCAACTACCTATCTTGTGTTCTCTTTTCAAGTTTGATGATTTTTGTGATTTTGATAATATCATTGTAAACATTCCACTTACCGCCATAGCACTCCTGGCATTAGGACACAGCATTGCAAGGGTCTTCCACTTTAGTGCCCCTTTTGTCAACCAGTCTGGTTCTTCCATGGTTCTCTTCTGGGTTACAAAGCCCTTCAGCCAGGTCACACTTAAAGTTCAGACCCCTTCTCAGGTAACAAAAAGTCCAATTAAACCACCAGACAAAACATCCAACCAACCCTGCTTCTGCTCCTCTTGGGCCTGACAGGTTTCCCACTACCTCCCAGGGATGCGAGCAGCTTCTCCCAGGAAACTCCCTTTTCTTGTAGGCCTGATCTGAGGCCTTCCCACAACAGCCTACGCTGCTCTGTGTGGTTCCTGTCCCAGCTTCCTCCTGGCTGTGTGCTCTTAAGCCTTTTTAGCATGAGGCCCAGGTGTTCACTATACTAACATCTGACCCATTTAGTTCTGCCTTCTCAGGCTGGATGCAGTTGATTATAGCATAAGTGGAGCTGTCTGAACAGGGTTGAGCTACCCCTAGGCCTCCTGACCCTTAAAAAGGCAGGCCATCCTGATACAATCATATTCTGTAACTGATATTTTAATGGCTATAGTTACTTTGTAATAGTCTGTTTTTAGTTCCTGTTATGTATCATAGAAATATAGGTCTGCAAAGGAACAACAAGTGTCACCTAGTTTATACCCCCCCACTGAGGCAGGACCAAGTATACTAGACCATTGTCAAACACAGCTACCTGGGAAGCCTATTCCAGTGCTTAACTATCCTTATGGTTAGAAAATATCTAGCCTAAATTTCCCTTGATGCACATTAAGCCAATTACTTCTTGTCCGACCTTTCGTGGACACAGAGAACAATTGATCACCGTCCTCATAGTAGCCCTTAACATATTTGAAGACTGTTTATAAGATTCCCCCGTTATCCCCTCCCAGTTTTCTTTTCTCAAGACTAAATATGACTAGTTTTCCACCTTTTCTCACGGGTGAGGTTTTCTAAACTTTTTATCATTTTTGTTGCCCTCCTCTGGGCTCTCCAATTTGTCCACCTCTTTTTTAGGACATGGCTACACTTGCGAGTTAGAGCGCATTAAAGGAGCCCAGTGTGCTCTAACTCACGATGCATCCACACTGGCAATGCACATAGAGCGTTCTGACTCTGCGGCTAGAGCGCTCTTGGTACTCCACCTTGGCGAGTGGAATAACGTTTGATGTGCCCCTGCTGGAGCGCCGCAGTGCCAGTGTGGACACCCTGGTTGGTTAGTGCTCTCTGATCAGCCTCCAGAAGTGTCCCACAATGCCTGTTCTAGCCACTCTGATCATCACTTTGACTTGTACTGCCCTGCCCTGCCCTTAGGTGACCAACTATCAAACCCACCCTTTAAATTCTCTGGGAATTTTGCAAATCCCCTTCCTGTTTGCTCAGCCAGGTGTGGAATATTTTTAGCAAATCTTTCCCGGTGACCACGCCTCCACGTGCCAGGCAATCCCCAGTATAGAGCAATGGCGAGGTGCTGGACCTCATCTGTGTTTGGGGGAGGAAGCTGTCCAGGCCCATCTGCACTCCAGCCGTAGGAACCTTTGGGCAGATATCAAGGGACATGATGGAAAGGGACCATGACCGGGATGCTCTGCAGTGCAGGGTTAAAGTGTAGGAGCTGCAGAATGCCTACAACAAAGCCCGCGAGGCAAACAGCCGCTCCGGTGCTGCCCCCACGACCTGCTGTTTCTACAAAGAACTGGACACGATACTTGAGGGAGACTCCACCTCCATAGAATCATTAAATATCAGGGTTGGAAGGGACCTCAGGAGGTCATCTAGTCCAACTCCCTGCTCAAAGCAGGACCAATCCCCAATTAAATCATCCCAGCCAGAGCTTTGTCAAGCCTGACCTGAAAAACTTCTAAGGAAGGAGATTCTACCACCTCCCTAGGTAACGCATTCCAGTGTTTCACCACCCTCCTAGTGAAAAAGGTTTTCCTAATATCCAACCTAAACCTCCCCCACTGCAACTTGAGACCATTACTCCCTGTCCTGTCCTCTTCTATCACTGAGGATAGTCTAGAACCATCCTCTTTGGAACCACCTCTCAAGTAGTTGAAAGCAGCTATCAAATCCCCCCTCATTCTTCTCTTCTGCAGACTAAACAATCCCGGTTCCCTCAGCCTCTCCTCATAAGTCATGTGCTCCAGACCCCTAATCATTTTTGTTGCCCTTTGCTGGACTCTCTCCAATTTATCTACATCCTTCTTGTAGTGTGGGGCCCAAAACTGGACACAGTACTCCAGATGAGGCCTCACCAATGTCGAATAGAGGGGAACGATCACGTCCCTTGATCTGCTGGCTATGCCCCTACTTATACATCGCAAAATGCCATTGGCCTTCTTGGCAACAAGGGCACACTGTTGACTCATATCCAGCTTCTTGTCCACTGTCACCCCTAGGTCCTTTTCTGCAGAACTTCTGCCTAGCCATTCGGTCCCTAGTCTGTAGCGGTGCATTGGGTTCTTCCGTCCTAAGTGCAGGACCCTGCACTTGTCCTTGTTGAATCTCATCAGATTTCTTTTGGCCCAATCCTCCAATCTGTCTAGGTCCCTCTGTATCCTATCCCTGCCCTCCAGCGTATCTACCACTCCTCCTAGTTTAGTATCATCCGCAAACTTGCTGAGAGTGCAATCCACACCATCCTCCAGATCATTTATGAAGATTTTGAACAAAACCGGCCCCAGGACCGACCTTTGGGGCACTCCACTTGATACCGGCTGCCAACTAGACATGGAGCCATTGATCACTACCCGTTGAGCCCGACAATCTAGCCAACTTTCTACACATCTTACAGTGCATTCATCCAGCCCATACTTCTTTAACTTGCTGACAAAAATACTGTGGAAGACTGTGTCAAAAGCTTTGCTAAAGTCAAGAAACAATACATCCACTGCTTTCCCTTCATCCACAGAACCAGTAATCTCATCACAGAAGGCGATTAGATTAGTCAGGCATGATCTTCCCTTGGTGAATCCATGCTGACTGTTCCTGATCACTTTCCTCTCGTGTAAGTGCTTCAGGATTGATTCCTTGAGGACCTGCTCCATGATATTTCCAGGGACTGAGGTGAGGCTGACTGGCCTGTAGTTCCCAGGATCCTCCTTCTTCCCTTTTTTAAAGATTGGCACTACATTAGCCTTTTTCCAGTCATCCGGGACTTCCCCCGTTCGCCACGAGTTTTCAAAGATAACGGCCAATGGCTCTGCAATCGCAGCCGCCAACTCCTTTAGCACTCTCGGATGCAATGCGTCTGGCCCCATGGACTTGTGCACGTCCAGCTTTTCTAAATAGTCCCTAACCACCTCTTTCTCCACAGAGGGCTGGCCACCTACTCCTCATGCTGTGATGCCCAGCGCAATAGTCTGGGAGCTGACCTTGTTCGTGAAGACAGAGGCAAAAAAAGCATTGAGTACATTAGCTTTTTCCACATCCTCTGTCACTAGGTTGCCTCCCTCATTCAGTAAGGGGCCCACACTTTCCTTGGCTTTCTTCTTGTTGCCAACATACCTGAAGAAACCGTTCTTGTTACTCTTAACATCTCTTGCTGGCTGCAGCTCCAGGTGTGATTTGGCCCTCCTGATTTCATTCCTACATGCCCGAGCAATATTTTTGTACTCTTCCCTGGTCATTTGTCCAATCTTCCACTTCTTGTAAGCTTCTTTTTTATGTTTAAGATCCGCAAGGATTTCACCGTTAAGCTAAGCTGGTCGCCTGCCATATTTACTATTCTTTCGACACATCGGGATGGTTTGTCCCTGTAACCTCAATAGGGATTCCTTGAAACACAGCCAGCTCTCCTGGACTCCTTTCCCCTTCATGTTATTCCCCCAGGGGATCCTACCCATCAGTTCCCTGAGGGAGTCGAAGTCTGCTTTCCTGAAGTCCAGGGTCCATATTCTGCTGCTTACCTTTCTTCCCTGTGTCAGGATCTTGAACTCAACCAACTCATGGTCACTGCCTCCCAGATTCCCATCCACTTTTGCTTCCCCCACTAATTCTTCCCGGTTTGTGAGCAGCAGGTCAAGAAAAGCTCCCCCCCAGTTGGCTCCTCTAGCACTTGCACCAGGAAATTGTCCCCTACGCTTTCAAAAAACTTCCTGGATTGTCTATGCACCGCTGTAGTGCTCTCCCAGCAGATATCAGGAGGATTAAAGTCGCCCATGAGAACCAGGGCGTGTGATCTAGTAGCTTCTGCGAATTGCCGGAAGAAAGCCTCATCCACCTCATCCCCCTGGTCCGGTGGTCTATAGCAGACTCCCACCACTACATCACTCTTGTTGCTCACACTTCTAAACTTAATTCAGAGACACTCAGGTTTTTCTGCAGTTTTGTACCGGAGCTCTGAGCAGTCATACTGCTCCCTTACATACAGTGCTACTCCCCCACCTTTTCTGCCCTGTCTGTCCTTCCTGCACAGTTTATACCCATCCATGACAGTACTCCAGTCATGTGAGTTATCCCACCAAGTCTCTGTTATTCCAATCATGTCATAATTCTTTGACATCACCAAGACCTCCAGTTCTCCCTGCTTGTTTCCAAGGCTTTGTGCATTCATATATAAGCACTTGAGATAACCTGCTGATCGCCCCTCATTCTCAGTATGAGGTAGGAGCCCTCCCCTCACAGACGTTCCTGCCTGTGCTTCCTCCCAGTATCCCGCTTTCCCACTTACCTCAGGGCTTTGGTCTCCTTCCCCTGGTGAACCTAGTTTAAAGCCCTCCTCACTAGGTTAGCCAGCCTGCTCACAAAGATGCTCTTCCCTCTCTTCGTTAGGTGGAGCCCGTCTCTGCCCAGCACTCCTCCTTCATGGAACACCATCCCATGGTCAAAGAATTCAAAGCCTTCTCTCCGACACCACCTGCGTAGCCATTCATTGACTTCCACGATTCCACTCCGAAGACCACCATGGACACTTCAGAGCACAGTCCAAGAAGGCAGGAGGAGGAGCAAAGCAGGAGCAAGGGTGCTGAGGGGGAGGAATACACCCCAGAATCCCTAAATGCATGCAGCCAGGAGCTGTTCTCAAGCCAGGAGGAAGGTAGCCAGTCATGGGGGCTGGTGCTTGGGGACAGAAACACCAGAGGAGGTTCCCAGTAAGCAGCTTTTATTTTGGGAATAAAATAAAAGAAAATTATTCTGTGTGGGCTCTTGGGGCAAGGAGTGTTAGGGCTGCATGCATGCCTAGATGCGGAATAGGGCATCGATGTGCTCTCACACATCGTGGTAATGTGCCTCAGTGATCTCTTCAAAGGTCTCATCCAGAACTTGGGCAATGCGCTTGCGCAGGTTTTGTGGGAGAACTGCTGTTGTCCTTGTCCCAGTCAGGCTAACATGTCCGCCCCACTGTACCGTGAGGGGCAGGGGGACCATTGCTGCACACAGGCAAGCTGCATATGGGCCAGGGCAGAAGCTGCATTGCAGTAGAAGACCCTCCCTTGCTTCCCAGGTCACCCTCAACAGCAAGATATCTTCCAGGATGAACTGCTGTGGAAAATGTGGGGACAGTGTTCAGTATAGGGACCGCCTAATGCTGTTGGCTCTCCCCAAGGCACAGAAACCCAGGAGACAGTACAGCCATGAAAGAATCAGTCCCCCTTGACACTGTGCTTACTCACCATTTTGGGGCTCCCAGGGGTTATGTGCTCTCCCTTTGGGACAGGCAAATTATGTGATTGCGTAGACTGTGCTTGCCCTCCTTAAGTATGGGGGAATCATTGCTCTCTTGCATGAGCAATGCTGCCTCTGTTAAGTGTTGCATTTTGCCTTTACAGATGCAACCTTGAGATCTCAACCGTCCGTGTTATCACCGACTGAGAGGCTGCAAAGAATCAGTAAGAGGCCACGTAGAAGCAAGAGGACATGCTGCATGAAGTCATGCAGCACTCCCTTAATGAAAATCAAAAAGTGCAGAAGTGGCAGGAGAGGGAAAGGAGCGCCGGCACCAAAGCCCAGAGCGGCTGATAAGCAACATGGATCACCAAGACGACTCTATCCAGGTGCTCATAGTCATACAGGCAGAGCACTACCGCGCCCTTCCCCCCTGCAGCCCTTGTCCCAAAACTCTTTCCCTTGTGCCCCCATGTCACCTCCAACCCACTTTCCTCAACATCTGGGTTCTTATCGCCACCAGCTGCCTCCAACACCTGTAGCTTCACCACCCAGCCCTGAAAACTACGACCCTCACCCACTGCACTCAACCCCTATCACCATGCAGTATAGCCATCCTGAAGTGCAGCACTCATTGCACAGCACTCCAACCAGGAAGGCTGAGTATGACAGGACATACGCAAACCTGTGATTGTACTGTTCCCCACTCCACCCCCTTGCCCTTTATGTTTCCTAAGCAGTTGTGTTTCTTTTCAATAAATCCATTTTCTTTTCATTACATGGATTTTTTTTGCTTTGAAAACATTCTTTATTATTGCATAATGTAAAAGATACCTTAGCCCAGGAAAGAAACAGGCACTGCAAGTCAGTGCATCATACGTAGAAAACACAGATTCCTGCTAACGTTGGGACCACTGCACTTTCCTCCCGTGCAGGGTACCAGACTTTACTGGTGGCTTTCAGCCTCAAATTGCTCCTTCAAGGCATCCCTAATCCTTGCAGCCTCGTGCTGGGCCCCTCTAATAGCCCTGCTCTCTGGCTGTTCAGATTCAGCCTCCAGGTGTTGAACCTCCGAGTTCCACGCCAGAGTAAATCTTTCACCCTTCCCTTCACAAATGTTATGGAGGGTACAGCACACAGATATAACCTCGGGGATGCTGTTATTGGCCAGGTCCAGCTTCCCATACAGAGAGCGCCAGTGGCCCTTTAAATGGCCAAAAGCACACTCCACAGTCGTTCTGCACCAGCTCAGCCTGTTGTTGAAGTGCTCCTTGCTGCTGTCAAGGCTCCCTGTGTAGGGTTTCATGAGCCACAGCATTAAAGGGTAAGCAGGGTCTCCAAGGATTACAATGGATCATTTCGATCATTTCGATTTCCCCTACGATGATCTTCTGGTCTAGGAAAAAAGTCCTGGCTTGCAGCTTCCTGAACAGGCCAGTGTTCCAAAAGATCGTGCGTCATGCACCTTTCCAGGCCAGCCTGTGTTAATGTCAATGAAACGTCCACGGTGATCCACAAGTGCCTGGAGAACCATAGAGAAATAGCCCTTCCGATTAACGTACTCGGAGGCTAGGTGGGCTGGTGCCAGAAATGGAATATGCGTCCCATCTATCGCCCCTCCACAGTTAGGGAAACCCATTTGTGCAAAACCAGCCACAGTGTCATGCACGTTACCCAGAGTCACGGTTGTTCTGAGCAGGATGCGATTAATGGACCTGCAAACTTGGATCAACACGATTCCAACGGTCGACTTCCCCATTCCAAACTGGTTAGCAACTGATCGGTAGCTGTCTGGAGTTGTTAGCTTCCAGATTGCAGTAGTCACCTGCTTCTCTACTGTCAGGGCAGCTCTCAATCTCATGTCCTTGGGCTGCAAGGTGCGGGCAAGCTCCTTACCCAGTCCCATGAAAGTGGCTTTTCTCATCCGTAAGTTCCTCAACCACTGCTTGTCATCCCAGACTTGTATGATGATGTGATCCCACCACTCAGTGCTTGTTTCCTGAGCCCAAAAGCACTGTTCAACAGTGGTGAGCATGTCCGTGAATGCCACAAGCAATCTCGTGTCATATGCGTTACTCACGTCAATATCATCGTTGGAGTCCTCACTGTCACTTTGGATCTTAAGGAGTAAGTTGATTGCCAAACGTGTTGTGCTGGCGAGACTAATCAGCATATTCATCAGCAGTTAGGGCTCCATTCCCGCAGATTGAAAGGGAAGACAGAGCGCACAGTACAAAAAAGTTTGAAAGATGACGCCAATTGTGGACAGAAGCAGAGGGTTTGCTGGGATGTGAACCAATGCATCACAGGGTGTTGGGACAGGGCCCAGAATGCCCAGCACATCTTGCCCCCTTCCCACAAGCCACAGCGCCAGAATAGGAAGAGGTGCTCTGTGGGATAGCTGCCCGCAGTGCACCACTCCCAATGCCACTGCAAGTGCCACAAATATGGACATGCCAGTGTGCTTGCAGCTGTCAGTGTGGATAGATTGCAGCACTTTCCCTACTGCGCTCTACGAAGGCTGGTTTAACTCAAAGCGCTCTACATTTGCAAGCGTAGCCAGGCCTTTAGAGTGTGGCATCCGAAACTGAACACAGTATTCCACCCGAGTGTCAAGTAGAGTAGGACAATTACCTCCCATGTCTTACATACTACACTCCTTTTAATACACCCCAGAATTATAATAGCCTTTTTCACAACTGCATCACACTGTTGGCTCACATGTAACTTGCGATCTATAATAACCCCATGTTCTTTTCAGCTATACTACTGTCTTGCCAGTTATTCCCCATTTTGTATTTGTGAAGATTTTCCCTTCCTAAGTGTAGTATTTTGTGCTTGTAATTACTGAATTTCATCTTGTTCATTTCAGATCAATTCTTCAATTTGCCAAGGTCATTTTGCATTCTACCCTTGTCCTTGAAAGTGCTTGAAACCTCTCCCATCTTGGGGTCACCCACACATTTTATAAGCATATTCTCTACTCCATTATCTAAGTTATTAATGAAAATGTTGAATAGTACCAGACCCAGGAGAGACCTCTGTGGGACCCTACTTAAATACACCCTCCGACAACAAACCATTGATAACTACTCTTTGAGTATTGTCTTTCAACCAGTGATCCATCCACTTTATAGTAATTTTCTGTAGACCACCATACAATAAATAAAATGTTAATATGATGTGGGATTTAATACAGAAGGATTTAGCCCATCTAAACAATTATGGAGACTGATCAGCATAATGGTAATGCTTAGCCAGGTCCAAGCAGGTTTAGAAAAGAGCTAGTTGCAGCATTGCCAACCTCAAGTATTCAAAAGTCACATGTCAGGCCGCAAAAATAAGGAGATGGTTTGTTATTTTTTTTTTTTAAATCTCATGAGTTTTAAGATAAACATTCTGGGTTAATTTTGTGTGTCTTTTGTTTTGTGATCCTTTAAGATCTACTTGAGTCATGTTTCCAACCTTTTCTACAACCATGAGAGTTAGAAACTTACTTTAATCTTTTAAATGAAAGCTGAGATAACAACATGATTCCAGGAGCTGCAGATTTAAGACAAGCAACATGGGAGACATAATAGAATTGTGAAAATTGGCCACACCATTATTACTAAACGTGATCCTAGGTGAAGTCCGTTAAGAGTGGGACCTCCTTCTCCATTATTTATTGATTTAATCATTTGACTTAAATTCAAATTGACTTGCTCCCACCCAGTTGAGTTTACCAGAGCAGACAAAAAAAGGGAAATTTAAACTTGACAATTTAAATATAACTGACAATCTTTTCCCAATTTCTTCCCTGTAATCAATAAGTTTTATCCTTTGGAAGGCGATAGTTTAATAAATGGAAAAGATTGTGTACCTTGTACAAACTTCCATTGAGGTGATTAGTTTCAGTCCAGATGGCTTTGTGATGTGTTTCCTCTTGGCAGTGCTGGGTGTCAGCATGGATTCTTTTAAGATTATGCTTATTAATGCAAAGTCACTGGTTATGAAGACAGATATGATGGTAACTTTTATAAAGCCCCATGTTTACATGTGTAACTAAAACCTTAGAGACACAAAGTGGGTGAGGTAATATCTTTTATTGGAACAACCTCTGCTGATCACAGAGATAGGCTTTCAAGCTTTTTGAGCTAAAACCTTGTTGGATGACACTGTAAGGCTTGGGGTGACACAGGTATCTGCAGCTAGCTAGAGGCAAAATTCAGCTTGAAGTGAGGGAGGATCAGGAAGATGGTATTTGCATACTGCCTCCAATGAAGGAAGTCTCCTACACCAAAAGTAGAATGGTTAAGTGTGACCATTTTGTACATGAATCTCACAGTGGGGTTAAAGTGGGACTAGTGATTTTGTGCAGATCACTGTGCTGCTCAGATGTGGTCTATCTGAGATTTAGGGTAGCACAAGCTGCTTGGTTTATTGTTCTGAGTGAAGTTAAGTGTCCTCATAGATGAGACTCCTCTGGTCTATCCCAAGTTCTTTGGCTTGCATGACAACCATGGGACTGTTGCAGTTGGTTTCTCAACTTCTGTAACTGACCATACTCTATATCTTATCTTTTGAGCTGGGATTGGTGGGTTTATACCACTGTCATAGCCACTGCTTTGTGGTCAGGTTGCACCTTTTCTGCTAGGGAAACCAGGAGTTGTTTAATGTTTCACCTTGGAGGTTAATGTTTGCCCTTAGTATAGTTGCAGATAGTTTGGATGGCGAATATTCTCTGGCCAGCAGATCACTCTATCATTGGCGTTGTAAAATATTATAATGATCTCTGTGCTTACCTGTTGAGATAGTGGCCAATGCCCTTTTCTTCAGCTTCATCTGCACAGATTGTTGTGATTTATAGATGTCCTGTGGTGAATGAAACAAGAAGGTTGACATCTAGGGTGCTAGTGAAAGACGACTTGTGTAAACCTGACTGATTGTGAAATCAAGATCTATTTATTTATTACATCTTATGCCATATTTGTGTAGGAGGTGAAGAAAGTGCTAGCAGGGAGCAACTGTGTGCAGGAAAATTCAGGAACTGCATCTGTAGCTGTTATATGTGCAGGGTGCAACATGGGGGAAGCTTCTTGAGCTTACACACACATGGATTGTATGACTTACACATGCAAGGGGCCAACATTTTGGCCCCTTGTAACAACCTAAGGTCAAGCGTCAAGAACATTATTGCTATAATTCTTGGTATGGTGTCCCTCACAGCCTGTATACTTTTGTGTGGAAATGTCTGTGGATGCAGTGACAGGACAACATGTGTGTAGTCATAGAACATCAGGGTTGGAAAGGACCTCAGGAGGTCATCTAGTCCAACCCCCTGCTCAAAGCAGGACCGATCCCCAACTAAATCAGGCTGCTGGAAGAAAGTCAGTGACACAGAAGCCTTTTCAGCCATCCTGTGGCTGTTCTTGGAGTGTGCTACCATGGTGTGCTGGTATCAAATGGGCATCTTGTCACATCTGATATGTGACATCCTCAACTACCCTTTGGAAACATTTTGTCCTTTGTCTGGAAAGGGTTTATATAGGATGGCAAGGTAAGGATGACAGTTCCTGCCATTTCTGTGCTTTCCACAAATAAAAATTAATATAATGTTATGTGTGACTGTGTAGATAAATTATTGTGAATAACTGTGTTTCAGTACAGATGTAACGGATGTCTAGCTGTCTATAACTCAGTCTCAGTGTCTATGTATTTCTCTCTCAGCTAGAGTGTAATTCCACCTCTCTGTTTACACTATTACAGTCTCAATTTTATGTCTGTTTTCTAAAAGCAATTGAATTAGAGCATTTGACATTTCCTTGTGCTAACGTACTCCCGTACAGAGAGAATCCTGGATCAGGGAGAAGAATAATATTTCTATGGGATACAAGAATGCAATGGGTGTAACAGAATGGTAAATGCTGTAAATAGCATCCTGTAAGGTAAACTGCAGTTCTGGCTATGGTAGTAGAACTACATGAGGTGTGAATGGGGGTGGTGATCATGATTAGTGGTGATTAGCTATACCGTTATTATCTCTTATTGCTCTATTGCCATAGGTCATCACCATTTGTTACAGACCATGTAGGAAGAAGAACTGACCTGAAGAAGAGCTCTGTGAGCTCAGCAGCAGCAGCCACTGCCAGTAGCACCAAGGGGCACAGAGAGCGGGTGCATTATTGGAACACGTTACCCTCGTCCTCACTCCCCTCCTCCCGTCTAATATTGTTTACCGCACTCGCTGCAAGTTGTTAGGTTGTAGACTGTTTGGGACAGGGACAGTGTCTGCTTCTGGGCTTGTGCAGTGTCTAGCAGAAAGACGACCCAATCCTGCAAGAGACCTCTGAGCATGCTGAAATAAGAATAATAATGATGAGCTTTTGTAAGTAGCTGAGAGCAGTGACACACCATAGCTGTGTTTATATTATGTGAAAAATCTAGATTTAGGGCACAAGTGTGATCAGAATAGGGCCTTTAATGCCTTAAAAGTTCACTTTGATTCTGGAATATCTAGATGGGGCTAGCTAGTGGGAACCAATTAATGTGATGAGGTGTACAGTATGCATAGAAAGAACTGCAGCCGTCAGACAGGGTAGGGAGCAGGGATGCTATGATTTGTTACGGCTTTAATTAACTATTGAATTATTTTGAAAATACTCTTAGTTGGATTAATTTCTTTTGGTTTCCTTCTCATGTTCCTGGAGCACAATAGAAAGCTGACTAAAATGAAACCTTTGAGGAGTGTTTCATCATTTGAGATCTAGGTTAAGTTAAAAAAATTGAAATGAGTTGACTTATAGTTGTTTCGATTTTTTAAAAAATTAATTTTATAGCAAGTATGGAATTAATTTGAACTTGTCGTTGCCTTGGCGGGGAAAACAAACATTAAATAGAAGCAAAGTCAATCACATTTGAACATTTGCATTTTTACCATTGAGTGTGTTTACCTGAATTATCATCTTGTAGCAGACATCTCTGCTTTGCTTTGATCTCATGCTACCAAAGATATTTTACACGAAGCAATCATTAAAAACCCCACACACAATTATGACAATTTCTGAAAAGCTCATCAATTAATATAAGGTGCAGGGGCTTTTCATTTTAATTTTAATGTGCTGTAGTGTAGAATTTAAAAATAATGAAGTGTTTTAAAGAATCCTTAGATTTTACTTCCTCCTAATATAGCTGCAGATGTGTGCTTGATGTGAAAAATGATGGTGAAAGGGACTAGATTGGATGACTTTTAGGATGAAAAAAGGTACCAAGTAATGAACCAATAGGGACCTGTGTGCTACTGAGTTAATAGAAATAAAACATTCTGTGAGACTTGTGAGTCATTAATTCAAATGCTGGTGTAAATATGGTTTCGTTCATCACCTGTTTAAATTATGTTTATGTACAGTTCCTGCATACAACCTCTACTGCCTTGTGTGAAATGCCATTGACTGGAGCTAGCATTTTCATTTATACAAACAGTATTTTCTGTGTTGCCAGTAGATGGGAGAAATAGTAGTCTCTAGTTATCAGTGATACAGATAGGCCATAGAAAAGTCCCATTAATTTCAAATTAGCTTTCTGAATAAGTTTAAATTAAATCATTTCCTGGATTCTTCCTAATATTTGTATGTTTTTTATAATAATAATTTATAACTGATGGGCATTCTATGGCGAACATAGCAAATTAATATGTGATCTTACAGAAAATTATTCTTCCATTATGAAGTATTTTTAGGATAGTAGAAAAGCATTTTAAATGTGTAGATACATGAGATCATCAACCAAACATGATACACACATCTGGAAATAAAAAGAAGGTTTTTCACCCCCAACAAAAAATGTTTTTAATAAAAGCATTCCCTGTTTTCTTTTCTAAAGCCCAGTGCCATACCTTTTTAAAGACACTCAAGCAAATTTGGATCCCAGTCATGCTCCCCCTGAAGTCAGTGGCTAAACTCCCATGGACTTAGAACTGGAGCAGGCCCATGGATATTACGTGACTTATTAAATCTAATGCACAAAAAAATTCAAAGTATCTGGATATGTAGGGCTTTGATTGGCTCATGAATGATTTGCCTAGGACACCTAACAATGATCAGATGATAACAGCTTTCTGTTCCTGCAAGTCTGTCTGGGCTTCATCTAAACATGGCATATAGACATAAATGGCTCCCTTTACCAATCTCTGCCAGTTTTCATAAGTGATCAGTCACCATGATTTGAATAGCTTCATGATGATTAAGAGAAAATGCCAGAATCAAGTCCCTGGTTCAATCCTTATAAATTTCAGCCAGGCACTGTCTCAGAGCTAGATCAATTGCTTTAACAGTTCCAAAATATGTTCTTTAATAAATGCCTACAGTGTTAGAAAATATTTGTACGTAATGCACTGTTAAACATCTTTTTAATCCTAAAATAAAAGGCCTGATTTTTAGCCAGGACTTAATCCAGCCTCTAATACTATGGCCATGATGGCATCTCTTTAGATACCTACCTGTCTTGTTTGCCAGTGTAGTTAGGTATATAATGGGTGCAGGTGCAGGCATAACTGAATATTGAGGCTGACCCTGTGTGTGAATGAGTGTATAATGCAATATTTCCAAATTACAATTGCACAGCTGTCTGGGGAACAAACAATATAAACTTGCATATACTTTCCATGTGTGGAAAAATAATTGCACATAAAATGGTGACATTCTTTATATTTCCATGCTGAAGACAGCATCTTTGCCTGTCAAGGGAGTATCAAACCCTATGCTGAGCAAAGAAAAGTACAAAAAGTGGGGAGGATGTCATCTTAGGCGACCGTTATGTACAGATAGAAGAGGCATTTTTCTTGTGATGTAAACTGTACTGTTGGAAGAATAAGAACACAGGTTTCATGGAGGGTGTAATCCATTCCTCTACATGGTCACTGTACCCAAGATCTTCTGTGTAGTCCCTATGCAGGTTAGAAGTGGCGTGGAGGATCTTTTGCTAATCTACCGCACCAGGGGTAAATTGAACACAATCTCAATTTTTTCAGTTTAGACAATGCCAATAAAGGGATCAAATTAATGGTCTATAATGTAACACTCCCACACAGGGGAATAAAGTAGTGAAAAGCGCACCCTCACTTTTCTGCACCCACACTGTGGATAGCAGCAGGGGGCACAGAGGAAAGGAAGGAGAGGCCATAGTAGAGCTCCTACTCTTTATGCAACACAGGTGGGTAGGAAGTGGAAAGAGCCTTGGGTCAATATTCTCAATGCACCAGACAATGTAACTACACCAGCACACTTGTGGATGTATGCTGCATTAGGCACAGGGGCTGGTGCAAGGTATGTCTCAGCTGGAGCAGGGGGAAATCTGGGGGCAGACTGCGACTCTGAGTCACCATCTGTTTCATAGGCTGCTCCTGGTGGGGTGCAACACAGTGCTGCCTAATTCACAGGGCTTGTGGCAAAGCCATAAATTTAGCCCATAAGGATTTGCCTAAAATCCATCTCTGGATTCATGCTGTCACCATATATGTGAATGTGGCTATTGCTAGCTCAGGACTCTTAAAAAAAAATACCTTGAGCAAAATCCTCCCTGAATGGCCTTATGCAGTGTGACAAAAATAGTCACAATACCAGGCAGCATGATCACTCCTCAGAAGTTACATAACAAAGTAAAAGATACAGCAGGTAAGGACAAAAGCGGTTTTAAAAATAGCCTGAAATGTAGCCAATATACAGTTCTAAAAACGTGTAGAAAAGGCAAGCCCCCTACTATGTTTTATGTTCTACACCTGGAACATGCATAGCAAACAACTGTGGTTACACTGATATGCGCAGCCTCACTTGGGCAATAATTTTCAAGGGATGAACTGAACAATATTTCCACTGTTCTGCACAAATCAGAACATCATTTTTCTCTTAATTATTAGAAATTAATGCAAACCAAATTCCATTATTTAATTCTTTTTGAGATAACCCTGTCACACTCTAGTAGGCCTTGGGCAGTAATACCATGGTGATGAGAATGGTATAATATATCTACGTAGAGAATCAGATTTTTTTTTTTTGGTTTATACATGACGATTTCAACAGATGAAATGCAGAATCCTGTTCCATGTGTGAGCTCTTTAAAATAATCTCTCACTTAAAAGGATCCCTGAATAAATGGTCTGTCTGTTTTTGTTTATAGTGCTTATGAAAGGAGCCAGATCAACGTCTTTGGAAATTAAAGCCCTCTTAGTTTATATAGGAAATAATCATACTGCTGCTTTGCAAGACTAGCTCTTTCATAGCAGGTTAACATTGGGTTGTCTCCCTTTAGTAGATGAAGACCTGGAACATTTCCTTGACCCCATCATCTGAGAGTATTAGTGCTTCAAACACAATAGACACGGACTCTCTGTATTTTGGGACATCAACAAATAATGAATGAGCAGTTTGTGTTGAAAGAGTTTTTATCGTTAGGCTGCAAATCCAAATTATTTGTGGATATAATGCACTGGTGCATTTTATATGAGTGAAGAAGCTGAAATATTGCTTATTTCACATAAATATATTAATTTTAATATTACATATTTAAAGTACTCCTTTTGTGGGGAAAAAAGGAGTTTTCTTAGCAGATAATTCTACAATGCTTTAATGGCTACATTTTGCGCCTAGGTATTCTCCTCATGCACCCCCACTTGGCAGATGCAAACACCTGTGTGTACTCTTGAATAAGTCTAACATCTGTGCCCACAAAAGCCTTAGAATTTACACCCACAGAAATGAAGCAATGGAGCCTTCAAAACCCATCTGTCCACCACTTGAAAGTGCTTGCAGGTGGTAGAATAGTGCAACAGTATGTACAGGTATTAGCACATGCAAAGTGTGTGTACATGTATTTTCTTGTGCAATTTTGTATACATGCTGTTAGAGGTTGAAAATCCAGCCCTGAATATAGATATTTTTATCTTGTCACTTAATTCTTTATTGTTATACCTCCACCCACATTCCATGGGCTATATTTTCATCACATCATCTTAATTTCCTTCCATAGTCATTTGCATATTGTGACAAATTGCAAGCACTACTTTGATGGGTTTCACACTTTCCCTTCTTGGGGAGGGTTCAGGGCACTGTTTCTCACCCGGAACTGGAGTACTAACTGCCCCCCTAGTGTCTTAGGAGAGAGTGAAGAGGGAGGGACCAGGTCCTGCCCTCTACTCCAGTCCTAGCCCAGGGGCCCTAGGGATAGCAGTAAACCACTTGAACTAGCTGTTCCTTCCCCTGGGCTACTTCCCCCTCCTGCCCTTCAACTTGTGGGGCTTCCTGCCCTCCCTCTGCACAAACCAGGTGTCCCTTTACCTAGGGTCTTGGTCTTCTTAGCCCACCACAGCACTTCTCCAAACTTTCCTCTGCTTCCCTCCAAACTGCTCTCTGCTCTAACACCAATCCAATCTGCTTCAACTCCTTCCCTTATCTGATTGAAGCAGGGGGGTTTTATCAGGTGACTGGCTTCAGGTGCTTTAATCGGCTTCAGGTGCTTTAATTCATAGATTCATAGATATTTAGGTCAGAAGGGACCATTATGATCATCTAGTCCGACCTCCTGCACAACGCAGGCCACAGAATCTCACCCACCCACTCCTGCGAAAAACCTCTCACCTATGTCTGTGCTATTGAAGTCCTCAAATCGTGGTTTAAAGACTTCAAGGAGCAGAGAATCCTCCAGCAAGTGACCCGTGCCCCATGCTACAGAGGAAAGTGAAAAACCTCCAGGGCCTCTTCCAATCTACCCTGGAGGAAAATTCCGACCCCAAATATGGTGATCAGCTAACCCCTGAGCATATTGGCAAGATTCATCAGCCAGATACTATAGAAAATTCTTTCCTGGGTAACTCAGATCCCACCCCATCTAATATCCCATCACAGGCCATTGGGCCTATTTACCATGAATATTTAATTACCAAAACCATGTTATCCCATCTCCTCCATAAACTTATCAAGTTTAATCTTAAAGCCATATAGATCTTTTGCCCCCACTGCTTCCCTTGGAAGGCTGTTCCAAAACTTCACTCCTCTGATGGTTAGAAACCTTTGTTTAATTTCTAGTCTAAATTTCCCTGTGGCCAGTTTATATCCATTTGTTCTTGTGTCCACATTGGTACTGAGCTTAAATAATTCCTCTCCCTCTCCGATATTTATCCCTCTGATATATTTATAGAGAGTAATCATATCTCCCCTCAACCTTCTTTTAGTTAGGCTAAACAAGCCAAGCTCCTTGTGTCTCCTTTCATAAGACAATTTTTCCATTCCTCGGATCATCCTAGTAGCCCTTCTCTGTACCTGTTCCAGTTTGAATTCATCCTTCTTAAACATGGGAGACCAGAACTGCACACAGTATTCCAGGTGAGGTCTCACCAGTGCCTTGTATAACGGTACTAAAACCTCCTTATCCCTACTGAAAATACCTCTCCTGATGCATCCCAAGACCACATTAGCTTTTTTCACGGCCATATCACATTGGCGGCTCATAGTCATCCTATGATCAACCAATACGCCAAGGTCCGTCTCCTCCTTCATTACTTCTAATTGATGCGTCCCCAGCTTATAACTAAAATTCTTGTTATTAATCCCTAAATTCATGACCTTACACTTCTCACTATTAAATTTCATCCTATTACTATTACTCCAGTTTACAAGGTCATCCAGATCCTCCTGTGGGATATCCCTGTCCTTCTCTAAATTGGCAATACCTCCGAGCTTTGTATCATCTGCAAACTTTATTAGCACACTCCCACTTTTTGTGCCGAGGTCAGTAATAAAAAGATTAAATAAGATTGGTCCCAAAATCGATCCTTGAGGAACTCCACTGGTAACCTCCCTCCGGCTTGACAGTTCACCTTTCAGTAGGACCCGCTATAGTCTCCCTGTTAACCAATTCCTTATCCACCTTTCAATTTTCATATTGATCCCCATCTTTTCCAATTTAACTAATAATTCCCCATGTGGCACCATATCAAATGCCTTACTGAAATCTAGGTAAATTAGATCCACTGTGTTTCCTTTGTCTAAAAAAATCTGTTACTTTCTCAAAGAAGGAGATCAGGTTGGTTTGGCATGATCTACCATGTTGTATTTTGTAAAACCATGTTGTATTTTGTCCCATTTACCATTTACTTCAATGTCCTGAACTACCTTCTCCTTCAAAATTTTTTCCAAGACCTTGCACACTACAGATGTCAAACTAACAGGTCTATAGTTACCCGGATCACTTTTTTTCCCTTTCTTAAAAATAGGAACTATGTTAGCAATTCTCCAATCATACGGTACAACCCCTGAGTTTACAGATTCATTAAAAATTCTTGCTAATGGGCTTGCTTTCATTTCATTTCATTTCATGTGCCAATTCCTTTAATATTCTTGGATGAAGATTATCTGGGCCCCCCGATTTAGTCCCATTAAGCTGTTTGAGTTTCTTTTCTACCTCAGATATGGTAATATCTACCTCCATACCCTCATTCCCATTTGTCATGCTACCATTATCCCTAAGATCCTCTTTAGTCTTATTAAAGACTGAGGCAAAGTATTTGTTTAGATATTGGGCCATGCCTAGATTATCCTTGACCTCCACTCCATCCTCAGTGTTAGCGGTCCCACTTCTTTCTTTGTTTTCTTCTTATTTATATGGCTATAGAACCTTTTACTATTGGCTTTAATTCCCTTTGCAAGGTCCAACTCTACTTGATTTTTAGCCTGTCTCACTTTATCCCTACATGTTCTGACCTCAATAAAGTAGCTTTCCTTGCTGATCCCTCCCTTCTTCCACTCCCTGTATGCTTTCTACTTTTTCTTAATCACCTCTCTGAGATGCTTGCTCATCCAGCTTGGTCTACAACTCCTGCCTATGAATTTTTTCCCTTTCTTGGGATGCAAGCTTCCGATAGCTTCTGCATCTTTGATTTAAAATAATCCCAGGCCTCCTCTATCTTTAGATCCATAAATTCTTCAGTCCAATCCACTTCCCTAACTAATTTCCTTAATTTTTGAAAGTCAGCCCTTAATTAATCTATAGCAAACTTTCTTCCCTCTACAGGGAATAAGGCTCCCTTCTAAAACTCTCCTGCTGCCCTCTGGCCATGTTGTATCACAATATGGAGATGTCATTTAGTGGTCATACTGCCTTATATGTTAGAGATATCAGGTAGCTAGATGTTTAAATAGTACAGCTGTATCTACAAAACAATGGGTACAAAAGAAAGGAGTCTGTGTTGGGGCTGAGATGAAAATCAGATTTTCCTAAGATTTAAATGTGTATGAAATCCATCTTTTGTTGGTGTATTTCTGATGAAAAAATGTTTGTTTTCATTTTCTGGAAATTAGTGATCTATGGAAGACTGAATATAATTTCCCAGTTCAAGTGTAACAATTATGTCTATGAAATTTCACACTGAATGGCTGACCGTATTGAGGTAATTGATGAGATACAGACCTCAAAAACTGGAAACACTCCACTGATGTTCATGATGTCTAAATTTGGTGCATAATCTTACAGTAGGAGGTAATCCATGTACAAAGTATTCCCCTGGTATCAATGAAGGAAATAATGAAATATTGGCTTTGGATTTATGTTTTCTTATTGTCATCTCTGAGTTAAAAAATCAGTCATTTTAGGACAATGGGAGTTACTTCTCAGCCCATCATTTTTTCCTGCTTGCTACTGGAGGGAAGCCTTGGTTCTGTGTAAAATGTCCTTATTCACACACGGAACGTGGGAGCAATGGGTTGACAGTTACACATTGGGCCTGATTCTCTGTTGCCTTGCTTCTTGTGCAGTCATTTACAGCCATGAAAAGGGAGTGTAAAATGCTACAGTATGGGCTATGATGTGTCACATACAGGATTATGACTTCACTGTAGGATAGGATCAAGCAGGAGGAGGATCTGGGCTAACAGGGAGACTATTTGTCAAATACAAATAATTGAAATATTAGCAAAGGGAAATCAGGAAATGATTAGCTAAATAAACTGCTTTTTGTATAAATAGTCTTTTTTTTTAAAGTTAGTCCCTCCCTATGAAAAGTAGTGCACTCAGTGTAGTAACAGTATGCTACCATAATAGGTGCATTACAAATGCCTACGTAGTATGACTATTTGCATACCAGCTCAGGGTATGTCTACACTACGGAATTAGGTCGAATTTATAGAAGTCGTTTTTTTAGAAATCGGTTTTATATATTCGAGTGTGTGTGTCCCCACAGAAAATGCTCTAAGTGCATTAAGTGCATTAACTCGGCGGAGTGCTTCCACAGTACCGAGGCTAGAGTCGACTTCCGGAGCGTTGCACTGTGGGTAGCTATCCCACAGTTCCCACAGTCTCCACTGCCCATTGGAATTCTGGGTTGAGATCCCAATGCCTGATGGGGCTAAAACATTGTCGCGGGTGGTTCTGGGTACATATCGTCAGGCCCCCGTTCCCTCCCTCCCTCCATGAAAGCAAGGGCAGACAATCGTTTCGCGCCTTTTTTCCTGAGTTACCTGTGCAGACGCCATACCACAGCAAGCATAGAGCCCGTTCAGCTCACTGTCACCATATGTCTCCTGGGTGCTGGCAGACACGGTACTGCATTGCTACACAGTAGCAACAACCCATTGCCTTGTGGCAGCAGACGGTGCAATACGACTGATAGCCGTCATCGTCATGTCCAAGGTGCTCCTGGCCATGTCAGCTGGGAGCGCCTGGACAGACATGGACGCAGGGACTAAATTTGGAGTGACTTGACCAGGTCATTCTCTTTAGTCCTGCAGTTAATCCTATTGAACCATCTTATGGTGAGCAGGCAGGCGATACGGATTGCTAGCAGTCGTACTGTACCATCTTCTGCCGGGCAGGCAAGAGATGAGGATGGCTAGCAGTCATATTGTACCATCTTCTGCCGAGCAGCCATGAGATGTGGATGGCATGCAGTCCTTCTGCACCGTCTGCTGCCAGCCAAAGATGTAAAAGATAGATGGAGTGGATCAAAACAAGAAATAGACCAGATTTGTTTTGTACTCATTTGCTTCCTCCCCTCCCCTGTCTAGGGGACTCATTCCTCTAGGTCACACTGTAGTCACTCACAGGGAAGGTGCAGCGAGGTAAATCTAGCCATGTATCAATCAGAGGCCAGACTAACCTCCTTGTTCCAATAAGAACAATAACTTAGGTGCACCATTTCTTATTGGAACCCTCCGTGAAGTCCTGCCTGAAATACTCCTTGATGTAAAGCCACCCCCTTTGTTGATTTTAGCTCCCTGAAGCCAACCCTGTAAGCCATGTCGTCAGTCGCCCCTCCCTCCGTCAGAGCAACGGCAGACAATTGTTCCACGCCTTTTTTCTGTGCGGACGCCATACCAAGGCAAGCATGGAAGCCGCTCAGCTCACTTTGGCAATTAAGAGCACATTAAACACCACACGCATTATCCAGCAGTATTTGCAGCACCAGAACCTGGCAGAGTGATACTGGGTGAGGAGGCGACGTCAGCGCGGTCACGTGAGTGGTCAGGACATGAACACAGATTTCTCTGAAAGCATGGGCCCTACCAATGCATGCATCATGGTGCTAATAGGGCAGGTTCATGCTGTGGAATGCCGATTCTGGGCTTGGGAAACAAGCACAGACTGGTGGGACCGCACAGTGTTGCAGGTCTGGGACGATTCCCAGTGGCTGCGAAACTTTCGCATGCGTAAGGGCACTTTCATGGAACTTTGTGACTTGCTTTCCCCTGCCCTGAAGCGCATGAATACCAAGATGAGAGCAGCCCTCACAGTTGAGAAGCGAGTGGTGATAGCCCTGTGGAAGCTTGCAACGCCAGACAGCTATTGGTTAGTTGGGAATGAATTTGGAGTGGGCAAATCTACTGTGGGGGCTGCTGTGATGCAAGTAGCCCACGCAATCAAAGATCTGCTGATATCAAGGGTAGTGACCCTGGGAAATGTGCAGGTCATAGTGGATGGCTTTGCTGCAATGGGATTCCCTAACTGTGGTGGGGCCATAAACGGAACCCATATCCCTATCTTGGCACCGGAGCACCAAGCCGGCAAGTACATAAACCGCAAGGGGTACTTTTCAATAGTGCTGCAAGCTCTGGTGGATCACAAGGGATGTTTCACCAACATCAACGTGGGATGGCTGGAAAAGGTACATGACGCTCGCATCTTCAGGAACTCTGGTCTGTTTCAAAAGCTGCAGGAAGGGACTTTATTCCCAGACCAGAAAATAACTGTTGGGGATGTTGAAATGCCTATATGTATCCTTGGGGACCCAGCCTACCCCTTAATGCCATGGCTCATGAAGCCATATACAGGCAGCCTGGACAGTAGTCAGGAGCTGTTCAACTACAGGCTGAGCAAGTGCAGAATGGTGGTAGAATGTGCATTTGGACGTTTAAAGGCACGCTGGCGCAGTTTACTGACTCGCTTAGACCTCAGCGAAACCAATATTCCCACTGTTATTACTGCTTGCTGTGTGCTCCACAATATCTGTGAGAGTAAGGGGAAGACGTTTATGGCGGGGTGGGAGGTTGAGGCAAATCGCCTGGCTGCTGGTTATGCGCAGCCAGACACCAGGGCGGTTAGAAGAGCACAGGAGGGTGTGGCACGCATCAGAGAAGCTTTGAAAACCAGTTTCATGACTGGCCAGGCTACGGTGTGAAAGTTCTCTTTGTTTCTCCTTGATGAAACCCCCTGCCCCTTGGTTCACTCTACTTCCCTGTAAGCTAACTACCCTCCCCGCCTCCCTTCGATCATTGCTTGCAGAGGCAATAAAGTCATTGTTGCTTCACATTCATGCATTTTTTATTCATTCATCACACAAATAGGGGGATGACTACAAAGGTAGCCCAGGAGAGGTGGTGGAGGAGGGAAGGAAAATGCCACACAGCACTTTAAAAGTTTACAACTTTAAAATTTATTGAATGCCAGCCTTCTTTTTTTTGGGCAATCCTCTGTGGCAGAGTGGCTGGTTGGCCAGTAGCCCCCCCACCGTATTCTTGGGCATCTGGGTGTGGAGGCTATGGAACTTGGGGAGGAGGGCGGTTGGTTACACAGGGGCTGTAGTGGCAGTCTGTGCTCCAGCTGCCTTTGCTGCAGCTCAACCATACGCTGGAGCATACTGGTTTGGTCCTCCAGCAGCCTCAGCATTGAATCCTGCCTCCTCTCATCATGCTGCCACCACATTTGAGCTTCAGCCCTCTCTTCAGCCCGCCACTTACTCTCTTCAGCCCGCCACCTCTCCTCCCGGTCATTTTGTGCTTTCCTGCACTCTGACATTATTTGCCTCCATGCATTCATCTGTTGTCTGTCAGTGTGGGAGGACAGCATGAGGTCAGAGAACATTTCATCACGAGTGCGTTTTTTTTTTCTTTCTAATCTTCACCAGCCTCTGGGAAGGAGAAGATCCTGTGATCATTGAAATACATGCAGCTGGTGGAGAAAATAAAAAAGGGACAGCGGTATTTAAAAAGACACATTTTATAAAACAGTAACTACACTCTTTCAGGGTAAACCTTGCTGTTAACATTACATACATAGCACATGTGCTTTTGTTACAAGGTCGCATTTTGCCTCCCGCCATCACATGGCTACCCCCTCAACTCTCCCCCCTCCCCATGGCTAACAGAGGGGAACATTTCTGTTCAGCCATAGGCATACAGCCCAGCAGGAATGGGCTCCTCTGAGTGTCCCCTGAAGAAAAGCACCCTATTTCAACCAGGTGACTATGAATGATATCTCAGTCTCCTGAGGATAACACAGAGAGATAAAGAACGGATGTTGTTTGAACGCCAGCAAACATACACTGCAATGCTTTGTTGTACAATGATTCCCGAGTACGTGTTACTGGCCTGGAGTGATAAAGTGTCCTACCATGAAGGACGCAATAAGGCTGCCCTCCCCAGAAACCTTTTGCAAAGGCTTTGGGAGTACATCCAGGAGAGCCGCGTATGCCAGGGCAAAGTAATCCTTTCACATGCTTGCTTTTAAACCATGTATAGTATTTTAAAAGGTACACTCACCGGAAGTCCCTTCTCCGCCTGCCAGGTCCAGGAGGTAGCCTTGGGTGGGTTCGGGGGGTACTGGCTCCAGGTCCAGGGTGAGAAACAGTTCCTGGCTGTTGGGAAAGCAGTTTCTCCGCTTGCTTGCTGTGAGCTATCTACAACCTCCTCCTCCTCATCATCATCTTCTTCGTCCCCAAAACCTGCTTCCATTTTGCCTCCATCTCCGTTGAAGGAGTCAAACAACACGGCTGGGGTAGTGGTGGCTGAACCCCCTAAAATGGCATGCAGCTCATCATAGAAGCGGCATGTTTGGGGCTCTGACCCGGAGCGGCCATTCGCCTCTCTGGTTTTCTGGTAGGCTTGCCTCAGCTCCTTAAGTTTCACGCGGCACTGGTTCAGGTCCCTGTTATGGCCTCTGTCCTTCATGCCCTGGGAGATTTTGACAAAGGTTTTGGCATTTCGAAAACTGGAATGGAGTTCTGATAGCACGGATTCCTCTCCCCAAACAGCGATCAGATCCCGTACCTCCCGTTCAGTCCATGCTGGAGCTCTTTTGCGATTCTGGGACTCCATCATGGTCACCTCTGCTGATGAGCTCTGCATGGTCACCTGCAGCTTGCCACGCTGGCCAAACAGGAAATGAGATTCAAAAGTTCGCAGTTCTTTTCCTGTCTACCTGGCCAGTGCATCTGAGTTGAGAGTGCTGTCTAGAGCGGTCACAATGGAGCACTCTGGAATAGCTCCCAGAGGCCAATACCGTCGAATTGTGTCCACAGTACCCCAAATTCGACCCGGCAAGGCCGATTTAAGTGCTAATCCACTTGTCGGGGTGGAGTAAGGAAATCGATTTTAAGAGCCCTTTAAGTCGAAATAAAGGGCTTCATCATGTGGACGGGTGCAGGTTTACATCGATTTAACGCTGCTAAATTCGACCTAAAGTCCTAGTGTAGACCAGGTCTCAGAAACCTATTCTATACCCTATAGTGGCTGAAACAATGAAAGGGCTGGGTTTCCTTGTTTCACCTGAAGCCAATTTCTGTAAAACAAAGTCACAGAATCTGTTTTTTAATCTTCTATATTTCTATTTCCATTTCTGTTTAGGGTAATAACCACAATGACATACAGGCACATTTCTTCCAGCTGTACAGTCAATTCCACTGTGGCTAGGTAGCTATGATTTTTCTTCTTCTAAGAAAAATTGGACCAAAAAAGGAATGCCATATTTGGCATGTTGCAATTTAGATGCTGAAATGAATCCTGTCCTTGAGTAGCAGACACTGGAATCTACACATTGAAATGCAAGTGCAGTACACCAGCTTGTCTCTTTTGAATAAAATCAATACGTGCAATATTGACTGTTTCCAAGTATAGAATTCTACTGTTATCATTATAAGAGCATGAGATAAAAAATTAAAGTTCTAACAAATTAAAGGGAAATTTCATTCAACCACAATCCCATTTTTTTCACCAAAACTTGGTCCAAACTCTTAGAAGTACTTTCGCTGGTGATGCTCTCAATTGTTTTTAATATAAATTAGCTATTCATTTCTTATGCTTTGAATATTTAGGCCAAAGTGTCAGGAATTGGGATGTGAACAGTCTGACCTAGTGATTAGAGCCAAAAGTTAGCCTAGTGATTGGAGCTGGGTACAGGAACTGGGAGTCAGAGCCAGAGTCAGGAACCAGAAGACAAGCCACTCAACAGAGCTGCAGTCAGAAGATGAACAATGGCACAGGACTGAAGCAGGACAAGAACAAGGCAGGAGCAGGTCTGGAGGAAGGCTTAGAACAAAGCAGGCACGGAAGAGATCTCAGCTGCAGACAGACACATTGAGCCAGACAGTGACACCTCTGCTGCTGAGCTTAAATGCAGACTGGTTGGCTCTTTGCAGCCAATCAGTGGGCCAGACAATCAGGCAATTCTGCCACAGCCTAGCTGGGCTTATTAACTGGCCTGAGGGCTGAGCCAGCTAGCCTCAGGCTCAGCTAAGGGAACTCAAGCCTCAATATCTTGACAGAAAGATCAGTTTCCTCAAACATTTTGCTATGCAAACTACACAGGAATATTTCCATCATATTCTGTAATTCTATATCAAATATACTTGTGATTCCAAATTGGTCTGGCAACATTTCAGCAGAATGTAACCAAGAAAGTCAATGTTAACGCTGTGTGGGGTTTATTGTTTCCTGTGTGCTCTAAAGCAATCAAACAATTCTGCAAATATTCTTCAAAGAATACATCTAAAATGTTACTTCATTAAACATCTCCTTGGCCTTCATTCTATTTTCCACTTTGAATTGCTGCATTTAGTTTTGAATGACCTTTTATAGCAGTAAGATTTTCTTAACTCTTTGATCTACTGGCACCTAGATGAAAATAACAGAAGGGAAAAACAAAAACGCATGCTTTGTAGGTTGCCTTATATAGAGAAGAACATGAAAAAGAAATAAGTTATCTCATTAAACAGATTAGACATTGTTTGGTGTTCCCTTTATCCTCTTAGCATGCTGACAATTAATATTATACACCAGTACACGTTCGCTTTATGGCTTTATGATAAATGAAATAGGGCAAATTTTGTTTTCTGATCCACTCCTATAACTCTCATTTACAAAGGGGGCCATGCACATGTATCTGAGGTGAGACTTTTCACTTTTTTCACCCAATAAGAGCACAAAGATAAATAAGTATAGGGCCAGATCCTAGCATTACTCATGTGAATACTCCTTTCACAGTTGCATAGGGTTAGATTGGCATCTTGACTAAAGAGAAGTATGCATTTACAGCAGTGGTGGGCAACCACGGGCTGCAGGTTACCCACCACTGATTTACAGTCACAGTTAAGTTCCTTATTCCACAGGAGAAGTAAGATTCATCAGCCCATTTCTTGGAACTTATTAATATTTATTTTTTTGTATTACCGTAGTTAGTACCTAGGAGCCCTAGTCATGCATCTGGATCCAATTGTACAAACACTGTACAAACATAAATTTACTTTCATGGTTTTCTTTCCCATCTGCACAGATTCAGCATAGGACAAAGCATTTAAAGTCATGGTGAGGGGAATATAAAGAACTAAGTCCACAGGGGATGGGGAGTAGTGGCCCATTGGTGGTTCTGATATTGTGACCTGCAATTTGCCTGATGCCTCCTTTCTCCCTGACATGGGCATAAAAACATACGAATGGTCATACTGGGTCAGATTAATGGTCCATATAGTCCAGTATCATGTCTTCCAATAATAAGCAATTCCAGATGCTTCAGAGGGAATAAACAGAAAAGGGCAATTATCCAGTGATCCATCCCCTGCCATCCAGTCCCAACTCCTGGCAGTCAGAGGTTTAGGGACACCCAGAGCATGGGGTTGCATCCCTGACCATCTTGGCTAATAGCCATTGATGGACCTATCCACCATGAACTTATCTAGTTCTTCTTTGAACCCAGTTATACTTTTGGCCTTCACTACATCCCCTGGCAACGAGTTCCACAGGTTGTCTGTACATTGTGAGAAGAAGTACTTTCTTTTGTTTGTTTTAAACTTGCTGCCTATTATTTTCATTGGGTAACCCTTGGTTCTTGTGTAATGTGAAGGGGTAAATAACACTTCGTTATTCACTTTCTCCACATTATTCATGCTTTTATAGACCTCTATCATATCCCCCCTTAGTCATCTCTGAACAGTACCAGTCTTTTTAATTGCTCCTCATATGGAAGCTGTTCCATACCCCTAACCATTTTTGTTGCCCTTCTCAGTATTTTTTTCAGTTCTAATATATCTTTTTTGAGATGGGGCAACCAAAACTGCATGCACTATTCAAGGTGTGGGTGTACCAATTATATAATGGCTTTATGACATTTTCTGTCTTCTCTATTCCTTTCCTAATGATTCCTAGTATTCTGTTAACTTTTTTGACTGCTACTGCACACTGAGCAGATGTTTTCAGACAACTGGCCATAATGACTCCAAGATCTCTTTCTTGAGTGGTAACAGCTAATTTAGACCCTATCATTTTGTTTGTATAATTGGGATTATGTTTTCCAATGTGCATTACTTTGAATATATCAACAGTTATCAACACTTACCTGCCATTTTGTTGCTCAGTCACCCAGTTTTGTGAGAACCCTTTGTAACTCTTCACAGTCAGCTTTGGACTTAGCTATCTTGAGTAATTTAGTATCTTCTGCAAACTTTGCCACCTCACTGTTTACCCCCTTTTCCAGATCATTTATAAATATGTTAAACAGCACTAGTCCCATTACAGATTCTTGGAGTACTCCGCTTTTTACTTCTCTCCACTGTGAAAACTAACAATTTTCCCCTATCCTTTGTTTCCTAACTTTTAACTAGTTACTCATTTATGAGAGGACCTTCCCTCTTATCCCATGACTGCTTACTTTGCTTAAGAGCCTTTGGTGTGAGACCATGTGAAAGGTTTGAAAGTCCAAGTACATTATATCAACCGGATCACCCTTGTCCACATGCTTGTTGACTCCCTCAAAGAATTCTAATAGATTGGTGAGGCATGATTTTCTTTTAGAAAAACCCTGTTGTTTCTTCCCCAACATGTCGTGTTCATTTTTGTGTCTGGTAATTCTGTTCTTTACTATATTTTCAACCAATTTGCGTGATACTGAAGTTTGGATCACCTGTAATTGTCAGGATTGCTTCTGACGCCTTTTAAAAAAATCAGCATTACATTAGCTATCGTGCAATCATCTGATACAGGGGATGTGATAGGTTACATACCACAGTTGTGAGTTCTGCAATTTCATATTTGAGTTCCTTCAGAACTCATGGGTGAATACCATCTAGTCCTGGTGACTTATTGCTGTTTAATTTATCACTTTGTTGTAAAACCTTCTCTACGGACACCATAATCTGGGACAGTTCCTCAGATTTATCACCTAAAAAGAATGACACAGGTTTGGAAATCTCCCCCACATCCTCTGTAGCGAAGACCTATGCAAAGAATTCATTTAGTTTCTCCACAATGACCTTCTATTCCTTGAGTGCTCCTTTGGCACTTTGATTGTCCAGTGGCCCAACTGATTGTTTGGCAGGCTTCCTGCTTCTGATGTACTTACATAAGAACATAAGAATGGCTCTTCTGGGTCAGACCAAAGGTCCATCTAGCCCAGTAACCTGTCTTCCGATAGTGGCCAGTGCCAGGTGCCTCAGAGGGAACGAACAGAACAGGTAATCATCAAGTGATTCATCCCCTGTCGCTCATTCCCAGCTTCTGGCAAACAGGCTAGGGACAGCATTCCTGCCCATCCAGGCTAATAGCCATTGATGGACCCATGAATTTATCTAATTCTTTTTTCAACCCTGTTATGGTCTTGGCCTTCACAACATCCTCTAGCAAGGAGTTCCACAGGTTGACTGTGTTGTGTGAAGAAATATGTCCTTTTATTTGTTTTAAACCTGCTACCTATTAATTTCATTTGGTAACCCCTAGTTCTTGTGTTATGAGAAGTAGTAAACAACACTTCCTTATCTACTTTCTCCACACCAGTCTTGATTTTATAGACCTCAATCATATCTCCTCTTAGCCATCTCTTTTCCAAGCTGAAAAGTCCCAGTCTTATTAATCTCTCCTCATACTGAAGTCATTCCATACCCCTAATAATTTTTGTTGCCCTTTTCTGCACCTTTTTCAAATTTAATATATCTTTTTTGAGATGGGGCGACCATGTCTGCACACAGTAGTCAAGATGTGGGCTTACCATGGATTTATATAAGGCAACATGATATTTTCTATCCTATTATCTATCCCTCTATTACCCTTTTTTTAATTATTCCCAGCGTTCTGTTCACTTTTTTGACTGCTGCTGCAAATTGAGCACCCACAGAGTTGGCACCTATGCAGGTTGTTCCCAATCCCAAGAGACCAGTCACCTACCCCAGGTCAATCTGTACCTTAGATCTCACACCAGAGACAACACTTGTATCCAATCCTATAGCACACTATCTAAGGATTCATTAACTAAGAAAATAAATGAGAGTTACTACACAGTTAAAACAGGAAAACATATACACAAATGAGTTACAGTCTATGGTTTCAAAAAGTGACAGAGTTGTAGTAATTGGTCAGCTCTGAATGTCTTTTAGGGCTAACCCTGGTTTACCCTGGGGATCTCTGCTTCTGTTTATTAGCTCCATCCCTGTGAGAGTCCAAACAGCAAAAGAGATGAAAAATTTTCCTGCCAAATATTTTTGTTTCCTTCTTCCCGAATTCAACCTGATGGGACAAGCCCTTTTTTTCCCAGCCTCTTCAAGAGTATAAAGGGGCAATTAACAAAGTCTTTGTTTTGTGGCATCCCACAATGACCTATTTTGTTTTGCTAGGCCTTCTTGATGGGCAGGAGATGATCCCTACCGAGCGACTGGGTTCACAGCTTCAGGGCAAACAAGTTTTACAGTTACAAAGCGAACACTTATAGCATGTGATAAAGAAATTATAAGTGAGATTAATGCATGCAACATTGTACAAGCATGTCATAAAGTCTAAACACTAAACACACTGTTATAAGTTCATCTTAACCCATCTTAACCATACTAACACACTGGTGAAACAGACAGGTTTCCAGCAATGGATTTGTCAGCGCGCGGCTGAGGCCGAAAGCCTTGGCAAGAGCTAGCATCTGCTCTGCCAGCATCGCAGTTAGTTTTTGTGTCTTTTGCTAGATGCTCTTCAAATACTTTTTTGGCCTGCCTAATTATTCTTTTACACTTGACTTGCCAGAGTTTATGTTCCTTTTTATTTTCCTCAGTAAGATTTGACTTCCAATTTTTAAAGGATGTTATTTTGTCTCTAACTGCCTCCTTTAAACTGTTGTTTAGCCTTGGTGTCATTTGTTTTTTCAGTCCTCATACTCTTTGTTTTTTTAATTTGGGATATACATTTAGTTTGAGCCTCTATTATAGCATTTTTTTAAAGTTTCCATGCAGCTTGCAGGCATTTCATGCTTATGACTGTTCCTTTTAAATTTCTGTTTAACTAGCTTCTGCTTTTTTGTGTAGTTCCCTTTTTTTGAAATTAAATGCTACTGCGGTGGGTTTCTTTGGTATTTCCCCCCCTAACAAAGATGTTAAATTTAAGTACATTGTGGTCGTTATTACTGAGCGGTTCAACTATACTCAACTCTTGCCCATATACTCAACTATACTCTACTCTTGCCCATATACTCAACTATACTCAAGATTGCCCCTCCCCTTGTGTGTTCCAGGATTAACTGCTCCAAGAAACTGTCATTTATGGTGTTTAAAATATTATCTCTGCATCCCTTCCTGAGGTGACGTGTACCGAGTCAATATCAGGATAGTTTAAGTCCCCCACTATTATTGCATTTTCTGTCTTTGTAGTCTCTCTAATCTCCCTGAGCATTTCACAACCACCGTCACCATCCTGCTGAGGTTATCGTTAGTATGTCCTGATTGCTGTACTGTTATTATTCAAGCATGGAATTTTTATCCATCGATATTCTATGATATAGTTTGATATATTTTACTCTAGGCTTTCTTTCACATATAGTGCCACTCCCCCATCAGCACAACCTATTCTGTCATTCCTATATATTTTGTACCCTGTTATTACCATGTCCCATTGATTATCATCATTCCACCAAGTTTCTGTGATGCCTATTATATCAATATCATCATTTAATACCAGGCACTCAAATTTCACTCATTTTAGTATTTAAGCTTGTAGCATTTGTAGCATATCAACACTTATAAAACTTGTCAATATTTTGGTGTCTGTCTTCATGTGATGTAATTGAATGGGGCTCCTTTTCATTTTGACTGTTTCTCTTCACTTCCTGCCTGTATTTTATCCAAATCCATCTTCTCCTCTTTACTAGGATACAGAGCATCCCCTTTAATAAATTCTCCCCTAAGAGATGGCTCTGTCCAAACCATGTGCTCCTCTGTACCTGTCAGCTTTTCCTCAGCTCTTACATTAAAAACTTCTCTACAACCTTTTTAATTTTACATGCCAGCAGAATGGTTCCATTTTGATTTAGGTGGAGCCCATCCTCCCTGTATAGGCTCCTCCTTTCCCAAAAGGTTGCCCAGTGCCTACTAACCTAAATCCCTCCACTGAACACCATCGTCTCATCCATACAGTGAGACCCTGCATGGTCAAGGTACATGGCCATGTCTACACTTATGGACCATTCTTCCTTAGCCCTTACTCATGCCCTTGTTGGGAAGGCCCTGTGGGTGGCTTCTCCATTTATTTTCAGGAGAGCCAGAAAGGTGGCAGCTATATTCCATTGTGTGCTCCTGCCACAACACAGGCTCGTACACTGTTTTTTCTGAAATGAACATATGTGCAAGATACATCAGAATTTAATGCATACTTTGATATAAAGGTAGAACTTCAGTATGTTCTTTATATTGTATCAATATATATTGCTCGCATCAATAAACATGATTATGTCAAACTAGTTATCTTGTGCATTGCGTATCTTACAAATACTTTATTTAGTATAATCTCTTACAGGAGTGGCCAAACTGTGTCTTATGAGCACACCACATGTGGCTCTTTTAGTTAAAGTGCAGCTCACAGAGCCCCCTCTCCCCCCCTGCCACCCATCATTCGCTACCTACCAGACTGGTGGGGGAGCTCGGGACCTCTGCCTTTCAGCGGGGTGGTGGGATAGAGGCTTCTGCCCAGTGGGGAGGAGGGTCTCAGAGCTACAGCCCTGTGGGGCACACCTGCCAGTGCTTGGGGCTTCAGCAGGAGAGGAGCTGAAGCCCTGAGTCCTACCAGATGTGCCCCAACTCTCAAACTTCTGAAGATTGTTGTATGGGGCTCAGAGGGTGAGTAGGTTTGGCCACCCCTGATCTATTATACCCATATTTAATACCTCCATCACTGTGTTATCTATTCAATTCTATCTCATCACCATAATATCCAGATGCATTTTCCATTTGATAGATCAAGTTCAAAATAGTCATTTTCTCAAAATCAGGATTACATATACCAAACCACACCACCCACTTCATCACCAGATTAACTTGCAGCAAAAGACCAGAGCTGGGTTAAAAGCCTGGGGACTCCAGGACTTCAGTTAAGAAAAAGTCTGAACAGAGATTTGTCTTAACAACATATGCAGTTTATTTTATTACAAAATTTGGAATTATACATATTAATTACACCACCAGTTAAACTAGACTGGTGGAAAAAATGTTCTGCCAGACAACGGTAAGAAAAAATATTTAAGGCTCTGTTACACCCATAAAACTAAGCTAAAGGCTCAACTTTGAAATCCATACCAAGACAACTGACTTCCCATTGATTTCAGTGAAAGTTTTATCTTGAATTAGGAATGTAGGATTGGTCCTTAATAAACCAATTACATTTTGACATATAGTGAAGCCAGAAATATCAACAAAAATAAAATGCTGTTGATACTATGTTAAAGGTATTTATTAAATGCAATTTTAAATATATTTTGATTGAAAACCATGAGTATAAGAGATATATTGTGATTGCTGAACATGTGAAACAAAAAGCATAAATATCAGAAAAGGGGAAATATAATGCGAAAGAAACAGAGAGAAGACAGAAAATTCTGCAAAATCTTTTAAGGAGTGGTAAATATATTAATTTTCTAGAACCATATTTTTCTTGAACTAATAAAATATAATCTTAACATATTGGAAAAGTCACACTTCACCTATTAGCAATGAATCTGGTATTTTCCCTGTTGATTTCCATTTTAAAATTATAAAAAATGAAAAGGTTTCTAATAAACCAACTTCAATGTCCTTGCTATCTATTTGTTCATTACACCTAAGAGATGGCTGTAAACAACTGGACTGATTAAAATGGCCATATTTTCAAAGCCCAGTGCAAGAGGTGAAGGATACAAAATGTGCACCACCCATTGCACCTGCAAAGCCCTCATCTGCATATGGGTGTGTAACGCCGATAGACCCTGGTTATGGATTGAACCGGGGACCTATGGCGCTTAGTGCATGAGCCTTCTAATGCATGAGCTAAAAGCCAACTGGCAGACTCATTTTAAAACAGCAGGCTGATTTTACCTCTCTCTTTAAGTGGTCTCAGTGCCACTAGGTGGGACAGAACAGCACACCCAGGAGGTGTTTGGGTTACATGTGCAGGTGTTTTATTTCTTTGGTTGAATGTGCATATGCAAGTGTGTTTTGGGTCCTATTCTCCTTTTGCTTACATCGCTGTTTTACCTAGGTCTAACTGCATCTGACTTCTGCAGAGTCACTTCTGTTTGAAGGCTGCTTTCCTGCAATCAGAGCTGTATGGGCTGACATTTATGCCTGCCTGGACCTGCACTGAAGTCAGTGGGCTCTGCACAGTCCCCAGGTACTGCTCACACAGATTTGACTACCAGACTGGGGCCTTACATTTCTACAAGATGAGAATCAGGCCATAGGACTATATATGGTTTGGGAGTGGCCTGATGAATGAGCCTTTGACAGTTTAGCTCCAAGAGCTAAAGATAAACCTTCAAAAATAAAATTAAAGCAACAATCCAAATAGAATAATAGAAATATTATTATTAATATAATATTGTTTATTTTATGGGACCATCTAGGATCCCCAATCACGGATTAGAACCTCATTGTGCTGCATGCTATGCAGGCCCAGAACAAAAAGACATCCCCTGCTCCACAGACCTTAAATGTCACATTGCAGTTAAGTACAGCTGTTATGGTACAGATTGGTAATAATTATTTCCTTCAAGCTAATCTGTAATATAGATAATCAAGACCAAGCTTTTCTTTTTGGTTTCAGTATATTTCATTCAGTCAAAGCTCTGGAATTGTTCCTCAAAAATCCATGTAATTGCTAACCAGACTCCATAAAAGAGTTTAAGAAACTTCATCTGTAAAACAAAAGAGAAAAAAGTTAGCATTTTACCCTTTATTACACAAAACACAAATACTGAGAAGTAAATTACTGTTTTCCACACACGTGAAAGAACTGATCCATGGCTAAAGGGTTCTCTCTCTTCTTGCTTTCTACTTCATATATTTAGGAAAGAAAAAAAAACAACATCTTTATTTTATTTTTTTACATAAAGGTGTGGAAAACCTTTACTGATGCTGCTGCTAACTCTACGAAATGTATATAGTTACTTACGGAGCAAACAAAAGGATGGAAAATGAACTATACAGTACTTTTTTACTTATCATTTGAAAAAGAAGAGACAGTGGAGTTCAGAATGCTAAAATTTTTGATTGACTAAAATATTGCCTATGAAAATCTCCTTCAGTTATAATTCTTTATTCCAAAAATAATTTAATACAAATATGTTGCTGCAATAGGAAATGTCTCAGTGCTGGACTATAATAGCTTTTGTAGAACTAATAACCTCTTCCACAATGATGGTATATAAAATCAACTTCATACAGTTATCACTACAGATAAAATTATTTTATTTTTCTTCGCATCTGTCCAGCAGAAAAGTAGCTTCAGTGGTGTGTGGCCAATAGAGGCTCTGTGAACCTCTGTGGCTACTGTGACTTGTACACTGCTCCCTACTCTGAGAGGATACTTCCTTATTGGTGGTAGCTTCACTGTGCTACTTCAGACATTATCCATTCAAGACTGTCCCTTCCCCCGCAGGAAAGTCACAGACGCTACCAAGTCTGATTGCAACTGGGCTCATTGGGAAATGCACTGAGTATGATTAGTGTGTCTTCTGACTTTCAAATATGGAGGAAGGTTCTTCCTAGCTGACTGACATTCCACTTCATCCCTGTCAGTCACCCAGGAAAAAGAGAGGTCCAGAGCAAAATGAGGGCATCTCTCATCCAGACAAGAGAACAAAAATTTGAGGGGAGACTGTCGGAAGTCTTTCTCTCTGAGTCTCCCATCATGTGATTCCTGCAATTTGGTTCAGAGCCTCCCTATCTAATTCTTTCAGGCCCCCATTTCCCCAAGACCTGGAGTGGTAGCACTTCCTTCCCACAACAGAAGGAGATTCTTTAACAGAAAATGGGTCAGTCTCCCCACTCAATAAAAGATATGCTTTGGGGTTACTCCATCCCAGCCTCCTACAGGCAGTGCAGTCACAGCAAGGGGAGACAGACTGACTGAGTAAAAGGAAATGTACAGTACAGGAAGCATGTTACATTTACAGGAGCTTTCCACAATGCCCAGTACTGCAGAGAATGGGTGGCACGGCATTTGTTTTGGTTTTTGGGGATTGGCCTTGGATAGACTTTAAGCTGGTTTTTCTCCTGCATAGTTTGGTCAGAGGCAAATCCAGCACTTGTGGCCTTGTATACAGGCAGGGTTTGGAATGCTGTAGTTACCCTGTACAGAATAAAGGTCCACTTATCCTTTCAGTAAGGTTATTGTCATAGAAGTTACAGTGCATCTTAAAAAGCAAGTATAATTGTAATGCAGAGCTACAGTTTATATTTCCTTAAAACTTACTACATGCTACGAAAAACTCCCTTTTTTATTGGCATGTTAAAATTGATAGTGTTTTATTAGCTTGCACTTGGAAAGGCCTGTCTTGTGGAAACTCCATTTCTTCCCATGTGCTTGTCTTACTTCTCATATTGTATCATATTAGATAATTATCAGCCCCATGTGAAGCTCAGAAGTTTTGGTTTTTTCTTGGTTTTGGTTCTCACAGCCTAAATTTCACTTTGAAATTTTCATAACTTCATCCTAAAACTTCAGAGCAGAACTCAATCCAAACTGCTAAATTTAGCTTTATGTCAAGGTGAATAAACTTTACACCTGTTTATATCTGAAACCATAAATCAGATCAGATTTAACTGAAACAGGCTCAGGCACTTAAATACCAGTGATGCAGGTCCAAGTTTCAAGGCTGTAATGAAATATGACCCAGGAAAGTTTTGTCTGGCTTTGAGTTTAATTCTGAAAGTCTGGGAGAATACTGCCAACAATGCTCTTTTCTTTTCCTCCTCTTCTTTAACCCATGCAGGCTATGCAGTAAAAATCTCCACCCTTACTTCTTGGATATATCCTCTGATTTGTAACAGATTTTAACACAATTCAGGGAAAGTAACTGTCTACTTTCAAAGAGTTGTTGAAATGCCATTACAGTTTTTGTATTTAAAATTATACATTACATAAAAGCAGTTATGCTCATGTGAAATGATGATAATAAGAGCAAGAAGTAGACTTTTGAAATCAGATGCCTGTCATCTGATCTTAAACATCAGATGAGTTAAATGGAAATTGAAGTAGCTTTTGAAGGTCTAATTTGTTAACTAAATGTAAAGAATTTAAAATTTTTTACCATATCTTCAAATGGAGAGTAAATTACATTGGATTTTTTTCATAATGTTGATATTGTAGCAGCACTGACATAATTATCCAGTAGTCATGTTAATCTCCAAATGCACTGTGTATAGGGTTTATTATATTACATAGATATCCAAGAATCTGGGATGGTAGGTCTTAGTATCAGTTCTTTATTGTTATCATATTATTGCTCCTTTACAAAAAGAGGGCAATACAATTTATATTGTAGTCATATTTCTGGCTGTTTGTATCTTTGAGGGTCAAACAGATTGTGTCTCCTGAAGAGAAAGGGCACATAATCTAAGTTAAGGGGGTTTGGAGTTTTAAGTGTGACTCCTCATTGAATAAGCTGGTTTATAGGAGTTCTCAAACCTTTTCTTAGCATGAACTAGAAAGATTGTCTCATGGACAAATCTTCATCTATTCGTTATTGCATGACTAACTCGCCCCTCCCCCCTGCCCATTCATCGTCACATAATATTCCTGAGGGAAATTGCAGCAATTGCTTACAGGGAAAAGCAATATTAGTAAAGTATCTAATGTATTTTTACCTTTTTAAATTTAGTAAGTAGATAGAATATTTAGCATCTTGGGCTAGATCCACAAAGGGGCCTTAGACCCAATGTTGCAACAAATAACTTTAGGTCTACTGTCACTTAGTGGAATCCAGCATTCTGAGTTAGGCATCCAGACTACCTATACAATGCATGGGAAGAATTAGGAACCTAATAATGGGATTTACAAAAGCCAGCACATTCAGTGAGGAGCGGCCTAAATTAGTCAATAGAAAATGGTGATAATAAGGGTGTGGTCTAAACCCTGCACCTCAAAGGGACTCAAGCACCTAAATATAGGCCAGAGGGAGGCACCTCTCTCCACTTGGGAATCACAGCCATGAGCCCTCTCCTAGAGTTAGGTACCTAAGCCAGGTCATAAAACAAATAAAATGAAGAAGAGCCTCTCCTTTTCCGAAGTGGTGAGAACACTGACCCAAGCGGTTCTCCACTCTGCCTGACAGGGACTGGAATGGGTGCTTGTACAGTGCCGGGGATTGCCCTGACCACTAGGCCATAGTCAGCCTTCATAGAATATCAGGGTTGGAAGGGACCCCAGAAGCTCTCTCTCTTTGGCCAAATGAATATTTACTTAGTTATACAAAGTGGAATAGTTTCACCAGGAGACAGTGATCACTGCTATAATGGGACATCTCTGTCTACATGTTGTGCAGGGCCTGATTTAGTATACATGTTCTAAGGTACCTTTTTAGTGTTCCTATCAGATCAGGACCCACAGGTGAGATAGGTGGGGGGTACTGCTAGCTTGTAAATCCTGCCAGAGGCTAGGCATGAGCTAGGCACAGGGTGCCACGACTTAGGTGGCTTTTCACATGCTCACTGGCAGACTTCTAGGTTCCAGGGGGACTTTACCTGTGGAAACATAGGGAAATGTAGGCTCCTTCATGGTTAGGCAGCAGCCGAGTGAGGGTTTATAGACTCTAAATTTTGGATTTAGGTGCCTAAAGTGCCAAGTAGGTACCTAAATCCTTTGTGACTAGCTCTCTCTCTATACACCACCAGCAAGTTCTACACGGAGAACCAGCATTCCGCAAGCTGCAGTTTGAGATCCATTGCATTAACATAATCAGTCAATTAAATACAAGATACAGAACTTTTGTGGAGTATATGGTTCTTAAGAAATTGAAGGAACAGGATGGGGGAGAGGGACAAGGATTGTTTTTGTTTTTTAAATTTCTTGAAGTGAATGTAGGAATTATTAAAGGTTCTGGTTTAATCAAGAAGAAGTATAATATAAGAAGACACTGTACAAGCTTCCGTACGCTGCCCTGTCAACATGGCTCAGTCTTGAGGATCACCTCTGCAAGCGGAATGAAGTTCTCTTTCCGCTGCTATCCGCAGTCTCACCCTGGGCAAGTCTAGGTTCCATATGCTTGGTGAGTGAAGTTATCCTCATCCTCATGAATGCAAAGATGGTTCCTGAGGTAGTATGATCCCTGCCTATTAAGGATTTTAAAAAACAAGATCAGAATATCGAACTGGTGCCAATGGAGGATGTAAAGCATCATTGCAACGTGTATTCTGTGACTAGTCTTGCTCAAGAGCTTGACAGCTATGATTTGGACAAGTTAGAGCTTCTAGTTCGCCATAACAGATAGCTCTAGTTAGAGTGAGCTACACGAGCTATATAATGTATTACAAAATATTTTTTAATTTATGGGAAAAAGAAAAGATCAAAGATTGTTTCCACTAACCTTAACCACTTTATTGGTATTAAAACATATTAAGCTACTTTTATTTTCTAGAATTTGGCATTTTCTTCTGGTTACTTATTCTGATTGGCCTTGGCCTCCTGCCAAATGTGCATCACGTGTCAAGAGTCAGTTCTAAACTTCATTTTTCCTATAAAATTGAAGAGATATAATTATATTTAAGGGCAGTGTATAAAAAAGTACCCATAATTTACCTCCTTTTGGGTAAGTATAGAGTAAAACAATAGCTTTAAATAGACATGCCATGTGAGCTGCCAGAATGGGCAATATATACACAGCACTTTACTGATGTACAATACAAGGGATCAGCCCCTGAATATGCACATTACTGGAGTAAGTAGCTTCCTACAATTAAGCATTTAGAGCCTAATACGGAAAAGTACAGAGTACCACATGTGAGGTGATGGGTTCTTCTGGTCCCATTGAAGTCAATCACATGATTCCCAGCACCTTGCATGGCTGGAATTTGAGAGAACTGAATGTTTATATACTAAGTACTTCAAACTAATACAAAGAAAATGTTCATGTCACACAATCCTGAGGCCTGATTCTGAGCTCACACTCATGTAAATCAAGAGTAATTCCACTGAAGTTAAACTGAAGTAGAACACTGGAGAATCAGTTTTTATACATCTAAATGTCATTAACCAAGGATGAAATTAGCTCTTATGTTTACTACACAGTCTGATATAAACTGGTGAGTGGACTAAATCTTATGAGGTTTTCCAACTTCTAATTTATCTGGATGTACTGCTCTGTAAAGTTCAATATTTACACCTCTTCAGAATGCATAAAGTCAAATTATGCAATTAGCCATTTTTGCTGTTTATTTATTGATTTATATATTGCTAATATGTAATTAAATGGAGTAGCAACACATTCAGTCTAATGGGTCAGATCAAAACTAAATTTCTCTTATGGATAGACAATAAGTAATTATGCAATTAAGCAAAAGATACTTAAGTGATGTATGCATTTAAAGTATCCAATAGGAGTTAGGGAAAATTCACCACCTTTAAAATCAGACCAGTTATAAATAGTCCACTCTGGATTTAGTGCCTAATTTTAGGCACCCGAGTTAGAACATTTTGGCCTCTGGCTTTTTAAGAAATATGACTAATGTACATATATTAACTGAAGTATACTGTATTCTTATTGGCGGAGTCTCTCCTTCACTCCTGCAGTAAACTCTCCCATAATTAATGTGAAACCAAACTGCAAATATAAAAAAGCACCTAGAAATGATTCCTGGTAAGAGTAAATCTCTACTAAATACAATTTTGCAATTGTAAACAAACAAGTGGAAAAGGGAACAATTTGCCTATGAATTTCATTAAAAATTCTTACTGAAATCCTGTTATATAATCAAATATGTAACATTAACACAATGGTCATTTTGGAAACAAGAATGTGTGTGAATGAAAAAGGTTGTTATTGTGCAAGTATAACTACACAGGACAGGACAGGACTGGACTATCATCCATACAAAAATGGAACAGCAAGCATTTTATTAACAGCAATGGTGAGCTTAAGTACAGTTATACTGATTCCTTCCTGCACTTAAGAGATTGAAAACAACTACCTTTGGCTTCAAGTTTCATGTGTGTTGTATGGTTATCCTGTATTACCAACCCTTTGTAGGGTGCTATTTACACTATGCAGTAAAGCTGTGAATTTGGCTACATATATTATGGGATTCTCATGACACCATGAGGCGTTTAAGCTTTGCCTCTGTGGTTACTATTTTGTATAGAGGAACAATGAAACACGAGAATTTCTTGAGCAAAATACTTAACTTTTATCTGAATGTGAAAAGGACATGGCAAGGGTGTATAAGGATTGCTCTTGTGAGGTGTTGATCACCTCTGTTGACCACATGTGAGTTCAGGGTGCTCAATATACCTTGCAAGACTGGACCTTAAGAACACAAAACAATGATCTAACCATATAGAAGAAACCACACTTCTCAACCTGCTCTTCTGTGCTGTCTCCATTAATTACACTAAGGGCAGGTTGGAACGTTGCCTACAACAGTATATCACCTTTCACTTGTTCTAGGTACGTCTAGTCAACAGTGACACCATAGCTCACTGGATTCCAGTTTAACCCATGTGTGACCCTCTGTAACAATTAACCCTTTAGTTTCCAGATTAACACTGTGCAAGTCACATCTAACAAATACCATTGTATCAATATCTGAATATTGCATAGCAATTCATATATCTGAATCTATCTTGGCAGAGTAAATCAGAGTCAGTATTACTAAAAACAACCTCTTGAATCAACCATATGCCATTTTTAAGGCTCTGGAGTCCTCTGTCAGTCCCTACATGGCCTTCACTGTGGCCTCTGGATATTAACTGAAGTGCCTTGGCCTTTACTCACAAGTTCATTTCAACATCCATACTAAATGTTTTTGGATGCTTATCTGAACTAAATAGAATCTATAAATCTTTTACAATTTATTATTGCTAGCTGTCTAGTTTGCTGCCCAGAGCTAATAATGACAACTTAATTTATAGTACCATCTTGTGACTTATGTTTTTAGTCAGTGATGCTGGTAGCCATGTTCAACAAATCCTCTTCAGCCTGCCTGTTTTTGAGATCATTCACTCTGTCTAGCAGATTCACCTACCTCATCCCACAATCAAAACGTTAGTTGAAAATCACCATTTCACATATGCGTTTGTAAAATTAGTTTTTAAACTCATTCAGATCTACACCATAATTGCAACCGATATACTAAGTTTTACAATTCTTTTGTTGACACATAAGTACTAATGGACACACAAAACAGCCATTTAATTAACATTTGGATTCTCCAACAGCCTTAGCACGGGGTCCCCAACTTTTAGCTTGGGTTAGCCTTAAAGAACATTTACAGCTTGCACATTATAGCAGCTGCTATTACTTTTTGGAACCTAAGACTGTATCTCATTTGTGTGTATGTTTACCAGCTTTAATCTTGTAAATATCACTCCTTTTTAATAAATCTTTAGTTAGTTTATTATAGAACTGGCTGCAAGCATTGTCTTTGGTTTGAGATCTGAGGTACAACTGACCTGGCACAAGTGACTGGTCCTTTGGGACTGGGAGTAACTTGAATGTTGTTGTGATTTGTGATGTAAGGGACCATCTATCACAAAGGCAGGTTTGCCAGGGTGGCAAGATAAACTAGAATGTCTAAGGGGGACTGTCTGTGACTAAGGCTGATATAGAGCTTGAGGTGTCCACACTGGATGCTTGGTTGGTGAAATCCAACTGCAGAACACACAACTGATTTGGCGTTTGTGCCCTAATTGTGGCAGTCTGGCCTGAGGTTGGCAACTACATTCATGAGTGACTACAGACAGTATGACAACAAGGCAATCCAAATTAATTTTGCCCAATATGGCACTTATAATTTTTATTATATGTGCACAATTATATCCTATTTTACTCCACAGCTTCATCTTTTCCCAAATTTTTTATTATTGCCTGCGTTAGGGTGCTTTTCAAACACACCTAATCAGCCCCTGCCATGCCAGCCCCAATCCAGGGGGATAGACTGGGACTGGTTGAAAAGCCTTATGTCTGCCTGGAGATTGGCAACACCTGCCAGCCTGATAGGCCAGGAGCTATAAAGGCTGGGAAGGAGCGAGACAGCCAGAGAAAGAGAGAGAGGTCAGTCAGTGAGGGAGGGATGTGGAAGTCCTCTAGCTGGTTACTGACCCAGCCTGTGCTAGGCAAGAAACCTGTAAGGATTGTATATAGTTGGACACTGGTGGTGGGAAAACACTAAAAGAATAAAAGACACGGGTGTTGCACAGAGTTGAAGGTCTCCCTGGACTTATTTGAGAGGGCAACCAGGCCCAGAAGAAGAGGGGCTGGCTGTGCATCCCGTGACATCCCCTTATAAAATAAATTAATGTGCTCCTCTAGCACGTGCATTTTGATGCACAAACATTCAAGTTTTAGAGCTCTGAAAAGTGAAATGCTGTAAATCCAGAATGGAAAGATGGGATTTGGGGGATTTTTGCAGGAGTTATTTAGTTCTATAAATAGAAGTCAGTCTTCCTATTTGCATCCAGGTCTCAAATTTCACATGCATGAAACTCCAGGATATTGTTCTATTTCATTCTTATTTGGCAAAAAATTATAAAAGTCTTTAAAAAGTATGTTTTAAAATTGTATTTTTAAAGCATTTCACGTCTATCTCTTTCTCTCTCACTCCGGTTTGGTGTCTGTTTTTGCTACCTGCATTTAACTGTAATATCACACAATGGTGAACTTCTGATGGGCACACAGCCAAGATCAGTTGTTCTAAAGGTGCCCTGAATACATCACTGGCACATGGACATATGTTGGGGTGTTACATAAGATTCCCCATATATTATCTAGGATCCAAATATCAGTCATGCAGCTGCCTACCCCACATGTATGCCTGCACACCATGTTGAAGTACCTTGGGTGAACTCAGAGCCATCTTCAGCCAGTGAGACAAAGCACAGTATTCAAATGTAACTGGCTCCATCTCTGTTGGAGAAGGGACCTGGCAGACACTTGGTCAACTCATACTAGAATGAGCTTGCTCAACAGAGCAAGGAGGTCAAGGCTCAGTGGTAGCCAGAGACAGGGAGACACTGCCAACTGGTTGGGACTTAAGTGTGGGGTGAAGGTCTCTGTTACAATTAGCTCTAAGAAAAGAATCTGGGTGTCCTTACTGCCTTGTAACTTGCTAGTGATGGCTCCAGACCGCCCAGCTAATGTTACTGTCTCAGATGGCTCCAGTGTCCTACTGCTGTTAATAGGTTGAAAAGCTTGGGATCTCTCTCTCCTCTTAGAGATGGTCACAAAAACAGAGGACAAAATGGGGGTGTTTGGGACAGTGCATATTTTCCTCCCCACCATGATGGACTCCAAGGAACAACTGGAACATGTAATGAACTTTGAGGAGTCCTTGTGGCACCTTAGAGACTAACATTTATTTGGGCATAAGCTTTCATGGGCTAGAACCCACTTCATCAGATGCATGGATTTTCCACTCCATGCATCTGATGAAGTGGGATATATATATATACACATACATACATACATTGAATATCAGGGTTGGAAGGGACCTCAGGAAGTCATCTAGTCCAACCCCCTGCTCAAAGCAGGACCAATCCCCAATTTTTGCACCAGATCCCTAAATGGCCCCCTCAAGAATTGAACTCACAACCCTGGGTTTAGCAGGCCAATGTTCAAACCCCTGAGCTATCCCTCCCCCACGATTTATATATATATACACACACGATATATATATAGTACACAAAAAGATGGGAGTTGCCTTACCAAGTGAGGTGGGGGGGTGTCAGTCTAACAAGATAATTCAATTAATAGTAGAATACCAAGGGAGGAAAAATCATGTTTATAGTGGTAGTGAGGGTGGCCCATTTCAAACAGTTGACAAGAAGGTGTGAGTAACAGTAGGGGGAAATTAGTATGGTAAAATTAGTCCATCCACTACCAGTCTTTATTCAGGCTGAACTTTGTTTTCTTTCCTTTAAAGAAACCATATATCCTTCCCTTTGTGCTTAATATCATGCTATATGTAATTTTCTATTGAAGAGTTTATTTACCTCACAGAGGGTTTGTTTAAAGGCAAAATATAGCAAAGTAAGAATTTGCTCCATAATAGAGTGCAGTTCACCAGTCTGGATATTCTAGGAACACAGAAACATTGTGCCTGTCTAGGCCAGTAGAAAATGCGTGTAGTCTGAATGAGGTCATTCACGTGTGTAAATCCTTGCCAGATTGAGCCCTATACCTGTACTGTCAGTGTTGATAAGGCACAGAACATCACAAACGGTACTGACAGCAAATAAGTCACATACCCATAACATAAAAGCAAGAAGGAAAAATATATCTAGTTTGTTGTCATTTGAATGGTTGGTTTAGGCATATTGAGGATGGATTTAGTTGCTCTATCAGTAACAAGATAGACAGCAAAGAATTGGCACATCTTTAAAACAAAGTTTTAAAAAATATATATATTTTCCTTGTTCCACATCTCTGTCTAGGCAGAAGTTTCAGATTCATTACAGTACAAAGTCATACTACCTCCTTAGTTCTTCAATAGCACTAGCTCCTTAGCTAATAGTCACACATCTCTTCAGCACTTTTAAACATGAGGGGTCCCATTCTGTGCTAGCAAATTTGGCCCCACATCTAGCTATATTGTGCATGAGGTCTTTTGACTAGATCACTGAAAAACAATAACTACCTTAAAATTAAGTTGGTAGTGAAATTAACAATTCAATTACCACCACACTGAGTATTGTTGAAATAGCCAAAATAACTTGTAGAAGGGGGTGTGGTGGTAACTGAATATCAAGCATAACAAAATGCTTAATCATGCTCAGAGTTTTCTGTGAGTCTTAATCTAAGGCCAAATTCTGCATTCAGTATTTGTGTGGAATGTTTATTGACTTCAAACTCCTTGAATCAGGGAGCAGAATATGGACCCTAGAAATATTCATCTTGATCACCACTGTAATGGGGCAGCCACCTCCCAAGCACCTGCCTCAGGGCTGGGGATGGCTCTGCAGCACCCTGACTCAGTTTCCCTCTTCACAGCTCCTTAATAAACTCCACACACATGGTTTAGTGCTGGAGATAGCTCCTCAGCAAAGTCATAAAGTTAACCACTTCCAGGAGTAACAAAAGTCCAACTAAAAAATACCAGCAAACAAAAAAAAGATTCTTCAACCCTTCATGGGCTTCTTTTCAAACCATCCTCTAGGCCCTGTTCTCAGCCACATTTGTGTCTTTCCCCTGACCTGCTATAGATCACTCAGCCACCAGATTGATTCCCCTAGAATATCATTCAGCTGCAGAACCTGGCTCAGGACCTTCACATCCCCTACACGGCACAGTTCTACTCCCAAACTGAGCTCTCTCAGGCCTTTTATAAGGCTCAGGTGTCCGTTAAAGTATCAGATGAGCCTCTTAGTACCAGGCTGGGAAGCAGCTAATTAATTATGGCACAGGTGGGGCTGGTCCCATCTCCCCTTAAAGGACAATCAGCCAAACCATTTCTTCTGCAACTGCTGTTATACCCCAGTGACACTGAGTGTAAATCATTAGAAATACACATTATGAAATTCAGCTGCCAGAGGTTACATTATTAGTTAAAATAAGGCTTACTCCCCCCCCTGCATTTTTTTTGTTTTAAACTCAATCACTAATGAAACTTGGAGAGCACTTCGGTCAGCATAAGTAGTAGCAAAGAATTTGTAGGTGTGGCACAAAGTTGTAATGAAGTGTTACAGAACCTATGGATATCTAATTTCAGGATATATAGATATAATTGCTAAAAAAATACTACTGTATTGTTGTGGAGAAAAGTAAAAAATCTAAAAGGAGCTCAGTTTATCAGACATGGAAAATGAAAATAAAGCCACTGAAGGCTGATGAAAAGACAGATCTAAAATGTATTATATCTTATTAATGGTATCAACAATCCTGGCAGTGAATAATGGTAAATGTAGTGTCATGTGTCCCCCACTGTTTAGATTTGCTAAATAATGGTATTATTATTATTTTATTTTATTATTACTGTATTTGTGTTATCACAGTGCCCAAAAGCCCCAGTCATGGACCAGGCCCCCACTCTGCTAGGTGCTGTTCAGACAGAACAAAAACACAGTCCTTGCCCCAAAGAGCACACAATCTAAGTATAAATTAAGAGGCAACAGGGAAACCATATGAGAATACTGTCCAAATTGACAAGACAGACACGGGTGGGGTAAGGGGTAGAACACACAACAGAGCAAACAATGTGGTAGCAGCAATGTGGTAACATGCCATGTTAGTTCACCTATGGGGGGAGGGGGCGTTACTTAGGAGGGGATCAGCTGAACGGAAAGGGAAGGGAAGGGAAGGGAGACAGGGAAGGCGAGGAAAGAGTAAGAGTGGCAGGTCTGCAGTGAGGCTATGGTGAAGAGACTGTGATGGAGAGAGAGATGGAGAGTTGGAGCAAATAGCCCATCAGCACAAGCCAGAGAAAGTCAAAGAACATTCTACAGTTTTGACTGGAATATCTGAAGGACCCTGCTTTGGCTAGTTCTGTTCCAACCAACTGGAGCTTTTGGCTGGCTTCTCTGTGCAGTTTGTCCCCAAAAGCCATATGGCGAGGGAAAAGGGAGGTAGGCACCATCTGGAACCTAGTGCCCTCAGAGTGTGTATGTGGGTCCTTCCCTACACAGTTCTTGTCCAGGATATTGCTGGAAGGGGGCTGGTCCCATCTGGGCCCCATTTTAACCTCCTTCCTCCAGTGCAGCAGTCCCTGCTTTGGCTACTTCTGCTCCTACCGGCTGGAGCCATGTAGGATAAACATTACTGAAAATATAAGAGGGGCTGCACAAAAGTTTTGTGGGCAAATCAGCAATTTCATAAAGGCTTAAAAAAAGAAAGAAAAAGAAAGTCCAGACTCAGTTATAGGATGAAAATAATATTACAAAATAGTAAGTCATCAGAACTCCACATTCTATATGCTTCAGGAATCACAAAAACCTGTATATGCCTGTTTCAGTAAACAGGAGATCAGGAAAGCATATACCTTCAGCTCCACTCACTAGAATACAGGTATTAGTTTAGTGAATAACTTCTGCCCATTTCAACTGTCCTCTCAAGAAGTTGACAATATTATAAAATACTAGTATGACCGTTGTGCTGTCATTTAACCAGAGTAATCCCCAGATGAATCTGACCCTAGATATAAATTTTATCCTGAGACGATAAAAGAAACTACTACATAACACTGTCACCATGAATAATTTGGTCAACCCACCTTTGATCATTTCTGTATGTTTACATGATCATGACATTCAGATCCAGGAAATATTGAATTTCCTAGATCAGGTCTGTGGTCAAAAGAAAAATCTACATTTTACAAGGACCAAGCAAATTCAAATAGGGGATCTTACTACCATGGCAGGTAAGATACATTATTATTGGCTCTACTTAGCACACCCAGAAGTTGTAATATTCCTTATCTGTCTCTCAGTGGCAACAAATATAACCTTCTTCCCTGAAACTCAAAAAAACTCATTCTTTCCTATGTGGAAAATCAAAGAAATCACTTCCAATCTATTTCTTACAACTGAATGCCAATCGATAAATCAGTGGAAATGAGGCAATATAACAAAACCAACATAACATACATCTTTTGGAAGGTAAGATTTAAACCATAGAGATGAATGATCACCTCAAGTAGTGATCAGTAAAACTGAATTCCACAGTATTAAAATAGTTACTTCCTCATGTATATCAGTGGGACCTGGATGAACAACAGCATCTAAAGCTGGTAACTCCCATTCCCACATCTTTCTGTTGTGCAGCAGGTTGATAAACTGGGTTTGCTTCTTTTGACATTTCTACAGAATAGGGCAGAACTACCCAGGCAAATTATTGTAAATCTGGGAAATATTTGTAAAAAAACCCACAAAAGGCGAAGACTTGTAATGGAATGGTAATTTCTTATTTTAAAAAAATCTGAAACATGTTCAAATTATAAATCCACTCCTCTACCATATGCCACCGAATATGAATGTAGCTGACCAGGGAATCAGCAAGAACAATACATTATTTCCCTATACACTGACACCTGTCTGTCTGTGTGTACATGCGCAAAACACCTGTAAGTAGCCACCCCACTCTCAAAATATGATGACAAAACCAACCTCTCCACCCCCCAACACAAATCGGACAAATTTCTCATTCCTGGCCATAGATCAAATGCCTGTAAAAACATTTATCACCCCCATCAAACATTTGTGGCTGTATGAGTGTCATTGCTCAACCAGAACATATTGCAAGTAAGTTGACTGACTTAAAATATATTGGGTGGAGGATAAAGTAGAGACAGAATAAATCCACAGAAATTATTTATTTCTTCTCATTATCTCCCTTTTGTGGTTTTTCTCTTTCTCCATTCTGAATCCGAATGAGAAAACAGTGGGTACAATCCCAAATAGTCATTTTAAAGATATTTTCTCTAGATACTGTATGCCCAACCCACTTCTTTTAGTGGTACAAGGCAGATTGGGTATCAGCAAAGGCTTTCTGGGTGTTTTAGATACCTGTCCATTTGCCAAATTCAGGATCCTGAGTTAATGGTAAGAATGAGATTTTTTTTTCCAAGATCAGGAAATGGATAAAACATCAATGTATGCTTCAGATCTTTGCTTAAATATTGACATTTCTAGGCAATACAGTATATTTCAAAGACTTCCAAAGACAAAATACAACATATTAAGACAAACTCTTGCTTCATTTAAACTAATGAAACCTCAGTAATTTAGGAATACAGAGCCTAGCACAATGGGGTCCTGGTCCTAGGGCTTGTCAGTGCTATGATAATAAAAATAATAACAAAAATAATAAATAATAACAATAATGATTAGGGTAGAATTTGGCGCACAGTATTTTTTGTATTACAACGTTAGCTCAGGTTATAAGCAACCTGCAGCTAGACAAGTGACAGTTCTTTTTGCATTAATTTGAATTTGTGGCTGGGGGGAGAAAATATTTCAGTTTTTAAAGTTGATTTGCTAACTCTTGAGAATTTGCACAAATTTTGTCAAGAAAACAGTAAGATAATCAAGAATGACAATAGATAAAATAATGGATAATAGAGAATTGAATTTCCTTTTTGTGTGTACATTTTTCCCCTCCATTTTTTGCATCTCATCTCAGTCTAGCATCTTGGTGGCCTTGGCACAGCAAAGAGAAATGCACATAGAGAAGACATGAAGTTATAAATATAACTAGGCAATTACATCATTAATCCATTGGATCACATAACATTCTCAAAGTATTTGGCATGAGAATGAAAAAAAATTAAGGAACCTCAAACATCCTAAAACAACAAAAAGTATTATCTAACTTAACACTCTATAAAACTGATTTTGTTAACGACTCATTCTTGACACTGTTGAATCACTTTTCTCTATTATGGAAAACTCCAGCAGGAAATGCAAAGTTTTATCTTTCCTGGTATGTTCCCTATTCAGTACTATTTACAATCAATGGATGAACCCAACTAAAGCATTGAAATAGCACAAATATATTACCATGAACAACTATCATATGCTCTCATAAACTTTATGTTTTATCTTGTGAGAAGCTTCTGCTATGTAATAAGATTTAGCCTCTTACTTTTAATCTCATATTGCAATTGCGAGAAAAGACCTAGTACTGCTCTGGCATGTTACAGTGTTGTCATGGATACACAAGTATGGTGTATTACTTCCACCAGTAAATAAACAAGATTCTCAAAGAGTGCTTGGTAGGATTTACTAGCCCTGTAGTATTGTTACCTGCACAGAGCTTTAAATAAGCAAATGGTTTGTAGTTTTTTAATAATATCCAGTGTTGAGGAGAAGCACATATATGGTATATATAGTTCTTTAAAAATCATAAGGTACATGCTAAATTGTGTAACTTTACTGTCCTCACTTTTTAATTTAATTTGCCTTTATCTCATATTTTTCATAAAATATTTGCACATATATGGGACCATTTTCTAATATTCTTTACAATTTGTGGCAGTCATCTAATAACTGCTTAAATAGCTGCACAACATGTTTACACGTGCAACTTATAAAGGACAGATTGATCATTCTTATAGCAGATAGTGATATTTGTAATTTAAAAAACAGTATTAGGTGATATTAAAATTGTGTCTTTTCTAAAACAAAGTCCTCTTTCCATTCACAGACTACAGAGATGAAATTCAATCACTTACTAGCATATATGTCAACAGCTACAACAGACTTGACTTGACTCTAACAAATCAGTATCTTATGTTGATGAAGGGATGTAGATTACATGCCTTAAACTTATGTTTCAAGAAAGAAAATCACAGATTGTTAAGAATGCTATATTTAGTTCTGTGTATTAAACTTAGCAATAGCAAAAGTCTGACTCATATCTAGGCACTCCAATTTCTTACAGAAATATCTAATTAAATCAGGTAAAAATCTCCGGGTTTTACAGCTTTAGAAATATAAACCCTTAGCATTTTAAATAAAATTCACTGAAGAAAATAACATAATTGTGTTTTATGTAAAATTCATGGAACTTTCCTATTCAGAAAGCCTGCATTGTATAATGATGCATTCAGGCACACACTCTATATGTATATGGCCAGAATGTTCTGTTGGGTTTAATTGTTGGCATAACTTTGCTGATTGGACTGAGAAAACCTAATTTAGGACTAGACAGAGTGAATAATTCACAATGAATAATTTATTTGTTAAATTTAGCCATTTTTTCAACTCTTGTCATGCAAGCAGATTGCAAGCTAGGGGTTGGGGTTTTGTTTTTTTTTTGAGCGGGGCTTATATATCTATATCTATGATATGATTACGAATATTCAAAATCTGAGCTATGTTGGTTTGTTGTGATTGGCCATATAAGACATATGGGGTTGTTTCTGTTCCCTTATTGGGGGTTCAATCCTGCAAAGTGCTGAGCTCTCTGCCCACAATCCAGCTAAGCACAAAGGATCAGATTTTTAAAATATTTAGGTGCCTAGCAGATTTTCAAAAGCATCTCGGTGCCTAACTTCTATTGATTTCAATGGACATTAGGCACCTAGATACTTTTGAAAATCCCAGCAGAGGCCTAAGTACCTTTACCATCTGGTTCAAAGTGCTTAACTTTAAGCACATGCACATTCCCATTAAATCCAGAATGTCCAGCACCCTGCAGGATTGAGTCCTGGGTGAGCACACAATAAAAATTCTTCTGCATAGAATATAAAATTTGCTTTCCACAAATATTTTGCCAGTAAAACTTAGTTGTGAAAATGTTTGCCAAAAGTGATCACAAAAAGGTCATGAACACAGCCATAGTGAATTCATGAAATAATTGGAATGAATATTTGTGATTTGTTGTTTGTTTGCATTACTTACTATTTAAGATACTGCATAATAAGTCATATGGATTGCTTTTTAAAAGATACCAGTACAGCATTTTGAGCTCCTTGGGGGCAAGAACATGGCTTCTTCTGTGTTTGGAAAACACATAGCACACTGGGAGCATTGCTGAAAATTAATAAATAATAATAATTAGTACAATCCTGCAATATTTATTCACATGAGTAATTCTTACACATGCAGGTAGTCACACTGCAGTCAAAGGATCTATTCACATGTGCAAGAATTACATGTCAGTAAAGGTTACAGGATCATACCCAACAGATGTAAGCTGAAACATGAGCAGCTGAATCATATTATGAATGTTCCATGAATCACTAATTTCTGTATTTAAGCATTTGCAGTCTTGTAGAAAAGAGACATTTAATGTAAGCAGCCTTAACACCTTACAGATTATAGCAGGAAAAACCTGAAATACTGATTTATTTCCATATTAAAGCTATAGTAGAGATTTTGTTTAAAAGAATACCTTTGTGCTTCCTAACACACAATGAGGCACCAAAATAGCTCCTTTAGAAATTAATCTGTTTAGACTATTACTTGGCAGGCCTAAATATGGGTAACAGTTCGGTTCTTTGTGGGAATGATGTTATTGTCATTTAGTAGCCACAATTTCTCTTTTCCTTAGATACTTTGAGTACTGTTTGAAAAGCTGTGCTTTAAATGAGGAGTTCAGTGCTGAGGGAGTTAATTTAAATTTGATAACAAATGGCTCTGCTTTTGAAATGAATGTAGCCTGGCAACTTCAACTGAGAACCCTTCATAGGGCCTCAATTATGTATGCAGCTTCTTTGAGAAATAGTTTCACACATCTGACCCAAGGCCCACTATGTTGTTGCCATGAAATAAAACTGTATGAAGGCAATGTTTCATTTCTGTACACTTTTCACACAGGCAGGCTTTGCCCCCTCCCCCCACCTTGTGCGGATGCGCATCCACACGCAAACACACACAAAATCTTTTATTCTGAACCCGTTTCTTATATTTTTTCTATGGCTCATGTCTGAATAAAAATATAAAAGAAATAATCAATTGCCCAGTACTTAATGTGTGTGCTTATATTTTAAGAATTTCAGCTCATGCTTCCAAGCTGCCCTAATCAAAGCAGTAGTGTGAAACCAGACAGACAGACAGACAAACGGTTAAACATCCACACCATTTCATTTTTTTTTCAAAATGGCTGCTTTGTCTGTGTGCATACACCAATAGCAAATGTCCTTCTGTTATTGTACAGCCAATTTGATGTGTCAAGTATTCATATGCTAATAATGATACAGTTTCTCACTTTTTTCACAGATAAATTGTAAAGATTGTTATAGACAGTGAAACACAAGAATAAACAACCTTTATTTCAAAACTGATAAATTACTTTCCATTCAAATAACATGCAACACATGCTGCTGACCATTATTGTTTTCATTTATTGCTAGTTTGCCTTCTGTTTTTTTTTCCCTTAGAGTAGTTAGAAAATATTTAGCAGATACAGCCAGACTTGATACATATGACACGATTTCATTAATTTGCTTTGTGGTTTCATGACATGAACTTCATTTTTTACTCAGTTTTTACAGGCGATGAAAGTTTGTGATTGGAACGGACATTGTTCTCCCACATAGAACATTCACATTTTTTAAAAAAACCCTGTAATGTGCAAGATTTTAAGAGTAGACTGTCTCCCCTGCCATTTTTACAAAAATGCCATAACATACCCCCAAATCATTCTGTTTAAAAATGCCATTAGTAAAGAGCTTCCCGAATGTAATTTAAGGTGGAAGCCAGAACAAAATCTAAAAGCTTCTGTTTGGCTGGAATATGTAAGTTGAGTCAACAACTAAAAGGTATGTAAAAAAGAAAGGTAGTTCAATTTTGTTTTCTAAATTAAAATATAAACATTTTCACAACAGTATGGTTTATAAATGCAAAAGGAAAAGAAAAAGGCATAATGCTGAAATAATCAATATGAACAACAATACAGCACTGACAAAATAAACTTGCTTTATATCAATAGGCACTTGTTTTTATCAACATAAAAAATGAGCATGCATTACTACTGATTAAAAAAGGTGGAGTTACACATCACAGTAGTCAAGGATCATATTTGTGTCCTCAGTCCAGACACAGAAATGTATTTACATAACCATGTGGTCGTAAATTCAATCCATAAATGTAAGGAAATTCAGAGAAACACTAGGAGTCCAGACTGAAAGACACTGTTAATTAAGGTTTCAGAGTAACAGCCGTGTTAGTCTGTATTCGCAAAAAGAAAAGGAGTACTTGTGGCACCTTAGAGACTAACCAATTTATTTGAGCATGAGCTTTCGTGAGCTACAGCTCACTTCATCGGATGCATACCGTGGAAACTGCAGCAGACTTTATATACACACAGAGAATATGAAACAATACCTCCTCCCACCCCACTGTCCTGCTGGTAATAGCTTATCTAAAGTGATCATCAAGTTGGGCCATTTCCAGCACAAATCCAGGTTTTCTCACCCTCCACCCCCCCGCCACAAATTCACTCTCCTGCTGGTGATAGCCCATCCAAAGTGACAACTCTCTACACAATGTGCATGATAATCAAGTTGGGCCATTTCCTGCACAAAAACCTGGATTTGTGCAGGAAATGGCCCAACTGGATGATCACTTTAGATAAGCTATTACCAGCAGGACAGTGGGGTGGGAGGAGGTATTGTTTCATATTCTCTGTGTGTATATAAAGTCTGCTGCAGTTTCCACGGTATGCATCCGATGAAGTGAGCTGTAGCTCACGAAAGCTCATGCTCAAATAAATTGGTTAGTCTCTAAGGTGCCACAAGTGCTCCTTTTCTTTTTACTGTTAATTAAATTAACCACTGTTATGTGTACTGTATTGGTCAATTGGCCTGGTTCTTTGAATCCTTGCATTGTGCCAAGGTTCTGTGAGGGGGCTGAGGTTGGTTATGTACTATACCATGCCTGGAGAAACTCTTATAGGGGAGCATTTTCTTGCCTTAGTGGGTTTTAAATTTAAATGTCAGCTAAATTGAATGCAAAAAGCTGTGTTAATCAATGTTAAGTTTGCACTGTTACAATCATATAAAGTCTGGTAATACAAAGTTGTTCCCACAGCAAGATAAGTCCAGCCATATTGTACTGTCCTGTATGTTTATAGTATATCTTTAGCAATATAAACAGTATTACATTAAGCTACATATTAAAATCAGAAAAACCAGGAATAGAAAATACTATATATGTTAAATTAATGTATGATCTGTGTTGAGGTAATGTTAAGTTTAGGAAATTCCTGATCTTTCTTATTTTAATAGTGCACTCTTTTAAGTTGCATTAATCTTGGGGGGTTGTTTTTGAATTTAATATTTTAGGCACAAGGAATTTTTTTGTTTTTAAATAAATGAAAACTGCAAAGGCAAAAGGGCAGGGGAAGAAGGCAAAAATATTCATTGACCAGTTGGCGGGTCAACTATGCCTACTCAGTTCCTTAAAAAAGTGGACACTGGCTTAGTTAAGAGTCAGCAGCTACTATGTATCATTGAAAAAAGTGTACATTTCTGGAAATATGCATACCTGTACAATGTAGCAATCCAAAAGAGAGAACTCTCAGATTCAGTGAAAGTTTTCAGCTGTACTTGGCTAGTAGTGTACAATATGTAAAAGTTCATAACTTTGTTAATTTCTTGCCAATTTTTCCGAAAAACGTTGAGCCATTTTATTCAGATGTCTCCTCTCAAATTAATATGGTGCTAAATCAGGAACTCAAGATGGAATTAGAATTAACAATATTTAGCACTCAATCCTGCTGTCCTGCTCAGGCAAACCTACTGAAGTCAAAGACTGAGCCCTCAGGGCTACTTCTCAACTTCTTTTGCTATGGAAGTGTCATAACCCAGAAGAATTGCTGTAGTTCCATGGTGAGAGGGGTTGGGATGAGAAAGGAATGCAGAGCAGTGTGAGGTACCCACATTTTGTTTGGGCATAGTAACGCTTTGCAGCCCCTAAACCTCCTCATATCCTGCCATAACAGCAATGGAGGAGCGCTACATGAGCTTCTGGAGACTGATGATTCACTGCTAATCCTATGCACTTGCAAATGAGCACACAGCCTGTTTCCTAAGGCTCTGATCCTCCAAACACTTCCACATATGCTTAACTTTAACCATGTGAGCAGACCCATGAAAATCAATGGCAACAGCTTATTATGACAGTGGTGTCTTCTTGCCAGCATATCAAGCCTAACATTAAGAACTAGTATCGAGGTCCTGGTATGATGAGGATGCACTTGCAAAAACTAACATCAAGCATATTGTTTTTCAGACTTGGTCATGGACGTTTTACTCAGTAAGGACTATTTACATGCCACATTTCAAGTTTCAAAGTGTAGTTGGTTTTGAGTTAACTATGCCAGGGTGGGGGAGGGGGCGAGGAGGGAACAAAAGTGTAGGGGGGAAAGTAAGCAATTTTCAGGGTGAATGTTGTATTTTTTCAGACACTCAGAATTCAAAAACAGCTTGAAGCGATTTTTTCAAACATGTTAAAAATAAAAATAAATCTTTGTCTCTGTGCACGAAACTATGCACGAAAAATTTCATCTCAAAAGGAGAATTCTTCAGTAAATTATGAGGAAGTGAAAACATGGGGCTATTATTGAAACCATTTTGCAACCTTAAAAATAGTGTCCACAGAAGCAAAGACTATCATTTAGTTTTTTGATAGTTAATTTCTTTTAGAGCCTGATCTAAATTACATTGACTTCAGTGGGAGTTTGATCAGACCCTTAGGTAGTATATTAAAGAAAAGTATCAACAGCATGCATTTGAAAACTCCATAATTTACAGTATGACATTGTGGATTATTGGGTAACTATGTTACTGCTTTTAGAAATACCATAGGCCATCAGGGAAATACATAGCTAAAAAGCATTTGAAATATGTACTAACTGGATCCAGTAAATAAATAGGGTGAGATAGTACACCCTAGATCTGAGCATGGAAGGGATCCTGTGTGTGTGGTTCTCTTCTCCCCATTACAAAAGGTAGCCTCCATGGCAGAAGTCCCTCTCTTCCCCCAGGCCCATGGCATGCACTCCATTGGATTTGGGGTTAGACTATGGCCTGTTCCACTGTGACCTCTAACAGAACAATTTTAAAATGAGTCTCTTTGGAGTTGTTTTTTAGATCTGCCTCACCAAGACTTAGAGACTTTTAAGGTGATAGATAGTAGATGTTAATTACTCGAAAGGAGATGTAGCAGGTCAGTGAGGACAAAATGTGTCTATGGTTAAATCAACATATGCTAAATAGTTGTGAAATTTTCATTTGAAAACCTGATTGTAGATGTTCAGTGACTACTCTGTTTTTAAGATGAAATGCCATAATCAATTATATTTTTTACAAATTACAGAAAGTTATTAGCTCACGCTGCTGACTAATTACCTGTTGCCTGCACCCTCGCAAGTATGGAAGGCTCCATTTGCAACAGACCTGTGTGGTAACACTGCTCAGGACTGGCAATCTATGGAAAGCCCACACAGGACGTGCAGCTGCCTCTATGAAGCCCTACCACAGAAGGGAGATTATGAGGGTGGGACCAGACCAAAGGAAATGTAGGACCGTAGAACCCATGATTACAAGGGTGCATCCAGTCAAACATCTCCCCAGCCCACCGGAAGAGACCAACCCTGCGGCTGGCATAAGGGCCACCAACTGCCAGTCCAATGATTAATTCATCTTTATCCATCAAAATGATGTACCCAAAATAGAGTTTACCTTGTGTAAGCTGCAATACTTTTCATGTTAGATAATTATTATCTATAATGTATAGAATCTCTAATGATGTTTTACTACTGGCTGGGGGGAGATGGATCAGTGTTCAAGTCACATTCCCCATCAGTACCCGGCCCAAGCCAAGAAAGCTAATGATCCAACCAGTGGACCAAATTCGGTGATGCATCCTGGTCATGTGCCACCTGAGGCACATTGTGCATATGCTAAGAAGAAGACTAGTAGCTGCATGAGATCTCCAGAATATGTCTCCCAAACACCACATCATTGAATATCTAAATTTTTCTTATGCTCTGTTTTTGCTTTACACTTTTACAAATGGTTAAGTTACAAATAGACTTGTAAAATGTTGGTCTTAGTTTTATCATGACTTGAACATTAGAGTAAAAGGATTAGTTTATGGTAGATGGAAAGGGAAAGAGTGTCATCTTTTGTTTTCTGGGATTCACATCAGAAGTGAACTTAAATTATTTTGTAAAATTAAACAAAGTAGAACGCACAAGGAACTATTACAAGAATGTTACATTTTTAATTCAAAATATAACATCTGTCACAGCTACCGCATTTCTCAGATGAATGCTATTAATTTATATATTTTCCAGATAATTATGAAAGATGAAATGAATAACTTTTTGTATCTGTTGTTTCTTTTTCATTTAGTGTCTCCTTATGTATGTAAATATAATTACACCTCATTCAGGGTTATGCATTTACAATATTCGGATTTTTCAAATTCCTAGTCCTTAGTGCAATTAGCACTTTATTCAAAAATAGATGAGTCAACCACGAGTTTACCTCTATCATCTACCTCACATCTCATCTATCATTTTACCCTCAAGCACCATTGTAGTTTGCTTTTGGGACTGCCTTTTAAGTGTGGTGGTTTGACATACTACCGTGAACTTGAAACAGTAAATACAAGGTTATTTCAGGATTAATTCAATATGTGTCAGCTTCCTGAGATATTTGATCTTTCATAATTTACTAATGTACATGAAAACCAGGCAAACTGATCTGTGCTAATGTAGCAATATTCTACATTTAACAACAATGGTCCCATTATAACATAGGTCTCAATTAAAAACAAATAGGAGGGAGAGTATAATAAACTGAGAGACTGTTAATGGACTGCAGAAAACAAGGCTTTTGTCTGCTTGCCTCAAAAAAGTGCAGGTTCTAGGTGTTAATTACAAAACAGGAGAAACTTATAGCGAGTGACTTGGAGGTAAGATTTCCAATTTACGGCAAACTACAAAAAGGAAAAAAGAAAAGAATGAGGGATATAGGTGTTTATGACCCTAGAGATTCATGAAGCTGAATACAGGTTTTATAACTCTTAGACACTTTGTGAAAAAACAAAGTTTTCAGTCTACTTCAGTGTGAATTCTATATGTGAGGGAGAAATGAAAGAAACAACTATTAAGAGTGACAAATGAGAAGTACTGAACCTCTCAGTTTTCCCCATGAGAAATCATCCTCCTTGAAACTTGATCATTATGTCTAGTGGTGCTGGAACTAAGAGTGCTCAGGGTGCTGCCACACCCTCTAGCTTGAAGTAGTGATAACAAACACCAAATACATGGTTTCCATCATAAGCACCCCCACTATAAAAATTGTTCCAGGACCCCTGATTGTGTCTGTTGACTCTGCTGCCCTATATAGATGCTACCTCAATGATATCTAAACCTTTATAGGTTACTTATATTTGCCTTTAATTTTATATACTGGAAAGTTCTTTGTGATACTTTTGAATGAAAAAAATAAATTGGATTGGATTATACTTTCAAAGGTCAGAGTGACAGAACTCCCAAACCTCTGATTCTAGAATCCTCCATTTCTCAGTAATATTCTCTGCTCACTTTGCTATTTCCCCCTCTAAGTATGTCACTAGCAGAATATGAAATAATTTGTGTAATGTTTGGATACAACTGAAATTGGTAGGCTATGGTCACATCGGTGAAAAATAAACAATATAGGTATGCACTATGACTTCCCTGAGATCATCCACAGTCTCTCTACTCTGATCACATTTAAGTCCCACTTAAAGACCCACTTCTGCTATGCTGCCTGCTGTGAATTTGGTTGACTTGTATAAAATATTCATATTTGTTGTTCCCAGTGTTGCCAACTCTCACGATTTTATCAAAAGTCTTACAATATTTGGTGTTTTTCTCAAAGCCCAAGCTCTTAGCGATAAGTGTTTAGGGGATAATTTCAGCTTTCATTTAAAGAAGAAGTTTCTAGCCCTTATAGTTGATGAGAAAATCCTTAAAGCACGCACTGAGTTAACCCTGAAGGCTCAGAAACCAGAAAGCAAATAAAAATATTTACTATTTAAAAAAAAATCTCATAATTTTTAAAATAATTTAATAGATTCATAGACTTCCAGGCTGAAATCTTATGGGCTTGGGTCCTGACTCATGGTTTTGAATGCTTGGCAATAAACTTTGTACGCTAGTCCATTTGACCTTAAACAATGATTACCTAGGACCAGGGACCATGCCTTCTTGAATGTCTGGGGAGCACCTAGAGCATTATAAGCACAACAAACAATATTTGATTACCAGGTTATTTGAGCCAATAGATTACCATTAGTTTTGCCCCTCCCATCGGAACTATTTTGCTAGTTGCCTATGAGCAAATATGAATACTAGCAAATCAGCCACTCGCAGCTTAATGAGCTACACTGGGGGACACAGGTGGGCAGCCTGACTGGAGCTCAGCGATTGAAATTCCTACCACTCTCATAATAGTATGGGCCAGAGAGCAGGAGTGGAACACCAGTGGAAAATTTTCTGTAACTTACCATCATGTGGCATACCATGTGTCGAGCTGTCCTGCAGTGGCTCAAGAGTACGACTACCAACCTCGGGGCAGACTGTTAAGAAGCAGGGTGCAAACTTCAAATTGGTTGGGAGTTCTATACTTAGATTTCACCAACCAATTAGCAAGCGTAAGCTCCTCAAGCACTATAACTGCCTTAACATGGAATTGCAAGCGGTCCCCTTGATTCAATGTGTTCAGCTGCAATTTCTGCAGCCTCTAAAATTGTGGGAGTTTTTTTTGTCACAGATGGTTGCCTTTTTACATCATCTGTAACTACTCATAACAATTGCTTCTGGGACATCAGATCAAACATAAGAACATAAGAATGGCCATACTGGGTCAGACCAAAGGTCCTTCCAGCGCAGTATCCTGTCTACTGACAGTGGCCAATGCCAGGTGTCCCAGAGGGAGCGAACCTAACTGGCAATGATCAAGTGATCTCTCCACTGCCATCCATCTCCACCCTCTGACAAACAGAGGCCAGGGACACCATTCCTTGCCCATCCTGGCTAATAGCCATTAATGGACTTAACCTCCATGAATTTATCCAGTTCTCTTTTAAACCCTATTATAGTCCTAGCCTTCAAAACTTCCTCAAGCAAGGAGTTCCACAGGTTGACTGTGCGCTGAGTGAAGAACTTCCTTTTATTTGTTTTAAACCTACTACCCATTAATTTCATTTGGTGGCCCCTAGTTCTTATATTATGGGAACAAGTAAATAGCTTTTCCTTATTCACTTTCTCCACACCACTCATGATTTTATAGACTTCTATCATATCCCCCCTTAGTCTCCTCTTTTCCAAACTGAAAAGTCCTAGCCTCTTTAATCTCTCCTCATATGGGACCCATTCCAAACCCCTAATTGTTTTAGTTGCCCTTTTCTGAACCTTTTCTAATGCCAGTATATATTTTTTGAGATGAGGGGACCACATCTGTACGCAGTATTCAAGATGTGAGCATACCATGGATTTATATAAGGGCAATAAGATATTCTCCATCTTATTCTCTATCCCTTTTTTAATGATTACTAACATCCCATTTATTTTTTTGATTGCCACTGCACACTGCATGGACGTCTTCAGAGAACTATCCACGATGACTCCAAGATCTTTCTCCTGATTAGTTGCAGCTAAATTATCCCCCATTATATTGTATGTATAGTTGGGGTTATTTTTTCCAACGTACATTACTTTACATTTATCCACATTAAATTTCATTTGCCATTTTGTTGTCCAATCACTTAGTTTTGTGAGATCTTTTTGAAGTTCTTCACAGTCTACTTTGGTCTTAACCATCCTGAGCAGTTTAGTATCATCTGCAACAGTTTTCCAGAATCACTTTCAGCCCCACCCCCATTATCCATTTTTTCATAAAATTACACATTTTATGTACATATTCAACATGAATCATATTGTCAAACATTGTGAGATTTTTATACTTCAATTGGGATATTATGTATCCCACGTAATTTCTCAAAGGTGGACAGGAACTCTTCTATACAGTCAGTTTCTTTATAAATTGGGCAGATTTTCTCCTACACCCTTGTGTTGTGGAGGTTATATTCACTGGCTGGGGAAGCACCTTTTGCTGTTCCAGTTTTTTGACTACATTGCTTGATCTACCATCAGCCTCCTGTCTGCCCTTTTCTCAGCTTCCTTGTCAACTTTGACTGCTGCTATTTGTTCCATGCAACTTTGGTGGGCTTTCTCCTCAGCTGCTTCACTTGCTTTGGTTTCCCTGATCCACAATTCTGCCATTAATTTCTGGTGCTTGTGTTCTTTCTGGGCTCTAAGGTGCAGCAATCAGGCCAGTTCCACTGCAGTGATCTTCTCTGCAGCATCTGGGGCAAGAGGGTCCTCTCTCTCTCCATCAGTCTCCCTTTGATCAGAACTTATGAGCCAAGCTCTCAGGTCCTGAACTGGGGTTTCCTTTTTATGGGGTAGTGCCTACATAATTGTTCAAGGTCTTTTCTCTCAAGACCATCATATCATTCAGTGTGTCTATTCTTTAACCTTTAAAACTCTCAATGTCAAGTTTAAACTTTAACAGCACTGGGGTTAAGATCTATAACCTTAATTGTCCTGTGGTAAGTAACTCCTGCCAAGACTATGCCAGGGTCAAGCTGTCCTGGAGAGGCTCAAGAACATGGGTACAAATCTCAGGGCAGATTTTTACAACGCAGGGAGCAAACCCCAAATTGGTTGTGAGTTCTATGCTTAGATGTCACCAACCAATTAGCAAGTGTAAACTCCTCAAGCAATATAATAACCTTAACATAGAGTCATATAATCCCCTTGGGTCCTCCAAATATATCTTGCCACCCTGGTAAGCTAATCTTTGTGATAGATTCGTCCCTTATACCAAAGATCACAGCAATATTTAGGTTACTCCCAGTCCCAAAGGACCAGTCACTTACCCCAGGTCAAGTTTACTTTAGATCTCACACCAAAGGCAGCCCTTGGAGCCAATTCCATAATAAACTATCTGAAGGTTTATTAGCTAGGAAAATGAAATAAAAGAGTTACTTACAAGGTTAAAGCAGGTAAATATATATACACACACACACACACACACACACACACACACATGAATTCCAATCTTAAGTTTCAAAAAGCAATAGAAGCTTCTATAATAAGCAAGCTCTATATGTCCTTTAGGGCTAACCCATGGCAAGCACTTGGGATCTTTTGCTTATGCTAAGTAATCCTTGTGCCTCAGAGTTCAAGCAGCATAAAAGATACAGTCCCTGATTGTTAGTATGTTTTATTCCTTCCTCCCTTCTGCTTCCAGGCACAAATTCAACTGTTGGGAGGAATTCACTTGTAAGTCTCGTCTTCCGATTCGGGGTTGGGGTGGGAGAGGAGCAGTGAGCAATAAACAAAGTCTTTTGTTCTGTGATGTTCCACAATCGTTCATCTGGTGTTGATGGGCCTTCTTTGTTGGACAGAAGATAACACCTCCTGTTGGAAACTAGTATTTCAGACTCGTTAATGCTTTTCTTATGACTGGTGATTTACAGTTACTGAGCAAATGTTATGCAAACAGATCCCGGTCATCCATGGGCAGGACTGAACCTGGGACCTCTGGAGCTTAGTGCATGAGCATCTACTGCATGAGCTAAAAGCCATATGGGCCTTAGCTAAGGCTGTAGAGCAGACTCATTAATCTCTCTCTCTAAATCGCCTCAGTGCCACTAGATGGGACAGAACACCACACATAGGAGGTGTGTGGATTACACAAACACTTAAATATTATCTTATAACATGGGATACAGATATTATAAGTGAGATTAATGCATGCAACAACTTACAAGGATTTCATAAGTCTGGATACATTCTCATTATTCAAATACTTATTTAAACAATACCAGCATACAGGTGAGCCAGACTGGTTGCAGTTAGTATTTAGTTAGTGCAGTTAGTGTCAAGGTTCAGTTGAGCCCTAGGGGCCTTGGCATGAGCTGGCGCCTGGTTTGCCAATGTCACACCATGCACCTCCCCCAACAAAGGCCATCAGGAGCATTGCAGCTTCTGTAACACCCAAGTGGCCAGCAACCCTTTGCAGGAAGTATGCCAGGCCCTTTCTGTAGTCATGAGTCAACAAGCTAAAATGGGTATGATGGGGGAACAGTCCTTATTCATTGGATGCGGCCTGGATCCCAGAAAGAAGGCACTAAGTCCCCACCCCCCCAATTGATTATGTAATCAAAGTTCAGCTCCTACCTCTTGAACTACGAGTATAAGCATTAGTTAGGGGAACACCCACATGAACTACAAGTACCAATGTCTTCATCTTCAGAGTGTGGCTGTGGGTGCGCAGCAAGAAGCACAACCTGGAACTCCCTGATAGGTTTGCATACGTCCACCACACTGCTCTAGTCCAGCAGATGGGATGCTTGGAGACACAATATTGGGCATTCATGGAGACATTTCATGGAAGCAACATATTGAAGTCCTGCTCTTTAATGCAGAATGAATTAAGAACAGATGTGTAATGGCGTGCAAAAATGTATAATACCATTCAGCCACTAGGTGACACTATGTGTAAAATATCTTATTTAAAGGAACCTCTGCAATACCTCACAGAGCATTAAATGAGCTTATGATGAATACATCTAATGTGTTTAAGAAAGTGCTGTGACCAGTCCATATCTGGTACAAAAGAACATGACATGGTGTCAGGAGTAAACTAAGAACAGAAACAGAATTAAAACAGCAACAAAGGTTGCAGAACCACTTCATCATCCCAGCTTTGGCAAATCTTCAGAATAGACAGACTGGAAACAACATTTTGCAAGATTTTGCATTGCAAACAAATGCCAGAAAGAAACAGGAGATATACAGATATCTTCATTAATTTATGCTATGGGGAAGCAAGCAGAGCATATCTTTATATCCTTTGACTTTACTGCAGTCTGTCACAAAGATGACTATGAAAGGATTCTGGCTATGTTTGATGCACACTTTATACCCCCAGAGAACTGTGATTTATGAAAGAGTAGGTTGTAACCAGAGAAGTCAAGAACCAGGGGAAAATGTTGAATGTTTTATAAGAGCGCTACATACATTGGCTGAAAACTGTGATTTTGGGAATGCAAAACATGAAAATATCAGAGACAGGCTGGTTATTGGGTTAACAGACAAAGATCTTTCACAGCAGCTACAAGTGAATGAGATTTAACCCTAGCCACAGCTATACAAATAACAAAGCAGACAGAATTAGTCAAACAACAGAAAATAAGGCAGGAGCAACTTGAAAAACCTGAAAAACTAGCTTAGAAGCTATAAACAGATATGTGAGTGTTAAAGTCATTATTGTTAAACACCTGAGGCAAGGAGAGAGAACTCCCAGGCTAAGAGGGACAAATTCCAGCCTAGATGCACAAGGTATGAAAAAAGGCGTATCCCAAGAGATAATGCATGTCCAGCCAGAGACATCTGGTGATACCAATGCATGAAATATGGACATTTTGTGGCTGTTTGACACACCAAAGCAGTCAGAGAGTTGACTCATATTACAGACAAATCAAGAGCCATTGTTTCTGGGATTTATCATTTGTGAAGACACAGAGCTTGCCTGGAGAGTGAAACTGAATATTCATGGCAAGACTATTGACTTCAAAACTGACTCAGGAGCTGACATCACAGGGATTTACAATCACCCATTAAAGGATTTTATGATGAACATATCTGGTGTGGATAAGCGAGCTCTGTGACCAGCCCATATCTGGAACAGATAAACATAATAAGATAAACACAGCTTTGGCTGTTTAGGAGGGGCTTGGTTTCCAGTGAGTACTTTGTACACATGTAGAGTGCCTAATGATGGTACACAGATTGGTCAGCTTCTTATAGTTTTCTTGAAATTTCTGTCCATTCTGGTAGTGGCCATGGTCTAGGCAAATTGCATTACTAAAAAACAAATGGGATCAGGATGAGGAACCAAGCCTGCAAGGCATCATCAACAAGCACCCATCAACCAGAACAGGTAATGCCTGTGATTTAAATGTCATTTACTTTAACACAAGTTATGTTGTCTTATGATAATTTCTCATTATTTTATTTTATAATAGCAACCAGAAGCCTCAGTTGGGACCAGATTCCTATTATACTTTATTAAGCACTGTACAGATCCTTGCAGTTAACAACTGTATTTTTGACAATAACTTGTTTGCAGATAGACAGTTTAGAACACTTGCACTGAAGGGCAGTGGAGATCTTATTTGATTGCTTGACACCACTTGGGCACCTGACCATTAACTTTTGGTAGGAGGGAAAATATTATTTTCCCAGGCAACAGTAAAGTGCTTGGGGCCCAATAATGGGATACAGTTATTTGTCTGTTTCAGAGATAAAACAGGTAACTATGTGCTCGGCTGGTACAATGTGGACAAGTTTGAGGTTTCTGTGACCATGGCCTCCCTTTCCACTTGGCTGAGATTTCCCTTTATGTGCAGATAGTCTTGCCATATACAGGATGATGGAAGATGGTCAGGGAATGGCATCAGATATAAAAGAACAGGCATCAAAGATATCTAAGTTATCGCAGTCGCTTCTCTGGATGCACAAAAGGTTTTTTTATGTCATTTTTCAAGTAATGTACATTCCACATGGCTTTCATGGAAGCCCTTTTTCTTCAGCCTTCCAGATCAGTGATCTGGTGGACAATTGTGGCAACAAGTTTGGAGCGCTGCATCTGCCAGCTACAATTGTTCCCAAATAGGATACAACACACCTCTGGTTTTTCATAGAACAACATTGATACGACTAAAATAAAACTCAGCTAATTACTTGGCTTGGGATTGTAGGCATGCCTCTGCAATGGCCTTTTCTGGATCTAAACCGGGCTACACTCTGGACTTGGTTGTTCCATTGCAGGGGCTTCTAGCATGTAGTTGTACTGAGACATATGTATGGACATATATGCAGGGTATGTCTACACTGTAATTAGATATCCGTGGCTGGCCTCTGCCAGCTGACTCAGGCTCATGGGGCTCATTCTGTGGGGCTGTTTAATTGCATTTGGGCTCAGGCTGCAGCTGGAGGTCTGGCACCCTCCCACCTTGCAGTGTCCTAGATCCTGGGCTCCAGCCCAAGCCCAGACATCGATACTGCAATTAAACAGCCCCACAGCCTGGACCTTGTGAGCCTAAGTCAGCTGACATGGGCTAGCCATGGGTTTTTAATTGCAGTGTAGACATACCCTAAGTAACATTTCTGTCTCTGAGGGGATGGTTTGGGTTTTGAAGGGTTGCATGGAAAACAGTGAGATTAGAACTTGACAACGACATCCTGCCCTTCCTCTCCCACCTGGTTACTGTTATTACTGTGTATAATGGTGGCCTTGTTTTCCAACCAGTAGTTACAGTCTTGTAATTTGTGATGTGATAACAACAATTCTATTTGGCCTATTCAGATGGGGAAGTTAAGAACTTTTGTATCAATTTAGATAGTTTGCCTGTAAAACAGAGAGAAAATACAAAACATTATACTCAATTTTTAAAAATTTAATTGATTGTGACTTTTATAGCTTTTTAGTTTGTTTGGTTTTCCACTCATCATCAAAAGAAACATGGAAATTACATCTTCCAAGTTCCATTTTATCTTCCTATACTATTGCTGCTGCTGGAAAAATGCATATGATATGCTAGATAACTCTCAGATAAATGAAACATGCAAGGTATATCTAATTGCACTGGATGTATCTGCCAGGTCATTCCCCAGCAAAGTGTCTGTTTATTTTTATTTACTCAATATATATATATATTGTTTCTGTACAAGATATGCTAGATGCATGTACTGTTCGTAATATAAATACATTTGGTAACTATATCTAAGATAACACAATGTCAAGTAACTGTCCCCAACATAAGACAGTAATGATCTTCTCAACTCAGCTATCACCTAGTTGAGGTTCTAATCCTTGGAGGGGGCAGACAGGATTTGCAAAGTGTAATTAACAGTGCTGACATTTAGAGGCCATTATTAAGATTCAAAGTTAACATTCTGTTAAAATGAATGTGAAAGTTCACACCTCTCCTGGTGTTGTTATAGCCTCAATATAGACAGGAGAGTCAATAAGATGGCACTGTATCAGTTTACACTGTGAAGGTTAACTTTTCAACCAGAAGAATAAAAACTTTATTTTTCTTTTCAAATAAAAAACTTAACTTCTGGTGACTTCAGCAAAATCTCTGCTACAATCCTAATTCTATAGGATTCCATGGATTTTCTTTATGCCTAAATTTCTAGTGTTCATGTTTATTAAATGGCCCAGGTCTGATCCTGAAGTCCTTGTCAACATGGGGCTGCAGGATTGGGTCATACAAAATTAAAAAATTGATATTGTGAACAGTTATCCATAACTGCATTTGGGTTTTGTAGTAAACTGCAGTGTGAGATAAACTGTTTAATGTATTTTAAGTGGAGGATTATTTTATTATCCCAAAGAAAGAAAATAATATGTAATTTATTCACTACAGGACCAGGTATTTAATTTTTCAAGATAGAGATACTGGAAGAGAACTCCAGATAAGCAGGAAAAATGTTTGAAATCTAAGGTATTCTACACTAATCTACCTGTCTGTGTGCAGTCTCCATTGCCAAGATATCTGGGTGCTCACCAGCTCAGAATTATCAGCCTTATACAGTACAACGAAACACCGAACTTTGAACATATGCTGTAGGATTAGAAGTGCTTTCGGTGAACATAATGTAGTTTGTGAATGTGATACAGTATCTATACAAATCAGAATATGTAAGAGCTGGAAATCAGTGCCTATCTTCCTATAATTTCCTGTTTCAAATGGCTTCCAGGAACTGAAGATTTGGTGGAGGATGGGAGAGCAAGAGAGAGAGAGAAATGTATTTTATTTCTAGAAATGGACAACTTTTTATTTGCCTAGAGTTGCTTTTGGTTTTCCTGTGTGTTCAGTGTATATATATTTTTCTTTTATGGTGTATAGGCCTACTTACAAGTTTTGCATAAGTACAGTAGAAGATAATTTCTAAAGGAAATATTTGAAGAGTAAAGTACTTTTACGTAATTTCAGTAATTCCTGAAAGTAATCATAATATGATGACAGTTTAGAGGGATTTGAGGCAGCCAACACAACAAGCAGATACATAAAGCTATGCAAAAATTTTATAATGAAACCCCAAACCAAGTGAAATTTATTACGCGTCATTAGAAACTTGAAATTTGGGTCAGGGTTCTCAAAACTCTGCCAAGGATTGTGAACCTTTCAGTGAAGCTGGGCTGAATTTTGAGTAAGCCTGGGCCAATTTTTGAGTAAACCTGGGTCAGTTTATAGGTTTGGGTATAATCCATACGAATCAGATTTGGAGATGAGATACTCTTCAGCAGCAGCCAGAGGGCTGCTCTGTGGCTGCCCAGCCATATCCCCACTGTGACAGAGCTGGTCAGCCATCAAGGATGGGGAACTATCAGATCCAAAATTCCCACTTGTCATCCACAGGAAATTAAAATGACGTTTGTCACAAAGGTTTTTTTGGATCCATTCAACCCCTCCTATTGTAGTGGGCTCTGACTGAGCTTCTTCCCCTTCTAGTCCCTTCTCTCTTCCTCATACAAGAGGCTCAGTTTGTGCTAGTGTAATCCAAGGGTTACAACTGCCTCCACAGACTGAAGGGGGGACAGGCAGGGTGGAGATAGAGAGGCCATGATCAAGTTAACTTGGTTCTTATATAGCCCACATCTCTAAGTGCCTTTGTAGTATCTGAGTGCCTCTGTAGGTAAAAGGGAACTCCTCAGCCTCTTCTGGCCCTCCACACATCTTGATCATAAAGCAGCTGATCAGACTCTCTAGGCCAGATTCATCCCTGCGCTGATGCAGGTGGCTGCACATGACCAGAGGGACACAATTTGTGCCTCCTGTTTTCAAGAGCTGCAAGAGCCAGTGTGGGCCCTCAACAAGCTAGCTACACTCCAGCTTGAATTAACCTTATGGGGCTTTGTAGGAATGCAGAATTTCATGGGCACAGCCTCTCTCCCCACCCCAGCCAACCCTCATCCAAACATACATCTAACCCCCTCTGTGCTCTTGGCCATCCTGCCATGAAATACCCTCTGCTCCCGCTGCTGTTGCTGAAGCGGTGCAGGGGTGGTGGAGATTCATCCACCACAGACAAAATAGAGAGATGGTTTGTGACAAATCAGACGTCTCCAAACACAGTGGGATGTAGGGTATCCATAGTCTGTAGGGATATTTTCCTCTCTACTATTGGTAATCTGACTTTTTGAAGGTGCTTCTCTGAACTGACAACAGTGACAAGAAAAATATTTCCTACATAAAATAAGTAATTTCCTTTCTTCTGAAGCCATCTCCAATGCTCCCAGATTCACACACACACACACGCTTTCTACATTTTCCTTTTTGTCCATAAGACAAACAACATTGTGTCTGGCATCTGGGACAAACCTCCTAACTTGCCAAGGCCCATGTGTGTACAGGTATGAGACACAAGAAAAATAGCATGAAGGAGATCAGAATCAGGCTTTCTATTTCACCCCATATCATTTCTCCTGATGACAGTAGGGGTAAGAAGGAGTAAGCAAATGAAGAAAGAAGCTATGAGATTTCAACACACTACTTAAATATTTTCAAGGATACCAGTCCTATTTCTTCAGTATTTAAAGGCACTGTTGGAAAACCATATAATTTTATTTCTTTATGAATTCTGAAAATTACGTTTGTTTGTTTTTTAAAATGCTTTCCAAATTTTAATCTTGCTTTCCAATGAAAATTTCAGTTTGGCTGCTCAATGTCCAATGTTCATGATTAACGGACAGGCAGAATTATCTGGAAAGTTGAGCATTTTGCTTTTCTACAGGTAGCAGCTTTTTAAACGCTGGCACGTTTGCTTTACATAATCTATATTATGTTTTTCTGAAGAAGTCAGAATCCTCTGATCTAAGCAGTATAGTAGTGGGATACCACTGTAGCAGCATCACTGTAGGTCAATGTTCTGCAGCACCAGGTTTCTGGTCTTTGTAGTTACTTTGTATGTTAAGACTACAGTATTTTGCAAGAGCTTTTGTTACACAAATGTAAAAAATAATATTGCCCTTGAATATGTGATAGTAAATTAAAATAGTAAATTATCTTGCTAAATTCTGTCATTTTTTCCTCTCTTTACGCAAGCTGGAGCTCATCACAAACCTAATTAAGGCCTGACGCTACATTGTGATCCACATAGAAAGACTAGTGAGCCTGAGCTTAGTGAAAAGAAAAGGAGGACTTGTGGCACCTTGGAGACTAAGGTGCCACAAGTCCTCCTTTTCTTTTTGCGAATACAGACTAACATGGCTGCTACTCTGAAACCTGAGCTTAAGTGATGAACTTCAGTGAGCCTAATCTTCAGTGGCGTTTCACAGGGCTTCAGCAATCCACCCAGTGGCTAGCAACTGTGGGACTGGGACCTAATAAAATAAATGTTGTGTCTGTTTTGATGGGAAAGGGGAGTGAATGTTTTTTTTTTCCTTTCTTTCTTTTTCTTAAGAAATTGGTAACTATTTCAACTCTGTTTCATAGCTTATTTTCTCTGCCTCAGGGGGCAAAAAAGTGGTTTCACTGGATCACATTTAAAAATTATTTTCCTGTGCCGTCATGCAACATCAGTGGTTTTGCCAGAAATGCACAACAGGAATGGAGTTTTTGTTTCTCGAGCCGAGAAAAGAGGTGTCACATCTGTGTGGCATGAGAGGTACATATTCCCCAGCTTTTCTGGAGTCTGTACTGCATTGAAAACTAAATGAGCCAGATTCTCCTGTGCCATGTGGTCACTTTACACATTGCTGTTTTTGTAATTTGGTACCTAATGTAAGGGTGATCCTCCCATGGTCAAGAGCCCATATAAGAGCTCTTACATTCCCACAGTGTGGTCTGTATAGCAGAGAAAAAAGGCATTATAGATGAAAGGGGGTGAGGTCCAGATGCCCCTGCACCACACTGATCCTTGGATTCATTTTGGCCGCTTGCGGGTATTGCAGCATGGTAAGCTATACAGCCCTACACAGAGCTACTGCAGGATTAGGGGAGGACAAGTCACTTGTGTACAGCACCTGCAATTTAGCCATACTCCATGATCTGGCCCAATGAATTGCTTCTGTGGCTACAGTATAGCTAATTTCCACAATTTTATTATGAGTCTGATCATGTTTGATTCTTTACTTAAAGCCCCCGCTCCTGGAGACAAGGGATTGTGTAAGAATCTCAAGTTTCATTTAAAATAATGTAGCCCACACGGTTGTGGGGAAAACCTTGAAAATGTGACCTGATTGCATTCTAAAGGCTCAGACACTTAAAGGCAAATAAACAGAACTCAACCTTTATTCCTTTGTAAAATCTGATAACATTTAAGCCAATCTTATGATTTTGGAGGACCCATTTCATGATTGTTGAACCTACAGGGCTGGGAATATCGAGAAATAACTCTCCCCTTTCCAGATCTGCAAACTCTCCAGACTAGGGCAGGGGTAGTCAATTATTTTTTGTCAAGGTCCACATTTCTTGGTTAAAGGTATAGTCAAGGCTCAGTATCCAGAGAAAATAATAATCATAAAAACAATAATGATATCAGTAAATGAAAAGATTTTGGGGTCCGTTCAAAAGCATCTGGCGGTCCGGATTTGGCCCACAGTCCACCTGTTGATTATCTGTGGACAGGGGGTTTTCAGATCTGCCTACAGTTTTGTGAGAAAAACCCATCAGTTGATGGGATCTGAAGAGACTGCCAATGATTTGAGTGTCTTCCAAACAGCCCTCCCTTTTAGGAAATGCAACCAACCAGATGTGGCAGCCAGAGATCTTCCCTCATCCCCCTCCTCACCTCAACCCCCCCCCAGGCGTTTTTATGTAGAGGAGGGGGGAAAGGAAGCAGAAAAAGCACAGAAGATCAGGGCAGCTCCACTCCCTCCTACCCCAGCCCCTCCTGTGAACAATAGCTCAGCACACCTCTGCTCCTCCCCACTTCCCTGTTCTCCTCCATGTTTCTCTAGGCGTGGGAGAGGGGAGGGGAGTTAAAAGCCCATGGAACTTGCCCCCCAGCCTGGGAGTGGGGGTGAAAAACCCCTGGACGTGTCCCCCAGGCCAAAACTAATTGATTTGGAGGCTGGAATGCATGGTTTACAGATGGGCAGGGAGGTGCACCATTCATTTGCGGCTGGGAGCTCAAAATTAATGTGGGGCTGATGAGGTGGGCTGGGAAGTATATAATTAATTCATGTAGGGATGGTATGGGTGCAAAATGAACTGATGTGGGGTTGGGGAACAGATAGAGATGGGGCTGGAGTGGCACATAAATTGTTAATTGGGGGTTGAGGAGAAGTGGGAACCCTTTTCATTGTCCAGCAGAGCTTTATGCACATGAGCTTAATTTACACAAAGTTGTGTACTTTTATGCAAATTAAAATCTACTTTTTGTCATGAGGCATTGGCAGGTGTTCCTGTAGCTTCATCCTACCACCATAGCTAAGTTTTAGCCTCCTAGGTCCAGATTTTCAATGGAGCTCAGCTACCTTTATCCCCCAAAATAGGACACCAGATTTTCAAATGTTCTTTTTTAAAAATCCAGCCAGAAGCATCACAGTGGGACATGACTGGTGCTGAGCTGTTTTGAAAATCTGACCCTAAGTCCAGCATACAACTGCAGGGATTCAGATATCTGGTGCTTCCTCCATTCATAGGCATTTAGGATTGCCTTGCATACCTAAACAAAGCTCCACACGAGTTGATGTGGTGTCTGTACCTTGGTATGTAGTGGCTTTTTGCTTGTGTGTGTGTTCATACTGCCCCTTCAAATCCCTCTCCCTGCTTTAATTTTGTGTACAGGGCAGAGTTGACACACACTGTATGCTCTTTCATGGAGATTTTGCTTTTGTTCTTTCTTGTTTGTTCTTTAAATCTAAAAAAAAAGAGCTTGAAGCTGAAAGTATATTTTTGCTTTTCTTTATACGGAGCACATGTACTTGCACCCCTGAGTTGGGTGGAAGAAAAATACAGCACAAATGTAAGGCAATCATCAAAATGTGTACAGCTCAGCTGAGCAATTGAGTGTTCTCTGTACTGCAACCCTTGTCCTACATCTTCCATTCCCCACCCTTTGTTTGTTTACTACCCTTGTGACCCTATGGCCCATATTCTTCATAGAGATATGCTTATGATATAAATATGGCATACCTAGAAAATATTTTATGCAAGATGGGTGATGTGAGATATCATTGGAAAGGTTATGTTTACTGAATATAATTATCATATTTGTATGCATGTATCATTTCTGTATCTGAAGTTAGGAATATTGACTATGTAACAATTACAACTGTGTTTACACTTGGAGAATGCCCACCAGACAGTATGCAATCAGCCTGGATGGGCCATTTGGAAGGACAATAGGACTCTGAAGATGCTAATCTCCCTCTTTCCTGGGAAGTTTCCTGGAATGCTGCTTTGACACTTCAGAGTCAGGTGATCATGTCACCTGGTACTGGACACCATCTTGGACTTCTAGTGTTTTTCCACCCAGAGGGGTTGGGGGTCAAACTGAGAACCAAAGGATTCTCGCCATATGCAAATCCTATTTAAGGCTGGGGAATGAGTTAATCTAGGTTCTTCTCCACTGCCTTCCCACCCAAGAAGGAAGAAAACACCTGAAAAAGGTCTGGCCTGTGAAAAGAATACCTGGAAATTTAAGCTGCAAGCAGTGCAGTTTACCATTAAGAAACTCTGCAACATGCATAAAACGACATATAGGGTGAGAATTTGCTACTATTAACCAGTTAATTTAATGTATTAAGTTTAGGTTGCATGTTTTGTTTTATTTGTTCAGTAATCAGGTTTGTTCTGTTTGCTATCCTTATAATCACTTAAAATCTACCTTTTGTAGTTAATAAACTTCTCTTTAATTTATTCTATAACCAGTTTGTGTAATCATAATGGGGGGGCGGGGGAAAGTTGTGCATATTTTCTACCACATGGAGGGAGCGAATTTCATGAGCTTACACTGTATAGATCTCCATACAGCAAAAGACAATACAATCTTGCGTTTACACTCCCTGGGGGGAGGAGGGGGGCGGGGGAAATACACCTGAGTGCGGGGCATTCCCTGGGCTGAGTCTTCCCAACAGAGCTTATTTCAGTATCTGTGTGCCCTTTTGCAGCTGGGTGTGGCCCCACCTGTGTATGTGCTGGAGGAGGCTTGCGGGCCTGGCATAGCAGGACAGCGTGAGGGAGCCCAGGCTGGTGGAATAGGCAGGCTCAGTGGGACCCCAGTACATCAGGTGGGACCCCAGTACATCAGGTGGCACCTTGGAACGGGGGGTCCGACCCGTCATGACCTTCATTTGTGCCCTGAATGAGTGTTGTTTGTAAGTTCTTTGGGGAAGAGAGAGTGTCTTTATTTGTTTATGTAAAGCTCCTACTATGCTTTTATGAGCTCAACAGTAATAAAATAGAGAAAAATAGTCACCTCTTTATGGCACTTGGAGGTTACTTTTTCAGCAACAGTAGTGCCTTATCCATTAAGAACTAGCCAGTACTGAAGATAACAAGTCTCTTGGACTTCACTGCCTCATACAAATCGTCTTCAAAGTACTTATAATGACTTGTGGCCTTTCTGAAGCTTCAGAATGGCACAGAATCAGTTTAAAACATTGCTAGGTTATCTGAAGCACTTCAAAGTTTAATGACCTGAAGGAAGTATGAGCTTCAAGGGTATAAACACCATCTGCCCACAGGTAGCACTCTGGCTGGGTATTGTGCAAGACAGAGTAGACTGGTGGAAACCCTCTTTCACGAGGATGCTAATATGGAGGTTAGGGAATTGGCTGATTGAGCGTAAGGAAGCTGCAACTCATTCTATTGGCATGTTGTACAAATTGTGGAGTGTAAGCAAAAAACCCCAAAAGATCTAAAATGGAAGCATTAAAGTAAAAGATTAGAAAACAAACTATCCCTGCAGTGACTAATATGGAAATATCTTCTAAAAGTGTAGAGTTGTTGTAATTGCGTTGGTCCCTGGATATTAGAGAGAAAAATTGATGAGGTAATATATTTTATTGGACCAACTTCTTTTGGTAAAAGAGACAAGCTTTTGGGATACACAGAGCTCTTTTTCAGCTCTGGGAAAGATACTCAGAGTGTCACAACTAAATACAAGATGGAACAGATTGTTTAGCTTCAACAATGGAATCCTACAGACAACTGTATACAAGAAACCCACAGATTACCACACTTACCTTCACAGATCCAGTAACCACCCCAAAAACACCAAGAAATCTGTTCTCTACAGCCAGGAACTCAGATACCACAAAATATGCTCCAAGGAGAAAATTCAGAATACATACTTTAACACACTTAAAACCACTTCACCAAACAAGGACACTCCTCCAGAAAAGTAGATCATATAATGGAACAGGCCATCCAAATCTGCCAAGAGAACCTGCTGAAATACAGAAAAAAAAAAGTCCAAGTGTACACCCCTAGTTGTCACCTACCATTCCACACTGGAACCCCTATGGATTATCATTAAACAGTTACAACCCATACTTGATGGTCACCACATCCTGAAATAAATCTTTCTCTAGCCTCCTATTTTGGCCTTCAAATAACTCCCCAACTTCACCAAGCTCATGATCAGATGGAAGCTCCCACTGACTCATCAACTCAAACCAGCATCAGACCCTGCCATAACAACAGATGCAAAACCTGAAGACATATCTCTACTACTACAATGATCAATACCCTCCCCCCACACACACACACAACTTTCAATATGCATGGGTCTTACACATGCCTATCACAACATGTGGTGTACCTCATCCAGGGCACTAAATGACTCAATAGCAGCTTTGTGGGTGAAATCAGACAATCGATCACTAGCTTGAAAGCTTGCCTCTTTCATCAGCAGAAAGTTGGTCCAGTAAAAGATGTTACTTCACCCACCTTGTCTTTCTAAATGTTAGATTTAGGATCCTAGGGTGGATGCACTAGGGGGTAATCCAATAAAACTTTGAAGTCAATGGAAATCTTCTGCTTTGAATCAAAGCTAAGGGGATTAAAAAGGAGAACGGATGTGCAATAGATAAACATTTTGTCAGATGTGTGTCACTGACGTAGTCATAACATGAAGGAGGCATAAAATAATAGCTGCTAATAGGTATTATATAAACATTTAATCAACAGTATATCTTATTTTGGTTTAAATATATGTCAGATCAAATATTGATCAAAGATCAATAAGAAAAAAAGTGGTAACTCTACACTATAATAGAGATTAAACATAAAAGCAAACATACACCACAACAACCATTGTACCCTAACAGCAGCACCTGAATAAAAGTTGTCACAACACAGTTAATATCATTTAATGTAAAATTTTCCTGCAGTTGTACACCAAAGAAAGGACTTTCTAGTTCCTTCTTGATTGGTATAAATCACATTAAGTACAGTAAAGTTAATTTATATCAGTTTTAAACCTATGTAAAAGGTGTATAAGAAGTGTTCATAAAACTCTATCACTGCATTATAGCTATTGTACAGATATAAGCCAAGTGGGGAAGGAATATGGATTTAGAGATGAACTGACTAGTGAAATTAGCCCCTCACAAAACAAAATCTCCACTTTTGAGTTCTACCTTGCACTGGATTTCAGAAGGTCTAGCTTTCAATGAAAGATATTAAACCTGCAACCAACTCTAGATTTAGCTTTATTCCTATGTGGGGAGTAAGATCTCTCTAAAACACGCACCCAGATTACTTCCTCTGTTCATAAAGCAGGAGAATGCCTTTCTCTTGACCTAGGTTTATCTATGGTTTAAATAGGAGCTTTCCATTGAAAGACAGAGGATCAAACATTTTAGGTAAGCATCTGGTTACATCCCTAACAATAAAGAGTATTGAAACTAGTTCTCAGCATAGACATAGCCTTTTTTTCCCCCTTTATAAAAATCTAAAGAAAAGTAAACATTTGGAAAAAAATAAACACCACAAAAATACTGGAAAAAAAGAAGAAAAAAACAATGATGATGAAAGAAATCTGTCTTTTATAGCCATCGAAGTTTTCTCTCTCTAGGGAAAGGTAATATTTATAGTAATTTTTTTCTTACCTAAGGATTAACTATTCCTCTCTCAAATAGTACTGTAATTTTATTTTTCATGATATATGTCTTCTCTTTTCATCTGATAAAGAATCTCAGTAGTTTAAAAATATTATCCCTGACCAATTTTTTTTAAATTGCTTTCTAGTGTATATAATAATTAGAAATACCTCTATATTAAATACTTTTTTCAACTGTAAAATGTAATAAATAGAAAGTACAGTTATGGAATTTACAAGATAACCCAATAGCTTATTCACATGAACTTCACTTGAAAAATTGGTTTGAACAGAAAAGACAGTTGTCACAGCTATGTATTTTACATAACAGAGAAATGTCATTATCATTTCAAGAAACAAAAGATGCAATTGAGATCAAATTAACAGTTAACTTTAGTAAAGAAATTATAATATTTCATCCAAAAGGAATGAAACTTTAAATTCTGCAATTAAAAACTTCACCATGAAATAACTCAGTTATCATAACAATCACAGAGACTTCAATGTATGCCCTGGCAAGTATAGATTACCTTGCAGCAAAACAACGAATTGAGTTGTCTACTATGTAGGTGAAATTTCAATTGCTTTCTTTTTCCTTTAACAACTGTTTCGAGGGGGGGGGGAGGAAGAAAAGGAAGAAAGAGAAGTTAACAAATGCTCTGTAACTGTTCTACATGGCTTGGAGAGTTATTTCAAGTTAAATGTTATTTGAAGAAAGTATCTTATCAAAAGCATAAAAAAGATTTCAAGACTTTTCTATTTATGTCTTTGATATATTTCCATGGGGAAATGTGAACCAATACAGGAAACATCAAAATGTAGGCAATTTTATGAGATTTAAGAATAGAGTCTGGTCCAATTTTATTAAGTTCATTGATGTAAGTTTACCAACACTTCCATTGAAAGGTTTTGTTTTTTAAAAAAAGATTCTTTGTTTAGAAAGAACAGTGGGTTTATAACATACAGTCTTAGGTATAATACATTAAGACACCTTTCTAGATTATAGCATGCTGCAAGTTCTTTGATTTCTTTTTTGATAGCCTGACAATGATACTACATTTTATATTATTTCAGGTGTTTCTTATAAGTTGTCTCCTGTAGATGCCAGATACAAACCACTAGAATCTCTGAGACAGAGCACAGGTTTTTATATTGGAAAACCAGAGTGGGTCAGGTATGATTTCAAGGTTTATTTATAAATATGAAGCAGAAAACATAAACAATATGTAAAGAACCTTTTTAAACAACAACCCACACTCACAGCTCATTGCCAGATCACAGCCCAATTTAGTCTGCCTTATCTTCCATTGGATGAAGGCTTTAAAATAAGTGTTGTATAAACTGTGTCCTGAACTGCATCTATGAACTAGCAGTGAACAGACTGGCTCAAAACAAGTTTTGTTTGTGATGACAAACTGTCTTTAAAAGCTTTTTGCTCTATCTGAATATCTCTGGGTTTCCCTCCCCCTACCCATACACACATTGCTGTTCACAGTGAGTTCAAGTTCATACCTGGTTTTAGACAAATGACATAGAGCTAGTCACATGATAGAAGTCACATGGTATTACTCTTGTCTCTCTGACTGGTTTAGCCAGGCTGGCTCAACAGAAACTACCCATCAGTTGGTTTCTCAGAGCAGGGGGGGCTGCAGCTCTGCTGAAATCTATGATCCTCTTGGAAAAATCTCCTTTCATTCAACTCCATCTTAAAAACTCATTTATTTTGCAATATTCACAATAGGAGAGAAAAACAATCCTCTTTCCCCAACACCAAGTTATCCCATCTCTGGAACATTTTCTAATGTGCCTTTTAGCTTGATAATAACCCCTCCCATATTTATATAATTGTAAGCAATTTGGGGAAAGGACTATCTTTATTTTTGTGTGCTGTATGACACGGAGCATATTATCGACACTAAACAATCAAAAGCAAAGCCAGAAAAATTAATTTTCTCGTATTTCTACCCCCTAGGCCAAGTTCATCCTTGGTGCAACTCTTTGAAATTAGCCCATTGTGCCTGTTTGGAATCTGGTACACAGTGACCTACTACATTTATTATCTTCTGTAAATCCTGTGGGAACCGTCATATTTGTATTTTACATTTAGCCTGACATAAATATCCCTGAGTTTTATAAGGAGATATTTACACTGATATCTCATTTTTGTGCCATCAGAGTGAGACCCACAGGAGATAAGAGAGAGATGTGGGGTGAAGGGGATACACTAGTCCATCTGGCTCTCTGAAGTCCTGGTCTTGGACCCGAAAGGCTGGACAGCTATCACAATTTGTTCATCCAAACTTTCCTGCCTTCCTTCCGAATTGCCGCCGCGCCCGGAAGAGAGGGCCACCGCCCAAAAGCCACCGCAGAATTGCTGCCCCGGGACACCAACTGCCGCCCCATTCTGAATGCTGCCCCAAGCATCTGCTTGCAAAGCTGGTGCCTGGAGCCAGCCCGGCCTCCTCAGGACCTAGATGGGCAGAGAGACACTAACACAGTGGACTAAATTTTAAAAACTTGAGACCCACATGCAAAACCAAAGGTGTATGCGCAGTTGTAGGGCTACAGTTGTGCGTGTGTAGAGCCATGGGAGAAAGAGATACTATTTTTGTTATTAGTGTTTAGTTATTTTGAGTGTGGTGATGTTCTTATCCTAGAAGAATGTTAAAAAATGTTAAATTGAGAGCTCTGGCTTCAGCTACTTTGTTGCTGTACTCTACCTGCTAGCTCTTCCCTGCACATAGGACTCATGTCAAGGACAGGAAGGGGCATTCGGGTGGGACATAACATAGTGTTCTGCCTGATCCTCATCCAGTGCAACAGTCTCTCTGGGACCAGTGCAACAAGCATAATTCTGATCACTTTCCTTTCAGCTGCTCTTTTGGTTCCCAGATGGCCCAAGCTTAGAGCTACCTTTCCCTCTGCTCTTGTTAGCTATGTCAGGTTTACACTTGGTGCAGGTGAGAATCAGGCCTTGATTATTTCTTTCAAAGGGAAAGTTAAAATGGAAGATGTGGTTCCAAAGTGGACCACTGCGGGAGGTGTCCACTAAGCCTCTGTCTGGAATATGGTGAAGAAGGAGAATGGGTGGGGGCAAATAAAGCTGATGCAAGAAGGGAAAAAGAGTGTGAGACACAAGGGCCACTGAGCATGTGGCCCTTTTGAATTACTGAGGACTCACCCTCTTCATTGAGTAAATGTTTGGATTATCAGAGAAGCTCATTCCAAAATGGATTCAGTGTGAATCAGGATTTGGAAGAAAGGAGAATCGTGCCCAGGGAAGGGGCACAAGGATAAGTTACTGTAAAAGAGACTGTTTCAGTGCAGTTCTGTTCTGCTTCTCAAGTGATTGTTTCCCAACCCTCTTTTGATCCAGATTGCAACGTATGCATGAAGATGAGAGAGAAGGACATAAAGTTGTCAAGTTTGAGAAGAGCAAAGGTGTTAAAGTGGGGAGTGAAAGGAGATGAGAAAAGAGAGTTTAGGAGGAACTAGATTATTCTGGGCCTTTGAAAGACAGAACAAGGATCTTAAATGTGATGTGGAAGAATAAAAAGAAGGGTGAAGAGGGCAGAAAAGTTTCTCTTTGAAGAGTTTGATGAGATCTTGGAAAGATACGGGAGTGGTCTCTTAAAAGAGACATGAAGGTGGAGAAGCAGCAGCACTTGATCAGGCAACAGAAGAAGTGTTATTTTACAAAGATAATGGCCTGGCTGAAGGAGGTGTGAATAAATGTGCAGTAGAGGAAGGCCACTTGGTACTTGTAATATATAGTTCTATGGCATAAGAGTAGAAGTACAGGAAGGGATTGGAAGGGATGGGTAAAGTTTGTGGGGTTTTGAGGCAAACAAATTGATAGAGAGGAGAGCAAAGGATTCTAGGGCAGGAGGAGAAGGGATGCAGTTGTAGGTGGCAATTATGGAACTAATTCAGGACACTAGTTCAAGAAAGGGAGGGCAAAATGCAGACCAATTGGTGACATTGACAGGTAGTAAGTCTTGAAAGGAATCAGGGCAAGAGGTAGAAGAGGAATTTAAGTGATCAGAGAGAGGGAGCAGTTTCTTGTCCATGAAAGGCTGGCCATGGAAATGAATGTGGAATATGATCCACAGTAACAGGTAAATGATGAAGTCAGGGATAAGAAAGGAGAGGAAGCAAAATGGAAGGGATCTTTGATGTGGGAGGTGAAGTGACCAATGATGATAGCAGGGAGGCTTTGAAGCAGGAAAGAGGGAGAATAAGAAGGTGACATCAGAGAGGAAGCAGGAAGAGGTAACAGTGTAATGACAATGGTCATGGAAGAATACAACTATAGAAAACTATAAACTAAACTGAAAATTCCACAACTATATTGCACTGATATCTTAGATACTACAATAAATATTGTCAAAACCCTATAAATCTGCATAATTAGCTTCAAATATTCCACCTCACACAATTGCCTGGTTGTGTTATTGTACAAATAATATGATAATAAGCAGTAGTTTTCTTCAAAGCCCTTTATAAGCATTAATTAATCCTCACAACACCTCTGTGAAGTAAGTATGTTATTCCTTCTTAACAGATGAGAAACTAAGACAGATAAGTTAAATGACTTGCCCAGCACCACAGAGATTTAGTGTAAATGCTTAGATTGCAATCCAGAAGTTCCTAGCTCCCATGGCTGTACTCCAACCACTAATCACAACTCTCTTTCAGTGGTATCTTAATACATATTAGTCAGGAAATTTGAAAATGTCATTTTTTCAGAACTGATTTAAAAATGTACATGTGTAAACTTTAAATAAAAAATTAGGTTTGTGCTGGACTCTCCAGATAGATTTTAATCTAATATGAAATGAAGATTTCCTTTCTTAATCCTCTTTTGGGATTAGAAAGTATAAAAAATAGAAACTCTTTTCCAAATATGGCTGAGGGACTCCTATTGCATCTCACGTGATAAATGAAGCAACTGCACATCTTAGGAGGTCCTTATGAAGGGGACACTTAAAAAGAAATGCAATTTCCTGGAAGACTGTTCTGATGAAATCCAGCTTTGGAATCAAAAGGCACAATCCCTGTTTCTGAAGGAAAACTTGGAAAGATCCAGACACCTGATGAATGCCCCTCTATCTGATGGAACTGAGTTGATTGCGGGGGAGGGGTAGCTCAGTGGTTTGAGTATTGGCCTGCTAAACCCAGGGTTGTGAATTCAATCCTTGAGGGGGTCATTTAGGGATCTGGGGCAAAAATTGGGGATTGGTCCTGCTTTGACAGGGGGTTGGACTAGATGACCTCCTAAGGTCCCTTCCAACCCTGACATTCTATGATTCTATGACCTCAGTGGATGGTAGTTTAAGAAATGCTGTGTCATTTGGTACAGTCAAATCTTTGCTATGTCAGGTGTTGAAGCAGATATAATCTATAGCTGTTTTGCTTCCATTATTACTATGCATCACTAATCGTCCCTTGTCCTTCACTACCAGCATTTTAAAGATACTGTCAAGTTTCTATCCAGTTGGTAATTCTGAAATGGCAAGACTTTCCTCAGATAAGCAAATAGCTACTGAAACAGTTTACAATAATCTGGAAATTCAGTCACAAAATGAAATAGTCTGCCATGATGAATGAAAGGCTGGTCTCCATGTTCCTCTGAGAGTCTGTCACATTCTCAAATTTCTCCTTCTCTTCCTGGGTGACTGTCTCCCTCAAAGATTCAGGAGAAGAAGAATGTACATTATGTTTATGGGGAAACCTCTTCATGAAATGGTCTCTTATTGGATAGTACCTTACTTCATGAGCAGCCCCATTGAAATCTTGGAGTAAAGAACCACTCAGGGTGAAAAGAAAAGGAGTACTTGTGGCACCTTAGAGACTAACCAATTTATTAGAGCATAAGCTTTCGTGAGCTACAGCTCACTTCCTCAGATGCATATCGTGGAAACTGCAGCAGGCTTTATATATACACAGGTGAGTAAGGGTGGAAGAATTAGGTTGCTATTCTACTAAAAACAGTTAAAAATACCGTAATGCTTTCCAGGTCTACAATTGCTGCAGTTGTCACAGGGATGTTGTGTCATCATCACTGGAATTGTGCTTGGGAGGTTGTGAAGGGAGGCAGTACATGACAAAATTTCTATTAAATTGCCACTGGAACTACATATGTGAACAAATGTTCCTCAAAGTGAGAAAGGATTGCAGAATCACGTCTACAGATAATGCACATACAATATATCACAAGAAATGGAATAATATACACTAGAGACATGGGCCTGAGCTGCAGAGTTCAGGTCTAGATCCTGATACAGACTTTTCCAAAGATCAGGCATGTTGGATCATGCTTTTAGTTCAGAACCATCTACTGTTTTTACAGTAAATGATGTAATACGTTCAAACACCAGAAATCACACAAGACAATTGGTGAAAGAGGTTTCAGATCATAGTCACATCTTTGGTTTCAAATACAAAGGTCTCAACTCTGATGTCGTACCCACACATATATAGCTCCAAAAAGTGGAATGAAGTATGCATTGACAGAGCTAATAGCAGATTCTGTTCAAAACCCTAACTGTGCTGGGATTCTGCTGTCCTCTAAAGGTACGTTAGGATGCCCAAACATGTTAAATGTGCTTGTGCTGATATATCCTGGAAAGGGTATGTGGAAGGTTTTAGCCCCTCATGCAGTTATTTGCATACTGCTGTCTAACAGTATCAAGAATACATGTATTCAAAGTGTTTTCTGAAATAAACAACACACATAAGCCTTCTCAGATGTATAATCAATAAAGAGTTTTTTGACTACATAAGATTCCAAATGCTAATTTCAGCACTAAGGGACATCATTTAGATTGTGACTCTATCTGAGAAACTTTGGATCCATAAACCAATAAATGACTTTATGCAATTTTAGGTTTCCACCTCTACCAGATATACTATGAGTGATATTCTCTGTTTAATAACTAATGCAAGCATTATTCAATACAAGTTACTAATATATATATTTTTAAACCCCTTGATTATATTTAATTATTTCAGAACACCAAAATGAGAAACACAAAGAACAGAAATTGCTGGTTGAAAACATGAGAGGGCATTATAATATTTTCTGGCACATAGCATACCCTTCAATGAAGAGAAAAGCATGTCACACTCCAGTTTTTCAGGAGGCATGCTGCAGTCAAAAAGCCAGCTTTGTAATAAGACTTTTACTGCACCAAGATTATACCACCTGACAAAAATTCTGTGGATCTGATTCTAATTTTGGATACATCACAGTTAATTAGGAGTAGCTCTTCTGAAATCAGTGGTGTTACATCAGCGTAAAATCTCTGTGAGAAGCAAATTAAGTACTACAAACCTAATTACAAAATGTTGCAAAGCATGTTGAAGTTGAAAGTAGAGTTGGTTAAAAAATGCTCTATTTTTCCCGGGAAATTTTGGGGAAAAAAAATCCTTCAATTTTTTTTTTCAGTTGTGATGAAAAACTGGAAGCAACCCCCCCACCCCCACCCCAAATGTTTATTGTTAAGTAAAAAGTTTTGGGTTTGAAAATGAATCACCATATCTTTTTACTGAAAATTTTTGACCAAAATGAAAATTTTCCATGACAATTTTGATCAAAAAGACATTTTTATTTGAAAAAAAAATAAAAAGTTTGGATGAAAAATTTCAGTCAGTTTTAGCAAATAGCCTCAGTGAACTTATATATAATGTTTGACTGAAGCTGTCACCAGAAGGATATGAGAAATAATGATTGCGAATATTATAGAGTTTGTTTCATTATCACACATGTTGTATGTTTGGAAGCTATGATTTCATAGATATTATGCTAATCTCAGAAACCATTCTTGTCTTCATTATATGCAATAATGAAATAGCTAGGGAATATCATCCTGGATTTGAAAGAGACAATGCAGTAGACAGTAGTGCCTAAGAAGAAAACCAATGCAAATGTATAATTTCAACACTAATTTATATAATTTACACCTTTCTTTTGAAGTTGTTGTTTTTCCAATAGAAATGAAAATTGAATCCTGAGGATCTAATTTTGATCTCATCCTGGTGTAAATCAGAAATAACTCAATTGAATTGAGTTATACCTGTAGCAAACTGATGAAGGTGAGAGCGGAAGCAAGCCTTAACTGTATATATTTTTGCCTGTTACATGTGAACTGAATATTTGTGGAAAAGCCATTGATTCTGAAACATTCGTGAATAGTTTAAAAAAAATTAAAATGTTGGAAATAGTTTTAGTACAGTCTGTCTATAAAAATAATTCTGTCGAGAAAAATGGATCTCGTCTACAGTTTCAGCTGTAAGTCTCTCATGGGAATGAGAGCTGATACAATAAATAGAACCAGCTTATTGTTGTTGCTCTCTAGTCTTAGAAAAAACTCTGGCAAAGATAAGTCAGTGTTTCTATGAGCACATACATCAGTGCTACTGATTGATAATTGCAAAAGACTTAGAAAGTAAAGAGTTTATTTTCTCTTTAAAAAATTCAACTAATTAAGAAATCTTTTAAACAGATATTTTAGAAGAACCCCTTCCCTCCCCCCCAACAAATTATTGCTTAGATGAGTCTCCCCGGGGGTGTGGGGGGGAGGAGAAAAGTGAAAAAATGGCTCAGGCTCAGTGAAAGACTAAAAAATGCACATGAATCAATTATGAAAAAGAGAAGGTCTCTTTGAATAAGGAAAAGCTGATTGGAATTAAGATAGGCTTTGTTCATATCTGCAAGGTACAAGGAGAGGACTTTTCAGTGGAACAGAAAAGGGGGATTTGGGAGTGTTTGGCTGCTTAATGCTATAGTGCTTCAGAGCCCATGTGAAAATTTGCTGCTAGCTATTAATCATCATTGTGTCCCTGCAAAGAAGCTGTTACAATGATGACTATATGTCATTATATTCCCACTGTAAGTAACGAATCAGAGAGCTGGGAAAGTTGGATATGAGCGGCTGGCAAACTTTTAAGCAGTGGAATCTATTTAAATAAATTTACATCACATTTGGTACTTTCTCTGGTATGGGAATCATACTTTAAAATGAAACAATATGCTGTGTTCAGGGCCCCGGTCTTTTATTCTCCTGTCTCTGAGCCTACTTTCCAGGTCAGACTTTGCCAGCGCTGACAGCACGCTTTTCTCATAGCCTCTCCTTCTCATAGCCTTTGGTTGCTTTCAAGTTCAATTTAGCACAATAAAGTTGTTATGCATGACAGTTTGGAGAGCAGAATAGGTGGTGTCTGAGCCCGCTGTGTCGCTACAAAGTGGGTTCATTCTCTGCAGGCCAGCTCAGTTACTGAAGCCTTGCTGGTGGGACACTGCAGTGGACTTCCAGACGTTCCCATCCTGACAAAAACAATTAGCTTCAAACTGCAAGAAGCCGTGGGGTCACCCTCTCTTTCAGTGAGACTGCGCCATTTAATATGCTGCAGTGGATTTCAGATTCATGTTGATTTATCCTGTTGTACTCCTCTTTTATGGTCTTTATTTACAGATGTGTAAAGGACAGGGAAAGTTTGAGTCTCACATGGTTCAAGAGTGTTATTAGAAATCTAAACCATTGTTTTATGTTTATTTTATAAAGAAATAGAGTTGAAACATGTCAGGCTTAATTCCATTAGGCTGAACTGCCTAAAAGAGAGCCCTGAGGTTTTTAGAACAGAATCTGAAAGGAAGTGTCTCCTTTGCTAAGCATCACCAACAAGCTAAACAACAAACAACCCTAAAACACTAACATTGTCAGCAGTTATCTGTTATAAAAGATTTATACAAACCCCAATTTAAACTTAAAATTGGTTAAGTTTAATATAAAAAAATAATTTTCAAACTACTTAAGATAGCATAAACCAGTTTTATCTACTAGCAATAGAACAAAATAGTCTATAGTATCTATTGCTAGCTACATTCTGACCCAATGTATTCGATAGTACCAGGCAGATATTATTCCCATAGGATAAATATTATTTCATTTTTACATTAGTTTAGATACTAATACAGTGCTAGCTTTCTTTTTTTCTACCAGTCACTACTAGATTCATACAACAAAGCAAGTTGTGAATTACTTTGAATCTGTCCTGTGACTGATGTATTCAGTCTCTCAGATCTCTCAGTAAAATAAATCAGTTGCCTTGATTACCGCTCTTGCTAATTACAAGGTAAACCTATCAGATGAGTCTCCTTTTGAATTAAAAATTAGCTCAAAGATTATTTCAACAATCCTTCCATAAAACAGTTTATATCATGATAGTCAGTCTCTCTCTCCCTCGTCCTCCTCCCCTTCTGCTATTTTCTTCCTGGGGAGTGTGTTTGGGGGGGGGGAGGGGGGTAATCTGGAAGAGAGAAATATCATTTGGAGGCCTGCCTTGCAAATTGCTTGGTTTGGCTGTGGGTTATTGAGAGGTAAAAGAAAATTACACCAGAGAGTCTTTTATCTCTTTTTAAAAAATGATTTCTGTTTTTCTAAAGACGCAGATAATGTAATTAAAATGTCTAGGTTTGATCAACACAAAATGCTACTATTACAACTGAAATTCTGTGACAATCTGGTCTAATTGTAGTCTGAGTTTCAGAAGTCTGGTTTTTACCACTGTTAATTAACCTTCCTCCAACAATATCTGAGTAAGACTTGGTGTAATTAGTAGGCCATAGTAGAAAGAAAAATAATCAGGAATCCATTTAAAGTATATGTAGCCTTTTAGTCAGAAAAGAAGAGGGAGTTTGAGTGCATGGTTTTGGTACAATTTAGGTCAGTATGACAAGACAACACAGCTATTCTGACTCAAAGGTTTGGAAAAGATTAGATTTTTATCAGTACATTTTGGTAAATGTCGATTTCACCATACCCACACAAACCAATGAAAAAATATCTCCATTGACAATCATTGACATTTACTGATAGGCAAAATAAGAAACATGTTGCTTCAGAACTTATTAGAGTTTGATTTAAAGATATTTACTTTGCATACTTCGACATGTGATGTTGACAATTTGTGTTATAACAACTTTAACTTTTTAGGGCTCAAGATCTACTGTCATTAAATAATTATTGTCTGCCCCCACCCCAACCCCATAATTTTCCACAAATGTGAATATGTAAATAGATAAAAATTGAAAAAAAATGCTTAAAATCATCAATACGGTCAGTCAAAATTACAAAAAAAAAATTGAATTCTGCCAAGCCTACTTAAAATGCTGCCTTCAGACTTGCAAGGGGGAGTCGGGGGAAACGAGGTCAGAAACTGCCGCAAAAGGTGAGTGGTGGTCAGCTTTGTAGCGCTGACTCACTCCCCAGGAATGTGAGGTCGGAAGGCTATAAAGGTGCAAGCCTGGGCATTGGAAGCCCTTTTTCCACTCAGCACTCCCCCTCGCTCCCCTAGAGGTGGCAAATATCAGGTTGGTTTAGGACCTGCTGTGAGCATTTTGCTAGTCTCTCCTTTTTAGGAGACTGGGAAGGAATTTTCCCCTCACCACCAGATTGGCTTCAGTGGAGTGAGGTTTTTTCACCTTCCCCACAGCAGGTGTCAGGGGGACCATTTCTGGTAAGAAGAAAAGGTGATAGGTTATATTTCGTAACTTATTTGGTAAATGTGGGACAGATGTCCAGTGCAGGTACTCCATAGGGAAGGCAGCCAGTGACCAGATAAATGGTCTGGTGAAGGACTTAAAAGGAGGTGCTGGATAAAGGAACAGAATGGGAGAGGAGGACTGGGGCCTAGTATAATTGGTACGGCAGGGAGCCAACCCCACCCCGTTCTTACTGCCCACCTTAACCCTCTTATGAGGGCGGGTGGATGGTAAGGTTCAAGTCAGGGGTTGGCTGGGGGACCTGGATGGAAAGTGTAGGGGTGGGACAGGTGGAAGCCCCAGGTAACTATTTGAATAAACATGGGTTCATCTACACAGAAAATGGAGGTGTGATTGTAGAGCAGGTAAGTACACCCACAGTCACTTTAACTTAGCTAACACTGGTAACAGTATAAGATGTGTTGGCATAGTCTTCAAGCATAGGCTAGCAACCTGAGTACATACCCAGGGTCCCCAGCCTACCTGCGCTGCATTCACACCTTCATTTCCTGTGTAGACTTGCCCTAGAATGGCTAGTTTAAATAGCCAGCATGCCTTAGATTCACAAAGATACTTAGGCTCCTAACTTCCATTGGTTTCACTGAATTCACTGAAATCAGTGGAAGTTAATAGTCTAAATACCTTTGTGGATCTGGGACTATGTGAGCTGAGGTAGTTACTATCTGATGTCTATTCAGTGGCTTCTGTGAAATTAGTTTGGTGGTCTTAGCCTGGTTCCCAGCGGACTGGTGTCCCTATCACAAAATCCACCACGACAATGGTATCCTTGTCGCTGTCTCAACAACGCTGTAACCTCTAGAAGTGGTCTCTGCAGATCAGAGTTGAGGCCCAGTGGCAGTGCAATGTGAGGTAAGTTTGTTTTGCTTCTGCCTGTGCTACACTTGTTCTGTAAATAAATAAAGGATGTCATTCTCTAGAGCTGTCAAGCCGGTATGTTTCATAGGCAATAAAAGCATACAAAAACATTAAGGGATTTTTTTTTAAATGTACAAATTTTATTTTTTCAAATGGAGAAACTGAGTGGTGTATGCAAAGCTAAGTGTGGTTGCAAAGTTAAGAGTCTGCATACAATTCAAGGCTTTGATCAACTGTCAAGCCAAACTTTTAAAAGAAACTATATTTAATATATTTAAAAGGAGTTAAAGAAAATAAGCCCAAACTTTCATTCAGTAAAGCCCTGTTTCTGCAAATGTCAATAGAAGGCACTTAGGAGTTTGAATATTTCCCTTTTAATATCTACCAATAGGCCTGGATTGTTGAATTTATCTTGTATTTACTTCTTTTTTGCTCCACCATATACTAGTTTAATTTGATTATTTCTCAAAACATTTACATTTTAAATAAAAGAACAGCATTTAGAAGTGCAGTATATCTGTGGCATAAACATTCTTTAAACATTTTTTTTGTTTTTATAGGCAAATAGTTAATAGAGACACATGTGTGCTGTTTCTATAACCACACGCTTTACTACCAGGCCTTAGATAAGCACCATAACTTAAGTTGTCTTCCACACAAAGTTCTGGCAAGCTTCAATAGATTCATTAGTGAGTTTTTCTGTAGGACTATTGAAGTTCAAAGTGTCCTGAACAATGGATCTAATCACTGTCTCTTCCCTGAGCCAAACTTATGTTTTTCCCTTTTTCACTACAGACTCTTATTTCATTTCTGAGCAACTAGATTTCAATGGCAGCCTCAGAACAAATAAATATCTCCCTTTTCCTTACATTCCTGTGTATTTTTTCCCCCTCTATGACTGCCTGTATTTAAACTGGTGTTGTAAATGGCAGGATTCTTCAGGTAATCTTTCATTGGACACAAATGGCCGAGCATTAAAATGCAGATAATGTTACCTCAATTAGAGAGTGCTATGCAAAACTTGAAAAAGCCATAGCTAAATGTTTGGACTAAACAAGTAAGTATACGCTGTTAGAAGTGGGGTTGGGCAAGTTGCAATTTCAATGGCTCCATTAATGAATAAATGTTAGACTGTATCAACAGTCCTGAACAAGCTTGTGGTTTGTGTGTGCATGAAGTGCAATGGTATCAATTGACTGGTTCTTTGTGGTTGCTATAAAGTACCCTTGAATGTGTCAATGGAGAGAAGGCATGCAGACAATAAAGCCATGACAGCTGAATGTCAGCAGCAACCTTGAACCTAAACTGGTTTCACCATTCCAGTGATTTCAGCTACAGTGGAGATATTCACTGCAGCTGGACTTTCAGCATTGCTTGTCATTTCCTCTGTTCAGAATCCAAGCATTTAACTGACAATTTCACCACATTGCTAGATCTTGCTAATAAGCATCAGGGAACGTTCACTTATTAGTGATGGTGCTAACGATATGTTCAGCATTCTAATCAGGCTTGCGTTGGCATTTACAAAACATAAAGCACAGAGCAAAACAAAGCCAGTCACCACTGATCAAATACTTCATATATGCGTATGCCGCCAAAGAAGGTGCAAGCTGCTCTGTTATGAAGCAATGTTTTTCTTGATTTGAGTGTTGCTTTACATACCATGTACTTTTTATTGCTGTAAATAACACATGATTTTTTAAAATACAGTAGGGAAGATTAATTAGTATTTGGGATGCAGTATTTCTTTAATGAAAAACAAAAATTCTCCTAAAGGTTACATTTGTAGTTTAAATATGCCTTTAGCATTAATGTATGTTATTAAGAGGGGCTTAATGTGCAGCAGAGCACTACAAAGCCTTTTGTGGCAAAGCACTATTAATACCTGCAAATAATGGAATCCCTTTGCTAATGCTCGCGTTGAGCAAGGTTACGGCAACCCAAGGAGGCTGATCATACAGAACATATACACTGTCACAGGCAGTGATGAATCAAGAAAGAAGGAACATTGATTGGTAGCAGACTTTCAACGAGGTGTACACACGAGAGGGCTGAAATGCTGTATGTTGAAATTTCGGTACAATGGGAATTTCAGTGAATGCCTCACGTGTGGGAAGGGCTTTGGGATGGCTGTTGGGGAGGGAATTGGGCTGATTCCCAAACCCCAGCCTTCCCTTTCACACATAAGAAGGGGAAGAAATAAGCTTGGAAGGCTTTTTTCTCCCATGGGAGATGATGGGTTTGAATCCCACTGGCTCCTCATTGGCTCTTGTCCTCACTTTCCTTCAGGGGCAAAAGGGAAGGGGGCATTCTGTTCCTGACCCTCACCACTCTCCTCATTTGGTTATGTTTATATGAATGACATGGCAACATTAAATTTAACTTATGTGGGGGAGTAGGTTTAATGTAGCTGGGATCCCTGGTTTGCTCTGAATCTTAGCTGGATGCCAACTTGATGTCAGAAAAGAATTTTTCCTGGCTGCAGATTGCCAGATGAATTTTTTCTCTTGAGGAGCCAGTAGATTCAGCCAAGCCAGCTAGCCAGACAGTAAGCATGGTTGTGTGTTTGCAATTTAAAGTAAACCAAGTGGCCAGGTGTATTTGTTTAGTCCATTGTAGTAATGGTGGTTTATCATGGCCAGAGCCTAATCCTAACCCTAACCCTCTGCACAGGGCTGTGAGTAAGTGAGGCCAGGTTATGTGGGTGGGACAGTGGAATGTGGTTTGATATCCATCACAGATCATGATCCTCCCTTGTAATGGCCCAGATCTTCCACAGACAAAAAGTTAGTTGGGGAATTTTAATTGGGACCAAATCCCAATGTTATAGAGAAAAAAGTCAAGTCCCATTGGGCCATGGAAGTGTTAGAACCAGAGAAAGGAGGGGGGGGGAGGGGAAAGTGCCCACTAGGCAAAAATTACTTCCAATTAGAGAACAGGAAGTGTTAGCAGTTAGAAACTGGGGCGCTGGAACAAGAGGTGCGGGGGTGTGCCTCACCCCCTGGCTTGAAGTGGTTTCCATCATATACAGGGTTTACAGTTTGGTTCAGTGGCTCTCAGCACCCTGCCATACAAATTGTTCCAGCACCACTAGTTAGAGAAAGAGAGGGAGAGATTAATATTTTGAAATGGTTGGAAAATATGCCAATTATTTTTTGAGGGAAATTTCAACTATTTTATATATTTTTCAAAAATATATATGACTTCTTTTGTTTTTCAATTGAAGAACCAAAAACTGAAACATCTTCTGTGTTAGGAAACCATGTCTGGTAAAAGTTTTTGGTTATTGGTAAAAATGTTTTGGGTTTTTTTTTTTTTTTTGTCTTTTAAACTTAAAACTGAAATGTTTACTGAAACATTAACATCTTTAGAAAAAAGTTCTGTTTTGAATTTTATTATGTTTAAAAAATTAGTTTCAACCAAATGTTGAAAAAAATGTTTCAATGAAAAATATTTTATCAGCTCTCATAATATTACAGGCTTATCGAATAAATATATAAGAACTGAAACCTTGGGTTTGCACCAGGAAACAGTGTGGAATCTTTATTTCTGACCTCACATGACTGTGACAAAGCAATTTTGCGTAATGTTAACTGCTAATATTACATGGTGGTGCATTAAGAAAAACAGAATTTATATTAAGCAAATAATACTATGTAACAGATTACATAGACTGTGTACTTCAAGTGCCAGAATTTAAAAATAGTAAAGAACAACAAAACATGAGCCTGCTGGCTGCTAACTGAAGGTCTTTTATCCATACACCTATATGCATAGAATGGTGTGAATCAATTTCAAACCGTATGCAGTTTTCTGTCAGGTACTGTAACTTAACCAGTTTGGAATATATGTTGAAAGGTTCATATATCAACAAAGTTCTGAAATTATGGTCAATAATGGCAAGTCGCCGTACAAATTTTTAAAGGCCACCCAATTTTGTTTTAATTTAGAACTGGTATTTCCTTAACAATTGAGTTGCCAGTAAAATAAAGCTCTTTGCTATATTTTGAAATGAAACATGGAAGTATGTTTTTCACTTTTATTTTTCATTACTTAATACTTATATTATAATAGCACTGAGCCACTTATTCAGCAGTGGGGCCCATCAAGATTTATAAGTACACAGTTAACATCTCTTCCCCAAACCGCTTATAATCAAAGTGACATACAAGGGTTGGAAGAAATGGATATAATCCAAAATATACAATTTGTATATAACTATTTTTAATATTGAGAAATATTAGCCAAAATATTGCAAATGTAGTTCTCTCTTGCTGTTCGTGTTCATAAAATAAAATTTGTTTATTCATGTACAGTAATATAATCTACTTCAATTATAAGCATTATATGCTTAAATGTTGTTATAAGTAGCTATCCTTAGCTCAAGGATCTGATCCTGCCATCCTATTTCAGGCAAAACTCCTTTTAATTTGAAAACTTTAATGAGAGTCTTCTCCACATAAAAACTGTACAGCTAGACCCCAAGTGCATAAGAGGAATTTTTATGGGACTTTGTTATTTTTTATTCTGAATACTTATTTATAGCTAGAGCTTGTTAGAAAATAGAAATTAAAATTAAATTTTGAACAAAAATAGGAATGAAAAGTTTTTGGAAAAGAAGTTTTCTGTTTTTCAACCAGCACTATTTATAACACACAGAAGCTAGAAGTTTTCAGAGTAACAGCCGTGTTAGTCTGTATTCACAAAAAGAAAAGAAGTACTTGTGGCACCTTAGAGACTAACCAATTTATTTGAGCTAGAAGTTTTGCTTTGGCAAACACAACTGTAAACTTCAGAGAGATGAAGAGCACAAAACATCTTAGTCACAAGAAGAACAAAATATAAGATGCAACAATGATCAAAAGTCTCTAAGGGCATAAAGTAACAGAAATCAACCTCAGGTTTCAGAGTAACAGCCGTGTTAGTCTGTATTTGCAAAAAGAAAAGGAGTACTTGTGGCACCTTAGAGACTAACCAATTTATTTGAGCATGAGCTTTCGTGAGCTACAGCTCACTTCATCCGTGAGCTGTAGCTCACGAAAGCTCATGCTCAAATAAATTGGTTAGTCTCTAAGGTGCCACAAGTCCTCCTTTTCTTTTTAGAAATCATCCTGATGCTCCTCTCCCTTTAGGTAGGGAGAAGCAAAACCAGGGGCAGGGGAGATATATAAAGGAGAGAGCAGTACATGAGGAACCTCTCTGCAGCAAATCTATTTCAACAGGCTCCACAAAATGGAAGCAGAAATGGTTTAAAGCTAATGAGCAGATTACTGTCAAAGGCAGGCTTCCCCTGGTGGTTTCAGCAGAATTTTGCTCGGAAATTTCCTTCTATCAGCATTAACACTCTTCCATTGCTTCTGCATCTTTTTCCAAGCGGAGTAGTGCACATGCAGTTGAGGTTGAGCCAAGGACAGCATGGGTTCCTAAAGAAGTTATACTGCTATTCATGTAGAGTGTCCTACAGTCCATCTGAGACGTCCTGTATTCATGCATTTGCCCTCTGCCTTCACAGCTCTTTGGGATCGACTGAATTTAAAAGTCTCATCCATCCCTATTCCACTAGGCCACAGATTCCTTCTCTTGGAATGGAGAATTCATATGAAACTATGAGAGGAACCTTATGGCATTTCTACTCAGTTTTCCCCTCCCAAGGTTGGTTGGTTGGTTGTTTCTTTGTGAATGGACTGTCTGGTCTGATATATTTAATATTTGCATGTTGGACATGGAATGGGCAGAGAGGTCTGGAGAATGGGCAGAGTCTTGTCTCTATGTACCCAGCTCAGAGCTGAGCTGTGGCAGGGGGTAATCTGCTATTGGTAGAGCTCAGATGGAGATTACTACACACAGGATGGAAGCAAGGGTCTTGAAGAGGGGCAGGGGGAATCAGCTCCACACAACCACTTACACAGAGCTGGTTGTATAAGCACTGTCTAGCCCTAAAAGAAGAGCACTTAATTATCATCAGTGTACAAGTGTTTGTTTTTATAACATACTGGTATGTCTGCTCATTAGCAGTTTGCAAATTCACATAAATTGGTACTTTAGCAGGATCTCTGTGACTGATGACATCACTTATCAGCTTTTCATAATCTTTATATTTTTTTGAGGGGGCTAGGATGTTTTTTTATATTGGAGAGATGACATTATTAAGATGCAATATGCAAATACTTAAGAACAGGCGTAAGTTTACTCACATGAGTAATCCCACTGAAATCAATAGTGCTTTCACATGCTTAAGTGTTTGCAATTTTGGCCCCACCTCCTTTTATTCTGAATCCCGGAAGTTCATGTGAATTATGTTTACTCCAAAAATATATCTAATTTTAAAAAAATATTTATATTGGCATGTGAAACATATATAGTTATGACATAAATGTAATGAATACCAGTGAGCAAAATGGCTTTATTGAAAATACCTGCATTAATCCTGAACCAATAGGTCTGCAAATTGCTCTACTGCATCTGGGCCCCGTCCTGCAAACAGGTACTTGCATCAGTAACTCTACCCATACAAGTAGTCTCATTGCATTCCTAGGGCCCAAACCTGCAAAGACTTACATACATTAGTAGTCTCCTTACATAAGAGAATTTTCTGAGTAATACATTTTCACTTGAGGAATTTACACACAACAGTGATAATCTTCATTAAAATGTGTCACCTATTTTTATACTGGGTAGAAGTTTGCAAAAATACATAGATAAATGAATAAATAAAATAAGAATTAATTGCTAAAATGCACATGGCTAACTAAATTAAATTTTACATACAGAAAGATTTAGAAATGAAATTCAGGCTAACAGGTCACCATAGCATCTACAGCTAGAGAATTCATTTTTGTTAGCCTACATACAGTTAGCAGATTTGATTTAACATAAATGTATGTGGTCATGCCTGAAAATACACCAGCCTTCATAAAATAGTAAAGAAGCATTTTTCATGCACTCATATGACACGTTTACCTAGAAAAACCATATAGAGCTGCAAAATATTTCACTGTTAATACGAATGCTTAGTAGACCAAATTCTTCCCTAAAGTATATGATTACACACATGTAACTGGGGATGAAATTCACCCCTCCCTTAGCAGAAAGCCCAAATAAATAGGCTTTGTACTGGGAACTGAATGGAGGTTGGTGAGGATGGAATATACCAGTCACTCAGGGATGCTATTTTAGATTATGATCTGCTTTCCCACCACTCCCCCACGTGCTAGGCATCCTGGCCACTAGTTCCACATAAGTATGAACAGAATAGCCCCTCCATACATACATGTTTACATGAAAAGCAGTTTGAAGAGCACCTCCTTGCGTGTATGAAGCTCAGAGGCCTTGCTTTATGGACTATTCAAGAGTTCAGTGTGACTTCTGCGCTGTGGAGAGCCTTGCACAGGACCTGCACAAAATTTGACTCTCTGGTGCAGGGTGCCTATCAGGGCAGAATTTGGCCAGAAGGAACCATTGTGGACATCTAATCTCACCTCCTTTATAAACACAGTACCTAGATCTCCCCCAAAATAATTCCTACAGCATATCTTTTAGAACAGTGCTTTTCAACCTTTTTTCATTTGCAGACCCCTAAAAATTTTCAAATGGAGGTGCTGACCCCTTTGGAAATCTTAGACAGTCTGCGGACCACCAGGGGGCTGCGGACCACAAGTTGAAAATCAGTGTTTTATTGAAAAGCATCCAATCTTGGATTTAAAAATGGTCAGTGATGGAGAACCCACCACAAACTTTGGTAAGTTGTTCCAATTACTCTCACTTTTTATGTATTTATAATTTTTTAAATTATTTTTTCCAAATATAACATATAAACCAAAATACCAGATTCATCATAATACACAATGAAATAAAGAGAGTTAGAATAAAGGGAGAGGAGGGGAAGCAACATATCTATCTTCAGAGTCGATGTTAATCCTAGACCTCTAAAAAGTCAGCCCAAACTGCTTTGAATTTTCTGGACATTCCTTTTCTGCAGAATGCCAGTCATTTGTTAGCTGTGAGGTCAGCCAGATAACTGAGCCAAGCATCAACATTTCCTGGGGATCAACTTTTCCATTTTTGTAGGATTAATTTTTTAGCAACCAATTCTGCATGTTGGAACCATGCTGCCTTGTTACGTGGTAATCTCCAGGTATTAGGAATACATCCAAGAATGAAATATAAGGGGAATGGCTCCAATTTAGCATCCAACATCTAAGTGGTCCTTTGACCCAACTCATACCAGGAATTTTTGATAGAGGGGCACTCCCAAAACATATGAGCTAATGTAGCACCAATGCAGTTACAATTCTAATAGTGATCAGCATTTATGGAGGTCCATTACCCTTACCATGTGGGCACAAATATATTCGAAAAAGTGTCTTTTGATGAAAAAGCCATAGTCCCAGGTCTACAGTAGCTTTTTAAACATTTTGTAAAATTGTATTCCACTGGATCAGAGATACTTGTGTACCCAAGTCTCTATTCCAAGCAACTCTCAAATTATCAATTTTGACAGAGTTTTTTGGGTCAGAAAATCATAAATGGATACCACTGGCCAAGTAAATCCAGGAAGTTTCCTTTAAAATAATAAAAGTGTCGGCGCTCCCAATGCATCCGGTACAAATACTAAATACTTTGACTTAAAAATGTTTGCCTTATTTCCAGTCTGAAACTGTTTAGCTTCAACTTCTCACCATTGGATCATGTTATATCTTTCTCTGCTAGATTGAAGAGCCCATTATTAAATATTTGTTCTTCATGTAGGTATTTATAGACATAATCAAGTTACCTCTTAACCTTCTCTTTAAGCCAAATAGATTGAGCTCCTTGAGTCTATCACTATAAGGCATGTTGTCTAATCCTTTAATCATTCTCACGGCTCTTCTCCGAACACTCCCATTTATCAACATCCTTCTTGAATTGTGGACATCAGACTGAACACAGTATGACAGCAGCAGTAGCACCAGTGCCAAATACAGAAGTAAAATAACCTCTCTACACCTACTCAAGATTCCTTTACACATCCACGGATTGCACTAGCCCCTTTGGCCACAATGTCACACTGAGAGCTCGTGTTCAGCAGATTATCCACCATGATCCACAAATCTTTTTCAGAAGTCATTAGGGTGTCACAGTTAAAGCCAGAGAAAAATGTGCCCCACAATGTTTTAACTGTTCATAATGTAGGGGAAGCGGGGGGGGCATGAAAGATTATAGAGTAACACTAGAAAATATATATTAAATGATACTTTGAAAATAAGCACGTGGGAGAAAATTCAACAACCCTAGCACAAAGCCTCTTTGGACTTTGTGAAGATCTGGACTTGAAAGCTGAACATTTCTCCTCTCATTCTGCAACTCTCCCAGGTTTTGGGTGCTACTGGGCATGAGCTCGCCTGTTGTACAGCAGTACCACCTCTTATCTCAACTCTGGTGGTGCAGGGAGTTTGCAAAGGCAGCAGCAGCTCTTCTTATGGCCCACTTCTCCACCCCCATCCACCTATTGAGTTCACATCTGAAGGCCCCTCCCACAGCCTAAGGGGAGGAGCTACTGAGCCCAGGCCTCAGGCAAGCTTGGGGGACAACAAATGAAAAACAGGGACAGGAGTGAGGTCATAAGGCCAAAATCAAGGATCCAAGCAGAGAACCCTAGACGGTGCCCACTGCTCCTCAAAGGTGTCTAGAGAGCCAGTGGACATGGCCCAGAGGAACTCTGCCCGGATCTGTGATCAAAGGGAGGAGCGGAATTAGGCCCCACAGGCACAGAGCACCTCTCCAGCATGCTCCTCCTGGTGGAATAGATGGCCACCTTGGCCAGCTCCAGGAGGAGTTTGATGAGGTCTTCTGACTTTGTGAGGCCACAGGGAGGGTTTGCATAAATCAGGAGGTGTGGGAGAAAGTGCAGCCAGAACCTAAGAAGACAGTTGTGAAGGAGCTTGAAAAGGGGTGAGGTTGATGCGCGCCAGGGTCTTCCTCATGCCACAGAAGGGACAGGTGTTGGGGAGGGAGGTGAATCGCACCAGGTACACCCCCATGCTCACTGCTCCATAAAGGAGCTGCCAACTAATATCCCCGGCAGGCCCTGAGACCAGGGTGGATTACAGGTTGGCCCACTTGGGTTCTCCGTGCTGAGTATACCTGAGGGTATGTGAGGGTGGGTGAATGACAGTGGGTCAGTGAATGCTGGTGAGCAGATGAATGAATGAATGGATAGGAGCAAATAGGCTATATTGATTATGGAAGACCATGGGACAGTGTGACAGTATAGAGAGTAATTGTATGAAGGGAGGTATCCGAAAGGGTGATTATGAGTGACTGTGGGTGAGTGAGTGGGATGGATAGATGGATGAGTAGGGAATGAATACATGTGATGTGACAGAGGAGGGAAAGCATGAGGGAATAATTTAGAAATTAGAAGTAGGATAAGGAGCAACAGATTTAGAGTGTTTAGGAAGGAAAATAATATTATTGAAGTAAGAGGGAGTAGGTGAGAGACAGGGAAAGAGATTGAAAACGCTAGAAAGCAATGAGAGGACATAGTGCAAGGAAAGGAAAACAGAACAGGAAACAAAAGGGAGTTAACAGGAGACAAGAAAAAACAACATTGAAAACAGAAAAGGAAAAGATGTTCAAGATACACAGAAACAGTAGAGTTAAGGAGAAGAAAAAGGACAAAAAATCAAAGGAGACATAGTATATTACATTTACAAAAAATGATTTAATAGAAAGCTGAGTGTCAAAATATTGCAATAAAATTAACATGACTGACTGTATAACATATAGATAGATATAGCACTATACAAAGTATAGATGCACTGTACAATAGTTACTGCAAACTGTGCCAAAAAAGAAACAAAACAATAAAAAAAAAGTTCCTGCCAGAAGAGCTTACAGTCTAAAGACTGAATGTGTTAATATTTAGATTTCTATACCAATGTTCAACTTGAAGGGGGGATTCGAGTGATAAAGATATTATTGCCTCTGGTGTTTATACCCCTCTCTGTAAATTGCTAAACCAACCCTGACAGAGCTGACTTTTATTCCTAGTTCATAAAGAGTGATTGTTTTGCCTTTGGAATACGCTAAATAGCAGGTATTTTCAAAATATTTCCTGAAAGCAGAAAATCTGAATGTTGTGCAAGGATTTAGGAATCTCCCCACCCCTGCACATTAATTTCTGTGCTCTTCAAAAGATATTGTCCAGGTTTCTTGAACTTGCCAGTCCTATGATGCCTGTGTGTTGGGAACTCTGTAAGGGCTGTGTGGAAGCAATTCATACATAATTAATGCATAATCCAATGCATTAGCAAGCCACAGGCTGTAAAATTGCTATCTACTGCCACTATTCCACACAATGGGCTGGACCTGCAATCACTCCTTCCCCTTACATATTCACCTACAACCAACTCAGTATTGGCCTGTTCAGAGCTGGCACAGAGCCACTCCTCCATTATGCTCTAGACAGAACATGGCCACTCCGCCCACATCAGCATGGCAATGTCACTGCATCCAGCAGATCCCATGCATCTTAAATTTTGTTGAGGGCCTCCACAACTGAGCGAATTTCATCAAGAGAAAACTGCTAAAGTGTATGTGTACATACAGTCCATGCATGGACACAAGCAGATACACTCCCAGGGCCAGATCTTGTAAGGTACTGAACTTTGGGAGTTCGGGAGCTCAGCATTTCACAGAAGGTGCTAAGCAACTCACATACTCATTCCCATACTGGGCCAAATTCAGCTCAGCTCACTCACACAGTCACACTAGAGTCAATGAGATTACTTCTGTGAATAAGGTGCATAAGATCTAAATCATCATCACAATAATACTTAGCACTTATATAGAGACTCTCAAAATGGCACATAGATATTAACAGATTAAGGGCTTTAACACCCTTGTGAAGCAGGTAAGATATTATCCCATTCATTTTTTGTGGAATTGCATCTGTTTAAAGTAGTATTTGAGACATACCAAATTTCACACAGAAATCTGTTGCAGAGCTGGGAACAAAACCCAGAGTACAAACTCACAATCCCATGCCTTAGTTTCCTTGTTCCTATCCCAAAGAAATTTTATTTTTATCCTAAAATTATAATTATTTATACTGGAAAAAACTTATTACACAAAACATCTGACATCTCAAGAAACTCCTTCTGATTACAAGTTTAAAATATTTAATACATTGTACAAGATACTAGGGCTCAAAGTTCTGTTCACTTTCAGTTTAATCATGCAAGTGCTTAACTGTAACTTCGCATATACAGGACAATGCTCATGCCTAAAAATTTAAGCACGTTCTTAAGTGTTTTGCTGGAATGGGGCCCAACTGCTCAACATCTTGCAGAATCAAGACTTTAGCACCTGACTCAGCTTCTACTGAAGCCAGTGGAAAGACTCTCACTGATTTCATTAGGATTTGGATCATGCCTTTAGTGTACAGTTCAGCAACCCTTACACTGAGAGGCATTTACTCGCACAAGTAGTTCCCCTGAAGACTATTAATGTAAGCGTTACACAAGTGAGTAAGAGTGGATTATTCAAGACCCTATTAAATGGTTGGCTGCAATACCATTTTATGCCTTTTTATTGCTTTGCTATTTTATTGGAAAAGAGGCATGCGCAAACACAGATGAATCTTATAAATTAGTGTTAATTTTTGCCAATTTTTTCAGGCTCTGTAAATATGGGATCATTGTTATATATCATGCCTGACTTTTGTAGCAAATCATCAAATTTTTATGGTGGTAGTACTGTACTGGTACATGAAAAACACTGTACAGTAGCTTATTATGCAAGTTCTTTGAAGGTACATGCAGAAATATATCCCTTCTATTTTTTCAACATATTTTCTGAATTTTTAACACAAATTGGGCCAGATCCTACTCCCACTGAAGCAAGTGGTAAAATTCCCACCGACTTCAATGAGATTAGGATGTGGCTCACTGTCATCTCATTTATTTTGAAGACATTTTTATAACCTCCTTAAAAGGTTTTTCAGTTCTTCAGAGAGATAGCTTTGCCTATTTAATTTAATTTTCTGCAAAAATTACTTAAAATGTAAACATTACAAAAAGAGTGCTGTAATCTGCTCCCTGGAATTTGAGGGCGGCAGTACCACTCATTTACCAGCAACACCCTGTTTAAAAAAAATGACTACGGTGTCTTAATATCCTCTCTCTAAATAGATCTTCATTAATCATATATCTAAATATATGATGTACATATGTGATAACAGTACTGGACTGTAACAGTACTGTAAGCATTATTTCTATGTGCTTTTAGCATGTTATGTCCTCAGAACATGAATCTAATATACTATGTGTTGGATGAACAGTACTTTTAAGGTAGTATTAATCTATTTTATAATTGTATGTTTAAACCACAAAGACTTTAAGAGGTAAGTATTTACTGATGCAGTGCACTTTGTTTAATTTTGATACATAAACGATTACATAGCTATAATTCAGCTGATATCTTTATTTAAGTAATTAGTAACAATGTCAGATACATCTTTTTCTTGGTGTAAAAAACAAACAAACATGGCCTCATTTTACTTGCTAACTGCACCAATACTGATTTTAATACTATTGTACAGTGACACTGACATTTGGAAACATCATGTGAAACTCTGTTGCCCTTAATTGAAAACTGAACAAATAAACATTTTTTAAAAAGTCATATACATCTTCATTACCAAACCAGCAGCTTCACAATATAACTCCCGTGATCACAACAGTGGGCTGTTGACTGGTAACTGCAATACCAAATAATGTCATTTAAATAATTACTAAAAGCATGCTTTCATTGCTCAAGGTCTTTCTGGGTCTATGAAAGTATTTTGGAGATAAAGATGATTCACTTCAATAGGCCTTCAATCATAAAAACCTTTTGGAAATGATAGTACTTTCTGTGGTTAACAGAAAGACAAAATTTTCTTATAGAAGTTATAATAAGAATAATGATGTCAAATAATAATATCCCAAAATTGGTAATGTAAACATAAACATACATTTATTGAAAACTTAGGGGCTAGAGTCCTTGTGATATGGGGCCTTATTTTTGCAAATCACTTGCTTCATCTATAATAAGCACTTCTTCCTCGTCTTGTCAGGGATGCAGCAGTGAGTCAGTATATGAAAATAAACACACACAAAACCTGCTTTTGCCTAAAAAACATTTTAGGCTTTTAGGGTCTTATATTTTTATATGTTTACATCAAACTATGCATATGATTGATAGATATAAATATATTTAAATGTCAGTTTATTTTATTTAATAGTTTTCATAGCAGAAAGAAGTTGCTTACTGGAAACAATTCTTAAGTGTCCCTTACACAAATTTTTCTGAGACACAGCCTGTCATTATGCAAATAGAAGAAAAGAAAGTGTTTTGCTTATGGAACTTATACATAAATTGTGCAAAAATTTATAAGAATCAAATGTTTCTCAGAACAAGGTAATGTGCACATTCTTCTGCATCATTGTCTTCTAGAAACATTGTCTTCATTAAACATGCATCTAAGGTTTTAAAGCTATAGATCTATTATGGATCTTTCTTGTACAGGTCTTACATGCACACTGTGCAACATAGTAAACAGATTATTCAATGAAAATTATCTTGATTTCTTTACAGTATTAGATTTAAAATATACCCTACCAACATTTGTGGTTGACAGGCAGTTAAATGTATCATTAACCAATATACATTTTACAGTGCATCTACATACAATTCACCTTTATACTCATTGTATGACTGCTTACAACAATAAAAAATTGTAGCATTATGCTCATCAAACTTTCCGGTTACTTTAGTGTAAACCTATATATAGTGTAAAACTATATATTTCCTTTTTCTCAAATGCAATTAACAGAAGACCAAATCCTGAAGTCCTTTCTGAAAGCCTGATCTTGAGGGCGATTGAGTGCAGGTTTCTGTCTGTTACGCCTGTCCCAGCTAAACTCCAGTTGCAAGCAATGAAGTTTTCTATGATTAAAGACTGAGGCCCTGATTCTTCATACCTTCCTATCACTGAATACCCATGGGTTTCAGTGAGAGTTCTACATGCAAAAGGATTGCAGGATTGGACCCTGATTAAGGGCATCATAAATTTAGCTCACGGAGGTAAAACAGAATCAGGAGGCCAGATTATGAGCCCCTTGCTCACAATGAATAGTATTTTATCCCACAAGTAGTACTACTGAAATCAGTGGGACTACTCATGAAGTAAGTTTCTGTTCAATGTGAGTAAGGGGCTCATAATCTGGCCCTATAGTAATCTGGAGCCATCAAAATGTAAACATTTAGCCTTGAAGAACTGATTGTCTTTAATATGACTGTGAGATTACTTTCCAGAAGCATACAATTTTATTAGTAAAATATGTAACTAAACACTTCAGTTGGAATGAGGTACCATATTATTAATATCAACATTTTTAAAGTATATGTTTATGGACTCAGACAGTTATTTACAAAACTGTTTCAAATGGAATTTTTGACAAAGCAATTTGCTAGTTTATAATTATGTGGCAATGGCATGATCTAAAAAAAGTATTTACAGAAACAACGCCTCATCAACGTAACTTTCCTCTTTTTAAAAAAAAAAAGGAATGAGTTCTGTAAAGCAACCCATCTATTGCAGGTTTTATAAGGACAAATGAATGCAAGTGTTAACAAGGCCTAATCTTCTCTTTTGTATTTGTTTCTTCATTAAGCTCTAACTATGCTTTTGCCTCTGTATATTGAAGATTTGATGAGAAGATAGTATGACAGGCTTGGCTTCTCCCAAAGCAGCTGGCACTGCTGATGCCAAAAGCCAGAGCCTGTTGTAGTGGGATCATGAGAGATTCGTTCAGAGCACAGTTTGCCTGTCAGTTTCCCATCCGCCTCAGAGTGTTCAGCTCCATCTCTGAATCCCCTTAATGAGAAGTGGAGGACAATACCAGTATTGTTGTTTCTATTCGGAATCTTGTGGAAAGAACAATCGCTGTTTACCCAAGCATTTGTACTACCCAAACTCTGTCGATAATTACTTCTAGAGCCCCTGATTAACTCTGCTCTTCGCTTCAGCACAAAAAACTATTGAGCTAGACACAGGCCAACCTTTCTATCTTTCATAGCCTTTTAACAATTTATTGAATATTGCTCGGGCCTCATCTTTTTCACAGAAACAACAATGTACCTACATAATTCGCACTCAGTTCATCTGCATCATGTGTAAAAATAAGAAGTCTCTGCATTGGTCTGGTACTGGAAATGCAACAAACAAAGCAGTTTTGAAAAATACTCCTTTGCTTTTCTCATTGCTGGTTCTGTCTACAACTGTCAATAGTAAAAAAAAAAAAAACCTTCAAATTAGCACTGGCATGTCTCAGCAGTTTATCCTTGTTAACATTTTATGACAAAATATGTAGTAGAAATTTTCTATTTATGTAATTATTCTATGAGTACTACTATGGGTTTTGTTTTATTTTTATAAACTAAACCAAATGGAACTGTTGCTGTGTCTGTTTCTAGGATGCTGGTAATAATTTTAATCTGTCAAATCATTCAGTTTTTCTTCACCCCTCTCCATCTCTCCACATACAGTCTGCTGCTAGTGCTATGCAAAATACCATCATGAATATGCGTAATTATGGAGATTCATGGTAATTTTTCAGAGTTATCCAATGTGACGTTTATAGGACAGCAGCATACCTCAATTTAAATGAGAGTGACAAATATCTTATCCTTTTTATTTCTATAGTATTTTTAATATTTCCTTGATCTCTCTTGGGAGCAGTGAGAACTAGTAGGAATTTGAATTTAAAAAAAAATCAAATACAAAGCATACTACTTTTTAAAGCTCCATTTTTGATAGGGTCTTTTATATATATATATATATATATTTATATATATTTCACAACCTGTCATACACAAGAAGGAAGGATGATTTACTTACTTAAAAAAATTAAAGCTCTACTTTTGTTGATATTTTACATTATGTTACCTAAGGCTACAAAGCTACAGTAGTAAAATTTTCAACATATGTTTGGTTTTCTAAAATGAATCTGATGTGTCTAATTGCTGCAATATTCTGAGTGCCCACCTGACAGAATGATTTAGCAAGCATCCCCTACCATTGTATTTTAAGAATAGCTTTGTGGAACAATAACATTAAATTATCTACTGGCAACTGTGGCATACTGGAATTTTGTTCTGTTTCTATTGAACCTCCTAGAGTTTTGTATATGATTTTTAATTCAGAGATTAATTAGGACCTAGTCTAACAGTTTCATGCTTAGATTACCAATTATGATTAATCTTTGCTCTTCTATAGATTTGTTGTGAATTAACTTATAGGGCCAGATCCTCAGCTGGTATAAATCATCACAGCTCCATTGACTTCATTTGATATCAGTGAAATTATTCACACGGTAAGGTACAGTGCAATGCAATGGTGGCTGAATCAGACCTCAAAGTATTAATGGATAATACTATACATTAGTATGCTACAGTAGCATTGAGGAGCCTAGCTTTCTAAAAAACACAGAATCATAGAAATGTATACTTGTCTATTACACTGCTAATACTGTATCATTGTATATTGCTTTAAAATTAATTACTTTGCAAAAAGTACACGATCTTTAGACAAGCACACACCTTAATAAAATGTTCACATTTAAAAACATGCAAATCAATACTGTATAAGGCCTTTCGTCCAGAAAAAGATGATTCAGTGCTATATCTTTAAGTTGAAAAAAATAGCATTTTGAAGGCCAAGATAAAGGATTTGAATGTTTTGAATAAAGCTTATTAATTTTTCAGTAAATGAAAGGGTGCAGTTCATTACATAATAAAGCATAGTATGCCATTGCAGCTACACTTCAACTGAAAGATTTTTCCATCCTTTGTCTTACTCCTCATGTCCTATAGATTTAAAATACAGCATTTCCAAAAGGTATATAAACCCAATCCTGCTCTCACATGAACACATCTAAGTTAATGTGGTAGAGGTGTGGCTCCCTTAAAGTTCTTCTTGGATTCTGTCATCACTCTATTAAATTACAGTGTTAAAAATAGAAATTGGACAGAAGGTAATGAAATATTTGAATATGAGAAAAACCTCAATGGTATATAAAGTAGGCATTATCAGTGTAATATTTTATATACATTTGTTTTATATGTGATATATAGATATCACTATATAAATTGAATGTCACACATTACAGAATGACCCTAAAACTGTGCTCTTACTTTAGAAAGGAATATGTAGAGTAATGTACATGTCTCAATGTGTTATATCCATACAAAATAATATTTCTCAGTAAAGCTATATTTTTAAATAGTAAAATAATTCACAGTCTGTCATACTATCCATCAAAATGAAACATTGGTGCAGCTGTCCTAACAATTTGTTTTCACAAATTATAAATATCAAAATGTGTAAATATGTCACAGGTTTCCCAGTTTACTTTGAACATATATTTAGAATAAAACAGTCGTGCATGGACTTGCTGACATTTACACTGTTCAGTTCTATGTTAGGAAGGGGTCCAAACATGGGAGGTGCTGAGTATTCTCAACCCATGTTGGTTTTACATTGAGGTGCTCAGTGCCTTACAGGAACAACCCAAAAAGCACATATTCTGGGAAAGATTATCAGCTGCTGTAAATTGTCAGAACTCCACTGAAATCAGTGGAGCTATTACAATTTACACCAGCTGAGGATTTGCCCCTATATGTTTTCAATGTATATTGGAACCTTACTGCATATCAATATTTGTGGAATCATCCATTTAAATTGGGCCTATTTTAACCATTTATTTTCAGTTCTCAGACTGGCCTATGTTTTAAATATTATTCAGTAGGCACTCAAAATTGACAAATGTTTCCACTGGCTATACTTACAAAGTCATTGGTCCTCCAGAATGCTGAGCATCTCACACAAGGTGCTGAGTACCCTGTTTCAAAGTAATTGGGAAGGATATGTGGAGCACAGCATCCTGAACAATTGTGCCCAAATATTTTAATATATTTCTTCAGACTGGTGACATGTCAAATCATTTTACATTTGTTGATTAAAAGTAAAGGCTTCGTTTAGTTAACATTTTATTAAAATATAGGGCTACGAGTTTTTATCACTACCAATGGTTAAGACTAGAATGCCAAACATTACTGAAATATTTTATGCATCTATTAAGTGATGAAAATGAATGAGTAACATGGTATAATATCAGTACATATGGCACTTATGTAGTAATCGTTCACATTTTACATATTGTATATAAAAATTACTAATTGATGTATACAGTATGAAGAAAAAATAATCTACAGAAAAACATGGGACAAGTGTAAAATTGAACATGTCCATATATTTATTTATAGCTTTTGTTCCAAAAATTGTTTTAATTTGGGTTTAAAACCAACTGTCTATTTTTTCTTTATGGAAAATAAACTTCCAGAATTAAATGGACACATTTTATAAATGCCACATAGTGGATGTGATAGATATTATTCTTTGAAATTGCTAAGGAGCAAAATACAATAATTTGGTGGAGAACATATGTCTAAAAATTATATAAGAGAAATTCATATGAAATATAGGAAAGATATTTATTTACTGTTACTGCTAAGCCAGCATTTATTTATCTTAGAAGATTTTTCATCTATGAGTAGAAAACAAACTTTCCTTCAAGAGGTCTGTGAACTGAATAATAAATGTCAGGTCTAAATCCTGTATGAAAATCAGTTCAGTTTAATCCTGGATATTCTTCAGCATGCAAATGAATACTAGAGGTTTCCCTTGGCCCGCTGTCATATAGGCAGCCAATTTACAGACACTGGCACACTGTATGTGTTATGGGTTCTCCTTCTGCCCCTCCCCCTCCATCCTAAGACTTGGTCTCAGCTGCCTGCCTTTCACAGAAAACCACAAACCAAGGAAACATATCAGTAATAGCGCCCTGTAAATTAACTTGACATTTGATGCAGAAAAAAACTAAAAGCTTACAAAAGACATTGAAAACAAAAGCCACTCAGGACACACACTACATATCTTGTGGATTTAAGAGATCTGGAAGGTGGTTATTGTATTGTAACCAATACTTACAGCCTTCATCTTTGTTAAGACAATTCAGTCACTCTTTGTTTAAGCCACAGTATTCATCAAACAAACAAAAACTTCCTATATTTCTACAAAACATCCCCCATAAATCCAAATAATACAAAAATATGGCAATTAAGGGTTTTCTTTTACATTAAAATTATGCATTACATTTGTATTATTAAAAGGGAAGTTAGAACTGTCAATATTCATTTACCAAGTAAAAAAGACAAGCTAACAATGCTAAAATACAAATAATATAATGCTAGTGCGCTATGATTGGCATGTACTGTGTTAAATGTGTGATACACAAATATTGTTTCTTAAAAATATGGTTACTCTAAAAATTTCATTCCCCCCACCCATTCAAGCTACAAATCTTTTTTTGTAAAAACTATTTGGTTCAGAGATGAACTATTGATGAAATATTAACTGATTCTTTGATATTACTCATAATGTGTGGATAGAGGGAGGCATAGCATATTTAAGCTATTAGACATGCAGGAATGTTGTTATGCTTTATTGTGTCTGCCTGTCCCCACCTCTCTCTCTTTCTCTCTCTCTCTCTCTCTCTCTCTCTCTGCAGAGCTGGCAATACTGCATCTTACAAATGTCTGGCCTTGTGGTTTACAAGCATAGAAACTGTACTGGTAAAATGCATAATCCTAGCATCTCTGCTTCTTGATATTCATGGATTTATTTACAAGTCCCTGTGTTCTACTTTTTGCCTGTTTCTATGGTTTATATTACTGTCATGCCTATATTCTTGTGGGAATTTCAAATAAGAATCAAGATATAACTGGCAAATATTAGTAATGTAGGCTGCATTTCCATAATTTAGCCGTTTTTTAAAAGGAACAATTTTAAGAGGTGTGTAGACTTATGGATAAATGAAGAATATTTTGATTGGCTTTTAAGTCTTCAACTACTTAAGGTTCAGTTTGTGTAAAATGGCTGTAATAAAGTGAATTTATGTATATATATATGCTTGTGTATATGTAAATGCATTTGGAAAGAAGAAGTTCATAAATCCCTGTCAATTTTGCTGATTAAGCTCAGTACTCTCACACTGACAACATTAAGATATTTCACAAAAGAGTTAACAAGCTGAAGAAAGGGTTATTCATTTTAGTTTTTCATGTGGTATCAACTAAAGAAAGGTTTTAAACAGTTCAAAAGAAACCATTTGTATTCAGCTAAATTTAAATGTAAGAAAGCTTTTCAATAGTACATTTTACAAGTACCACATGGATATTTCTGAAGGAACTTCCTTGTTTAATCGTAAGGGAGTGATACATTTTATCAGTGATCTGTTTTCTAAATATTTATAGAATAAAGGCCTGATCCTGCAAATGCTTACATATGAATAACTTTACTCATGTGATTTGTCCCAGTTGATCTCAAGTGAACTATTCATATAAGTAAAGTTTCTCCCATGTGTGTTTGTGGAACGAGACTCTAAAATCAAAAAACGGATATTAATATAGATTCCACATATATTGTTCTTTTTCCAGAGATTCACACTTAAAAATTAATTAACTGCTTTTTAGGGATAGATATTAGTTTAACCAGAATACAGTAATATACAAAAATAGAAGGTATACTTAGCATGTATCAGTACATACATTATTTTTGTATTCCTTTTGATTCTAAGTTGTATCTATTCACTATATATGAATTCATCATATATAAAATACTCAAGCCACTAGGATGGGCAGTTAAAACACATGCCATGCAGTATATATTATTAAATGAAATTCACATCCTTTAAAAAAAAAAAAGTTAATTCACAGACAGGAGCTAAACCATTCAGTTTAACATGACTGTCAAGTGGTTTTGTGCATTTGTTTGTTTTGTAAAGTACCTTTGCAAGGCACTGTCATCAGTAGTAAAGTAATTTACAGCGGAGAATATTTTTAGAAGATGTTCATTTAAGAGTCCATAAAAAGGTCATGCAGTAAGATATAAATGTATTTGTAGTTCATATTGTTCTGTGTTTCTATTGTACTCTATGCTTCCATCATGGCTGAGAGATGGGAAGCTGGCATGCAAGCAGTGCAGCAGGGCAACAAAAAAAAAAAAAAAAAAAAGGAAAGGAAAGCTTTTTGAAAACACAAGTAGCAGGCCTTTTTTTCCCCAGGTGCTAATTATAACCATGCCTCTTTTATTTAAAAATAAAGAAATATTTATGGCAGTGAAGGTATATATGAACATTCTTCAATATGCATTCTGTTAAATAATATTAATAATCCTTTTGGCCCAAAAGGGAGATGTTTTCATTCTGGCCTTTCCAGAACCTCAGTCTACCCATTCAAAGAGATGACAGAAAAATGAGCCTGAATATACAGGCATTAAACATTTAAATTTTCTACTCCTTGGTCATTACACTGACTGCCATATTTTACATCTTCCCCTCCCCCACTATACTTTTGCTGATTTTACTTCATTTGCATGGACTCATTATGCATACAGCCTTTGTTCTAGTGATATGGAATACAGTACAGTGACAAAGCAAAACCTACATGCAGAGAGGGATTTGTTCACCTACTGATATTAGCATTTCATTTATCAACATGATTCATTAGTTAAACCAGAGGCATTCTTTCTGCTCGTAAAATAATAATAGATTTACAATTATTTTTAAAAGTGGATGCTATTGTTTAAAGCCCCTCCAAAAATCTTACTATTCCAGTTAGTTTAAACATATATACTAGTGATAAGTAATCAGTAATATTGTATTTATGACAAGTGGGGGTGTCTACTGTTCATCTATCTGTATAGATTTGGATAAAGTGGCCTTATAAAATGTATTTCATATTCTGTATATACAATTCACTGTGGACAGTTAACCTTTAAGTTCAAGGGTTATCTCTTTCCCATGATCTTAAAACAAAGGAATTTGACTCTGTAAGCGTACTGTAAATTTCAGGGTGTTCCATGTTGTGGCGTACCATGTACTTTTTAATTTTATGGAAATTTTGGGGCTGATTCTTCAAAACTTACTCATTGATTTCAGTGGGTCTACTCACAAGAGGAATGATTATTTGCATGAGTAAGATTTCCCAGATCAGGTCCTTGTTTTCTCTATTAACAAAGTATCCAACTGAAAGTGATAATGGGGTCTGAGCCAGCTTCCGTTAAAGACAATGACAAAACTCCAATTGACTTCAATTCGAGCACGATTGGGCCCCTAGCATAGAAACATACACAACAACATTTTTTTCCTTTGTGTTCAGAGGATGATTAGACTGCACGGGGAATGTCAAGTCAGGTCCCTTGATCCTGAAAGGCGCCTGGCACCCTACACTTCAGTGGAATTATTTAAAGAAGTGATCCTCATCTTGCAGGATCAGCCCCTTTTCTTTGATTTGATACAATCTGTGGAGGCATTAGGTTAATCAACTATAGTCGAATTAAACTCCTTTTTGAACACAAAGACTTTTTAGTGGCACTAATGCTATTCTGCTATGGTAAAACACAAACACAAAAAAGCAAGCTGTTTCTGAAAGTAGAATCTCTTTCATAAAGGGGCCAATCCTTCCCCCACCTCCATGGTTTCAGAGGGTCCCTGGCAGAGGAATTGGTTACAATTAATTGATCTGATCTGCCTCACAAAGTGGATCCACAGCCTTTTAAGCTGTAGATTGGCAAAATCCCTCCTTCTCTATGATTACTCCCGTGCAGCTGCCTATTCACAGTTTGGACTGGGTGCTACCATGAGTATTTGGCTCCAAGAGAGTTACATTCATTTAATATTGTCTAATGCAACAATTTATTGTCTGTGCTATTGTGGTTGTTAATTCCTATCTTCAGTTATCTCAAATGTTTCTTGCACTGGTGAAATTTTACCATGTTTCACAACATTTGATTATGCAAATGCATGTGTGAGGTGTACGATGTTGTTATTTAATCCTTATATCCTAGTAGCACCCATGATGTGCTGGGCACTGTTCACATAAACAGGAAGTTACAGTCCCCACCCCAAAGAGTTCACAATGTAAGAATATGCACATTTGGGCTCCAGTTCTGCAACTGATAGCACACAAGAAGAATGCTGCCCCTGCCATTAGCCTCTTTTACTTCAATGAGCTTTGTGCGAGTGCACCAGCCCCATGATGTGCAATCAGTTGTAGGACTGGAATCTTATTCTCTATGCCAATAATTTATACCAGTTAATAATATTTAGAGATTCAATCCTAAAGGCATGTATAATAAATAAATAATAATCATCATCCTACTTTGCTGTAAGTGTGCATGGGTGATAGAAAGATAAATAAAAGATGATGGGCCAGATTCTTGACTAGCGGTAAATCAAATTGAAGTCAATGATGAAGCTAAAATCAATTTACGCCAGCTGAGATCTGACCCAAGAGCAATATCTCTGCCCCAAGGAGCTTACAATCAAAGTCCCAGGCTGTGCGTGGGACTTAAAGAGTTTGAAAAACCTGGCATAAGAAGTCTCTCCCAAACCTTGTGTAGCCCACATAAACAAGCAGATTTGAAGTCCTTTCACTCAGGAGAGCCCAAAGACTGCTGCTCCCTGCCAGGAGCATACGACACTCCAAAGAGAGGGGAAAAGAGGCATGGCTCCACCTCCTCATGTACTGGCTAGTGGGCCTACCCAGCTATGTGGGGTAGGTGGAATAATCAGCACCTCATAAAGTGGGCATCTTCTGCCTCTGTGCACCCAGAATGCCTCCTTGTGCTAGCCACATGGCCGTGTGCTTTCACACTCAGGGTTGCTGGAACAATTTGTATAGTGGGGGGTTCTGAGAGCCATTAAACCAAACTGTAAACACTGTATATAATGGAAACCACTTCAAGTTGGGAGGTGCAGCAGCACCCTCAGCACACCTAGTTCCAGCACTTATGTCCACACTTCGCAAGACACAGACATGGGTAAGACCAAAGACAGATGTAACAAGATGTTTTGCATGATAAGGAATGTAGGATCAGATTATCAGGATTGAGTTTCAAGGTCAGATTCTGCTCTCAGTTAAATGGTTTTTTAATCTGAAGCAAATCAATGGATCAGTGTACATGCAAGTATATTATAAGAGTGTAACTGAGGACAGAGCCTTGCCTGTAATGATTTAATTATGATAAGTGCTAAATTTCCTGTTGGGCACCTTACAGTTACATATACATGGGCCAGAACCTCAGCTGGTGAAAACTGGTAAAGCTGTGATTTCAATACCACTATGCAATTGACATCACTTAGGATCTGACCCATATATTTAATTTTAAAGTTATAACATTGCAATTATTCATCATTATGACCTGTCTTCGAAATTTGCAAAGAACCATTCTAGAGTGCCTAATTCAACCTAAAACTCACTCTGCAGGCCTTGTACACCCAGTGGGCTGGGACTCAACTCAGTTAGATGAGTTTTCTAACCAGTGTAATTCCATGGAGTTACACCAATATCAAACTGGTGAAACAGAGTAGGGACTTGGGCACCAGGACTTTGAGGTCAGCTCCTATTCCGTGATGGAAGTACAACTTTTGTAATGTCTACCGAATGCTGCCTGCGGCCTTTCACAGACATCCTGCACCCAGGACCAGTCTGCGACTTTAGGGTAAACAAGCTCTTGGGACTTACACTGGGTGGGTGGGTTTCCACAATGAGTTATTTCCCGGATGAAAGATCAGTCAGTTGAGGAAGTGTTTTAAAGAATCTGTGGCCATGAGTCTTCAGGCTTTTCCTAGCTGATTGTTTTTGTTTTGAAGATGAGCCAGAGAGATGTAGAAAGGGGCCAGAAACCCAAAGATTAATCCACCCATACACTCCACCTCAGTCCCAGCAGCATACCTGTGGTCAGGAAGAGTATACTGCAAAAGAATGGCAGTTGTGGGATTTAGGGGTGGGTATCTCAGCTGTAGTAAACTATTTTCTTGGGGAGTCTCTCGTGTACAGGAAATGTTAGTTCTGCTTACATTGTCCAGCACAATGAGATCCTTCTATTGCAATACATATAATCAATAAATAATGGTAATAGTGATTCAAGGGAGCATGCAGAGCTGTGTCATCCTCCATTTCAGGGTTTTATAGGTAAGTCGGCTAGAGTAAGTTATGAAGCCTGCTGTGCCCAGTGTGGGGAGGTAGAGCTGGGTAAATAATTTTATAATTAATCATTTGCTTTATTTCACCTCTTTCTGTTCACTTTTCGTTCAATTGTGTGCAAACTGATCATGACTTTTAAAAAATATATTTGTTATTCATAATTATTTGCTGAATAATTTCTTCACGTAATTCTCTTATCTATAGCTTTATTGGTGATCTTAGTTGAAGTATAACCTGATTTGATTGGGCACATAGGTGACATGGTGTTTCTGTTCTCTGATTGGCTTAACATAACTCTTCAAATCAGGCTCTTGGTGCAAATACTGATGAGCAGGAATTGGAAATTATCTCTCCATGAATATTCTGTAATATTTGCTTAAAAGTTGCTGTTTTAATGACCACTCCTGCCAGTAAACATGTCCACTAGAACATTCACAGAAAGCAAACATAAAAGAGGGGCAAACACAATTAAAGTTCGTAGTTTAGAAATGTGAACAAACATTCTCAGAAAATGATGTGCAGTATTCACCAAGCTCTACTGCAAGGACTAGGTGGGTAGTCCAGAGAACTGAGTGTCCTCTGTGTGAGCATGGTCCTCTCCTATGCAACTCTGCAATTTGAAAACAAGGAGCTGGGTTTGTTTATTTGCTGTTGGCTTTCAGATCAGGTCAACCTTATTATTGAATTGATTGGCCTATAGTGAAGCCAATACCTTTGGCTTGTGCAGCTCTGAGGCTGCAAGTTATTTCATCCTATTTTATTTGGTGACATTTAAGTTTACATTGTCAACATCTAACCTCTATTTATGCATGTGCAAAATTCCATGCAGACACATATGCTTCCACACTTTATTAGTGCAATTACCAGAATGTCTATTTCAATATTTCTAAAATATGCACAACTGTTAGTATTCCTCACAAAATGCATTGAAACAAATCAGTTTTGTAGGTGCAAATTATACTATTTATGTGCAAGCAGGTGCTAGATTTTTTTTTAATTGCAGCAGCTGGTGTTTGCATCTGCAAAATGCTGGTATTTCTATGTATATGCACAAATATAGGCCTGGCTGCAAACTTGGACTTTAAACTACCGACTCATTTTCATTCTTCAGAAGTTCACATTGGAGAGGGTTGAGTTGTCAGTAATAAGGATTGTGCTATGTTAGTGTGGACACCAGGTGGATTCATATACGGCATGCACCAATAAATTACTTCCTAAGTCATTAGTTTTTATTTTTTATAAAGTGCCTTGAACAAGATACATAAGCAAAACTAAAATATAAAATATCACAAACAAAAGATTTATAATAAAAATATTTTAGCACAAACGCAAAGCTAACATTTAGAACAGTAGCTGCAATTATAGGGCCCAATTTTGCAGCCCTCCCTAAGGCAAACCTCTCACTAAAGTCAATGGATATTTTGGCCGACCTAAGCAAACAATAGCGGTCATATTCTGCCCTCTCTTCTACACGCAGAACTCCCATTGAGGCTAATGGCAGTCTTGTGCAGCATCCAAGGGCAAAATTTGGCCCAATAAAAGTTTAACAGTGTTGACTTATAAAAACCCTGGGGGTTATTTTTGGAAGTGCAATAAAAGCATGATTAAATTACCTCAAGCTAATAAAACATGGTATGCAATTGTTCAAGGTATAGATTTTGTTTAATACATAATTTCCCTATGATCATCACTTTTATGGTTTTGTGCATTTAATTTTGAGTTTAGAATGTTAAACCAGGAAGGGCTTGAATCTTAAAACTGTGCACACAATTGTGTGCATGATGATCAATTGTGTCCCAGAGGTACTGGCCTGCACTGGGAGCTGAGGAGAGCTGTACAGGCACAAGATGAATTTCAGAAAAGGGAGGAAGAATCTTTCCCAAATTCCCCAGTATGACACTCAACCCTATAATGCCTGCCCACATCTCAGGTAAAATGTCAAACATTTATGAGTGATTCTCCAGCATTGTACCCTTAAGCAAGGAAGGTGCACTTAGTTGATCCACAGGAACTGGTCTAATTTCTTCTAACTAGTTCTGTATTTCTGTTCAGTTCACAACGCTTCCTTGCCAAGACCTCAGGAAGCAGGCAACTATTTATTTTACAAATAAAGTCAATCAGAGCTTATGCAAGCTCACTTGATGAAGAGCTGGAAATAGAACCCCAATCTCATCTACTGGGATACATTGCCTTTCAAACTGGTAATGTCAAATCTGTGTTCTTCACTATCCGATCCGTAACTGCTGCTCTAACTTCTAGACTAAACTTTACCCTCAGAACTAGAAATATAACGTGCAACCCTGATATCCAACCTTTCACAAAGATATGGAACACATTGACAAACTGTGTGTCATGTCTCTCTCTAGGAGTTGATCCCCAGAGGAAAACACACTACCTCTGCTATTAGTTGCTCCTTTAGCTCAAGTAGAAGAGGCTTTGCTGTATTTCTGAAGGTCCTTTGTTCAAACTTGGCTGATCCCACACGTGAGAAAAAAATAGTATTTGATCATATAATTAAATACTGTACCCTAATGCATACAAACGGGCCAAATTAAGTTGTACAGGTAACCTTAATTCTTGCATTTCCAAATTTGAGAGCTTGACTTTTTACATGCTTCTTTTAGTATAATTTGTTGTATCTTTTATTTTCCATAAAATTGGAATTATTTCAGGGTCCTGCCACTAACTTAGGAGGCAGTTCTGGGGTCCTCTCTCTGCTATATAATAGCTAGCTAGCTAGATGTAAAGCAAGTGAGATAGGTGCTCCTCCTAAATTAGTATTAGGGACCTTGAATAATTATAATTGTTTTTAGATTGCAAAACACTGCACATAGAAGTGATTTTGGATTTGTACTCACATTTGTTTTATTGTTTGTCTGCATTTTGGTTAATAGGAGCTCTCTCTTTAAGAGCAGGAATACTAATTGTAGATGGGTGGGACACAATTGTAGAGTATGCTTGAAGAAGCCTGAGAACAGTACATGTGATAGGTTTGCCCGTGTATTCAGAGAAAGGAAGACTCTGCTTATGTAAGCGCCAAAGAGGTCACAACTCAGTTTAATGCTCTTATTTCAAGAAAGCCACACCTATTTTTGAAGGTGTAACATTAGAGATCTGTAGGCCACCAGTCTGAATTCACCCTAGCTTAGTATGGATTACAAGTTGTTCGCAACCTATAGATGCTTGGTAGCTTTATATGATATGAGTTTAGTGGGTCTCAATTCCAGATCCTGTGTCATAAATTCACTACCATACTTTGCACTAACTGGCAGATTCAGAAGATAGGTCAAGAACTGCATGGGCCATGGAGAATTAAATACCCATTTTATCTCCATAGAAATTCCCACAGAGATCAAAGTTGAGGCATGCTGATAATGCAGCGTGTATGGAAATCTCAGCCTCCTGTTAAACAGAGGACTTCAGACGCTGCAGCTTTGAAACCAATACTTTCACCAGCACTAAATCCTCAACAAAGAGTAAACTGAAATGTGTAGTTGTATGCAAATTATTATCAAACATTAAAAGTTGAAGCTTCACAAAGTTTAATAATAGACTCCCTATTGTGTGGCTAGCTAGCTCTGCTGACCAGTGCAGAGATCAGGGCAAGACTATGCCCCTTCTGCCTCCTACATTCTTTCAGGGGTCTTGTACCTTCAGGAGTCTTCAGAGGTTCTAAGGAATAGTCCGTGCACTCAGTTGGCTGCAGGGACCATAACTGTGCCAGGCTGGTGTGTTAGGGCACAAAAGTGGAGAGAAGGCTTCTTGTGCTCTCCCTTTGCACATCTTGGAGCAGTCCGGCATAATCTGGCTCATAAATTGCATATGCCAGTACCATGATTATATACACAAAGTTTCTGTGTATACAAATGGTCAATTAAATTACACATTTATGTGCCAAATAACTGATTTTTCACTTTTAATTATAGTAATGGCAAGTACAGATCAGGCATGCAATTTTGCATACATTTTTGTGTGCATAACTGCACACATTAGAGAGACAAGGTGGGTGAGGTAATATCTTTTATTGGACCAACGTCCATCGGTGAGCGAGACAAGCTTTCGATTCACTCAGAGCTCCTTTTCTGCTCTTGACCTGAAGAAGAGCTCTCTGTAAGCTCAAAACCTTCTCTCTCACCAACAGAAGTTGGTCCAATAAAAGATGTTAAGTCAGCCACATTGTGTCTCTAATATCCTGTGACCAACACTGCATAATTGCACACATCATTTTTAAAAATGAGCCTATAAACCAACTGCAATTGAAGATTTTAAATATTTTAGTACTGGTAATTGTAATCGCTTTATAATTATTTTTATTTTATTTTATTAATTCTATTAATACTATTGAAATCAGCAAACAAACTTTTGCATAGTTATATGCCTTATCTGTCTTTGAAACCTCCAAAACCCATGAGGTTTCCCCATCACTCGGTATCTGCCTAGCGGTATATTGTTTTGATAAAACTTTCCTATTTCATTCTTATGATTTTGATTCTGTGTTTGTATTATTGGAATGGTTTTCACCCTCCTCTATATTTCAAAGATGGGCCCAAACCGAAATCCTAGTTCCAGACTCCTCCCAAAGGATGTTCAGATTTGGATCTTAAATTCACAGCTGTAGCATCCCTATGTCATACAAACTTGACTGAAAACTTCAAGTCTGAACTTCAAGAAAATTTGGGTCTACATATGAACTTTGTGATTCAGGCCCATTTCTTCTATAGTTGTTCATTTTAGTAGAGAGGGATAAAACTCAGAAAGGTCAGTCTTGGGAGAGAATTCATTCTAAAGTAAAGAGTGTGTTTTGCACCACTATGGAAATCTGAAAGGAGCCTGACACGGACAGAAACTTGGTAAAATTTTAGACTCATTCATTGTAACTAAGATGTTTTTAAGAATTTCACTAGTATGTATTAAGCTTTCCTTAGCCATCATTCTCGGTGTTTAAACAAATAATCACTTATATTTTCTGTACATATTTCTGTGATGTACCTTAAAAGAAATACATCTTTTGCTTTCTATAGTTTGGAGGCAATTGGACCACTTTGTTTGGACCACTTATTTCTACAGAGAGAGTTATTATTTACCTGCCTTCAGTTCCAGAAAAAAGTATCAAGGAAAAGTGGAAAGTAACTGTTGATTTGGTGGTCTGAAAGCCAGGATGCTAGGTCAGAGAGCAGCAACCTCATAGTAATTGTCATTTTTCAACCTAGGGATAGGCTGTATACCAAAAGGTTACCTCTGGGTGGTGACAAGACAGTTTCATTGAGCTTGAGCCTCTAGGACTAACAATACAGCTGGGCCTCATAACAAGGTTTTGAAAGGACCGAGGAAGAGATGGGAGCCAGATGCCAGTAGGGTGGTCTCAGTGGGAAGGGTGGGACATAAAAAAAGAGGAGGTATCTTAATGAGAGATAACCGGACAGACATTTGACCAGCAGAGGAGGCTATGAATATGAGAGGGGCACATAATTCAATAACCAAATAAAACCAATCCCAAGGAAAGGAATTTGACTGAAATTAAAACTAAATTTGCCAATCACAAAGAGTTTCATTACCATGAACAGGAGTTTACACAGTTATTCCCATTAATGTTAACAGGAGTAACACATTAAGACTACAGTAAGAGACAGATTGTAAATGTCCCTAGTGTGCAAGTGCAGATGTGCTCCAGGGCTGGAGCACCCAAGGTAAAAAAAAAATGGTGGGTGCTTAGCACCCACCAGCAGCCCTTCTATCAGCGCGTCCCCTCCCTCCCTCCCAGTGCCTACCACCTGCTGCGGATCAGCTGTTTCAAAGCATTTGGAGTTGCTGGGGGGAGGGCAGAGAAGCGAGGGTGCAGTGCGCTCAGGGGAGGGGATGGAACTGGGCAGGGAAGAGGTGAAATGGGGCAGGAAGAGGTGGGGCAGGGTGGGACATTAGAGAAGGAGTGGAGTGGGGGTAGGGCCTGGGTGGAGCACCCCCTGGCACATAGAAACTCGGCAGCTGTGGGAAGTACAAAGGGTAGGATCCACTAAGTGACTAAAGCATTATGATACAGAATGCCTTTTAGGTGCCTAGAAAAATCCCAGGAACAACACTGCAATCCACAAACCTTGAGTTAGGCACTTAGGCTCCTACACAATGAATGGAGAATTAGGCACCTTGAGCTACTATCCACAAAAGCTAGCATGTTAGGCAGGGAGCTACCTAAGCTAGCCACTGGAAGATGCCAATGAGAGGGATCTGTGCTAAGCACTGCCCCTCTTTTGTAGATAGGTGCCAAAGTCCAGGGAGGTGCCGGTCTCTGCTTAGTGATCCACAAACTGGGGGCATTCAGCTGCCTAAGTTGATGCAAGGCCTGAAACAAAAGAGCGGGAGTAGGCAGAAAGGGAAGAGGTCTTTACTTATAAACTTTAGCTTAGGTAATAGGGTACTGTGACCCTAATAACATCACAGTACAAGAAGGCAAGGGGTTCACTGGTATCTTGTAGTGAGTTTCAGCTGGTCTGATCAATTCAGTGTACCCCAACTCAGTAATGTCATAACCTGTTTCTAAAAGGTGTCATGTAAGATATCAGTAAAAAGCTAATAACATACTGATCATTAATATTATTGTATGGTGCATGGGCAGAAGACAAATTCAAAATTACAGATATATTGGGAATTATCTTGTTCAAGCATCTGCCAGATAGGACTGAAGTTACCCCACCTAGACAAAGGGATGTGGTTCTGCCTCCTTGATGGTACTTCCAACATACATTAAGAGACAGTGGGAATACTTTTACATGAAAAACCATCAAGCTAACAAGGGGAGGAGATAACCACTCAGTATCATGGCAAGAGTAAGCGATTGCAGGAACAGATACATTCATTTGCATTTTAGCAAACACCAGTATGGAGAGAAATCGGCATAGAAACTCCTTCTCCAGCAAACTCCATGCCTCCTTTCTCACAGCTTGAAGGAACTTTACTGTGGGGGTGAGGGGGTAAAGCACCAGAAGAATCCATTTCAAAGGTTAATTGGACTATAAAATCAAGTGTCAAAGAACCCCAAATTAAGATGGCAATAGAACCAAGCACTTCAGACTTTGTGGAAGATCCTGAACAGAGGGTTCGTCAGCCATTTGCTGGAAGATAGATTGGTAAAGAAACTACCTTAAACAAAGGCTTGTTGTGTTAAGTCTTAGCCATTAGGACGTGTTTTTTTCACTTTTATTTGCTTATAACCATTTCTAACACTATCTTTTATACTTGAACTCACTTAATATCCTAAATCCTTTTGTAAATAAATTTGTTTTACTTTTAACGTAAACCAACCCAGTGATGTGTTTGAATTAAAGTGACCTAGTTAATGCCAAAGTGATAACCTGAGCATTTTGTCTCTTTAGAGGAGAAAAACTTAATTATTCCTCTGAATGGTCCAGGAGAGGGCTGGACATTGTCAAGCAATTCAGGACTGGCATAGGCGCTGACTCTGTGGGTGCTCTGGGGCTGAAGCATATACGGAAAAAAAATAGTGGGTGCTCAGCACCCACTGGCAGCTCCTCGATCAGTTCCTACTCCCTGCCCACACTTCCCAACTGCTGGTGATCAGCTGTTCAATGGCGGGCAGGAGCCACTAGGGGGGAAGGGGAGGGGTGAGAGCCAGGCACGCTCAGGGGAAGGAATGGAACAGGGTGGGAACAGGAGGGCAGGGATGGGGTTTGAAGGAAGAGGTAGAGTGGGAGTCAAGCACCCCCTGGCAATTCAGAAAAATGGCATGTCTGGGGTGCTAATTGCCAGGTATAACCAATGCTGGCATTAACTAGAGCATTGCTGGGATGTAACAAGCTGGCTGCTGGAATCAGAGTTGCTGGTTCAGAGATGCTTGTCACACAGACACTCAGGGCATGCTTGTCTGTGGGCTGTCAGCATCCAACCTGTGAGCCACAGCAGCAGAGCATTGAAGGCACTCAGGGTTACAGGGCAGGTGGTGACACAGGTCCTCACTGGTCTGGGATGCAATCCAGAATGACAGGTACTCACACAGGATGTAGGAAATCCCTAGTTCAAGTATCCCCTCCTCATGAGGGGGAGAGGGGATTTGAACAGGGATATGACGCCTCTCAGGTAAGTGCCCTAACCACTACACTAAAGATTATAAGGGAGCTCCTCCTCCTCTCCCCTCCCCTCCCCCAGATATTTTGTGTGAGGGGCTCAATCCAATAGGTGGACTCTGAGCTCACCTACCATATCAGGCGCCCAGACACTACTTAGGTGGCTGAACACTTATCTTCCCCAGTTCATGAAAAGGATGCAGTACACGTTCTGAGGCAGAAACATAGGTTCCTTGGGAGCTTTTCCTGTAAAAACTTAAGTGCCAAGTGAGGTTAGTTGTTCACAGGATTAGGTGGCAGCCAAGTCAGAGTTTTGTGGTGCCTAAAAATGGGACTCAGGCACATGAGTACCTTAGAGGATCACATCCAAAAGCCTTTGTCCCACTTACATAGCTAGTGCTTTCAAATTTCTTCAAAAGTCTGTACAAACACTGAATCAAATCCAGCTTGCCTTACTCATGCGAGTAGCCCCTCTGCTGTAACCGAGAGCAAAATTTGACACAAGTAGACTACTTATAGGAATACGGCAAACAGGATTTTGTTGATTAGTTCGTTAATCCTCATAATACCCCTGGGAGTTAGGTCATTTAATTTTGAAAAAAGTTAAATTTTCTTAAATATGGGCAACATTTTGGGTGAAATTTAGGACCATTTTCAATCAAAGCTGCACTGACAATTTAAAAAACAAGCAAATTTTACACGTCTCTTTATTTTAGATGTGAAAACACCTCATTCACAAAATTTCATGAAAAAATGACATTTTTCAGACACAAAACTGCCTAAAATTAAATTATGAAAAAAAAAATCCAAACAGCTTGCACACAGATTTGCATGATCCTAGTATAAAACATGGTGGTGATCTGAGTGGAATTCCTTGTGGACAGATGTCCACATCATAATACAAATCACCATTGGCAGTGTCAGCAGAAAAGACCAAGGACTGAATGGGTATGGAGACAACACTCCTTCAAAACCATCCTGAGGAGCAGTGGTGGAGCAATGTAGGGAAGTTTCCATTGCTGTACATGTTCTGGACTTTAATAAAGGACTTCAGTCTTCAAGACATGATTTAGAGCCTCCAAGAAACTAAACTTTACAGGAGACTTTCCTTTCGAAGCTAAGCAACAGCCTCCATTGTTTTAGGCTGCACCGTAAATCATCAGCACCTGAGTTATGCATAATGAACAAAAGACTAAGATGCATAATAGCATCAAAATCAATTTGAGATCTCATTAAAAACTGTAAAGAATAATACTAGTGCTACGATTAAAAGTATTAAAGAGAGTAAGCATCTTTTCGTATTCTAAATTAATAAAATATTGTTTAAGTGAAGTGCTCTGATAGTAATAGATGGGCAGGGCATTGGTGTCACAGAATAATATAATATTAAAGAAGTGCTTCAAAACAATCTAAACATTTAAGTGGATTCTAAAATTACAGCCCACTAAACACTAGAGAGTATATTTCCCTTTTCAATATATGCCTAATTCCCAACAACATTAATGAGCATTACATACTTGGATTGGGCCAAAATCTGTCTCAGTTAAAAGCACCCAACTCCCACAAAAGGACACTTTGTGCATATGTGTACAGCATTTGTCTTTAAGAGAGGATAATACACCTATAAATCTTACTGGTGAGTTCTAACGCACAGGACATTTATTAACTTTAGATATCCATGTATATGCAAGTTAATTTAAAGTGCCTGATAAAGTTGTGGGAAACTCTCTCATTCAAACCAATTTTTAAAATTCATCTAACTGTTCCTAGTTTCATGCCTATTGCATTTTTTGTACTGTGTGCTTTGTATTACTAAGGACCCAGTTTTGATAGCCCTATGTTTATAGAACAAGTCAAACCTGCTGAAGTAAATAGGATTTCTGAAAATTAAGGATTTGCAGTATTGTCTGTAATATGTTTTAGAATGTTTTAAATGTATTATTGTATAGCAATTTGAGCACTTTGGTGGGGTGTTTTATAAATAATAAAATTATTATTTATTTATTACTGTGAAGGGTTTTTTATAAGATGACAAAAGCATAATGGCATAATATCAGTAAAATCATATTGACTATCTCACCAAAATGATTAGCAGAGACTGAGTACTTCATTTTGCACGGCTGACAACTTAACAACCATTCATTATCCTTTACTATTGTCAACACAACCAAGTTTTTAAATACCCAAAGGGGAGAAACAATTAGTGAAAGTTATTATATAATAATTAATATATTTTACAGACCAGACTGCTATCTATAGTGAAGAGGGAGTAGATAATTTAAATTATGTAACCTTAAGGAAGCAGAGTCAGACAGAACAAGGTATACCTCAGACTTCAATGTATTTTCTGCTCCTGTACAGATAACAACTTAAAGAAAAAACATTGTTTTAAATAAATCACACTAGTTTTGATGCATATTGTATGCCAAATCCTGTTTGCTTTACCCACTGGGCCTCATTCTGTTCTCATTTTATACCAAGCTAACTCCATAGGCCTGATTTACACCAGGATAAGGGGGATCAGAATCACGGTCACTGACTCCAAGAGGGCACTCAGGCCCTTGCAGGATTGGAACATCTATGATTAACTGTCCACTTTTTCATTTAAAACTGACTGTGGGTTTGTTTGTTTTTTTAAATGGGATGTGTGATGTTGGAAAGGTTTTCTCTACAAATGAACTGAAAACTAGCATGTGATTGTATTTCATGTTCTACAATAGGTTGATTGGTAAATAACTTGTTAGCGGTTTTCACTGCAACTTCAAGACGCTAGCTTGTTGTGACAGAACTTTTAACTTTAATTGTCAGTAAATTCTGTATATCACCTGACGACATGCAGAAGGTTTTAATATTTCTTCTGATCCCACTGACTAAATACCTGTTAGAAAGGGGTTTGTGTTTCCCATGTGTCACAGAGTGATGACATTCCCAGGTTTACCCAGTTTCCTGGCTCTTTTGGCTTCAGGTGTATGGAACTTCTGTCAGGCCTCACACATTGTCAACACACAGTCAACTGGACACATATCACTTTGGATTTCTTGCCGTTCAGTAATATTACCTTAGATGGGCAGAGAGGAGACCTCATTCTAGTCTAATTCCAGAATAATTCCAAACAGTCAGTTCAGTCATTCTTCTCTACATCAGTCACAAGCCGTCTTCTATTCTGAAACACAGAATTATTAAACTGTATTAGAAAAAGTTGCTTGTTGCAAAGCACGTTCATTTTTCTGAGTAAAAAATAACATTAAAGGACAGAATCCTCTCTCTTTCACTTTATGTGCAATACACTAATGCATATGTGTGTGCTTATCTACTGAGAGAAAATATATCTTTCAGTTTATAGATAGCAGGGCACAAAAATAATGACATATTATTTTATGTTTCAGGTAATTTTCTCTTTAACATAGTTGTTATAACAAATGTATATATATATAGTAGCAAGAGAGCACATGAAGTAGCATTATCAAATGGTCCGAGTGTGGGAATGGGCACCAGGAAACCGTGGATCTTAATCCCAGCTGTGACACTGACTTGCTCCAAGACTTCAGGCAAATCATTCTACCTCTCTTGGGCTCATTACCTCTGTAAAATGGGGAAAACAAGGATGATATACGCCCCGCCACATTCCCTCTTGTGGAGCATATTAAGATAATAAAAAAGGTTATAGTTACACTGAGGTAAGTGCTAGATATTATATTAATAAAGGTTAACACAATAGACTTCTTTAAAAATACATTTACTGTGCACAAAAATCAAATGAGAATATGAAATGCAGTGAAGTGAATAATTAGTAAATAAAAGAATGAACCTGTTAATATAACAGGTTTTTCCTGTCATCAATCCATTTCAAAACTCCCATTTGCAGCCATGGGAGTTCCATATGTGGAACAATGGCATGAAAGATGGCATTAAGCTCCAAGTCTTTCCTACAGCCCCCCATCTAAATAACTTTGCTGGGTGCTGGAGAATTCTGGAGGGGCAAGCAAAATCTGTTTGTCTTAGATTTCTATATGGTGTCTGTTACCATATCATCAAATGAAGTCCCAGAATAGTTGGTATCTAAGCAACTTGAGGTGCTTACATACCTTCAAAAATCTGATATGCCAATGATATACCTGAGATACATTAATGATATCATCATCCTCTGGCCACAAAACCTAAACTCCCTCAGAGACTTCCACCACAACTTTAACCACCACCATCCATCCATCAAACTCTCTTTAGAATACTCCTGCATCAGCTTCCTGGACACCATGATCAACTTCAGCAATGGAACCCTACAGACAGCTATACACAAGAAACCAATAGATCACCACACTTACCTCCACAGATCCAGTAACCACTTCAGGTACACCAAGAAATCTGTTATCTACAACCACACACTCAGATTGCACAGAATATGCTCCAAGGAGAAAGTCCGGGATATATGCCATAACACACTTAAAATCACCTCCACCAACCAAGGACACTCCACCAGAGAAGTAGATCACATAATGGAACAAGCCTCCCAGATGTCCCAAGAGAATCTGCTTCAATATGAAAAAAAAAAAAAAAAGAAAGAAAGAAACACACCACTCTGGCCCTATACATCTTATTGTCACCTACCATCCCACACTGGAATCCATATGGGGTTATCATTAAACAGTTACAACCCATACTCAATGGAGACCACATCATGAAAGAAATCTTTCCTGAACCCTCTCCTCTGGTCTTCAATGGACCCCCCAGCCTCACCAAGCTGATCATCAGAAGCAATCTCCCCACAGACCAGAACACACAAACTCAAAGCAGCAGTAGATCCTACCATAACAACAAAAGCAAAACCTGCAGACATATCTCCACTACTACCACACCCCCCTTAACCCACTTTCAAGATCCATGGGTCCTACACATACCTATCACAATACATAGTGTACCTCATCCAATGCATCAAATAATCCATCAACAACTATGTGGATAAAACTGACAATCACTACGCTCTCTACAAACACACAGAATAATTATAAAAGACAAAAACACCCTTTCACCCATGGGCAAACACATTTTAAAAACTGATCATCCATATCTGACCTCTCATTCCTTGTCTTAAAAGAAGACACCTTCAAAAGTAATCCTGGGAATTTTAATTGATAATTCTGCTAGACACCAAAAATCATGAGTTCAACAGAGACACAGAGGTTTTATGGCTCATTACAACAAATTGTAACCGTCCTTTGTTCTATGACTGAAAAGGTGTTAATTGCCTACTGCACTCTAACTGGCCACCAGCAACTTGTGTTAACCCATTATGCTTAACAATCTTTCCCACCTAGTATTTAATGTGATACTCTGATTACTTTTCCCAAACCTAAAGAAGAGCTCTGTCTAAACTCCAAAGCTTGTCTCTGAAATTGGTCTAATAGAAGATCTCACCTTACCCACCTCAACTCTTCAAAAAATCTGGCCCTTTGTGTCCTTTCACTACACATGCAGTGGAACCACGTGGTCCTACTGTGTCAATAGGGGAGTGTTTGGGCTTAAATAGGTAGCACACTTCAGAGTAACAAGAAAAAGAAAGAAAGAAAAGACTGCAGGAATAAATCTGTAAAATCACTTAATTTTTGGTGTCTCAACCCAAAATGTAACATATTCTGTGCAAAACAGGCCTCTTAAATGGGAGGCAGTGAAGTCCAGTAACTATGCCATTAGACCTGGGCTCTCTTCCTTGGTTTGGGCACTGGCCTAGAAGTTGGGAGACAAAGGTTCAATTCTCTACACTGCCACAGACTTCCTGTATGATCTTGGGCAAGTCACTTAGGCTCTGCATGCCTCAGTTTCCCATCAGTAAAAATGGGTATAATAGCACTTCCGTACCTCACAAGAGAGTTCTGAGGAGAAATACATGTAAAGATTTTGAAGCACTTTGAGAGCTACCAATGAAAGATGTTATATAAGAGCAAAGTAGTATTATTTTGCTGTGACTTTGGGGGAAATAAATCACGTCTCACTTTCCCACCGGAAAAATAGGGGTAAGGATACCTTCCTTTGTAAAGCACTTTGAGACCTTGTAGGGAGCCAGGGTGGCTTCCCTCCGAACCAGAGGATAAAGAGCCACCCTCTCAGCCTGAGTGGGCGGGGCCAGATCAAGCTTCCACCAATCCCCGGAAGGGGAGGGGTGGGACAGGAAGTACAAAGGGCGAGGCCCTTCCTCCAGTGAGGAGAGCACCAGGGAGGGAGACAGACACAGGCGGCTCCCTCCCGATCCTGCTGCCGTCCCAGGGGAGGCCCTGGGCCAGGAGGAACCTGACTGGGAGGAAGGCCTGTGGCAACCAGGACTGCCAGCCACTGAGTACCCAGAGGACCTGGAGGGGCCCGGCTGTAGCCTGGGCCAGCGTGAGTCCGACACAGAGGGGGAGCTGGAGCTGCCAGCAGCGGAATACCCGGACGAGCTGGAGGGACCAGAGAGACCCGCTTGAGAGACCGGGTAGGAAGTAGCCGGGGGCAGAACTGCACTGTGGGGTGGGTATGTTTAGTCAGCGAGCGTGGATGGCTCCCTACTGACCCAGGGCCGGGACCTTTGCCTCCCGCCACTGTCAGGGCCCTGGGCTGGAACGCAGCAGAGGTGGGTAGGCCTGCGTTTCCCTACCCCGGCCAACCTGCCTTGGGTAGCAGAACTGCACGCTGCAGACTCGGGCCGGCGCTTCCCCCCCCCCCGCCCGCGGGGCGCGCTGCAGACTCGGGCTGGCGCTCCCCCCTGCCCCACTAATTCCCTAGCACCCGAAAGGTGTGACTAAGGCCTGCCAGTGGAACCGTAGCTCTCCATCGTCCCCTAGGGGCTTGGAGGACCGACGGAAACCTGTCACAGACCTGCAAACAAAAGTGTGTTATATCCAAGTTAAAGATTATTTATCTCAATACATCTGAAAAGATTAGAGATGGATTTGTAAATGAACAACATTTGTATATAGGAAAGTCAAGCATTTAAAAAAAAATTTCCTATAGCAAAATTTTGTAGCACAAGATAGTGCACAGTACTGTATTGATGAAGGGGAAATCCTGCCTTCCTTCCTTATGGCCACAGAAGACTAACTACAACTCTGTGTGATCCCTCCCATCTTTGAGAGCTGCTCCTCCTACTACTTTGGTCAAATAGACTAGGCCCTTTCACACGCACTGAATAATCACACAAAGTAAAAGCAAATTATGACAATTAACTGTGGTCCACAGCTGAGAGTAGGAAGTAGCACTACAAAAATCATAAATATGCAGGAAAACTTAAGTTTTTTCATAAAACACTTTCTTGTCTGGGTTTGAGTAGTCTGAGTAATGTCAGAAAATACACATACCTTGGCCTAGGACATCTTTAAGAAAAATGTTCATTTAACAATGTTTTATTATATATCACTGAATAAAGTCATAACACAATATTGCATTTGAATACTGTTTTGACATAAGAACATTTGGTTATAATGTTCTATATAGTCACATACAGAATAGATAAATTGTATTTATTATATTATTAGTAAAGAAAAGGAGTACTTGTGGCACCTCAGAGACTACTCAATTTATTTGAGCATAAGCTTTCATGAGCTACATCTGATGAAGTGAGCTGTAGCTCACGAAAGCTTATGCTCAAATAAATTGGTTAGTCTCTAAGGTGCCACAAGTCCTCCTTTTCTTTTTGCAAATACAGACTAACACGGCTGTTACTCTGAAACCTGTATATTATTAGTGTTAACATTTCCTAACTACTATCATACACTGTGTGAAAAAGGAAAAATATTTTAACCAAGGTTTTATGGAAAAAGATTCACCATTTTGCTCTGGGATATGTTGCACACTCAAAATATTGCCTTTCTATGAAATTCATGTACCATGAGTTTGATTCACAAAGTATGTAATACAGTAACAAGAGATCCAAAATATTTCTTAGAAGTTGTAGTGCTATTCTAGCTATTTTTAAAATATTTTTCTTTGTGGGTTTTGGCAAGTAAATTGGAGAGGGAAAAAACCCAACAACAACACATGTAACTAAAGTGGTATCAATTCTTCATACACTAATTTGCCTGTTGTGTATTTTAGATTGTAAGCCCCCCAAGGCCGGGATTGTGTCTTTTTTGCGTTTACATAATGCCCATAATAATCATTTGTACTCCAGCCATGGCTATTTTGTAAGACCATCTCTCCCATTTGAGCTCAATGGGATGACTCAAGTGTGTAAAGTTAAGCATGTGTGCAAGGTCCTAATCCAGCAAGTGACAACATGTGGGCATACTCCTGTATTGAATCCACACAGAGCTCTGCTAATTTCATTAGGACTCCATGTGGGTACATAGTCTGCCCTCATGCTATCGGTTGCAGCAGGGCTTCCCAAGAGTTTACAGGATTGGCACCTTTACAATTCATTAAAACAAAAGTAATTTCAGCTAGGGCTTTTTAGTTGACCCATAATTAAACTAAGGATTTCTTCTTTTTATTTCATTTTGTACTAGTGTAATTTAAAAAAAATATAATTAGATATTTTTTCTGATTATACATTTAATTATACTGAAACAGCCATTTGACTCTTCCTCTTGAAATACTATCAGTTACAGAGAAATTGCTGATGTTTTCTTTCTCCTGCAGATTTTAATGATAGGAATAAAACATCTACGTAGATGATCAGACAACTCAGGAAAAAAATAAGAATTGGTCTGAACTCCACCCAAACACCTACCAGAACCCAAAATGTTGGGAGGGTTCTAGTAAGTTAAATGAAGTAACACGCTGACTAAGGATGTTAATGTAATCAGATTTTTTAAAGTAATTGTTTGCAATAGAGGATTACTTTTTCCAAGTACTATTTTGCTATATAATTTGATTACTCATCCAACGGAAGCATAATGGAGATTTCTTTCAGTTACTTTTCTGTGCTATCTTCTCATTATTATTACTATTTGTTTTGTGACACGCAGGGGTGAAAGTAAAATTGATCTCTTACTGGTACGGGGGCCGACTTCACACCCACCCCCCAGAAGGGTGGGGCGTCAAGAGGAAGGGGCAGGGCTGAGGGTGAGCATCCCCCAGCCAGCCCATCTGCACTGCCTGGCCCATGGTGCCTGGGGCTCCAGCAGCGATTTAAAGGACCCGGGGAGCCGGCTGCTGCAGCAGCGGCTGGAACTCTGGGCCCTTTTAAATTACCGGCCCCAGGGCAGCTGCTCCTTTTGCCCACCCCTGCCATCAGCAGCCAGGAGGGGCAACAACGTTAAAGTGCTATTCCTTTGCTGTGGCAGTGCTTTAATGTCACTGCCTCTTTTACCACCCTGCCGCTAGGGATCCGGCAGGGCCACCAACTCGGAGGGGGGGGGGGTGTAGAGGGCGGGGGGAGCAAAAAGGGCAGCAATGTTAAAGCTGTGCAGGCTGGTACTGGCAGCCACTTTTTACCGGTACACCATACTGGCCCATACTGCCTTACTTTCACCCCTGGGGACACGCCTTTGAACCCCAATCATGGACCCAGGGTAGGATCTACAAAGGTACTTAGGTATTGGCAAGTTGAGCATCAGGGTGCCTAGAAAAATCACAGGAGCAACACTGTGATCTACAAAGTCTGAGTTAGGTACTCCCTAACCTATAAATGGGAAGACATAGGTTCCTTAGACATGATCCACAAAAGCCAGCATGCTATATGGGGAGCCACCTAAATTGGCTGGAAGGAGAGGCCAAATAATGGGGTGTGCGCTACACCCTACCCCTTTCTCAGAGATAGGCACATACGTCCAGGCTGCTGGAATGTGCCTCTTTCGGATTAGTGATCCACAAATGGGAACCTGTTGCCTGGAGTCAGTGGACTCAGGTGCCTAAGAAATTGTGCAACTGGACTCATTGCGCTCTGCAGCACAAACACAGAAAAAAAGATGGTTCCTGTCCCAAAGAGATTACAATCCAACTATGAGAGAAGAGATGGAGGAGCAGAAGGAAACAAAACAAATTCCTGTGTAATTATGTAATGACCAAAATCTCATTTTGCAATTCACACACATGGTACATCACTCTGAAGCGCCCAAGAACATTATTTATAAAAATGATTAAGTTGGAATATTTATTTTGTAAGAAAATAATCAGCAATGTAACATGGTACTTTGTGCATACAGTAATCCATATTTTAGAATAGAAGCTTTTTCAAAAGCAGTTTTATCAAACCCACCATATACTTTTCTCCAAGGGTTGTTTTTACTGTTATAGACCAAAAGTTTAAAAGAGCCTTGGTCCAGCTTCTAATTTTATGCTTTCAGCTGGTTCTAAGGGCAAAATTAAGCCTTCAGCTAATTAGGTGATTCTGATAACACTTAGGCACATGCATATCTTTACTCAAGCCAGTAGCCCCCCCCCCCCCCGCCCAAAGTCTTTGTTTGCCTAAGAGTAGAGCATTAGAAGCTCTTTTTAAAAGTTGTCTCTCTATTTCACAAAATCCATGGTGCAAGATCTCAATAGGTCTATCTAAATAACCTGATGGGTCAGCGGCTATTTTCAGAGCTTATGTACATTAACATGCTTCTGACCTGTGGTACCCTTAATGTATCTAAGGTAACAAAGAATATAGGAAAAGCTCCAGAGTGTATAATATTCAAAAACAACAGGCCACCCCTTAGTGATTTCCAGACTTACTAAACCCCTATCTTTATCCGCAATGATATGGGTCTTGATAGTAACAGAGAAAAACTTGCATAATGACAGGCTTCAGAGTAACAGCCGTGTTAGTCTGTATTCGCAAAAAGAAAATCCGATTAAGTGAGCTGTAGCTCACGAAAGCTTATGCTCAAATAAATTGGTTAGTCTCTAAGGTGCCACAAGTACTCCTTTTCTTTTTTAGAGAAACTTGGAAAGAGTTAAAATGTAATTCTACCTTGAGAAGTAACTATAAGCATAGCATCCCAGGTTCCTTATTTATTATTTCCGAATTGTTCGATATCAAATGTAGTCAATTTATAAGGAACATTTTTCTAACTACCATTCTCACAAACTCAGTCTTAGGATCTCAAAGTTAAGAGTGGATAGGATAACACCTGTTCATCAGTAATAAAGGTTTTACAGGTTAAAATCTGGCCTCAGTTACACCTGTGAAACTCAAGGCCTTTAATAAGGTTGCACAGGTGTTACTGTTTGATCTTGGAATTGAAATTTAGTAAACAAGGCCTTGATGCTGCAAACACATATATGCTTAACTTTATGCATAGACTTCAATGAGACTATTAACTTCTATAAAGATAAATACAGGTGTAAGTGTTTGCAGGATCAGAGCCTAACTCTATTTTTTGATATACAAGAAGGAATAGACTCCAGCTCAGTCTCTCTTAACTATGTTGGGTCTGCAAGACTAAAAGAATAAAAAGTTATTTTTGTCACTAATTCACATAGTATTGTTTCTATTCCCTGATTGGATGACCAAATCTTTATAAACAGGATGATGGGCTGATTGGGGTTTGAAATCTCTCAGGAAGGTGGAATGGGGGAAGAAAAATATGCTTAAGGAATTCTGGGCAATGTTGAATCTTTTCCTTACAGAAGAGCATTATACTTAGCTATGTATGTAGATCTTAGAGTTAAAAAAAACTAGGGTTCCTCCTGGCTGAAGGAAAGAAATAGACATATATCTTCAATAGAAACAAGATTTATTTGACTTGCAGGTTATTTAGCAGACTTTAAAAATGTTTATCACACATATACATAATGTTTTTTAGTTAGTTAAATGACTGGAGAAATACAAAAGATTCTAGGAATCCTATTTCTTTAACTTCTTGAAAACAATTCCTGGAAAAGTCCCTTTCTCTCAAATGTTGTTAGAAGAAACCCACAAGCTCCTGGAAAATGAAATACTGCAAACACCAGTGCTCACTCTGTCTGACACCCCTTATATTCTGGATGTCTTTAACTAAATAAAAATTTCCTTTGATATTTAAAATAAAAAAGGAGGAAAAAACTTGTTTGCAGCAGATGGGTCACATGAAAAGATCATTTCAAATAATGATGTGCAATAGTTCCTGGAAAGCATTAAACTACAACTACTAATATTAAAGTAGAGCTATAACTGCTTAAACAATATCTTGCAAAATAATTTAATTTAAAAAAATCCTTCTGAATAAAAATGGAAAGCTAACAGTACTAAACAAATAAAATTATCCCTTTTCAATGACAGTGCTAAATCAGTCCGCATATATGGTCCAGCCTGCATAGCAAGGGGAGCTCCTTAGCAGCAAGTTCAGGACAGAGTTATATGTCCCTTATTGCCATCCTCAGAGGAAAGGCCTCTTCAGTACCTTCCTGTGTGTCAACTTCCTGCTGCTTCTGCTGCAGACACTGAACTTCTTTTGGAACCTGGTCTTGTACTGACAGTAGCCTCAGGACTTCATTGAAGTTCATCCAAGTTTCCACTGCTTTCCAATGAGACCGATAGCCAAGTGAGTGCTGTTACACATGACATGCTGGCATTAAGTATAGCATGTATATCTTCTTCCACCACATTCACTTGATGTGGTTTCTCACCTACTTTCTACTCTGGTGCTACTTGTTTCCCCACCACACTATGCCATTGTAAGGAGCTTATCTAGGTCTTTGTGACTAGAGCAGTGACCGTTTTGGACACAGTACATCACATCCCTTTTAAATGCCTCCTTCACAAGTGGTACCAAAGAATATCAGTTATGAGGCAATCATTCCATCACAATGCCAGGATGTACTCCAAGCAACAATAGCATGATTAAATATCTCTCTATCCCAGAAGTGCTGCAGGAACACTATTGTCACAGCCCTTAACAATTCACACACCTCCTCAAGACTGCTGTTCGTTTTATATTTATATGTTTTTGTTCCTCCTCCTGGTCCTCTGTCGAAACCTCCCTCCTTCCCATTCCCACTTTTCCAAACCCACAAAGTTCTTTCAAAATGGCTGTGCAAGCACTTCCACTGCAAATACTTATGTAAATACATATTTATTCAAATATCCATGGATCTCTTTCTGCAGCTCTGCTCATACAAATATTAATGAAAAGAAAAAAACTGAACATACAATCATCAAAGTAAATTTTCAAGTTTTAGTTGCATGGATGATCTCAATTTTTTTTTTACAATATTGGCCCAGCCCTATAAATAGGAAACACAAAATGAAGCACAGATATTTGGTGGGAGGGAAATAAAACATGGGGAAAGCAGTCATACTCCAAGAGATATATGGTTTGGTTTTCTAAAGTTCTGGGTGGTCCCCTTTACTTCAGTAGAAGGTTTGGGTGCCTAGCATCTCTGAAAAAACAGTTGACAATCAACAAAAAATTGGAAATAAGGTTTTTCAATACAGTCTGGCGGAGGGGGAGCTGCTTCTATCTTGGCCTGTATACAAAATGTCATTAAATCAAATGAGTTGGGAGGTGATATTTTTATCTATGCAGTTCTGATGATGCTATATCTAGAATATTGTGTACAGGTCTGGACAATTTAGGACCAAAAAGATGTTGACAAACTGGAAGGAAAATAGAGAAAAGGAACTGCATGAAGAAAGTTTACAATAAATGTACTTGATTACATAACCATCTCCAAAAAAGAGTCAACACTAAGGAAAGGAATTGTTTAGGGTAGTACAAGAAAATATAATTATCTGCAACCATGCTGTCTCAAGATTGGATATTAACAGATCTCATAAACTAAGCATGGATGGGTCAGGTCAGTGTTTGGATGGAAGACATTCAGGTGCGACCAGAAGGTTTTTTTTGTTAAACAATAGGTAGCATGCTTCCCTATGAGCGAGAATTAAATCTGTGTCAACATAGTGCATTATTTTGTCAGAAGTATCATGTTTTGGATGAGTACAAATGCAAGGTCATTAGAAATCCCATGGTAATGGATTTCACAAGAGTAGGGTGAAACTCCCAAATCTAGTTATCATAGTATTTCATTAATTTACCTGTGTATCCAATGTTCACATGAATTGCAAACTGTAAAGTCATAAACAATTTGAGGTCATGTGAACACAAAATTTATATTCACATAAAGTGTGCAGTCAGACAGTCTATTAGTACTTATATTTTTATAGTGGGCTGTTCAGTCCAGCAGAGAAAGGTATAACACGATCCAATGGCTGGAAGTTAAAGCTAGACAAATTCAGACTGGAAATAAGGTATATATTTGTAACAGTGAGGGTAATTTAACCATTGGGATAATTTTGTCAAGGGTCATGGTGTAATCTATCAATGGCAATTTTAAAATCAGGGTTAGATGTTTTTCTGAAAGATCTGCTCTGGGAATTATTTTGGGGAAGTTCTATGGCCTTGGAATCTATGAATCGATGCACATGCATGTGAGAAAATTCCCCTTTAGGACTGGGAGACATGTCAGGCAAAACATTAAATGGTAACAATACTAAGACAACTTTCACTAATTAGGGAGATTATGAGCACATGTATGGTGTTAAGGACTCTAAGTTAGATGGTGCAAAAGAACTCCGATACACAGATATCAGTAAAACAAATGGATTTCCTCCTTGAAAAACCAGGAGATTCTTTTGTCACACCAGATATTAAGTGATGAAAACGTTAAGACTAATTGGAGAAATTACAGGAAGGTGAACTGTGCATAGGTCTCTGTCCAGGAATAATACAACACAGACCTGTGGCAGATAGTACAAAGGAATTTAGATATCAGTGCAAAAAATAAATGTCCCCTTATAAAACTGAAAGCTACTTACGTCATGTTAAATAAAAAACGAAAATAAGACAGTTCCCAAAGGAATTACAGAAGGAATTAATAAATGTCACACAACAAGAACTATGGCTAGTACTAGGAGAAAATATTTTCTTCCAGATTTTTATAGCAAAATCAGAAGGCCCATCTGAAATGTCATTTTTCTGAGAAATCAAAGGAAAATGGCACTTGATCCCTCACTTCGTCAGAGATACCAGAGACACCACTAAGACCTCCATCTTGCTTGCCTCACGTGACCAGAACCCTACAAACCAAGCTCAAATTAAAAATACACCAGTCACACATGCCAGGAAAAGTTTGTGGCTACCCATGTGGAGAGCAATAAATATATAAGATTCTATAGAGGTTTTTAAAGATATACATAACATTTGAGCATTTTGATGATTTGCAGATGCAGTTCACTGTCCAACATAACTGATTAAATGTGCTTTTGCAGTTCAAGTCAAACAGCTTAATCAGTGCTAGACATCAGTGATGTGACCAAATTCCAGTTTTGGTAGTTGTTCACCTCCAGTCCTGAATTATGTACTGTTACTGTGTACTGTAAAACAGTTGCTACATATCGGCTCAGAGGTAGCTGCACTGAAGTGGTGAACAAAGTATATCAGAATATACTTTATTGGGCCCTAACCTAACTCTCTGCTGAGGCAAAATGCCCAGTAAAGTCTACAGATTTTTTCCTGTTTAGGTACTTCAGGATCAGGCTATTAATAATACTAATAATTAATATCCATTGAGCATACAAAAGTGTGTTATGTATCATACAATTACATGAAACAAACAGTCCCTTACATGAAACAAACAGTCCCTTCCTAAAGAGTTTGCATTCTGACACAAGCTGCAATGACAGGATGACAAAAGTGTCAGGGTAGGATGCAGGAGGAGAAACAATGCACAAAGCAAAAGATTGTGGTTATTCAGAAAAAGCACATCCACAGCATGGCTGATTGTATTTTATATTACAATTTACAAAATAAAGTTACCAAGATGAAAAAAATTTGTCTTGGTTGACTCAGTGGGTGTTGCGGAATAAGTCGGCCTTAAGGAGAGATCTGAATAAAGGTAAGGTTTGGTGAATCAGTCTAGGGAGGCTCTTTTATGCAGAGGCATGTGGGGGGAAAAGGTGCAGAGAGATTGTGAGAGAAGCAAACAGCATCAAGGTTAACATCCGTGGCAGACAAGAAGAGATAGGGACAGATCAAGAGGCTAGGCCAAATAAGGTGGGACAATGTTATGCAGATGCTTGGCTGCAAAGGGCAAGAAGTTTTAATTTGATACTGAATTTTCATTGAATTTAATAAATGTGGAGGGACTCTCATTTGTGAGGAACTCAGCACTTTGCACAATTGTATTTGAGTTAGTGATTTTCAATATCAATGGAACAACTCACATTAGTAAGGGCTGCGGGATCAGGCACACAGTGCCTCAGGATAGACCTGGAAATAAGATGTTATATAACTCTTAGATTATCATTAATAATAATTAGGAGTAACAACATGAAATGACAAAAAGGAAAAAAAAATTAGGTTGTACAAAAGAAACACTTCCTAATGGTGAGCTCTACTACAGTGTGGAAAAGTCTCCAAGGAAAGTGGTGGACTCCCATTCTTTGAGACTTTACACCACCACCAGACAAATTACTATCGAAAATACTGAAAGGAATAATCCTTCAGTAGCAAGGAAATGGACTAGATGAATAACTAGGGTTTTACCATCTGCCTTATATAATTCTCAGTATAGCTGGGAAAATATAAATATCCTTTTCAATGATGACTGTGGGTTTGCTTCACTGTTGTTGGTATGACCCCATTTACTTTCCATTAACTTTCAAGTTACATCTTTATTATGTTGGCAGAAAGTGGAAGGTGATTCATTCTTGCATGAATGTTCATGCAAATACTTGAACAAATATATTTTTTCCTGCACATTTCGTTCCAGAATTGCTTGTACAGCTGCTTTGAAATTTCACTGTAGGTGTGTGAACTTGAAGGTCATCCAATCAGAGAGCAGAAACAATAGCATGTGAATTAGATGACCAATCACATATGAGAATCTTGAATCAGGAGTCTTGAACACTTGCATGAATACTTAGTCCAGTGTGATCAATCCACAGGATGAAGATTATTTGCACAAAGGATTGGTTGAATAATTAATAGTGTGCTTGGGAGAGGAATAATAAACAGTCTGACTGTGGAAAATTACAGAATAAATTGTGTTGTGAATAGTTCATGAAGCTCTAGTTCTGAACTTTTTTTTCCTCAAAGTTATTTTTAAAAGATTTTAAGAATCTCTTGTGTGGGAGTGTCAATGAAAATGATCATCGTCATGTGGCACAGTGTAAAGCCACAGAGAGGAGGTGTGGCTTGATGTGAAAACCAGCAACTGGAATAGTGTTATCACTTCTGGATTTACAGATTTAGACCTATGAACCTTAATCTGAGAAAGTATAAGGAATGGCATTGTTCACTGAGCAGCTTTTCATAACAACTCCCTGGCCTACAGAAGGAAAGTTGAACTCTGTCTGCCGTTCTCTAAAAAGGAAAGCTTATCATACCATAAGGAAGGAGCATGTGGAGGAACATGTATTCTCCTCACTGCTCTTCAGTTCCGAGTTTGATTTTGAACACGTGATGCCACTCTTCTCTAGAATAATATAATGACTGCTAAGCAATACTCATTTGGGCCATCCTGGTTTTCCCTGAAGGGAAGGCTTATGATCAATAGCCAGGATTTAAAATGTCACACAACCAGTACAAGGTCTTGATTGTTACTGTAGTTGAAAAATTTCGTGATAGTACTGTACATGCCGCGCACTCCACTTTGATTCATTGTTATAATACTTGCACTTGTATTTCTTAAACTACCACAAAGAAAATTTCAGGGATCATTCCTGTAGGGATGCAATTATCTTAACTATGTAGCACATTTCCTCCTCATACATCTTACAGTTGTAGCTGATATAACCCATCTTTAATAAGACAATGTTAAATTCTTTTCTGTAACTTTTGGATTTCATTTCTCACTCAGAAGCTTGAAAACAGCATTGCTTTCCCTGGCAGTGTTGTTGTGTTCAATTTGGTAAACATTACGTTTTTTTCCCCTTAGTTTCTTGCTTTTGATATTTCTCCCTAAGTTTGTTACTATTGTGAGCAACGACCTAAGAAAGAATGCAAAACACAATCAAGGAAAGAAAATGTATAATGGAGCCCAAAGTCAAATATTTTTGACACACTTGCTTTCTTTTTAGCATAATTAACATCATTAATAATTTCATCCATGATCTCAACATGGTTCTAGAAATAGGGCTTGCAGGGCAAAATTACTGCAAGATGTGATTATTTTTAACGTTCTAATATATTTAAATTAATCTCTGGAATCCCATTTTACTATATATTTAAAAATTATACTTGTGCAAAATATGTGGGGGAATTTTCAATCCATATCTTTGATATATCCAACAGAATGCATATAGCATACATAATGTAGGGCCTCAGCCAGAGCAGCTCAATGAGAATGGCAAGCTATTTTAAACAGCTAGCTGGGGATTCCCCTTGCATGGGGATTACCTGGGTAGCATAAGGCCAGTGTAGCCAACTCTACACCACTTATTCTTGTTCTCCCCTCTTCCCCTCTCCTTCCCTGATTGCATAGAGAGTGGGAAAGGGCCTGACTGGAGCATTTTGTGTTTCAGTGATTCCCCAGGGGCCCTCAGCCTGCCCTGAGTTACACTGGAGGTTGATCCAACCCCAGATACCCCCAGGATAAGAGTGACAGAAAAGTGGCTACCTCTGTCCCCCTTCCTCTCATCTTGTGCTGAGCAAAGACGTCTTTTGACTCTCAAAATTCTGACTATAAAAAGTAACTGGCATTTGTGGGTTAACAAATGAAAGTAAATCCATTTTTTCCATGATTCTGGTAGTGAATGTGAGAGTTGGTTGAAATGTTCTGAATTTCTATAATATTTTTGTCCAGCATTTGATGAGAAAGAGAGAAGAAAATATTCTCTCTCTTTTTCTATCATTTTGGGCAGTTGGGGGGAAGTGAGAGGTTCAACCATTTCTATTAGAAATTGGAAACTGAAATGTGCTGGCGATATCCTCTCTAGATTCATGACCAGGGCTTTAAAACATATAAGGAAAGGTCCTCTTAAAGCTTTAATGTCAACATTTGTGCAAAGCAGACAAGATTAATAAAGGCCATATTTAGCTATCTTTTTACTCACAGATTCCAGTGCCAAATACAAAGGTAAAATAACTTCTCATTACTGGATCTCTCCTTTAAGTGGCTTCCAGTAAACTGGGACACAACAGAATCGCTGAATGGAGAAAAGTATTTTATGAAATTACTCCCAATTAGGTATATCGTTTGGATAACAAAGCAAATGAGGTAAAAGATTTAGCCCACCTTTAAAGTCTCCATGTTCTGTAGTTTTAGAATTTACATGAACATGTCAAAGTGATCTTGAGATGTTTTGTACTATGCAGGATTGTACATTTGTCTCACCTTTTACTCCTTATCTGATGGTTAAGCAAACATAAAACGGACTGATTTTTTTGGTCTTGTGATTCTTGTCACAACTGGAAACGTCTTCAAATAATAATTCCAGCAATTTCTACTCATGTGTAGAATAGTCTGATTTTAACAGACTGATGTTAGGATTTGGTGGTTGGTTCAGCAGATCACCATGTAACCTTGTGGAGTAGGCGATCTAGGTTCAAAGATACTTCACAAGCTGAGGAAGGGATCATCCTGGTGAGGCCACTTCTCAGGCTTGAGTGGGAAGAGGAGAAAGCTCAAAGGAGAGGGGGACAAGGAAGCATGTGTTTCACTGAGTCTCAGTAAAAAAGAAAAATATAAGGGGGAGTATGATAGGGGAAATGGAACTGGAAAGAAAGATGTGTGAAAGTCAAATAAGAAAAGAAATCACAAGAAACTGTCTGAAGCAGAATTTATCTCCGAGTTCCCACAGGGGAGGTGCAAGTTCCACACCTTCCTTCACTAAGGGCTGTGCCTAGCTGGCACAACTGAGAGCTCTATGAACAGCTAGTTGTGAGTATTTGAAATCTGAGCTGCTTTCATTAGGACAGGTCACGGGATATGTTTCTGTTTCCTGTCTGAAAGAACACAACTCTTAGAATTAGTCTTCTGGTACAAATGCTTGAGATTACAGACTAAAATTGCTTTACTTCAAACATTCTGCCATATTTGCTTAAAACCCACTGCTTCCAAGATCATCCCTACCAGTAAGAAAATTTCCTAAAGTATGTGCATAGAGGATGCAAACATATTATTTAAAAATTCAAGAGAATATAATGGAAAACATTTGCAATAATTCCCCAGCTGTAGAGATATACTGATTCCCCATTATTCAACACATAGTTCAGTCCAAAGTAGATGGAAACACCCTGTTTTTGTAAGTAAAAATTTACATTTAGAAGGGCATATTTTAGTTTAAAATGAAAAAATATAAAAACATTATTTATGGAAACCATAACTGAAGATTTATATGGGGAAAAATTGTTAAATTTTACAGGTAATTCATAGCAGTATAAAACTGACAAAATAAATGCAAGGTATTATCATATCTTTCTTCTGAGGATCAGAGAGTGTTTTAAATCAATTAAGATTCACAACATCCCTCAGAGGTATGCATACCCCAAATGTTCCTCATTTCAAATACTGTCACTCATTTTTGTCCCCAGAGTATCTACATTCCACTCAAATGTGGTGTCCCCCTCAATTTTATTGTTGAAAATTATTCACATCTGAAATAAGGAACAGAAGTTGGTCCAATAAAAAAATAGTACCTTACCCACCTTGTCTCTTTGTTAGTCATTTATCCCAAGGGTATGTCTACACTATAATTTTTAAATTAATTAATTGACAATTAACTTGAGTTAATTAACATGTTTGTACATACTAGTCTGGACACTCCACAAATGTTTGTGATTTATGTTTATTGTACATCTATGGTAAGCCTTCGGCTGTCCTACATGATGTCTGTGTTGGGAGAATTCTTCCCTGACTGGCTACAGCAGTTTTATTGGTTCTTGAACAATGCTACAGGGTGTGCGTGATGCAGTAGGAAGTGTGAAAAAATTCACCTCTATTTATTCTGCTGACTCATTTTGCATATCATAACACTCTTCCCTCTTTCCCACTGCTTAAAATATAGCAGGTTGCAAGCTTTTCAAGAGCCAGATTTCTTTCTGTAAAAGTTTTTTTTTATCCAGTTTAGGTATTTGGCTCCTTTTTGCATAGTCAGGACCTATTCCTATCCCACTGAAGTTAAAGACAAAATTCCTATTGAGTTCAACTGGAGCAGGACTAGCCCTCTGTCAATGCCTGTTACATCTTTGTAGCATCTTTAGGGTCTTTCAAGTAGTTCAATTGCTGATCTACCACATCTTGGGCTCCTGGAACTCTATTTCAGCTGACCAGTGCTGGGATGTTTGATCTTTTACCTCTTTATCAATAAGTATCCATGCCCATAAGAAAGGGGAGGAATCCTTACCCAACATAATCCATATTTTCTATGACACATCTTTCTCCTTCTTGTACAGTACAGCTGCTGTGGAAGCAGCAGTTCTGCTGTCTCAGGATGGGATTTGTTTGTGCTGAGTCCTCACCTTTTCCACAATGTGGAACCTACCTCTTCAGGAACTCCTTGTACATAGTGACACCCCACGGGTTTGGGAGTGGACAGAGGGAGGAATAGGAGCAGGACTAATGGATTCACCACTACAAAGATCTACCAGCTATTGCTACTTGTCAAATATCTGGGATTACAGCAGCTTTTAGGGCTGAAGAACAACTCCACTGCCACTCCATGCCTGGACAGAGGGGGTAGGAGGGAGATCCCTTTATTCTGAGTGCCCAGTGAACTACCTGAATTAAGTGCAGTTACTTAGTTGAGTTAGGTATGGCATTGGAGAACAGGATTTAACCCAAATCAGTGTGCCACCTATATAATAACACACTGCCTACTGAATTTTGCCCTACATTTTCTGAATGAATCGGAACTAAAAACCATGTAGACCCTTTGTGATGTATTGTTCTCTGAGATATGATTTTGTTCATTGCCATATATTGCATATTATTCTCTCAAAAAGCAATGATTGTCTCAAGTCGAAAACGCATTATCTATATTATTGATTAATATGTTAATGTTTATGCAGAACTGTGACCATACAAAATTTATACGGTCTAAGAATTATTATTAATTATTTGATTATTCCTATAACTCTGAACAATAATACATATATTTTTATTGAGGTTACATGTACTAGAAATTCAGTGGGATTCCATCACTTTATTTTCAGAAAATCAGAAAGATGCAGGCTCTGTGTGTTAGGCTTTCATACATTACGCCCATGAATGTCACAATCTCTGCATGCCTAAGGCCATATCTGTCAAAGGCAAACCCATTTTTAGCAGTGCATGTTAGCATGTACATTACAGAAGTGAGTCTATATGATGATCTCCTTCCTAGGAAATATACTGAGTGTCCTAAACTGTTTTAAGGAGTTAATGCTTTACCTTGTTTTCACTCTATATTTCCTTAACATTTAAGTATAGATTATATCAAAGAGGCCTAATTTGTATATGGATTAAAGAGTATTTGATTACCATCAATAACTTGTAGGAAAATATAAAAATAGTAGGAGCATAAAATATTTATTAATCTCAGAATTTATATACTTAAAGTAGCCTCATCTGAACAGTAAAATGTTAGGGTCCAAGCCTGTAACTTTTATTCATGTGGGTATCATTCGTGTGTAGTTCCTCTGGGATCTCACACTGGTATAAATCTAAAGCAACTGCACTGACCTTAATGGATTTATTCCAGATTTACACACTGAGAAAGTGAGATCAGAATTTGACCTTTTAACTTCAGTGGGGTGCTTGTGTAAATGTGGGTTATAGGATCAGATCTTTAAGTATAAAAACATTATCATTAGGGAACTGTTTAGAAAGAGGTATTGGGAGGAATGCTTGGGTCCATAACTGGGCTTAGTGAAATCAGGACCAGTCTTATTTACCAATAATAGCAGCTTTCTTCTGATCTTTTAGTTAACCAATCCCTTTTGTCCCCAAAACATTCTTCCAGTTTTAAAATACATGCTGGAATACAGAACAAGGTTAAAGGCAACATTTTTTCTTTGAGGCCTTCCTCAGGCTGCTGAAGAAATAGAAAAATTTTTGGTTTTTAGACCATGGCCTGAAGAAACCCCAGCAGCCAAAACATCACCTTTAACTTGGTTCTATTTCTAAATATTGTTTGCTGTCAAACAGTCTTTCTCGTTTCAGCCTACAGACTGATGCCACACAATCAGTACTTCCAGCTTATTCTAGTTTTCATAGGGTATTATATTTGCTCCTTATGAAGAGTCTCACAATGGTCCAGATCGTGCCATTGATTTTAAGCAGAACTCCCCATTAAAGTCAATGGGAGTGCTGGTTAGAAATCAATGGCATGATCTGGTCCAATGTTACTAAACATCTCTCTGAGAATAATAGCAAATGAATGCCAGCTAAAGAGGTGGAATGAACAGACCACGTTGATGTTTCGAATGGGCCTCAAAATTTGACAGTCATGCTAAAGTGTGTTCATACTTAAAAGTTTTTTTGAGATAAACCCTACTGGCTTAACTAATATAAGAAAAGAAAGCTGGATTTGGCCTCAGTGGGTTACAGAAAACAAAGACTCTGCAAAAAATAAAATTAATATCAATTACCTATGAAGATCATTTGCTGTATTTTAGACCATACATTTTTCTTAAGACACAAAAATGTACTTGTAATCATCAACAGATGTGTCTGTTCTGGATTTTGAAAGTGTAATTCACATTAAAAAATGAGAGCTACAGCTGGTAAAACATATTTGTAATTAAAACAACTGTTTCATAGCAACTGTAACACTTTAACATACCAGATTTGATTTTACATTATATATAACGTAAATCAGTATAAATCACTTTATATTATTATAATTTATATGTATGAATAATTAATAACAATGTTGCCTAATTTAGAAGTGAGGAAAATGTAAGTATCATTTTTCTATTTCTTTTCTTTGTAGTTTATAAATAATAACCAAAGTAAAAGTGGAAGAATGATAGCAGTTTCAATTTTAAATGGTTGTTGATACTTATGAAAGTTACAAAAATCACAATAATGTAAGATACTCTTCTATTTATTTTCCAGGTCATTGGATGCAATTCCAATGCAAGGGTCTTCTCAGTGCCTAAAGCTGGTGATGTAAAAGATGGTGGAAATTTAGCTTCTAAACAAAGTAAATCCAGAAACTCATTGTCTAAGAACCAATATATTTTTTAAAATAGGATTTTAATATCTAAGATGTGTAGCCATGATTTTAATCTACAAAATTTGTTTTACTTAAACATTTCAAATTAGTTTCTTTGCTTGATGTCAAGATAAAGTTTGCAAAGACTATGACAATCAAACCGGAAAAATATTTTTCTTTCCTTATTTAATTTAGACCAGTCCATTTTGTGTGAGGTGAGCATGTATCAGATAACATTTTTCATTTTATTGAAATAGTAGACTAGAAAAATAAACAAGAAAATCCCATTTTTATTTTAAGTTTACATGCAGATAAAGCATTTAAGACCAAAAATGGCTATGTGTAATAGACATTCCAATTCAATTTTGAGGCCACTTTTTAAAAGTTCAGAAGCACTTTTGTTTGTGCCAGAGTTGCATGTACAAAATGCCCAATGCACAAGGGCAAGCCAGGTTTGTGCAAGCAAAATGTGCAGACTAATACAAATTAGACATGCATATCTGCATTGGACTATATGCACAAAAGTATGCATGCACTTTTAAACGTGCATGGAAGATAGGTCCATCAATGACTAATAGCCAAGATGGTCAGGGATGCAACCCCATCACTTGGGGTGACCCTAAACCTCTGACTGCCAGAAGCCAAGAGTGGATTACAGGGGTGGATCACTCCATAATTGCCCTGTTCTCTTCACTCCCCCTGAAGTTCTGGTACAAGCTGCTGTCCGAAACTGGATACTGGACAAGATAGACCATAGTCTGACCCAGCAAGGCAGCTCTTATGTCCTTAAAAAAGCAGGCCTGATCCCAGATTCTGGGTTTGGGAGAGTTGTTTATATGACTCTCCCCAGTCTATGGTTAAAAGTAAAAATGGATTCTCGGAGTAACACTAGTTGTAAAAGGAAACAGACAAGAATACCCTATTTCCTCTTTAGAGCCAGATTCTGCCACCCTTACTTACATGGAAATCAGTAGGATCTCAAAGTACTAATTACTATGTGTAGGGTGGCAAAATCTGGCTTTTAATTACATACGCCTACATTTTCAAAAGTAGCCGCTGACTCAGAGTCCTTCAAGTTTTGGCTACCCAACTTGAGAGAGGTTAGTATCTGCTTGGTCAGAGGGGACACTGCATTCCATCCTGGAAGAAATAATCCAGTCAGAGAGTGGGGGCCCAAACTACAGAACCAGTGAGGCAAAGCATAACAGAAAAATGTTAAATTAACCTGAAACAAAATATTTTGTCAGTTTTCCCAATGGAAAATCAAAAAAACTTAGGAAAATCACAATTTTCCCACTCCAGAAGCAGTGTGCTCAGGACTTGGGGAAAGGAAATTATTGTGGTGTTTGCTCTTGAGGAAACACAGAACAATATTCACAACCAGCAGATCAGATACACATCTTGCAATTTAAAATGTGTCTAGCGTGCTTCAGTTTATTAACATAAAGAATTCAATTGTATAACAATCACAAATATAAAATAGATTTGTTTAGGTATTTTCATATTATTTCTAATAAATTATAGTTACATAATATTTGCTTCTCACTCTGGCAAGGATTTATACCAGTGCACAATAATTTTTGATCTCCCTGCTGTGTTTAGGATAAAGGTTCAGGACTTGGGGAAAAACAGGCGTGTTATGTGATAATTCAGCTCTCTGCATCCATAGGGAGGACACTTGCTGAGCTCTCTGGGATTACTGGGAGATTTCATTGTCCATAACACAGCCTTTGACCACTGTGTGAAAATTTGTTTGTATTCAGCCAGTCTATATAACTAGTCAAGGTGCCTCCATCAAAAGATAGAGATTTCTGACAAGATGTAGAAGCCCATCCCAGCTCCATGTTGGCAGCCAGCAGCAAATTTTCCACTCACCTTACTTCCCCTTTTCTTTGTTGTTGTTCTGTATTTGGTAGTTGCCACATATTGTTGTTAAAGGACTGAAAGGAATGCAGAGATCAGAGTTCATAGGATCTCTGATGCTGTTTGCTGTGTCAGAGATGCCTGATGTCATACAATTAGGTTTACTGATTGCCAGATTTAGGTCAGGAAAATAAATTTCCTAGGGGGCATATTGACTTGGTCTTGAGATTGTATTTTCTCTTTCTTTTTCCCCTGTTGCATTTGAGAATGCAATGTAAGGCTTTTGAGGTGCTGAACACTTATTGCAATGTACTGAACAGCCTCAACACTCTTTAAAATTAATGTGAGCAAGTCACAGGAGGTACTCAGCCCCATTCAGATTCATTGTAGTACCTTGCAGACACACTATGTGGGGTCCAGTGGAAAATGACTTCACCTTACTACACTGTAAATGTTTTCAAGAGATTTTAGATCTGTCCAGTCTGTACAGGGTACTCATTGGTGGTTTTCTGATTATAACATGCTTTTATTCATTGTCATAACTTTAGGAGCTACCACCCCTTGTGATTATGTTAGAGGGTTTAGCCTTCATTAACTTAATGGGGCTGGGGATTGAGGACCAGGAAGGCTAAATTCACAAATCAAAGTAGGGTCTGGGCTGAGATCTTCAAGGTTATAAACAAGTCCATTTCAGACATGAGCCTGATTCTCCCTACAGGTGAAGGGCTGTTTCTTGATTCTTGGTCTGGGAGATGACTCTCCTGGAAAAGCTAGTCATAGAATTGTTCCCATGCATGCTTTATGGGAAGGTCTGTTGGAATGTGTGAGACAGGGAGCTTCTATTATGTAGTTATTTCCTTTCATTACTTAATTTACTGATAAAGTTGCAGCATATGACCTTAAGTCCAAATTCACTTGTGTTTATCTTACTCAGAGGACAACCACTCAAGTTTGTGTCCCTGACAACCTTCATTCTATGTCAGAAGTACTAACAAAAGGCTTTTTCCAGGTGCCTTTAAGTGAGAGATGCTTTTAGACAACCTTTCAATTAAGACTTCTCTCATTCTCTTTCAATGATGTTTGTGATATTTCTCCAAAATAATTATCCCCTGTAGATTTATTTCATTTATTTATGTTTTTGGGTTTTTTTTAAATAATATCAGGTTAGGAGTTTTTATGAAGAATGATAACAAAAGAAGATTAGAATTTTATTGTATGTTTAACTAAATAACTGATTTAGCTAAATATAGAAGACAGTCTATGTTGGGATTCTCAGAAATCTTTTTCCACTTGGTTTCCAAGAAATTAGCTTGAATCAGGACTTGACACTAGGGGTTGTTGTTGTTTTTTTTTTAATTGGCATACAGCAACACTACACTGAGATGATCACGCTCAAATGCAGTGGGGTGGGTATAAAGATTTACTACAGCTCCAAAAGGACATAATAATAAATCAGATTATGTACATAGACTAATGAATGCTCATTACATTTTACATTGTATTACATTTTATGTCTGATTTACTAATTTTTGCAACTAATCCCTGTACAGATCCTAAACAGTCTACAAACTACAAAATATGTTAGTAAACAAAGCTGCATCTGCAAACTTATCACTCCTTACTCTTCCTACTATTTCTTTATCTACTAACTACCTGTTGTTTGGGATGCTTTGTCTATTGTTAACCTCTCTGTTGCCTTACTTCTGTTTTGTTTCATTGTTTGTGCAAGGTGTACAGTACACTGTGTATTATTTTCTATATGACCATTCCACTAGTATCTTTTGACCCTATCAAGAGGATCCACAGGCTTAAAGTCCTCTGCTCTGTAGTGAATTTCAAGATCGCAAACTTGGAAGAGTTTTATAGATCTTCATGGACCATTTGAACCACTTATAATCTACATCACATTTTGTTCTTTTAAACCTTAATCTAATTGCACCTCACAAAAATAAATATGAAACTAAAAGCAATTTATTTTCTTTTTGCATACATTATAAAAAGCCTATGAAAAACAGGTATTTTGTCTTCTCTAAAAGGTCGATGACCAACGCTTCTTTAATTGAGAAGAATTGAGTTTGTTGCTTCTTTTTGATACATAAAGTTGACTGCTTGTTTTTTACAAATAGAAATATCAAGAAGGTAAGAATGTTAAGTTTAGTTTTCTGTGGTTTTGCTGAAGGACATCTTAGGGTCTGAGACCATGTGTACTGTGAACAATCGTAACTTAATTCAAGAGGCAGGGGAGATGAAATTTTAGCAAAGATATCTCTTCCGAAATGTACATTAGCTGTTGGAATTAAGCAAATTTTAAAATCAAACAAAAAACAATGAGCTTTTAAAAGTCTCATTAATTAAAAAATCCCTTTCTCTGTGTTCAGTTTTCAGTTTCTTGACTCTTGTGATGTCATAATTTAAATGGTCACCATCAGCCTGTCCACACTTTGAAATTTTCCCATTGCTGACAACAGGAGTTACCAACAGATACCAACGAGACAGTTATAAAAACAGTTCAGTTGAAAGTTTGGGGAGAACCAGAATGTTTTCAGGCCATCTCCAAGCAAGGGTCAAATTAGGGCATCTGAAAAAGAGTTGAATATGATTTGGTTCTACCTAAATTTTTAGTTAGCCATTTTCAGCATCAATTCAGCTGATTAAGCATAAGTTGGAAAGTGCTTGGATATAAAGAAAGGCAGTAGCCCTTATTCTCATCCTGACATACACCAGTGTAAATAAGAAGAGAATCCAGTCTTTTGTAATGTTATCCTTTATTTGGATGCAGCAGAGATTTTAGGATGGACAAAATTTAATAAATGTTTTTTTAAAAATTCATATTAAAATATTACATCAGATCTGACCCATGGGGGCAGTTTTAAAAAAAAGACCAATATTCTTCCCACAAAACCACAACATTTGATTCATATGTTGCAAGTATTTTTTGTCTATCTGCCTCTTGTTTTCATTTAGTTGGTTTGGGGTTGTTTCCTATTAGTTTTTCATCTTTGTTGACAAGGCCTTGACAGTTTATATTTTGAAATCTTAATTATGACATTCTAATTCATCTGTAATTTGCCTCCAATGTACAGTGTACAAAGATTCATTAGTAATGTATGACTTGAAGTAAGACAATAAAGCAAAAACAGAAAACATATCAATTAGGTTTCTGCTTACTATTAAATTCACCTAGTCCTAAGACACTGAGAGATAGGGAAGAGAAAAATAATGGTATTTATAATTATTTAGTAACTTGTAGAGATTAAGAACTTTAGAAATTACACAATAAATTGTTTATTTTATTTAATTTACTGTAGTAGATTAATAAATTAACTGATGTCTAGTCCTATCTTTTTTTCCACATATAGCTATGAAAATATATTTTCATACACATATAGCTGTCAAGTGAATAAGATGTTATTGCTAATTATACTGAAATAGAATTCTATTTGGCAATCACTGTTCAGGGATGCTGTACAGTTACTGATGCTAAACTACTGTATACAGTTTTTTCCTAGCTGTGTGATTCACCGAACTGTGATTGGCTGAGGGGTTCTGATTTGCATAATCACTGTACAGTTATTTCCTCTTAAAGAGTATATTATGCAAATCCCTGAATGCTCTCTGACAGATATGATTAGCCAATCAGAGAGCAGGGATTTGCATAACAGCGGTATGGTTATTTTTCTATAACCACTCTCTCTATTCTTACGGCAGCTACAATCTCTCTTCTTTGGCTCCTACACACACAATTTTCAGGCTAATTGCCAGCAGCAAAGATGCTGCCTCAGTTTCTCATTCCCTACTGATGAAACAGGAAAACTGCAAACTGTCCATTGAAGATAAAATTAAAAAGGGTAAAATGTAACTAAAATGAGGCTGGTGAAATGCTGAAATGAAAAATGGGGCTTGATTCTGATCTGACTTAGATCAGCACAAATCCAAGATATCCCTATTAAAAGAGGGTACACCAGCACCAAACTAGTATTGAAAGATCAAATCATCCTTTGTATTTAAAGGTTAAATTCTGTGACTTGTGTCTCTCCTGCATCTCGGGGATTTCATTTGAGTCCCTCCTGTTCCCCATCCTTCCCTTCAGTCCCCAAAGTCAGCAAAGCTCTTATCCCCAGAGTAAGTGCTATATATTTGCTTACCTTGCTTATTTACATTGGGAGAAGCCCTGACGCTCCTTCCCTATTCATTTTTTTTTTAAACTCAGTGTAAACAAATTATTTGGCAGTTCTTCTGGAAATAAGAGTCTTGCTGACCTGTAGGGAGGGAAGGAATGTCGGTGGGGAAAGGAAATAAAAGGAATGGAAGGAGGAGGGGAGGCCTTATTCTCTTCCTGATTTAAACCAGTGGGGAAAGGTGTGGAGTAGGGGGGATTTACAACACATTTTAAAGCAGTTTTCAGCAGACTGACAGCTCTTTTCTGTAATTTTTCTTGTTTCTTTTTCTCCTATATTTTTTCCTCTGTTATTGTTCTTGATTTAGAATGTGAATATTTCATTTAAAATATCAGTAAAATAATGGGTTTCAGAGTAGCAGCCGTGTTAGCTTGTATCTGCAAAAAGAACAGGAGAACTTGTTAGTCTCTAATGTGCCACATTTATTTGAGCATAAGCTTTCGTGAGCCACAGCCCACTTCATGCATCCGATGAAGTGGGCTGTAGCCCACAAAAGCTTATGCTCAAATAAATTTGTTAGTTTCTAAGGTGCCACAAGTCCTCCTGTTCTGTTCTTTTTAGTAAAATAATGACAACTTGAGGCTCTTTTATCTTCAGGGCTTGTTTGCTTTTCAGCCACAAAGTTTTTAACCCCAGGATTTTGGGCCATGCATATGATTGGACGTTGGTCTTATTACCATCAGTAGTTCCATTGACTTCAGTATGCTTATTCATTGAAATTCCCTGAAAAAAACTGTTATAATGGAGTTAAGGTTAAGAGTCCTTATCTGTAACAGGCGGGGGAGGGGGGGGACATTGTAGTGATGTTATAATTATTCCCAAACCAAGCATTCTAAACCCCAGAAATTAAGAGTTAAGATTAAATGTAAAAACTTCAAACATGTAAAGATATGCAAATGTACAGTTAGGGCAGCCAAACTACCTTAACTCTGCTCTATAGTGACACCATGCAAAAGGATTAAGGCATTTTCGTGTTTGTGGTCCCAGATTAGATTAAATTGACTTTTAAAGACTTTTAAAGGTGGGGGTTGCCTCCTGCCTGGTGTTCTCAATTAGAGTAAAGCCAAATTACCCTCAAGATGTTGGTCCCTGTACTGTTAGAAAGAAGAGACCCTCAGTCCCATTGAAAACTGTGGGACAGAAATACTCTTCCAAAAAATGCCATCAGCTACATAGAGCTGTGTCTTCAGTCCCACTGAGAACAATGGGAGATGGCAACCATTCTGAAAGAGGGAATTTCTTTATTGAATTCCCTTTAGAGCATTATTTTTCAACTTTTGCTTCAGCTATGAAGAATAATAGGTAAAAATGACCATTGATCCTAATAAAAATCATTCAGATATAGACAATGGCTGTGATTTCAGTGAGTTTTACATATATGGGAAGCTTAAAGAGTCTGTGTGATTCTGTTATTCAGAAAACTAGGACAAAAAATATCTGCTACAGGGTGCTAAATTTCTTTCAGAATCCATTTTTTAAAATAATTTTAATTAGTAAACTAAGTGATTTACATGTAAATTCTAAGATTATTCATGCAGTACAGGAAGTGCTGTAATTTTAAGTCATTTACACTGTGTCCTTCATATATAACAAAGTGACTGAATTCCTTCTTTAAGTGCAAACCTAAACTTAACTATGGAACCATAACTGGTACATCTGTAATTAACCTGACTTGCCACTGAGCAAGTGTCTGTCTATAAATAATTATTTTAAATGATTCCAGAATTAATGACATTAACTTTCTAAATCAACACAATGGAAGATATAAATGCATAGGTCTTGAACTTGCACCATTGCAAGGTTTTGCCCTTGACTTCAGTGAGAGCATGAGCTGGCCCCAAATGAGCAATACAAATTCTCTGGACACTCTGACTAGAAAAGTGTATATTTAAATTCCTTTCATTTATAAATATATATCTTTCTTACATTGTATTTGTAATGCACTTGTTCACATAAAATAATAATTCTGAGGAACTGTTTTATAGGAAATGGTGAAAATGGCAAAGACAGTACATATCTATCTATGTCAAATAAATGGGAATAATGTGCCTATGTCTAATATAATTATACCTTTGGGATCTTCAGCATAAGGCTGTGCATCTTAAACCAGCCATTTTCATTTCTGATTTTTAAATTTATATTTCAAGCCAATCTTTGTATTCCCATTACTCCCATGATGGTACCTGGGCACCAAATACTATCACAATAGGCTTCTATCATTGGAGTTTCTCAAAATCTCCATGTAAATGAACTATTAAGAGTTATCTTTAAAAATCAAGATTTTATTGGAGGATTTAATTGTAGACAATAAAATTTCTTGGAATCAAATTAACAGAGAATAATAAAACTGAGAAATAGAAAAGATCTATTAGGTGATCTAGTCAATCCCTTTTCACTGTAGGATTGTAGCCTACAGTGTATTCTCTGGAGCTTTCTCCACTTTAGGTTTAAATGACTGAAGCAAAGGAGCCACCACTATTTCCTTTAAGGGGCTGTTCCAAAAGCAAATAGGCTTGTCTTGTTAGGGAATTTGTCCAGATATTCTGCCTAAATTTCCTATGTTCAGTTTCTCCTAGTATATTAGTCCTAGTTATAACCTCTTAGACCATAATTCCTTCCCCCTCTTGAAGACCAAATTCTGTTTTCAAATGAATCCACCATCAATTGATGTCAAAAGAAAGCCATGTGCATGCACAACCAAGGGGCATAATTGACACTCTGCCAGGGCTTGGAGATTTGGCATTTTCCCCTCTATTTTTATTCATCAGTTAGTCAACTTAGTTCTTTCAATCTTTCATCATGAATCAGTGTCTGCAGTACCTTAATGTTATGTTTTTTGGTTTGGTTTGGTTTTCTTCTGAATTGCCTCAATTTGATTGATACTTCAGGTTCAGATTTGTCCTGAAGTTGCCCTATGTGGTATTCTCGATGCAGTCTCAATGCCATATGGAATTTATTAATTCCCAGGTTCAATATATACCTTTATCTATGCTGCATAAAATTGAATTGCATAGTGTGTGTGTCTGTCTGTCTGTGTTTTGCTGCCATACTACATTTTAATCTTGTATCCAATTTGCTACCCACTTTCACCTGAGCATCTCTTCCAGCATTATTGCTTCCAAACTTTCTCTCTCCCATTAAATATCTGTTTCAGATTATTTTCTCCCAGGTGTGTATTAGCTTGTATTTTTCCAAGTTGAATCCCATTTTGTTATTTCTTGACCATATTTCTAACCTCTCTCAGTTAGTTTTTATTATACCTATCTCCTCACTGGAATTTACAGTGCCTCCAAATTTAGTAACTCCTGTTCTGTTCCATATGCCCTCTTCGCTATTATTGTAAAGATGTAAATATAGTAAATTATACCAACATAAGTGGAGATGCATATTTATACATTCATAAGAACTAGATATCCCAAAAGCCACTGACTGTTACTCTATTATAACTTAGTTATATGAAGTGCTAAAGGATCTTACTTTGTACACTTACATGTTATAAAACTTTCACTGGAATAAATAATTCATCACATCACCCTTTAAAAATTCTCTCTTGTCCTTTGCCGGGATTAAGAAAAATGTTAACATATATTCAAAATAGTAGGCTATAAAATAAATGTAACATTTCCCACTTATCTAATATTGTATAAATATTTGATTTCATAGATGTTTTTCAAAATGGCAGTATAATGTTAAAATTAGATATTGCTTTATTTAATTGTAAGTTGGAATATACATATTGCTGAATGTGCTTTTAAATATCCTCTCTGCCTTTAACATTTCATTTAGTTAATGACTGTTTAACTAGAGGATTGGGTTTCATTTGAGATAGCAAAACCACGTAGATGAAAACATATACAAAACATATAAAAATGGCTACCTTACTCAATTTTAAACCTCACATTATGTAGCTTTCTTGCAATAATAAACTATTTTCACTTGATATACTGTAGGCCCAATCTAGACACCGTACTTACTTCAGTATTGATTTACATGAGCTGTCCCATTTAAATCGGTGGAGTAATTTACATAAATAATGATTACTTGAGTAACTGAAGGTTGCAGGATTGGGCCCTATATTTGAATAATAGATTTCATAATGCCCTTTCATTTGTCAGTGTCTTTGCCCTTCATTCCTGTAGATATTCAAGTTGTATATTAGTTCTGTTTGCTAAAACAATTGCTTACTATTTTAATTTACGTTTTTGTTAGGCCAACATGCTATAATATTTTAAAATAAATGTTAAGTTAAACATATATTATTTATATTCTGTATCACATGTACAGTATGTGTATGCATATATATATGCTATGTTATTAGAAAAAATGTGCTTATCTGGCTGACTTTCATTTACATTAACTATGACTTTTTTTCCTCACTGACATACTGTTTGTTTCAGATTGAATCAGATGTGAACAAAACTAATGAACGATTCTAACCAAAATGCCTCAATCTCATACTTTCAAAGTGATGGAAATATTTAATTTCCTTAAAGTGTTGCATTGAAGTTAAAAAATAAAATATTTCAGTGGGTGAATATACATGTTGTAGTATCATCTATCAATAGCATTTAGAATAAGCTATTCGTATCTTTGAAATGCAGCGTTTACAAGTCACCACTTGTCATTAGATGTAACTGTATGTTCAAGAGGTTTGTAATAATAGCCTTTAATTAAACTGGGGGCCATTAGAGGGTTTCTGTTGCTCTTTGAAGTTCTTAATTATTAGTTATATCCATCCTTTTTTGGCACACTTAAGGTTAAATTAAATAATTAAAATATATCTCCAAGAGAAATATGAAGACTTTACAAGTTTTAATTAAATCTCTGAATTTCAGGGTTTTTTTAAATAACATATGTTTTGGTTTTCCTATGATGGTGTAGTAGAATGCTACATACATTAAACAAAAAATTGGTAACTTTTTATGGGAATAATCGCTAAGCATGACGCATGTAAATGAGCTATTTTCTATGCATGGCTGGCAAAAGTGCTAATTAAATAGTTGGTATTCAAGGCTATGCTCGTTCATTGTTTAGTGACACACAAATCCAGCGATGTGTGCCAGCAGACATTTTAAGTTGAATGTTTTCTCCTCCATGGTCTTTGTCATGAAATGGTGGCACCATGATGAGAACACCAATGTAAGCAAAACACTGAAATATGCTTTAATAATGTTATAACCATGTAGCAACATTAGTCTAGTTTTCTAATGAATTTTTAATTCCTTTCTTCTTATAAGGATGTTACGAGTTATTGCTGATGCATATTAAATCATATACATGAGTTATTTTCTCACTAAATTTGCATAAAATGGCTAAATGCTAATGCACCAAATGGGGCTTACTATATATGGTACAGTAAATATGCCCTTGCAGGTTTTCTGCAATCAATCTCCTGTATTTCATTAGCAGCTAGATAAAGGTGTGGCCTGAAAAAGAAAAAAGACTATTGTGTATAAACTAGACACTTATGATACCTATGATGATTTCTACATGATGATTAGAATAGAATCTAGAATTAGAATTTGCACAAGACTAAACATGAGGTTCCTTGAAAGGTGCAGTGAAATGAGCTTTCTGAAAGCAGTGTACTGCTGTCAATAGTCACTAGTCTGTTCACTGTGAGTTTTCACATTTACTACAAAATGTCAGTTTTAAATATAGAAAACTCATCATTTTAATTTTGAAATGCTTGCTTTGTTATACATTTAGTCTTTATGACTGAATCTATAGACACTCAAATCCTGCCAGTTCCCCACTATACCAGTGTGACTGTTAAAACAGATACTGTTTTGTTACTGATTATGGAGTCTCTTCTTATGCCCCATATTAATTGTGCTTTTCTTGTACTAATGATGATAGAAATCACATCTCTTTATCAAAGTGTATATTTTAATTACCAGACTGGTATTATGGTCACTGTAAGAATGACATCCCCCTCCAATCTGGAACATTTTTGTGCCTGGTTCAAAAAGGGCTATTTAAAAATAAATGTATGCTTTGCCCTACAGTTATTTTGAATTAGTCTCGATAAATAATTAAGTAATGCATAATATATTATTTAGATGCAATGGTCTTAAGTATTTCAGTAGTATTTCAACTACAATTATAGTAATTTATTTATCAGTGAAAAATTTACATAATCACACTTCAAAATCCATTGGACTGGAGAGATATCAGAAAGACACCCATGAATGTGGTAATAAGTCTGAGCATTAGATTAAAGTAATAATGTAGTGATGTGCAAGATGTTATAATATCTAACTTTGCTAAATTTGATGAATCCTTTTTAAATGATGAAATTATAAACATTGTTATCTCCTTTTAAGTTATATTCTATGCAAAATGTAATTTTAAGTACAAAATAGGATTAGAAATCCCCATATCAAATAAAATATTTATTTCTGCTAGAATAGAACTAAAGTTAAATATAATCAGTTATAAAATCTGAGTCTCACTTTTCCAACTATCAGTGGAAACATTTGTTTTATTAGGGTAATAATCTCTAAATATTTACTTGATTTTGTTTGTTTGTTTTAAATGATCCTATTGATCATGAAAGTTAAAGGACAGTACATGAGAGAAATGGAAGTCCTGTCTTCTAGCCATATAACTTGGCAATGGAGGCAACTGACTCTGTGTTACCAGTCATACTATGTATCTTTTCTTAATAGCTAAAGTAAATGTAGAGGTAAATTTATCAGAAAAGTTTGCAACATTTGCAGTGTTCTGCCCCATTCACTTAGGTTTTGTAAACTCATTTCACTTAACACCTTCAAACAGGTACTGAGTATGGGTCTTTAAAGGTAAAAATACACTTTATGCCTAAACCACCCAACAACTGATGGTTTCAATTTGGTTCATTTATATGTTTATAAAATAAAAAGGCATCTTTTCCTTCTCCATGGTACTCATGCATTAATCTAAGATTTAATATGTAAATCAACATATTTATTGCCACTTTTGCATTATGTATAATTAGATGAAGATATAATATTCATATTTTCTAACAATATATTTATGGTTACTGGTAAAATATTGGTACCTCATAAAATCTCTAGTAATCAGCAAAGCACAACCTATATAATGTATGGCTCCATCAAAGATTTATAAAGTCATAAGGAAGAAGATTATAAAAGTTCTGGTTTGAAGCACACATTTCTCATTGAAAAATTTGTCAAGAATTAGAACTAGTTCCATTTCAATCCTAATACTACAAGGCAATACTCTTCCTATGCAAGTATGGAGAAATCTTAGGTGCTACAATAGAAGCAGCCATCTGCAATAGAAGGTGACTAAGGACAATAATTATAGGTTGTACAAAATAGTGTTACTTTTATATTTTCTGATATAGCCCCAATAGTTCCTGAGCTATACAGGTAAAGGAAAAATTACACATGTACATTCCACCCTCACTTTACAGGCTTTCGGATGTAGGTCTAACTTGCTCTGGCTCTCTCATATAAGGTTATTGTGTCTTAGATTCCAATTACATTAAACCATTACTGTTACTCTCATGATAATATTATTTTATAACACCCCAAATTCTTGTTTCCCAAAGATAGTATACATTATAATGGGAGTGAAGTGTATTTTATTTTAACAGTCCTTTCAGTAAACTGACATTACTGACATTATGACAGAGTAAACGTATCCTATTTGAAAAGAAATGGTTTGTTTGTTTTTTTAATTAAAAAGTCTGGGTTGTTGTTTTTCTAGTAAACATATAGGGAAGGACCCAAAACTTCCTCCTAGGATCTAGCGAGGGTAAATTATTGTGCGTTTTCCACCGTCTCTTAGTTGTAACTTTTTGTCCTGTTTCCTATTTCCCCCCCAAAATCATATATAAATGAGAAGCAGATGTTCCCTACGGAAATCTTTTATATTTGAGCAATTTCTTTAGCTGCTGCTGCTGTCATATAGGGCTCGGCGATCCTGCTCACTGAGGCGTTTTTACATATTACAACTTTACTTGATGCCGAAAGGTTTGCAGTATCATCGGGGCCATAATTTGCTAATCATTTCCAAAATAGGAAACAAATAGAAAAGGGCATCTATTCGTACCATATCACGCTTTAAAATATATGTATACATAATCTGTATGTAAAATAAACTAATAAAAATTTCAGTTTATGATGTTCACTTGCTTTCCAATGGCACGTGCCTCAGATTTTAGTAGAACTACAAAGGATTGAAAGACACATTCCCAACTCTACACACACAATTAGTCAAGACCTGAAGGAACAACCGAGTTTTAACCGTGGACTTTCTGTGCATGCCTGTAATGTATAATTAGTGGGTGTGTATTAATGTTTGTGTTCTGTATTCCTAATGTGTGTTTTCTTGGGCGCGCCTGTGTATACATCATTTCCAAAGCATCTCACTATAAATTATTTCACAGATCCCTCGAATCTAGGTCTTATGCTCAAATGCAACTCTCTCTTAAAAATTCAGAGAATCAAGGTAGGTATATATTGAACCAACACGACTACAATAACACTTCAAACGAATTCAGAAAATAGTAGTAACCAGTATAAAAATAGTTAACATTACAAACACGTAGCTACCAATAACACATCGTTTGAAAAATACTACTTTTTTCCCTATATGATACCGACTATGTCTATTTTTGTATGCCAGGAATTCAAGTTCATAACACCCTATATAATTGGGCCTACCCTTACAGCGCAAACCCAATGACAGAAACGGTTACTGTTAACGATTCAGAAAAAAAAAACAGCATTTCCATTGTATCAAATCTTGCGCACAGTTAATTAAACCAAAACAATCTAGTATGCAGAAAATTAGCCTTCCTCGTCAATCTATTGCGAAACCCCACTAAATCAGAATTCTATGATGTATCCCATCTGCTGCTGTTTTTACGTATGAAACAAGAAACAGCTTCGCCTATCCGCTGAACAGTCAACATAAGTCGTTAAGGGTGTATCCTAAGAACGCAACATTAATCTGAATATTATTGCAATATTTACACTGGCAAATTTAACAGGCGTATTAAATATCTGGAACTGAGAACAACTTAGTATCCCTCTCCCTATCCCTCTCTGGACAGGTGACATGGTGCCTTCTTTGCTTTTTCTCCTCATCCTCCTCGGCCCGCGCAGACAAGGAGGAAGGCAACCTGTTTGCCATACTGAGGTGGATTTAGCTCCCAGTTAAAGAGTTAAGATGGTATCATTAGCTGCGCACAGCATGATTTCTCTCTAATCCTCTCTGGAATTTACAACAAGTTTAAATGTCCATGCATGATGTTATTAACTGGCTTTGGTAAGTACTTAAGACCCAGATGGGGGGGGGGGGGGGTAGGAGGCAATCTCTGGACAAGTTATACTGTATCTACCAACCAGAGAGTTCGATCTTTCCACCAAATCCCATGCCAGGGCGAGATGAGCTGGGACTGGTGGGAGGAGGAGGAGGAGAGAGAAATTCTATGAGAAGCGTCGCTGAACCCCAATTTAACGTTCCAGTTTAGAGCAGTAACACACAACTGTGTCTGCAAAGTTTCGCATAACTGCACACAGTAAACGTGAATCTTAGTCATTATAGACTGTCAATCGTTTATTTGCAAACTGTTTGTCGAGTTAATTGTAGTTTTGCAGTGGGGTTACCACAGGCGGAGTGATAGAGAAAGTCACGAGTAGCCTAGTCGTCCCAAAAGAAAGGGGTTAGACTTTGGCTATTGGCTAAGGAGCAGGCGCAGCCGGCAGGGAAATGCCTTGTTCTTTTCACTTCATCCACAGAAGGAGATTCCCACATGCAAATGGAAACACTGACATGATGACAAATCAATAGTAATAATAACTCAATTACTTTGCGATATGATATCTGGTAGGAGGAGGGGACTTTGATAAGGTTTTTATGAGACTGGCAGACACAAGTTAATGCCTCTTAGAAAATAATTAATAATGATCACTAACAACAATTAATAGTTGTCATTAATAATGCAGACTACGTAGGCCTGCAAACCAAAAAAACCTCTGTGATAAACTATTACTGTGGTGGAAAGAAACTCAGCAACCCCCGGGGCGTGGGAGATTAGGAGTGAGGGGGGAGCGAACTTTGACAAGCCTAACCTGACGAGGCAGAGGACTGGGAAACCACTGTGCTGCCCTTGTAGGGGCAGAGCCTGCGCTGGAGGGAGGAGAAAACAAGTCGAGTCCAGGAGATCAGCCATCCTGTCTCCCGGGAAACACCAATCAGCGCTCTCGCCGGGAGGCAGGGGATCGCTCCTCCAGGAGGTGCTGAGACTGGTGCCTGTCACACAGTACCGTGGTACTGCCCAGCTACCGGCTCGCTGCTGCTGCTACCCCAACCCTCTCAGCAGGAGCAACAGCCCCTGTGGGAGGCTGCGTGCAACCTGCATTCTGAATCATGCGCACCTGCTCAGCTTTAGGGGGAAACAATACATTCACTTATTGACAAACAGGCTATAGGGTTCTGAACAAAACAGTATTTTTTAGCGTTTCCTCGTGGTTAAGTTTTCTGAATAAACTTGTTTACACACTTGAAGCACCTCGCCTTCTCCCTTTGCTCTCCCGAGCATAGCTGGTAGCCACTGTACTGCTACAGGCCAGCTAGCCCCATTTGTCTACCCATCCTTCAGTGTTATATGACGTTCAGCATCTTACACAAAGAAGTGCACTCAGCTCACATTGCAGAGCTAGCATGAAGTGCGTGATGACAATAACAGCAACAGTGGTCAGTTCATTTCCTTGCCATGGTATGGGACAACCAACATTTAAAAAAGAAAATAAAATCCAGTATTCTGATTCCCCCCCCCAATCAATATGCCAAATCAATATTGTTTCCTATTTGTGGGTTTCTAAATATGTTTCCTCTCCCTCAAGTGTTTATCTGCAAAAGACAATACACTAGAAAAATAAGACAAAAAACACCTTATACTCAATCTAGCAAACTAGACATAGATTATAACAGATTTCTCTAGTTAATATTGTCAAATATGATACAGGATGGGCACCCAAATCAGTTAAGTAAACAGTTACTTTTACAGCCCGTTTCCTATTCTTGCTTAAGTAAATGGGGGGGGGGGCGGCGGGGGGAAAACCCGTAGATTTCAGTAGAGGCAGGACTGGACCCAAGGATTTGATTCATTAATGGCCTGGTCTTGCTCTCATTGAAATCAGGGAGAATTTTCCTATTGATTTCAATGAGAGCAGTAGTGGTTTCCAAATATTTCAGTTGGACTTCTCTGATTTGGGGCCCAATCCTGCCCCCAGTGTAGTCAATGGCAAAACTACACTGGAAGCAATATCTGGCCCTTGCTGTCAATCTTCACCCCTGGTTCAATCCAGATATAACATGGTATTGGCATATTTCAGTTAATAGTAAAAGAAAATAAGTACTAGCTTCAAGAGGAAAAAGTTAGTTGTTGCTAAATTACAAGTGCAAAGACAAAGAGCTTCTATACCCCCAACAAAATAGGCCCAGATAATCTTATGCATTTCCGAGGAAATTATAATTGTCAAATATTCATGTTTCCTTTCTCCTAAGTTAAAATAATGAAAAAAGTGTTTTTGTTGTGCTATCTATGAAAGTGGTGTGTGTTTTTACAAATGAATGGAGTTTTCTCTATAGTGTTTCCGTAGGACTGTTCTGCCCCTCCCCCATTTCTGGCTAGCCAAAGGAAATAAGAAACAAACATTTCAATCCAAACAAGAAATCCCACAACTCAACAAACAGAGAACAAACACTGTTTAACTACACAGTGCAACTAAAACAGATTTAGTGAAATGTTTAAATAGTTAAAAATTTTAATAATGAGTTTATCTCATTTTTAATAAATATCAAAGGTAACATTAGTAAGGGGTAGATACAGTTACAATTATGTCCATTCATACACTTTCTGTAGTGGAAAATATAGTCTGCCATTTTTTGTACAATGTTATTCTATGGTTACTGCCAAACAAACAGTTCCATTAGTGTCATGATTTGCAGAGTGTTTAAAAAGTTTTGACTCTTCTGTCTACCTACTATGAATGAAATTTGATTTTTATACCTATGTCATTATACTCTCTGTATAATTGCTAATAATTGCTACTATTTTTCTTAATTTAAACGTTGTTACAAGGTAAGTTACCACTACTGGTTAAGAAAATGTAACTTTTCCAACATTAAGTTTTTTACAAGTCATTTTGGCTAGTCTCTCTTTCATTTGATTCTGAATGTCAAATATTGCAATTAATGTTCCTGCTTATACTAGGTAATGGGCTGGCAAAGATGTATTATTCAGCAAAAGTGCAGTTATTCATTGTTTTCGAGTTTCATGTTAAGAATTGTATGACATTTTGTGACACACTAACAAAATTACAGTCCATTAGATTTAAAACATAGACATTCTAATAAAACATATATAACTAACTCCTTGTAATCTTTTTGAAATATTTCCTTGTCTCAGTTTGCATTGTGTATGCTGCCAATTGATATATGTGAATGCTAAATGCAAGACTAAATTGATTAGCACTTATAATAGAATTTATTATCAAGTGAAAAAAATAATCGAAAGTAAGAGAATTGGAAGCATTTCTTATGGTACCTGAATCTCAACTGGGAAGTAGTGATGCATTTCTGCAACATCTGCAGAAATATACTTCCCATCATTGTGTTTGTTAACTTCAGCCTTATTTCTAAAATATTCAAAGAGAAATCTTTCTCTAGACTCAACTAAGAAGAAGCGACCCGGGTGATACAGAGTACACCTATTCGCGTTTTAACGGTCCCATGCTAGACTGTTGCAATAGTTGCACGATACAAGTTGTTTACATAGTTTATTTTCTTAATTACATAAGAAGCAGTTTTGTAACTCGAACTTCTCAGGAAAGGATTATCCAGTTCTACATGCCGAATTAAAGTTCCCATCAGAAAATTAAAGTGTGTGTGCTCAAAATAACTTGTAAATGAACTCATTTTTTCATTTCTTTTTTGTATTTTGTGCATTGTAGACCCTAGCAATGATATTAGTTCTAGTGTGGGAAAATATTATAATTGAGATCTGGTAAGTTATTTGCAGACTTCAAGTTTTTCTTTACACTGTGCTGACATTTAGTACAGCCCCGGTGAGGAAAACAATACTACCATTCATGGCTCTAGACGTAGATTTCAATCGACTTAAGCGGGCACAATGAAACTTGGTCATTCACTGGTTACCCATATTGTGTTCTCAAATTTTCTCTCAGCAAAAGTATAATGACTCAGTATTGTATGGTTGCATAGACAAGGGCTCAGAACAAGAGACACTAGTTTTGTCTGACGGTGTGAGAAAGTCGTGAAGGGATCTTTTCTTCCAGATGGTGTTAAATTCAGCTGCCTTTTTAACATTGGCCTTGCACAGCAATCTGCTACTCCCTTTTCACAAAGAATAAGCCTGGGTTCCTACTAGTTAACATGCATCCTCACGCAACCTGCAACTTCACGCCAACTGTTTTACAATGCAGTGGTATGCTAAATAAACTTGATCTGGGCTATGCCAATGTTAAAACTAGCCTTCAAAAGCCTACTCAACTGATATTTACAGTTCTTTTTATTTAAAATTGTATATAATATTTGAATATTTTAGGTTTTGAAGAAATCCCATCTTATTGAGAGATCATTTTATAAAACAATGTTTACAACTTGAACTTCTGGAAACATAAACTAGGTGGTCATTCTATAGTATTTTAATATAATTTCTTTCCCCCAGATCAGAAGTTTATTGTGAAATATCGAAGAAAAATCTGGGACATGTTGCAGCGGAGCAGTGGAAGAGCAATAATAAAAATAATATAATATAACATTGACGTATTTTATTGATTGATCGTCATGTAACATTCACATGGTACAAAACAATTTTGATATGACAATGGCGAACACATAATTATAAAACTGATCATTTTCCTTAGGTGTTTTCCCTAACAAATTTACATAAAGGACCAAGAAGTAAGCAAAAGCTTAAGTAATTTGACTCAATTGAATGCTTTCAGTAAACAATAGGTTTCCTCAGAAAACATCTTACTGCCTTAATTGAACCTCTTTGAGGGGAAAAAAAACCCCACACACGTTGTAATGTAAATGTTAATTGTACTAGACAATGGCTCTAGGTAAATAGCACCCCTGGACATGCAGTAAATGAAAGGCATACAGGCACTTAACAATGAAAGGTTGTTCTCACAAACAGTGCTTCTAGAGTAAATAAACAAGGGTCTTCTCAACGGTCACTACAGTAGTAAAACTCCGGCACGTGTGTAGCAGCCAAAGTGGGAATTTATGTAAATAAAGTCTGTCTGGAGTTCTAGCTGAAACTAAATTAAAAGACACTAGTAAGCTCTTTAGACATAAAATGACATATATTTTACAACTATCGATAATATTTAATGACCTTTAAGGCAAATCTTCTATTTTAAATAGAAATAGCCATAAACACAATACGTATGCTCATGTGTGCTATTTCTAGATAACTCTTTGCTATTTCTCCACTCCTTTTCCCTCTGCATGTGTGATGTGACCAGATATGGTATAACAAGGCAAATATATATACATTATATATACAACTATATTTTACTTGTTCCTTCTAATTTGAAAAAAATTCTCAGTCTGTAGAAGGTTGGTCCTTCAGTTTATGGAGAAGACTGAGAACTGTTTTCTTTCATCTGATGTTCATCTACTTTTGAGAGGGTCTTTTTCCAATATAGTATTACGCAGTAGTGTGCCATTGGAAACATAGTTAGGGCAAGGCCAAGCAAAAGTGCCACCCTTCAGAATTAATCCTGTTCAGTTGCACTTTTAAAAGACATCCAAACTGCGGGAATTATAATGACAAATGTAATATAAATAGACATTTATTAAAAACGTGGGACCGTTGTAAGGCCAAAACATTATGCCTGCGAATTTGTGACTGGGGAAGACAGGAACACTGTAAATAAATTGACTTCTTAGAATTGCTTCATATTAGTTTCTCTGCCTTTCTTTTCTAAATATTCTGTGAAACTTCAACCACAGAAGAAAGGCTAAACTTGATTATAAGAAGCTTAAAGAGTGGTTATAGAATTAGCAGAAACAGACAGTATGCAGCTCCAGAACAGTTGGTGTTCCCATTTGGGAGCCTGCAGATGGCTGTGGGTGGGAAATGCCTCTACTTTCTTAAGCGATGGAGATGAGTATGGTGTGGTGCACTTGATG